>NC_068942.1:68896809-70146809 GCF_026419915.1 Harpia harpyja | reverse complement strand
TGGAAATTTAGTTGCCTACCTCTACTTCACCATAATGTGCATACTATGTTACTGTAAGATGTTCAATAAGTCAGTTAACTTTCTAAGTATACAAAACACTACATTGTGGGTTAAACACATTTTTTTTTCTACTTTTTGTTGTTTTCTGGAACCTGATCAAAGACTGAATTTCTAATTTCATCCTAAAGAAATTGAAAGGGATAGACCGTCCCTTTTTGTAACCTTTTGTTTGACACTCAATGGAAAAATAACGGAGATGGGAAAAGTACATTAGAGATATTATAGGACAGTTCAGGATTCCTCCTTTCAGAATCTATTTCACATTTGCCAGGGAATTCACTGCCATCTTACAATATCTTTTACTATAAATTAGAAAACTGTTCCAAGACAGCTCCCTATATAATAATGTCTGCCATGTACACCCAGGCAGAGAATGGCAGAGATGCCCTGCTCACTGGCAGCATTAGGAAATGTTAATTCTCCTCAGCAGATGCATCTTCTTCCAGTATAACCCTGTGGGCTGGGATAGGCATGATGCCAGAGTCTCCCACCGTCTAGGGAAGCCTGTTACTCTGCCTTTCTTGGTACAGCTTAAAGACTTGATTTTAATCTGGTCCCTACATCTTTAGGAAGCTGGAAGAAATGGAGACAAGGACAAGAAAAGTCATTGCCTAGATTGCCAGCTTCACTGAAGGGCAGATTCCCACTGCATCTCTCAGGGTCACTGGGCTCAGCAGGTCACCTCACCAATGCCCTCAGCCTAAAATGTGCAGACAGTTTTCATAGCTGTTGTCCAGTGGCCGCACCAAGAGAGTGGCTGGAGTAATTCCAGACTGGGAAATTTCAGGGGCTGCCATGTGAAGGAGAGAGTAAACTTCTTCCCCCAACAGATATAGAAAAACTTGCAGATAAAAGAGATGGTTTTTATTTGCCCAATATACCTTGCACAAGCTGGGTTCATTCTGAACCAGCTGACCACTCCACGTAGCTAGAGGGAATCATTTCATTGTGCAAATTCCTTGTTAAAGCTTTGTAGTTAAATTTTGTGTGTGAAATGAAAGTACATCTGTATTTAATTTTACAAGTTTGCCATACATCATAACCTCAGAGGAACCCCTCAACATCATGCAAATTAAAAGCAAGTATTCAGATGATTTGCATACATGTTTTTCTGGGTTAGACATTACATTGGAATGCATTGGCAGTGAGTGGCTGTGACTAATGTAACAGAGCTTACATTTAACATACTGCATTATACAGTTTTATGCACAGTAATGTAATAATTAGTTTGTCAAGATATCACGTTGAGCTCAAATTTAAATAGTGTTGCTCTCTGCTGGTTAGTCTTGTGAACTACACATTTGTTTAATAGGAAAACTGCCCATTAAATTGTTCTCAGAGATAAGACTTCAGGTCCCATTTCACCAGCTGCTATCCAAGCAGATGATTTTGTGAGAAACAAGGAAGTACATGCAACAACCAATCACTTTGATCACATTCACTCTTTTCTCTGGCAGATGTTATCCAAAACCAGCCTTAGCTCTTATTCTACAGAATTGCTACCTGGCTTCTCATTAACCCATCCTGTATTTGCACATTTGATCATTCTTCATATTCTTTCCTATTCCCTCTTCCTCCTAGCTCTCCCACCTCATGAATAAAAGTTCTGAAGAGTAATTTTGAAGGACATGTCTCTCAATCTTACAAGAAAGTAGAAGCCAGAACTGCATTTTCTGAAGAAACGGAACTAGTCAGCACATTAGGCATGTTCTGATTATACCATTTCGACTGAACCTTTTGGAGGACTTTTGCTCCGGTTTCTCTACCAAAGCCTGACTGAGATCTAGAAAGCTCAAGTATAGTGCCAAGGCATTCAGCTTGTTCGCAGGTACAATCCTATGTGCTGGGTGAATTGTAAACCTTAGGCAAACATGAGATTTTCTTAGTAGCAAAGAGGGGTTTTGGTTTGCACTTGGGCATCTAAGTTCTCTTTAATCACCAGCTAACCAAGTTCATAATGAGACTGTGCAAACCATTCTGTAGTGCAGTGCCAAGAGTGGTTATCTTTTTCTCTGACCCTCTACTTTAGCCACTGCACAAGAGAACAAGCAATAAAAATTTGTCAAGAATTGTCCATGTTATTCACACTGATCATAATGTTTAAAATGGTAATCTTGTAAGTTTTGCTGATTCCGCTCCTTACTTAGACATACAAGTTCTGAGAGATATCACCTTTAAGCTTTTTACATCCTGCTTAGCTAGGGTACGTATCATAACTGACTTTAGTATATGTAGCATTCTTTCATTGACTGTATGAAATGAATACCTGACAGTTATCATAGAAAGGTGTTAGCTAATCATAGATAAAAAAAAGTTTTCAGTGTAATTATTGGATAATGTATATAAGTAAGTGGGATTTAAAAAAAACCTTGAATTTCCAGTGAATTCTATCATTTACTTCAATTCTATATTTCAAATAGCATTCAAATTGTATGAACTATAGACTAAGTCTTTCCCCTGCTTAAGTTTCCAAGAAGAATATTAAGATCCAGATCCTTCATATCTGATCCTATTTAGGTCACTAGCAAAAGCTCCTTGCTGCGTTTACTTCATCACAGATGTGCATTGTATGGATTTGCAGAGATCTTCAAATATCTCTTGGTCTATTTTTCCTTCCAAACAGACAGTCACTGCAAGCCTTCTGATTTTAATTTTAATTTTATGCTTCAGTTGCTGCCATAAAACAAGTTAGTCTTGGCCCTGATGTCATAGATTGTCAGGAAACATTTTATATGGAGAAACAATGTACAATGAGTATATGATATAACTTGTGAAAAAAATTGTGCTCCTGCAGTTTTCATTCAGGCATTATTTGCACTTAGGGACTTTGTTGCCAATGTTTTCCAATATGGCAAAATCAGGACTCAAGAAAGAAAATATGAGTAGTGGACAATATGTACTCATAGCAGACTGAGGGTTTATTTTGGGCTTTAAAATAGGGAGACCTTGGCAAAAATTCATTATGTAATGTTATGTGACAAATCTCAAATCAGGATAGGGAGTATGCCACATAATTTTACTTTAGTACTATTAACTGCAAATTAAAGAGAATTTTGGAAGAGAAAGAGTTGTCTGGAAAAGATTGCAGGGATGTGAGATATCTAGTTTTTCTCCTTCACAGCAATCAAATAGTGAGTACAGGTGATTTGTTTTAGGTAGACATAGCTAGCTCCCCTATTCCAAGTCAAAAGAATTGCAGTTAGCTATTTCGATTACTTTGACGGAGATAACTTACACTGACCATTCCACCTGGGTTCCTGACTAACTCATGTCAGAGCCACTGGTGCACCATGGCTCTTCCTGCTCACTAGCTACTGTCTAGGGGCAGCAGTTGTTCTCTGCAGTCATGATCTGCCTTCAATCTTTTATGCAACTTTATACTTTTTAAAGACAGCTGGAGCCAGTTTTTTTTTCTTAAAGTCAACCCAATGTAAAAGAATGAGAGCACAGAGCAGCAACTGTATCTTTATGTCCCATACTGAAAAACCTACCACCTTATTATACAAAGATAGGCTTTGTGTTTACCCTGATAAGAGTTTTTTTCTGAAAAAAAGTGTTCTTCTTGAAGTCCTTCTTTTTGTCGCTAATTAGTTTTTATCTGCATTTCAAAAAAAAAGTTCTATGGAAGAGACACTGCAAAATGACCATGATGATACACTCTCATATAAGTATGTTGAACTGGATTATAGGAAAGGAAAATGCAGAACAATAGCATTTTCTTTTTTAAAATATAACTATATTGCCATGAGAAAACTAGTTAAAAGGAAGCTAAAAAGGAGCAGCTAGAAGAACAAATTTTTTATAGCTTGCATGGACAATGCTTAAAACCACCACATCAGAGGATCACAGTTAATGAACAGTGCTAATTAAACAGAACCATTCAATGAAAACCCAACTACAAAACAAAAAGGATCCAGCTTCGTGAAACAGCCAAATGAAAGAGTAAAGTAGCTCTAAAAAAGACACCCTCCCCAAAAGGTGGAAGTCATATTCAGTTGGGGGAAATGGAAAAGGGCATAAACTATACCAAAGAAAGAGCAAAGAATGATAAAGGTCGCAAAAAAAAAAAGATTGAGGAGCAACTTGGAAAAAATTGTAGAATATTTGGAAGTTGTGAAGAGGGAATCTGCCAGAGAATTTCTCTGGTTTACAAATGATCAAGATGCAAGAGGAACTCTTAGGTAGGATGAAGGCACAAGAGAAAAGTAATCTGAAATCTTGGCATTGGCTTCCTCTATAGGAACTGCTTTGGAGAATTGCTGAGACCAGACAAGATATCAATATGCTGCTTTGAATGCTGCATATCTTGAATACAGTGTGTAGATCTGGTCATTCCATACAGTAGAACTAGAACTAATGTAAATAAAGTAGACCTAGGAAAGGTATAGAGAAAAACCAGAATAACCAGATGTTTGGAACAACTTTCGCACAAAGAAAGAACAAAGAAAGGACTTTTCAGCTTGGAAAGGAAAGATCTATAAAAACATGAACACTGAAGCAATAAGCAGGAAAACCGCTGAGCCTTTCCCTCTATATAGGAGCATGGAGACACAGAAGTTTCAAAGCAATGAAAATAAGTAGTTTTTAAAAGTACCTTCCACAGCTTAAATACGTTATACAACTCACTGGCAGATAATGTTGTAGAGGCAAAAAGTCCATATATGTTCAAAAACAAACAAACAAAATTAGCAAATAAATAAACAGAATCACAGGGCATACAGTAATAAAACATGTCAGACTGGATCAAAACATCAGTTCAGGAAGTCCATGAACTTAAAGAAGCAGGGTAAGTATAGGAGGGGAAATACAGTAGCCAAAGTATGCTAGTAACTGAAGCAGTCTATAAAACCTCTTCTTTTTATGTTCCTTTATCAAATCGTCCATTTCTTTATCATTAACAGCAGCAGGACTCTCAGAGATCAACACGGCTGTTCTCCTGTACATTTGTTGTTCAACATACACACGAGTAAAAATTTTGATGGCTATACAGAATTTTTGGTGTTCTGGATGTTGCCAAGTTTGGAGTGTTTGATAGTGAGTTATATATTGATGGTGTTCCTGTCCTTCACCCCCTCCTTTCTCCTTGTCTTCTTCTGTGTTTTGCCATAAAGACAAAGATTTCATTCAGTAAATGCCAGTGATGCTTTATGTAACTCCCAGAATTTGACTTGTTCTTTGCCTTCTTCTATACTCCTTGATTTAAATGGGCATTTTGCCTTAAATTTCTGTTTCCTGCCTGAGCCAATTTATTTCCCTGTCTAGAAAGCTTCCTCTGGTATCTAGCTGAGGTAGCTTCTAACAGTCTCTTCCAGTGGGCACATAAAGCCATCACCTATATATTATGGTCAATATTAATAGATCTAGTACCATCTCAGCTCAGGCCTTGCACACAGGCCTGTTTCCCACTGTTAATCTACAAGCAGCTGGACCAGTTCTGCATCTGAAAAACATGCCCTTGTACTCATAAAATAATAGATATTAACTTTTAGGTTTTTGGGGTGCTTACTGCCTAACAGACTTTGCCATGGACTTCAGACCACTGAGACTTATGTATTCGCAGGGGGAAGCAGAGACCCCTCCACCTGGTAGGGCATTTGCCAGGGTCATAGATACGAACTCATTGCTGCAGCCGACGTCTCTCTATCTATTTTAAAGAGTGCCACTGATAGTGTCTAAACACTGGCTTTTATTTTTTTATGTATTAGAACGTGTACCTTCCCTTCAGGATTAAACCTTTTCCCCCTCCTCCGCTTGCCTCCTTGTCCTCTGCTTTTATGGGGTTTCTACCCCGGGTTTGATACGCTGCTTGACAGTCACCATTGCATTTTCTGGCCTAGAGTTGTATCTTCAGGCACTTATGACATTGGGCCATTTTGTGCTGACAACCTGATGTAAAATGAGCTCCTCCACATGGAAACAACCCTCAGGAGAGCAAGTTCTTTCCAACTGGCTTCATATTTTGTTTACTGAAGCAGTTTGATTGTCTCTGTGTTATATTCACATATCTTGTAATTTTTCAGTACTGCTTCTATTACTTTTGGTAATTTCAAAGTTTTGAGCCAGGTTAAGTTCTCCTCTGCCAACAATCATCCTTTGAATTCTCTCCTTATTAATACCATAAACTAATTTATATTATAGCATGCCCTCTAGGACATTTCCAAATGAACAACATTCAGTTAGCCTTCGTTCTACCACACAGAGTTGCAGTTTCCTCTTGCCTCTCATCTTATTGCGAAATTTAACACATTCTACAGAAACACTTAGCTTTCCTGAGTGAACTTTTAAGATATTTTGCAAGTCCTCTAAATTATTACTGCAGAAAACAGGGCTGGAATAAAGCTTGTCCTGGGGCACTCTTCTGCCCCAAGACAAGAGGAGTTCTACCTGATTGAGCTGTTATTTTTCCAAGACTGTAACAAACTAAGTAGGAGGAAGCTTTATACTGCCATTGATTAAAAGCTTTTCTTTATCTGCAAATCTGGTCTGCAAGAATAGGGAGATCACAGCTTGCATGCATTGCTGCCAGCCCTTACTTGCTTCGTTGCCTGTGTTCAGTCTTCCTAAAAAATAGCTGTTCTTATGATTATTACTTCCCCCACCCACACCAGTTTTCAAATGAGATCAATCGGCTATAGTCCAGAACCTCCTGCAACTGAGCTGGTGTACAAAAGCTGGCTGCTCCTTTCGCTTACCTGTAGAAAAAAGTTTGCTGCTCTGAATCCCGACCGGTTAATGGTGTTTACTGCAGAATCCCAATTCTGGTGCCTTTCAGACACAGCTCTGGGCCTCGTGCTTCAGAGTGACTCTCCCTTGGCAGCTCCCCTCTCCTTTTTCTGGAAGGTGAAGTTCACTTTAGTCATAAAGGAGGGAGATACAGCTGGGACAGAAGCTGTGACACCATGATAGGCCAAGCTCCTAACTTTTTCAAGTCATTGCCCAAGTTGGGTGCCTGTAACAGTTGCAGAAAACAGCCTTAAGGCTTTTAGTACTTCTAGTCTCTGTGCTATTGCAAGGAGACTGTATATTTGGCTGGATAATTTTTGTATCTTCTTGGGCCTTGGCTTTTTCAGCTTGCCTCTTAGTTACTCAGAGAGGCTTTACCAAGGTTTTTGTATCTGGTATCACAGATGTAACACAGAGCTCAAGGGAGATGACATATTTTGGATCCGATTTAGACTCGGTTTCTCAGGGAAACGTTTACTATTACGATTTTACTTTGTAACTTAATACCATTTTTATATTCAGCTCTGAACTCTGCAAATGTTAAGGAGCAAAGCTTTCCGACTTCCCCAAGAGGTACAGCATTAACAACATTTTATGTACAGTGGAGTTAAACGATAAAGTAGTGAAAAGAATTTGGTGACAGAGTCCATCCTAACCTGGACTCTCTGATGATTTAATCACTAGACAAAGCCCATCTTCTGCACTCTGTAAATACCTTCCAATCGTCTAAAAAAACTTCAGGTCCTGGAAGTGGTGATGCTAACAAGTTATGCAAACTGCATGAGGGAGGAAGACAGGTGTACTGCAAAATCTCTGTGGTCTGGATAGATGAGACTTTGCCTTCTTAACAGTGCTGACAAAGATCTTCTCTTCTGTACTGTACTACTTCTCACTGCTGCACATGGAGTGTACATGCTGGATTCAATAAGAATTAAAGAAAATGTCCAGATTCTGATATAGCTGCATTAGAATTGCCCACCTTACATGCCACTTCATAGGTCTCATTTTTGTTATTTATAATTATTGAAAAAAGAGAGTCCCTAAAGGAGTGGTACTAGTTTTATACATCTTCATCAGTGACCTGGGGAAGGAAATGCCCAGGGAAAGTGGCAAGTTTGCAGCTGATATTAAGCTTTTTTCAGATAGCCAGATGCCCCACAGGTAGTGAAGAACCCCACAAAGACCTCACCAAACTGAGTGAGTGGGCAGCAGGAAGTGGCGGGTTTCAACCCAGCAGTGTTGGAAACATTGGTTTAGGCATCAAAGGAACAACAATGTAAACCATGTTTACATGATGCTGAGCTCTGAACAGGCAGCTACAACTCTGGAGGGGGTTCTTGGAGTTGTCACTGAAAATCCTCCACAACCACCAGCTCAGTGTGTAGCAGAAGTCTGAAAAAACCAAGGAGAACTGAGAACAAGGAAGAGTGTCATTTTTCATCACTTGTTGAGTGTGGTGTACAGTTCTGGACTCTACTTCTCATGAAGGACATAGTGGAGTTTAAGAAGGTACAGAGAAGAGCAAATAAAATGACTAGGAGGACGAAGAAGCTGCTGTATGGAGGGAGACTCTTCAATGTGGAAAGGAGAAAGTTGAGGAGGGAACTATAATGTAGACAAAACTCTGAAGGGGTCTCTGTCCAGGGACCCTGTGAGCTTGCCTGTGGCCACACGCAGGATTTTCAAACCTTTGCATTCAGTTTGTCCTGAAGCTGATTCCTTCCTTCATGGGTTTTTCTTGCTCTCTCCTGGTGCTACATCAGCCCTGCTGATCTGGGTGATGGAAGGACAAATTCTCCTGGCCCTATAGCAGTTACTGGGCAGCTCTGAAGGCTACCCTGGCAGTTGATCTTCTAAGTGTGACCCTGTCTAGGCTTTCTTCATGGGATGCTGCAGCACAAGAGATCGAAGTCCAGTCCACGCAAAGACTTGATGTATCCTCTCCTCATATATCCTGCCATCTCCACACTGTGCAATTTTACCATTATTGTTCATTGCTGTAGGAGAATGGACAGGTGTTGCATATACTGGGTTGATTCATCTTCCCTTACAAATACTGTTGTAGAGCCCCAGACACAGTCAAGAGTCTAAGCAGTGTACAACACAGCATAAAAATACACCAAAAAAGACTAAATTTCAGAATACTTACAAAGTTACAAACTGCATGGAGAATGCCAGACAAAGAATGAGAGGTGCTGATAGACTAAAAATACGTGTTTACCCTTTTTGACAGACAGGCAGCGGTAAAATCATCATCAGACAGAGACTGTTGACAATTACTGTTGTTCAAAATAATGACGGCGGTCTTATTTTCTGCTATTGCCTTGGCCCTCAGGTTCTAATACATTTTTCCTTGAGTATAAATTCAAATGAGTTGCCAGATGATGTCAATAGACTGTTTGATGTCTCTAGCATGTTATTTTTTTTCCCTTGTAAATAATGTGCTCTCTTTTTCCATGCCCCTTGTATAAGAACGAAGTGCAATTTGCTTAGTTTTTTCCTTGGATGGCTGATAGCAGTCAGGCACTTTGAACAATCTATGTAGGTCATTGCAAAGCTAATTAATCCTGCCTTTCAGGCTGAAAATTATTTTCAAGGAAGTATGTTCTAAAACAGCTGTCCCAAGGATTTTAAATAGGTTCTAATAATATGCACATTTAGTGCATTACCAGTATTGCTAGAAAATAAAATTGATTGAGAATCATTGACAAGACTGAAACCGTAAAGCTGAGGATGACGATTCCAGATATCTATTTCCTAAGCAAGGGAAGGGAAATCATAAAGCTAATCAGCTTCTGAATGAGCAGTGTAAAAGAAAATCAGTAATACAAGAGAGCCATGGAAGATATCTAAATTGGTATTTTCTTCCAAGAGGGTGGCATTTGAACCTTAGAACATTTAGGAGGAGTTATTATGTCAACACAATAGCTTCACCAGGCTCAACGTAGGAGTTTCTTCATCTGTCAAATGCTTTTCTTGGTATATTGTCATCTGACTTTAAATTTTAAAGGTCTGTGGATTCAGAAGGGTATAGAGTTTGTTTTGGGTTCTTGGTTTTATACTGGTACTGTATCACCACTTCTTAATTTCATTAAGAAAAAGAACCTTTTTTTCCTCAGAGTATTGGGCAGGGTGGCAAGAGATAAATAAATCTGTGCACTCCCTCACATGGTTCCTCTAAAACTCTCTCCCTCTGTCTTCCAAGCTGGCAATGGCAGCCTTGCCAAACTTCAGAGTTTACCCAGTGTTGACTGCAGCTGTCTGTTGAGCTACAAGACAGCTAATAGCCGAATTTAACGTACACAACAGCAAAAAGCTTCTTATCTGGTAGAATCAGCTCTGCTCACTTCTTAGCAGATACATCAGGGAGAGCAGTCAAATGATCAAGCATGGACATTTTCAACACATTAATACATTAGACACCCATCCTAGGAACCAAGATATCATGCGATCTGCATCCAATGCAGTATCTCAAATAGTTCTTTTGGGTTGTGTTTCTCAAACTGTGCTCCGTGCATCACTGGTAGCATTTAATATATTGGTCTGTGAAATTAGAAAGAAACCACACATGCTCCCCATACTTCCAAGCAAACAGACTTTATTTCATTTTGTAATAAATGAACATTCAAACTTTAGCCTAATTTTTAGTTGCTGGTAAATGAAGACAATTATGGGAACACTGTAGAGATGGTCTGTGGGTTTTTTTTCCTAAAAACATCCTTACAATCATTCAATTAAATTAAATTAAGAAACACTGGCCTACAGAGTGGATCTTTAGAATCAGGCTGTCAACAAGAATTACAACACCTGGAACGAAAAGATATATGTTTTTAGGTCAGACTGTCTAAGGTGTAGGTTTATAGATGAAAAATGAGTCTAAAGAGATTTTTGTATAAAAACTGAAACAGATCTTTCCCATTGTCTGACAGTGACTATACTGGCTCCCAAAGAATTGCTTGGGATTTTGTTCCAAGCTTATAGGTAAATATAATACCAGTTCTGAATGCAGTCCCCCTATTTTGCCTGTACCTCCTCTCCTACAGCAGTATTCTGAACCCTTCCATTCCTTCCCTCTGTCTCCACAATATTGCCAAAGGGAGAAGAAGGGAGGAAAGTTTCAGGGCTATTTCAAGCATCTGGTATCGCAACAGAACTCAAGGTTTGATCACATTTTCCTTGAACTTTAATTTTCACAATTTGAAGTGTTAAATGTTTGATTTGACTAGATGGTTTTAGAAAGTAAATGAATCTCCTGCTCAAAGTGTATCATGTCTGAACAGATGTCCCAGCCTTGAATGAAGAAACCACATTGCTGGCTGTTCTGCAAGAGAGTACTGGGCCCTGGCCCTTGCTCCCCCATCTCTGATTCTGAGCCCCAAGTGCTCCTTTTCCAGGACAGACATGTCCATGCTGTAGCTTGCTCCCAGGAGCTGTGAGTGCCGGTCCACCTCTACACTCAGCTCTGATGACAGCAGTGCTCCTGATGAAGATGGAACCACATAAAGTGGTTCCTTTAAGTTCACAGCTCTCCTCAGCCTAAATCTCTGCATGCCTGCCTACATTCCTAAAAAACTCAGATTTGTGAATCCAGGTTTCATGGTGTCATCCAACCTATGCTTACAATTGGAGGCCTAAGCCCATGAGACAGGCAGGTTTTGAGACATGGCTGCAGAATGCTTTACCTTTTCCAGACAAGCTGTTTTATGCAGTCTGCCAGGTCACACACTGGCATTGCATCTCTTCCATTCACTCACTGTTTTGGGTGCTTCGGAGCCCCAGATGTGAAGTGGCGCAAACCTCAGCATCATGTCTAAGTTTCTTCTTAGACCTGGGTCCAGGTGATGTAGGTGGTCTGAAGATTTGATCCACAATTTATAAGAGACTTCAGTAAATGTGAGAAGTGTTAATCAAGGGTGGGGCGGGGGGGTAGCTCTAAGAAGCATTTCAACATTGCTAATTTGCACAGAAGGTTGAACTGGAGGGAATATGCAGAAAGAAAAGATAGATCCTGAACATACTTTGGAAACAATTTCTTACCCAAATAGAAATAAATTTGTGAAGCAGCCAAATAAGAGAGATTGCTGAGGCAGCAGTGTAGATGCCAGGTTCAGGCAGTAAACAATTGAGTGCCATCACGATGGAAACACACTATTAAGAGAGACAATGAAAGAGTTTTAAAGAAACAAACAAAGTAGTTTTGTAACTCCCAGCTCTACCTTCTAATGAGCTCCTCAATCTGCATGACCTTGGATCCAGATTCTAATGCACTACTTTTCAAACAGATGCTAGTGGTAAGCACACCATACTCTCATAAGCAGGACAGAGACAACATAAATCGCCTATCAACCTAAAATATGTATGGTCCCTGAAAAAATATGGGCTGATTGAAGGGTTACAAATCTGCCTGTTGAAATAAGTGACATCCCGGCATGGCAAGGGTCCTAACTCTTTAAATTGTATTATAAACAGATCAGTCTTGCTTTTTTCCTCTCCCATGAGATTGGTGAAAGGAATTTGATAAGGTACGCATCTGTAAAACCATTGCAGAAAGATTTTTTGTCAACTGTAAACACATATTCACTAATCACAATTAGAAACGTAAGACTGAAATGGACTTCCTAGTCTCAGATGCTGTTCCTGTCCTAGCCCAAACAGCCATGTCTTTAGTGCTGCCAAAAGCTAGTCTATCTACATCTAGAAACTAGTTTGGGACTTTTTTCTCCTTTGTGCCTTCCTGAAAGCATTAGAACATACATATCAGTTATATGAAACCATTTTCCCTTCTAATTAAAAGTCACTTTAGGCTGTCTCAGGTGGTTATTGATTTAGAAGTTTATTGGCTTTATTGAGGAAGGCATGATTTCTGCAAAGGCCTAACAAACAGGATAAGTGGACTTTGCAATAAGGATACAGAGTTCTCAAACTGCACAAAGTAACTGCAGTTTGAGTTTGCTGTATTAATAAGAGATTACTACCAATTCGTATAGCTTTAAGGTTAATATATGGCTTATTTAATCTTCCAAAGTCAGGACACTTGGTTACATACATAGGCATATGTGCAAACACACAAACTCTTCTAACTGCACTGTAAATAATCTGATTCATGCATTGAGCTTTTTAATCATATGAACTAGTGATAATTACAGGCAGTCTAAAGCGTATGCTAGCATAATTCCATTTTAACTGTAGTGAGGAAAGTCTTGGCTTTTGCAAAGGCAGTAGCAAAACTCCCATTGTCCTCCTTAAGTCAGGGTTTCCCTTACTATAATACATTATTAGCAACAGCCTGTTAATTGTTTACTATCTATTGAGTGGGACTGTTTTGTTTAGTAGGACACACAACAAGGTGCATGGGTGAGACTCCTTCAATGCTTTCACTGTGTTCCAGGAGCACAGACTTGGAAAGTATAGGTCAGATACCACATTGTGTGAATGAGCTCGTAGTCTGGGAATGGCACAGAGTTTATTGAGTAGCTGAGGAAGAGAATTACAAATGTGCTGAATGAAAAAGGAGATTGTGGTGGAGGTAGAAGCCAGGCAATTTCTGTGACTGGCTACTTCTATTTTTCCCTTCCTCCCCTACCTACTGAGAAGCTGGACCGTATCTCAGTATAGACCATCTCTTCTCTCCTTCAAAGTGATGTAAAGCATTTGTAGGTCATGGAAATAGTTGTAGTTATACATTTAATGTCCTTTTAACTTAAAGTGATACTATTAACAGATAGAAGGAATGAAAAACCACGAATCATGACCAGGCACCCCATGAGCAATTCTAGTATCCCTATTGCAATGAATAATTTCAGCAACTGAATTGTTTGCAGAAATATTACTTTTAAAGTAGATATTAGAGAATGTCCATGGAAAGTGAGTCAGAAGAGTGATTATCTTGACCACAGAACCCCCTTACAGAATTACTTTCAGCTTTCTGAGAATAGAAAAAGGCCATGTGACCTAGTCATCCTACATGAATTACTAGAGAAACTGGATTTTAAATACTGATATCACACACTGAACTGCTAGTGAGCAATCTATAAAACAAAACAGGTCTGGGAATATTTGCAGGCACAAACTCACACTCAACCCACACTCTTCATTCTCTCCATCTCTTTCATTCCTTTATTGCATTATATTAAATGGCAAAATAAAATGACAAGTAAAAGGCAAAATAATTTTCCTGGCCTAAGAAATTATATTGGTTTCATTAGACTTGTTAAGGTTTATATCAAAATTCAGCATTTTGATATTAGTGTAATACAGAAAGGGTTACATGGATTAGAAAGGCTAACATAAAATCTCCAAAAGATTAAAATATTAACTACTTGACAAAGGCATACATAATTAAGCTGGCACCTCCTTACTACAAATGCATGTTTGAAAGTTTAGATTTGGAAAGGTTTTAAAGGATTACTTTTATTAAAATGTCTTGGGTTGCTAGAAATAGACCTCATGGTAGACAAACAGTAAACAAGGTCACATACTTCCTACCTGTTGAATAAAGAAAAGCATGCCAAACTTCTTTGCCAAAAATCCCCTTTTGTGCCTTTGTTCTAAATAAACACAAGGCAGCTCATTTCCAGGGCCTCTCTGCTTCCTGCGCCTCCCCGGCTTAAGATTCCATTTCTAGAAGCAACAGATAATTGGGGATCTTTTGAAATCAAGTACTTGTGTTTTCTATTTTTAGCCACATTAATAATGATGAACTGAAATTCTTTCCAGAATTTCACCTCTTCAGCTTAGGAACAGGTCTTCAAAATTTGTAATAACTCCTTGGTTTGTGTTTTATGTTAATGGCTGAAGTGCCTGAACAGCCTTGGGAAAGGAACAGCTTGCTAGTCTAATTGAAGCTGGCAATATTTCCACGTCTTATTTCAGCTGGTAGGTTCTGTAGCAACCAAGGTCATGTAAGAAAATTTCAGCATATGGTAACAGCTGTGTCTGTGATTGCAATATTTTCTGCAGATGGTTTATTCATCATTAGATAACAGTCATGATTATTAAGGCATTAATTGGACTTTCAAACAGTTCATCTTAGATGGTGGAGGAATTACAAGAGAAAAGTTTAGTATAGCTTAGGGGATCTCTATATTCAGCTCCTTGCCAACTCTCAAGTTTTTCTTTAATGTAAGAAAATATTTCCTTTCTTTATTTGCCTTTTTTTCAAACCATTTCATCTCCTGCTAGAGCTGCCATCTCCCTCTTTCAGATCTAAATACTGATGTCATCTTTCTGCCATGTATAGTGCTACCAACAAAAATCTGGTTTTTTTATTATACCATTTAAATGCCTGCTGTACAGTTCAGCACATCAGAGTGAGCTTATCCTTACTCAGGACAGCCTTGCACATCTTCATACAAGGTCAAGAAAACCAGATATAGCAAGTTTTTGAGTCAGGGTACATAGAGAACCAAGCATTGTTCTTTACCTTTAATCATCCACAGGACACTTTCTACTGCTCCAAATCACAGCACTAAATATGTTCCTGTCCCAAGAAACTAGAAAATAACCCCAAAAGTTATGAGACCGATACAGATTGTGAGGATCCCAGAGTTATTACTACTGTTTACTACAGTACTGTAATGTGCCTCACTCTAAGGGGTGTGCTACAATGGTATGAAAGGTCAGGCACAGAGGTAACACAGAATTGTTCTTCCGATCATGTAAACATAAGTCCTCGCTGGAAGGTGGCAAACCAAACTAGCTAGTTAGCTAGTTTAAACTGATTTTCAGTGTTTTGTCAAGTCAGGGCCATGTGACTTTTCCATTGATTTTAGAAAGAATATTTGGAGACTGAAGTACTACACAGGAGTGTAGGTGACAGAATCCATCTCTTAGAGGATATGCCTTGGAAGCTAATGCAAAATTTTTTCTATGTTCCCTTAGGAACTTGGAGAATTTTGTCTACTAACAGCAACAACAATAGTCGGATCAGGCTGTTAGGGGCTTCCGTAAAGATTTAGAGTACTCAGTAACACCTTACATTTGATAATCCATCAGTATTTAAATATACAATCTTGAAGTCTTTCAGCCCATGATAGCTCCTGGACATGGGGTATTAGCTACAAAAGTCATGTACAACTCTTCAGCAATTAAAAAAAAAAAGCACAATTTAGTCTTGCTGGATTTCTACATTACAATCGGCTCTTTTACTTCGTTTCTCTGGAAATACGTATTCTTTTGTTTCAGCTCAGCCACAAAAAAGGCTAGACTAAAAGAATACTGATGTCTTACATAATAGAAATTTTTTCACTATCTGATCTTTATTCTTTCTAGGCTGGTTTTGCAAGTTATTTAAGGACACCTTAAAGTTACAGTACTCTAAGGCATTAACACAGTGGCCACAGCTCCAATATTATGCTTGGGATATCTGTGTAATCTTAGGAAACAATACAGGCCATGGCTACTGTACCACTTTTGAATATGTTATGATCCGCATATTATGTCTTATCCAATCATATACATAAGGTTTTTCTCTGCTAATACTACTGAATGGTGATTGTGCTATGGTGAGTTTAAAAGAGATCCACTGCAGGAAGACGAGGTGATATTCCATCCTCCAATTCCCTTTTAATGACAGTAAAACATTGTCAGGCTTTAATCTTCTTGAGTCTCTCTCCTCAGATATGGAAAAGCGTGGGAGACATGCTAGTGAATGGAACAAAATTGTATTAAGAATAACTGTCTGAGAGGAGAGACAGGAGAAGAAGAAATTAATAGTAGCTGGCAGGTGAAAAGCATGAGAGCTGTACCTGGAGAGCAAGTAAAGAACAAAAAGGGACAGGGACTTATATATAACCAAACAATAGGTTTAGGCTGGAACATAACCCTTATTCACTCATTGGAGGACATCAGTATAGCCTGGCTAATGTGGATGGACTCCCACCACAGCTGAGGAGAGCAATTACCCTCAGGAGCTGCACTGGTGAAGGTAATAGCAGTTCTTAACCTAAACTACAGTTGTAAGAAGTCAGGTCTGCAGCAGAGCAGGTCTGAACACGAAGACATCACTATACAACAGCACTGCATACATCTGACAGGCTGTATTTCCTCTCCTTATTAAACGAGTGGAGAAAAATGCACTAAACTGACCAATTGAAAAGGCAGGTAAGGGTCTACAAGAGAGCTTCAAAGAGCTCTGAACTCCACCTGAAGGGACACCTTGCTGCAGGCTGGGGAAGAGGTGGCACTTCTCAGTATTGCACTGTTCAGATGTGGCACTGTTGAACTCAATGTCAAAGACAAGTCCAATTAGTTATTCATACAAGAACTATGAAAGAAGAGAGGACTGGAGCAGTTTACTTAGGAGATGCCCATGCATGTCAGAAAGACTTTCTGGAAACCGCATCTTTTTATACTGAAAAGCATACACCACCTCGCCAAATGTTCTTTCAAACCTACCTCTATAGATTTTATGAATTAACATCACTTGCCATTTGAACCATTTTTTAGGAAAAATAAATGAAGATATGAAAGGAAATTATTAGAACAAGGACTAAAATTAAGAACTGAAGGTTGTACTCCACAGTTACCTTAAGCAGATTATTGAAACCCTGTTTCTTAATTTACTGATCTTCTACAATGAGGATAATCTTTATCCACAGGGTTTTGTGAATGGAATTTGTGAAGTGCTTTGAGGGCTTCTCCATGAAAGCCTATAATCTTGAATTGCGAAGCTTTATTAAAAGGTATTAGTGTGTCTAAGAAGCAGGTAAAGCAAACATAAAAGCTGCTAAGTCATGACTTAGAATGTTTATGCTCACTCGTTAGTATACTGAAGCAGTAATTATAATGAGCTAGTGTACATGGATGGCTATAAGACTTCCAGAAAGTCATAACCAGCACTAACACTCAACAACATAGAACATCCTGGTTTTTTAATACGTACATTAGAAAATATGCTAAAATACAATGCACTTTACAGTGTACACTGAATATTTTTTCTGATGTTTAATATCCCATTTCCATTATTCTTCTAGTACAGTATCATCATACTTAGCACTGTCAGACTTTAAATTATCTTGAAAGACAGAAAAACCTAAGTGTCTTAAAGGAAACTGGTGTGAAGAAACCGTGTTATTTACTTTATAACATTTTAAACTTACACAATAAGGTACTACCAGTGTACTAGCTTATTATTTCATGTTCCTATTTTACAATATAGGTCATTATCATTGAGGATTCTTTGTATACTATGCATACCAGTTGTGTGTTAGCTAGGTTGCTGAAAAGCCAAACTGATACGTGCTTTGCACAACTCCCTTCTTTGATCTTAATATAAACATATATTGTGACAAGTAAAAAAACTATAGTGTGCCTTTAACTGGATATCTAACCTTTTTGTGAAGAATTAAAAGGATACCAAATAAATTGCAACACTAGGAACATTGTTTCAGAGAATATTTGCTTCATTTGCAAAAAAGAAAATAGATTCCTGTGTGTTCAGCGGGCTTCACCTTCCAACTTCTGAATACTTATGACTTTTTCTGCCAGCTTAAAGCTTTGTCTACAGCCAACTACCTTGTGAAAGTACTTGTATCAAGTATGACTACCAATAAATCTGAGATACCCCTGTCTTCTCAGAAGTTCAAGTCACCATGTGCCTACCCTGCCATATGCATGTAAGCCAGTTTCTGACGCCTTGTAACCATGTCAGTTGTTGGTAAGCCTGAGAAAATAAGCCCTTCCAGAGGGCAGGATATATTCACATGGATTCAGTATCTTACTAACTTAGTTACCCAGTAGCAAGTGTGAACCAACTTCTACCTCTCTGGTTGTGAAAGAGGATGAAAGGCTTGCCTGTTCTGGGTATACATGCTCTACTTCTACAGGTCTCATCTCTGGATAAGGCCAGGGACATTTTGTGAATTTTAGGGGGGAACAGAATTGATGCAGAAAAATGTTTGATCCTATCTTCAAGAAGGGCAAGAAGGAGGTCCCAGGAAACTACAGGTTGGTCAGCCTCACCTCAGTCCCTGGGAAGGTGATGGAGCAGCTAATTCTGGAAACCATTTCCAGGCACATGAATGAAAAGAAAATCATCAGGAGTAGTCAGCATGGATTCGCGAAGGGAAAGTCATTCTTGACCAACTTGATAAACTTCTAGGATGAAATGACTGGCCTGGTAGACACGGGGAAAGCAGTAGATATTGTCTGTCTGGACTTCAGTAAGGCCTTTGACACTGTCTTCCATAAGATTCTCATAGACAAGCTGTTGATATATGGGCTGGATGAGCAGATGGCGAGGAGGATTGAAAACTAGCTGAACAGCTGAGCCCGGAGGGTGGTGATCCATGGCACAAAGTCTAGCTGGAGGCCAGTAACTAGCGGTGTACCCCAGGGGTCAATGCTGGCTCTGATCCTATTTTACATCTTTGTTAATGATTTTGATAATGGGGCAGAGTATACCCTCAGCAAGTTGGGAGGACACAGAACTGGGAGGAGTGGCTGATACACCAGAGGATTGTGCTGCTGTCCAGAGGGACGTCGACAGGCTGGAGAAATGGGCTGATGGGAACTGCATGAAGTTCAACAAGGGGAACTGCAAAGTCTCGCACCTGGGGAAGAACAACCTCACACACCAATACGTGCTGGGGGCCACCCATCTGGAAAGCAGCTTTGCAGAAAAGGACCCGGGGATCCTGGTGAACACCAAGTTGAACATGAAGTCAGCAATGTGCCCTTGCTGCAAAGAAGGCTAATGATATCCTGAGCTGCATTAGGCAAAGCATTGCCAGCGGGTTGAGAGGGGTGACCCTTCCCCTCTCTTCAGCACTGGTGTGGCCACACCTGGAGTACTGTGTCCAGTTCTGGGCTCCTCGGTACAAGAGAGAGACGGACATACTGGAGAGAGTCCAACAAAGGGCCACAAAGATGATTAAAGATTTAGAGCATCTCTGTTACGAGGAAAGACTGAGACAGCTGGGACTGTTAAGCCTGGAGAAGAGAAGGCTTGGGGGGGATCCTATCAATGTATATAAATACCTGAAGGGAGGGCGCAAAGAAGGCAGAACCAGGCTTTTTTCAGTGGTGCCCAGTGACAGGATATGAAGCAGTGGACACAAGCTGAAGCACAGGAGGTTTCTCCTGAACATCAGGAAACAATTTTTTACTGTGAGGATCACTGAGCACTGATACAGGTTGCCCAGGGAAGTTATGGATTCTCCCACCTTGGAGGTATTAAAAATCTGCCTGGACATGGTCCTGGGGAACTGGGTTTAGATAGCCCTGCTTGAGCAGGTGGGTTGAACCAGGTGTCCTCCAGAGGTTCCTTCCAACCTTAGCCATTCTGTGATATGTGATTTTAACATAGATTTCCTGACAGAGACAAGAATTTGCCTACAAGTTTTTGAAGAGCTCTAGAGATGGTGTCTGAAGCTCTAAATGTTTGTTGTTGTTGGATATAATCAATAGTGTAGCTAAGAACTCTTCCAAATCAATACACACTCAAGCTAAGAACTGACCTAAACTGCAGCTGGGAGAAGGAAGGAAAGAAACTTCACAAACAATGAATTCCCCCCATGTTAACGAGGGACACACAGATTTACCAAAGCTCAGCTGAGTATTTTGATGACTTCCTTCAATAGCCTCTTCTACTGCTATTAAATGAGATTTTAAATGAACAAGGAATAGAAATCCCTCATAATACTAATTCTAAAATTAGAAACAAGGCTTAAGAGCATGTTTCCACATCTAGTACACAGCCAGAGTATCTCATTATAGCAATCACAAAACATTTGAAGAGAGATTCGTTTAGGCCAGTGTTGAGCTGGTGGAAGGGGAGTGCAGGACTTAGCAAATGCTTGCTATTCCTGCTGTTAAAATTAGAAGTCATAGGCATATTTTCTGGCCATAGACCAGTTTGTGTCTTTGTTAGGTATCCAAGTGCCTAAAGTTGTACTGATATAAAAGCAGTAAGAGTGAGAGAAGAATCCAAACTTAAAAGGAGAGATGGACCAAAGACACAGTATTGAAATAATTATCAAAACTTCTCAGAGCATGTCTCTTGAGCTTAGTTTTGGAAAAGAGGCAGGTAAAACAATTTTCTGTCCAAGTGAGCTGAAATTTCACTAAGGTAGATGATTCTGTGAGAATAGTTGATGTTGCCTCAAAATATTGATGAATAAATATTTCATTTACCCAAACTAGTCTATTTTTCACTCCTCCCATGCCCCCCTTCAATCTGGTCTACCATACTTAATTCCAATAAAGTGCTATATTTTTTCCCTCTTGGCCAATAACTCCGTAAGGGCTGCAGCTCTGTTTCCCTTTCTGCCATATTAATCAAGTGCTTTGCTACAACAAGATTATCTCTGCTGAAGTGCAGTTGAGGCCTACTGTCCAGGCTTCTCCTTGTCTATGTTCTTCATTTCAAGCTAGAGGATTTTTTCCGTTGGCAATATCCTGATTTACTTGTGAGCCATGAGGCACAACATTGGAATCATGTGGCTGGTGCATGGCTGGAGATCTGTCCTGGGGAATCTGGGCACTGGGTCCCAGACCTTCGAGCCAACAAGTCATTTGCAAAACACAGTTTGGTGTTTAAATGAATCTAAATGAGCAAGACCCTAAAGAAAATAAAAATGAACATTTCCAAATTATTTTTTTCATCTCAGCTTTTCCAATAAAGTCTGAAACAATTTCCCATGGAGCAGGACTTCCTACTCTTGCACAGTTCCAATTTGGATACATGTGTCCATGAAAAATAAATGAAAATAATACAGTTTTGGGGGTGCCTTTTCCCTGCTTCAGTTCTAGAGCATGCACAGCTAGCAAAGGAGTGTGTCGGTAGATGGGAACATGATGAAATGGCCTCTTGGTCAGCTCACGCTGACATACAAGATGGTCTATTTTCACTGAGCCACAGGACACTTCAGGTCTATGGCAATGCTCAGCTTTCTTTGCATTTCTGGTGCTATGTGTGGCTCAGTGTGCAGCCCCAAATGGGTGCACGAAATAGAAAGCCTCTATTGTAGAGTAGGAGCTCTGAGCCCATCCACCTACCTTTGCTGCAGCTATTCCCTTTGAATGAAAAGTTTTTTGAGGTAACAAGTAGTAGTGCAAGGGAAAGTAAGAGCAAGCTATACCCCAGGACAAAAAGGAAAAGTCTGTGTGCCAGGCTTGTATTTCCTGTGGTTTCTCAACAGGAGGGGAAAATAATCTCCCACAGACCACCCCAAATCATCAAACCAGTATGAACTGTACTTGCTATGCCAAGAACCAGGCATCAAAGCTCAAGTGCTTACATATTCTATTAAGTGGTTTAATATTAGAGCAGGGAGACCAGGAAAACTGCAACCTTTTGGTTCCCTGAGGTCTCCTAAAGAAGGCCATGAGGGACAAAACACTGTATTTTTTCTGTTCTTCTCTACAATATTAAACCACTTAATAGAATATGTAAGCTCTTGAGCTTTGATGCCTGGTTCTTGGCATGCCAGAGGCTTTGTTACATGTTTTTACAGTAATTGAAAGAAATATCCATCTGTAGCAATTTCATTTTTTAGCAAGCTGAACAGATTCTTGGGAGGTAGGAGCTGCAAACATATGAAACGGAATAAAATAGTTTCTATCATCAAGCTGAATTCTTTTAGCTCTGCTTTTGAGGAAACAATCACAGAGTAGTGCTGTAGAGGAGTTCTGGAATCAGAGCTGGCATATTTGCAGTCTTGGTTCAAATAATGCTGCATGCAGCCAACCCTGGGAATGCTTACAAACCTACCACACCATGTTAGAAGATAAGGCTGGGGTTATGCCACCAGACTCTGGGGGTAAGACAGCAGCTCTTATTAGCCAGCTCAGACTTGTTTCCTGAGTCACAACTGTCTGTTAACCAAATCTCATCCACCTTGTAGAGATCTTCCCCCTTTCTTACTCTTCACTCTGTTATGGTTTGTTTATATGCTTTTGGGATAGTGATTTGTCTCCTCCTCTGTTTCCATACGGGGTGTCACAATGGGACCCTGAACTTGGTTGAGTAGTACAGATAATGCTATGTTACAATTAAGCAGCAATATTCAGAGAACAGCTATTCAGAAATCAGTTAAACATGGAAAAATGGGAAATGCTACAAGCAGAGGAGACCTGGTGTCTTGGAGGAGTAGAATAAAAGTAAAATGGAAGCAAGAAAGAACCTACAGAAATTTGTAAAGCCAGAACCTTGTAGATATTTGGCAAGGTGCTGAACAGGGAAAATTTCTTTGAATAGTGGAGAATCAAGTTTCCACAGTGAGATTTGTTATGGCCTTTGAGAGCTCAGAATTTTTACAGCTTCAGCAGATGGACTTCGCCCAGGTAATATGTTATTTTTTTGGAACGTAAGATGTGTGGTTAGCAGCACCCCCACCAACATTTTTCATTTCTGAAGCTGGCACTGTTGTGGGGATTGGCAACCAATTGCCTACAATGCGTGCTCACAGCACTGTGACATCCTGACGCAGAAAATCTCACCACTCTGGAGTGCTCCACGAACACTAGCTCCAATCTAAAGGCACAAAACTCCAAAAAACTAAGGTTCATGTACCATCTTACCTTTCTGCTGAAAAGCAGCAGGGATTTATTTGCTGCTGTTTGCCCTACGCTATTCTCATCTGAAATGTGTAGCTGCAGAGAATAATTACAGTCAGAGTTCTCTTTTTCTGCCAGATATTAGAGCAAGCTCAGTTGTGCATTGAGCTGGGCCCTCCAGGTAGCTGAGCACCTCAGGGCAAAGAGAGGTGCTGTGAGGCCACTCTGTTTGTGAAATACATGAGACTTTAATTCACATTATGAACATCAAAAGCCTTTGACTTTACAGTTGCCTCCAGAGAGCAGAACCAGAGCATCTTTGATAGGCAGGGATGATTCCAGCAATGAAATGTCAATTCAGAGCATGTTGTTCTGCACAGCTCCTCGTGCTTTATTTTTTATTGCTATATTGAAATCATAGAATCATAGAATGGTTTGGGTTGGAGGGGACCTTAAAGATCATCTAGTTCCAAACCCCCTGCCATGGGCAAGGACACCTTCCACTAGACCAGGTTGCTCAAAGCCCCATCGAACCTGGCCTTGAACACTTCCAGGGATGGGGCATCCACAACTTCTCTGGGCAACCTGTTCCAGTGCCTCACCACCCTCACAGTGAAGAAAACGCTGGCACATTCCATGGAGCTGACATCCAGCCTGCAGTAGTCAATGCCACCAGAGAAATCGTGCCTTTGCTTATTCTTGCACTGCAAAGGAGAACCATGCCCACAACAACCAGAGCTTTAAGACAGGTGTATCTAGACTTTTTCCCTATAGTCTGCACCCCCACAAAACAAACAACAAAGAAAAAAACCCTTTAATCTGAAAAAGCTAGTTTTTTAACATCCCACCTTTAGACATAGAGAAATCTAGTTACTCCACAGCAGAATAAAGGCATTTATAAACCAAGCTGCCTTTGCTCACTGTCTCTTTATGGGAACAACTTTTTTTTCCAGGCTTAGTTTCCATCAACTCAAAAATCTGCACAGCCCATTCTGCCTTCTCGGCAGTCTGTTTGCAGGGCAAGTTCCTGGCTACTTGCTGCAACTATCCCTGCCTGCTGCCTTGCCTTGCCCTCTTCTCCCGAAGCCTCTGCCCCTGCTCTGCCTCCAGGGAAGGTACAACCTCTCCACAACCACGTGAAGGTCCTGCGTGACCCAGTGCCTCTCCCCACAGGACACAACACAAATGGAAAACAAGCAAATTAATCACTTCATGTCACAGGTGGCTTATAGCAAAGTGTCAGCACTGACTAAAAAAGATTTGAGAATAGCTGTAAGTGTTATGGCAAAAAGAAAAAAAAGAATGTAATCTTTGATAAAAATGTTGGAGGTCAGTAAACTGCAGCTAAAAATGGAGATAGCTATGAGATAAACACCAGCTGTTTTTTAAATCCTTCTGAAGCAGTGTACGAGGTGAATTTCAGGTATTTAAGAGGATATATGCAATGTTCTTGGAAGACACACTGCCATAAAGGAATATTAGAGGAAGGAGGAATATATGGTTGTTGCCGACCAGGGTAAGTCATTATTAATGTTTGCAATGGACGCCCAGATAGCAGGCACCAGAATAGTGCAATGGTTTGGCCTTAAAAAGCCTCTAGACACCAACCTCTTTCACGTAGCAAGATGTAAAAGGTCCAGTTTCTGTGTTTCACATTAGTAGGGGGGGAGTGAATAGAGAAAGCTGACAGCTGCCAGATGGCACAAATAGCTCCACATTACCAAGTACATTCCTAGTCTAAGTTTATGACAGAAGATTTGCAGTTTTGCAAGAGCTCAGCCTTCAGAAGTTACACCTAGAATTTCTTATTGTACAAATTGGGGTGACTGAACAAAGTTTCCTGGCTTCCTCTGGAATATTGCTTATCTTTGGGGTTTCTGGCCATCAGCTTCAGTCCCTTGCTTCAGTGAATTCTGAATGCCACATTATTACTCTTCAGTCCCTTCTCACAGCTCCTGCATTCCTTCTCACAGCACCTCTTCAGAAAGTGTTGCTTAGGATTTCACTTGGCTGCTGTTTCTCCACCTATCCTTTACTGACTGGCATGAATTCCTGCAATCACCTAGGGCAGCCCTGGCAAGAAGGATGCTGGTTTGCAGATGCTGTGGAAGAGAATTGGGTAGGGTCACAGGAAAGGACACAGGTTGTTGGGTTTTTTTAATCTTGCTATCAGTTTAGCAGCTTTCCACCCTTATACAGATTCAAGAGACAAACAGGAATATTTAAACTGGTACCTTGACAACTTACATTGAGCTAGTCTTAAATAAAGGACAAGAGCCAAGGCTGAAGACTTCAGTGACCAGCTATGAGTGAAGATCCACTAGCATAAAAGGGAAAGGTAGCTCATCTGTGTGCATCTTCCTTTCTGGGGGTTTCTGCATGTAATTCTACTCACCTGACCAGCTAGAGGACGAAATTGTATTGCTGTAACCTAGACTTTTTCCTGTGGAACATGACAGAAGTAAATAGACCCTATATACTGGTTGGTAGTAAGATGGAACCAGAAAACTCTTCCTCATATATAGAATCAATATGAATACTCTCCTGAAGTAAAGTCTGTAGTCTGGAGACTTGTACAAGACCTTCTTTTTGCTCTGGCTAAGTTTGTCCCGCTTGTTCACCAGGTAGGTACCAATGGGAAAAGAGTCTCAGCTCTGAGTTGGTTTTGAAGTTTCAACAACACAAACAGGAAAATCTGTTCTGTGTCATCAGTATTAGGCACTGAATTTCTATGTCTGCAGTATTTGCCAAAAGAGTTCTTACCCGAGCTTTGTTGTTATTCTGATGTTCGGTAAATGTCAGTGAAATCAGATAACTGCCCCTTCTCTAAATAATGTCTGTCTTCTCCCTCTGTCCAGGGGACGAACATATTGCCAGGGAGTTTTAAATAGAATGAGAGATGGGGAGTGCTGAAACAGCCACGTGTACTTCAAATTCTTCTTATAAGAGCGGTTGTCATTAGCATAGATTATTTTTGTTCATTGCATATGTACACTTTCTAAATACAATTCCCAGTATGCTATTGCCCCTTTCTCAAAAAACACCAGGCACTCAAGCCCAAAGTTATAGCAAAAGAAAATTTTCAGCTCTTTAGAAAGCAAAATAAATCATTCTGTGGGAACACAGCCAATCTGAGACTTATTGCAAATGAAATAAAGGACACAACAATCACTTCCTTTGGATCAGTGACCCTTATTTCCAGGTAGACTCAGTGTAACTGGTATGTGTGCAGATATACACACAGATGATGCTACTATTTATAGAAGGGTGCACAATCCATTAGAAACTATCTTGTAAAAGACCAGACTTTAAAACCTCTGAAGATGCTTTTAGGAAGCTTCCAGATGCTTGGATAGTCAGCCAAATCTCTGGTCCACAAGAGCAGGATAGAGATCTAAAAAAATCAGGTTGTGTTTTTAATTTTCTTCTGCAATATGTCTTGCACTTGACACCAAAAGAAAACATAATAACCCAAGAAAACCAAAATCAGTCTGAGTTCAAAGGAGAGGTTCAGTTCAGTTCCTGAATGTCCAAACTGGCATCCTCTCCCTACAGGTGGTAAATGTAACTTGTGTCTCTCATGACATTTTCTATAACACCAGCACAAAGGCTTGCAAGACTAGGTCCAAAAAGAATGAGGGTAGTTGATATTGCACGCTCATCAGAATGAATGAATGAGATATCATTACTCTCTTCTCTTTTCAACATTGTTAAAAACTTCACCTTCTACTAAAAGAAAATTATTTTTGTGTGTAATTTTAAAGATTTATTCTAGAAGAAAGCAAACACTAACATAGGACTTGATCCTATATAAGGAACCAAAATGAATGAGTGTACTAAAGAAGGGTGCAGAAGTAAGTTGTGCCTGTGCAGTGTTCATGTGAACACCCAGACATGAAATAGTATTTCTACCGTACTTGCATCCATTTACTATTCAGTACCATGACATATTTTCATACAGATGCTGTATCTGAGTTCACCTTCCCTTTTCTTCCCCCAGGGACCTTCTGCAAAGCTGTTAAGCAATAGAGAGTCCTTTTTATTCAGGAGTGCTCTGTTCCACCAACATTTGCTGGTTCCACACAGTGAGAAACACACTTTCCTCCCAGCTTGCACAATTTAAGTCTTATCACGTAGGTAAAGGCAGTCTACTGGCAGTCAAAACAGACATGTCTTACTTTGCATTTTTCATGATACCAGTACCTGTGAACAGATTTCTTCACAGATTTTCAGATTTAATTACTACTGGCTTAGTTTACTTTAAGTGATAAAGTTGTGAAAAAAGAGAAGAGGGCAACGGAATGTGATCATAAGAAAGAACTGAGTTGTTTTGCCGGCCTTTTGCTGGTTCTCCCTTAGATTCAGTAGGGTCGTTTTTAGAACAGGATTTTCAAGGAAGCCCAGTGACTCAGGAGGCCTAGATCAGACCGTCTGGGTAAACCCACAGTACCTGGTGCAGCAGGGGAATGCTGGTGCTGACTGCATGGGCTCTGGAAGCAGAATTAGCACAGGTCCGTCAGTGCATTGCTGCCCTGACCTAAAAACCTAGCTAGGGAATGAGTTCATAGCCTCAGGGGCAGCGCTGGGCTGACACAGCTACCCTGCTCTCCCCATCCAGCTGAATGCCCACTCCACGCTCTCCTGAGCATGCAGGCTAACACTCAGCCCGGCACTGCATGGTGGATTTTATTTTTTTTTTTACTGTGCCCTGAGTCTATGGAGCTTCAGCACTACGTAGGATTTAACACATACAGCAAGGCACTAGAACAAAGGGCCATGCCCAGAAAAGTAATGAACACATGCTGTCATAACATGACAGTTAAGGTAACCTCCCTGCCCCTGCGAAACCTTCTGTTTCTTCAGCCTCCTCAGCACATATGTTTTACCAGCTCAAACTCACTCCTGCATTGGTAAATACGTATCATCAACTACCCTTTGACTATTTTATGCTAACAGAGTCTATATCCCTGCTGGAAAACATAACGCCATTTCCTTTGGTTTAGTAAGTTTAAAGAGGGTTTACTCAACACTGGTTGTTGCGCAGTGTATTTTACCATAGGACCACAGGCACAAAACTAGCACACAAAGGGGAAAAACAGGAATTACACTTCTGAAATTTCTTTTCAAAACTTCGCTCTTAAACAAATGTCCTTCAACAGTTCAAGAAGCAATGAGTAAAGAAGCAGGTTTAAGGTAGTAGACAAAGAGTGATCAAGATACTGATTTTTTTCCACAGAGGACAATTAGTGGTTCCCTTAGAACTACCATATTATTCACTGAACAAACAAAGCCCATGGAAAAGGAGTGTCCCAAGGCTGAGGACCTAGAAGTTTAGGGGCCTGATGGCAGAAATTAGAGCCAGAACTCAGGACCCTGGCAAGGCATTACTTCTTTAATTTTGAGGAAAATAAAAGTACTTACCTGTCACAGGAGTGCAAAAAGAATGAGGTGACTTTTGTTAATTGAAGCACTTATTCTAATAGTATTTCAGTGTTACTGATTAAAAAAGGAACTCAGACCAGAATTCAGAATGAAAGTCAAAACCAGTGCACACTAATGTGTGGTTTACATAAGTCAATTACATGCTTAGATTGGACGTGTTTCTATTTGGTACAAATAAAACAATATTTACACCTGTGTTTTTCATAGGAAAAAAGAGTTCAAAACCTAAACCTGTCCTACCATCCAGCCTTTGCAGTGACTTTGGTGATAAATCCTTCAAAAATACTTGCACCCAAGAAAAACCTTCAGCCCTCCTCCACCACTCTCAAGTCTCAATGACTTAGTTGTCCTGGAGAGGATCCAAAATGATAAAATACAGCAAGGCTAACCTTCAGTAATGCTGTTTCAAAGAAAAGTTGGTACTTCTTTTTTTTTTTTTCTAAATCAGTTCAGTTACACTTTTCAGCATGAACAAAAGAGTGTAATTCACAGCTCCTTTTTTGTTCCCTCATGAAAAAATGCTATCTTACAAGTAGAAATTGATTCTGCAGAGTGCACTTGTTGAAAAAACCCTGACCATTTAGATAGAATGAAAATTGCTGGAGCCTTGCTCCAGCCAAACCTTTCGAGCCACCCTGGCCGTTGTGTGCCAAGGCAAAACAAGTGATGCACGCTGCTTTGTTGAAGTACTAAACTTACATATCCCAGCAATCATATGATATTCTCACTGAACTTTGAGAAGAATGTAGTTGTGTCAAATGAGAATGCAACCCTAAGGTCCTCTGTGGCTCCAGTTTCACTTTTAATTTCAGAATAGGAGCTTTATCCTGAAATCTTTATTCAGACACACACACACAGAAATTGAATCAAACTGCAAGTGTATTTTCTTCCCACTTGCTCTTTGCATGAGCAAGGATCTCAGACAGGCTTTGAATAAACATTATGAAGCTTTTCAGTCTAACGGTCTTAAAATGCCCACCTCTGCCACTGGAAGGAATTTAGAGTAAGGATCTCAGGTCCATCACACTCAAGGCACAGAGACTTACATGCTCCTGCAGGATAACAGACCATCACAGCCAGCTGCATCCTGTAATCATGTGCAACTGTCAGCTCACAGCAAATGCAAGGCATCTTGAGTTCACTGAAACTGAGAGACAAAACAACTCAAATTACTTTTTTATTTGCTCCAGGATGGGCAGCTTCACACAGTCTGTAACCAGGGCCAGTTAAGTCACAATAACTTGTTATCTGTGAGAGAATGTATTTCAGCCAGAAGCTCTAAGACTTTGGGAGGGTTGATCTCTGACCTGCAGGAGGTGTACTTCTACTTTTAAAAGGCTTGACATTTATCTGGGTTGGTTGTTTCCAATAAACCTGGTGTTTGCTCCCCTCACACTTGTTGTTTTAACTATTGCATTAATAAGTAGAAATTCATGACAGCAAGATAAAACTCATGTTCAAAGGACATGAAGTTTGTATGAGCAGCCCTCAGAATAGTACTGTTAGGCTTCAACACGACTGTTAGGTTCTTATTTTTAAATAACAAGTAGAAGAGACAATATCTTCTCATCCTTGGAAACCAAGCTGGTTTTTTGCTGAGACTTAAAACAACATTAGCTTGAGCCAGATATTGAGCACTGGAAACCTGAACATGGATGATTTGCATTAGGCATTGCTACTGCAGCCCCAGCACAGGCTCCTAGAAAGAGGATTGTCAGACAAGTTTCAGTACAGGCAGGCTTACTTACAGTATAATTGCAACCGAGGCATTACAAATAATAGTGAATAAGGCTTGCTGGATGACTGGGCAGAAATACTGTGGTGTGTTGTGGGTGGCGTTTTTTTGTTGTGGTTTTTTTGGGGGGGGGGGCGTGTTGCACTTATTATACTGAATAGATGTTCTTAATGGCTTCAGAGCTCAAAACCCAGAGTTCCCCCTTATCCCATGGCTGAAATTATCCTTCCCCAAAGATGAAGGCAGATATGCACAGTAACCACTACCAGAGCTTTCACAAATACCTGTGTAAAGAGCAGTTATCACCACTCTGTTTGCAGTTTCTATATACCACATGACAAGTGCACCATCTAGTCACAGCATTGCTCACTGCCACAGCCATGGCCTGCTAAAGCACCTTGCAAACATTCAAGAACACACTGTCCATATTCAAACTACTCCTTTTTTTTTTTTTTTTTCCACAAAATTTTGAGATTTGGAGGCAGCAGGAGACAGGTATTATATATAATCAGTTGGATTCACTGGAGCTTTATGGCAAATGTAGTTCTGTAGGAGAAACATGAATATTTGTTGGGCAGAGCTTTGTGGGCAGCCTTAGCTGGAACTCTTCCAATGGAAACTAACTCGTTTGCAAACTCAGCACTGCCCACAAAAGACAGAACATATGTAAGTGTTTATTACGTTAATACATCTGAAGACCTATTTAGGCTGATAGTTTAATGCTCCAACATTTGTACCACAGGCTTTAATAAAATTTTGTCTCCTCTACATCATGTTCTTCCAAAGACTGGAGGGAAAAATGAACAACAAGGAATCCTTTTAAGCTACAATTGTTTTTCTGAAAGAATTACTTCATGGTCCTACCCAATGGAACAACACTATTTTTGCCTAGCTATAGGCATCATCAGGCTACAGACAGCCCATCAACACCTCAAGCATTTAGGTTAGTCTTTGCTGAATAAACATGAGCTACCATCAATCCCATTTCAGCCTCCTCACTTCCTACCTCTCTTTAAATTGTGAGAGGACTGGTAGATACTCATCAATAACAGGATGGCCAATTCTGCATCATCTTGTAGTGGTCACACATACCCTGCTGCCTGTAAACAATTGGTTAGAGTATCACAAATCTAACCAGCACATCTTGGGGGGAGCAGAAGAAAGAAAAAAGCCTAAATTCCCTGCTGCTTCTAGCTATGCCACCTACTTAGATTTCCTTGCCTGCCTCAAGCTAGTCGCGCCTGCTAGACTGACAAGGACTTTGAGGTTCATTGTTTCCAGGTTAACTGGGTGGCCTTCATTCCTCTTCTGTCTTGGGGCTCTGCGGAGACCATCCCACCACACTGTTTTACTTCACATCCTCAAAGCAAATACTTGGACTCACCATTCCATTGTCTCTTTAAACTAGGCTATTTGTCCTTTTTCTTCTCTTTTTTTTGTGCCTCTGCAAAGTAGGACACTTGAAGCCCTTTGCTAAAGTTGTTACTGGATTATGGCTACGTTGATTTGGGCATGATCTTCTATTCCTAAGTGCTCTACCACCACTCTATTTTTGTGCTTTATTCGTGCTTAATACACATTGGCATGTAGTTAGTTTCAAAGATAGATGGATGGATTTGAGACACTAATATGTATTAGTGTAAAACAAGCCCTTTTACCCCCAATGTCGTACTTCTGCAAATGGTATCAGTGGACATGATGACCCTGGATCTACCTACTTAGGAACTGGAGGGAGCTACTCAAAAGCCATTTGCATGTCACATTTAATTTTGTAACTTGGCCAACAGACCCAACCATCTCTAACCTTTCTCGTTAGCTTCTCTGGAGAAGAAAGGCTTGAGGCTGGAGGACAGCCTGAATTTTTTGCACCCTTTTTCTCTTATCAGTACTTTTTTTTGGTGAAGATCATGACCGTAGGATAGAAAAACGAAAATCTACAGGCAAGATCAATGCAGAATTTGGTTAGTAATGAGCAAAGTATCAAAAGGACTGATATGCAGAAGGAAGACGACACCCCTTGGTAATGGCAGCAGTCTCATTGGAAGTATTGGAAAACTTCAGCTTTCTGGAGGGGACAACAGGACTGGGCCTGCAGGCAGCAGTGGAGAGCAAACCTGGTAAAGCTGCAGCTTCTCCCTCTTAGCTCCCTCAACCTCACACGTGCTCTATAAAGCACAAACTAAGATCTCCTGTGACGAGCTCATCTGTTAGCAGTATAACAGCCCTGCAGTTGTCTAAAGAAAAACTCCACATCAGACTTGGTCCCTTTATGGCTCTCTCCCATCACTAAGCCCACACGCGATTTCTTATGCTTTCATCTCTGGCTTCCAGGCAATCTTTGTTATCCCTCAGCAAGGAGGCATCACTAACTCTTTCTCGGGCTCAAAACTACAGGCACTGCTGCAACACTCCCTGAAAACAGGCTGCCTCTCATATCTCTCAGCAATGCAGGCTCTCAGCCATCAGATCAGTCAGATCTCCTTAGTCCTCCAAGTTCCATTATTTAGGAAGAAAACCAGGCACAGGTGAGAGTTGAGGCTTGAATCCCTTAAAAGCTTGTGCTTGCCCCATGATAAGATGCAGGACTCTTGAAATACTTCCAGTAATTTAAACACTGGAAGGTAGAATGGAATAACTCCAATGAACTCCACATTTATTTAGCCTGTCGAAATATTAACTATTCCTCACTGGAAACGTTGTAGATGCACAACTCCCAGCAAGTTGTGAGATGCCTGCCACTGCTCTGGAAAACTGAGCGCAGTTCTGTCCTTGAATTTGGTACAACAAAAGATTTTTTAAAATTAAAACATGTATTTATTTTCCCCCTTCCAATTTGGACACCTTTGAAAGTCAGTAAGACAGAGGCAGGCAAATCAAAATTTCACTACATGGTGTGGGAAACATAGGAATGAATATGAGATTACTGACAAAGCTGCAGTACATGCCCTTTTGGATTGAAAAAAATACACATATAAAAGGGGAGAGGCTAGGCGTATACTAGTGTACCAAAACCTTTCCATTTACCTGAATTTGTCTAAAATATTTTCTTGGTTATCCTTTCATTGTTCTTCATTTCCTCTCAGTGACTGTTCATTTAAGGTATCTTCATTCATATAGTTTTGCTTATAAAGTGCATACTGTCCATGTTTGGTGTATCAAAAGCCAAGTACAAGTCAGAAGAATGGATAAATTTTGCATGCCACAGGTAGCACACAAAAAAATCCAGCACTGCTTATGCAGATGTGCAAATGTTCATCTATGATGGCAGAAGATCCAAACCAGGTGTTCTTATTGCAGTAAACTTTCAGAAGTATCATTAGCCCAATGGGTCTGTAGATGTCAGGTCTTTACTCTCCCATTGAATTCCAAAGGAGCGCAGTAATTCTGTTGGGGAAACACTGCTGGCTTTCACCGCTGAGGCAGATGTTGTTTTGGTTTTGCTGCAGCTCACCAGATCATGAGCAGTAGTTACCTACAGGCGAAGAACCTCGTGCATGTTCTCGTTCTCCCTTTTTTCCCTTTTCCCATAACCAGTCACTGGGGATGGGTTACAAACTTCCTGATGTAAAATGCGAAGGGGACAGTTTGAAGAGATTCAAACGGTTCTGTGTTCAAATGCTGCCATCAAGTGGATATACATAGTAGAAGGCTGCAATTAATAGCAAGGCTATCGTTTCGAGAGAGGAAAGTGGATGGAGAGAAGAATAAAACAGAATTTTTCTTCCAAGTTTTGTGTGGCAAAACATTATAAAAACATTTTCGGTCTAATAAAAACTTCTAGTTAAACCTGGCTTGGTTCTTCTTTGTAATGATATTTTAGCATCTTTAAAGTTGCTCAGACTTGCCTTTGAGAGACCATGACAATATGGGTGTTGCTCTGTGCCTGCAAAATTTGTCTGAATTGCTAAGGATAAGGACTAGACTCTGCATTGTGTTCCCATGAACTTGTCTGAGACCCTGACTCATATGAGCTTCAGCAAAGGTCCTCCATCTTGAGGACTTACAGGGAAATGAGATGGAAGAAAAAGTCGCTTTTTGCTCTTTAGAGCTAATGACCAAAATTAATTAATTCAATGGTTTTCTTCAAGTCCCAGAGCAACAGTCCAGTTTGTATTTGAGACTGAAATACTCCCCTTTATATAAAGTCTTGTTCCCCCTCTTGCAAGGTTTTAAAAGAACCATATCCTCATTTCCTTCAAGAAATTTAGGAAGAAACTTCAAAATATTATTTGATGTTATAAGAGCAAAATCTAACACACAGTACATTTTCTGGGTTGATCTCATTTAATGGCCACAGAGATGCAGCAAAGCTGGCCTGTCTTTGTGGGCCTCAAGTGCTGGCTCCAATATGGGTTGAGCAACCACAAAAGTCTTCTCTCAAGACTCTTATTTCACCTAAGCCAGGCAGAACTGGATATTTTCCTAGGCTGCGTGACATCCAGGAATGCAAGATTTGTCCATGGCTCATTCACAAGAAATGCATAGTAAATGAGATGTGTTTTGGAAAATCAACAGTGCATGCATAGTACATGTGCAATAATTTAGTGTGCTCTGGATGCATATGCACATAGTTCTGCCAGGAAAGTCCTGGATTAAAAAAAAAGAGAGTCCTATATTTGTAGCAAATTGTTTTGCCCTTAAGGCTGTGATGGTAAATCAATTTTGCCAAGGCACAGGCAAATTTGAGAACTTGGAGAGGGAAGGATGTATTTATGAAAAGTATTGTACTCAAGCAGTGCAATCTGGACCATCGTCTTCCGTGATGGTTTGTATATATTCTTGCAGCCAGGTCCTTAACACTGCTTCACCCTGAAAAGGTGAAGGTCTGTTTTAAGCAGGAATACCATGGTCCACCTGGACCTAAATATTGCTTTGAAAACAGAACTCAGGTTATCAACCCAGAAGAATCCTTATTAATCAAAAGCAATGCATACATTATTGGTTTATGGACAGATATCAAGAATGGCAGTAAAAAGAAGAGCCATGCACGTATTCTCTGTTCAGATGTCCTTGTCCAGAATTTGGTGATTACTACTTCATATGTTCTACTTTTACAGCAGCCAGACCTCTCCCCCACCATGGCCATGAAAAAAAACCCAAACAAAAAAAATCCCAGAAAAACATCCACACCGTGTCTTTAAAAACCTGATCTTTGTGGAACATCTATGGGTCTTTTTTTGTTAATGTAGCAGAAACAGAGGCTAAGATGACTCAAAGGGAGACTGTTAAAATAAAAATACCTTTTAATATATTCTCCCATAGCTTGGGGAGAAGAGGGAGCTACTGTCCTTAACAAACTGTCCCAGTGTCCCAACCCATCCCTCAGCCCAGTTGTCCCTATTTATTTATTTTTTAACAAGCAGTAAGGCAGAGGTGGGGTTTGAGGCTCAGAGACATCATTGCTTGACTAAGGGAGAGCATTCAGAAATCAAAAATCTGAGAAATGGCAACATAGGTTGGTACCCCGGCAATGGGTAATATAGATATGTTGTTCTCTGTCCATTAATAAAAAAATACATAGAATAAACATAAAACTGAAGTGCTCTTTGTCTCCTCTTTGCCTTTATGTCAGTGTTTCTGCACAATGCTTGTTTTAAACTTCTTGCTTTGGAGACCTGTTGCAGGCTATTGATTCAAACACTGTAGCTTTCTTAATCTTAAATCTTTCTTATCATCCCAGTTCTCTGTCACATGGGGATGAGGCTTCAGAGCTATTGACTATGCTAACAGCACAGATATGAGAAACTCCCACACATATGTTTAATTCTTTTCTGGAACAGAGAAGCTAAAGACAGCTATTATTTTTTCCAGCCTTTCATGTTTAAGATAACACTTTTCCCCCTTGGAGAGTACAGCAGGACAACAGCAGCCTTCTACACTTCTGACACCACCAATGATAGGAAGGATACTAGGAGCTGAAAACTGTGGGTTTTTCCATGCTGAGCTAATGACCTTCTCTTCAGAGACGCTCTCCTCTCTACACATGAAGAAATACACTGTGATAAAGGAACTGCCAACTAGGTCACCATGGCCAAAAATCATGTGGCAGTTTATAAATATGAATTATCATCACTTGGATTTTGTATTTTAAACACAAGCTTTGTCACTCAAAGTCTTGCTCTGGCCTGGAGCAGAGCAAGCTCTGAAGGCTGAGGGAGCCTCTGCTCAAAGGGAGGGGGAAGGTGAACAGTTGAGCCTGGAATCTAATCACCAATTCCTAGGGAATATCTACTGTTGCAATGGGTTTTGAATCAAAGCTGCGAGCTACCCAATGGAGTTATTCACTGTTTCTGATTATCTCTAAATTGAGCCTAACATATTCTGATCACAGAATAGATCACATTAAAATATACAATACTGAATTACATGTTTAAACCTGTGGCTCATGTTTCCTGGCTTCAAATTCAATGCTGCTTACCTGGTTTTACCTTCATCTGGATTTCTAAGTTAGTCATCTCCACTAAGACCGGTTGAAAACTTGCTGGGTTTGATGAATATTTGTCTTCTCAACAAGAGTTTTGAGAGGGAGCATCTGCTTCCTTTGAAATTTTCATCCTGTTATCTAGAAGTCAGTACTTTCCACAGTAGTATCTCAACATCACTTTTCCTGTTAGCTCTAACCTTTGCAGTACATTGTAACACTGATACGTGTGAATATTATCAGCAATACAGCAAACTTGCTATATACTCATAGCAATTAAGAAAGATGTCAACAGAAAAAAATCCTAGCATAATGACCTGTATGTGCCTTAAGGCTTTTGCTTTTTTTTTTTTAATTTGAGCAGCTGTTAATGGATTTGCAAATAGCATAGTTATCAGACTGCTTATAAGAAACTGCTAAATGCTCCTATCTGGGGTGGCTGGGGAAGTAAATTGTTACTTAACAGCAGCTAAAGACACCTTTAGACACTGCAGTTCAAAGTGATTTGGTTTTGTTGTTTGTTTGTTAAAGGGAGCAGCCAGCATCAGGCTGCCCTGTAGGGAAAGCTGGGAGACCCGGGGGGGTCATGCCCCAGGGTGGGACATGCCCGCACCAGCAACACAATCTCACAGAAGCTGCTAACAGGGGTCCGTCAACAGTCCCAGACACAGCAAGTGATGAACCAGGTCCAAGGACGTTAAGACCTATTAATGCCCTCAGGCCCCTAATGATTTTGTGGCTTTCACGAGCCTTTGCCCGTTTGCCAATGCTGCTTTTGATTCTTGAAATCTTGGCCTCTCCTTGAAATACAACTGAGAAAAAGCAGAAATGAAGAATTAAGAGCAGCTGTCCTCTTTCAGGTGACAAGTTATCTTTTCATTTCTCCCCATGACACAGGTGTGAAGGATACTTCTCTCAGCAGAGTTCTTTGAGGAATATTTATAGAAAAGTCAGAATCAGATCCTTTACATCTCTACTAGGTCTCCAAACAGAAAGTATGACCAAAGACATTGAACACCTTTTTAACATTTTAGGATAGATAAATAGAACAGGGGCACTTGTTGCAGACTTTGCTGTAGCATAACATTTACAAATGAATAAATAAACCAGTATAGCCCTTAACTGCTGTTTATTTAAAAAAAAAAAACATTACTGAGTAATTTACAGGTGCCGTATTTGCCAAATGAACTATTCACAAGCCAAGAAAGCTGCAATACAGTTCCAGTGGTAAACTCCTTTTTATTTTACAAAAAATAGCTGCCTTGAAATGAAATCAAATTAACATTCCTTGCGCTTTAATGTTGGGATTTTTTTTAACCTTTTATTTTGGGGAACGAAAAATCCTTAACAATACAGATACATTATATTTCTTCATTATCACTTAGCACAAGCTACAGCAAATGTACCCACAAATATTGAGGCCAATCACCGGCAATAAATTCAATCTATTTTACATATTGCTATGAAAAGTTGCAAGTTGCTGCTTGGCTTTCAAGGGCCTAGATGGCAGTGTAGTTCTTAGTGTAATTAGTCAATTTGATCTTCTCTGGGAAGATAATATTAACTGAGAGGTTTTCCCCATTGTTAGATTTCAGAAAAAAGTTCTTTTTCTTGCGTAGGAGATGACTATATTTGGCATTAGCAAGCCACATTTCACATTTTGAAAAAAACACAATCCCAGTTGTACCCAAGACAACAAGACATGTAAGCAAGCCCAGTACAACAAAACATATCACCTGGCTTCTACTGAGCAAGGGATCTGCATTTTGGATTGTTTCTTTCATTGTTATTTTCAGGATTTCTTGTTGTTGATGCACTGATCTGTGATGAGCTTTTGAGGGTGGCTTATAATTCTGCATATGCTTTGTCTCCATATTCACTCCAGAAAGACTTGTGTTTTTGCTGGGAAGTTTGCAGGTCACACCCACAAATTCTGGTTTACAGATGCATTCGAATCCTCCTTGGGGATGTTCACTGCATGTCCCTCCATTCTCACATGGGCCACTTGCACAGAATATGACACGGCTGCTGCAGAGCTTTCCCGTATAGCCATGGGGACAAAAACAGCTGAAACCCCCACCAATATCTGTACATGTTCCTCCATTTTCACACGGGTTGGATTCACAGTCATCTCTATCTATTTCGCAGAAGTTGCCAGCAAAACCAGAAGGGCACAGACAGGAAGCATGGGGTGCAAAACCATTGTCATCAATGCATGTTCCTCCATTCTGGCAGGGGGAGCTAGAATAGATAACAAACACATAGAATTGAATTAAAGTCCAATGAAAGAAGCTATTAGGAAACATTTTATATAATAAAAGGAGCTGGTTTTCTTTACAAGAGCAAATTCCAAATGCAAACCCACTGAAGTCAATGAAGTTGAATCAAGAATGAGTTTGTTCAACAGCTTTGTCAATACAGAATATAAATCTTCTGCCAACCCTTCGGGCAGGATTAGTACACCAGTATATAAATTCAACCTGAAGAGCTGTGAAGGGATTTTAAATTATTTCAAACATTTATTCAAATTAAGCTTCCCAGTGTTTTCATATGCTTAGAGCTATTTAGCTGAGCAACTATTTAGACAAGACTGAACAAAGACACTAGCAGCATGGCTTTCTTTTCCACCTGATTATTCACAAGATAATCTATGTATTGTACTGGCAAAGCATAACACTCTGCCATAGCAGCTAGACGTAAAGCTGATTGTTTTTATTCTGCATCTCCAGTGCTCCATGACACAAAAAATTTAGAAGCAAACACATACTTTCCTGCAAACTGCTGTTCAGCCAAAAATTTTGATAAATATAATTATAATAAAAAATATAAATAGGATAATTTCAGCCTTGGCAAAGGCAGCTGTAATGTGAGGACAGGACCATAGGAAATCATAGAATCATAGAATCATTTCGGTTGGAAAAGACCTTCAAGATCATCGAGTCCAACCATTAACCATGCCCCCTAAACCATGTTCTGAAGTACCCTGTCCACTCGCTTTTTGAATATCTCCAGGGATGGCGACTCAACCACTTCCCTGGGAGACTCAACCACTTCCCTGGGAAACCAAGTATTTCTGCAAACCCTTTAAGAACTTCATAATTAATAACCTGGTACTATGTTTTAAGTGATGTAAATTCAAAGCTTACAAGCCTCTCTGACAACAACAGTTTTCCTAATACTTATAAATCTTTGAAGACATACAGCATATACCAGTACATAGTTGAAAAGTCCAAGCTGTTATTTCAGTGTTACATTTCCAGGTGAAAGCCCCAGGGGTAATGAACATCATAGCTTCATAAATGCTGACATTTCACATATGCAGCGGTCAGTAGCAATTGGCATTATGGTTTTCCATGGTGGGACACAGAGATTTAAGATATCTGTTGTTGTCTGAGTGAGATGACTGTGAAAGAGATATAAGCTCCTGACTACAGATGGTCCCTGACCACCAGTCGGGTTAAGGTTGAGCTTCTCAAATGCCCAGCCATTGCTCTGGAAGTAGCTGTGATAGAGATTACCCCAAACAAACACCTCTGGCTTTACCGGGGACTGAAACACTTGGTGGCCACCCATCAGGAGAGCCTGAATACTGTGGTAGAGAAATCATCTGGGTGTTTTTTCCTGCTTCCACATAAACTGCTCTGTCCTCTTACATTGTCGTTCACTGTAGACGGTGGCTGGAAAAAAGGCTACTGAAAGAACAAACTGCAAGTCTGGAAGCAGTATTAGGAAAGCAAAAGGTGTGGTTGTCCCTGGACTTTGACATAGCAGTTGTTGGTGACAACTTGAGGTGATAATGCAAACAAGGAATTTTGCCACAATCACTAGTCACCATGTCTGCTTTAAACAAAATATGGAAGCTGTAGTTGTAAAGTCCTTGAGCAAATGAGTGGTTATGGCCTATCTTGGAGAGTCTAGCACTCTCGCTTTACAGGTCCCGTGGAACTCTGACAAGCTGTTTTGGATATGCCAATGTGTAGAAATGTGAACCCTCATGGGTGGGTTAAATTACAGTACTTTCTAGGGAAAAAGGAAGAAATGGCTGGAGAATGTAAGTGTAAAATTTTTTCTGAACATTTCAGAAGTGTAAACAATTTAAATAAAAAACAGTTAAGGGGAAATATGCAGAATTTTGAAAATTTTCTTTATTTATTACTGAGTTGCATTTGCCTAATTTTAGTCTATTTAAATAAATAAAGTATTAATATTACTCTCCTTGAATAGAATCCGTTACTTTGCATTTTTGGCATTTAATGCATGTTCAGCAAGGTGTGGTACATGAAGGGCTAGCTGTGGAAACATGAACATACCACTTCTTTGCTTTCCAAATACTCTGCTTTCATTTTAGAAAGTACCACTCACTGCTTTGCTTCAGAGCGAAACTTCAAACCATCACACAGATGTCACTAATGCAGATGTATCTGCCCGATTTTGTAAACAGACTAGAACAAGCACTTTTATTTGTGAATTGGTTTGGTTTTATCTGTGAATATTAACTAAGGAGCCAGCAGCAGTGCTTAGTAATATCAACATTGTTAACATTAGCACTCAGGTAGAGCGGAAGTGAGATGTGAATTAGATGACATCATATCATGAGGTCTCTTTCCAGGATGTGAGGTGCACTCTCTGGTGGACTGTGAAGTATTAGCAGACACGGAGTGCTTATGCTGAGAACAGTTGTCTTTTTGAACTAAAAGCAGATTTGCAGAGCCTGCAGCTCATTTTCCTGAAAAAGACACAGGTTCCTAGAGAAAAAGAATTGCTGTTTCAAGTATGTTGTTTCCTTAAGAAAAATTGTTCATGATTTCCAGACTAGCTCATGAGCATTCAGTTCAAACACAGAGTACCGTCACAAAAATGTAGTTTCAGCAATTTAAAACCATGAGGATTTTAATCAAGTACATGGAACTAATCTGTGTTATTTTGTTGATGCCATACCTCACCTGTTCTTTGGGACAATTAATATATGTCCACATTGAATTACTGAAATATTTGTTCTACAGATGAAATGTGGAGAAAGCAAGCTATTCACATCCCCTATGTTAGGCAAGTAGCTTGGATGTGATTCAAGGCACTTGCGAGGAACTTAAATTTCCTCATTGTCAATGAAAAGAAATAGGCCAATCAGAGCAGTTATCTTAGAGGCTGAAAGTAAACCCAGACAGAACTGTGTGACTATCCTCCAATTAAAAGCAATGGCAAAAAAATTCCACTGACGTAAAGTTGTAAGAATGGCAATCCTTGCCAGAGACAGTAAGAGGCGTTAATTTTCCTTAAACAAGAGTGTACAAGTCCTCAGGAAGATTTAGTCATAAGGTAGATCTAAATATTCATACTTATCTATTGCTGAGCAAAAAGAGAACCAGAGGGTACCAATATAGAGCTAGAGAGAAAGAAGGCAACCTCCAAAAAGAAGACTGTATTTTAAGGTGATAGTTTTACCAACCTTGTATACACCAGAAAGGCATTCTATATGCTTATGGGATCAGATCCCTGATGAGCTAGAAGACAGCAGAGGCTTCTAGATTTCAACAAAAACACCAGTTCACGTTTTCTTTACCTTTGAAAGGTCATCCTTTTTTGAGGCAGTTCTACCAGTGATACTGCTGGAAGTTTTTCAGTCTGTACCCATTGCCTCTTGCCCTTTCACTGGGCACCTCTAAGAAAAGTCTGGCTCCATCTTTGCTTCTCCCCATCAGGAATTTATACCTATGGATAAGTTTCCCCAGAGCCTGTTCTTCTCCAGGCTAAATAATCCAGCTCTCAGCCTCTCCTTATAGGAGAGAGATTCCCATCCGTTAATCATCTTCATTGGACTCACTCCAGTATGTCCATGTCCTTTTCGTACTGGGGAGCCCAGAACTGGACCCAGCACTCCAGATGTGTCTTACCAGGACTGAGCAGAGGGCAAGGATCACCTCCTTCAACCTGCTGGCAATGCTGTTCCTAATGTTCCACTTCTCTTAGAGAATGAAGAGCAGTGGCCTCCCACACCCTGTTCTGGTGGGAGTGAGATTATCTGCTTCAGTAAACTATGGACATACCATTACGTGTCAGTTAAGAAAAATGACAGGCTGCTGGACTAGATGTTTTCGTGCAGACAGCTGGTGCGTTGGCTACTGTTCTTATTACTATATATGGTTTGTATATACAGTTATCTCTCAGTAGAGGTGAGGTTACTTCAAGTTTGTTTACAAAAATCAGGGGAAGGCATAAATTCACCACAATAAAATGTGCAAATTATCACTTTTAGTACTGAAATCATGCACACAAACTCATGCTGATAATCTGTAAATCTTTACAATATGAACAGATCAGATTTGTAAAGTTTGATAAAATATCAGCAACTAGCAGAAGCATTACATATTTTAGCACAGAGACACTTCCACTTAACAAAGAATTCTGAATAATAGTAGGAGTGTGGATCTTAAATTCATGTCAGAAATCAATATTTACCCATTAATTATGCAGGGTCCTTTTTTGAGATGGCAGTTTTTTCCTGTAAATCCCTGGGCACACAGACAAATATATCCTCCATCACCAGTCTCTATGCACGTTGAGTTATTGGTGCAGGGTTTTGCAGAACATGGATGAATATCTGTTTAAAAAAAAACCAGGGCTCAATTAATCTAATGAGAAAGAGCCAGTAAGTAGTATATAATACTTCAAATAAAATATAGCTTTAACAGTCCTTCACCCTGCAGTCTATAAATTCTGATTTATTCCTCCCTCTGTTAAAATGGAGGTCAGATTGTTCAACTATTGCAAGCACTTTCAGCTTGTTTCTCTCTTCCAAGCTCCCACTTGTAAAATACGTTTGAATTGTTCCAGTCTATAAATAAGTAATATTATCAATAAAATATTAGTATGGGGGAAAGAACTTCTACATAGTCTAGTCATTCTTTCACAACCTTGGCTTCTCCATGAGCAGAATTCTGATAAAGCAATCAGGAACTGGGAATTCTCCCTGCTCCCTGCCCAGAGCCTGTCATTATGTGCTTATGAACAAACATTTCATAATAACAGAGATCAGCAAGTTACAAAAAAATCTCTTAAAATTTCATCTTTTGCTTGGGCTGCATCCAACTCTTACATAACTGTAATGTAGTTCAGAAGAGAGAGCTGTGTGACGTCTGGACCCAAAGTCACACATCTCATTTTCTTTACAATTTCCCTGCTGAGCCACTTCCCACTCAAATGATTACTGAATTTTTAAAATAATTAAAAATAAATAAACAAACAAGTACATATTTTAGCCAGCTAATGGAGCAGCTGCAGAGAAGTGCTGACTAGAAGATGCCTTGCACACACATGGGCACACATACACTTTCTAAGAAGATGAAAAGGGATTTCAGGGCATTTATATTTTACTTTCCACAACATAACATGAAATTTAGATGATATCATGAGGTACTGCAGATTTTTAACCATAGCAAAATATTTCAACAGCCTTAGTTTTTGAATACAATCTTCCCTGGATAAGAGGCTCTATTTTCTAATGCATTAGCCTGTTCTCATTGCAAGACAACCACTTTGCATGCACTTTGAGTGTAAGCTCCAATTTTCACAAGGACCAAAATAGCTTTGAATGCTTTTTGGAGCACAGTTGTTTGCCACCTATTTTCACAGGCTTTAAAGGCAGCTAATAAAGCATGAACTCTGATGCAGGAGCAAGGAAACTCTCTGAAATACATATATGGATAGGTATGTATATATGTACACATATATATACATACATTACTGCCAGTAATTTATGTCAGGGATTTAATTTTAAAACATAACTTAAAAGCTTGTTGGAACATGTCCTTTTAAAACATAATATATAAATAGCCTCAAATAGCCTGTTTTCTCTATTTTTCTCTAGGTTACCTCTCAAAAGGCCAACAACCAAATGATTTACTTGCTTCAAGTGATAACTGAGTCTGAGATGAGAATTCAAAAATCAGGACAGTACATTTACACATGTATTATGAATGGCCACGAGCACACTACCAGTAAATTAATATTTGTGTAAGACTAAGTTGTCATGCTGCAGTACATGAAGCAATCACTGAGTGTTTTTACGAGGAAAGCACACTTGGTAGTAGTTTACGACACAGCAGAATTTCTAGACCCCGTCTCACGCGTGCCTAGCACGGGCATTAGAGGCTCCACCCGTACTCTCTTTGATGACAACTTACCAACACGTGCCCTTGGCAAAGCAGTCAAGTGACATGCAGCACAGTATACTCCGAGCTTACGCCACATGTTGGCTTTTTAGCCAAACTGAGGCTAAGATTCAAGCAGGAGGTCAGGGACCCACTAACATGACTATGCAGGCACAGCCAGAGATGACAAGATGACAGAGATGACTGATCTGATTTAGCAAGGTGGGTCATATACTCCAACTGGGCTGTCATTTTTTCCTGGAAAAAAATTGACAAAATTGGCTTTCCCTTTGTTATGTTCAGTGTTTGATGTGGTTCCTGTACTGCGTAGTGTATGTCAGCTGCAGAGCGAAACTGCTGTGCAGCCTGGTTCCAGGTGTTCACATCCCTGAGTTCAAGGCTGTGTTTCCACAGGATGAGAAGATGCCATGGCATTCAGTTAGGCAGGCTGGTGCACTCCATTGCAAAGAGGTTAACCAGCAGTGTTAACACTAATACCAACTCACGGATTTTTTTCTTAAAGTGCCATGCAATACGTGACTGCAATAATAGTCATAAATGACAACACTGATCCTGCCCTACATGTTTACAGTGGATCAAGCCCAACCTATAATCTGCATGCCTCTAAATTACTGGGAAGGTCATTCTTGACCTGAACCGAGAACCAGGCTGCCCATAGTAAAACCAACAGCTACACAGTCAGAGGCATTAGCAAACCACTTGATGATCTAAAACTACTCCAGAAAGGAACTTCCATGATCCATGCCAAGGAGACTGTACACTAACTTTTCTAGAAAGTAGAAGAAGAGATATCACCACCAGTCCAAATAATCTTTTTTCCTCCCATGCTTAACAAGCAAATAAGCTGCTGAGACTATATCTATATTTTACAAATATTTCAGGTGTTTGCAGTAGTGGCCAAATAAACTTCAGACCCTCCCACGGTTTTCCATTCTGGGTTTTGCCATCCTTGTGAGTTGGCATTTGCTCATAGCTGGCAACATTAAAACAGTGGCTATGCCAGAAATTCCCTGGCAAATATTAAACTTTCTACAGCAGCAAAAAGGAAGAATTTCAAGAGAATGCCAGAACTGCATTACTCATGACACTTCATCAATCTCCACAGAAACAATACAAATGTAGCTTTCTAACATGCCTTATCTCATTACACAACTGAAGCTAAAAATGGTCTCCAGTAGCTAAAAAAAAGGCACTTAATGTCATATGCATGTGAAAAATAAAACCACTGTGGCCTGCTCTCATCATACAGAAAAATTCAGTATTAGAAGAGAGAGGTAGGGAGTCTGGTACTTTATGGTAAGAAATTGGTGGGTTTGTATTTCCATATTTAAAAAACAGTTATGTCTATACACCAGTGATCCCCCAAAGAGCAGGAGCCTTCAAAATCCTTCCTTTTTCCTAACCTGATCAAGTTTCAGTCAGTGGTACCTGTCAGTGAGTTATAGCAGTCTGTAATGACTTTATACAGCCAGGAAGCTGACACCGACTTTTTGGCAGAGGATGATGAGATCAGTGGCTGAGCAATTAACCCATTTGAGCTTTCAGTGCTTTATTGGCTCAAGATAACAATTTGTAGCAACCTTCCAAGGGCAAGAAAAGGAGGACCCTTCTCTCGATCCCTTGTGGCAAAACAATGCATTTAGAGTAGGTAAATCCACTGAGATGAAAGACTGTCAACATAACATGTCCCTGCAGATGAAAAGATGGTTATTTCTTTTTGGCTGAATATTCTTGCAGCTTTTCATGGGGATCTAGATTCAAATTGGCAAAAAAGACTCTGAGACGACTCTGCGTGTTGAGAGAAATAATAGTTTCTAAACTTGAGCAAGGGATACCTTTTTTGTATTATATAACTATCTTAATGAATATATATTAAAATAATATTTTTCCATAAATATATGGGTACAATTTCCAAAGCATTGTTTTGCATCCTAAGTACCAGTTGCAAGAGGGAAACATTGCAAGTCTCAGAATTGCAAAGATATATTAGAACTTAGAAATTCAGCTAGGCACGCACAGTTTTTAAAAGCATGCCCAGCTCGAAAAACTTAATATTAATTTACAGGAATCTTTACATGTGAAGATGGTACCTTTAAAATTCTGGTCCTTTGGAGTCATTGACAAGCAATAGAACTGAGCCTCCTAAGCTGGCAGTGGGGGGTTGTTCTGTCTAGCTTTAGAAATCCATGATTGTAGATCACAGACAACAGAGGGACCCATTCCTCCTCACTAATTGTAATGAGAATCTAGGTGGCTGTCTCAGGTACAAACACATCTGTGAAAGGTGTCCAGAACAACATCTCTGAGAGCTTACAGTCACATCTGCACCATTGCTACCACAGCTCCTGCAAACGTACCAGGACTAGCTTTGAACTAAGAAGCCTGCCTATGCTTATGTGTGCAGCTGGTATGGGCTGCAAAACCTGATGAGAAGCTAAGTAAGTACCTGAGTACCTTGCACCAAGGTCCATGTCACTGCAAGGATGTGAACTACCTGAAATCTTCTGAGTCTTTTAGTTGTCTTGAAAATTTTATCCAGTTCAAACTGTGTCATCATTAATTACTGTTTTGGGTATGCCCTGGCAGAACGCATGCATGCTCTATAAATTATAAGCTGTATAACAACAGAAGTCTGAAAAACAAGAAAAGAGAACGAGGCCCTGGACACCCGTCGTCTTCCAGCTGCAGCTCCGTGGGCGGAACAGGCGCATGCTCCTGGATGCTCATGTGGTTTCGGCCCCCTCAGATCTCTGGCTGAACATTTGCCTGTGTCAGCCAAAATAAACCAGCTTAGCAAAGGCCAATTCTTCAGCTTGCTTATGCTAAGCTGGCTCATTCTGACTGGCAAGGGGTGAGAGCATGCACACAAGAGCTGTGCTTACCCCTCAGACCTGAGAGGGAAGTGGCAGCCTGTTCAGGCAGACCTTTTTCTCAGTTATACTAATGCTACTCCGCTGAATCATCACTGGGTTAAGTAAAGGAAGAAATAGGCACAATGTTTTCCTTTTCAAGAAATATTAAGAAAGTAGCATATATACATATATATATAGAGAGAGAATGTGTTAGGTAAATATTTCAAATTATTTAATATATACAAGATCACTTGTATTTTTATAGGAAGGTCTTATATAACTACAAGGGAGCAGTTATTTGTTGGCCTTGTCCACGATAATCAATGTTTAAAATAGAACAATGAGTTTACGCTTTGCTCGCACATATACACAGTTAAAGATACTGCATGCTTCTGCCTAACTTAGTATAAAAGTTCCAGGTTTACGGGCCACTGCCCAGAATCCCCTTATTATCTGGCGCTAACATTCAATCTTTTAGAATTAGTTATCCAGAAGGACTTTTGCATGTCTCCAGCACCAGAGGGGGCTGTTTCACTCGTTCAAGGACAGGAAAGGCTGTACAAACCTATGTCACAGAGGCTGCCAACCCAGCCCTCCTCACAGACGCACTGCCAGGGCTTGGCACAGCTGCCGTGCAAACACCCAGGGAAAGGAACACACTGATTACAATGAGCACCCTGCCAACCAGGTTGACACCTGAAAGAGATAAAAGACAAGATAGAGGCATAGTTTATTTTTAATAAACATAATTACACGGATGTTCCCCCTTTTGAGGCACAATAAATAAACTTTCAGATACAAAATTGGACTGTGCAGCACACTTCAACAAAAAGATACCGTCAATGCTTCTGGGATACTAGAAGCAGTTTATGTGAAGAAAACCATCTCATTCAGTGAGAAAAAAATAAAGAAATGCTAATCAATGTAAAAGACTTTTCTTACTGGAAAAAGTGGACTAAAAAGGCACCTAGATGTCTATGCTCTATGATTCCAGTTACTGTATCCTAATAGAGTGCTGTTTCATTACAGTTCCATATTTTCAGAGGGCAAATCATTTCAGCTTCTGTCTATTTTACCAGGTCTATGAATTATTGAAGCTGTTATTCCTGTGCTAATAGCCCTGTCTGACAGATCTTTTTACCTGCATTCACTGGGAAATTCACAAAATCCATTCTCCGGGTGGCAGCCACTTTTACAGTTCACGCCTGGAAGAAGAGATTTATGATATCAAACCAGAAAAAACAGCACTCGGAAAAAAAATCGTATCGTGTCCTATACACATTACTGATGTTTTCAAAGAACCCAGACTGCGTAATGTTCTGGGTTTTTTCTTCAAACAGATTTTTTGCAACATAAAATTTTAAGTGAACTTAATCTGGAGCATGTTACAGTGTTCCTATAGGATAAGTGAAAGGACACAAAGAATTAACCTCCAAAGAATACAAAGTCACTTTAGCATACGCAAAGTGTATGCAATATAACTATACGCTACTTTAAAAGGGAAATTGCAGAACAGATCCACGTATGTCGTTTCACACCGTGCCACTCCAAATGCATCGTTTCAGAACTACTTGAAACACAAACGTACCTTTAGTCAGAAAAGAAATTCAATTTAAAACGAGTTACAGTAAAAGTGTTGAATTCATTTCAACTCTACGTCGGATGAAAAAAAAACCAAAAAACCCCACCATTTTCATTCAGTCACGCACGAACAAGGTAAGTTAAGGAGAAGAGGTCTCAGTCACATTTTTTTGTTCAAAGTATTTTTGTTTCAAGTATTTGCATCAAGCAGCGCTCCTCTGGAATACCACCATTAGCCCCTGACACCCAACGCAAACGGCACAGAAACGCGCCCAGTGGGATGCGGAGGAAAAGCTTCCTGAAGACCACCAGCATCTTCGGCCGGAGCGAGCGCTGGGGCAGGCTCAGCCCTCGGGGGACTGCAGGAGGGCTCCCGCCGCCTCTTGCCGCCCAGCCGCGGCAAACTCCCCAAACTTTCCCAACTCGCGCCCCCCCCCGCCCCCCCTCACCGCACCGCTTCCCGCGGCAAACGCCGGGCCGTCCGCTGCTCGCCACCCTCCCGCCGCCCTCCTCCGTTACCTGGGGCTGCGGGGAGGACGAGGGGCAGCAGGCAGCAGCAGCCGAGGAGCCCGGCGGCGCGCAGCCCCATGGCCGGGGCCGCCTCCGCGCCGCGCCGCGGGGAGCTCGGCGGAGGGCGCGCGGCCGGGAAGGCGGCACCCCCCGCCCGCAGAGCCGCCGGGCTCCGGCGCCACGGGGCGGGGGGAAGGAGGGCCGGGAGGGAGGGAGGGAGGGAGGGAGGGAGGGGAGGAGGGGTGCCCGCCGCCTCCTGGCCCCCGCGCCCTCCGCCCGCAGGCAGGCAGGGGACCTGCCCGGGGGGACGAGGCAGCCCCCCGCCGAACGCCGCCGCTCCGAGCCCGTTCTCCTGCGCGGGGGCGGAGAGGGGAGCCGGGCACCCTGCGCGCCCCGGCTGGCGCCGTCGCGGTCGCGGGCGAGGGGAGGCAATCTTGAAGGGCGCGGGAGGAGGGGGGGCTGGTGGGGGTGTGTTAAGCACGCCTCCTTATCTCGTTAAAACTTACTCCGGCTGTCCACAAAGAGCTAATTTGGGGCTGGTCTTCAGAAATCTGAAGACTTCTCTCCTTAGTCGTTCGCATCAGAGCGCTAACTTTTCCCGGGAAGACCCCAGCAAAAGCAAGGAAGGTCAAATGTTTCCGAGGCTAAAGGGTTAAACAACCCCCCCCCCGACCAACACCAGAACACCCCAAACGCTACCTTGAGCGGTCTGTTACACACGGAACAGATCAAGAAGAAACATTACTTCCACCACAAGGCAATTTAAATTCTGCATTTTATTTTGTGACTGTTCCTTCCTCTTTTCTACCTTTTTATTCTTCCTTTGAGCTGTCCCTTATGGAAATAGACTGACTATTTCTTATTCTTTGTATTCTTTCTTGTTCTTTCTTTGCTTCTTTTAAAGAAGTTGTGCCTGGTTTTTAGGATTCCCGAGGGACCTGTTTTCTGCTTGCTGATGTAGTGCTTTCTTCCACCAGACCTCATTTACCAATTTGTCTGCATTTATGTGAAGCAGCTAGAGATCCCTATAATATGGTAAGAAAACTATACAACCATCTGCTTTTCCTCTAGAATTACAATGGGCTAATTCAACATTACCTGCCTGAAAATATACACACCGGAAAGCACACGTTAGCTTCAGATAGCCCATTTACTGGTACTTGAAGACAATATTGTCACTTAGGTTGAAAAAGTTTGCTTCTACTGGTGCTGACTTTTAGTTTTAACCAAGAATGGGGGAAGTGAAGGACAGAAAAAGGAAGAGCAGAGAATGAAGGCTGGATTGAAAGAGACCACTTAGGAGTAAGGTGTGAGAGGCAGACGCTGCTTCTTCAAAGCTCTCCAAAAGCTGTGGTATCTGAAATAAGCTGTGCCTATCTGATTCTATAGGCACAGATTGCTTACACGCCTTTTCTGCTTCTCTTGCTTTCCTTTTACTACTGAAACACTACTTACCGTTTTGAAAAGGTTACTTTGCCGTCACAGCTTTCGCTGTAGCTCACCAGACCAAGCCTTGCTGGGGTATCGTGAATGACACTCTAGAGAAGTGAAAATGTGGAGTGGTAACGATGACTGCTTAATCCTTTACTCTGCCCTTCTGTGATCCTGTGCTTTTCTGGGGTAAATATCAGCAACTCTTCGTTAGTCTGTTCACTTTGCTTTTATTCTGACTTTCTTAGTTATTTGTTTACACTTAGGTTGTCATAGGACCAAGGTTGCTTATTCCTCCCTTATGACCTAACTTCTCTGCTTGGTGATGTAGAAGCCTTGTTATGTTAGACCTTTGTTTGCATTTTTTGACCAAGAGGTAACCTGGGTAGTTAAATAGCTTATAAATGTTCTGTGATTTCAGTGATATTCCTATAGTAGCTTGACCAGCTGGTCAAAGGAAGGCTTTAAGCTATCTGCCTTTCTCCTTGTATTCTTTTTTCTTCAGAACTTAAGAGTAGAGAGTTTGTAGAATTCATAGGTTTTATCTGTACACTCATCACTGTCAAATTATCTGCTCTAATTTGCATTGTAAATATACACTCTGACATATGATGGCACGTTTCTTCTATTTTCTGAGTTAACTACTGAATATCAGCTGCATTATCCAAAACTGACATCTTATGAAAAAATCATTAGGAAAATCTTGTTCTCACAATCCTATATATGATATGTTCTAATCACCATTGCAAACTTCAATTTTCGTACTCTCTTTTTCTTGCTTGTTTTTCAGGCTTTTTAATTTTTTTTTGCATAGATACACTGTTAGGCAAAAATAACCTATTTTTTAGAACAACTCTACTTTTTAATCTCCTGTGTCTCAGGGGTGCCTCTTGGATTGCTGAAATTAGGACGAATCTCCATTTTCCCATCTCCTGTACTTACTTCAAGAGTCATCTAAACAAACCCTGCTAATTTTATTTCCAAGAGGTCAGAATCCTTTTTGTTAGAGTGGAGTCTATCCAACATAACCAGAATCTGTTGGAACAGAATCTGCCCAGATACTAATCCAAAAATAATTTCAAAACAGAAACCCCAGCGTTCTGTAAATCCAGACTAATTCTCTTCTCTCGCCTCCTTCCACCTGAACAAACCAAACTGCAAATCATTTTTACTTACCTTGTTTGCTGCCAAAACCACTCTGATCCAAATCTCCATAGTCTTCACAATAGTCCTTGAAAATTACAGTAAATATGTTCTGGCAGATCTCAGTGATTTCTACTGAGAATAGTCTTAATTTTTTTAATTTGGGTTTTTCGTCTGTCCCCGTCCCCTCCGTGTCCACCCCCCCCCCCCCCCCGAGGTCTTTGCATTAGAAATTGGAAAGTAAAAAACCTCCTGTAATGGTTGTCTCTGTATGGAGATCATCCAAGGTGTTAATGATTGTACCAATTTCTTCACCTAAAAATACTTGAGTGGTAAGTACAGACTGAGGAGTGCTGGTCTGCTGAGCTCCCAACAGTCTACCATTCTTCGGAAACAGTTTCATGGAAACCTTGGGACCCTGGGAGATTTACTTTGGAACTTGTTACAGGAATCAGGGGCATCAGGTCATCAAAGACACTGACTGCAACAACTGAATCGAGAAAAAGTCTTCACGGATCCTCGTCCAGAAACAGATATTGTTATTTCATTTGTTCCAAGAAAATGGCACACAGCAATCCTGCATTCTTAGGCAAGAATAATGAACATGTTCAAAGACTGACCTACTGCTAAACACAGACTGAGATTGAGAATTTAAGCTTGGTAAGAACTTCCTTTTGTACATTGAATGTAGAAACAGAGTGCTTCAACCTTGTGGACAGCAGCGTGCAAGCAACTTTGCAAAGTCTGGAAATCCAAAAGCAGCAAGGAATCGTTGAAGTTCTGTCCTGGCTGGGAGTATTCGTACTCTCAAGTGCCTGTTTGCCTGCTAAGATAACACCTTTTGACTGCAGAGAAGTTCAATCAAATTTTTATTTCATTGTTGCAAGAATCTGGAGATGAAGAATCTGCATAAGTGACAAGAAACACAAAGCAAGTCATCAATATAACAGCTCCTACAGGTCCCCGCAAACTGCTAGTAGCTAAAAATCTGAGACTAACAGCAGACTCACATAGAAACCATGTGTGAAACCCTGCACGAGAGGAAGAAATAACTGTGATTAATTTGGGCTATCCTTAGACATATTACAAAGAGAAATAAAAAAGTACCAATCACAGGGCAGTGCCATCTCCCTTGCAAAGCAGCAATACTTTGCGAATGAGAGTATCTGAAACACTAACATTATCAGTGGAGAGGTTTATCCTTTATCCCTTGAAGGGATCTCATCAGCCATGGATATACAAAGGCACAAAGTTTTAGGTTCTGTTAACTGGGATGACAAGTTTGTACTCTGTACTGTACTCTCTGAGTAGCATTGTCCATTAGAGAAAAGCTCATCAGATGCAGCTGGAGCCTTAAGGAACTATTTTATGCTTTTTATGTTAGGCTGTCCCATCGTCATGTGTGACTGGACAAGATGGGCTGAGCCAGCCTACAAGCTTGTTGGGGTTGAGGAGAGCATCCTCGCTCTCCTTTTCTCCTAACCTCCACACCGTGTCCCAGCTGCATAGTTGCATTTCTCCCCCCATACCAGCTGTAATTGTGTTACCTCTGGCTCTTCAGCGAGCTGATTCAGTATACTGTGCTGGCAGATGACTGACAAGAAAAAACATGAAATTATTTCTGCTGTCATCGTACCCACTTCAATAACACGTTTCTGCCTTCACAAAAGGCAACAGGTGAGTGGGGAGACAGGCTTCTCGTCCGGCACCTTCTGTATCAGGGCACATAAACCAGAAAGTTTTTCTGCACAGAACAGATTTCACTACACACAGAAATAGCAGCTATCAACAGTTAGCTAGAGATTGCCAAAATATTTTTTTTAATCACAGTAGTTTTTTCCCATTGGAACGGTAGCCCGAGTATGTAGAGCTAAAATATACAGCAGTAATTTACAGGAGTTAAAGCCAAACCCATTCCCTTGCCTAGCACTGAAAATCCTCATAACCTCCCTCTCTAACTATTGACAAAGCACTAGCTCAGTGGTATCTATCACCCAATTACTATAGCACAGAGAATTCTGCCAGCTGTTTTAGAAATTACATTACATGGAATCTTGGCTGCTCTGAAGACTGAGGCAAAACTTCCATCACTAGGGCAGCTTTCCACTGACTGTAGCAGTCTTGATCAAAAAATGAATGCAAATTTAAACTTTCTCAATGTTATGAAAGTCAGAGATTTTGCCATTTCTGAGATCATAGCCCAGCCCTTCTTTGATTTTGTAAACAAAAAGCCCTAAATGTAGAAATTTGAAATATTCAGTAAGATTCTACATTCGAAGTTATTCCACTGATAGATGCATGCACCTAGCAATTAAAATACAGGGTTGAGAAACTACTACATAAAAAGCAAATCAAGACAACAACAAAACCCCTTATTCTTCTAGTAGATTTTTTTTTCTATCTTGCTATTCACAGCACAAAAGGTGAGAAACTGGAGGAGAAATACATGTAGTATAAGCATAAAGTAAAATAAAATATATTCAGGAAATACGATTCTGTCACTAATGCAAACAAAAACGAGATCTTATCTGAAGATGTTACAAAAAGAATACATATGTATTTAAAGAAATCTAAGCAAAGACATTTTTCAAAGAGCTGGAAAGGTATCACTATCATTTTATATAGTGCTGGGCTGTCTGTACTTGAAGTATAGAAAAATGAAGACACGTTCCTTGAAAGACAGTGTGAGAATTGTGGAAGGACTTTTTTATTCTAAAGAGCGAGAAATGCTAAAAGATATATCCATCATAATGTGTGAACACAGGAAAGACAGAAGTGCAAAAATTTGTAGTGGGCAGAAGTAATGGCTAGAACTTTAGTTGGAAGAAAGATTAATTTAGCCTGGATATATAGACATTTTCTTTAACACTGAGGTTGATCAGAGAGTATGACAGTTTGCCACCAGAGTAGAGGTAAAATAATTAGATGTCTTTAAGGAAAGGTTAAGTACACTTAAGGGAAGACTAATATGAAACCATCATTGCTTGAAGCAGGTGTTTGGATTAGATTATCCAAGATGTCCCTTTCAAAGCCATCGTTTATGTTCCTGCAATACCTTTTGGTCAGGAAAACTTTCCTTTGCAAACTGATGTTAAAAAAGCCTGTATCCTAGGAATTTTTAAAAGGTGCTTGACAGTCTGACAGATGTTAATATTAGCTAGGAGGTTTGTGTCATAATATGTCCGACATATCCAACACGCTTTACCTACTTGGAGATGAAGATAATTTTCAGTTTGTAATTCACTGTAATGTTTTATTTTCCTGCAGTGTGAAAGATTTGGTGCAGTGAATATGCACCTAGATTCTTAATAGTCAGCCAGGAAACAGGACATTTTTGTTACTGTGTTAGTGATATTACATTTTAAAATACATTTTTAAGTACTTTCCTGAGGCTAGTAAAGTAATTTTACTTCCTCTATAAAACATAACTAGATCTGAGACTTCATTTCAGGGCAGGGCATGCCTGTGTGTACACAGGAGAGAAAGCAAGAGAGGGAGAAACAGTCTCTCTATTAAGGCACTAGGTTCTTATGGTTTTCTGAATTGACAGAATAAATTATTCTGTCTTCTGGCTGAAAGAGATATTTATAAAGAAAAATGGGCAGTTTGCTGTGAGACAGACATAGATCAAAATGAACAGCTTAGTTTTAACCACATGGAGTTTGAAATGATAGTGAGCCATCGAAGATTATGTGTCTGAGAGAGGGGAAATTCAGCATTGTACCACTGTTCAGTTTTTTTGGAAAATTGTCCACTTATGGATAATCCAGAAAGAGAAAGCATTGTCATATATTTCTGAGTGTGTGTAGAATCTACTTATATATAATCTTTATAATATATATCTCTCTATATGATATCTAAATATGGATAGTGAACAGGAAAACAAACAGATACAGGGGAAGTACATAACAGAAAAAATAAATGCATGAAGAAATCTTTTTAAAAAATATCATTTATCAGTACAAAATAGAGGTACTCTGACAACTTACAAAACTTTACACTCTGGAACCTCTAGCATCTTCTGATACTAACAGTTTCAACCTGAACTCTGACACTTAGAGGTGCCTGCTGTTTTTAAAGCTTTGAACTGGCCATGATGGAGGCTTTAGGTGCTTGCAATAGCCGAGGGAGAAGTTGGTGTTTGGCAAAAAATAAGTCAAAAACAATCAACACACCTTTCTAGACTCATTACCACTGTCAGAGCTCTAGCTGGTGTTCAATCTTTGATTTTGTCTTAATGTCAGCTGGATTTTTTTGCTAACTACAGAAGTAAGCTGTTATTTTCACTCTGTGCTTTCTCTGGTTTTGTGCCATTTTAAAGGAAAGATGCTGCGTTTACTTCTGTTGTATACAACTCCTAACAGTTCCATTATTGTTATTTATACACACTGACATATGGGTATTTATTGTCTGCTGTTTCCTGTTGCATGCAAAAAGTTTATGGTGTTTTTACTTTGTCTTCTGACAAAGAAACCAGAACTTTCCTCTACTTACTTTGTGTTGTTTAGTTGTTTGTTTGTTGTTTATTTTTTCCAATATATATGTTTATTTGCTTGAATTCCTGTTTTTTTATATACCTCTACTAATATTAGAAATCAGGTTAGCTTAACTCTGTTGTAGTCCCAATTCACAGTTTCTTTTTTGGTTCCCCCCTCTTGCATTATAAATATTGCTATGCTGTACAATTCTTTCCTTTTCCATACTGTTTCTAATTAGTTTCTCTGCCGCTATTTTTTTAATGTGGTGTCTTATCGTTATGGTTTTTATTGCTTTTTTTAATGATAATGTTAAACTATAAAATGGAACCTAAACTAAGTTCTATTTGCATTATTATGTTTACCTTGCATTTTGTCTAGGTCTATTTAATCTTTATTTTGTTACAGGATATTATATAGCCATCAGTCGAAAATTATCAGTTTTGATGAATTTTCTACTGTTCTCTCTCAATGCATTTTTACCTCCTGGGTAAGAGACACATGAAGAAACTGCCTCAAGAGTATTGTTCCACTTGTAAATGTGAAGATAATATTTTATAACAATTGGTGCCACGAAAATAATTATTTGAGAAATAAAAAGAACCCAAACCAGAAGGAACTTCTGATGGGAATAATAAAGCAGAGCATGCCAGAAGCAGTCCTGTTTGCCATAGCCAGAAGCAATTTTCATCAGTCTAGCACCAAGAACAAGAAAAATGGAGATTGGCAAAATATCAACCCTTTATACACATGTAATATTGAGAAAGGAATTTTCACAAAGATATACAACCTGTTAGCCCTTGGTTTAGTTTATGTCTCAGTTCTGCATTTCCCAGGAAATCTTTTTTCTTTCTAGCCTTATCTTGAAATGAAAGAATTTACAAGTGAAGGACAAACGTTCAATAATGGTACCACAATAATATATTCAAAAATTGTTAATACTGGTAAATACTTGCAGTCAGGAAGCCTGAATTCTCACATAACAAAAGGCACAACTTTTTGTCCTGAAATTCCTGTGTCAGTCCTAAAATATTCTATAACTTTGGAAAGACAATTTTCAGTGAAAGATTTCCAATGAAACAAATTAACTACTTCAATAAGTTGATCGAGTACTTAATACATATTAATGTAGAATGCTCAGTGATAGGAATGATTCTATAAAGCACAGTTTGAGATTAAAACTAGAAATTAATTAAGCAGGTATGTCATTGTTGTTGTTGTGCCTGAAACACCTCCATTACTTAGTGGTGAAAATTAAGTAGGTGGCTGAGGCAAGACCGAATTAGCTGTGACTTGTTCTTCCCTGAATCAGATCTAACGAATAAGCTTTTTGCAAACCAAATAAAGACAAATAACTTGACATGCAAGAATGAGTTTTTTCACTCACTGCAGAGTATGCTGAGATCCCGCTTTTGCACTAGTTTGTTGTTGGCTGCATTTCACAAAGAGAAAAGCAGAGGCATAGAGAAGGAAAATAACTAGTTCAAACTCACACTCGTGGCAAAGTCAGGTACTTATGGTCAGGTGTGCTGCATCCCTGTTTCTTCTTCTTACTATATTGCCACCTTTGGAGTGAACCACAGACTTGGAAAGAGGAAGAAAGAAATTAGAGAGGAAAAAAAGAAAAGGAGCTATTCAGTACAGGTCATGTTAAAAACTGGAACTGAATATAGAGTTCCCTTGCATTCTGAATTTCCAATCCTGATGGCTATTGGCAAGGGAAATACTGGTTCTTTGTGTCAGAAGTGAGCATATTTTCAGTTTGCCAAACTAGTATGAACTATGGATCTTCTGCTGGAAGTTTTATGTGCTTACGTCTTGAAATAGTCATTTTTTTATGTTTGTCTTTTATCACCTTTTTCACTGCTACCCTGAATTATGCTAGCTACAAATTGTTCACGCTTGCAGGTCTTCTATAAACTACTTACATGTTTCATCTACATATTGTTTTTCAATGTTGAACACATGCACAAATATGATATTTCTCTTCCAAGTGCAATACCCCTTAGGCATTTTGTTAAAAAGTGTGATTTTCCCGCTATTCCCTTCCCACCTTCAAACAGAAATGTGTCATAAATCTTTTGAGTTGTACTCTCTTGCATAATGCAGTAACATTGAATAACTCAGTTTTCTGATTTAGTAATGTTCACCATTACTATCATACAGATTTTGATCTATTCTCCCCCTTTTTTATACCTTACAAAATTAATTTTTTAGATGGTGCTACACAGTGTACACAACAGGGTTTTGGGAACTGGAAACAGAACAAAGAATCTATCATATATTACATGATCACTGGCTTGCATTCTGCTTACTATAGGTAAAAGCCTCTAGTGACAAGAAGCAGAATAAAAAGCTATCCCTTTAACTGCAGCTCTGGTAAGCAGTGGCAACCAGGTCTGATACAAAAGATACAACGATGCTCTCAATTATGTTTGCATAAATGCAGGAAACTACTGATTTTTTGCTGATATGACTACTGTATTTTATTATTATTTCATCTGCTTGTGTCTGTGTCTTATTTATATGGCTGTGTCTTATTTTAAATTTATAAATTCCTTAGGTCAAGGACTGCCTTTTTATATTGCATTTCTAAAACACCAGTCCCTGTGATGGGCTCCCAGTCATTTTGACAATACCAAGATGATTTAATATTTGTGTTGCATTAAAAGTCTCGCAACTGCTATCAGGACTGTAATCTGACTGGACAGGGCACTGTATAGATAGAAAGGTACAGTTTTACTCAGAAAGAATGTGAAAGAACATAAAAATGAAAGCAGAACAACAGACTAGGATACAACCACACCCGAATAACATGACCACGATGATCTAGAAAAGAGTACACTATCCCCATGGCTCTGAAGGTTGGGGTTTTCTTATTTTTTCAACATTTGTGTCTGTTGGGGAAAGTATGAGTATGTACAAAACCTGTGCAATGTTATATTATTATATTATTTTTGAGGCTGAAAAGTCAAGCCCTCAACAGATAGGAAATGTAACAATTAAGATCTTTATGCAAACTTAATTTGGCTTTTTGTGATTATGCTTTCTAATTCCATCTGCAATCTCACCATTATATGCTGTGTTTTTTCATGGTACCTCTACCTGATTGAGTACTCACCTTTTAAACAGCTTTTCAGTATTTTTTTTACTCATGTGGCTCCTGTGCCTTATCCCCTGCACTTTTTAAAACCTGTTCTAAAGACAGAGTTATTGAACTTTCTCTGAGACTCTTCATGCTGTTTGCACTAACATCCAACAGCTACACAAATAGAAATGAACATATTTTCAGAATATCTCTGTAACACAAGGCAGTACTCGTACATCCTTTTTATATCTGGAGGACCGAGGAACAACAGAAATTAAAATAAACAGTTCTTGTTTGTTCTGAGTTGCCAATGGAAGACTTTTTTTCAGTGCATTTAGCACATTAGACTTTCAAAGCATAGCTCTCAAAGACATGAAAGGCAATGGTGAAAGCACAATACCTTATCAATTCAGACTCAAGTGAGAGACTCAGATAATGAGTAGAACGTAATTGCCACACATGAATAGTTTGGCTCTAGTGACTTGCCTAACATCGTAGACAACATCATGGAGAGAGGCAGGGTAGAAGATAATGCTGCAGAAGCTTTAATGCAGAGATCAGACTTTCTCCTCCCGCTTCCCTCTGTACACACCTTCTGACCTGTGGGCCTGCGGACCTTTCACAGCACAGCCATAGCTCATTTTCACAACAGGCTGTTCCATAAAACTGAGCCCTGATTCCTGTCACAATAAAAGTGTGTGACCTTTAAGTAAACTTTCCACCGTAATAAAGTCATACAAGCAGGTTGAGAAAAGATTGTACAGAGAAGTGCATTTCCGATGCTTTGCGAGCCTTGTGTTGTTTTAAAAGCAGTGTGCAGGTAATATTCTGCTTTTTTTTTTGATGGTTTGTTTGTTTTTAAATCAGAAACAGGAGCAGAATATCCCATAATGTGGCATCATCCTGGTGTCTTCCTGTGTTGGCAACATCTAAAGGTACTGCACAGAACTCTACAGTTTGAGCTGGTGAAGTAACTGCTGGCCTTGGCAAGTTGTCCTTAGTGGGGCAATGAGACCCTTTGCTGAGGAGTTTTACATGTATTTGCTGACAGAAGATGAATGGTGAAACCTATGAATTTTTAATTCTGTTCCAGGCATAGCTCCTGCTGTTTCTCTGTACGATCAATCCCTTCTGCCCCATGTTTCCAGCATTTCCTCATTAGAGTATTTTATAGCTCTTGGTCCTGTCTCAGTCTCTGTTACCCTTTCTTGGATTTCTCACACCAGTCCTTCTTTGCAATCAGTCCCACTATCTCCTTTCCTAGTCCTCATGCAATCTGTCCTGCTCCTTCTTTTCCTCCCACTTCACCACTGCTCTCTGGGAAGCTGAGACTTAATTTACTGCATCTCCTCTCACTCCCCACGGCTGCCTCCTGTGCTTCCCTGTTCTCACTGAAGTGGTTCTTCATCTGCAAAGCTGCACCCAGTACATTTTCATTACAGGCTTCGTCCCCACAATCTGCTTGCCTGTCCAGTCCCAGTTCTTCCCCAGTATCTGGGTCTATTATAAAATCCAGAACCCTTCTTGTCTCTTCTCATTTGCTCACACATTAGATCTGGTCTCTGAAAACAGCTAATCACTGGCTTTAAGTCTTCTTCTTCCCACAGGAAATATGGGGAGGTGTGCCAGTTTTGGCTGGGATAGAGTTAATTTTCTTCATAGTAGCTAGTAAGGGGCTACGTTTTGGATTTGTGCTGGAAACAGCGTTGATAATACCAAGATGTTTTCATTACTGCTGAGCAGTGCTTACACAGAGCCAAGGCCTTTTCTGCTTCTCACCCCACCCCACCAGCGAGTAGGCTGGGGGTGCACAAGGAGTTGGGAGGGGACACAGCTGGGACAGCTGACCCCAACTGACCAAAGGGATATTCCAGATGATATGGCATCATGCTCAGCATATAAAGCTGGGGAAGAAGTAGGAAGGGGAGAACGTTCGGAGTGATGGTGTTTGTCTTCCCAAGTCACTGTTACACGTGATGGAGCCCTGCTTTCCTGGAGATGGCTGAACACCTGCTGCTGATGGGAAGTAGCGAATGAATTCCTTGTTTTGCTTTGCTTGCTTGTGTGGCTTTTGCTTTACCTATTAACCTGTCTTTATTTCAGCCCACAAGTTTTCTCACTTACCCTCCTGTCTCTTCCCCATCCTGCTGTGAGGGAGGTGAGTGAGCAGCTGCGTGGTGCTTAGTTGCCAGCTGGGGTTAAACCACAACAGGAAGGACTTTTTATCAGGGACTGTAGTGACAGGGGTAACGGTTGTAAACTGAAAGAGGGTAGATTTAGATCAGATATTAGGAAAAAACTCTTTACTGTGAGGGCGGTGAGGCACTGGAACAGGTTGCCCAGGGAAGCTGTGGATGCCCCATCCCTGGAAGTGTTCAAGGCCAGGTTCGATGGGGCTTTGAGCAACCTGGTCTAGTGGAAGGTGTCCTTGCCCATGGCAGGGGGTTTGGAACTAGATGGTCTTTAAGTCCCCTCCAACTCAAACCATTCTATGATTCTATGATTCTGCTGATCATCTTAAACTTATCTTCTTGTCTAGTAGCCTTGGTCTTCCTCTTGATCCAGCTCCCATCTCAAGAGTCTGCTTACCTTTTTCAGACTACTGTCTCATCCTCCCCTTGGGTGACACTGCATTTCAGTCTCTGGCCTGCAGCATGCGTGGCATGAACAAAACGTGTTGGGGTCTTATCTGGTAAACACTAAGAATTCTCTGCCGAGATGTGTAAATGACAATTTTTCAGGGGCTTATATCTTATTTGGAAAAGAGCAGATATTCATAAGAAAAACAGGAAGCATGCCCTGAAGGAAACTGCAGCATGTCGTGATAAACTGTATATCCCTGCTCTGTACCATGGGGATAGGGTAAAGTGTGGGAAATTTGTCTAAATTTTTTTTTTAAGATTACCATAATTTTGGCCCAGCTCTGTGTCAACCCTATCCTGAGTCTTGGCGATGTTTTATGAACTTTGGCTGACAATAATTACATAAACTTAAGGAAAATACCTTCTTCATGCAGATGTCTGGCATACACAATTCCAGCTGGAGTAGCTATAAAATTGATTAAGTTCTCATCTGTCTGAAAACAAGGCCTCATGACAGAAAGTGTCTTGCAACGTAAAGGATAGGTGATGCTGAAGCAGTCCTACTAGAAACTATGGAGAGTGGCAGGGTGGGTGTGAGCTAGTAGGACCACAGGAGTAGAAGATGAAGTGTCAGCAGAGGATTATTACAGAATACACAAAAGAATGGGAAGGAGGAAAGAATGGGAATAAAAAAAAACATGACAAAGGAGAACAGGACTGGAACAGTGAGAAAAGCACAGGACAGAAGAAGTCAGAAGAAATCAGTGCTCAGCAGACACAGAGCTTCACACTCCTCAGAGGACTCCCTCATCCACTTGTCTCACTACATCACCTCATTTTCCAGTTACTCCACCACGAGCACATGGCTCAGCCATTCCCACTTTATTGCCTTTGCTTTAGTAGTGTGTTTACCTCTACTATCCAATGATTTCTTGTAGAAGAGATCATCATCACTGGTTCCTGGCAGCTGCTTTCACTCCAAAGCCCTTGTCTTCACCCTCTGAGTTCATAGAGCTAAGCATCTGCGTGTCCCTGAGCTCCCCAAGAGGTACCTTGCCCAAGGGCGGATTAGGAAGGGAACTTGGCTCAGTCTCGCAGAAGCTCAAAGACACATTCACGCTCGTGCTGTGATTTCTCTTATACACTATGCAACAATGAAACCGAGCAGGAGTGGGATGACCCATTTGTTTGGTTGCCATGACAATGTGTTACCCAGTGCAGAATGCTGCTCTGAGCAGCCTTGCTGCTTGGCTGCTGTGGGCTGACGATACTCTAAAAAAATAATATAAAAGAGTCATCCATTGTCATTGCACTGCACCTCACTGACCTCTGCAAGATGAGAGGTGCAGCTCATCTGAAGTAACAGAGGTCTGCTGCTAAGAATACAGCATTTCTTTGAAAATAGGGTTGGGGGTTTTTTTGTTTGTTTTTGTTTTTTTTTCTAAGAGGTATTAGATGAACGAGATGGGAATTTATTTATTTGAAATTCCAAGAGGGGTCATTTAGTTTCAAGTGCTAGCATAATGCTGCAAATAAAATACATATGGAAACCAATAGTGGCTTATAGACGTCGGGGCAGAACTGTATTCACCTTGCAGCAGAAAGAAAAACACTTTCTCTGGAGTGGAAGCTGCTGACATCTGTAAGTGGGTATGCATAAGAAACATGTAAAAATATGCCTGAGGTCTGATTAGAACAGTGGATAAAGACTATTCTGTATCTGACACAGATGAGGGTAGGCAGCGCTTGCTCTTCCTACCATAAGCAACTACCTCTGCTGGTGCAGAAAGGAAAAATACTTCACCACTAGCTTATTATCCCCCAGAGATAACTTGGCTTTATTTCTTTAAAGAAGTATTGGCTTCTCAAACACAGATTACCCAAGATATATGCCTTGAAGGCCTTTACTGGGTCTTTGAGGCATTTTCCATATTCCCCACTTAATGTTGCAGCTTGCTAAGAGACAAAGATGACTTTTATCTTTAATTTTGTGCTTTGCTATAGAAGTGTTTATGATACTATTATTATTACTATTATTATTATTAATGATGAGAATAATAATTTGTATTGCTGTAGAACTTAGGAATTCAAATCAAGAGTCTTGCTCTAACATACCAGACTCTGTATCTACTTGCCTGTTTTTATTTAAACTTCTATACTCATTCTTTTGAAAATGCATGTCAGTGAGCAGTGAGTATATAATGTGTCCCCCTAGATCAGATGTAATTTCTTTCTATTCTTCAGGAGATTCGGGGACGTATATCTGTTCCTGTCACAGGAAGGGATGTGCTTTGCAAAGCTCTATACCCTTGACAAGAGCAGCTCTTAGCAACAGGGGCAGTCTCTCTTGTAACACTCTTGGAGTGGATCTCCCCTCCCTCTGTGTATTTGCTGTTAACTGAACAAGTTTGGTTCTCTTTGGAATTTCCACTTAAATTGGCTCAAAAACAATGTCAAAGCAGAGTGTTGCATACGCATTCATGTAAGAGATGAAACAATGAAGACTTGCACACAGGTTTCTCCCTAGTCTACATCACCATTTTTGCTCACCAGTTTTGACTTGCTCTCCAGGAATGCAAAGCTTCTCACCCCGCTCCTGAAAGAATTTTCTATTTTGAATATCATGGTAAATGGGAAAGATGTAAAAGGGCTTTACCAAACATAGATGCTATCAGAAAAAAAGTGGATAACTTTCTTTAATATGATAATTGATTTTCTAGACAACTGAAAGGGGAGTGAAACCATCTATCTGGATTTCAACAAAGCAGTGTCACATGGGAATTTAGTTAGGTGGAAAAATTGGGAATTAAAGTGCAGGAACTGTAATCTGGGTAGGAAGTTGGTTAGAGGGGAGATTGCAGTAGGAAAAGTAGAAAGGGAAAGTATTTGGCTGGATGGAGGGAGATTACTGGAGTTCTTGGGTATTTTGCCAGATCGACCTTGTTTAATACTTTCAGTAATGATCTTGGCACAAAAAATAGAAATGTGCTGAGGAAGCCCCTCATGTTGCAAATGGTCAAGATGTCATAAAATAAGATCTCCATAAAAGAAAATAAGACATGAGGAAGTGAACAGATTAATAGGAGGTGAAATGAGACGGAGTTCAATTAAATGGCATGCAAATTTGTTCCTTTGAGGACTCAGATTTTAAAGGTCAGGAGCTCATCCATGGGATATGACTGAGGAGAAGGTCCAGACCACAGTGTAACAGTGGATCTGTAACTGATTACTGTTGCCAGTGAAACACAGTTGCTCGGAAAAACAATCCATGAATGGGCAATGCAAGATCTTGTTAATTTGCAGTGTCCCCACAACCAACCACTCAGTTGCATACAGTCACCCAGAGAGGCAATCGAGCCGTGAGAGGTGCAGAGGGAAAGGAATGGCAAGACCTGGGGAGTAACCAATACGACCAGAAGAGACTGTTGTGCTCAGCCTCGGCTGAGAACAGCTGCTGTCTATAAATATATCACTGAGGGTAGAAAAGAGTTGTCTGTGCAGAGGACAAAGCTAGCACAAAACCAGACTGGTTTAAACTGGATGTTAATTAAATTTGACTGGAAATTTGAAGAATGTTTATAACAGAGTATTGAATAGGCTTTTAGAAGGAATATCAAGGGCAAATAAAACACACTTGCTGTGAATGGGGTTCTTGATATATTTAGGAAGAGATCTTGTGGTGCAATTGGTGAATGTGCTGGGACTCAGTGACCCAGAATCTATCTTCCAGGTCTGTCTTTCTACACTTTTTTTTCCTAGTACTGCCATCTAAATTTAGCCTCTAGGTGTTCTCTACACATCCCTATAGTAGCAGCTTCCAAGTATTTAGAAGCAGAAAATCTCTCTCATGCTTTCCTTTTTAAGGCTGTTGGAGAAAACAATTAATTAATGTGTTTATGTCTTCATGTATAGGATGAGTGAGGGTGGCTTGGGTATACATAAATAAATGACTGAAGGAAAACTAAACCATTTAAAATGAATGCTACATTTGGACATGAAAATTTTGAGGCTCAGGCTTAATTTTGTTTCCAAGAACTGCTTCAAAAATGTCATCTCATTTGAGCTCACACATTCACAAGTCTCCACTTCTTAACAGTTTTGTAGGACAGCCATCATGAGAGGTCACTGCAGAATAGAGATGAGCCACGTGATTTTCAGGCTTTATCTCACAAAAGGTTTGCCCCTTTGGAAGATTAGATCTACTGGCTTCGAGGTGGATGCAGTCTGGAACTTGTCCCCTGTTAATAATGTACTCTAATTCAGGTCTTCAGTATTTGCTTGTTTCATGCAGTAAGCTTTTAGTCTCCCAGATGTGAAGTAGTTTTGGTGTATTCTTTTAAAGCAGTGGGACCTTAAGGCTTTCTAAATGCTGCATGGATACCAAGAACAAACTGGACAGTAGAGTCTAATTTCCCGTGCGGTTTCTTCAAAAGAAAGTCCAGGCTCACACACAGAGAACTTAGTAACAGATGTTCTGTCTTGAGATTTATGCTGGTGGGTGGAAGAATCAATGACAAGAAGCATACAGTATCTGAAAAAGAACAGGTAATCAAGAGCATCAAATAAATATTTACATGAGAATTTGAAAACAAAAGCTAATGATTAACTAAGCATAAACTGTTTTGCCAGAGTCATTCTGGAAGCATTCTCTATTACCTGGGAACTGCTGAAGTTAAACACATTCCTGAAGCACCTTAGAAACATATTTTTTCCTTCTGATCTGTGCAGATGGTGGGCTGCTGATGAGTCCTGCATGGGAGAAGTGAGAAATCAAATTAGACCCTTTAATAGGATGAAGAGGAAGAACAGCATTGTGAAGGGACCTTAAATTGGCCAGTGCTCCAAGAAGGCTTTGCCTGGACCTTCTCCTGTAGTGATTGCTCAAAGTCTGAAATGAGTTAAAACTCAAATAAACTAGGTTTTAATGGAATGTGGGCTAAAACACTAGCTTTAAAATAGAGGAACCTGGAAAAGACTGGGTGGGAAAGAATATGAATAGGTAGATATATACACCCTTTATATGTTTAGAAACAAAAGAAACAGCAACAAGGACATTGAAGAGCAACTAGCAAAAGTAATCAAAACTACTGATAAGTATTTATTAATACTCATCAGAAACAAAAGGCCTGCCAAAAAATTTGTAGGGTCTACTGATGATCAGGATATGGAAGACATGATCAGAGAACACAGCAGTTCCAGAGGTGGTAGAGACTTTTGCCACATCAGTGTTCGCTGCAGAAGAAATGAGGGATATTCCTATTGGAAAATCATTCTCTATGGGGGACTCATCAGAAGTGATCCTGAAGGGATGCTGGAACTGACTGAAAAAATGAACGGTCACATATCACCAGGACCAGAGCATATTCACTCATGAGATCCAAAGGAAGGCAAGGATGAAATAGCTGAATTACTAATCATGATGTATACCCTCTTACTTAAATTGTCTCTATACCTGAGGACTCAGGGGTGACATCAAGAAGTCTATTTTAAAAAAATGTTTCCAGAGCAGTTATGGGGATTCAACAGGCCTATGAAGCCTAATAGTTATATAGAGCAAATTGGTAGAAACTATAATAAAGAATGGAATTAATGGACATGTGGTACTGTTGCGGTTTAACCCCAGCCAGCAACTAAGCACCACGCAGCCGCTCACTCACTCCCCCTCCACCCAGCGGGATGGGGGAGAAAATCGGGAAAAGAAGTAAAACTCGTGGGTTGAGATGAGAACAGTTTAATAGAACAGAAAAGAAGAAACTAATAATGATAATGATAACACTAATAAAATGACAACAGCAATAATAAAAGGATTGGAATGTACAAATTATGCTCAGCGCAATTGCTCACCACCCGCCGACCGACACCCAGCTAGTCCCTGAGCGGCGATTCCCCGCCCCCCCTCCCCCCAGTTCCTATACTAGATGTGACGTCCCATGGTATGGAATACCCCGTTGGCCAGTTTGGGTCAGGTGCCCTGGCTGTGTCCTGTGCCAACTTCTTGTGCCCCTCCAGCTTTCTCGCTGGCTGGGCATGAGAAGCTGAAAAATCCTTGACTTTAGACTCAACACTACTTAGCAACAACTGAAAACATCAATGTTATCAACATTCTTCTCATACTGAACTCAAAACATAGCACTGTACCAGCTACTAGGAAGACAATTAACTCTATCCCAGCTGAAACCAGGACAGGTACATCTGATTTAACTGGGAAGAGTCAACTTGAGTTTTTTTCTGAAGAAGTCAGGATGGTTTTTGTAAAGGGAAGCCCTTCACTGCAAATCTTTTACGGTTATTTCCAGAAGTCAATAAAAACATGGATAAGGATGATGTGATTGATAAATCCTTTGATTTTCAGAATGCTTTTGATACAGTCTTTCATTTTTACTGCAACTTTGCACCTGTGATGTAGGAGGCTCACGGATAGAGATGAGATATGGAGCAAAATGAACCTTTGGCTCAACATGGCTATGCTAACGTCTTTCTGTTACAGCCAAGATGACTCCTGCCCACTTTATTCTTGCAAGTACATTGTTGCTCCTGGGATTGTTTTCAGACAATACAGAATACTTCTGAGTTGCAATAAACTCCAAGCATTCCTTTCTGGCCCTGCGGTATTTTATCCCGATCATCTCAGAGTCCCAGATTTCTGCTCTCTGTTCCTCTAAATAGTTTCTCAGTCTATGCATGAGCTGTGGGCTCCCTGCTCTGAGCTGAAACTCTCTCAACTCTCTTGTGCCACAGAAACTCCACTTCTATGAGCAAACTTATCCCCTGGGAAACAGGAATCTCCTCCTGCTTTCTAGAGGGGTACACCTTGCCCAGTTAGTCCCATCAAGGAACATAACGTGAAAAATGAATAAGCAGCCAAACAGAGCTTGTCCATCACAGCTATGGACAAAAGTGAACATTCCTGCTGGCAAGCAGCCTGATTAGCAGGAAAGCTCTGGAAACACCTGCTGCCAACTCACAAATGGAAGCATCCTTAGTGGCCTCAAAGCCACACAGGCCATTGAGATATCAACTGCCACACAACATCCTGGCATAACAGATGTTGTGTTAGAGAAAACAGGTGAAGAGACAATGTGATTTGTTCAGGAAGACAAGAGAGGGACACTATGCCACACTGATCAACAACTGAAGAAAGTCCTTTAATAATCACGATCAATTAAAGAGCTCGTTAGTCTTTTCTAACTTACATTCAAGGCCAGGTTTGTTGAGAATTTGGCAGCTACAGCCGGGCTCCCTCTGTGGAGCAGATCTTGGGAGGGCAAAGAATCCAGCTCTTTACGTCCTCAGAGGGAACCTACCAAATTTTACATCCCATTTAGATGCCTTTCTGACAGCTGAGAAGTAACTGAGTTTGATGACATGAGCTGGATTAATATGTATTGCATCCATTTTTCAGCATTGCAATTTTTGTCATCTCTACTTCAGATGTTTGCAGCTATTCTCTTGCCATCCACTATGTATCATTGCATCATTAAAGCACACTAATTTTCAACATTCATGCCTTCAATTCACACTAGCTCCATCAGAGCCTTCAATGTATTAGGTACTGTAGGGGACAAACTTGTTTGTTCTCTTGCTTCTCTGGGGTGGACAATACAAGTGCCTTTCATTGTTTTGCAACATTTATTTACAGTTTTAGTTTTGCCTATAAATCGATGATCTTAGATGTTTCCAGATGTTTTAATCCTAAAAATGATTGAAGACCCAATCCAGCGCTGAGCTTAAAATAAAAACAGCTACGCTGGATGAGCCTGGAGATTCATAGTATCTGTTAGTATAAGAAACAGGGTAGGCACTACCATGTGGTGACACATCCCCCTCTTATCTTCCAGCAGTGTGTAGCTCAGGGATTTCATAAGTGATATAGCTGTGCAGTACAGAATATGGGGGGAGAGACCATAAACCAGAGATGCAGTCCTCCAGATCTCCCCAGATGCCAGAGAAGCATGTTTCTCCTGTTTTACCTGCTGGTGGCTGTGTGAAGGTCAGAGATGTGGCTTTAAGATATATAAGAGATAAAAATGGCTAAAAAACTGGATGACGTAGGTTGGTGGAGGAAAAGATAACTATCTGCTCATCGTTGTGCTGGAGATATTTTAGCCAGAGCTGAAAATCAAGCTATATATGTTTATAAATGTGTGCTATGACATTTAGTTGTTTTTTTTTTTCTTAATATGCTATTTATGTGAAAAAAATTCTCTACATTCTTTTCTTTTTTATCTTAAAGAGACAAAGAAAGTATAGGTCTTAAGCTAGTGTAAACGATCTCCTTCAAATCTGATGTCAATTAGCTAATTTATACAACATGAGGATTGGGCTCATGTTCTTTGGAATCAGGTGATCGACAGTTCCACAGGAATGTATCAACTAGAAACATAGGAAAAACTTAACCTTCAAAAAAAAAAAAAAAAGAATTTGAGATATCTACAGGAAAAATTGGAGGAAATGGAGTTTGGTGAATGCAAAGGTATGATTCATTAAAATCTTGGAGAAAGTTTAGGAAAAGTAAACAGTCAATCCTGATTACAGCATAAGAATACACCAAAAATGTTATTATCATCCTTCTGTCCTAATGCAAGACACACTAAGAAATCAAAGTGGGATATGTTCTGATAAGCATAATTAAAAGGATAAATATGTAAGCCTTACAAAAAGAAATATGTGAAAGATATGATTGCTCACTCTACTGGGAAGTGATACTTTAGGAGAAAAGTTCATATGTATCTTATAGAAGGTCTGCAGAAACACTGAACAACCTCCTGGCCTTACTTTCACAGAACATCAGAGAGGCAGCTCTCTCTAATGCAGCATCCAAGTGCCTTTTTGCAGCATATTACACAGTATGGCTAGTATGGCTAGTATCTGTAATATTGGGTTTTGCCTTCTCTGATGGCAAGGACAACTCATGTCATACATCTGAGTTTTTCAAGTCATTTACCAGCTATACTTTTATTTTAGAGAAGGCAAGGGCATAGACATGTGTCTGGGATTTCTAGCGGAAGGGAACGAAATTTGTAAATTAGTTCCTGGATGAGTCCAATCTACATACAGTTACTGCCCCATGGAAAAGACATGTCTTCACCTGTTGTTAGGATAGGTTTCCTTGAAAGAACTCAGAAATAATAATTCCCATCTACACTAGCAGTTCCTGAGTTGATATTCTTCAAGGGGCACACAGGGTTCCTGAAATACAAGTGACTCAAAATTCAATCTTACTCCAAAAATTAAAACAACTTTTACTAAAAGATATGTCTTGGTGGTTATATCATCAGGCTTATGATTTCATACTGGGCATGTTTCTTTACTAGTTACCAAGGAGAGATTCTGGTACAAATAAGAATTTCAATTGAAATAGAAAACTGAATTTTAAGTAGAAAATTAACTTTCTTTTATTACTGGGAGAATATGTGTGTACTGGAGCCAAAAACTAGGTATTTTCATTGGCTGCCTTTAAGAAGAAAAAAAATCCCTTTGTATTTCTATGCACACAAACCCGTCAGTTAAAGGCAAAAGGTGAATAAAGATCATTTTGCTTAATTTATACATCCTTATGTACTTGGCTAACAGCTGTGAAATATCATTTGCTTTTAGTGGAAAGCCACAGGTATTGAACTGATTGGTACAGTGTCTTTATGAGAAATTGCTGCAAGTTGGGGAACACTTTCTATTTCACAGCAGGTCTGTCCTTTAATTTGAGTAACTAACACGCACTGTGGCTGGAGGAAGAAATAGTGAACCTTTGATTTCAGCCAGCTTTCCCGAGGTACACACAGATGAGCATACAGATAAAGTGGACAAAGCAAGGGAAAAGCTGTAACTGCAATGTGCTGCAGGCTGGTTTCTGGCTGGCAGCAAGCTCTGCCTTAGCTCTGCTGAAACAGAAAGCAAGCAAAAGACAATGTCACACCAGATGTCTGCTGTTCCTGTTAGTGAGGAGACCGAGGGACCAGCTTGGCTACAGCATCACTGCTGCCAAAACTCAGTTAGGCACCGTTTTATCACCTCAGGGTCTGTATGGTAGCCCTATCCTTTTCAGCCCTGGCCTTCCCCAAGCATCACCCAAAGGTGGACCTTCAAAGGCTCAAGAGAGCAACTGGACCTCTGCTGTGAGGACTGTGCAGCCAGACAGGAGAAAGAGGAAAGGAAGATCAGTGCTGCTTTGGGGATACCTCCCTGAAGAGGTTGGATGGGTAGGGGTGGATTTTCTATATGTGACAATGTGCTTTGTTAAGAGGAGGAGGGCTGTTCCCTTGTGACAGCAGCTCCTGGGAGGGCACTGACACCCTTAGTATGCATTTCTCATTTAGTGCCCTCGCTTGCTCTGTTCCTCTCATTCCCATGCATGACTAAAGCCTGCCTGAGAGACGTCTTGCCAAAATGACTGTGATAGTCATTTGTCTGGGCTGGAAATGGGAGAAACCAGCAAACCTCACATCCAGGGGGGTGTTGGAGGAAGGGAGAGATTCAAAGAGTAGTGTTGTCTTTTTTTTTTGCTTCCCAGTGATTCTCTTGCACCTATGGAGAGTTTCAAAAGACTGATTTAAGGCAACTGGAGGCTTCTTCCTAGGCACCTGATCTGGTAATGCATGCCTATATTCTGTGCTGAATGAAGAAAATGCCACTACTGAGAATGGAAAAAAACTGAATTGTCTTCTGCAAAGCAACTCCAGAAATGAAGAGTAGAAAAATAAATAGCTAATGGCATTTTTTTTTTTTTTGAGAAAAATAAGAAAGGAAAAGGAGGGATCTCCTGCAACACTAAAAGCTTGGATGCTGCAGAAGCTCAATTTTTGGTCCTGTCTTTTAATAAATACACAATACTGTTGAGGATATTGGCTCTCTTTCCTGAGGAAATCCAACATGCTTTTAACAATTCCTGTACATTGCCAGGCAGACATCAAAACTACATGGCCAAAAATGTAATATCCTTCTTTCTATACATGTAGATGGGACAAATAAGTAACCCTTTGAAACCAGATCTTTTAAAGATGGCTGAAATTTTCAAAGGAAGTGCGTTTGGTGGAAAAAAAATGGGTTTGTACTAAGCAGAAATGTCTGCTCTCAGAAACTTTCCATTTTCATTATAAACCTGAGAATGGCCCCAAACGACAGAAAATTCTGGCCAAGTTTTGAAATTGTTTTTAGCTTTCATGTTTGTTTATTTTTACAGAAGATCTAAATGGTCTGCAGTAACTCTTCTGTCTTTAACTAACACTACAATAATTTTAAGACACTTCTTATAAAGTGATAAAATGATTTCAGTCATTCTAAAGAAATCAATGATTTTGATTCAGCATGACAACAAATAATTTGTGGCATCCAAGTACGAGATGATATCATTATCTCACATCTGCAACAAACAACAGTTTAGGAAGAGTATGACAAAATTATAACCCCTTACTATAAATGTTCATTCTTATCCTTCTTACCATGTGCACATGCTCCACGTGGAATTCCCTGGTGTTTTAAAATGCAATGTGCTTGGCCTACTGCTGGGATAATAGCTTTAGTTATATTTCCTATTATGATTTATTCAACCCTATTCTCTAAAACAATTATACAAATTGTAGAGTAAAAAAAACCTTCAAGGCAGTATAAAGTAACATTATAGATTTCATTAAATCTCACTGAAATGGGTGGACTGTTTTAACCACAAGACCTTGAGGTACATTCAAAACCATGTTCTGATCCTGCTACAAAAAAAAGTTTCCTCCACCATAAATTTAGGCCTATTACGGCAGACAGTGCACCATGTGGTAGCATGTAAAGATACACTGAGCCAGGTTTAACAAGCTAACTACCACAGTAGGAAGAGTTGCTCCATGCCAATGCACTATGGCACCAAAGCTGGTTGGTCTGTCATGAAGAGTTGTAAGGATTTTTGCTGTCAATTGGCTTGAGGACATCCACGCAGGAGCACCAGAGAAGGGCTGAGCACCAAGCCAGAGAGAAGGCTGCTACAAGACCTAGGTTTTAGTCTAAGCCATTCCTTTGAGATTGGCCAAGCGCAGAACACTAAAAAAGCCACTTTTGGGGCTGAGTGCTGACTGAAAGAGGTGTCATAAAGTTAGTAAAGGCAAATATTTCTGTTAAGTCCTCCTGGGTGTAGAAACATCACTTTTCACATGCTTGCTAAAGTAATGGGGGGGCATCAAAGAAACAACTGACTCCATCACCATTCTGTTTCTAAAAAATATCCTTCAATTATTTAACTTTGACCTACCTAGTTAGGATAAAGGAATAAAGGTAAATGTAAAGGTAAGAATTATGAACAAGGTTTACTGTATTTTTCATTATAAAAGTTAGCAAATGTCTTTTTTAAGTATTGAATAATTTGTCAAATGAATCAGACAAAAGAAATTTTAACACTACATCAGGACACAAAAGTCACACACCTTCGTACTAGATCTTTTTGATGTTCCTAAACTAGAAAACTTTGTAAATACATTTGATAGTTAACAACTGAAATATTAATTGCACACATCCTTAGTGGGGGATACAGAGGATGGCAAAATTAAATTACTTACTTATGCTTAACAATTTATTTGCTTTGCAGAAAAACAGATGTGTTGAAATTGGGTCCACCCAGGGAGTTAGCAGACTTCCTATTATATCTCTTTATATAAAGTCCTGTGTTTAAAGTAGGCATAGGATTTTGCATGTATGCAACTTATTTCAGGATTTCCTGTTGCCCTCTCCTATGACCTGGAGCTACTTTGAGCTATACAAGGGCTAAAGGAGGAAAAGAGTCCTCGTGGGGACAACTAATGGCAGGAAGGGAGGGAATAGAACTACCTGATGGACACATTTCATTCCTTCTTTAGCCTATGACCTAGCATACAGTTAAGCAAAGAAAGAACATCTGTAATTTTTCAGCTGGGTTATGAAAAAAGAGAAACCAGTGCTGTAGTTTATATAAGGCCTGGCTGACCTTGAACATTCACACAAAGCTTCCCCAGAGTCAACTCCTACAACCTGAATAGATAAAGACGAGACATCTGTAAGACAGATGTGACAACATAATGTTTTAGTTGTAGTTCAGGACCATGTTACAGCTTCTGCAGAAATCCACTGCTACAAGTATCTCCTTCCTTCTCTCTCCTGTTAGCCTGGGTTGGAGACAGGATTTGAGAGTCCAATATGACCCTGGAGATACCACACCTGGGTTGCGGTGGGCCAAAGGAGCAGTGGGAAGTGATGCAGAAGAATGCAAGGGGAGCACTAGGGGTTTACTGGGTTTGATGCTCACTTGCTTAACTGTATTTTTAACAGCAGGTTTGCCATGGTAGTAAAGAACAGTAAAATAACTAGAAGAGACCTCATGTTCACATCACTTCAGATCTCTTATTTAGTCGCAAACTCCTGACATAATTTTTAAATCTTTGGCAGTCACTGTCTTTGACACTGCTTGTGGGTTAGGTTTCTCAGTAGACATACTATAGTTCTGGCAGATATCACAGCCTGTGGAACTCCTTCCTAGCACATTCCTCCTCAGCTTAATTAGCACTGTGACATGCGGAAAACAGACTCCACAATCAGTGAGGTTGTAAAGTAGGTATGTTCATTCAGCGCTGGGCCGCACGGGGGGTAGTCCCACCAAAGTCGTGCGCGCCCGACTCGGCAGTTTGTCTCAAGTTTATACAGTCAAGTGTTACATATTCACAATACGCCTATACATATGCATGACCTATCCCCGCTCCATATTAAAATTAGCTCCGAGAGGTCATTTCCATAGTCTCCTCTCAACTGCGCTTGCGCAGTGCCTCTTTATGGTGGTTGTCTGGTGGTCGCAGAGATGAAGATAGATGACTCCTCTTCGTCACCGCTAGTAACCTTTTTTCTTGCGCAGGCTCAGTGATTTCTTGGTATTCACCCAAGCTGCAAGACCAGTCTTAGCTGGCTCTTGGGGCCTGCTCCTGCTTCTTATCAGGAGCTGTCTCTACCTCATTGGCTGGTCCTTGGGACTAGCTCTTCTTATCAAAGACTGTCTTTGCCTCAGCTAATTTCAACAATGTAAGCGCTAAAGATCATCCTTCATCCCCCCTTATTATGTCTACTGAGATTCTCTTGACTCCCCTTGTCTCAGCTGGATCTATATTACACATTGGCAAATCCTATTACTTTATGGTGTACTACTACACTCTGTGCTACTGTGAGCAATTTACATCAGTCCTGTTCAGTGCCTTTGGACTGAATGCTATTTAGGTGGGTTAAATCTTCTTTCCCATTCCCTTTTCCCCTTCTCCATTACCAATCTCCTTTGCTTTTGTATTTCCCCCTTCCCCCAAACCTCTTCAGGTCTTCTTCTCAGATCCCACAGCAGTTTCCCCATTTTTCAGTTATCACCTGCACCAAAATTTCATTTTCTACTTAGTTTCTGGCAAGGCACTTGGACATTTATGTACTGGAGTGTCTCACTGGTGGTGGGTTGTGTCTCTACTTGTAGCTGCCAAGTCAGCCATGGGAAGCTCCTGCACACCATGCAGAGGCACTTGACCTGACAGCCACGGTCTGGAAGGCCTAGTACCAACTACCCTTCTTGACGGTTGCATCTGCCATTTATGTCTCACACCTATCCCAGCCAGAGGTACAGAAAGAAACACATCAATGTGCCTGAAACTATGTGCAGGAAACATATATTCCTTTTAAAATAAGAGGCTCGCTGGAGTAGAATCACAGAGGTAATAGGAGTGGTTTATTTCATGTCTCTTTCTGATTAACCTTTTTCTTCTAAGGATATTTCTTACTTCAGGCTTAGAGAATGACAGATTCATTTGCATGCTGGTGTAAGTGATAATAAATTAGCTGTTTAAATCCCTGCTTCCTAGTCTACTGAGAAAATAAGAGACATGCTCATTAACATTTTATGCAGCCTCTGGATAGAAACAATATATCCAGAGTCAACAAACAGCTCTTAGACTTCAAGATTGAACTCTTTAGCTGCCTAAAAATCAACTAGTTTCCTTAAGGCTTGCTAGAAAAAAAAATGTGCTATGGTCAGGGATTCCCTTGAGTTCAGATCACCGTAATAGAGCCATTCACATGGCTGTAAGTAATTCTCTTTATGCACTTGCAAATGGCCTGAGGTGTGGCCATGATGGAGTTACGAGTGGCTGCTAACATACTTAGGGTTCAAGAGTCTACAGTCTGGCTATAGAGAAATCCTGGAGCAGCTATTTAGGACTTTGTCCTGTTGTGGGGGTTTTTTTTGGTTGTTTGTTTGTTGGTTTTGGTTTGGTAGGCTGGGGTTTTTTTGTACAACTCATAGTTATAAACATTATTCTGTTTAATAATAGCAATTCTTGTTCCAGGCCTGACTGGGTCCTCAGCAGTTTCCTGGAGTTGTGATTTTCTTATTATTGTCCTATGAAGAAGAGTGGGAGTCCATAAATGGACTATGTTGCAACCACTCCTGATCACTACAACCTCTCTTTCATGCTAGCTGCTCCAGCTCCTACCTTGCTTCTCTGCAAGTGGTTCAACATTCCTCTGACTTTCTCATATTCATTGATTGGAGAGGGTTTCTAGAAGTACTTTAAAAATATCCAGAAGGAACTGCATTCTCCAGCCTTGGCTCTGGAAACTATTTAGCCTTGTATTTTTGTCACTTTGAATGACATGACTCTTACTTGATTATTTTTTCTGTCCCTTGGCACCAAATTTGAGCATCTGGTCTTCTTTTGAGAAGTTCTTTGAAGCTGCACTTCACTTATATTTCTACTTTCATGTCTGTCTACTCCCCTTCCTTTTATTTCCTTCTGCCAACCATTCCCTCCTGCCTCCATTTCCCTCTGCCTGCCCACTTGTCTTTGCTTTTCCTTTGATGTTTTACTTACCCATGAGGATTCTCTTTCCTGAGTTCCAGCTGGGTTTTTTGTCTTCACACAGATCCCTTGCTGAAACACAGCTCCACATTGTCCTTTAAACAATCTTCCTGCAAATAAATTATTTAGATACACACACACGTGCACACATCTTGTAAAATAATTGCTGAATCCAAAAGTAGCTTATTCTATTTCTGACTTAATTTTGCTTTTGCAAAACCATAAGGCCCTACTGGCAGAAAAATCTGTTGTCCTCTGAAGAAGGTAACATATGTGTGTAACAAATTTTTTTTTCCATGCGACCAATACATAATTTTTTCCTGTGAAATGTGAAAAGCTTTATTTGTGAATGGGAGCAGGTGCAATGGATCCCCCACAGAGTTATAAATATAAACAGGAAAAATTATCTTAATACCTATCAAAGAGCCAATCTGCTTTAGCCAACTCAGAGTACAGTGGCAGTTAAAATAATCTACTAAGCATTTTGTGTATAAACTACTGACTGATCTGGATATTCCTTAATGTAACTGATTAGACCACACTCAAAACTTCTGTCCAAACACTTGGGTACATCTCTGTAAAAGAGATTAGATATTCTTTCATCACCATTGACCAGATATATGCTACCTTTATTTTAGATTATTAGTGCAATGCCCCAAAAGTATAAAAGTCTTATCTTCATGAAAGAAGGGTATGTACATTTGTTTTCTAGCAGTCTGCCCTAAGCAGAACACAAAACGTTTCTTATAGTCTACAGACAAAAGAACTTATAATAACTCTGCAATTCACAGCAAAAGACCTTACAAACATATCACCAAACATCCATAAAAGAAACACTCTGCAACTGTTTTCTGGAGAGAAAGCAAGAGAAGCCAGCAGTTCTTATTCTAGTATGTACTTCAGAATTGCACAACCTACTTTGCCTGAACACCATGTGATCAAAACATTTACACTACGTAAACGCATGTAAATCACTAATCCTGCATCTAATTCATTATAAAATCACAATGATCAATAAAATCTATAGTCTCATTCTGACTTGACAGACTAATGGCTGATAAAGATACAGGCAGGATCGCAGGAAGGCATCTAGTCTACTACCCCACAGCAAACTAGGAACAGGAAAATATAATCCACTCCTCAAAGATGCTTTTTCAATCTGGCCTTAAAAAGTTGTAACTATGGGGAGCCCATGTTCTCTCAAGGTAAACTATTTCAGTAGTTAATTATCACCACCGTTAGAGAGTTTTCCCTAATGTCTATCCTAAAACTCCTTTGATCTAATTTAGCCTCATTACTTCTTGTCCTGTTCACTATAGATACAAGGAACAGATAATTCTCGTTCTCTTTGCAGCAATCTATTCCATGTATAAGTTTTTCCATTGCAAGGTCATATTTTCTAAGCCTCTCTATCTTTTGGTTACAGGCAATGATTTGCCTGAGCATTTATACACTTCAAACAGGTTTGGATAAGACCTTCTGCGAATTTGGAATCCAAGAGATAAAATCTTTCATGCAAGGTTTAATCCAAGCTGGCTGCATAGTAAATGTTAGGAGCACCTCGTGATTCTTCACATAAATCTTGCCTAGAACAGGAATAAAACCTTATCAATATCATGCTTATAAACAGATTTCTTCCTGGATGAATAGGAATCAGATTCCACGCTTATAAAAAATAATACATCTTTGGTAGTCTGACCTCAGTCTCTGCCAGTCTTCTAGTAATTAAAATCGTAATAAACTGGTAATTAAAGCTTTCGTTACTAAACAATTAGTACTTGGGTGTGGCTGAAAGTGGTTCATGAGGGAACATTGAGCCCTCTGGCCAAGAAAGGAGAAGCAGGAGGCAGGGAGTGGTTGTAGCTGCAGATTTCACCCTTTAGCAGGTTCAGGCAATGAAACTGAGCCTGCTGTCCTGCTGATGGCCACTGCTTGCCACTGCCCACCTCCATCCACCCTCTCCCCGTTCCCTGGTGGATAAACCTGGTGACTTGTAGGCTTGCCAAGCTGCAGTGGAGCAAGATTCTTTTCTGTCAGACATCAGCAAAAGAAATATAGTGGATTATTGTCATGGCAAGGAAGAGACTCGCTGGAGACAGGTTCAGACCACAGCATGAAGTGATGATGTACGTGGAAGCTCACAACTCCTAAATAGTGCTGCTCATATGATTACCTGGTAGTGAGAGCTGACAAAAGGACCAGTGCCTGAGAACCAAGGCATTCCCATCCCAACAAAACCTTCTCACACAAATATAGTGATATTTCCCACCTGTCTTAAATAGAAAAGGGATACCACTATTACTCTTGTTAGTAGTTCATACACACTACAATGAGAAGAAAGTTTAATCACCTGAAAAGAACTAATCTCAGTTTCCCACAGTGCTCAGAAAAGACCCATTTTTTCCTCACAATTTGCCAGCACGTAATGCTACAGAACATTACAGAATTTACTTCAGGTAAAAATGCTGTGGAACATGACCAAAGAAATTCCAGTGACACATCCACTGATGTGCACTGAGATGCACTGAGAGCAAAAAAATGTGATAATGTAAGATGGCCTTGCAGTTCCGATGATCAGCCCTGGGCTAAGCTGTGCCCAAACCCTGCGTTAGCCTTTTGACTGCACTTTGCAAGTAAAGTCATACCCCAACAGGCTGGATACCTCAGCAGGCTAATAGCAAATCTAGATAAATGCTAAGTGGCTACCAGTCCAGGTTAAAATCTTGTATACAATTTAGTAAAAGTTTAGCTGATGCTTAAGCCTTCTCTGGAGAGAATGCATGACTTTTCACACAAAGCAGTGGGAGCGTGGGACTGCTCTATATACAGCAGAAAAGGCAGAGTCAAAGGCAAGAAGGATGAGACAGGCACATTTGTCAGTAAAGGAGTGTTCATTAAGGAAACAATTCTGCTCTGTAACGCCCACAATAATTACAAAGATGAAAAGGTTAAACTGTTGGTATGCTGAGATATATCGATGAATACTTTCTTTGTCTTTGAAAGAGGAGCTGTTTTGTGTTCTCTGTTTATTCACAGCCCACCCCAATGAGACCTTCCTCAGACTTGGGCTGCTGTCCCTAGGAGAGCACAAAAAGTGTTGGGAATGCTGGTCATGTGGAAACAACTTAGTTTGTTAAACCCACTAGTCACACACTTGTAAATAAACTGTAAATAGAAAGTATATGTGTAAACACAGTAGCCACATGGTCAAACCATTTTCAAAACCGGTCACTTAGACTGAGGTTAATGTTAACAATGTTCATAGGAATTCATAAGCACATCCAAAAAGCAAACTGTCCCTATTGTGGAAAACAGGGCACCTCATTGAACAAACATGATTAAACAGTAAGGTATGCAATGAATAACACTAAAAGCGACAGATCGTAATAAAATATGACCATTAAATTAAAAGTAGGAATTGCTCATGTTTCACTGAATCATCCATTTTAATACTGCTGAGCAAATAACATGCATCACTTATTACTCATATTAAGAAAATCATAAGAAGGCATAGAAGTGTTTTGTCCAAAACTTATTAAAGTCAAGGGAGTGTTTATCAATGTGTGTCTGGAACTGAGGCTGGAGTATAAATTCATCACATAAAGTTAGTGGCCAAGTTAAAATTGTTAGGAACCTGGAGTTTAAAAAACTATTTGGAAGCTGATATAATTTTTTCAACTTTAGCTTATGATTTCCAGAAGTTTTAAATGTGTGTGGATATTAGAGATGGACTGAATGAAAATTTATTTCAGGTGAAATTTAACAATCTTTAACATAAAGATCCAGAGAAATTTTTATGAAGCTTCTATTCTTTTGTTTATGCAACAGAAATAGAAACTAAGCATTACCAGAAAGGAACCTGACATGCACCAAATATATTTCAGTCTTCTAGTCAAGCACACATTAAGATTACATGTGTTGTAATCACATTAATCATACTCATAAGTATAACCTAATTACATCTTCATCCTTAGATTACCAGCGGCTGTGTCCTTTCTGACACCAGGGCTACTGTCCTGTCATCTCAAACAAATTCCTAATTCCTCTTATATGTAAAAAATTGTCATTTAAAGCTCTCTCACTGCTTAGCTGTTCAGGAGAAGAATTTAACCTGTTCTTTACCACATCTTGGCTAGTTGTAACCTCACAACACTTGTCATGGCAAGATGGGAAATCAGCATTTTCAAGACCAGAATAATATCTTTTAGTCAGAGATCTTACTTTTTTTGGTGTTTCACTACTTCAAAGCCGCTTTGGTTACAAAGAGAGGAACCAAAGTGAATCATGAACAGATCCTAAAGGACCAAATACAGCTCCAAATACAGCTCTGCTGTGCTTAGAAGTCTGTCGGTCAGGACGGCGTTTAGAGATGAGCTTTGAGTTTATGGATACCATTTCTCCATTCTCTCCATCAAGATGCTTGATTGAGTCTTCAGTTACTAGTCATCCTGTTTTACATCTGTGAAATGTGAAGAAAGACAACGCTTGTGGTAACTAGAAACAGTTCACTTGGAGTATAGCTCAGTCAAACAAGAACAACTTATAAGCTTGCATGTTTAAGACATTATGTGAATAGTATGGACTGTTATATACAATTAATTCAGCTTACATCGCGGCATTAGTATTTGGTTGAAGTAAACAACTCAGTAATGATAGAGTGATTATTATATATTCTTTGAAAAGCTATTTATATTCTTCACCATACTGTTTGTTCAAAAGCAACAGCGTATATTAAAGTGCTCTGCCATCCATAAGATACATAACAGAAATCGGCCTGACTCAAATGCCCAAATTAAAACACTGTCAGTCTTTGGGGATTTCAAGATGTAGATCTACCTGCTGAAGCTGGGATCCCCTGTTAAGACATAGGTGGCTTTGTGGGAGGAGGGAAGGAATCACAGAATCAAATGAGAATAAACTGTTAGCTAAACACAACCTGGGCTCCTGTCACTTGCCGAATTCACTGAGAGGAAGGAGAAACACAAGGTACCTCCTTTCTTGCATGCTTTATCACAGGGGTAGGTCAAGTAGACCACACATGAAAGTAAAGCCCTGAGCATGTCAAGAAACTGTATCAGTTCTCAAAAGAGCAGTGAAGTAAGCCTTTTTGCTCTTGGCCAATCATCTGGGCAATTAAATTCTGAAAGTCCTGCAGTTTCAGTTGTATTTGAAGTAGAAGATGCTTTCAGGAGTCATCTTGTTGATTAGAAGTAGCAGGTTTTTAAAAATGACAGAATGATAAAAAATTCCCCCAGATGAAAATCAAACCATAAAACTAGATTATCAAGGTAAAACTAAATATAACTAGGTTGTCAGGGTGACCTTTTCTGAGCTAATGACAGTCAGACTAACTCTCCCAGCATTACTTCAACGTTTGATAGTTTTTGAAAAATTCTCTTTTCTCCCATTAGCCATTGCTTCTGCAAAGATGAAAATAAAGCAAACATCTGGACACTTCCAAAACAAAGGCAGCTCACCTGCAGAATATTCTTCTAGGCTCCTGTACAAAAATACTTACTTGTCTGTTAAGTCCCATCATCTAGGAATATCTGTCCTACTAAATGTTCTGGCTCTACTAGCATTAGCTTTCATATTCAAGATTTGTTTATTATCTTAAAGAAATGAGAAATATCTTTATGAAGTGACTCTCTGTTTGCGCTTGCATTCCTAAATCACTTAGACATCAGAAAAGCTACTTTTTACCCATTTTTCAAGGGGTAATTTGAGTGGCTTAAACGGGACTAGAAAAGTATATGAGTTATAGTAAAAAAAAAAAAAAAAAGGTTGATTTCTGCTGGGTAAGGTATCCTACAGAAATAAGAGATGATAATTTTCATTTCCACTTTTTTCCTCATATTAGACTGTCATCTCTCTGGGACAAGGTTCATCATCTTAACATATGTGTCAAGTACAATGGTGACCTGAAACTTGACTGGGCAGCTCTAGCTGATCCCTTTCAGACAAGACTCTGGAGACACAGAAAGCATGGCCTGCAGCTACAGTCTGTCATTCTACAGAGGTGTTCAAAGAAAAAGATCCACACCCTGTTGCCTAGTTGCAACTGAGCTTTTGATATTGCCCTGATTGCAAAATTCAATAAAAGAACAGCATTTAAAAATGGATTCTTATATCTCAGAGCACAGATAATTTTGCTCCTGGAGAAGGTCTATTTATGGACATTAAATTATTAACTAGCACATTTTCATAAGTTTGATACACTACCTCACTTTCTTCCACCTATGGCTTGTATCAACAACATCCAAGTCCTCAAGGTGCCAATCTGAATCATCATGTCCCTACCTGCCTGATTTGCATGAACAACCAGATGATTAACAGTGCATTTGGCTTGCTCTCCTACTTGAATTTTGTTTGCAAAATGCTCGGATAAACTTTGAATGCAGAAATTATGTTTGCAATAGAGAATCCTGCCTTTTGCAATGTATTGGTCTTTACTATATAGGTTTTGGAATGAACTTAATTTTCTATGCAGGAACAAACAGACCAGAAACAACAATGACGTTGTCTCTCACATGGGTGGTAATACAGGTGACTAACAGTTTCTAAAGATAATATTTCTGTCACAGAGTTCTTCCTGAGCACAGAAGTGTGAGGCATTGAAAGTTATAAACTTGCCTAAAGCAAGAAATATTTTGCAAAAAACCCCTCATTACCTATGCTTCTCTCAGGCTTACCTCAGTATATGCACTGTGGCTTCTGGACAGAGACTGCTTTTTGATTATGAGGTTAGCTGTACCATTATGAGATATGAGAAGCAAAGAAAACAATTTTATATGCAAAAATAAGAAAATAATCAGTTTCATCTAAAAGTGAATAAAAGTCTACTTTCTAAATTATGCTGTTCTGCCATGCAGGAAAAGACTTTTTTCTCTGCCACTGATAAATTATTTTCACTAACACCCAGCAAAGAATGAACAGATAAAAATACAACATGTGCATAAGAAAAAAATTCCTACTCCACATGCCATCCTGAAATAAATCCTCTTTGTGAGAGTGGGAAGCAAGAATTGATTTCAATAGATCTGCATTTACAAAAATCTACTAGCCTAATACCTCAGGTATGGTATCACTCCAGCTCACACAGGTGGATGGTGGATTTTCCATCAGCTAGTTTATGACTCCACATTTTTATGAGTTTTGTGGCCAATATGCAATTAGACACTGTTATCCTCATAGGTCACCTACCACCAAACCCCAAGAGCTCAGGCAACTGCATGAATTCATCATCTTGATTGTTATGGGATCCCGTGATAACCATAATTAGCTCTCAAATGGAGACCACATAGTATGGAGGAATGGAGTGTCTATCATTCAACTTATCTGAAGGAAAAGTACACCTTCCAGTATCACTCATCACCTATAAGCTGCACATTCTGGAGGAAAGTCCCTCTCTTACTCTTTTTTAAGATGACTGCCAAAAGGTCTTTAGATTTCTTGATATTTTTTTCAGCTCCTTCTTTTTCTGTGGAACCCATTCCAAATGAACGAGGCATGAGAGAGCAAATCACGCCTACCTTTTGGGATTCAGGCTGCTGAGCTGCCACAAGATAGGAAACATGTTCCCTTCACAGAATTAACAAGGTTATTCTGAGAGCTGGAATTAATCATCCAGGCTCTGCACATAGTAAAGGTGGGTAGCTGAATCCCTCCAAAGTATAGAACACTTCCCTAAAAAAAGGGCAGACATGGCCTCTAGGTCCTCCACCTCTCCAAAGAATGCAAACCTCGAGTTTTCGCTTGCTATGACAATACCATGGGCAGTAACAGATACATGGAAGCATCTACTACCCCTCCTCCCATCTGTACCTCTGTGCCCCTCAGAGGCATGGACTCGGAGCACCAGAATGCTTTTCCTTTTGGAAGAGGAATTTTGCTAATGTCCTAAATTACTTAGTGATGTCTATGATTTTCAAGAACATCATGCTGGAAATGAAATGTTTTGGGTTTGTTTCTTTTTTTTTTTCATTTAAAATTGCTGTAGTTGCACTTCTGGGATTTTTTTTCCTGAAGTTTTTTTATTTCACTTCTGCATTGAAACAAAAACTTACTGGAGCTGTGGATTTTCCTGCCAAGTGGCACTCTGCACTGATCTGTACTTACCCCCTGCCCTGTCCAAAGTGTTTCATTGGTGTGATCTCTTCTAGAGACTGATTTTTAATTTTGAGGTTAGCTGTACCATTATGAGATGCTAGCAGCAAAGGAAACAAGCCTTGAAATGTCTCAATACATTAGTAGTTTGGAAGATAGACACAAAAAAACAGCAAACCCTGAGGCACTCACAGTAGACCCACAGTTTCCTATGCTCTGTAGGATGTTGATCAGTATCTACTTTCTCCACAGCAAGGCAAGGAAGAAGCAGTTAAAAGAACACATGACATTCTAAAAGAATTTGAACCTCTAAGCTTGACTTTTATATAGGCCAATATTTAGGTTATATGAGGACAGATTTTATACACGTCCCAGTTTAAAGCTGTACAATGGAGAGAATAGCTTGAGAACTTGGCCCAAACTTCCTTCATTCCTCATGTGCCCAGTTTTTCTTCCTTAAGCAAAAAACCCCCAAAATAACACCACTGCCCCTTTCTGGGAAAATTATGGATGTGATTGTTTTTAGGAAATAATTTTGGTTCCAATAATAAGAACCATATGTCTCAAAAAGGTTTGTTTGGTTTCAGACATACTGTGTAACAGTGAACATTGTTACAGAAAAGCCTATAAATTATATGCTGCTGTGGGAGGTTTAAAAATGCTGGGCAAAATTCTCTGCTGCTATAAATGGGTGCAGTTTCACCCCATTGCCCTGGCAGAAAATCTAGCTTACTCTGTTTCTGATGTCATCAAATAAAAAGACAAGCCACTTAAAGAAAAATCAGGCTAACTTTTAAGCCACTGCCTGTCATCTGCAATAAATACTGCACTGTAGGCTTTGTAATTACCATATTTTTTCTTGTTTTATTGTCCATACAGGGCTATACTATCCAGACAAGATGGGAACAGGGGTAATTGACTTTAAGTCTAAATTGTAGCAAGCAGAGGATTTGATTTTGTACTGGAGCTTTGGCGGGTTTATGAGGTTATAACAGGAAAAATCATGGGTTAGTGTAAGAAACACAGCAGAATAGGTATTATGGCACATTACTGTTAATTTCAGTGGTCATGGAGTAAGGTCCCAGAGATGGATTAACCTGTTGAAGTCAATGAGACTCCATTCAGAAGAGATCTTCTAGATCTCTTACAGATATGCATCCATGCTTACTCATAACACTCTGTCCTGAAGAAAGGAATAATGCAAACACAAACATGGTGGGATCAGAGTCAGTCCAAAGAGAGGAAATGTCCTATATTGATTACCTACCCTATTCATGATGCTGCCAATTATTATTTAGAATTGGACCAATTATTATTATTGCATTTTGCTAACTCAGACTAAGAATGTAACACATTTCAGCCATTGCAAGACATATTACCGTTCTCAAAAGTGGGAGTGTGGTACCATTCTTCTCATATGGTTGTATCTACCTTGACGGGAATTTAGGCACAGCTAGAAATATCATAACGTTTACTTCACAAAGGGGAGCGCAAGTCTGATCTTAAGTTGGCTAACTTTTATCAATACCACAATATTTGCACACAAATCTCCCACTCCTGGGAAGTTTACAGCTTCAAAAGTTCTCAGTATGATTTCTGAATGTGTTAACTTGACTGAGAAAACAGCTTATTGAGAACCCATATCTGTTTATTGCTGCCAGCTCAAGACAAGGAACCCTCAAGAGAAGCTACAATGCAAATAATCTTTGAGTGACAGTGATCCCAGTTTCCCTTACTATACCAGGTCTGCTCTGTAGAATACAGCAAAAGGGATTTTTTCTTTCTGGGCTGTTGGCTGGATCTTCAGAATACAAAGCTCTAAAGAAACACTACTTGACTGACAAGGATAAAGGACTCTATTAACTTTTCCTTTCCTCCCTTAGACCTCCATAAATACCAGCTAGAGCAGCACACACACAAGTTCTTCCCCATGAGGACTGGCTGAAGAGATCAGCGACCCAGGAAGAAGCAGCTTAATTCCAGCCGGTCAGCAAAGCTGGAAAGCTTCTGGGCACTAACAGGGATGCCAGATTGTGAAAAAGGCTAGGGAGAGTGTCTGTGTTCGGAAAAACACAAACATTTGGTGCCTGGCCCTGAAAAGGGTCATTCAGCTGTAACAAACCATTGATATTCAGTGCTCTCGTAATGCCAGCTGGCTCAAGGCAGAACTGCCAAGGAGAAGTAGGCTTCCACTCCAACTCTATGAGAGTCTGCAGTCTGCCATCCATCAGGGAAGGGAACAAAGCATGGGCAAGACTGTGAGCCAGCCCTTGGCTGGAAGGGAAAGCCGGTGACAGCCAGCCTGCCCTGCGGCAGCACTGTGCTCATGAGGGCAGTAAGCTTTCATTTGGCTCCTCTGATTAAAACACAGCATTGTCCCTCTGCATCAGCTCCTGGTTCATCAGTCATCTCAATTTCAATGATATTTGGCATCATCTCTCAGCCAGGAGTAATGAAACTGATTCCCACTTTCAGAAACAATTTGATCTCATTGTGAAAACAATTGAATAAATTCTTCTCCAGCTTCGCCATAAATCCAGTGTCCTGAACTGAAACTGTACTCAACAAATCATGCCTATCTCTGTGTAATTAATCTTTTCTTTATAGAAGCAGAAGCTGGAAGATAAGCAAGAATAAGAACTGCAAAGTATATTCAGCAACCTTTTCTCAGCAGTGAATCCTACCCCAGCCCCTGCTCCTGCTAACCTCAGTTGGGTTTAGACTACAATATGCCTCCCTCCTCCCAGCTCAGATTAAAAATCAAAAAGGTGAAGAAAAGAATCATATTGTGTTTAGTCCCCAACTATTTTCATATTTTCTGAAAAATCCTTATCCTGGATTGGAGCAAAAAGTCAAATTATCCGCTGTGGAAGCACAGAAAAACATTTCACTCCAGTTGTTGTCATAGCATCAGTAAGTGTTGTCAAGGCTCTTTGAATCCTCCTGCTTGAGAAAATACTTTGAATCACAGTATCAGCATTAATTTTCCTTAATTATATCTGGATGTGTTTGTTATAATTTTTATGCCAATACAAACTGATGCTGTACCCATTCCTGCTCCTGCAAGAGAAGTTTACACATTTTTCTGGCTCTTAGACATCTGTATCACATGAAGAATTTAAGTCCTTCTGTCTTTCCCTTTTTTGTTCTCCTTCCCCTTTTCTGTTTCTGTTATTACTGTTATTATTACCAGTATTATTATTAAATAAGTCTGAGGCCAGACTTCAGCTGAAAGAGCCAGTGTATATGCTGGAGTTAGCAGCTCCACGTTATACCAGAGAGCAATGTGCTGTGCTGCACAGAACTGGCTTAGCCTAGTTTATGCCTTGGGAGATTTGATTGCTCCAAATACTCATGAGGTGTAGCCACCATTTGAGACTGAACTAGGTATCACGGGAAGTTGTTTTAATAAATTTTAATGTTTTAATGAGCACATAGCCCATGTTCCTCTTCGTAGCTAAAGATTTACCATTTCCTTTAATGAAAGAACATTTAGGCAACACATTAAATCCAGACCAATTTAATCAGCTGTATGATGCCAGGTGACTGAAGAAAACAAATATGAAGGAAACACTGTAGTTTTAAAAGCAGTGAGAAAAATTAACTGACAATGTCATGACACCTATCACAATGGGTTCACACTGAGGACCAGGGCTCATGAGCATTTGATTTAAGATAGTGAGAAGTTTAAACACCTGAGTGCTTTCTGTACTGTCCTTATGACCATGCATTAAGTCTAAATTCTTTGTTTGTCCTATTCACTGAACCAGTCCTTGGCAAAAACCAAAATTCCATACATTTTCAGTTTTCAGTAATTCACTAGTGGAGTAAATGTAAAAGGACAATTATGTAGCTGCAGTGAATTGTTACTTGTAGTTGGCAGGATTGTAAGGGTCAAGAGTGATTAATTTTGTAAGCTGAATTTTGTAATAGAAAGAAGAGACATGTAGTGAAGATTCAGGGTGCTGGAGGACGGAGGGGGGAACTGGAGCGTTGGTGATTTCCACAGCTGTTGTTGGCACTGTAGAACACAAAACCTACAGCAGTATTTTACACTGCAGACTTTACAAAGGCATCCAGTTGGATAGGTTTGGACTTTTGTTGGATCACAGATTTGGACTGCATGTGTTTGGGTGGGGGAAAGCTCCACACTGAAAGCATGCCTTCCAATCCCATATTGTAAGGATGGCCATGATTTGCTTCTATGCAGAGAGATCAACGAGAGTAACCTTTTTCCTGTTTTGTTTTTGGTTTTGAGTATTCTGTGCATCTACGTAGACATGAACATTCGGATCAGCAGTGGTTGTTTGAAGTGAATTGCTTGCTTACTTCACTCCACTTACTGTGCTCTGGGTGTCGGAGCATGGGAGTGGTGTTCCTTCTGAACAAAACCAAATCAGAAGATGTGCTCCAGCTGCTCATGTAGTACACCTCAGCCATCAGTGGGAGTTTGGGTTGCTGAAGTGGAATAGGATTAGCTTGAAGTAAACCCCTCAAATGTGTACAGATGTGGAAATCTGGTCCCCAACTGTTTCTTTCTAAAGAAAAAGATCTGCTTTATCAGACAGAACCACTTGTGAATGTACATAGATCCTCACAGACCTTTTTCTGGGATAACTTTCAACTTTTAACCACTATTCCTTTCCTTCCATATATGCTGGTCTTCATAACTGTGGCACTCCAGCTAGTCTATGGAAGATGATGGCACAAGGACAGAGGAAACGGGGACTAATTGAGGTGTCTAAAGTTCTTTAGCCTCTCCTTGAAAAACTGTGCCTTTGTGAACAAGGATTCAGTTTCATGATGTTCAGTCACATGACAGTGGCTTAGTTTTACTGTCAAAAACATTGTCAATCTTTAAATGAAAGAGCCCATAAAGCAAGACCATGTAAGATTAAAAAACCTAGAATCAGAGGGCTGATTTGGAAATAGTGAGTAACTCAAAGTCTCGAGAGAGAAATGCTGACATGAAAAGGTATAAGAACCTATGGAGAAAAGAAAAGAAAGCAAATAAAAGCTGAGTTTGAAAATAGCAGCTCGGCAAAAATAAGGATCAACCTGTTCCAAGTAACAAAGTTCTCCCCCAATGTCTCCTTAAAGTTTACGTGTCCATTGAAGACTTGTCTGTAGTGCCTGTAGGGACAAGGTGGGGGTAAGCCTGTGAATGTTTGACCTAGTAGCATGTTAGTCCCAGCAGTTTACTATGTCTGTTAAACAACAAATATTTGTTGTGCACTCACAAGCTGTGTAAAATCCTGCTTTCAAGATGCAAAATTAAAGTAACTCAGAGACCCGAGGGTTACATTTCCTATGATCTGAAACTGCTTTTAGGCCACCTCAAATCCAGAGTAATATCTGTTTCCTTTCTTGACAGTTTGCCCCAGGGAGCCAATTAAACTTTTGAGAATGAGAGCTAGGTTCAAATTCTGCCTTACGCATCACAGACTTGTTAGCCAAGCTGTAGCTGCTGTGTTTGTAATTTTTTTTCCATGCTGATGCATGAGTTGGAAAAAATCCACCTGGGTCTCTAATATACCAGGTTGAGTTTGCAAAATGAAAATAAAAATGTTTTTTCCGTGTAAACTGTACAAATTGGGTTTGCAGTTGTCATGTAACTATGATCATGGAAATGTTTAAAGATGGGTTTTGCATTCATTATTTTCTAGTTATAAGAATTGGTTCTCTCTCACTATATTTCTTTCAGGGACTGAGGTAGGTTTGTAGACGTATCAAAGCCCACAGCATTCTTTCCACCAGTGTCAGAAGCTGCTGGAGTGTGTCCATAACCAAAGAACTGATGCTTGTACTCAATCTGATATAGAGTGAGACCTGATTAATTTATACTCTTAACATTTTCTTCAGTACTTCAGCTATCTTAACTTGATGCAAACTCTACATACAAGGAAGCCAATGCAGGTTATGTTAGAATAAATCAGATCTGGTAGAGTGCTTTTTAGCTTCATGTGGGAATTTAAAGATTTTCCTTTAATTCCTGTGGTAATTTGCCAAGTAAGCTGTTTACTACAAGGTGGCCATTTGACAGAGTAAGCTTAACAGTGCCAGAAAAAACAAAACCAAAACCCACGGAAGGTTGACAACTTTAAGCTCCCTCTTCCTTTCCAGCAGTCTCATTTCTACCTTCATGAATGTTTTTCTCCTGGCACTTTTACAGAAAATTTCATAAACTACCAGTTCCTCACAAGATACTTCTGTAAGTTCAGGGTGGGTGTAATTCCTTCCTGAAGCATTTGAAGTGGGAAAGACCCTCAAGGCTCCTCCATCACTCAGCATGAGCATCATGGAGAGCATGAAAATCTGCTCTCCCATGGAGGGAAGTCAGCCGTCTCAGTGGAATGGTGCTGTCTGACTCCAGCTCTACACAGGCTTGGGGTCCACAGGCCAAGAGAAGATGTTTCCACACTGCTTTGGGAGAGCAAGAGAGGGCAAGGATCTGCAGTATTCACCCTGCTGGCCTGAAACATATGGGGAATCTATCAGGAAGTTAATGCAGCATAAATATCATATGGTCAGGGCTCATCTATTGTCATCTTTTAATGGCAGACAGCAAAGCAAGCAGCACAGATGGTTGCATTTATGGCCACATTCCATTCAAATACGAAACCCATTTCCTGACACTTTTTGAGTGCTACAGATAAAGGAAGTGATTTACGTTTCCCACTGTCACATGCAGCCCTCACTTATGACAATGTAGTCACTTTGCATCATGTTTAACAAGGCATAAGGAGCACATGGTCTTCAGCACCAGTACCAAAATGGGTCTCATGTTACACTTCTGCAGTAAAGGGTTTGAATTTCAATGGCTTTAAGCAGAGTATAACGTGCAACAGGACTCAGCCCACGCCATTTTCTCTAGTGGGCAAGCTTGCTGCACTACAGCTAGACTCTATTTGAAAGTTCAAAGCCAACCTTCATCCCGATGTACATTAATGTACTCCATTGTCAATGAATTGTTGAAAATGAATTTTGACTGTTTGGTATATTTATTATGAGGGATGGGAACAGAGGAGTTTCACTGGCTATTTGGCAATATCATTTATGTAGCTCCAGGAATTTGGTATTTCTGCCTATTTACCAAGTTAGAACTGCATCATCCCACATTGCCTTATTCTGAGGTTTTTTCCCATCAGATCTGAAGTCCTACACAACCCCATACAAGGAGAAAACTGAATAAGAAGCTTATGTGATTAATAAGTAACTAAAGGTAGGAAATATAATTAATGTCAATCAACATGAATTCATAGCATCCAGAACCTGTCAAATCTGATACTTTTTTTGAGAGTACAAATATAGTTGGTGAATGCAATGGTGTCAATGTAACAGTGTATGGGCAAGATAGCATTCAGTGCTCTGAGTAAGAAAGGAGAAGAACAGAAACTGGAGTGCCCATGAAATGGATTTAGAAGGGGCAAGATGGCTGGCATGGAAAATTAATTCCGAAAGGGAAGTCATCATAAAACATCGCCAAGTGGTCTCCTATCCTTTCTTTAATTAAATCATGGAAACTGAAGACACTCTGCATCAAATTTAAGTTATTTTAAGCTGTCTTCTCTTCCTCAGTGCAGTACCATGGATTAGACAGTCTGCCGCAAATATTATACTCCTGACAAAATGTTATGCAAAGTAACGGGTTGGCAAATCACCAATGGTGCAGTGATATTAGAACAAAATGAGACTGCCTGCCACTTGCCAGGACATTCTGTGAGACCACTCAACAAATTCTCTGGCATCCCTGCCGCGCTGGCACTTTTCAGCTGTGGACACAGTTTATAGCACTGATGCATGCTATTAGTAGATCTCTCTTCAGACTCTGCTGCCCCCAAATTACTGTCACTTTTGGCTATTACTGATTCATCTTTCTTTATGCCAGCATTCAGTACCTGAACATTGGAATATTATTTTGTTATTTTTTCAGGAGAAACATCAGTGGCAAATTTCCCACTCAGTCACTATGACGATTATAAATTGCACACTCCTTTATCTTTGTTACACCAATTTATCTTCTTTCTAGTCTTGGTCTCTAATTTTCACACCCACCTCTGGTGCTTACATTTGCAAGAGTTCCTAAAGGAGTTTGCTGTCATTTTATGATTCCAAAAGGAATATATTAAGCAAAAACATCTGTTTACAAGTGAAAATCAGCTGTTTGCACCTTACATATCTGCTAGACTGCAGATGCAGATTCTTTAAAGCAAGTTACAGCCAGGGATCCTTCTCTTGAGATTAATGAGAATTTTTTTTTACTGAGAAGATGGATTAGCCCTAAAACATCCATATGAATAGTTGAGTTCTGCATTATTTTCCTCACAGTCTTTCCAGTAACAAAAAAAGATGACAGAAGGATATAGCTAGGCAGGTGTGAATTGTGCAAATAGTGGATTTGTCTTGAAATAGCCATATTGGCAAATCAGAAAAATAAAACCAAAAAAAAATTACATTGCATTAAAGAAGATTTTTAGATGAAAGAAAAAGTGAGGGGTTTGAGTCAGCTACTTTAGAGCAGAATTCATTAACCTTTTAAAAAAAAAATCTGTATTAATCATTTTTTTTTTTCTTGTAACAGAAATATTGATTAATGGCAGATTTGGGGAACAAAACTGACCAGTTCCACAAACAATGTCGGTGCTACAAAATTTTCAGATTAATTTTATTTGGAAATTGTAGTGAATGAAATTCAAGGAAACTAGCTTGTGCTGCATATAACAGTGAAATTTTTTCATGTAACCTTATTTTGTACCAGAATTAATCAAGTGATTCATTTGCCTTGGGAAACTACATTTTAAAAATGCAAAACCAGATATTCCTCTAGATCTTGAGAAGAACCTGTAAGAAATGTATAGTCTACGGAAAGAGTTTGCGAGCAGTAAAATCCAGAACATGCATTTTGGTCATTTATGTACAGCTCTTAGTGAGATGGAGGTGATGCAAAATGCTAGAACTTTATATCTGAAAAGTCTAAAAGGGATTGTTCTAACTCCACCAAATACAAATAAAATAGTATTACTGGCATCTAATCCACACAGAGAAGCGTAGTGCCAGATCATTAGCATTTCATTTAGTGAAAGTACTGTCTAAATCTGCAGACCCTCTGGAGAAATCCATCTGTTCTCATTAATCAGGGTATCCGTTTTGGCAACTAGCTATTAACAAGAATGTTGCAGTCTGGATAGAAAATCCCCAAGCCATTTCTTTATGAATGTGATATGTGGTAGCTTGTTTCATCTTTAGCGGATTTTTTTAATCGTTTCTCTTCTTTCTTGCCCCCCTGCCCTGCCAAATCCACACCTGCAAGTGCTTTACTGAATCGGTACCTAATCTATCTTCATCATAGTGAAAGCATACAGATTCCATCTGGGTGATGAGAAGATGGATGTTTAAGCATCCTTCATCAGATGCATCAGCCTTGAATAACTGATCTCTGCCTTCATCATGCATGAACGCGCTCACGCTTTTCCTGGCATGGGGTTAAAATGTAGTCTCTGCAGCTATGCTGAGAGGGAGAATTTGTAAGATTTCTAAAGCATTCCTTAAAGTCCAGTGACTATAAAGCCACAGAATGTTATTTTCTTCTGCATTTTATTGAGACAAACTGAGTCTGACACACTAAGACAGCAACAGCTGGAAATAAATAACCTTTTTTTTTTTTTTTTGAGGGGGGGTGTTATTCAAAATGTCTTGAGATTAACTGGGTATAACTTTAAAGAAACAAGTAATTCATTCTGTGATCTGTACATCATGACGTACATGAACAAATTTCCACCCACTTGTCTTCAGGTTCTGTGAGGAGAAGAAATTTTTTGCTGGTAAGAAAAACTCCTACTTTTATTTTATTAAATTAAAAATTATTATTATCACAGGTGGAAATAAAAGCAATCACACCCCCTTTCCATCTTCCCAGCAATAAAACCAAGAGAAAAGAAAAAAAAAGATCTGGGAAACATAGTCTCTCTCTGCTTTCATAAGAAATGTAAATTACTTATGGAGTAAAAGAGCTGATGCATTAAATTGAATTATCAAACTGTTTCCTCTATATCCAATTATTCTTTTCTGATTTGTTACCCCAGTGAAAAGAGTATTCTTATTAGTAGAACCAACTTGACTCCGAAGTAAAGCACAGTTTAGTGACCTGCATACGTGCTTGGGAATGGGGAACTCGAGTTCTAATTCTGGTGCTGAAACTTATAACTTTGGTGGCCCCAGGCAATGTGTTCTGGCTTCAGGTCAACACTCTATCTCTATTCAGCAAAGCATTTAAGTATAAGTGTAAGTACATAAGAATCTTCGGGATTTAAGCAACTGGTTAACAACTTTGCTGCACTGGAAGGTATTTGTTGTTTATTATTGAACCTTTGAGTAATAAAGGAGACATAGAAGCAATTAGATCTTTGAGATGCTAGCTGAAGCCTGTGTTAGTTTTTGTAATGGGCATAAGAGTATTTGACATACCAAAAATAAGCATAGGACTTTGGACACAGAAATACAGTTGTTTAATATAAAAGAGAAAGAGATGATCCCAGAAGATGAGAGCTCTATAATCTGTCATTTGTCTTGCCCTTGCTGAGCCAGAGAGATTACAAATATGATAATGACTACTGAAGAATTTACTTTATTAATGCTCACCTGGTATTAATGAAAGTGTTAAACTTATATCAAGAAGTTTCTGATGTAGAGAAATGTGGTATTTCCTAGAATAACTTTAATAGCTTTCATATGACTCTTTAAAGGACAAAACTCATTAAAAACCAAGTCTATCTTTGTCTAACAGTCAACACAAGTAGCTTGATCTTTAAAAGTGATGAGCGGTAACAGCTACTGAAGTCAGTTGAAGCTGTTATTATTCCGCACTGTGCTAACTCAGACCCTATATTTGTCTTTGCTTCCCTGTCTATAGAGATGATAATACCTGTTCACTTATCTGAGATGACTGACATCAAAACCAACCATCTGAGACTGAACAGTGAGATGCCAGTGTACATTAAAAGCCTGCCAGTTCAGTATACTGAAAAAATATATAGTGTTTGTTTTTTTAAAAAAATCTAATTATTAACATTTTACATTTTAATGGGAACCATCACAGTAGAAACTGAAATAACTTCTGAATATATTTGATTTGAGGCAAAAGAATCACAGCACCATAACTTTATTTAACAAAAGAGACTTTTCATGAAAAATAGTTTTGCCCAATAAGTCATTACAGAATTCTAGTTGTGAAAATAAACAGGTGTTTAAGACATCATAAAAAGGGACTTAACATCTGGAGAATGCATACTCAATTTACAGGCTAAATATAAACTAAAAGGCTCTCATTTTCCACATGTATTTGATTATGTCCACAAAATCAGTCAGAAATTCAAAGGCTGGCAGAAAGACCGAAGTAAGGAGTGAAAAATTAAATGGTCCTTCACCATTTGACTGAGGAGAGTGTATGGGTGGTTCTTAGGACTAGCTCTATTCCTCACAAGTGATGGAAAAGTCACAACCTGGCTGTGAAAATTCAATACTTTGACCAGCAATGATACTCTTAATGACTGTTTAACAGAGAAAGGGTTAGGTAGTAGGATATACTAATGGCTGTTGTAAGACAAGAAAAATATCTTTTCCAGATGATTCGTAGAGACAAATTTGGAGATGAAGCTTGGTTAGAGGTTGTGGGGGATGATACAAGGGAATTTAGCCTTGACAAAGGTGCTGTTTCTGGCCTTTTTTGTGCTGTACTAGCCCACACAGAAGTTATGTTGTGTGCTTTTCCCTGGATGGGGGCTTCTTCCCCAATAGCACAGGATAGGAAAAAGAGTATGGCGTAAAGAGGTTTGGGATCCTAATGAACAGAAACACTGTGAAAATGCCACTTGATTACTTTGGAAAAGGGTAAGGAATTCCTTTAGACCCCTATGAAAGACAAAAATATGCTGTGCCACAGGACATGTGAACTAGCAGCAGTCAGCGAGGAAGCCACTGTTGTCACTCTTCTATCTATATAAAGGCCTTACAACATCCTTGATTAGAGCAGGATAACATAATAAAAGACAAAACTTTACTGATCAGCTGGCAGTCTTTTTTCTGAGACGAATGTAACCATTGGCAGTCTCTACCTGAAAGCTCGGGGTGGGCGGACGAATAAAAATTTCATCAATATACAATATACTCCTTTATGGACCTATTAAATGTTGATGAGAATGTATCAAATTTTTCTGTATTCCTATATCTTTCCTGTGAGGCAGACTGGTTGGAAACATCAAAGAAAATATGTTAAAGATAATAGAGATCTGTCGAGAGAAAATGTCCAGTTATTACTATGGTTCTTAAATATCAAAGATCTTCATTGAATATACAGCTATTAAGATATATTCAGCCTGCACACTGATAATTTCAGACTGGTTTTGATGATTGCAAAAACAGGTTGGTTGTTGAAGCAGAGATATTTTCATGCCAAACATATGCTTGAAAGTCACTTTCAGTGATCTCTAGTTTGAGTTACATGCTAGAACTGATAATGAAATTTTAAGGGAAACAATTCGTCACAGTTATACAGTGTTCAAATTAAACAGGTAATTCTCCTTGCTGAAGTTAGTGAATGTGCTATTGACTTCACTGGGCCCAGGTTTAAGTTAATGAGGCTTTAGATCAGCTTTAACCCTGTACTGGGTGCATCTAAACTTTTAATCTCTAGTGGTCTGCGAAACCTTAGTTAAGAAGTGGTGGAGGTGCCTTCATGTGATGACCCCTTAACTGGATCTTTCATAAAGTTTTCCTGAAGCTTCTGGACATTTGTTTATAACATAAAATGCTATAAAGTGCATTTATAGCAATTGCTTAGTCTTGAAAATCCATAAAGCCAGACAGGAAAACGTAAGGGAATTTCATTTTCAATACCCTTGATAGTCATTCAACTTTCTCTTGCAACATTACTTCCTTCTAGAGGAAGAAATATTTTGTTGTTGTTGTTTAGGTTTTTTTTTCCCCTCCCAAATTTCATTGACCTGTAACAGTGTTGGCACCTTTCTGAGTTGCTGTCATGATGCCTATAGCTGTATAGGGCTGAGCTGCAAGGTGCAGCCTCATCATGTATTCTCTCACTGTTATGGATCACTTTCCTCTGAGTTTAGGGCTGCATATTCAATCACAAACTTCTGTATATATGATCATTCATAAAAACACAAGCCATTTATAAACACCCAAGACAATGATGTGCAAAGTAATTGATTTATTCATATTCAATAGAGACTGAAGCTTATTAATCAATTTTACCTTCATATAGAAGTGAACTGAATAAAAGCGGCACATACATTAATAATAAATTTTTGAATTATGCAGTTTCTCTAGTGAAATTTAGTTTCTCTGAGTAGAAGAGAAGTTAACATAACAAAAAACATTGTTTTCAACCATGATAATACCAACAGAACTAAGAAACTTCTAACATTCCATAATTTACATCAATCTGTGAGGGTAAGCTCTGTGCTGAGATCTGAAAAGTTTGCTTCACGGGAACTAGGCATTTAGTACAAGCGAAGATGTAACCCAAGGGGTTTGCCCGGCATGCATTTCTTGTAAAAGGCACTTATTTTCATAACGTTCTGTAACGTGCTAATTCTGTTCAACTGCAGGCTTCTGAAGTCATGTGCATCCTTTTATATCTTTACATTTAGCATGCTTTAAGCATGTTTTAAGGTTCCAGCAAGGAATGTCCTGGTGTCAGCGTGGCTGTTGCTGCACAAAAGAAGGCAATTGAAAACAAAAGCCTAAAGAAGCAGAGACAACTGTTTGATGGCGATGGAGACATCAATAGAAGTAGCTCATCTAAAATTAGAGCCAGATGCCTCACTAAGCCCTAAATAACACTGTTCATTTTATGCAGTCTTTGTTTACCACATTTCGTCTCTGCATGAATCATAAGAATGCACCTCTGGTTCAGACTAAATGGTACCCAAAGCTAAGAGACCACACCCTTATTTTCTTTCTCAGCTTCCATTTAGGTCCAAGTGTGAGAGAGAAGTGCATTTATTTAAATGAATGAATTTAAAAGTAGTATAGCTCAGAGTGCCCTTTCTTTTTCCTACCTGTCTATCCACCCTGTTTACTCACCATTCTTAAGGAGAATAGGACACCTCAAGCTTTAAAATGCAACAAAATTCCATCACACTCTGGTGATATCTATTGTATTCCGTAATTGGAGCTAGTTTATGAGCTCTCCAACATTGCATTTGAAGTGATAACAACAATCCCACTTCCTCTTCTTTGTGTGGAAGCCAATATTTGACGCACATAGCTGTAAGGTAGATCTGTACTGTTTAAATAAAAATTATCCTGATTAGGAATGTTTTGACTCAGATTCCCTGCTCTGTTCCTCCTTCCCACATTGGCCAATACTATTGTTTTGAAACTGAAACTCTTAATGAGAAAGTGTTTGTTTTAGTGAAACTTTCATGAGGAAACTCAAACAGATCCTGAAGGCCACACAGACCCACTATCTCATCTCAGAAAATCCAGTTGCCATGGGATTGTATCTCAGAGTAGATTACAATGATTTTTTTTTCTCTAAATTTATTTTGGTGGAATATCCACTATGCCCAAGAGGTTGACACTGTAGTCTGATGCCTCTTACTCAGACTCAATTCTTTGCTCAATATGAGGAAGAGGAAATACTTGAACTTGGGTCATTAGCGTCTTAGAAAGCACTTTGGCCACCTCCATTGAATTGGAAGATGCTAGGAACTCCTCTCTGTTTTAGACGGCAAAGGAAATTACAACATTACAAATACATGTTTTTAGATTTGAGCCTGAAAAATAAAAAGGAATTGGACAAGAATCTGAAGATGGAAATGCAGTGAAAGGGAGCACAAAATAGTAGATTTCACAGTTCTGAACTCCAAAAAAGAGCAAATTCACACAATAAGGGTAATGAGCTCCCAAAATAGGCTTTGAGAGACTCTGGTGACTGTTGGTAGGGTCTCTGGAAAAGAAATCTAAGGGAAAAAAGGAAATCAGAAGAATTGGCAATTGCTGACAAATTAGAAAATGGAAAAAATCTATCAACAGGATGAAATTAAATAAAATTATAGTTAGTAAAGGAAACTCTGCTCTTGTAATAGTGAGTATAAACTGGAGAATATAACCTGGGTGGAGTAGTATAGGAGGAAGGATCTGGGGTGACTGAGTTATATTAGGTGACAAACTGAACACAATTTAATGCTGGAGCACTGGCCCCCTACTGCAAAAGAGACAACTCATTCTGATATGCATCAGTATGACCATTTCAGGTAAAATATAAATTGTCTGAGGGTAGTTGCTGTTGGGAAACACTGACCTGGAAGTCTGAATCACATGCTACGATTTACCAAAACAGCTGACAAACTGGAGAGAATCCAGTGGAAAGAAACAAAAGGCCTGAGGAGTTCGTAAATCCTGGACACTGAGGAAAGGATAAAAAGTGTTAAAAGGCAGTTATAGAGGTTTAGGTGTTTGTTCATCATTTGTTTGCAGCAGATTATATATGATGAAAAATATAAGAAGTATTAAGCACTGGCAGAGCTGCAACATTTCTGGAGGCTTGATGAACAGATTAGATGAAAATATGCTAACAGTGTCTCAGATATATTTTATCCCAACACAAAGCTGAGAGTAGAGGGAACAACACCTGGAACTCCCCTCCAGCCTCACTTTTCCATATGTCTGTGCCTTCATGGTTCCCTCGTTTGTCTGCTGAGGAGGTGGCAGTTTGATGGTGAGCAGAAGTGTTATCATATAAGGAGTTAACAAACCAGACTGAAGAAGAGGAAGGAAAAGCGTCAAAGTCATTCTTCACAGTTATGCTCATCACTTTTGAAAACAAGGATACTGTGCTATTTTTAGCAAAGTTCCTGGAAACACAACATGCTGAATATTCATTATCCACAATAAAAGCTACAAGATGGTGAGAAATATTGTTCAAGTCTTTCTTCTCTTTCACAAAATGGGTGAAGCTTAAAGCTGTATATCAAGTACTTGGATTTGTTTGTACAGTATTTTGCAATTAGAGGTGGCCAGACAACTTCCAGCAAAAGATAACTCTCTCTCTCTCAAAAAACCCCCTTGTTAGTCATTAAAAGTACGTTTTTGTTCAAGATCTAACAGGTCCCATGGCTGGCTGGTTTCCTGATGACTTGCCTGCCACCTCAGCTGCCAAATTGGGAAGACCTGGTCAAAGACTCCATCGGGGCACCAAAGTTTCTTAACTTTCAGGAGGCGGGTGAGCCCAAACTAAATGGTAATCAGGCACTGAATTTCCCTGTGAAATGGACTTAATTTCCCTTGTGCTGCTGAAAACTTTTGCCATCACTTTCAAGGGAAATTAAAAATTTCTATGTGAAGTCAAGTCACTGGAAACTTTGAAGTTTTCCATATGGAAATTGATTTGTTTCTCGTCATATATGGGCTTGAACAACAGACACTACAGAACAGGGACGCAAGGAAAATAATAAAATAGTTTCTTAAGGAATCAGCACTCATACTGTGCAAAGCATGAGGAAGTGGTCCTCCTGTGAAGGGTGAGAAAAAAAAAAATCTGAGTACACAAATAATATTGTACATGCACAGGGACCAAGCTGAGTTTCTGAGGCCATCTAACATTTCCTAGGAAGGGAAGCTTCCCAAGTGCTCTCCTAGTTAATGGTCTTTTAAAATAGATTTTGTGCATATAAATCAGATTTGAGTTCACGGCTGCACATCTCACGACTCAGCATGGCAAACCACCAGATGAAGAGCACAGTCTTACTGAGAGCCTCATTCTTCTCAGTCCTGAGAGGCAGGCACTGCATACCTTTGAAAACCTGCATGATTTGTAGAATCATAAGTAAAAGGTAGAATGGACTATCAGATGACCAAACTCATCTTCCTCTGTAGACATGACATGATGGTGTCAGTTCAGATTAGTGTTGTGCGCCAAATGGCTTTGTTATTTTATCTGCAAAACCTCAAAGGTCTCATTGCCAGTAAGATTTCTATTACGCATGAAATCTCACTAGTGAATACTATAGGTTTCGTGGGAGTTCAATAGGAGCAAGAGTCATCAGTGTATTTTTAGAGATATCCAATCTGTGAAGACCTCTATGCAGTGAACCTTCAATAGCTTGACCAAAGCTGCATATATGTGTCAAGTACTTCATGCATATTTTTCCTTCAGGTCTACTAAAGCTTTGAGTGCTTTTTGCTGATGTGTTCAAAAAATAAGCAAATGGGCTGTGTTTTGAGGAAGAGTGAACAATCCTTCAGACTGCCCAATTTGTATTTCACCTCAGTCCTCCATGGGTTATGTCTATACCAGAAAATTCAGGCATTCCCAGGAATATCCACTATACACCACAGAACTTTCCAATGGGCAGTTTGCATGCAGCTGCTCCTTTTTGGAGGCACACGTTAATTTACTAGCCCACATGAAAGCCATTCTATGAAAGTTGGCTTAAGTACTTGGGAATGCTCATAGCACATTTACTTTGCTGCTATGGGTACATCCCTGGGGAACAAAACAATCAAAGGGTCAAACTGTCCAGCAGGCATCAACCGAAGTAATTTATCTTTCACTTTTGCAAAGACCATTTTTCTTCCATTTGTTTATGTGTTGTTTTCAGCTAAAGTACAGAAGAATCCCCCAGATCTACTCAGCTAGAAGTAATCAAATTATGTACAATGAAAGAGTCAGAAAATGCAAATAAATTCTGTTCTAGAAATACCTCATATGTGGTAACTGAAAAAAAAAAAACAACAGAAGAAAATGAAAGACAGGTTTTAGGTACTCCACAAATAAGGTGAGCCAAGAATTGTCATCTGTATTTCTTCCTAGCTGTGTTACAGATTTTCTTGTACCTCAGGGAAGTCTTTCAACGTTCTTGGTTTTGTATTTTCCATATGAGCACACTGATTCAGATGTCACTTAGAAGCAGCTTTGGAGCTTGAAACCATTCATATTTTTAAATTACTTTGTCTTCTTTAGGTGGTAACAGCCATAAGGATGCAAAATACTATTTCAAAGTCGGAAATGGCTTTGAGTTCTGCTCAACCATGTCTTGATATGCAAAAAGACAAGAAATTAATGACAGGCAAATGCACTTGGCACTTCATGTGGCAAAATAGTAATGACTATTTTATTAGAAAAAGGAGTAAGTCAAAAGATAAAGTAAAAATGTATAACATCAATTTGCATGCCTGTATTTATATTGCCAGGATGATTTCAAATGACAATAGTATCCTAAGTAAAGGTAAGTAGGAAGGTATTTAATGTAATTTAGAGTCAGGCAGAAACACAGAAGGTATATAGCTTGAAAACAGCTATCTTTTTTTCCCCGTGGAAAACGCCTGATTCCATTTGTAAATATCTATAATAAGTCACATAAAGCAGAGATTTCTTAACATGTATAATCCAAGAGAAAGACAGCGGTCAGGGAAAGACATGGTGCCTTTTTTCTTCCCGAAGGCTCCTGTCTTTTGAGCCATTATTCATCCAAGTCCCTAACAGCTGTACACACTACATTTTAAATTCATTATCTCTAAGAATTTCATAGAGCAAGAAAAGCATCTGTCCCCTGTCAAAAGTTCAGATAAATAGACTGTGAGGTGTAAAGCAGAGATTTGCATCCTCATTCTTTGGTATGTAAAAATCCATAGATCATCTCTAATGAACAGAGCTCTTAGCGTGCAATTGTTTTGCATAGATTTGGGTTATTTTGTTGACTGGCTTGGAGTCAAAAGACACATGTAGTTATAAACTATTAAATTCACAAAATGAGTCATCCCACACGAGGAAGTAGCTGAATCTTATGAGATAATTTGGCACAGAAATACATATGAGTCCAATTTGTAGAAAAACCTACCGATCCATGTAACGCTGAACTCTACCTGCACAGACAGGAACTGGAATATTTGACAAGGCAAAATTTCCTAACTTGACTGTCCAAGCAATCCAACATAAGCTGGCATAACGACTCCAACAAATAGTTTGTTATGACTGTGTAACCACTTACATGCTCACTTCTCCCACAGACGGTACTGTTCCAGCAGGATCAGGCCCATGCCATGCAGGTTTACAAACCACAAAGCTGAATCCTTCTTTCTGTCCAGGCAAACAGTGTGGACTTCAGGTGCTGCAATTCTCATACATTTAAGAAGAAATTCTGTCTTCTCTCATCAAAGCTGCTGTGACCATCTTTGGAGCTGGGGTCTCTTTGCAATGCATTCAGGACATTTGGCATATTTCTTCAGACAAATGTAATGGTTATCGTAGAAGTAATTAACACAATACAGTTGAAACAAAGATTGAACTAATCAGGGAAGGAAAGAACTAGTGAGCTTTTCTTTGGTGGCCAGGTAACTTAGCTTTCACCTATCTCCCTTTAAGTAAGAATGGGGCATCGTATTCATCTTTCCAACTTTATCAGCAGTTGGCAAACCTTAGGCACCCAATGGGGTATATGCTTTTTGCTAGGTTTCTGTTGGGGGTCTCTTGGCAAAGTGTATGTTTCGTACCAAGGAGCCTCAGTACTTAACAGATTTAGCACCTACTACTTATTCTCTCTCCTTAAAGTTATTTCATATGGCTATGCCTTTGGCAAGCGAGGAGGAGGTGTTTCACCCACATGGGGCCGTTCTTTGTTCTTTCCATGGAAATGAGAAGAAAGGATTTGAAAGAAACACCTTCACCAGTCTCATGTGCTTCTGAGGCCACTCACAGTTTCTAGTAGTAAGACCTGCATTATGGGAACAGAATTTAGTCCACTACATCCTTAAGGAGAAATTATATATGCTTCAGCTAGAATAAAACTGTCTGGGTTGTACAGAAATATTCAGAGCAAGCAAGGGGACTCACTCAAGAACACTACTTCATGTACAGAATTATTAAGATGATCTCTATTAGCCAGAAAATTAAAACCTCTTACTGAAATACTTGTGAAATGTTTATGAAGAATTTTGGGGAAAGACATTAATAAGTACTTTGAGAATTATTAAAGGGTCATTTCATTTTTAGAAGTACACAGAAACATCTGAATTGTAAAGTATTTCTTTATACACAGTTCATGTATTTTGAGCAGCTCTGAGGCTCTTAACGTTATTTTACTGTTGATGTAGATGACTGGTACTGCAGGCTCCTTTCCTTCCTATACTGAAAGGAGCAGCTGAGCTCAGCATACTCTACTTTCTGTGGATGTTCATACTAGCAATTTGTGCAGGCAGGTCATAAGCATATTAGAACATCATACTGCAGTGTTTATGGATGAGATACTATTCATTAAAGTCTGTTGCATTCTTGTGCAAAAATCAAGGAACTCAGAAGGTTTTATCTCTGATACAGCACTGAAAAGAAGAGAGGGAGAGGTGGGTGATGAAGAACTCGGGAATCATAATGGGGTAAGGAGTTCAGATGGGAAGGTCAACATATTACAGCACTCTTCCTATAGCCTCCTTTTCCAACCTGGCACAGTTGTACCCCATTATCTAGTATATGTCTGCCTTTAAAGAAAAAATAAATCCAGTATTTGGTATTGTCAATATGTGAAAATCCAAAGCTTAAATATGTCTAATTGAGTGTGCTCATGGGAAAGATGTTGAGCTAGGGGTAGAAGTTCCAAGGAGAGGGATCTGCAGAAGGCTGACCTTGTGAGGAGAGGAGCTCTGAGTGGGAGGAAAAAACTGGGATGAACTTTGGGGTACAGCTGGTTCTAGGGCAGGAAGAAGAAGACTGTGACTGCATGGAGGAAGGGGCTTGCGGAGGGGTTGAGATGAGCCAGAGGCTCCTTAGACCAAAGGAGCTGGGAACTGGGGGCAGATCAGATCTCAGTTTGAGGGATGGGTCATATACCTCGTACACAATATAGCCTAGCTCCTATCTTACCCTGGTCACCCAGTATCAGCATACATGCATTAACCCCAGCCTCCTGTTGCATGTTCTTCACATTTTGAAAGTTAGCAAGCCCACAGCTCATTCATGGATTTTGTTATGGTAAAGGCACAATGACACTCCCCCATTTAAATGACATTATGGTATTGTTACTTTTGCACTTGCTTGGTAAGAGACTAGTCTAAAAAAGCCATGAAGGGTATCCTTTTAAATGTTTTGAATGAAAACACACCTCATTCTTGAAAAAAGGACCATCAAAGTTTGAAAGTAGACACAAATCTGTAGCACTGGAATCAAGCCTTTTTTTTTATTATTTTTTTTTTTTTTTTTAATCTTACAAAAATAGAGACTGACTGAAAAACTTGCATCTGGAGCTGATTTCTTAAATTGTTTTTCTTTTTAAGTGTTCAGTTTTTAGTTTGGTCCCAGCTGTTGAATTACACATATTCTAAATAACAGAATTACATTGAAGCTGCCTGATGAGGGTGGTGGAGACTGGGGCAGGGAAGAAAAGGTTAAAATGAATATTAGAGGATGAGGGTAACTAATTAAAAAAAATCATCTAATAAATATGCATAAATAAAATAACCGGAGGGGAGACAATAAAACCATGGAAGCCACAAAATATGGAAAAAGAAAAAAGAACCTATTATTCACAGCTCCTTTAGGAATCCTGAATATTAATTGAATCACAATAGTAATAAACTGTAAGTTTTCAAATACTTGTTTCTTGACTCTGCCAACAGAAATTTAGTGACATGAATCCACCATCTTGCAGAGATCTCCAGAGATAAAACGACTATAGATGTGCATAAAGTGGCCTAGATTAATATGATGACACTTCAAAAGCCAAGTTGGAATATTCCCCATTTCATCTTGAGTTGTGAATAATTCATCATTTTAAAACATGGGTTTTTTAAAACTTAGTTGCAGACTTAGATGCATAATTATTGAATTTCCTTCGATCCAGGTTGTTTGTTTAATCAGTTACCTAACATTAGGAAGTATGCTTTGTAATAATTGTAATTTGAGTTTTCTTATAGAACAGAAAAGGGGAAAAAAGGAAAGATTTGAATACAATACTAAAGCATCCAAAGCCATTTTTACAAATCTTTTCAACAGTTCTGAGTGTAAAGGCTTTGTGTTTCCCACATAAGATGAGGGATAACTAGGGTTTAGGTCTTAATGATTCAGTTCAGTGTAGCATTCTAACTTCAATTATATCTTTGATTACAGCTGCCTAACTTTGATTACAAGCTTATGTAGAACTATGGAAGCTACTGGCACTATAGAAAATGTACAGGTATGTTTCATGAAGTTCCAGTATCTATTTTTGTACAGTATAACTCAACAGTTTAGCTTGTTGTAACTCTGAATTATACTAAACATGTACCCTTATCTCTATACAGAGAATATTTTAAGACATTATTTAAGCCAATGAAACATGGTAAATGATCCTTCTTTTGTGTTATTATCCTGCACTGTTCCTGTCAGGCATACAATAGAAGATGGCTTATAGCCCAGACAAACTATTTATAGTAAAAGTGGCTTTAAGTAGGCCTAATTACAAACTAAGATTTATTAATTTTCCTAAACAGATTGGTTTCACAACTTAGACAAATACGGCTCACTGTCTTTAGGTATGAGGCAAGACTGAGACTTGAAGACATTTCCTACTACTGAGCACAAAACAAAGCTATCTTTGAAATCTTTTCAGTGCTCAACAGGAGCACAGCAATAGCAGCTCCACGCAACAGGGAGTGGCATTCACAGCTGTGCTTTCCAAGCTGTCTGTCGGCCTTAGGAAAGATGGTTATAATCCTATATCCTCCTGTATCCCAGCCAGCTAACGTGCAAGAGATGGTAGCCCAGGAGCCCTACTTATTCGCATGCATATATAGAGGCCATAATAAGGCCTGGAGAGCAGCAAAGTCAAACTAAGTCAAAGGAGACTATACTTATAGCATATTAAGCATACCTCAAATGAAGGCTAACCCCTCCTTGGCCCCACCAGCTTTTAAAAGTTGCCCACCTGAAATCAGTTGAAAAAGATGCATTTGCAGACACTTGAGTCCAGAAAAGCTGTTCTACCTTTGCTCAGTCAGACCTGTAATTTGTTTAGGGGAGCATTAATTACCTAAGAATGTGTGAAACAACGTTCTTGATGCTGGGCTGGCTGAAAGACATGAAGCCAGCCTGAAGAATGCATCTGCAGTGATCTCATCTTTTGGCAAACACATTTCCATTTCCTTTCAAATATGCAATCTATTACTCCCCAACCCGTAAAACCTCATGGTTCAAACACGGCTATGTTAATGGAGAAATTTCTCTTATGCTTTAGAAAGACTAGGAACATATGTGAAATCCTGCCCCCGTTGAAATCTGGTCAGTTTTGACAAAGTTTGTAACAGAACTGAGATTTCATCTGAGGCCCCAGTGCAGAGCACTTTGAAGTCCGTGAAAAGATTGTATAGACTTAATGTGTTTGGGGTTAGACGTATAATACTACAAGATTTGTTCTTGTAGTAGCAATGTGTGATCCTCAACAGACTGAATAAGCCTGGAACAAGTTTTTACTAGAGAATGTAAGCATGGTTATCCTTCCCAATCTTTGCATGGGACAGAGGGTAATAACAGGGTAAGTGTGCAGTGAAACACCCTTCCATATCCTCCAAAATGGAAACCAGCAGCTGTGTCTCCTCTTTACAACAGCATACCTGGATTTTCCTTCCATTGGCATGTGTAACAGCTTTTTGAACCCAACTAAGCTACTGGCACCCACAGCATCCTGCAGACATGCAGTGGGAGTTGTGTGGAAAAAATACTTCCTTCCCTTCTTTTCAACTTGATATTTCAGCATTTTATTTGCTATTCTCTTGTTACTGTGTTCTGAGAAACAGCAAATAATATTCCTCACCCATCTCCTACATGACATTCACTGTATTGTATCTAGAATATCTGCCTTCTGTCGTATCTTTTCAGGCAAAGGGTCCTAATCCAATTAGTCTTTCCTTGCACAGAAGGTTCTCATCACCTCTGCTGTCATTCTTTATTGCTTTTCATTTCCTCTGCAACCTGAAAGGGAGCAACTACAAAGTTGCATGTATTGTTCAAGATACAGGTGCACTGTGAATTTCAATAGTGGTATAACCATGTTTCCTGCTTACTTCCTTACTCCTTTCCTAGTACTTCCTACTACCCTATTTTGCTTTTTTGACCACAATTGAGTACTACGGTGACATTTCCAGAGCACTAGCTGAAATCACCCCCAGATTCCTTCCTATAACAGTGAGAGCTAATTTAGAGTTATTTGGCATGTATGTATATTTAGGGTTATTTTTTCCTGAAAGCTCAACTGGCTTTTATCAACACTGAATTTCCTCTGTTATTTTATGGTCCAGTCACTTACTAGTGTAAGAAACCTCTTTCACAGCTGGACTGCCTTATGACTATGCTGAATAATTTTCTCTCATCAGCAAGTTTTGCCACCTCTCTTTTCGTCTTTTTTCCAGGACACCAACGGATGTGCAGAACAGCACGGATCCTCTCACAGATCCCTGTGGGCTGTCATTGATACCTTCCCTCCACTGCAGATTTGTTCTAGCCCTTTGCTTCTCACCCATTAACCAGTTATTAAGCCAGGAAAGGACCTTCTCTTTTATCCCATGGTAAGTATTGGTTTTTAAAAGACCATTCAATGAGAAACATTGGTCAAAAGCTTTTCAAAGGCCTAAATATGGACATAGAAATTGAATATATAAATATATATCAACTGAGTTTTAGTAACATACTCCGTCAAACTAACAGATTTGCACCACAAGGCTGCTTTTACAACAGCTATATTAGCTGTTCCTCTATATGCCTAACAATGCATCTAAAAGATTTAACATTTGTTCTAGGGTGGGGTTTTGTGGGGTTTTTGATGGGGGTTTTTTGTTGTTTTGGGGTTTTTTTTGTGGTTTTGGGGGAGGGGGTGGTGGTGGTCTTTTGGTTTTGTTTGGGTTTTATATTTTGGTTTTTTTTCCCCAAACACTAATTTGCCTGGTATGGAAGTCAGATTTACTGGTGGATAGTATTTTGTATGTCATCTGAATTTTTTTTTTTTTTTTAAAGTGGTGTCACTTTTGCCCCTTACTATTCCTTTGCATTGAGACTGTCTAAAGCACTATGTTATACAGCACACTCAGATAGCTCAGCAGCTTCACCTCTGAACTCTGCTGGTACTCTGTGACAAACACCACATGGTCTTGGTGATCCTGTTTTATTTACACTTTCATGAAGTTCTTAGGTTTTATGTATTATTTTCTTTCTAATGAAGATTCACTAACATTATGTTTTGGTAATTCCTTTTTTACAAAAGCCAGTGCATTTTTTTATTTTCAAATTTAAAGACGCTTGAAAAACTGGGGACCATCTTTTAACTTTTTGCATTCCTACAGACTTTGCTTGTCTTGTCCTTAGAGAAGGTCACAAACCAGACCACAAGAAGGTGTGGGAGGTCCATTCAGCCCCATTCACTGCGTGGCAGGTGATGTAGGACTCTGCAACATCAGCAGTCCTCCCCTCCTTCAAAAGGAGCATCGCAGCAAAGTGATCAGCAGAACAAAGTGGGCTCAACCCAGCAGTCAGCAAACAGACGCTTTGAGCCGAGCTGCAGAGATCATGGATGCAAGACAAAAAAAGGTAAAACATCCAGAAAAGGGGATTTTAAGGACTGTCCACAAAGAAAAGGCAGCACTGTGCAGCGTGACAGAATATTGCCATTTTTCTTAGGAAGTGCTGGACATCTGACTGGAGCAGATTTAAAAATCTTTTTTCTGCTGAAGGAAAACCTGTGGCAGGCAAGTGGAGACAGACAGGCCACTGGCAGCCAGAGATCACCAACTCAGAGAGCCACAGTATAACATCAGTTGGAATGGGTCTCCGGCAGCCATCCAATCCAGCCCTTGCTCAAAGCAGAGCCACCTTCAGGGTTAAATCAGGTTGCTCATGGCTGCATCCAGGTGCATTTGAATCTCTCCAAGGATGGAGTTTCTACAGCCTCCGGGCTCCCCTTCCAGAGTTGGGCCACCTGACTGATATATCCCCAACTTTTCCCCAATACTAAACAGTGTTTCCCTTCTTGCCCAGAGCCTCCAGTGAGGCAGCAGAGGTTTCCACCCAGCCACTGCTGTGCTGGAGGCAGATGACATGCCTGTGCAAAGGGGCAGGGAGCAGCTGGGAAGGGGCAAGCCCGAGTTTGCCTCTCTGTGCCACCTCCCTGGCTATGGAGGCACCCATCACCCCTCGCACCAGCGGTGTGGCTGGCGATAACTCGCAGAGTTTGACTGGGAGGAAAAGCATGATTACTCCAGCTCTGGCCAAGCAAGGCACCTCTGCACACCCAGCACTCCCACTAGTGGCACAGTTCATCTGTGGGTGGGTACCCACTTACTGAGGCCGCTCCTCATTGTTAAACAACCTCACACTGCTTTCCTCCCTCCCCACCTCCCGGGAATTTTGGCTTAAAACCTCCTCCAGAGGTTTGGCTTAAATTCCTGACTATTAAAGATGACATTATCCAAACAGATGCAAACTGGATAAAACTCAACCGGTTCGTACAGAAGCTGCTGAGACCTTCAGGCAAAATTCATGCTCCTGGCATCCGATTCTGTTACGTAAAATAAAAATATTCCAAAATAATACAGGAACACCTCCAACCTGCTTGTGTTGCTCCCTCCCCTTACAGCCAGTCACTCCCTAACCCTGGCTGGCCCACTGGAGGCCACAGCCATTCATTTCCCCATACCCCAAAAGGCTCCAGCAGCCAGGAGCCATAAGAGAATCCTATCAGAGATGATATTTTTCTGACCCAATTCAGTATCAAAAGTAAGGTAGGTATTGCATATTCCTGAGCTAATATGTGGTTTAGGCATTATTATTTACTGCTAGGCCAGTATTATCTTTCAGTTTGCAGGATTTTACTGGTAAACAAAGGCATCTTTTTTTAGATGTCTTATAGGATTTAAAAAAAAATGTACAGATTTATTATTTACCAAATTTACTAAGCATTTAAAGAAACATCACACCAAGGTCTGCTTTCAAATACATAGCAATAGAGGAAAGAAGGAAGAAAGTATAAAAAGACCAGGGAAAAAAACCTAAGGCAGACTATATACATAAGAATTCAATTGAATCAGTGAAAATTTCTTGTTTGGAGTCAGTCCCTGTATAACATAGGCTGCACAGACTGAACAGTCTGCATGAATTCAAGGCTTCGGTCTAAATATTATTTTGTCAGTTAAGAAAAAAAAAAAAACAGACTGACAAAGTATTCAAGAAAACTATGCAGCCTCTGATAAATTCTGGAAAAATTGTTCAAGTAGAGTAAGGAAGAAATTCAAATCATATTAAGAAAATAAGTTTGTGCTGTTTAGAAAGAAACTTTACCATTAAGAGAGCTTCAGCTCTGGAAATCAGGCTTTGGGACCAATCAAAGATCCCAAGGAGAACATTCAAAATCCTGCTTGGAAGGGGTGTTCGTTATGCTTACTAGTTTTTGTAAGGATCAGTTTAAAAAGTAACAGACGTTGTTCACCTGATTACAACTGGACATAAGCTAGAAAAACAGTCTTGGGTAAATCTCAGTGCTTCTCAAGTCAACTTCCAGCCACCTCTGTTCAGTTTTAGGGGTTTTTTTCTGCCCAGCTTTGAACATGCTGTTCAATATCCAAATGCACAAAAATGTGCTCTCTACTAATGCATGAGATACACTTTATTACCAAGCATCTATGCAAAACATCTTAAAATAATGAGCAGATTTAATGCACTGTAACTTGTGTATAAGATCAAGAGACATGCACAGCAGTTGTTACAGGAGAGAGCTTCTAAAATAAGGCAAAAATATAAATTACAAAGCAAGGATAACAGAAACTAATCTCAGTAGTACAGCAGCCAAAGACAGATAAACAAGAACAGCCATCACAGTGTGATATACAAGATGTTCATTACTCATGACTGAGCAATAACAGATAACTTTGCATATTTATTAATTCTTGTATTACAATGCTGGCAATAAAGTGTGGTCTTTGTCATGAAATGTTAGATATAAAAAAATGGGGTAGAATAAATTAGTTTAGGCTCTGTACATGTCTAGAAACTAGCACCAATAAATAAATTAGTGCTTGAGGGACATAAATTTATTTTCATGCACAATTCTCTGTTGTCTTCATGTCACATTAATTCTTCATTTGGACAAGTGGGTAGCTGGAGCTCTGAGGGAAACACATAACCCCAAACGTCACGTACACTAGGGTGTACACTGATGAGCAGAAAAAGTTTAAGTGAATGTTTATTTACTTCCCACATCCCCTGAAACCAAATTATAGCCCAAAGTGTTTCCAGGATATGGAGGTTGGGATGACATACCCGTGTGGGTCTCTGAAGAATAATCACACCCTTCTAATATGTCCCTCTGGCCCCATCTCCTAGTGACAAGCCACTTCCCCATAACATTTAAGCACAGACACAGATTAGATGAAATACAGACCTCTTAAGCATCAGCGTCAGGGACTGGTGCACATAATCGCCAAAAAGCACGGCTGCTTAACTCAACCCTTGGATCATGATTGTGTCCTCCTCTGCATGCCGACATGACTGACTTTCTTAGGAAATTTGTAGCTCTTCCTCTTTTCCAAATGCTCCTTCCATCCTCCTCTGAACACCTTTGGTCAACAGATGTTACTTTGCCCCTTCAGTTTTCATTTATTTAATAACTTCATCTGGGGCTAGACCAACAGATTACGCATTCCAAGTTTCCTCCAATATAGAACTTTTCCACCATTCCTTTGACAACCTTCACCTAAAAATCTGGACCTCTGAAGACAACTGAAGTGGACCTATTTGACATGACACCAAAATGGTTGCCACCTATGAGCTGCTGGGGCTCTATTCTCCATCCAAAGTACTGCTCACTATTAGCAGATAAAGACAATAAGTCCATCAGGTTTGACAATGTGACTAGCCAGTACACATCCCTACATACCCTATGCAAGAAACATGGACTTATACTGATATAAGACATGCTGAAGAGAAGGTGCATAAAAAAAAAAGGACATTCATATCAAGAGTAGGCAGGATCACAGGTTCAAATCCAAGTCATATACAAATACTCCAAATGCATGATACATACATTTTCAGAATACATTTTTGACTTAAATGGTATGCAAGATCTCATGGTTTGAGGGAGGAGGTTGGATCAGGTGACCTTTACAGGTTCCTCACAATCTAAATTATTCTATGATTTCAATAAATCTTCTTTATTTGTGCCAAACATCAGCCTCATGAGCTTTTGAAATTTGGGCTCCTTCTGATGTAAAGCAGTGAAACAAAGGGTTCCTGCTTCAGTTCTGGTCCAGGATTATATACATCTTCATAACCCCTGGACCTAGGGAAATTCCAGACCTAGGGAAATTAATCCAAAAGCTTTTCCTTTCAACCTTTGGAGGTGAAACACTTTTAATCAGGAAGCCTAGCCTTGCTACACCTCAACTTGCAGCAGTATGAGTGGTTGAAACTGAATGATTGAGCAAACCTACCAAGTAAGCTATATCCGATTAATGGGAAGTCTCCCTTTTACCTCTTATCCCTTCTCTGAAGCTACCAACTTATAGATAAAGATCTAAAAGTAGGAACTTATTCCATAAAGCATTATGACTTATGATTCTTCTGGACTCTTTGGCTGAAGAAAGACCAAGTCACCTACTTGGCTTAAAAAAACCAACAACAAAAACCCAACAAAACAAAAAAACAAACCCCCCAAACCCAAACACACCGCAGAAACCACATCACCAGAAAACCAACCCAATCCAAACCCCACTATGTTTGTGTGGATGGTGTCATGGTGCCTGTGCAGGAAACTACTTGTCAAACAACCAGCCATGTCAAAGATTTTGTCATACCAGCTTTGTACAAGCACATTAGTATGGCTCAGCTCATATGCTGATTGTACAGCCCATGCATTCACAGCACACTAACCATTCTCAGGCCAAGAGGAGATGTTTATAACCCTTCCTCTTGGCCACAGGTTGAAAAGTCTGTAATTAGCCCGCAAATCGATTAAAATTCTGATGGGAGAAAGCCAAAGGTCAAAGCAGAATATCATATTCTATGAACCACAGTAGTTTAATATGTCCAAGTTAAAGTGAGACACATTCCTGCTAAAATTATACTGACAATCCCAGCCAAGGTACTCTGCCAACCCTGGCCCCCATCCCTTGACATACGAACTAATCTAGTCCAGTGTTTGATGCAAATTCCCATCAGGACCTTGTTCTGTCCAGATGAACACACTCATGAAGTAGAGACAAGAATGCTGGTACTTACAGCAGCAGAAGTGAGAGACGGAGACTTCAGTTTAGGGATCAAAGTGGGTGCAGGGAGGAAATCTGAAGAGAGCCTCAGGCTGAAAGCTGGGAGAGCTGCTGAACCTGGTTCTGACACAAATAACCTCTGTGGTCTTGGACAAGCTGCTGAAGCACTCTTCTTCCACTTTGGTTTTCTCATTGCGTTCCTCAGTCAAGAGACTACAGTGCAGTGGAGACATCTGTTAAGTGCCCATGAAATTTCACAGTTTTATCACAAACAGACAGCCTGCGGGGAGCTCTGCCCTCCCTTCCCTGTGAGATGAGGTCAAGTCAGACTGACCTATGCAAGTTTTTAATTCTAAAGGGTTCAGAATAAACGCTTCATATTATGCTACAAGAGAAGGAGAGAAAAACTTTTGCAATTGTGAAGATCAATGCTTCCCCTTTTCCACAAAGAAAAATGGATCCTGCTCCACACGCAAGTTAGTTTCAACCCTGTGACCCATCAAGTTGTTTGGGGGTCTGGTTTGTCACCAATCATGTGCTGTAAAATGCTATTTATTGGACATATATATTTATATGTAATCCATCTATTTAGAGCCATATTCTATCCTCACAAAAGGCACTTCAGGGACAGCAGCCTGTTCTTGGATGAGCAGCAGTTCAGCACGGCTCCATTCCAGCCTGGAATGGGACTGAAGAGCCTCACTGGTGTCCAAGAAAGGTCAACGAAAACGTACAGTACCAGGAGCCTGCTTTCGGCAGCTGCTTTATCCAAGACCCCAAGCAATCATTGAACCCTATTTTCCAGTGATTGAAACTTTCAGCCTAAATACTCTGCAACAGAAATACAGTACATAGAGAAGACCAAGAGAAAGACAACAGCTGCTGCTTCTGCTACTCTGAGCCTGGAAAAACAGCTAGCATAAACCAATGCTTTGTGAATTATTATTATTATTTTTTTTTAATTTGTTTATTTCTTCTAAGTCCATTACCACTTCGATTTTTCTCCAGACTTTGTCTTCTTAACACACAAAACCCCCTTCACCTCCTTTCTGACTATTGTCAGCTGAAGAACTCCTAAACACAGCTGGCTGTGGGTGGCGGCAGCAGGCTGAATTGGCAGAAAATTTCTGGCTGAATACAGTTATCAGCAAAGGCAACTTTCTGAGGCTACTGATGGCTGTTTGTTTCACATTTTCAGGGCAAATTTCCTTCTCCATTTTGAACCAAAAAGAACAGTGCAATTCAGCAATAGTTAAATGAGCTACAGATTATATTTGCCTCTTACCTATGTGACCACAAAGGGCTCGAGTCTGTTAACATCAGTCACGTGAACAATATCTAGGCTAATAAAGTCTCAGTAAATTCTTACTCTTATTACAGCTGTTTCCAAATAGCAACCACTCAAGAAGCAATATTTTCTCCATATGAAAAATTCTTTATGTAGTAGCTCTAACCTTTATTCCCCCCACTATTGATGGACCTTCTCAACTACTGTCTTGCTGGTTTTAATGTTAATAGTTATTCTATGTTGTCAGTAAAACCTGTGCGTGGCATCTGGCAGCGACATATTCTTAAGTTTCGTATGTGACCATCTCATGGTTGCTCTTCCAGGAGCTATTTCATGGTTCATCAAAGCTCAAACTCCCTGATGAGTCAGCCAATTCTTAGCATGAATGGGGTAGATATTTCAGTTGCCTGGCTTGCTTTTAAAGAAAAAAGGTGTGTAAGTGTTGTTGAGTGATACTATTTTTCCTTAAACAACTTTGAAATGAGAACGCAACTCTCCCAAACTAATTTTATAGGCAATTAGTGCATGAAGATGTATGTATTTTCCAAGAATATGTAGTATTTAGAACTACATAAACAGTGCTCAGCACTGTGCACATTCTTGTATAGGTAGTTACATATTAGAGCTTACTGTACCTGTATGTTTTTCTCTTACTATGAAATATTGTACCTGAGGAAATATAATATGGAATAGTTTAAAAAAAAATAATATCCTGCTGGAATGGTTTATTTAGTCCTTATTAAATGTCCTAAGAGGTAAAGAGAAAGACACATTCCTGCATATCTGTTTATATGTTTGAACACACCAACTGAGGTAATGCCACATAGGAAGAAACGATTAGATGTTTCATTTTTAAAACCAATGTTCATAAAGGTTTGTGTGTATATGTTATGTCCATAACTAGGAAAAAATCATGTCTCTTCTGATTAGCCCTTTATATTACTGAAAATGCACATAGGATCCTATTGGTACTTTCCACAATACCAGTGCACGGCCTTTATCCAGCAACATGCATCTCCTGCAATGTAAAGGGAATTTGGAAAGACTTTTCACCATGAAAAAATAACGTGACAAAGCACAGCAGACTATATATAATTTCTTCTTGTGGAAGTAATGCAACTCAAGTGAAACTGCTGACCAAGAGGTCTGAAAGAACCTGTCAGAGAGAACATGCCTTACAAAAATGGATTAAAAAAAATAACATTCCTTGATAATTTTTGATCAATTTTCGTTTTTTTGTTGTGATAAGAGGAAGAACTTGCCAAAATAAAACCACTTTTTAAACCAAACTTTGCCTTTCTTCCTGTCCTTCCCACAGAAGGACTCCCTAACAACAACAACAACCACCTCCAACAAAAATCCACCACAAATCCCCAAAAGCACCAGCAGCAACCCCCTGCTCCCCACCTGCTATCAGGACCAAGAAAATTTTGGGAAATTTGTCCAAGACGGTCTTTTAGGACACTTGGGACCACTCGGCTGCAAATATTTGTGACAGGACTATCTTTGCGGCCACAACTGCCTGGGGCAGCCTGTGCCCAGCAGTGATGGATCACGTCACTGGATGCCCTCACTGAGTGCGATCAGACCCACAGCACAGCGCCCAAGCAGCAGCTTCTGCTTGGAAGCATGGGTGAAGACAGCACGGGCTTTGTTCACTGCAGTGAATAAAGAACATTTGGATATTGCTTGTGCTGCTTCCCACCTGACTGCCAGCCAGGCACCCTGCTTCAGAGCTACCCCACGCTCTTCAGCGGGTCTGGCCCAAAGGGGACCCAGAGATCCTGGAAGAGCTGGTGCAATGGTCACAGAAGTCAGAAGAAATTTTGCTATCCATTGCAAGAAAATGGATCAGAGCTTTAGCTCTGTGGTAAAACTGGAAATAAAACCGTCATCTCTTCATTACAATAGCAGTGCTACTAGCTTTTACCTCCTACTCCCCAGTGCTGGGAAGAATAAAATTATCACAGTGGGTAAATGCTAAGTACATTGTGTCAGGTAGGGCAAAACCAAAAAATGTTATTTGAAGCAGTAAACATGCATAGACAGACTGCTTGCTGAGCCCAGATGCCTAGACTCAGATTAAAATGAAGGACTTTGACACATCATTGCCAGTAAACAGCACGTTTGTTTTACCCTGATGGTAACCCACCCAGCTTCTGGAATTCAACACTGAACAGGATGAACCTGACCCATTTCTGAATCTGTACTGACAGCTGTGCTGAGAGACTGGAGTTGACTGAGCATCTGCATTAAACTTTTCCAATCTGCAAAAAAATATTCTTTTAATACTCTTCTATGCTAAAAGAAAAGACTTTATTTTCCCATAATTTGTTTCATTAGCATAAGGTGAGAGTGTTTCCATAGAAACACCAGGGATATATAATTTCTAAATAATGATTTCTCCATAAAGAACCCAAAAAATAATTTTCAGATTACAATGCAAAAATCTCCAAACACAGTTCACTTACTAATTTTACAGAGAAAACATATGTAAAGACTTTGAACTTTAAATTGTAGCTGTAAATTGTTAAAGATAAATTGGGTAGTTTAATATTTCAATCATAGAGAAGAAAACCATGGGAAAATACCAGAAACCAAAGACGAAGTTACCTTAAGTATAATTTCACTGTATTCAGTGATCAAATTCATATGTCTGTAAAGTATGACAGGTCAGTATATCATCTGTATATATTCAGATCACTCTAAAGAGTTCCCTTTGTTTTCCATTTTGACTATAAAATGTTTTATGCCTAAATGTTATTTCTGTAGTCTCAATATTCAGATGAATAAATGCAATAAAATTAAATAAAAGTTTTCTGCTTGTTCATCATCTGTTCACTTGGACAGCACCGCCAGTAAAGTGCTAACAAATACTAACTTGGGTAGGATGATTATTAAGACTCCCAGCTGGGCTTTAAAATGAATTGGAAAAACATCACCCACAGGAGGGACAAATTATAAAAAGACAAGGATTTCTCTGAATCCCACTCTCAAAGGAACCAAAAAAGGCAAGATGAGCAGAGAAAAGGAGGAAGAAGTGCTCAGGAAGATGATATATATTCCCAGGCTAGACAGTAAAGAAATCTCAAAGAACTTTAGGGCTGGAGAAGAAGGAGATTTAAAGCTGGAGAGGAGGTAGGGATTTTCTGTTTCATTCACATGTGGCATCTTTCTTGTGTTATTTAGGTATAAAACGTAACAGAGTTAGAAATCCTTTTACGGTGTCTTGACATTTTTTTCTTCATATATGTCATTTCCCTCAGGGAGAAAATTATTTCTATGATTTGGATGTTTGATGTCACACTTGGTGAGGAAAAAAAACCCCTATATTCTTCTTTATGTGTATGGTTAAGTGAAACAAAAGGAACATCACACAACACAGATGAGGCCAGTGAACTCAAATGCCGGGGCCAGTCAGTGGGAGTTGGAGCTAATAAAGTCACAAGCCAAATGAAACACCAGGCAGATCCCCAAAACAAGCACAGTGTTGGACAGTGTCTCTGACCAGACACCTACATGATAGTTTTGAGACAAATTGCTCTTATCTTTCTCAAAAAAAATCTGTTTTAAACACCATGCATCCAAGGGGCAGATTTTTTACATGATTTCTGTAAATTAACATGAATATACTTTAAAAAAAAAAAAAAAAGAAAGAAAAAAGGAAAAACTGACTGCAATCAACTCTTCTAGGTGGAAACAGAGTCCCAAACCACAAAATTTTAGCTGAAAGCACAGACTAAGGTACAGTGTACTGTACCAATAATTTCCCAATGAGGGAGAAAGAACACTTACAACATGAGGATGACCGGGTGGTTTATGAAAGTTATCCAAAGTTACTTTGAAGTGCTACATGACTGTCTATTCAAAAGATATACACAAGGGACTAGGAGCTAAGGCCACAGCCTGCCACAATCCTGATGGACTTGAGCAGTTTCTGTTACAAGGAATTACTGTTAGCAGAAGCTTGCTTTGAGCATGAATAAAAATAAGGGTGCTACTTACATATGCTAAAAGGCTTCCTTGCACAGTTGCTTGAAGAAGCACAGTAGCTGTGCCTGTTAGAAAAGAGCATGAAGTGGGTCCAACACATGGCTGCTGGGTCTGAAAAACCCACCAGGCATCCCAGTCCATCAAGTTCTCAGTATGTGCAACTTTACTGAGTATCCCACCGTCACACACCAACCTGGCCCACTGAAAAGAGAGCAACCAGCTGCAATAGCAAAGAAAAATTTCCCCTGGACATAGCAGGTGCAATATTTGGGCTCAAGCCCTTTCTGTCATGTTCTCTCCTTAAAAAAAAATATATATGAAAAATGGAAAACATGTGGAAAAGCTTTGTTTTCTTAAACATTGAAAAAGTCTTTATTTCCAGTCCAATGACTCTTTCATGAACTACGTTCATCATGAGCTTCCTTGGTTTAATGGCCTGGTTTGTACGTCATCCCACATCCCTAATAAACACTGAAAATTGAACTGTCTGGGTTAAAGCTATATGTACCCAGCAAGTGAAATTTGAGAACAAAACCATTCAAAAAGTATAATTAAATCCACCAGGACTTATTCTATGAAACATCAGCCTGTCATCTAATAGTTCACAAATTATTAATAAAGTATGTGATCCTAAAATATGAGAGGTACAACCTACCATATAATTCATTATTTTTTAAAAACTGAAGGTTTAAATTCTTACAGATAAAACTAAATAACAGCTTTTATTAAGATATGTTTAAAGTCAGATGGTGACAGGTCAGGTCAGGAAGTTACAGCATGTGTTCTCCCACAACACTTTCCACCATGCCCTCTGTTTAAATCCACATTAATCTCCAGTTTTGTGAGAAATGAGTTCAGTACCCAGCCCAGGCTCCATAAAAAGGAACAAAGTTATCTGCTAGTGTCAGGTGTATGTATCACTCCCCCCTACCAACTGGCTTTCACTGTGCCATGCCGTCAGAGCTCTCATCCCGATTAAAGCTAACTGACATTGGCTTTTCAACCTAAGTAGCAGGGGCATTGCCATTTGATTCAAGAGGAGCGATTTCTCTCATCCTTGTCATTCTGCACTTCTTAGAGGATGGAGCCAACTGCACAGTGACAGCAAACTTGGGGGTCCATGGAGTCAACTAGCTGTTATAGTATCTCAGATGACGATGTCTTTATAATAAAGCCTCTACCTTAGATCAATGTGTCCTACTTTAGCACTTGCATAGCAGTGGAAGACCAGTATGACTCCATAACTCTAGGACCTTTGGCATAAAAAAGTTTTTCACTAATTTTATTTCTAGGAGAGCATAGCTGTCATTCCAGACTACTTAACTGTAATTATTTTTACTATAGAAATAGTAAGTTCTGCAGGCAACAGATTTTACCACTACCTTTGAATGTGCAAGTTTTAATTACATATTGAAGCTTATTAAATCAACACCTCACATATAATAAAATGGCTAAGCACAAAATATTGATTACCTGTCCTTCAAGGCCTTATTAAATTGTTTCCACAAAGTTTGGAACATTTTATAAGCCATTGCTTTTTTTTTGGGGGGGGGGGGGGGGGGAGCAGACATTTTTTATTTTTTCTTTGGAAAAACAGTTGTCTAACACAGTAAGTTATGATTAAATATATGCAGCTGGAATGTTTACTGCATGTCTGCACCTGCATGTTGAGTAATAAGACTCAAGAGATTTGGTAAACCCACAAAAATCACAAAGACAAAGGAGGACGGTGGATTGGAGAACAGCCTGCAGAAAAGCGTCGGACACTACAGGCTTCTTAGAGGGTGTCCAGAACCACGTGGGCATTCAGTTGCATAGTAACAACCTAAACATGAGCATTCTTTATTTACACCAGTCTGTACTCATACCTCCCATATTATTTAAACATGAAGTAAAAAAAGATATTTTTGTGTTTCTTGTTAACAGGAAGTCTTCCAAAGATGGTTACTGAAAATGCATATTATTACCCTGAGGCACCATAACATCCATCTTAATCTCTCAAGAGAGCTCTTGGGAGGGCTGTTTTATGATTACATAAGATGGTTTTGAATATCTTCACAAGATAACAAACAGTTTCAGCTTTCCCCACTGCTTTCATTACTAAGTCCTCAAAAATTAGTGCATCTCCTGTTGACATGGTTTTGAATAAAACCTGAGTATTTCCTGAATGATAGGTCAGACTAGAAAGAGAATATATATAGTCAGATAATTATATTGTTTCACGGTATATTTCTTATGGAAGTTGTATAAAATGTATTAGAATACCACAGCAAGTATAAGGACAATCAGATGGTGGAAAAAAAATTTAAAAATACCACAACAAACTGCACAACAGTACATTTTGTCTTATGATCAGCCCTTAGTAAACCACTTCACTGTGTGTAGTTAGTAACCAGATGGAGGAGCCAAGAGTCCGTTCTCATAACCGGCACACAAAAAATCCCCAACATTTCTACAGCTATGGGAACAAAATAAGAGCACTAAGTAATCTGAATGTATTGTCCTTTTCTGTGCTTTGATATTCAAGACCAAATTAATATTCTGGTCAGATCCTGAGAGTCTAAGTCACTCTGCAGCAAGGCACTGAGCAATTCCTGATAAAACTCTTAAAAGTGATTATTGAAAATGGCTATTTTGGACAATTATTCCCAAGAAAGCTGTGTTTTACAGTGAGGATGACCAAATTCTCAGCTCAATTCAAAGGCAAAACACATAAATATATTGCACTAAAATCAGTACTATGTAAACATTTAGCAGCTTACATCAGACACTCAAAACCTAAAAGTTGGCTAAGATCTGTTGAAGATCACCTAAAAAATCCATTTTTGGCTGTTTAGATACATGCTTGATGACATAGCCTTACTCAGGCATCTTACAGAAAAATTACTTTGCAAACACCTGTCATTCAGTGAATAAGAAGGGCATTACTTAATTAACAAGCTTTGACTTTGTACAACTTCTGTTGTACAAAATGTGCCATAAATAAACCCCAAGGCCACAATTCAAACTGTTCTTGACAGAGCTATTTCACCCCTCGCAGGTTTTTAAGCACTGCCTACTGTTATGAACTCCCCCATTTGAGGGAAGCTTCCACAGTCACATTACTGCAACTCTCCTGGCAGCCCTGAAGCCACCTTTCCTGACCACACACAACGGGTTGTGTGGGTGCTCCTTAGAGCACACTCCGACTTGTGAGTTTTCCCCACCCCAAATGCCATGGGAAGCCCCCAGAGCCCTTACAACACAGACAACCTGCACATCCAGCTGGGGTAGGGAGGGCATCCCCTGCTTCTCAAAGACCTGGTGTTAGCCAACACTTTTTCTACAAAGCAGCACCTCCTTCCCACATGCCTCCCCATGACTCCACATCCCAGCCACTTTCTTTTACGTGTACACTCTAATTTACTTAAAATATGGAGCCAAAGCATCCAGACAAATCTGCTGGCAGACTACAGCTTTGAGCAAAGCTGGAGTGGGATGGAAGCCTACTTGCTCCTCTCTGTATGGGCAGGCTACACAAGAAAACTCAGTTTCAGAAAGGGCATCCAGAATCACCACATCTTTGTGAAGACTGCTTACAGCTGGGCTATGCTCGTACTGGTGAGTTGTGCCAACACCAAATAAAAACTCAAGGAGGTCCCAGTCAGGCTAGAGGTACCCATTCTTATTTGAAAGGAAAAGCACTCCTGAAGCTCCAGAAAATCCTCACCCCAGCAAGTGATCCCACTGACTCCCATGGTCATGCACTATAGCATCTTTTGACAGAAGAGAAAAGGAAAGAAACTTCATAATCCACCAGGCAGAAAAAATGTCACAAGAGCACCATAGCATTGAAAAGCCCCGTGTACTTATAAAGCTAGGGCAGGACTTGAGAGCAGCCAGAATTATGCTGAAAGTAAAGCTAGGATTGCTTCCTGGTGGCAAGAAGATACCTTCTGCCAGGGTGGACCTTATCACTGCGCTAGTGTTGTGACTCCAGCTGGCCCTTCACCTGGCTTTCGACTGACAGGTCAATACCTGCAAGCTTTTGGCCACCACTTCTTTGGGATTCAAAAAATCTTCATTTAGCAGCTGGACACTGTTCTCTGAGTGGCAGCCGGGTTGCCCTTCCCAGGCTGGATAGTGCCCTTACTTCTTGTACTCAGCAACAAGCAGCAACTTCCCTGTCATGGGGTGAAGAAGTGTCTGCAGTGCTGGTCAGTGCAGGCTGGCTTTTAGGGTTTACTCTTTGCTAAAAGCCTCTGTATTGAGGCCAGTACAACTGTGCTTGACAATAAGAAAGTATTTCACACTTGACAACAGTTTGAAGTACTTCTGTAATTCAGCACATGGATTTGACCAACAATAACAACTGACAGCTGTTGTCCTGCTCTGCCAGGTAGAGATGAGGACCATGCTTTGCTAATAGAAGATACTTTCCTTCAGGACAGACCATGTAAGCTTTGGCTTCCCTTGCAAGCATTGGTGCTGAGAGCCTAAAAATAGGCAGAGCTGTAGGTTCTGCCAAGTTGGACCTCTTTTTCTGCAGACAATCCAAACCCATTGCTGATCTCTTTTCTCTGACTCCATTCTTGGGCTCACCTTTCTGCCTCAGCAGCTCTAGCATTACCCCAGCAGCTGATTTAGCCTCTTTCTACCTTTATACCTCAAGCTTTGGAATACCTTAGGAGGCAGCTACACTCCTCTGCCACAGTCAGCTCTTCCCATTAACCACCAACTCCATTTCTCTGGATTCTTCTTACATGCAAAAATTTTAGTCCAAATGGATAACATCTAACAAAGCCATAAGGAACTGAAAATTGCATCTTACCGTTAGAAGTGGCCAATATTTGTGAGAAGCACCACACAAAGCTATTCCTCTCCCTGTGAGCAAGTGAGTACATCAGGAAGGGAGGAGACTTCTGAGAAACTGCTTAAGATAACTTTTTCAAGGTGAATTGTTGGGGCTCCATTACAGCTGTTGACTGAATTGTGACACCTGGGGCCCATTGACAATTCCTCTTCCCACCCCCCCAAGAAATTGCTCTCAGAAAGTGTGATTTTGCTGCAATTGAAGTAATCCCTAGGAAAGAGTTCTTCTTTCAAACTGTCAACTAATTTTTTTCATTATGATTCTCCAGTCCTGAAGCAGTATCATCAGCTTTTTCACATAAAATGAAATTTACTTCCACAGTTTGCTATCTTAAATATATACACATATAAATACATACATAAACACATATGCTTTACATTACTTTCTTCTTCTCTCCACACTGAGAACAAGTAAGAAGTCAGGGAATACAAAAAAAATTATGATTTGAAGTAGTGCCAAAATTTGGCTGAAATTATGCTCAGGTAGTAGGTAGAATTTTTGCCTAGGACGCTGAATTCCCCCAGACATATTACTGTAATCAAAACTACACAGAAATATGCATTATATTTGTACAACAGATTTGGACACTTTCCTTAAAAAGAGAACTATACACAAATATGGACAGATGGAAAGAAGCCACCCTTCACCTATACATTTATCTATCCACCTGCCCATATCAGCCTCCTTCAGTGCCCAGAGGTAGGAGTGGGTGTAAGCAGGCCCTTTCCACGCTCTCTCAAGCATCCCAGCAGACCTCTTCCCCCAGTGCCACCAGCTAACAGAGGATCCTAATGCCTTCTTCCTCTCCTTCTCCTCCCTGCTCACAGACCCCCTGTCAGTCTCAAGACCATCAGCTGTCATTATGCCCCAGTATTTAGCTAAGCCTAAAATATAACTGTATTATGTAATAAATAGGGAAGAAACAAAAATACAGAAAATAATTATGGGTCAGATCCATAGAGAAATATAAGCTTTGGATCAGGACCCTATAATTATTTTTGACCTTGCACATCTGCAAAAACTTAGCAGTGATTAATTCTTCCTGGGTGGATTTTTGAACTTATTTTGAACAAATGGGTCATTATTACCTTAATTACCACGGCCAGGTAGAACACCTATTTCCAAATTGCTCTTGAGCTAATATCCTTTGTTCCAATTAGGTCTATTAGCATTATAATTTCCACACCCTGGGAACTTTTTGCTATTTTCAAAGGTCTTTTTCCCCAGATTCAAGATTAAATCAATCATCACAGGTGTTGTTCCAATATAGATTCTTTCAACAGAATGGGCCAAACTGCAAAATCTTACCTTATAGTTGATTTCAATGGAGTTGTGGTAGGTGCTTGTGGTAGTGAAACTCTGCAATTGCTTCAGGAGGATTATGGCTATGCAGTTAGAGTAAGTACAGAGCTAACCCCCTTGTGCTGCACATACCCACAAACAAATGCAAAGCCAATCCATAGACTTCTAATACTGATGACTGACCTTAGCTTTAGTATAACATGATGTTCCTGAAATCACTTGAATCAGGCTAGAGATGGAGTACTTCAACCCAGATTTGGAATACCCTCCAAAACAGATGGAGAATTCAGACTTCATGGTTTGGTTGGGCTTTCTGTTAAAACAGAAGTCCAGACCTTACCCTGAACATTGTTCCTCTACCTTCTTTTGCTCACCCAACGCTGTGTTTGTACATGAGGTTTTTCGTACAAACTGGAAAATAATTTGCTTAAGTAGAAAAGGTATTAGAAAGAAGGAACAATTTGCTTGCCTGTACAAAGAATAATTTTACAAAAGTGCCATTACAGGGCCCTGACTGAAATTACTCTCAGCTTACACAATTGTAAATGAGAAGGTGATTTTATCAGCTGTGAAAACTGCACACAGAGGATGCATAGACAGACGCATCTCAACTTTAAATGTGTGATCCTTCCACTAGCAGGTGGGGACTGGGTAAACAACAACCAGGAGTTCTGCTACCATCTTTTTTGGTCTGATGCCTCTGGAAATAATTAGCAAGCCCTCATAAATGATGTTTATAATATATAAGTGCTGACAAACCCTGAAGTATACAGTAAGTCTCTTTAAAAAAAATGAAAATACATAATGAATGATGATCACCTACAATATGAATTATAGATTCTGTGCAAGTTGGCCTGATTCACAATTATGCAGTGCTTAAGGGTCTGCTGCTACATTTACATTTTTATCATGAGCCTTTTTAGTTTGTATCATCTTGAAATATAGATTAAAATTCCACAGCCAGATGATTAATTAAGTCTAAAAAAACCCTGCATGCCTGATCTCCATATACTGAAGATGAATGTCGTGCAGTTTTTACCCCAGATGAATATCCAGCTCTGAATTTCAGTAAGACCCTAAGACTTCAGGACTGAAGCTTTTATTTACACAAAAAGTAGGCTTCCTGGAACACCAGTTCTGTAATCTATTTTTGCTGGATGAGAGAACAAATGCAATCAGATTTTGATACAAAGTCATATGTTTCACAAATTCTTTAGATGCAATCTTTCATCTGGAGAAAAACACCAAATTGTGGATTGCTTAGTGGAAAACTCATTGGAGGACAGGAGACTTTTAGACACAAAAATTAAACAATCTCTTCCCAAAGTGTGTGGTACTAAAAAGTCCCACATGGGAATTCAGAGAAATCGACTGTGCATATCAGTATCTGGGCTGTCTAACTGCAAAAGCTGGTAAGAACAGCCATACTGCCTAGCGCAGGAATAGTTTTTTAAACTCTTTTGGAGAACTGACTAATGTGGCTGAATAGTGAAGCAGTGATATGTGTTTTCCAACCCCTTGTTTGTGCAGAGAAAATCTGTCTTCCAATAAATTATTCAAAACATAACTGCTAACCTATTTAAGTTTGAAAATATGTGTACTGTAATCAGGAACCATGTTTCTTAGCTGTTTGAACAGCTACACGCCAACTCCAGCATTCTCTAAAGTGCCTGCACAAAACAGTACATGAAGATAACTATGTCCAGTGAACCATTCTGAGCAGTAAATCTTTCACAGTTCTGGGGCAGTGTGTCAAAGAAATCTAGATGTTCCCTAAATATAGAAAAGCCTATTTAAGTATAACTTGCAGAAAATGTGTAAAAATACTTCCAACTTCTGCAAGTCTTTCCAATGTAACTTTAAGCATGACAGCTGCCCCATTCATGTCAAAGGGTTAATGAAATTTCTTCAATAATGTGTCAAGGTTAAAGATTTTCTCTAAACAAATACAACTTCAGTGGAACTATTTACATAGTCTGCTTTTCTACATGGGAGATTAAATAAGCTGTAGCATTTTGCAATTTTAATTTACGGTGCATTTTCCAGCATCTTCCCATTAGTTTCATTTTTAGGAGAATCAAACATTAATATAGAAATCATGTGATCAGCAATTTTATGTAATGTGCTTTTTTACCCTTGGCCATTGCCAAGGAAATAGCACTAAACTTAGAAACAATTGCAGTGCTCCAGTATTTGAACCAGAAGCAATTACAGTATTAGTAATCAGTGTTAAAGCACAATAATATGCTTAGTTAAGGCAATCCCTAAACCACCTTATTGATTTTGTATATTATAGAAATTCAATGTAAAATTGCCAGATGTAACTCATTGGGATTTCCCCTTTCAATGAGGATTTTTTTTTGTTTTAGTTTTGACATTTTCAAAAGCATATTAATTATGTGGCAAAGGCTGCTATTAATACATTTCCAGCATCTCACTAAGAAAAGATATATCAGATTTTATCACCATATTTGAAAACTGTTCAAAACTTGTGATTTTTCCATTTTAATATTTTTAGATCTTGCAAGAATGTGTGTACCTGCTTAATCCCACATTCTGTGTTTACATCCACAGAACTTTTCAGTTAAATACACAACTGAGTTTTTCCAGGCACAGGACTTCAATAATGTGTTTTGGACCTTCAGTAATGTGTTTTGGACTATGTCTTGCATTTGCTTAGATAAGTATTTGACTGACTGATAGGTATTCCAAGTTTCAGACACATTAAAAGGTCAATATCTAAATAAAAACTTAAAATACTGATTTATAACTAACATATAAAAATACTAATTTATAACTGTTCTGCAAAAAAGAGGTAATTGACAGAATATAAAGACAGACATCCTGGCCTGCTTGAACTAAATGGGGTGCCTGTTTCTGAATCCACCTGCCAAGATTTCACCAGTGCTACACAGGTGTCTGCAAAATCTCTCTCTCTGTGTAACACGAAGTACATTAATACTACCACTGTTGCAGAATCAAGTACATGAAATTTAAGAACACCTATGCAACCCTGAGGAATTATGATGCAGTCTTAAATTTCATGCTTATGCTATTTTTTTCAGAACAATGACTTATAACCATATGACTATAATGTAGTTCTACCAATCTAATATAAAAATACTGTGTCTCTAGGACCCTCCCTCCCATGTGGCAGATGTGGGAACTTACATGATGCATGAGACAGGGGATTCCAGGCAGAGTAAAGGTCATTTCAAGGTTAAGGAATTTGAATACTGCCTTGGAGTATCTGCCTCTACTACATCATGTGGTGGAATATATGTCATTTACACTGATAGTCTCAAAAGTGGTCACTAGCTGTGTGTCTCTGTTTATGGATATTTAACACACATATTTATAGGAAAGCTGGCTACTCCTCACTGCTTCTGGAATCAATGGGAACTGTGCTTTCAGCACATCAACAGGTTCATTTTCTGGAAATCCAGGTTGTAGTCGTTCACAAATAAATGGCAATTCTTGATTTCACAGTCAATAAAAATAAATAATTAAGGCTTGTGATGTGCTCAGATACTACAATAATGGGTATGATTTGAAAAAGAAAGGAAAATAAATCCATAAGGAAGCAATTGTGTTGCCAGAGAGTTTGAACATCATGCAGCAAATGAACACAAGCTGCTCACTGAATGGGGCAAGCACAGGCCCTCCACCCCACTGGTCTGCCTGTCCTGGGGCAGGGATAAGGTGGTCAGTGGGCAGCGGCACCTGGCTCTCAGAGAAACTCTGTTCCCGCACTGAACAGCAGAGAAATAAATAAAATATTGAGCAGTTGCTCCTGAACTGAGCACTCTCCATTAATGCTCGCTAATTCCAGCCAACACTACTGTCTCTGGAGTTTTGTGTAGGCAGAGAAGGTGCTGAAACAAAGATACTCAAGAAACTTTCAAGCTGGAGTTTCTAACAATAGCATGTGCGCATTATCCATCTTCAGCAGTCATTCCAAGTTCGTCTTTTCAGTGTCACTCCCTGGCTTTTAAAAGCCAGAACCCCAGATGCCATCATCTAGGATTGTACTGACACTGGCATGATTCGACAGAAGGGTTTGAACCTTTGGCTCTGCTAAGGAGAGTGCACTCATTTTAGCTAATGGAATAATGGATAGCAATCTTAGGTTGTCATTCTCAGTCTGAATCGGCGCTAGAGAGGAATGGACACTTTACTAGCTTTTTTCACAGATATTTGTGACAGCAGAGAAATGATGATTCCTACTTCATTTCCATGCACTTGATTGAAGCGTGCTCTCTTAAAAACCTCAATTTTCCCTGCCGATTTCCCGTTCTCCCCTCTCCTCTCCAAACCACCTTTTTTGCAGCCTTGCATCTTAGCTATCTCATGGTCCTCATTTCATGCTCCTCTCCACTCAGTCCCGATCTTTGCTCAGCAAACCCCAGTTCAAATCATATACAGATTACGCCTGAACTGTGGTTTTTCAAAGTGCTATAAGCAAACCCAATTTGGAAAGAATTTCAGAAGAACAAGCATAAAACAAACACTATTATACCAAATTTCAGGTAGTTTGCAGAGAAGAAGTAACTTTTTTTTTCTCCACAGGGACCAAACTTCGTATTTTTCTTAGCCTTACAATTAGTTTTAGCTGAAATTTTTCCAAACCATTTAAACCATCCAGAATCATTGAAACGTCATTTAGAATTATCAGTCCAAACAGCTGAATGCCAGCAAAGTGTGAGGCAAGTGAAAAAATGTTCTTACTACAGAGAATAATTAGCACAGCTTCTTGAAATTTGCCACCAATTTCTGTGTTAACAGCAAATGCAAAAAAAAAATCAAGACAAAAATAAATACTTATGTGAATGTATTTACCCATGTAGAAAGTTCTGGAGCTGTCTTAGTAAATTTTTGTAAAATTTGCTTGGGCCAAATTTATTTCCATTCATCCACAAAGGGCCAACTCCTATAAATTTCAGGGTTTTGGACAGTTTACAGGAAAAAAAACCCCGATGTTGGTCAGGGCAATGGCACTTGTGCCATTTTCATCAAAGGTTAGAAATCATAAGATGCAATACACTCAATAGGTTATATAAGTAAATTCTAAGTTATTTCTGTAATTATATAGCTATCAATTATAAGATCCAGAAAGATGCTCTCCATGCCTCCTTCCTAACCCTACCTAATCTCTGTTTGATTTTGATTAAACCTATCTTATTTCTCTCTCTGTCTCTCTTTTTTTTTTTCCTCTTGTTATCACACAACTGCTTTGTAGGTTGTAAACTTTCCTGGACAGAAATCATATTTTATTGCTTCGAGCAGTACTTATGCATCTTTCAGGTGAGTCTGTTCATGTTCTGCTGTAAATCTGCACTTCAACTTAACAAAGATTATAATTAGGCAAATAATAATAGAAAGACAGATTGCAGATCCCTTACTCACAGTCCTGAGCTATTACTCATGTGAGCTGCTCCATGAAATCAGTCACCAACTGCATGACTCGTATGACAAAATGAGCAGTTAGGACTCCAGTCTGGTCCATTACCATGATGTAATGTTGCACATTTGTGTAAATTGTTCTAATTCAGAGGTCTTTTCAGTGTAAATGTCTCCTTGGATACACTCTGTTGCAGTAATAGATTAACTTCCAAACTGCAACGCCCCAGCAGGAGGCAGGGCAGCAGCTAGTATGGCGGGATGTATACAGTAGCTAATTAATACTTAGGTTTTTCTAAGTTTAATGGATCCAGGTCATTAACATCCAAATATTTGAGTGTAAGCTACAGCCTTTCCAAGGGATCTGCAAACGTGTGACAAATAGCAATATCACTATTCTAAGTCTTCTCAAATTATACATGGTATATCTTCAAGTTATACAGATACCCTTTTCCAAGCCGTGTTGCCACGTTCCTGGGAGAGAAGCTGGCATGCTGGATGGAAACATGTAGGCTGGTTTAGGACATGAGTTGAACAACAATAGCTTAGACTATCCATATAAATATTGTCACTTAGTCATACAGACAGATATAAACACTTTCTCTCTCCTATCCTGTTTGAGCCTCTGCTGACTCTGGTACTTCTACAGCCACGGGGGCACCCCTTCCTGTCCTGCTCCAAGACACCTGTGGCCAGGCTGCCAGCTATGGCCATCATTCTCACAGCCCTTTTTGCTGTGTCTTTTCCTGGCCATAAATATTCTTCTTCAAATGTTGCTGATGGATCAATATTTTTACAAGTTTGAAAACGGCAAGAACGTATTTGAAAAGCAATTTATTTTCAAATGGGAAATTAGCAGAGCTAATTAATCCAACAGGATGAATTAATCAATTGGCATTAAAAGGGATGCTTTTCACATTAGAAACTGGTCATCAGTCCTTTTATTTTACTTTATTTTTCATAATTGGTTGCTTGAAAATAAATGTTTCGTCTGTCACAGGCTTTTTTGGTAAGAAGCAGTGAGTCAGAGTATGGTGGGATTTTTCAAGAGGAGCTTAATCTACTGGATGGCTTTTTGGGCAGTGATTCATCCTTGCCCACACAGTGCAGAACAAGAGCATCTCATCATTTTGGACTTTCATTTTGTACTACAGCTAACAGGTTTCCAAATCTGCTTTACACTTTCTTATAAAGGTGACTATTCTCACAGAAGTTGCACCGTTGTGCTATCAATACAGTGCAAATGCCCATGTGTGTCTGAAATAGTGAAGAACAGCCAGGGAAGAGGAATCAGTGTGTAAATGGTGAATTTTCTTTTCATTTTTAGGCACTGAAATATTTTTTTTTCCTGAAGTCAGTCACTAAAATGGGATCCTTTTTTGGTTCTTCTTTGGGATTTTCTCTGTTCCCCTTTCTTTTTCACCTACACTAGAGAGTACAATCAGCTAAATGACTTTCAAAGTATTTTCCCTAAACCATCCCCTTTTTCCTCATTTTGATAGCTTTGAACTTTATCCAACATTAATTTTTTGAAATGTACAGAGCACAGAATCAAATAAATTAAAGGTATCCCTCAATCTACTGAATATTTCAAGTGTTGCTGATGATTTGGGAAGTGAGAGTGCAGAAGAAAAAGCACACTCCCCCAAATCCCAACTCTTAATATCAGATGTTTGAGAAAACTGAGGACCAAAGGGAGAATAAGAAAAATGGAAGGAAAAATACCCTAAAGCTGAAAAGGCATGAACTGGCAAATTTGATGATTTAGGATTTCAAAATGAAAAAAAATATCGAAACAGATCTCTAAGTACTTGATTCCCGCTCACAGAGCTTGCTTCCAACACATCTCACAGATAAATTGATTTTACAGTGAGCTAATAGTGATTTGACAGTGCCCTGACATGAAAAAAGGGCAGTACCTGTTATGCCTATTGCCTGCCTTGTGTTGGCTTGGAGTACTCTTGCAGCTGGGAGGACAATCGAATCACTTTGTTTATGCAGGTGACAACTGAGTCACTATGACAGTTTGTAGTTACACTGGCATAAGACAGCAATGAAATTTCTGGTGAGATTTGGAAATCAGATGGAAGAAATGGTGACACAGAGAATAAAAGTGCACGCTAAATGGGGCAATGCAAAGGGATACCACGGAAAAGACTCCATTGATTCCCAATGAAGTATCAGAGTGATGGAGAATGAGACAGCTCCAATTTAGAAACTCAGAAGATTGCCAAGTGTCTGGGAACACATCTAGAAGAAAGAACAGAGGATAATTATCTCATACAAGAAAATTAAATATAAAACAACATCAGCTACATTTTCAGAAGTAACATTGCCAGTAATTTATAAAATGGGCACCTTGGAAGACCAAAACATGCAACTCAGCAGATTGTCAAAAGGCAATCAAGTATCTGAACACACACACACAAACACACATACATCTAACAGACTGGTGACGATTTAAAATCTCACTCTTTGCTGCCTGTTAGACAACCCAGAATTTGTTAACTAAACTTCTGTTGTTTGACTTCATTTCCCAAAGGACATAACTTTACAGAAATGCTATCCCATTTGTCAAAAGTTATAATTCCCTACATGCAGAAAGGCCCACGTAAACAAAGTAATCACCCCAGTCTGGCCAGCTTTAGACTGTGACAGGTTTTGCACTAACACTGGTTATCTTTCAGTTAAAGACAAACTTGGTCTCCCAAGCCACTTTTCAAAAGCAGAATAATTTCAGAAAAATACACGTTGAATGCATTGTCCAAATGACCACTTGAGCTGCAGGAGGACCTCAATCAGGCTTTACAACCATGGATCAGAGAGAGAATCTAGTCCATGATCTCCATCTCCGTTCAGATGTTAGTACAATATGCAGTTTAGGAAGCAAAATTAGATTATGCTCTGGAAATGGAGATGGAACCACTTCCCACCACAGACCAGAATGGAAAGCACCCAGTGTACATGGGGACATAGAACTGTGTGGCAAAAATGCCAGTTTCTTTACTTCTTTTTTTTTCAAGTCACCTACAACTTCCTTTTGTTGAATAAAAGACAAAGAACAAAAAACTATAGTGATTTATTTTAAAAGCCATTTCTGAGAACATTGAGAATTTTATTTAAAAAGCCTTGTGGCACAATTTTCTAAGAGTGGCCAAATATATTCTATATTGATCTGTTCTTCATGGCTTATTTGAAAATTAATTAAATGTAAAATGAACTGTGATGGCAAGAAATGCACAAGCTGTTGGTTGGCTATCTTGGACAGAATAATTCATGCCCAGCACTTTGCTCTTCTACAGAAGAATGTCCTTCCAAAATAATGTGGAGGCAAACCACCACTGTCACATAGGAAAACCTTATTGTCTTTGCTCTCTGTGCATCTGTGCCACCAGTTTCCAGCATTGTCAAATCTACCATTCATAAATGCTAATCTCATTTTCAATAACATAAAAGAGCAGAACATCAGCAGACAGTTTCCTCTGACCACACAATTTCATTTTGCAAGTTTATGGAGGAACCTTTTAGTTTCCTGAAAAAAATAATGCCCTTTTCTTCCCAAGGATTGGGACAATCTCAAATATGACATGCCTATAGAAGTGATATAGTATTTTCTTGCTGTGCATGGTTAGCAGTGCAATTCTTTCCACTGAACACAAGACTGGTATGCTGCACTCAGCAGTGTCAGTTTTATAAGGCTAAAATACACCTTACAGATTTCTAAAGCTTAGTTGCCAGTAGTTGCTGTTTCCATATTCCTTGTGGCCAACAACATTTAGTCAGAACATATATAGTTAAACTAATATGCTCTGTAGTGTGTATACATTATTAAACACTTCTTTTATATTTAACAAAAAATTTTTGTTGTATTTTTAAATACCCTGATCATTCCTTTAATTTTTTTTTCATATCAGATACGAGAACGAGCAGGGACTACACAACAAATCCCTTTGCCCTCAGAGCAATATAATAAAGAATTCTATTGGCTAGTATAAAAAAGCTGGATAAATGAACAATGTAGTTGGATTTGCTGAAAAACAGGAATGGGATATGTGACTGGAAATCTGTTTAATTGGCCAGAACACATACATGCAGTCTACATTGCACGTGCACAGCGAGTACACTATGGACAGGTAATTAATGATCTGCAGCACAGAGGCCTGCAATGCATAATAAAAGGAGGCAGAGGCTACTGGTGCTCTGTTGCAGTGATTGGCAAAGAAACAAAGAGCTAAGATTCGGGGTGAAACATGTCCTGTTCTTGAGCTTTCTCAAGCAGGCATACAGAAGGTAGTGAAAGGAGGACAAAAACCCAATCCCCTTTCCTTTTCAGCTTTACATAAAAGATGGCAATCGCATCAGCAGAGAACACTTGCAGCTGATTCAGCTCATTCATCAGCCGTTGTTTGGGCTTAGACCCAACTCTCATTGAAGTCAAGGGGAGTATTTCCTTTGCCTTCTGTGCTGAAAGGGATTGAGTCTTTCAAAGTCCTCTGGGAAAGCAAAGACCTCTCCTTTAGCAAAAGCTGAAAATGCTCTTTTCTCAAGCAGCAGAAATGCTAAAGCAATTGCATGTCAGACATCTCAGTGTGGTCTGGCAGAACTGCTATTACCTTCCCACAGCATGCTGCACCTGGAGAGAAGCCACAGTTAAATGGGAAATGCTTATCCTTCCCAAACATACAGCACCATCTATTATACTTTGTATAAAATGAAGCAATTCTCTGTTGTCTATCTGCATGAGAGCAGTGAGGCAGAGCTCTCTGGTGGCTCCCAAGAGCAGAAAATGAGGTGGTACTTTTTTTTTTAAAAAAAAACAAACCAGTACTCTTTATTTATGGCAATTATTTGCAAAACTCTGTTTCTTTGAATAAATCCAAAAGAAGCAGTTTCTCTTGCACAATATTCCTTCCACACGACTCAAAATAGTATTTGTTTTTCCTTTGGAGCGCACTAAAAGTTCCTTGCTATCACGGAGTACTCGCAAGACCCCTTTCACTGCTCAGTTCAGCTGCTCTCTGACTTCACACAGGCAATAGCTTTTCTCAACCACCTTACTTGCTACTGAAATGCATGAGGGGGGTCCTACTTTCCCCACCAATTCCAGCCCACACAGCAACAATAGAAAAAGCAGGTAAGACTTCCATAGGTGTGGAGATCTCTGATTTTTTTTTTTCTGCAAAGTTAACAACCTGTATGTGGAATTAGTTCTTCTCACTGACAAAAAAATTACTTTTTCTGAAACAAGGCTTCTAATTTTTTCCTCTCCATGCAGGAATACTAAAGCTCTTACAGGGCATTTGTGAACATATCTGTTCCTGTTCAAGGGCTTTCACGTGCACCAGTGTATCATCTAGGTATAATCAACATGCCAACAGAGACCTGCAGAAAGTACCCTTTCCATTAACCTTTTAAATGTGACAGTCACATTGTGCAAATTGAAATCCATCATTTTAGATTGCTGCAGGATTATTTCTAACTGAGGCAAAATTATCTTCTCTCTACTCTTCGGCTCTGCTTCCTTCTGACAATGTGCCCTTTAAGATCCCCTCTGGAAACCAGCTACATTTACAACTACCTTGACCTTATTCATTCCTCTCATTTTCTGTAGTTTACACCAAATCTGGTGCTGCTATTTTTCATGGCTTACACTTAGGTCATCTCCAGTCTCATATATGATTTAAGGAGCTTTTCTCCATGGCCCTTCCTTCTCCACTCCCACTAACAGGGGAGATGGCTTTGAAGGGGTGGGTTCCTCATGCTGTTAACTTTTGGTACACCAGCACAATGCAAACATCATTGCAGATAGGCTGACAAGAATTTTTTCTATTTTCTGTGCCATTTCTAATCTGAAGAGGTCCAGGGAAGAGAGAATGGTTTGTCTCAGATAATGTACTATCTCTGAAAGAAAATGTTTCATTGGGTTTACATGATTCAGTTCAATAGCATGATTTTACTGACTGGCAGGGAAGACAACCCCAAAGGTGAGTTTGTCACTGCTATCTCAGGTGGTCAAGACAATAATGCTGTAGAATCTAACTCACTAATTGAATTAGAAATGATACAGAACTGACTGATGTTTGATAAGAACCAAACCAACATGGTTTGGAGCCTGCCATCATTGTGTTTTGGCTAGCTAAGAACCAAAGGGGAAGGGGGGAAAGTGGCTACGTAAGCTGGCAGAGGATGTCTGAAGATTGGTACATCGCTGAGAACTTCAGGATGAAAGTGGCCAATGAGTTGTTTTATACATTCTTTGCTTGACCTGAGCGTGTAGATATGGATGTACTGATGGAGGTCAAAGACATTCAAATGTCTGTGGAAGTGTCTGAAGAAACTGAGACTTGCAATTGCATGTCAGTCCTGAAGTACACAAAGATGGAGGGCTTGGGGAAATGCATGACATTCCTGAGTGGCACTACTCAGGTCAGAATAGGGATTGGGAATGGCAGAAAGGATTGGCAAAATAAACACTAGTTCTCCAGAAACAGAAGATACCACAGAAATCCTGACCGCATCAGAACTTGTAAGAACAAGCTATAACCTAGCCACTAAAATGAGTCACAACTCTACTTCCACGCACAAGTAGCACCTTTGCTGCAGCGGGGTATGGAGTCTCTTTTCCCACACTGAATCTTTCTGATGAGCTCTGGCAGAACAGAATGACTCAGAGGACAAGGGAAAAGCTGCTCCCACAGCAGGAGAAGGCCTCTGGCAAGCTGAAGAACTGCTTTCCAGTTGATAGAATGCACTACCGAGTTTCTACAAAGGCTGGCTGGGTCTGGTGCACCAGTCAGATGGCTGGTTGTCTCCAGAGGAGATCCAAATACATGGTGAAGCCTTTCAACAAGAATTCATTTTTATAAGCAGCCCTCATGATAAGTTCATGATCCTCACCCAAAGAAATGTGGTTTTTTTTTTCAGAAGACAGACAATTTTACCTTGAGGACATGACCTGGGATGGGGAGAACAGCTAATGACCCCCATGCAACCTCCCTTTCCCCAAATGAAGTTGATCCAGAGGAACTGGCTACACCAAACCAGTGGTGAGGTCTTGCCTCTCTTGTGGAATAACTGCTGTTTCCAAACCACTGTCACTGGTCAGGTAAGCAGGGCAAGAATCCTCACAGCCTTCCTGGAGTACACAATAACTGAATCCTTTAAGGGCTGAAAAGAAGCCTCACGTACTGCTTCCGAATTTCTTCCCGTTCACATTAAGAACCAGGGCTAATGCTTTGTGGTTTCGAGGGGATGGAAAGCCTGAGGGTGGTGATAGCTTGTGACAGCAACAGCTTAGGTTCTTCAGAAAAAAATCCCCAATAAAAATTCTCTGCCCCAGAGGAATTGTTACGTTGTTATACTTTGAAATGGGCAGTGATTAACTCTGAAACTTGTTTGATGTTACTTGAGTGAGAGCGGTGGTGTTTTGGGATGGTAATGTGTAAAAATCCTTTAACTCAAATGCTATCTGTATAGCTGCTTAGCTGAAATTCACCAGTTGTATTTGTTATGCTATTTTATTTGGGACGTGTTGTTCAGAGTGTCATTATTTTAATCTCTATCAGGATATTAATCCATACAGTAGTACAGTGAGTGGAGTAATTCCTGTTGAAACTGGTGGGTGGGTACTACTACTTTTGAGGTTGGCAAAGATATGAAACAGTTAACAATTAACAGTGAATTATCCATAGAATCTGGATGCTGTTATGATAACACTGTTGTGCTGAACACTCATATCACAAGCTGTCACCATTAACACAGAAAATACACATTCAGAAGCAAGATGAAGGACCACACTGAAGTTTGTTTTACTAAGGGGTATGTGCAAGAAATTAAATAAGAAACACCCAAAGAGAGATGAAAAGCAAGTTGTCAAGGGAACATCAAGGAACATGGTCCTTAGAAAAGCCTTGTGATAATGGCGGGGCAGGTGAGGGACACTTTCCTGTTTGAAACCGCCTCTGTTTAGGAAAAAGGTATACATAAACTAACTGAATTGAACTGAAGATGACCAGCAAACTACGTATGGATTCACTATAACTGCAAGCAAGTTAATTTCTCTAGGATGGATAAATAATCCCAGTTGCTAGTGACACAAAGCATAGATTCATGTGATACTAGTTGCACTACACAGTCCCTATGTATAAATAACTCAAACCATCATAATCTTGATGTGGACAATTCGACGTTACCCATTAGATTAATGTGTGAGGTCTCAAGAAGCAAATATGGAGAGAGAAACTCAAGTTGTTTTCGTATCCTCATTATTCACAAGAGTGCATGTCCTGCAATGACAGGCACTGCCTCCCAGCATCCAGGGTGTACACCTGAAAAGACTCAACTTAGCAAATGGTCTCAGCTGAATGAAATATTTAAGATCAACATTAAACATGTTCCCTAAACATTTTACTAAGTGTGGATAGGCTTAATGTGGTGCTAGGTATTTTTCTGAATCCAGCTAAGGTGGCTGACTCAGCTTTTGTGTCTATGAGTCAACTTGATCCCAGGGGCTCTGTGTATTTCAGCTTTCTCTGAATGCAATGGAGAAAGGGGCTCCTCATCTGTTAACAATTTCCAAGAGAGCAATTCAAAAATTGGATCTTACACTATAATACTTATTCTTTTTCATACTGTGGCAGAATTAATTTACTGGATGTGAAAAATTGAACTGCCACCCCAGGTAACGTTTTCAGTCTCTGATCCTGTTCCACATTCATGACTTAGCCCTGTGCAGAGAGCAAAATTCTTGTTTCAAGGAGGGCCTGAAGATTTCTGAAATCTGTTTTGAGATAGAAATGAAAGTCCACCCTTCCAAAATTCTCCACAAAAGATATGACTGAACGCATTTTGAGTTGATCAGAAATGTTTCAATGAAGTTGCTTTTTTTATTTTACTTTTAATATTGTAAAATCACAACTTACAAAGCAACAATATTGAGCAAAGTAAAACAAAAAAGAAACATTTTAAAAATTTTTTCTTACACTCTTCAAATACCTTTTTTGACTTACGTGAACTAAACCCTGAGATAATTTCTTTTTCAAAAATAGTATCTCATCAAGTATGATAGACTAAGCAGATTTGGATAGAAACACTTACTAGCTAGCTCTGTTTCTGTGGATAATCACAGAAACATATTACAAGATTAAAAATAAGGATATTAAATGCCTTCAAATCTGTAACAATAGAATAAATGCCAGAACAGTCTTTCATTTAATCTAATAATATCAAATCTACCACATTTGTATTTTAAGTCAGACAGCAGGAGCTATTTTAAAGAACTTTTAGCAACTGTGCTCCTATGGAGTGGGTGACCCTTTGTTTTGCAGGCATCGCTCAGTTGTCATAAATGACAGAGATTCTCACATGCAATGAGATCACTGGGATGGCAAGTTTCCAAGCGTTGTTCTCACCAGGTGAGGGCAGTCATATTCCTTAATGAAAAGCAAGCAGCTGTCACCTTGGGAGAAAACCAGATTGGCCGCCCACACATATAGCCAGAGGGATCCTGCTTGGCCTGAGCTTTGTGTATACCAGAGGAAAAGAAAAATCTGACACAAGGGAAGGGAAGAGAATATTTCACGAGTGTAATTTATTTGTGGTTTTTGTCTCGCATAGCCTGTCCTATTTGAACATCAATTGCTATCATTTTGGTGGAAGCGGGGGCACTGGGATAATATACATATTTATGTGCAAAAGAGACGTGGAAATGCAGTCATCTTTGTCCCGATGCACTGAAAGACTGTAACATCTGCATATCAATAGCCACAAATTTGATGCAGTTCTCAGTAGTGTCATTTCAGAGAAACTCAAACGGGGGGGGGGGGGGGGGGGGGAATGTGTGTGAATTTTCAAGTCTTTTTTCCTATGGCACTGGCTTGCTTTTCTCCTATTTGCAATCAATGGGCCAAATTCAGCACAACAGATGAGGATGGTGCAGGGCATACCCACCTGGGCCAGAAAACGTTACTGTGCTCTGAATGAGGGATAAGAAACTCACCTTTGCCTCTGCTGAAGGAGAGAACAATTTCACTTGTCATGGTACCTCCATGGGAATTTAAAGATAGCTGCTGCAGCTTCTCTGGAGACAGCACTGAGCCCTTCTTGGTCCCTGGGGAATGGGAGGAATGAGATCAACGAGTGCTATAGCTGCTTGCTACAAAATGTGTGTGCTGACCCTTGAGATCTCCTCAGCTCTACAACCCCTGAAATTGCTTGGGCTCCTGAAGAAAATGGGTCCCTAATGAATATCCCTGTCCTCAACTTCATCAGAATGAATTTGGCATTAATTTTGAAAGAAACCCAGCATTTAAGAGTTATATACCCTGCACTTTCCTAAAAATCAGCTATTGGTAACTGTTGGAGACATGGCCTGGAAGAGTGCCGGGCGGTCAATGGTAGCTCTTTCTTCCTTCAGGTTTCTTCAGCAAACCCGCAAAAGAAAGTGTACCAGGAAACTGGCATCGGGCTGACAAAGGCATTGTGGGCTTGCACGATATAGTAAAACATCTGCTTCCAGTGCTGCTAGTAAAATGCCTACTATGAATGCACAGGAAAGAAAACAAGTACCACAGGTGCTGCAATGTTAAAAAGCATTGAGAAATATTCTTATTGGGTGGGAAATAGCTCAACAGAACTGACAGTTTTTGTCATCACTCTTACACTTCCCTTGTAGGAATACTTTTAAAAATCTACTGGGCCCAAAATCAAGCTTTTACAAAAGTATCAGGCCCATTTACTCAGTCAGATGTTCAAAGGATTTCCCCCCCACTATTTCCTTTAGTCCTCAAATTACAGGAAATTATCTGATACAAGCCCAGTGTATGCATGAGAATGAGAGAAATTCATCCTGCAATAGAGAGGATGTTACTGTTAGTAATTTATTATAGAATTAATAACTATTTATCATTGCAAGTAACTATGTTTCACCTGTTAGGGTAAGTTTAGAATTCAACACCCCTTCCACAGAATAGTGATTACTCATGTTGATAAAACAAACAACAAAACAGTTGAAAAAGGGAGTTCCCAGCCAAGTCAACAACATAATCCTTTCACATCTTTGTGTTTCAGTCGAAAATACAGAACTACGTAAATCCCTTTTGAAAGCTGAACCAACCAAATGGCATATGAACCGCTTTTAATTGGGGGGGGGCGGGAAGTTAAGAGGAATTGTTTTGAGTCAGTTTGCTTCTCAGTGGGATAACTGAAAAGGCATCTCCTCTTCCTGTGTACGTGTCTGTATTCCTCAGGATATTTCATAGTACAGTCATATGTGATTCTTGTTTGTGTGGTTTTGTTTTTTCAAAGTCTTATAATAAGCAGATTTCTATGAAATAGCTTTTTCTTACTGACACTGTATTCATAAAGACATCTATGAGCCACAGGCATGACGCACCTATATCAAGGGTAAGCAAACATTATCCTCAGTGTATTTCATTTCCAGCTCCTTTAAATAGGATTGTGTGATGACATTTTAACTGTTCAGATAAATCAGATACTTTTTTTTAACTTCTCTTTTATTTGACAAAAAACACATTGCAGACATTGATTTTCAAAGTTCTGCATTGCATGGCAGTTGCACATTACAAATCTTATTGAGCAGTAACATCTAAAAATACTTACTTTTAAGAGACAATTTTTCTTATAAAGAATGCATTCTCTTTTGCTTCATTTTAGTACTGAATAAGGGAATTCTGGTGAAACTTTTGCTATATTTGAGCTTTAAAAAAATGGGATCCACAGACCCAACTATTGTATTCCCATTTCCACATGCTCTAAATTGTTATGAAAGCTGTTACAGGTTTAAATTTTATCTAAACTGTTTGCCACATCTCTAAGAGTGCAGAGGGAACTTAGCCATTTGTATTCATTTCCAAGCAGATCATAGCAAAGACAGATAGACATACGTTGTTATCTTGCACAAAGACTCCTTGTTTTCTCTTGTTGATCTAGGGGTAAAATGTCTTTGACCAAAATACCTGTCTTCCCCTTCCATATAAGACAATCCGTATGGTCTGTGTTGTAACAGGTGGATGTGTTTACAAGAATAGGCAAGGGTCTTTTCTGGACAGCAGAACCTGAGCTCCAGCTGCCAGAAATGTTACATCTCGGGGAGGAATTTAAAGGAGATGTGACCTGCTATTGGTACTTACTCTCATCCTTGTGACATAGCACACCATCTACAGCCTTACAATCAACTTTACAGCAACCAAATGTTACAGGAAGAGGACTCAGTTTAGGTGAGGAATAAGCGACGTGAACAAACCACTTCTGAGCAATAAAACTCTTGGTAATTTGCAAGTGTCCGTAGTGATAAAGAGTAAGGAAGCAACTTCAGTTTTTACAATACAGTTTTTAACAGAAAGGCTTTATAGACTTTTCCATAGGATGTTGGAAGGTCTCTAATATGCACTGTTGAACTCCTTTTTGAAATAATTTGTACACATTAGAAACAGTGCTATTGTAGCAGACATTTTGAAAGATCATCTTCTATAGAACAGTGGAGGGTATGAGTAACCTTATCTTTTCCTGCGGAGGCTGTCTCAATTGCTACAATTGCAATTGCTACAATTGCAATTGCTACAATTGCAATTGCAATTGCACATCAGGAGGTACCGTGACTCAGAGGCATTCCTTACTGCCCAACTCCTATTCTCCTTTCTTGCACCTGAAGTGTTAGCAGTAAGTCAGGACAGTTTGGCTGCTAGGTTCATTATATGGACTTGGAAGGAAGAGAGGGGAATGGATGTAAGAGCTAACTTGCTGCTATTAGAGGTCTGAAACCCATCAATGCTTTGCTTTTCTTCTCCAGGAAGGAAAAGGAGATGCACAGATCCTGCTGCAGACAAAAGTATAGAGTGGGAAGACTGAAGAAGACGACTTCTTTGCTATTGCTACTTCGCTTTAATACAAGCTCCATGATATGACCAAGCCTTTAGTTATGATCATGTCTTCTGAGTAGCGGATGTGAGCAGAACCTCAGTAACTCCAGTTAACGCAGTCCCCTTCCCTCAGGTTGAGAAAACTATTTTTCCATGTTCTTACTCTGTGCTTCAGGGAGATTCTGCAATTTCACTGCCTGGAGCCAAAGTCCTACCACATGGCTGAGAAGCTTTCAGCACCTTGTTACTCATTCTGGAGAAACAGGCTGGATTTGCTGATGGTTTCATCATGTCATAGTAAATATCCACTACCACTTTTTCTGTCCCTTTCTGCCTGGTCACCTTCAGGCCTCATTTGACTAGACCAAGGTACTAGTTTTTGCAGTGCCAGCTGCAATATAACTTCTCTGCTACATGTAATGTTGTAATGAAATGCATCTCTTTTTGCCCAACATAGCCTAATATGCCCACAGAAACCAAGTTAGAATCCCACTTTCTGTGAGCTCCTGCAGCATTAATCTTCTCTCTCCCTCTCTGACTGGATTTTCTTCAGATGTCTTCAGGTATCTAAAATTCAATTAAATGGCCAGGGAAATGCAAAGACTTGGTGAAGAGGCGTGGGAGCTGTGGTTTCCAAGCAGGACTGGAAGGCATTTGGCAATCTTTACCAGAGCATAACTATACCTTTTTTACCACAAGTTCACACTTCAGTTGCCTTTACAGTTAAGTCACAAAAAGTCATTACATCCATCACCAGACTGAGTACACACAGGTGTGATGCTTGTTATCTGTGGAGTTAAGCAGGTGTACAGGGGAGTCCTACTCAGCATCTGGAAGGAGAAAGTATCATCCGGCATTTTCTCTCAGTAAGATCTGAGCAACTCATGCACCAGTTGTTTATATAATCCCTGCACTTTCTCACTTCATCTCCATACTTAGCCACAACACCTCCAAATTATGGCTTCACTGCAGTAATGCATTTCATGACAGAAGGAATTCCAGCCTTGATGCTAAAAAGCAGGAACTCTCTTTGACCACACCTGCAAACAGAGCAGAGGATTTCTGGAAATGGTATTTTCTGCATCCTGAGAGCTTTGTCATCAATCCAAAACCCAGGAACCGGGATATGCACTTTAGCAGAGACGTAAATGGTTTTCAGTCATTTCACTTTTCTTCTGCCATGTATAATATACTGACAGCATCTCACTCATCACTGGAGAGCAGCATGGGAGAATAGAGTACATAACACACAGGTAAACTTCCTTCCTTTCTGATTTGACCATAAAGGTTGAAATTCAAATGAGAACAGGAGAGCAGCTCCCAAAGGGCTGTTTCAACACAAAGCCACGGAGAAGTGACATGTACTTTGCATGTTCATGCCTGGGGACAGACACCAGGCTGGAAAGTAGAAACTGTGAACCCTCCCCAAGGACAGACTTTTCAGTGACCTTTCAAAAGCAACATGTTGTTTTTCAGAAATGTTTTTATATCCACATTTTGTTCACTTCAGTACTTCCAGACTGAATTCAACACAGTGGCCAAGCAGAGTAAAGCTGCAAAAACAGAGACTGCTCTTTTAAATCCCCACAGGGCTGCTGTTTGCCTCCAAACCAGCCTGCAAGGAAGCTCTATGTGTATTATTGAGCGCTTAGGTTTTTTTTCTAAGAACACACCCATATTGGTAACAGCAAGATATATTCCCCTGTATAGTTTCCTATCAATAGTTTGATTCTGTCAGAAATCTTCCGGCTTGCAAAAGTCCTCAATAACAACTTTGACGAAAGCCGGCAGTTCTGACAGCCAGTCTGTCTCCCTCAGTTCTCCCACACACCTGTATACATCTATATATACACACGGAGCAGGAGGGAGAGAAAATAAAATATCTCCTAGAATTGCTTGTCCACATCTCTTTGCCACTGGACAAATAGCTTTTTCCCACGCAGTCTTTTACATATTACCTCCTTCTCGTCAAGCTTACAGAACAATTCTGGAGAAAAATGAAATATTGAAGGGCTAATCCTTTATTTAAAAAGCCACCAGATATGAATGGTTGGCTCTGACAATTTATTACTGATTCTGGGAAGATTGGGAAAATAAATGTTTCATATCTCTGCAAGTGACAGATGAAAGGAGTAAAATACTCATCAGCTCTGGAGAGGTGCAACTTTTTACTTTCTGAAAGAAAATTCAAAAAGTATCAGAAATTCAGGTATTTCCTTGCTTAAAGATCACCACTGATACTTTTCCAGGAGAACTTTTATCTATTCTTTCTGTGTTACACCCACAACGAAGCATTAAGATCCTAGATTAGCTGTTACGCAAAAAGGTCAGCATAATTACGGGTTTGTAGTCTCAGGTCGAGAGAGTCTTCTAAAGACATATAACACCTCGTTTTCTTTCCTCTGCTTGCCCAAGTTCTCAAAAGTTTTTTAGGCCTTGAACTACTCCTTAGCCTGCTTTCCAGAACAGCTGGCTAAGTGATGGCAGCTTTTCTGCATATATATTTCTACCACTTTATCAGATATTTTCCCTCATTGCATCCACTCTTCCCCTCTCTCCCCTCTCCTTTTTTCAAAAAAACCTAGTAGTCATGCTTAGAGAAACAAATAATAAAACACTGTACTTTTCATTTGGAGGACAATGTTCTAGCTGAACCAGTGGAAAGGCATAAAAGACCCCCAAAGGAGTAAATTACACTCCTGAAAGACAGTACAAACTGCCTCTGTTGTATCTGAGACCAGACGTGTAGCCATACTCTTCACATTAGAATCAGGCTAAGAGAAATAATTACCTGGTAGGGGGTATCTGGAGAAATTATTGCTGAGTGCCTGCTTTGTAAAGCTGTTCCACACTTCCTTGCTGCAGATGGGCATCTGAAGAATGGTTGAGAAAAGCCATAATTTCAGTGTCGATCAATTGCCCTGTGTCCTGGTTTTGGCTGGAATAAAGTTAATTTTCTTCTTAGTAGCTGGTATAGTGCTGTGTTTTGGATTTAGGATGATAATAATGTTGATAACACACTGATGTTTTAGTTGTTGCTAAGCACTATTTATACTAAGTCAAGGACTTTTCAGCTTTTCATACTGCCCTGCCAGCAGAGGCTGGGAGCACTCAAGAAACTGGGAGGGGACACAGCAAGGACAGCTGACCCAAACGAGCCAAAGGAGTCATGCCCAGTATATAAACTTGGGGGAGTTGGCCGGGGAACACCATGGTTTGGGGATTGGCTGGGCATTGGTCAGCAGGTGTTGAGCAATTGTATTGTGCATCACTTGTTTTGTATATTCTATTATTATTAGCAGTATTATTTTCCCTTCCTTTTCTGTCCTATTAAACTGTCTTTATCTCAGCCCATGAGTTCTACTTTTTTTTTCCCCAATTCTCTCCCCCATCCCACTGGGTGGGGGAGGGAGTGAGTGAGCAGCTGCATGGTGCTTAGTTGCTGGCAGGGTTAAACCACGACACCCTACTTGCATGGCTCTGAATGGCTCAGCATGCAACGGGCAAAGCAGAAGGTTCCCTCACAACAGCTACACAGCAGGTCTAAATACAAGTAATATGTTGCTTCACATATGAACTACTTCGTTGTCATTTCTAAGGAATACCTGATATAGGACTCTGTATTTTGTCAGAGTCAAGTAATTATCTGTGACACCACACATGGCATTTTGCAAAAATTATTTGGATATTATGTCCATGGTTAAGATTATGTGGCCACTTCCATTTTCTCTGCCTAAATGCACGCATAAAAGACAATGGTTTCTTAAAATCTATTATCCCTCTAGCAATGGGTTTTAATTTTAAGACGACTGTTGGCTTTTATGCCATTATTGGTATGCATCAGTTTGAAAACAATCATCATGATCCTGCCTTGTGGCTTATGGTGCCTCTTCACAGTAGAGAGAAATAACATCCTTGTTCTTTTTTTATACAGCTTCCTTGTTCTGAGCCTCCTCCAGTGTTCAAATGCACATTCAAACCTGCTCAGATCTCAGTGTCTTTGGCAGTCGTACTGATTTTCATAGACAGGTAAGCAGGTGTGTATGGGTCCATAGATACCACTGTTCTGCATCTGCTCTCCTTGTGTTATCCTAGAAAAAAAGTGGTCTGGATTTGAAAGGTGAGGAAAAGACCACAGTTCTGTTAAGGAGAGCCTATACACTGGGTCCTGTACCCTTGAGAAGGGGAACCCTGAGCGGATTGGCATAATGATGCCAGTGAAGTCCCACAGAAGACTGCTAACCTCTTCCTCAAACCCTAGGGGCTTTACAAGAAATAGGGTGTGCTCTTGGACTTATATAGAAGTACTAAGCTAATTTCAAGGCTAGGAAGACTAGCCAGCCTTCACAGGTAGACTCTTCTCAGCAATGCTCTTTTCACCATCCTCTGAGCAGCCTGAAAACCTCATTTGTAGGTTGTATTTTAGGTAGAAATCAGTATGTGTTTGTGAAAGTAAATGAGCAATTAGGTGCCCTGGTCCTCAGTAAAGATGATGCAAAACAGAACTAGATCTCCTGTTGCAAAGGTATGACCCCCTTCACTCCCTGAAGCCAGAGAAGGTTTTCCCTCAGTAACTCTGCTAGCGACATGTTTATGAAGCTTGAAGGTGGAAGCTGTTGTCCTTCACATGGAGGTGGTTACATTAGGCACTGACCTGTACTGGATGAGTTATACCTCAGATAGTCCCTAGATGTCCTACTAAACAAAGTTGTCATCTAATTAAATTACATCCCTGCGTCCAGGACAACACACAGTTGTTACGATGGCCCCTGCAGAGCTGGCAGGTGCTGCAGCGTGGGGACTCTGCGGCTGCTCTGATCTCCTCTCCTCTTGCAGTTCTGAAAGCTGTGAGCGTCTGACATGGAGGTTTGCAGAAGACACCGACTTATTAAATGGAAATTGTTCCTGTAGAGCAATGATAGATTATTTAATTCTTTCTAGTTATAGCTGAAAGGAGGTACAACAACCAAGAGAAAATATAGGACATCGAGCTCTTTTCAGCTGAAGTTTTTAGATCATGAGTATTTGTGCACTCAGTATAGGAAACAGTAAAAACCTCTGTGGTTCTAGTCAAGTTACACCTAAATTGAATTCTCAGTGCAACTGAACTAAGGTGAAGTGTGTTGGACTGATAATCCTGAAGAAAGAAGATGAAAGCTAGCAGCATCCTCTTTGTACACACATATGCATTACAATTCCAGCATAGATTTCTTGCTGTTCTGATCAAGCCCAAAAAATTAGTTGCCTTAAAAAGATTTACAGTGTTGCTATGCTCTGAGTACATCACAAATCGCTTTGCCTAGTCTGCTAGATGCTTCTTTCAGTTCTCAGCATCAGTATCTGGAGTCAAGCTATTCACCACTGAGTAATACTAGCAGGTTTTTAATTCCAAAATTAATTTCCAGTCAGCACTTGCTGGGATTTTTGTGTGGCTCACCAACAGTCAAACCCAGGGGCTCAAACTGTGAAAGAAAAATGAATGCAGAAAGTGTCATGAAAGCTGCCAAAAAGAAAATTCAATCTCAAGTGAGTATTGGCAGAAATATAGCCTTTGTCATTATAAAGAGGTACTGTGAAAGCTGTTTTTGCTATTAAAGTTTCCTAATGTAACAAAAATAGAACTCAGAACAAAGGCCCTTTAATTCATCCAGCCAATGATATATGACATGTTACACAGATACCAACAAAAGGCAAAAACCAGAAAAAATTTCCAAATACATTTTAAAGTCCCTATTTTATTCAAAATCAAGAGAAGAGTCAGATAATCCAGGTAGAAAGGCTATTCTGAACTACTGAAATTATGTGGAAGGAATTCATATTCTCTGGAGATAAGCAAAGGTATCATTAATTAATTTTTACAAATATTAATTTGATAGAGGCCTATTGGTTTCATTGCTGTTAAAATAAACAGAAATAGGCTTATTGGAAAGCACTTAATAAAAATATGAAAAGGATGCAAAAAAGATCTTTGGTTCTCTTCACAAATCCACGTGTATTATGTGTACTTGGTGCCATCAACCTGCTCAGAGTAGATAGCAGAGTTTAAATTTCTGGAAGACGTTGGCAGCCTCCCCTCACCAACATTTCCAGTGGCAATGGAAAGACAACTGGAAAGGGAATTCAGGTATACAGGAGACCTCATAGACCTGGGACATTCACTATGTTTTCTTCTTCAACACCATGTGCCATACTAAATCAAATGTTTATTTTGAGGAAATGGACTTTGGCTTGCATTGCTTCCTCTCTAGCTCTGTTTACAGGTATGAACCTGTGGCTCTTCTGTTTTGAAGGGGGAATGCCAAAATTTAAATTTTTAGTTCATCCCCTTGAGCCATTTGTGGGTGAACTCAACTTCCTGTTTCTACCTTTTGGCTTTAGTTTCTTGAGAACAAGAATGTAACAAACTTCAGTGCCAGCACACCATGGATAAAATCTCAATATGAGCTTGCAACAGCAGTAGGAAGCTAGCATAAATATCTAAGCACTTCTCTGTTCAATCCTGTGCATTTATGGCTAAGGTATGAAGAAGAGAACAAATACAAAATAAAGGTGGGGAGGGAGGAAAAGGAGAGGATGATACCTGTATTCTCTATTAAAAATCCCATTAATTGTTTTGAGTTACTGATAACCCTGATCTATAGAAACTTGAGTATATATAAATGACTACTGAATCAAATCTGATAAGACGGTAAACTAGTCCTTAAGCCCATGTTTATATATGTGGAAAGAAATGAAATTGTATTAGCAAGGACTTTGACTGTGGAAGCAGACACAGGAGGCACTCCACTGCCAAACAGTAAAATATTATTCAAGTCTGCAGGGCAGTCTATCATTTCTTAACTCAAGAGTAATTTCGCTTCACAGGATAACTCCTGATGAATTAATCACTGGACTGATGTTGAAGGATGCATTGGAAGCAATGTTAATAACTCATTGGTGTTGATTGAAGTAAGTAGGATAATCTCAAAATAGTTTGTTGCACACACAAGCACATTTCATCAAGAAGGGTAATTTTGCCAAAGCTCAAGACAGTTAATAAAAAGTAATGGGAAGAATATTAAAAGAAATTGGGATTTCTTAATGAACAAATTTTATTAGAGACTGTTAAAAAGCTACAACTCAGTGGATGAATGAAGACAGCAATTACCATTGATGGAAAATGACAGAAATGGAAACAGGAGAAATAGATGTCAGTGTAAATTAGAATTTATAAAATATAGAAAACTGATGAGAAAATCTAAGGACACAAGGGAAAAATCAACATCTGGCAAGAAAAATAATGTTATGAATATTTATGGAAGCATAGCTTCCAAATTTTTATATACATGTAGAAGATACATGATTTGGTAGCAATAAAACACACCCATTACTTGATAGACATGATAAAATTTTAAGTGATACTGAAAAGGCAACACTATTTGAAAACATTTATAATCTATACTTGGGAAAAAGCAGATGATATACATATCCAGAGAGAACACTTTGTAGTACACTAGTAGATAAAGGGGCTGTTAAATACCCTCCATCAGTGCTTAACTTTTTTTTTAAAGCAAGCAGTTCTGGAGAATTTGCACCCCCAGATCCTACAAATTCTCCATGGTAAGCCCTGGGCACTAACTTCCCATTTTAGAAAAAAATTGTGGAATAAGTAGGAAATACAATAGACAAGAAGAATTTTAACACTTGTGAGTACTTCACAAGGATAAGCAACATGACCTAGGCAACTATAGGCTAGCGAGTCTAATGTCAACCATGGCCAAAATAATGGAACATTCATTTAGCTGATAAAGGCCAGGAATAGAATTAGTGCCAATCAATATCTTTGAGCAGAAAATAGTATTTGTAGAACAAGTCTGATTTGATTTTTTAGGAGAAAAGTTTGATGTACATAAGCAACTGCAAATACGCCTGACTTGTTAAGCTGCTTTTCTACATTACTGCATTCTCTTGACAAAAAAAAGCAGCTCTCCACAGTATTCCTAAAGTGAACAAAGACCATGGAAGTGGCAAACCTCAAACAGTAGCTCCCAAAGAAGAATGAAATTGAAATATATTTAATTACGTCCATCCCTATACAGGTTCCCCCATTAGTTTCTGAGCTTAGCAAACCTACATAAGAGAAACGTTTGCAAAATATAAATAATGGCAGGTAGAGAGCAGTATGGGTGACTTTAACTACATTTAAGTTCTACCCATTAAAACAAAATTAAACAATGTTTCCTCCAAATGAAAACTTCTCTGCCAAAGAAGGGAAAGGCAGGTCCCATCCGCAGAAGGGGACCCCATGGCTGAATGCTGTGGCTGGAATGGGTAACAGGGTACACAACATGTGGATGACATGGCTGAATACTCTTTCTGGAGACATCAAAAAAACCAGCTTTGCAAGGATGGAGCATATAATTAATTTAGGGGAAAAAAAAAAGAAGTTGTTTTTCATTTCAATTTATAAAAGTGGGGAAATGCAACTCCTTCGACTCCTTCGGTATCTTAGTGGACAATCACATAACTCATGGGAGCACTGCAAAAGTTCTTCAGTACTAGAGGTCACACTGACCATAACTCCCAAGCCGTTCCGGGGTAAAAGGTACTGGGTGGATTGAGGTGTTTCAGGAAAAAAGATGTGGCTTCTCCCTCCATGGAGAATTGGCAAGACTAATGATTAGCCCTGATATGGTGTTCATGCTTGTTTAAGAGACCCACAAAAAAATTATTTAGGCCAGGAAAAGACTGTATCATAGGAAGATACAGAAGATACAGAAAGATAACTTGATTACAGAGTACAAAGTTCTCCACCAGGGAGAAAATGTCATGTATTAAAAGGCTATTCCATCTCCCCCCCCCCCCCCCCCCCAAAAAAAAAGGAAGGTGGGAGGGAAAGCCAGACAAATTTTAGCTTTGGGATTTTTTCAGTCAAACAAGGAGTTGTGCTTAGTACGGGGATAATTGAGTGAAAGGTAATTGCTTGTGCCATGGCAGGAAACCAGGTGATATGGTCTAATGATGTCTTTGGTCCCTAAACTTGAGGACTATGAGTCTGCTTGCTGTTTTCTATTCCTCCCAATTACAATCCATCCTAGAGACATGTTTTCCTCTCACAATTGCTCTTCTTAGTACTTTTATGCAAAATCTTGAAGAATTTCCCAAGGAATATGTCCCTTGTTCTCAGTGAAAAATGGTTTATACTGTGAATGCCACTTCAAAATCAAAAGTAGTAGGGAGTCAAGTTCATTAAGCTGTTTTGCCTTCGTGTCAGTACACTAAGAAACAGGCTTACCTATAAACTAGAAATAAACATGAAGAGCAAGTATTAGTAAGTGCCTAAGAGCTGCTGAACATAAAGCCATTAATACATGCAAACATTTGGGAGGCACATTAATTTCTGAAGCTTGAATTCAGTTATGCACTACTATTTTGACACTGAGACGTCAGTACAAAATATCAATGCTATTATTTACACTGATGCCTTTGTTACAGAAATATTTCTGCCTAATGAATCCTCCTTTATTCAGGCCTTACCTCTCTTACTCCTAGATGGAAGTACAGTGCAGATCTAACTCCTCTCTACTTGATTGTTTACCCCTATTACTAGTCAAAGCACCCCATTATGCACAGTATCAAACTATCATTAGTCATCTGCTTGAAATAAGAGAGGCTTGATAGGCCTGAGCGTACCACAGAATGCTGTAATCGTATACTTTCTTTGCAAGATTTCTCAGAAGCACACAAATTGCCATCTTTATTAGAGACCAGCAAACATGTTTGGATAAAACAAGAGTCAATGCATGGTATCACTTGAACCACAAACCAAACTAAACACAAGCCTTTATACTGATTATAAAAAAATCAAGGCATTGTTCCTTCTAAACAAGAATATTTACATATCTGCAGTTCTTGTCTGGGAATAAACAGTATTTAAAAACTTGTCCCAGATCAGATAGCACTGGCAAGCTCATAAGCTAAGCTCGGATAATTTACAAGCATCTCAAATCCAGTGAGACTTCTGATGTCTAAACAAATGGAAACAAATCTCTATATGCTTTGCTGTGAATATGTCATCCAACAGGATCCCATGTGTTTGCAGAGCAAAGCTGTCTTCCTTGTTCCCTTTAACATTGTTTCTTAGATAAATAAGGATGTGCTGCCATGTTGAAGAAGAAACACAGAACCCGTGCACATATACTGCACATGTAAATGATGATCAAGAGCTCATGAGAACACACATACCTTGGAATTAATGAGAATTAAAATAGGGAGTATGAGATCAAGCATCTTGTCTAGATGCAGAGTGACAAAAAGAACTCCATCAATATGAATCCAAGCTAGACTCTCTTGAGGCCAAATATTAGGTGCCTAAAAATGCCAGTTGAGCTGGCAAGTCTGAACGGTTACCTTACTGATCCCAAACAGGAACAGTCATGGATCCACAGCACTGCCCCAGTTGCAGAGCCTATTTCACAAGAGACACTTAATCATGTACAGTGCTGGAATTTCCACAGGCAAATACCATTGCTCCTGATGCAAACTGAAATGTGATAGAAATGTGGCAGATATCTATCTGTCAGGCACCCAAGAAAAGCAATAGCAAGGCACAGGCAGGCTTTCTGTACAGTTATTGGATAAACTGGAAAATGAACTGCGCATTAACTTCTTTTTTTCATAGCTCTAATAAGCACAGTTACACCAGGCCCTCTCTTTCTCACTCTACATTTCAACGTATCAGTGTTTTCCATTTGGCTTCACAACCTTTTGCACCCCTTTAGAAAATAACTCTTATTCTTTCATTACAGATGGAGACAGCTTCCCAGGCACCACTACGCTCTTTAATGTAAAAGTCACATCCTGGAAGCATCAGTCAATATCGGCCTTTTCAAGAGCACCCAAATCCTCTGCTGTCAAACATGTGGGATGCTCACAGTCAGCTCTTCTGTCCTTATCACCCACTCGTTCCAGTCCAGTGACCTTTCCAGCGCAATAAAAGCTGCCAACATACTGCAGACATGGTAAAAGTATGCAAATGCCAAGTGCTATTAAATGTGCCCATTGTCTGTTGAAAGACAAGTTATTGCTTTCTCTCCGTCACAAGAAATCTCTTAGATCCTTCTGCAAATAAAGACAACTTGAGGTTATATTGATTTACATTCCTTAAATTCAAACAAGCCTTAGGAATATGTTTAAAGGTGGTATGACTTCTTTAGAAGCTTGCAGAAGATATTTGAAGTGAGTACATGCTTTGTAGATCACATGGATATCGTAGTCATTTCAAAGTATTAAGGCAAGGGCTTCCTAAGGGAGCTAGCTGTCCTACTCACTGTGACTTCTGATGACAGCTGGACACCTACTCCTCTTAAGGTCTCAGAAAATCATAAAGTCCTAACAAAGAGGCAATCAAAGTCTTTTAATGAGAATTTATAGTTTATTGCCTCTTACCATGCAGCTGACATGAAAGAGTTTTAGAAAGAGAACAATGTCAACCTTTCAGGCAGCCGAAGCTTGATCTCAGTTGTATCAGAGTGCTGATAGCCTTTTAACAAGAGGCGAGGTGGAATTAAACAAGTGATTAATGCCCACTGGTTTCACAGACAGTTTGGTGCAATGTATTTTGCTAGCAGGTCAGTCAAGAAGTAAGATTAGTTTTAGCTCAGAGTTCTCTATCTCTCCTTTTATGATAAGATTTATGAATTAATTAGGGTAAATTAAAATGTAGCGAAATAGATATTTCTAGTGTAAATTTTTAATAAAGGTCTACAAATATTGCCAACTGATTCTGAAGCTGACGTCAGAGTTAGTTTCCTCCTTAGCCACACACTACCAAAATCTGAAGAGAATTTTCCAGTTTGAATGACAAGCCACCAAGAACAAACACAATGATAAATTGAAAAATAAAATAAATAAAAAACACTGTCTCCTACAGAAAACTGTAAGACTATTGCAAAAAGCTGTGTCTTGAACCCAAAGATTAATGCATAAAATCTAACTTTTAGAGCTTCTAAACAGTGTATTCCTGTCGATGTCACACAACAACGAAGACGAAACAAATCTTGACTAAACTGCAATAACACAATAAGTGTAGAAATTGTACTTTCACTTACACATCAGGCTAACTAATTTACAACTACCACATTTGGCCTGGTAAATATGTAGTCACAACTCAGAGCTGGGACCTATACAGACTACAGTTTTTGTGACAAGTTAACTCCACAGGTCTCCAACCAGCCCCATTCCAAGTGAAGAGAACTGCGTGAAGGACCACAGACGTAAATGAGAAAAGAGTTTTATTTTACACCTCCTTTACTTTAGGTAGCTTTTATGGAGTCTAAAGGGGAATGTGACTTTTTCTGAGGGAGTGAAGTTTCCACAAGGAAACATTTAAAGAATGAAGGCTAGAACTGGTTAATTAATACCCTTAATGAGAGGACAGGAGATAGCCTTAGATAGATATCTTCTTGTAAAAATCTATTTACTTCATTTTACTACCTTCATTGTATCAACAGAAGAGAGTAGCAATGTTAAGTTATAAAACAAATCCACATTTTCTGCTTTTTGCAATCATAATTTCTATTGGTATTCATTACAGTTGGACTCAATGATCTTAAGTGTCTTTTCCAACCTAAATGATTCTATGATTCTGTAATTCTCCAAGCTGAATGCAATTCCTCCATGGGCAACTAAACTTAACTTAGGACCCTAGGTCACACACACACACACACACAAAAAAAGAAAGGCAAAAAATGCACAATAAAGTACAACTTTGTATTCTGTGCTAGACAGAAGGTAGTTGGGCACTTAAACACACAGGTATGTCTTCAGCAGGATTTTCAAAAGTCACCTGAATTCAATGGGAAGCAGGACTGAAAATTTGGCTAGAAACCACTAAGAAGTAAAGCGCTCATTGAGTTTAGTGTAGTCTGGTTCATGTATTCTGAGAAGGGCAAATTCCTTTTCTGTGGCAGGGAAAAGAAGATACACCAAAGCCTGAACCCTCTAGTGAAACTACCTCTGGAATTACTATTGCATCAATTAAAAATCGAGCTTTAGATTTTTCCTTTTAACCAGTGCTGCATATTTAATTTTTGTTTAACTTCTGTAAAAAGCTATATAAGAGCAGAAATATCTTCTCATCTTACCTTTTCTGCCACATCCAGTGATTCATTTTCTAAGCAATCTTTTCTTCTTTGGGTTTCATAAGGTAACACAGCTGTGCACGCAAATCTACAAATAATAATAATAACAACAACAATAATAAATTCAAGCAGCCTTCTTTCCTGTTCATTACATTTCAGAATTAGGCCCCAAAAGTTGTATCTCATGCTAATGGGAATCATAATTGCTCAAACTTTTCCTGATTGTAAAAATAAGGTCATACTTTAATTACGGCTGTATATTTTAATGAAATTGTAATTTTCTGATTTTGTCCAATAATAAAAGATAAGGTAACAATGCCTTGCTATACCCAACAACATCTTTGCTCAGTTAAGCAAAATTGTAGCAAATTTAGACAAACGTTGTAATAAAATAATCTATGGTGTGTTGGGTTTTGTCATTTAAAATACAAAGTACCTGCCTGTATTTGTTTCAGAATGTATTTCCTCCCATAAGCTTTATATATAATCAAATTATTGAGCTATATGAAACTGTTTGTCTGGTAAAAAGATTGTAGCTGTAAATCCTAATCATAACATTCATAGGAAATACAGAAGGCAATTAATATTAGAATGATACCAGTCTTTTGAAAAACCCTAGAGGACAAAAGGCAGCAGAAGAAACCTTTAATTTTATGCTGGTGCACACTGTGGGTTTTTCTTATTAAAATTTAAATTCATTCTCCTTTTTATAGTAAGCAAGACCGTTTAAACATTGTACTTGGAAAAAAAAATGTTAGAAAAGCTTCATGGCAGTAGAAAGAAAAATCAAGGGTCTTCGGTATTGGTAGAGCTAATCTTGAACCCAAATATTTTCTCATATTAAGGATTTTTCTGAACTTTCCTTTGACAGTTTCTCATACTGCTACTACCTGCCATAGTCTGGAATTTAGCAGAAGGATTAACATCTGGCTCAGAAGTGTCTTTTCTTTGTCCCCTGAATTCTATTCAGATTTGGCAGACATATAAATTTAAGAATTGTTACTTCCTAAAAGGCATAAAGACATCACGAAAACGGTTTGCAGATAAATTCTTTCCCAGAAATTTTTACTTGAAAGTACAAACCACTTGAAGTTCTGTGGCCAATTTCATAGCTGAGTATGCAACACATATAACATATACACTTCCATTCACATTTTAAAGTGAATTATCTTTGGCAGCATTCAAATTTCTTCTGAATTCACTTTCCTAAGTATTTTCAGTGATGGGAATATTTGGCAAAACAGTGAATGTTGCAAAATATTTAATTAATAGAAAACTTACTTGAAATATTGCAATGGAAATTTAATTTTGAAAGTAATTGTCCTCTCTCCAGGGACAAAAAAAAAAAATCACCTTTTTTGTTCACTGAAAACCACGGCAACGAAGATTTACAATAATTCTCCACTCTCATTGCCATCAAAGTGATAAGTTTCTGAACAGGAAGCCAGTAACCATTGTCAAACTGTAAACCTGGGTAGCAGAGACAAAATGTCTTGAACAAGGTCACAGATTAGTATCTGAACTGGGAATAGAATTCAGATCAACTAGTCAGATGTTCTCTCACATCTCTGCTCATGACTTCATAACACCTTCCTAACTAGTAGGATAGAAACTAAGAGCAGCATCTCTATCAGTTCCTATGGTGAATACTGGTTCCAGTGTTGCTCTTCAAGCACTGTTGCAAAGAAGGTGCTATACTCATTGGCTAAATACTCTCTGAAATTGTCCAAACACTTCTGCTTCCTGGCCCAATTCTTGTGACAGTTGAGCTCAATAAAGGATATGAAAAATCAGCCCACTTGGGAATTCTAAACTAGGCTTTAAATAGTGAATTAACAAAATGTTGTTTAGTACAGATGTCCTAAACTGTGATGGAATCAATTAAGAAAGTCTACAAGTGTCCTTTATGTTCACAGACTGTTTTGGATACAACGAATGTTCCTATTTATTTCTTTTTTGAACTAGAAAGACTTGGTCTGCAGAACAGCCAGATCCTAATCAGAGGGCTAGAGGAGAGGCTGCATACCCATATGTTTAAGTGATGTTTCCATGGATACAACTGACTTGATTTGCAGTTTGCAAATTTACCTTCAGTAAGTGGCAAAACACATTCCACCTTCCCAGAGATCTGAGTGTCAGGATATAGACATCGCCTGCCCATGCAATGAATGTGAAGCCAGCGACTGGAGTGCAGAACCAGGGAGAAATGCACTTCACTTGCACTGCTGATCTGACATACTGCTGCAGTGTGTGCTTGGGGAATCTTAATCAGGTTGGGACATTTTTTGGTGTAAAAGACGTTTAGGCAGGAATAGTCAACTGCACAAATAAAGACCAGGAAACAATTGGTTGCAAAGGAGTCTCAGAAAAAAAGCATCACAAGGATGCTGTGGGTCATCAACTGAACATGAGTCAACAATGCCATGCTGTTTGAATGAAAAGCGAATGCTGCATTAGGCTCTATTAATAGGAATAGCTCACCAGACATGTGATGCAATCCTCCCGTCCAAGCCCTGGCTGGAATACCAACTTCTATTCAGACACCCACACAGAGATGTCTAGAGCCATGTGAGATGTCCATGACGGGAAGAACAAGAAGCAATGGGCATGTATTGCTGCAAGGAATATGCAAGTATGCATTAGAACTTTTTAGCAGTCAGTATAGTGCAGGTATGTAATATGCTGTCAGGGGAAACTCTGAAATCTCCACAACCATGAGTCATCAAGAGTAAGAGGGACAAGTCTATCAGGAATGACAGAAGCATAGATCATCATGACCCAGGGCTGGGACAAGGCCAAAATGGCCTCTTGAGATCCCCCAGCTTTTGATTCTATGTTTCATTAAAATAAATTGCACTAAAACACTAGGAATCACTAAATACTATAGCCATCCGTGATTTTCATCAGACTAACAGACTATATCACCACATCAAGTCCCAGAGTAAATTAAAATTAACAGTCTAAACAAAGAGATATTCTAAAGGTCACCCTTTTTATAAATACTTTTTTAACACATAGTAGAACAACAGTATTTTTGACACACAGTTGTCAATTTTGGCAAAGCCCTCAGAAATCCAGGAAACTCTTCAGGAAGCTACTTTGACATGAAGGATATACAGAGATGTATACTAAATGCTTCATTCTGCCTTCACTTCATTCTACACAGTCTATCCAATGTCAGCCAGGAAGTTCATTTGGAGATGCAATGGTAAGGATGAGAAGCAAAGCCCAAGGAATCCCTGATGATGAAGGCTTTAACAGTAGAGACAGATTTACCTGTGATCTTCCTGCAACCAGTCAGAGAGAAAACCCCTTCACCTAATATTCAATATTTCCATTCATTACCAAGTTTTTTTGGAGGTGATGCAGGGATACAATGAGTTACATCACAAGATACAGCAAGGAGCATCAGGGGGAACAAGAACATACGATCTTGTATTATAATTAGGAGGAGGACCTTAAGTAGAGCATTGTCTGAGATTGTATCTACACTACAGGAAGCAAAGTGTAGACTTCACTTAAATTAAGCCTTATTACAAAACAGGGCTGTGTCACTGGGGCGATACCTAATGGGACTGGGCAGCAATGGGGGGCAGAAGCCAGGGAGAAGCTTAGGATTCTGCACAGTGCTACAGGTTCTCTCCATCTTCCCCACTCTGTGAATGAAACGGAGGGAGCTCAAAGGAAATCTGCAGTAGGCAGTGGAACCTTATGAGCTCCTAGTCCCATGGCAGAGGAGCAGAAGTCAGATACTAGTGGCAGGGTTTGTATTCTTTCCATTCTTCCCCAGTAAATCTGCATCTGAGCGGGTTTCATCTGATGTGCTCACTGTAAATCTAGAAAACTTCCTTGCATCAACTAAGACGGCAAGTTAGCTCTTTCCACCAAAAAAGATTTAAAATCAAAGCAGCGGTCTAGTGATAACAACAGCAAGTTTCTGACAGTGTTGTAAAGAGCTAATTTGCTGAGACAATATTTTATTGGTTGATGTGGTAGGTAGTATTTACTAGGTCACTTGAATAAAAGCAATGGTTTCTTGTTATGCTGGCAGGAGCTATTGTACATGTTAGCCTGAATGATGAATTTCCTTCTGAAGATTTAGAGATAATTTCTTTACTGTAATTGTCATACTGCACTGACAATCTGAATGTCATTATCACAGTAATAACTGGAATTAAAAAGTGGAATAGTGTCATTTGCAGATGAATACAAAGAACGTAGAAAGACTTGCATGCTGACTCACTTGAGCTATTCTTCCCTCTACCTGTTGTTCTGTGTATTCATAGTCTTTTAGTGGGATTTATTCCAATAAGAGCAGTATTTCTTCATTTTAACATTTCCTAATGGATTTCATATCTCTGAACCAAACTCATCCGTGATATAGCATTCAAGCAATTGATGGACTCTGTTACAACAGATCTGCGTCAGACAGGAAACCTGAACTATTTAAAGGAAAAAATTATCATTAACATAGGATGTAAAGACATCCTGAACTGAACCAACAATTGGAAGTGAGAACAGCTGGGAAACGGGCTTTAAAACCACAAAAGTACTCCAAACCAAAATGTTACCAGGGACTCTGAAATTATCAGAAATCATTATATTTCCCTCTACTCGGGGAGGGTGCTCAGGCCATTAGGAATGGGTACCTGAATTAGCAGACTATTGTCCCTCAACTGGAGCCTCTTAGAAGGAGTTCAGGTCACCTAAATATTTAAACATTTGAATATTTAAAGGTGTTTAATGGGAGTTGAGAGCTTTTTTTTTTAAATTCCACTTTAGTGCTGAGAGTAGACCAAGCTAATTCAGGCCCTTGAATGTGCCGCTTGTGACTTAGCTAAACCAACTTAGTGTCTGGCTGCTGTGCACAGGGACAATCCCATCAGTCTCCTGCACCTCCAGGCCTGGCCATGTGCTTCTGACTCCTCTCTGGGACTTGTCTAATTGCATGCCAACTTGGTTTGTGGTGTTTAACCAGCAGAGTACCAACCCTAAAGGAAAAAAAAAAATTAAAAAGGAAAAAGTGATCACCTTTCTTCTCGTTTAGCTTTCTTAACATACTTCTTCAGGGATCAAATGATCACCAATGCCAGCAGAAAGCACAGTATTGATAATCCCATTGGAAAGAGGTGGGCAAAGGCAAGATCACACTTCTTGGTAGCAGCTAGCTATAAGATGGCTTTAGTTGTACTGTAAGGCCATGCACAAAGGTAGATGAGATGATGCAATTTCTTCCCACAGTGTGCAAAAATGGAAGGGTAGGGGAGCTCAGAACCAGTCACAAGTGCCATCACCAGAGAAGGATGATTATGACAACTCTGGCCAGCTTTCTCCTAGCTTTCTCTCACTGAAAGGCAATTGTCCCCATAAAAGGTTTTTACTAATATGGATGGGAAGCAGGAGAGAGAAAAGAGGTGAAGTAAATTTGGCAAGGTTGCTGTCTGCATCTCTGGCCAGCCGTGTGTGTCAGAAGTGATGGGTACAAGACGGTTACAACTGCACTCAAGATCAGAAATGACAAGAGGAAATAAAAAATTAATTTACAAATATATTTCACAGTTCACGCACAGTTAGGTGCAACTTATTTTTTAAAACTCCCTTCTCTATTCAGGATTCAGTTGATGTAATACGTGTTGTTTTTTACTTATGGGAGTTGACTTATGAATAATACAATTAGCAAGTTTGGGCTTTCAGGAAAGGTCTACACTTACTGGAATTTATTCAATTTAAGCAAGAGGTACTTTGCACTTTGCATACTCTGCAGGGTAACTATGATGTAGGCATAACTCTTCTGAAATATTTGTTTGCCTCTCCTTACACTAAGACTGAATTAGACTCACCTCATTTAAATTCATGTTAGTGTCTGAGTATAACAGAGCAATAGCATAAGAATCCTAGCCTAGGAATCCTATGGCTCAAGCAAATACAACATGCAGGCTGGCGTCATAAGCTGTTTCTTTCACACCACAGTTAGCATACACGTGGGGAGAACACCAGGTAGCCTCACTCTTTGTGCATTGCTCCTTGAAGGCCATCAGGGTTTTGCTATACATCTAGGCTGAAACACATAAATCCAGAAAAGGCAATTGCAAAAGTTGTTCTGCGATACACAAAAGTTAATATCACATGTGATTGATACAATGTTCAGTTTTTAAACTTGTGTCAAATGCGTTGCTAGTGTAAATCAGCACATCTACGAAAAATCATAGAATCATAGAATGATAGAATAGTTTGGGTTGAAAGGGACATCCAAAGATGATCTATTTCAACCCCCCTGCAATGAGCAGGGACATCTCCAACTAGATCAGGTTGCTCTGAGTCCCATCCAGCCTGAACTTGAATGTTTCCAGGGACGAGGCATCTACCACCTCTCTGGGCAACCTGTGCCAGTGTTTCACCACCCTCATCATAAAAAATTTCTTCCTTATATCTAGTCTAAATTTACCCTATTTTGGTTTAAAACCATTACCCCTTGTCCTATCGCAACAGACCCTGCTAAAAAGTCTGTCCCCATCTTTCTTATAAGCCCCCATTAAGTATTGAAAGAGCACAATAAGGTCTCCCCGGAGCCTTTTCTTCTCCAGGCTGAACAACCCCAACTCTCTTGGCCTTTCTTCATAGGAGAAGCGTTCCATCCCTCTGATCATTTTCGTGGCCCTCGTCTGGACCTGCTCTAGCAGGTCGATGTCTTTCCTGTGCTGGGGACTTCAGAGCTGGATGCAGTACCCCAGGTGTGCTCTCACCAAAGCTGAGTAGAAAAATCAAAAGATAGTAGAAAATCAAAGGGTGAACACGCAAATGTATTTTACAGATGCTGTCACAAACCTATTGTCAGTCCATTGAAAGACTGAAATTATTAAGATCTTCCTTAATGTTATTTAGCTTTTTTACCATCAGTGCAAATGTTAGCTCCCTTTTAACATTCTTCTCCTCACTGTAGTTTCCTTAGGGCAATACCAGTACCCACCAGTTAGTGATCTGTTACCCTTGATTATAGACTAAAAAGCACTGTTAGCTCCAAACCAAGATCTTGGAGCTGACCACATGTTTTGTGGGTTATGTGAAAAAATTTTAAATTTGCAATTGGTCTGCAGTGAGTTCACTGTCTGATTTACATTATCAAAGAGGTTTTCTTTGGATCTGATCAGGAGACTCACAGACTGCAAGTTGTACAAGAAACAGAAGCAAAAGGGATTTTTTTCCAGCAAATTTTTTTACAACACTCTTTGAGTGAAAATAAGGCACAAGTGAATATCTGTCTTTTCTGAGTCAGATTAGAAGTGGCAAGAGGCAAGGACTCTTGGTCATCCCTAGATTTTTTTGAAAATTAGTCTTGGCAGAGGTTGAGGCCGTGTTTATGAAAGGACAGTAATCTTATAGCTCACTTTCTCTTCCAGCTGTCTTCCCAGCCCATTAGAGGCTATAGATTCCTAACAGTTAAAAACTTTTGTGCCTAATACACATCTGGCATGGCAAAACATAAGGGAAAGATTGCCGCCATTGCACATGTAAGTGAAGGACAGAGTTCTGCTGTACCAATCAGGTATCTGAAAGAGTTTGTTTTACTGTAGAGTTAAAGGACTCCTGAGTCATTATGACAAATTATCACCCACATAATGCAGCCAATGCAGAAGCCTAAATCTCTCCTTGCAAAGAGACGGCCACGGCAAACATAATCAGTTTGCTAATACATATGATTGTATGCTACCAGCTGCAACAATCCCAAAGAGAAGGGAGCTTCAAATAAAGGCTAAGAATACTATGCATGCGAGTGTGGGTGGTTTGCTTTTGAGGCTCTGGAACTGAAGGTCAGAATGGTTTCAAAGAAATGCTGAAGAACTGCTCACAAAAAGTCAGTTATGTTAGAGCCATCAATCTCAAGCTGGTCATCAAGGCTAGAGGTCTTCGATGATGTTAGTCATTTCAGGCAATTTAGGAAAAAGAGCATACATTTTTGTTTAAAGTATTTTGTTTGAGGGTTTTTTTCAGATTTTACCATAGGCATCCAATATATTAGTTATTATTTCTGTAGATCTATTACTCTTTTGAGTTAGAGAGAAAATAATACAAGAAACTTTTTAGGAGGAGCAGCTTTTGGCTTCAGGAACAGAATCACAGTCTGAACATCATATAAGGAAAGAGTTAAAAATAGATGGTGTCCATTCTTTGACCTGCTCCTGCACTTTGTGCGCATGTGAGCAGATGTGTTCATTTGTCAAATGGTGGTTGTTGACAATGTTGTTGCACTGGCACAGAGGGATAACTTGCCCTAGAAAAGATGTCAGTTCAAAGTAGAGTTCATTGGTTAGCCTCGGTGAGTAGTTAGAAACATCTCCCCATATGTCAGCAGACATTATAAGCCTCTGGCCTGAGAGCGAATAGGGCAGAACGAGCTGGTCCACAAATCAGCTCAGCAAAGCCTCCTGCCCTTGGCATTGCTCCCAGCTCTGCTCTCAGGGCTTCCTTAGCAGCAAGCTACAGACTGACCTTTGGAAACAAATAAAAAGCACAAGCTCTTGGGTCCCATCAGACTCCTCCCCATAATTTTCCCTGGTAAAGAGGAAAAAACTGCATAACATTGCAGAAAATCACAATGAAAGGGATGGTTGAAAGTCGTTACCTGTCAGATCCGCTGCCTGAGCAAATCCATTGAACCTAAACATCCTTTTAGTTTTAACAGAGCAAGAGAAGGAGATATTGTAACAGAGGAAAGCCTGCAGTGCTATCTAGGCCATGTATGCCTTTAAACTTCCTAACTTAAAAATGATACAAAACTGAATTACTTAATCATTTTACTCACATGTCAGTAAAACCCCTTGATCATGCATAATCTCACATACCTGTCTGAATTCAGAAGGTTTCAAGAACTCACTAAAAAAACCAAAATAAAACCAAATAGCCTGCCAAATTCCACCCCCCCCCCCCCTTGGTTTTGGCTTCCTAAAGTATTTGCATTGCTTTAAACTGGTTTTCAACACTTTGAACAAGTCATCCGTCTAGTACGACTGTGTTGCTTGTATGACCTCTCTTAATGCAGCCATGCTCTTGCTTGGTTTTCACTATATTTATTGTAGTACTGGCTAATCAGATCAAAACCTGGACACATTCTGCACTTGTGCATCTCTTGTTTCTATGATTCTAGTTCTAATAATTCAAGGCAATTCTTTTTCTGTCATATAGCCATTAGGGATAGAGCAGGTCAGTATTTTGATTTTATGCTAGAGTCTATGGGACTCAGACACCCAGAATCTAAAGAAATTTAAAGGAACCATATGGCAAAACTTTGTCATATTTGAAATGCCACCCAATAAATAATTTAATTAGAAGACACCTTAGCTGAAAAGTCATTCCTTCAACTTTGGTGCCAGAATACGTATTTTCAGGCAATTCTACAAAGAAATTGGTTATTAAATGATCTGTGCATATTCTGTGCTAACAAATTTTCCTCTCATTTCTCCATGAAGACTTTAAGGGCTATAGAAGGTAGAAGGCTTAAAATATGGATTTCCATTTTCAATTAAAATAAAAAGAGAGAGAGCAAAAGATTGTGAAACTTTCCAGTTGCTTTATGGGAAACACATGAGCATCCTGATACAGAGAACTGTCTGAAGCCAATGCTGTTTATCTCATGCCCGAAAGGCAGACAGCAGAGAATTCACAGCAGGCACAGAGAATGTAAATCTTTGGCGAAATGCACCTTATAGGTCCCTTGATGCATCATTAAGATGATGGGTCAAATCTAGACAGACTGACAGATTACATCTTCTCCCTCAGGACAAAAAAAAAAAAAAAAAAAACCAAAAAACCCCAGCCTTTGCAAAAATCCAAAATTCATATTTTTGGTTTTAAATAACCCATTTCCAATCATAAAAACAATTTAAACTTCAAAATCACTTCATAATCTCTAAACTTCAAGCGGAAAAGGGGGAGACTGTTATCTCTGACTAATTTTGCTGGTTTGTGGAACCAGTATGGATATGGTTTAAGCTGCTGTGTAAAATGATTTTTAAGAACTTATATGATCTCCCTGTGTCCCAAGCAAGTGTTCTTATTCTCTTCATAGTCAAAAGTAGAACAACATCTTGCTTCTCCATTACTGTCAAATACCCTTTCTGTCTCTTTTCTCTCCAACATTTTTATAGCAGTGAACTAAGTACTGTTTGGAAAGAGGCACCAGGAAGGGACAAATGAGGATCCAGACTTATATTAAATATAATGGCAGGTATTAGTGAATGTCCCTGCAAACTTTAAAGGATCAGGCCTCCGAATCTATTCCTTAGCTGCAGTCCAACCATTTTTTTTTTTTATTAGCATATCATTAATTAAAGATTGGATCTGCCAAGCTTTCTTCATTGATCTGTGCCCCTGTTGTCCTAGAGCTTCAGTTTTTTCTTTTTGAAAACTTGAATATCTTAACTTCTATTAAAATAAAAATAATCACACACTTGGTTCTCATGGTTGCAAAGAGAAAAAACTGAAGCAAGGCTTGAACTGAAAAGATGAAACAGTGTGTCCCCCCATCCACAGAGAATGGGGAAAGAAAAAACAGACAGCTGACCTTCTTTTCCCACTGGCCACTGGATCCTTATTGCTGAAAGCCACTTCCAAAAGAGAGCAGGGGGGCAACAGCCCAGCAAAGAGCCTTATATGTTATGTGGCAGGGAAGGCCTTGCTATTGCTACCTCAACATGAATCTGAGCTAGCTGTAGAGGCAACATGCAAAGCCTTCTGCCCAAATAGCTGGGGTTCCCCCCCCGCCCCCCAAAAAAACCCACAGCAGGTGGTCAGTGCTAGAGAACAGGGATGCCGAATATAGAAGAAGGAGAACAGCAGGACTGAACCCTAAATCAGCCATTGCAAAGGGCTGGCCATGGTGAGTGGGGAGACAGATGGACTCCTCTGAAGCCTGTTACTCTCCCTACTGCAGGTGCAGTGGTCAAGAAGCAGTTCTGGCTTTGACCACTCCTCAGAGCAGCAGTATATCTATCTCGGGTATGTGAGGAAGCAGTGGATGCTCAGACCATTCTTGTCAGTAACAACGGCACTGTTCATTATCCAATACATATAGCAGAGATCTTATAGCTTGCACCATAAAAAAAGGAAAACTTTAACTTCTCCACGGAGGGAACGTACTCTAGAAAGACCTATGTTAATGAAGTAGCATGGGTGCATGTGGTTAGGCCAATATTGGCTGTCATTCCCACACAGTCAGCCTTTGCATCGCAAAGGTAGTCATGGATTGCCACTAGTCTTTCTTTCTGTTCTTGCCCTTGTATTGATATAATTAATCTGAAATTTTAAAAAATGGTTCTTTTAATAGTGCAACTACAAATCAGTACCTCTGAATGATGACAGGTACAATTCAACCAGCAGCCAGTACTGGCTCCATGTCTGTAAATACTCAGAAAGGTGTACTTTACTGTGCTGAGGCTGATCTCTCTCCTCTGGTCAAGGGAGACAGAAAAGTGTGCTCGATTCACCCTCTTCAGGCTTGTAGATGAAGCTCCTGCTCTGAATTAGTCCCTCAAATAACATCTCTTTCCTGTGTCTACAGAAATAACCTAGGAAGCTTTCTGAATTGCCATAAAACAGAAAACTGTTTTCTTATTTACAAAAAAAAAACCAAACCCAACCCCAACCAAAAAAACCCCCAGCCCTTTCAGCAAAATTAGGACAAAGAAAAAACTAAGGGAGGACTGTGCCCCCTGCCCACAAGATTTTTGCCTATGTCTAAAACATTTATTATGAGGAAAGAAATAAAATAAAGGCTGAAGAAATACACAGGAAAAAAAGGCTGAGGAATTAAACAAAGCCTGTGTTCTTGCTTCTATGCACCCTTTCTCCATGCTACTTCTACTCATAAATAAGAAAGAATTTCCCCAGGACCAATTATGGTTTTTATTGGCAGAACTACAGAGCAGTACCCTTGGTAGAGCTTTCCATTTAAAATCTCTAATCTGCATGTTATCTGATTCTAAGCAACCTTCTTCTAAGTAGAATTTATGCACTCACTCTCCCTTTGAATGCCCCTTGGGACCAGAGACTATGTATAGCACTAATTCACTTACCTTTCTCATTTATTTAAAAAAAAAAGCTCACAAGTTCTTCCAAGTTGGTTTCTTTGTAATAATTTTAATTGACTGCTTCAGAGCAGCATAGGAATACAATGATCAAGAGTGGCAAGAACAGCATGCTCATACATGACATATTAGAAAAAAAATTACATTCGCGTGTTTGAATAAGCAATAAAATTGCCAGAGTGGGAAAAAGCCCCCAAGAAATCACAATTGTACGATGTTCAAAATGGAAATCAATCAACCAATCAATCAACTGGAAAAGACTCACTTTGCCTGCGTAACAGAAGCTTCTTGCCACATGTTTTTGCAGTTTAGAAAACCAGTATTTGCCTGCTTGGGTCATTTTCAGATCATCTGGCTGGCAAACACATTTTTAGGTCTCTTTGTAAAAAAGCCTGGGATTTAAGGATATAGTTACTATTTTAAGGAAAGAAAGAAATGAATAAATAAAATAGCTTTTGGGAAATGCAGCCATGAATGGAAGCCAGGGGGTGCTGAGTGTATTACATCTGGCCACAGCTTTGAGTGCCGAGCACTAGAAATCTGAACCTGTGCCATTTTGGAGCTCTGGCTTTACTGGAATGGAGCCTAGAACCTTGTCTGGGAATAGTCTACATTGGATGACCTTCATAGCTCATCTTTCCTCCCCTTTTATCCACATTGGAAGCACCTGGTAGAAACAGGAAATATGGGAAAAACTGTTTTGAGTAGGTAGGGAATTTGTGACCGGTCAGCTTTGACAGCTGTATACAGATTTTATCATGTTAAAGGAAGGTAAAGTTATTGAAGAAAAAACATTTACAAGCTGTACATCCAGTCTTCTCTTTGGCTTTCTATCACCTTTTCAAAAAATCCAGATGCAACCCATAATTTGTGCTGACTACTGAAACCAGCTTACTGCACACGGTGCCTCCACCCCATAGTTTTCAGCACTGAGCACTATGAAGAAGACAACTGAATGTTTGATCAGATCCCTGGTGCTTTTTGAAAAAAGCAAGAAACTCCACTCTGCTTTTGAGAAACAAAGTTGACGTACAGCGATGTATTTCCATAAGGTTCTAGAAGTTGTCAAAACCCTGAATTTCTCAAATTCTGTTGTGGAACAGTTCTCATACAAAGCATTTACTTAGAAAACAATAATTCAGGGATTAAAAATAAGGTCTCTTTAAATTTAGTAAGTGCCATCACAAAGACAGACTCTGGGGAAAGAATTTGTCAGCTGCAGCTTCAATCTGGCAGACTGAGTTTAGGTCTTCTGAAGTTGGCTTGCATTCAGATCTCATGTAAGGCTGAATTTCTGCATGTGCACCTTCCACTGGAGTTGGAAATCACTCCATTTACCAATGCCAGTGCCAAACTACCATTAGCCAGAGTGAGTCAGCACTATTTGACTATTCTATCAATTTCTTTCAAAATAAGACTTAAAGTGAGAAGTTTTGAATGTCTGTTGAAAGGATCCTTTACCCTGGAAAACAGGGGTGTATATGTAAACATGAGTAGAAAAACCTGAAGATTGTGACTGAAAACGTGGACTGAAAAGCTTAAAATTCTTTAAAACACATTTATAAATGTTTCTCTGTGTTTGATCTAGCAAGGAACATGTCTTTCATGCTGATGCTAGAGCATGCGTTTCCAAACACAACATGACCAAATTGTTTGTCACTGCTCAGGCATCCAGCATGGCCATTGCTCCCTAGTTAGGATCAAGCCCCAAACAGTTCCCTTAATAAGATGTCGTGTGGGATAAGGAATCGCCTTTCTACAGGTGAGAGAGAAAAGGGTTAAAGGAAGGCTCATGTAGAAAAAGAAATCCTGACTAGTCATGACCACATTTAGGTTAGTGGTAACTTGAGCAACTGCAACATCCAGCAGGATGTACAAGCACCACAAGAGACTCATTGTCCCTCTGAATAATGTACTTCTTTGTCAGTGATTTGACTCCATCATGCTGGCTATGACAGTCCTAAGTTAGGACTCAGGTAACAAGACCTTCAGCTGACCACTGTCACTTCATCTTCATGTTGCCTCATTCCCTCCTTTCACATTGCACAGTACCTGCCAGTACTGCTGAGAAACTGCAGAGCAATTGTCCATATCTCCTTACAGATAGGCCACAAAGGATGCTTATTTAGCATGTTCACATAACTGCTTTTGACCTCATGCCATACGAACTGTCCTTTCATGGGTTCTGATTCTATACATCCCTGATTATCTTCAGGGGGAAAAAGAATTTAAATGCCTTCCTTTGGTTCACAGCCAAATGCTTTTCATACAATCTAAAAAACATCTTGCAGCTTCCTTCACAGCCCTGCCCCTTCCTCCTCCCCTCTTACATCTGCTGCTATAAAAACCAGCCTGTTCCATATTTCTAAAAATTGAAAACTAGATTTCTGAATCACTTCACCTTTGGTTGCCACTCAGATTATTAATCTTTATATCATAAATAGAGGCTCAGTTGGCTCTAAGCAACTGTTATTTTAGTGTCTGACAGGCACAGGCTTCCTTCTCAGTCTGGGGACTTATTTACATTCCTGTATCCTGGCCCACTATTGAAGCTTTCCCCAGCTCTCATTCAGACAAAATTCCCACTGAGATTTTAAAGGCCTCCCTCCAATGAATCCTTAGCATCTCTCTCATGTGTGGTACTCTGGATAAATGGAACCTGAATCCAAACTGTTTATGCTGGTCCCTTGCTCGTGGCATTCTGTTACAGCTCCCATCAAGTGAAAATTTACCCTGATTGCTATAAGAAGGAAAGGATGCTGCCAAAGTGTTCTCAACACACTGCCTTTTTTTTGCAATGCTCTGCATTTCCTTGGTCCAAAATAACCCAGACTTGCCTCCTGCTGTACTACAAACCAGAGGCTTTCCAGGTGTCACTGCAACAAGAATTCAATTTGACGTGAGGGATTGGACTCTCCTGCCCCTAATCAATGTCCTTCTTTGTCTAACGATGAAAATGACAGCAACAGCCAGCAAATGAGTCACAGAGGGTGCCTAGCTCCTCAGCGCCCAAGGCTAGTGCCTCTCCAATGGCACCAAGAGAAGGTGGCAGAACTGGTCTCTCAGAGCTGCGATCTGTGACGCCCAGCACCCCACACCGCTCAGCTTGGCGAAGCTGCTCTGGCACACGGCGCAGCCACAGCCAGAGTCTGGCAGCCACAAGAGCTCCTCTGACAGCAATTGGTCTTCTGGGCAGGTGCCACCAGAGTAGTCAGCAATGAAACGTGCAACAAGGGGACAGATTGCCCCTGTCAAGCAGGACCTGAGGAAAAGGCTGTGCACAGACACCATCACACAAAGGCACTTCAGTTCTCCTTCTGAAGCATTGCTCCCTGCACCTTGTGGCACTGGGTAACAGGTCAACCCGGTGGTAGGAACAAGCTTTCTTCATCTCTCTGAGAGACACGAGCCATCATTTCCTACCACCAAGGCACTTGCACTGGGAGCACCTTACTAGGATGATTTTGCTGACTTGATTTCCACACAGAGGACCAACACGTCTAACAGAAAATTTCCACATGCAGTTTCAGGGAAGACAGCAATGAAGATAGATACCTTTTATTCCTCCACAACCAAACCCAAGTCAGAGCCCCTCACATCTTGCCTTGGAGCACTAGCTTGAAAGTCCTTAACTATCCCACAGATATAAACGTTTGAATGTCATTTTGTGCTAGGCACTGGAGCTAATTTTCCTATTCAGTGATTCTGTCATTTTGTAAAATGTGTACAATATGCAGCATCATTTATTATAAAAAACAGAGAGTGCAAGAAGATTAAAATTCTGACAGAGGCGTATTAGCTTTGCTTGGCAAAAGAAAAAACTTCATATGTTTGTGAATCACTCCTGAGATAATCATACTCCTTTAAATACCATAAAGAAAACAATTTTCATGTCTGTTTGGGAAAGCATCATGAATATTAATACAAGACAAATACAGTTTGTCCAATTTGGGGAGTAATGAGCTTTTTTCCTTCAAAAGATTTTGTAATGACAGCATATAGATTTTGAAAGGCTAAAGACACTACTAATCTGAGACAGATTTGTGTGTGAACATTTGTATCATAAATCTGGTAGATATCACACTCAGTTTTAAAAATAAAGCCCAACTCGTAGCTGTTTGAGTCAGTTTGTACTCACCCCTCCTATGTGAGAAAGGTGTGCAATTTTGGAGACATTTAAGCTCATAGCACCATACTGCCAATGAATACTTCGAGGAACTGTAAAGGTTTAGAAACTTATTTTGAGGGAGGGAGGGAGGAAGAGTAGAAGGAGCATCTTAATTTGTATTTAAAGTGTCTTTTTTAACAGTAAGTAGGAGTCTGAGTATATGGAATGGATACTGTTTGAATAAAGACAGAGCCTTTCAGCTTATGGCATTCTCCATCAGCTACCTACGGCACAGCCGAAGCTTAATGTAAACCCCCAGTACCTTTCCCATTTCACCTTTCATCATCCCGCTTACTAGTAGATAATGCACAGGATTGTGGAAACCAATGTTCAATTCTCAGTTTCTCAGCAAAGCCTTATAGAACTAGAGAATGTGTCATTTAATTTGTGTTGCAATTTTCTGACATCAACAGCAAGTATAACAATATATTTACCAGCTTCACAAACGTACCGAGAGATAAAGTATTTTTTAAGAATGGACAGAAAGTGTTTCTCTATATTTACAGCCATCTTTAACAGTATAGTTGCTGAAGAGACCTACATAACAGGACAAAAGAATGCAAAGGTAATTCCACAGATCAGGAATTATTTCTATCACTCACCAGAGCAGATTTTTCAGAAAACTGCAGGGAAGGGTTGCAGGGAAATGGTCAGACAGAGGTAGTAAAGGTCCTAGTCAGGATGCAAGAGCATCACAGTTATATATGACAAAAAAAGACTGATGCTTAAGACATGGTCTATACACTTAACACCTCTAAAAATGTCAAACTTGATCTGGGAAGAGTGGGAAACAAAGTTATGGATGCTTCCCTAGTGACAGCAGAATATAGGTTTCTTCCCGTGTCAGCCAGCTTTGATACAAAAATAAGTGATGGATCTTGCTGGTGGGAATCACTGCTCCTGTTGTTAGTGTAGAAAAAGCAAAACGAAAGTCACAAGTACTACAGTTTACTGACACAGTTAGCAAAGAACCCCACCCAAAACAAAACAAAAGAACAAAAATCCAAACCCTTGTTTCTTTCTTACCTTATATCATGCATAATCATTTCTGAGAAAAAAACATATGTAAAGGAAAAATGTCATTTTTGGATATGGAAAGATTTCTGAACCATTCTACTTCAGTGACTACACAGAAAAGGAGGAAAGAGGGGACATGGCTGATTTTCTAAGGAGTGGAATCAAATACCATAACAAAGAGCCAGGGTGTTTGTTGATAAACTCTGATAAAGCAAAATCAAAATCATGGACTAGAATTAATTATACAGCCCAAAATGCAAAGGAAGAGATTGAAATAAAAACTGCTCTCTCTCTCTTTTTTAAATACAATCTAACACTTTGCCAAAAACACATTGAGCAAGCCTGAACCATTTTGAACTCGTTCAGCATAGGGTATATTGATCAGCAGAGCCCAGAATAGAGAAACAAAGCTCAGCCACGAAGAAGTACATTTAATCAACTGAAGTTGCCCAACAGCTAGCAAACAAGAATGCAGATAATTTGGACCATAATATAGTTTTATGAAAGTCACATGGGTTGCTTCTGGGGGCAGCATAGGGAAGAACAACTGACATAAAATCAGCCATTTTTTTCTGCTGCACTAATTGTAATGTTTAACTTGTTCACTGGGATTTTACAAATCCAGATGATAATACTGGAGAAAATATTGGGTAAAGAATCAGGATTTCCTTTAATTATAGGAGTTGCAAAAATTATAAGAGAAAGCTCGTAAAAAAGCTGCAGGTTAAAAAAATCACTTTAACGTGACCCAGAAGTGTCAATGAGAAATCTGAGGTACTCAGGAAGAAATAACTAGTGTTCCAAAGGATAAATGTGGTTAAAGCCTTTAGTGATTATTAGCTTCTGGAAGTATGATGTTGTACTGTTCTCAGGGAAAAATAAAAATCTTATCTGTAAGAGTCTAGATAAAAAAAAAGTTATTGCAAACCAAGTGGTTCAAGTGCCCTTTGGAAATGTTAAAGATTGAAGTTACAGACACAGAGAACTGCTACGCAGGAGTAATAAGCTGATGTCTTTATCTTGGATCAAGTAATGAAAAACTATTCAAGGAGTTATGCAGCTAGAACAGGAGGTTGTGACAATATAATCCATTTAGCTTCACAGGACCCCAGCTTTGTTTTGATTTAAACTCAAAGACTGGAGTAAGCCTGTTTCAAAAATAGAAGCACTAGCATCAAGACTTGATTAGAGAAAGTCTCTTATCTCCTCCTCCGTGCCTATGAGAGGCTGTCAGGTATGCCTCACCTTTGCTTAGGCAGAGGGAAAATAAGCCCCTTCTTGCTGGGGAGCTGAGCTCTCTTGCCCTGTGACTCCTGCTCATGCCAGGAGGCAATTGTGTATTTAAAGGAAGAGACTGACCCCTTCTGTGGATATTACTGTAGAGGAGAAGCAGGCTTCCCCAAGAGGCAGCTTATGACATGAGACCCAGAATTTACCTCTTCGGCTATGTATTGTGGATATAGTCCTTTCCTACACATTTAGGAGGAAACACAGTGGAGCTCATGCTTGGTGGAGATCATAAGGTAGCCAGGTAAACAGGTGAGGTTAATTCAAGCACAGCTCAGGAGCAATCACCATTATAATAATTTATATTCACAGTGCAGCTATATTAAAAGGCAGATTAACTTAACCACACTGGTTGTTAAAAGGTTCTGATGCAAGAAATAAACATATTTTTACATGCTTACATGAATACCAAAACCATCAGGTCCAGCAGAAAGTATCAGAAATTGCCTGTACTGCCAGAACGATGTTCCCTGGTATAAATATATGTGATCATGTCATTAAAGCCTGTGTCATAAAGCAGTTGTTTCATAGGACTTCTGCCACGCTACATGCCTCATTTTCTGCGTATCCAGCTGGACACCATAGGGTTGGATTTACAGGTGTATTTGAGTGCTTGCAGATGTGGCTGAAATCAACAAAAGCTAAACATAGAGGGCTATCTAATCCTAAGCATTCTTCAAGTTCTGATACGTCAGATGGGACATGGTAGAATAAACAGGCACATTTTACTTTAATCTACCTTTGTCTTCTATTTTGCCTTGTGAAATACTCAATATTCTTTCTTCAAGATTCTCTTCCCTACATCAGCCTTCTTTTGCAAGCAGTTATACCACCCCCAGCTCCATGTGTAAACTACACTTCTTTAGCTATCCTTAGCTATGTCCATGTCCTTAATTCTTTGTCTCTATGCAATAGCTCCCTATCTGCTTCTTCATTTTCAGCTAATTTCTTTCCTATTTCAATTAACTTCCATTTCACTTAATTCTTCATCATCCCACTTTCATCAGACTCCTTGTCCCTATCTTTCCATTTTGCAGTGCAGCTTTTGTTCTCTCTGCTTTTGCATCAGGTATTCTTCCTCCTCCTCTTTCATCAGATGTGGGCACAGATGTCACAGAAGATGAGAAAAAGACAGGCAGCTTCCCTGCTCCACGTTTTAATGTCCATGTTTATCCTGGTCCAGAACAGCTATTACAGATCAAGTTCACATTATTTCTGTAGCCTGAGCCTGGCTATGTTCAATCATTATGGAATATTTGGACATATTAGACAATAAAACTGAAGTCTCTCTTGAGCTTGTGCAAACTTCAATTACTGTAAGACTTGTACCTTGGCTAAATTTCTGCAGTATTTCAGGCACTGAAAAACACATTCTGACACAAAAGGCACTGCTACCAAATTTAAAATCACAGTTCAAGAGCTTAGAGGCACTATTGATATTTTGCAAGTTTACAAGAATTATTTTTTTAATTTAAGTTTGTTCTTAGGAATGTTTTCTTTCCCAAGGTTGACTCTAATAACTAGCATTTAACATTTAGCCAAAATTTAATCTTATCTTCTCATTACAAACAGCTGAAAGCTTGATTAACTTTCAGAAGAGCCAGTGAACCAGCCCTGCCCATGAAGATTTCCAGCCAAAGAATTCTAGTTTTTAAGCAGATATTGTTTAGGCTTCAGTACATCAGATTAAAAGCTATATTGGGCCACCACCATTTTTCTACCTTAAAATTACATATAAATAACCAGAATGTTCTTCAAAATAAATGCCTATATAAAACATCTTCTGTTTTTCATAATGCCTCTGCCACAGCACTGCAATTACAGTCAAGTTAATTCAGCTCAAAGATTCCAGACTATTAGGACTGAGGAAAGTACACAGTGCAATTTATTCTCTAATGATATTGTGTAAAGGCAAACCTATCACTTGCTGCTAGCGTTGAAATACATGGCCTTAAATGAATGAGGAAACATAAGTTAATTAAACACTAGAGTGTCAAGGTTTTAATGACCCCCTCTACTGGGGAGCAATGAATAATTGAAACCTTTAAATAGGTGATTAGAACAACACTCATATACCAGTGATATTGTTTTAATTTAGTAGTTGAAGAGATGCTATGTTGGAAACATAAGAATTCGGAGCAATGGCTCTTTACTTTGCTAGCCAGCAAATAATACATTGCACATACAGGTTTTATAATTGATTGTGTATAAATTCATATTTGCAGAAATGTCCACAGATCCAGTCAGGTTACAACACCAGCTGCCTCCTCCCAGTTCTGAGCCAAGGGAAAGTAGCAGTGGGTTAGGCAGCATGGAGCACTCCAGCTGCTAACAGCGAAATGCAGACTCCCCATCCAGTCTGTAAGGAAGGCTGGCAGCTCTTCTCCTCAGCCAGCTAAAATGGCTGCACATCCAAGAATCCCTGCCTGGAATAGTTAGCTCATCCTGATTACCTGCAAGACAGCTTCTTCTTGCAGCCTGACCCACATGCTGCATCTCCATCTTCCATTCTGTCAGCCCTCTTACCTCTTTACTGAGGACGGGATATAGAGCAGGCATTTTTCTCCTTCCAGCTTCCAATTCACTGGTACAGCTCCCTTGTTGCCTAGATGAACAAACAAGACTATTCATGTCAAACATGTACTCTTGAGGGCAAGCTGATAGCACTAGGGATAGCATTTTTCAGTCTGAGGCACTTAATGTATTTGTTTATGGGAAACAGCATACTCAACTAACAATGCAGTTACCCTGGAAATACTCCAATTCAGTTTAAATTAAACACATCAGTTCTACCAGGAGGGCCAGCATTCCTAGAGAAAGTAAGAACAACTGTCCCCTTCCTTTGCAGCTCAGGTGGGGCATGGGACACTCAGTTCCCTTTGGTGATACAGGGAGATAAGCCCACATCTCCTAACTACCAGCTCTCTCAAGGTAAGGTGAAAATCAGTAGCTATTTGGGGGTATGTCTGCAATCCTTCTTTCTGGTCTTCTTCCACTTCTGAAAAATGTTTACTTGCTTTTGTAATCAGCAACAGAAACCGAAATCTTTTGTTCCCCTGGTGAAAGTCCAAATCACTAGGCTAGAGACTAATTTTTATTTTCTTAAGAAAGCCTCAGCACTACACTTTGCAACCGTAGAGCTGTAGATCCACCTCAGAACTGTGATACTGTTAACCACCAACCTACATACCCCAAAAGGTGGGATTCATCCTCAACCTAGGGGACATGAGGAGAACAGCATTAACAGGAAAGATCAAGGGCAACCACATTCTAAAACTCTGCTAGTATGGTTGTTAGGGCACTTCTCTGAGAGAAGCCTGGACACCTCAGGTAAGAAAAAAGCTCCTTCAAGTCTTAAAACCTAATTGCTAGGGCAGCTAATAGGGAAAAGGATTGATAGAGCACTTCCTCTTTTAGCATTCCTATAAATCTATTCCTCCCTTTCCATTCCTATGTGCCTGGAAACAAAACATTTTAATAAAACACGCGTTAAATAAAACAAAACTATTTTACTTGTCATTTTGTAAGTCTTTTGAACCAACCTAAGAGACCTTAGTGTTTTGAATTGGTAGTTATACTAACCTACCAGCAAGCTGCAGAGCCATTAGTGTCTGATTGGGATAAACATGGGCAGCTCTAACTCTTCTGACAAGTCTTAACTAGCAGAACAAGGGCCAGGCTCAGATTTAAAGGGCTGCAATAAACCTTCATCCCGAGCCTCTCAATCCATCTAAGAAAGTTACACCTGGTGTTTAATGAGCTATTTTTCATCATTTGCAAACATGAATCAATTCATCAAACATCTTATTAAAGGAAGAGAAGAAAGCCCAACACAGTAGATAACTAGGGGAGCACTGCCTAATTCTGCAGTGTAACTAATGCTATTTTACAGTCTTTACCTCTGCCAAGGCCAGCCGGTTGCTTTTAATCTTGGGCAACATCTACTTCACAGTTGAGGGCTGTCAGGTCTTGCCTGTCAACAAAGCTTAACTGAGGCTGCCCCTGATCTTGTGGTGAGTTGCCTTCATGCTGCTGGCTGCCTAGTCCCTTCTCGAGTGCCTCTCCCTTCTGCACTACCTGCGCATAGGAGATGATCCTCCTCACTTTAGCTAATAGCTGTCTCTCACTGCTTTAGCTCTGAGCCATGCACAGAAAATGGAAGGAAGACTAACGCAGTCCCCCAGCAGAGATCTGAATAGATGTCTCTTTGCAAGTCTTCTGTGGTCTGGAAATGGCTCCTACCCTTCTCTTTCCTTATTGCAGGACAAACATTTGCATTTCAATAGGTCCTAATCTTTTGCTTAACTTTAAGTTGACCATTCAGCCCAGGCACAATAAGGCATTAATGAGTTATCCTAGACTTTCAATGTTACTAGAATTACAATTTTTTGCCCACTTGAAATGCTTTCTTTCCGCTTTAAACAGGATGGCCTCCCAAACCTAATAAAACAACAAAAGTGGAATTCAGGCCTATGCATTGATCCTTTTCATTTGTATCTCCTTCCCCCCCTGTAATTTCTGAAGGAAGAGGTTTGGGGAGGTTGGAGGGGGGAGGAATCTGCTTTTGCTGTAGGCTATAGTTATTGGCTTTAGCCTTTCCGGTGAAAGTTAGAGCTTGAAGCTGTCTGTAGCCTCAGATATATCACTGCATAAAACATTCCCAGAGAGTATTTTTGAGATTTTATTAGTAAGAATGAGGGATCAAAACTTACCCCTACAATGTAATTTTAGCCTCTTTGATGACTGCATACCAAAGAACTGGAGACCAATGTCAGAAACCTACACTGCCTTTGTCCAGTACAACTAAGGCCCAGTTAAGTCAAAGAAATGTCTTAAGGAGAACATTAAATATAAGCCAGTCACAGTTGTAACACAAAGCCCAACACAGAGAGAGTCTGTATCTTCAGCACATTGTTGTTATTTCTGTAAGGGTGCTTTTCCAGTGCCGGGATAGGTTCTAACAGAAAAATTCATTCCTAAACCTTTCAGCTTCTAGTAGTCATGGCAAAGAGGTACTACAAATGTCATTCTGCCATCCATGCAAATGCCATCTATGTAAAGTAGAAATAGTACACCCTCATGTGTACCGACTTGGGTTTTATGCTCAGGACAGAACACAGCTTCCTTTCTATCTCTGAGTCAACGATGTGTTGCCCACAAGACAGAACCACAAATATCTTAGTTTCAACACTGAATTACATATCTGAGCAGCCAGACCCACTCTTATTCTGTGTAAGGTACTACTTGTATCTTGTGATCTTAGGGGTTATGTCAAAGCTCAGATTCCCACTCATCCATTTATTTTGTAGAAGTAAAGCATGACAATTTCTAGATGCAAATGGAGAGCATGTTGGGCTGCTTTTGGCAAAATCTTGTAAAAAACTAGCAAACCCAGTCTAAATAACCTATTAAATTTGTTATTCCCTTGTTATTGTTTAATATATACAATCCAAATATAACATTTCAGTTTCAGTTACTCTGATGTTTAAATTAAGACCATAGCAAACAAGACCTTACTCTCAAATGCCTTCTGTACTAGTAAACAAGAAAACCGCATGAAGTCTACGGACAGAAGATACAGAAAATTATCTTTTCCTTCCATCTCCATAGTTATTTCCTATACTTTACTCCTGCTAGTCATCTTAAGAAGGAAGACATCCAGTAAAAAGACAAGCAGTCTTGTCACACATGCATATAGCATGTATGCAGAACTGTTTTCTCTACTTTTTGATTGGTCAAGCTCCAATCCAGGCAGGTAAGATTTTTAAATGTTGCCCTAATTCTGATGAATTCCAGTTCAGAAGTCAACTTCACTATACTGCAGTCTCTTATCTCCTGCTGTCGCTGCGTAGACATCAGCACCATGTCAGATTCCCTATCAGCATTTGTACAAGCAGCTCAGTGGGTATAAGAGTTATCCATGTCTGAAGCTAGGTGTCAGTCGTCTGGTTTTTGGTATACACCCAGTCTTGCTCATCAGTGAATAATTATATTTGCAAACACACTGAAAATGTCTGCTGAATAAATACTGTGAGAAAGACAAGTTGTGTCTTTGACAGTGATTTTAATCATGGTAGGTTCCTTTTTTTCTTTCCAAAGCCACAAAACAAAGGAGTTCTACTATACTGCTAGTATTTCATTGTCATACAAGAAGCCATATGTAGACCTTTAATTCTGCACCTTTATTCTGTGTTGTGTTTCAGTGAAAAAGACAGGATCATGCAATTCATAGGATACTCAAACTGTCTTACAGCAGCTTGCTTGGAGATCTGAGTTTGATAATCATGTTTATTGCTGAATAGTATTTTGGAGCAATATTACAAGGCACTCTGTAAAGATGAGCCAGGGATTTTGTGTCACCTGTAAAACAGAATTAGTAATGATCACATGGACAGAAAGTTGACAGGCAAGACTTTTTGTCTTAGCTTAATATGAATGAACAATCAAAATATCTCACATTTTAGAAGGCAAAAACTCTTTGAGATCGAAGTAATAGACTTCAGCCAAAGCCTGTATCTTGCACTATGAATAATAACATTCAATAAAATGCATGAGTGTATAATAATGCATTAGTGACTGAGTGTACCTCTTCAAACAGTGATTAAACTATTCATTATATTCAGTCAACATGTTTGAGAGTCACTGGAAGACACCAGCTGATTGACAGAGGTGCTTTGGGGAATGAAGCCTGAGTGTGTTTTGGTAATTAGGTAGTGAAGTTTTTTCTGCTGCAGTTTGTTCTGAGAATGCATTTGTACTCTTTCTACAGTCAGATTGTATACAATCTATATTGTCAGATACCATACTGCCCAGGTACAAGGCTGAATAAGCAGCCAACTATTCAAAACAGTGCATTTTCTTCAAATTCTCTGGAGTGTTTCTTTCCAATCTGCCCTCTTTAAAAACAAAATTAAAAAATAGACAACTTGGAAAATTGGCCATTTCAGATGATAGATCAGCATTTTTAGCCCTTGAGATTCTTGTTTTCTAATTTGTAAAAAAGAATCTGTTTGGGTGCATCATACCAACCAATTTGTTCAATGCAGTGGTATATAAACCACAGCAGAGTATATTCATGTGTTTGGGTTTCATTCCTCATACTGAACAACATCTCTCAGCATCTTCCTGGTTGTCTGCTCTCAGTGTGTCATAACTCTTTTACCTCATGCCCCATGGAGTCTTACAACTCCTCTGTAGTTGCTGGGCATTCCACTATTTGTCATGGCTTTGTCCTTGTAAGTTAATTACACGTTTGGAAATGGATAACCGAGGTACCAAAAACTGACTGGCTGTCCCCAAGCTCACACAGTAAGTAATGGAAGGTGTGTGCCCATTCTAAAGGCCACCTTATCTACCAAGCCACCTTTAATTTGCACAGTTGCATCCTTTATTTCCAGCTCACACTATCTCTTCCTTCTCCATTCTGCCTTCTAACCCTTGGAAGGGCTACTCACTTGACCACACGGGAAATGCCTTTTCCCTCTTCCAAATCCCTTCAGTGCTTATCTCATTGCCAAAAGCATCTGCACAACTGTGAGCTTGTATTAGGCCAATAATGAGCCTTAATTTTTCCCAGAATCAGGACAGACTTTATGCAAGAACAACACTGAAAATAAAGTAAATAACCACAAAGAGAAACGCTATTTTGAGATGTGTCTTTGGTGGCAACAACAAAATGGGAGCTTTTGATCAGCTGCAATGCTTTTATTCACAGATCACTTTGGTTTCATGTCAGCAATAATGGAAGTGATGTTATTTTCTGTTTTCCAATAACACCTTTATGGCATTATGTTATTTTTCATTTTCAGATGGTGCTTGCAATGATAAGACATAAATCAAGCCAAAGCGGGGGGAGGACTTGATTGAAAGACAATTTCCCCTGCAGTGTGTGTGACCTTTCTTAAAAGTTCACAGGCTGTGCTGGAAAACCATTAATTTATTTTATCAAATGACAAATAAGTACCTTCAACTTTGACTTGTTGCCAGCATCTCTGTTGCTCTCATTCAATTTCAGTATAATGCATGAACTAACTATATTAATTGATTAGAACTGTTCTCTAAAAGTGGTCCAAAATCAAACCCCTTACTTTGATGACATTAGGTTCTGGATACGAAAAAAATCGCTTCAAGGTACTTAATTCTTTATCTGAATCTTGTCAACTTTCCTCTGCACGCTGGTTTGTTGGTCACTAGCAGTAAAAGAGATTGAAACAATTAGGAGTTTCCACAGTAAGTGAAACTGCTCTTCCACATGTCAATATAGTAGATACATGTAAACTCTACAGTTTCCCCTTCTCCATCAACTTCTTGAAATCCATATGGATATACCCCTTGAAGGATTTTGATCTTTAAGGAAGACAAAACAGGAAATACCAAGGTATCCGAGTTAAGCAAGGGCAGCCTTAGAAGCACAATAGGCAAAATTCCATTGTTCCCCTTCCTTTACCCTTTCTACTTATTTTATCATGCACAAGTACATTGGTCCTCTCCTTCTTTAATAAAAGATAAGTCACTAGTGCTATACCTTAGGGATGGATGCCATGGGTAATATTATTCAACACCTTCATTAATGACCTGAATGATTGTACCGAGTGCACCCTCAGCAGGTCTGTAGATGATACAAAACTAGGAGGGGTGTTTGATACACCAAATGGTTGTGCTGCCATTTAGGGAGACCTTGACAGGCTGGAAAAATGGGCAGAGAGAAATGAAGTTCAAAAAATGGAAATGCAAAGAAATCCTGCACCTGTGGAGGAATAACCCATGCTCTGGTACAGGCTGGGTGCCAACAAGCTGGAAAGCAGATTTTCAGAGAAGGACCTGTGGCTCCTGATAGACAGGAAGTTGAACATGAGCCAGCAATGTGCCTCTGTGACAAGGAAGGCCAACAGCATCTCCAGCTGCTTTAGGATAAGCATTGCCAACAGGTCCAGGGAAGTGATTCTTCCCCGCTACTCAGCCCTGGTGAGACACACCTGGGGTGCTGGGTCCAGTTCTGGACTCCCCAGTACAAGAAAACCTTACAGGAGTGAGTTCAGTGAAGGGCAACGAGGATGATGAAAGGTTGGAGCATCTGTCACATGAAGAGAGTCTGGGTCTGCTGGGGTTGTTTAGCCTGGAGAATAGCCTAAAAATCTGATGGAGGGGAGTAAAGAAGATGGAACCAGACTCTTCTCAGTGCTACAGTGACAGCATGAGAGGCAATGGGCACAGACTGAAATAAAGGAAATTCCTTTTAAACATAAGGAAAAATCTTCTTATTGTGAGAGTGGCTAAACACTAGAACAACTTGTCCCTGACAAGATGTCAGGACATGGCCTGAGGTCCACACAGGCTTTGTACCATTTTAAGTATTTCAGGATTATTAAAGAAATGTGAGGCCTCCCCTTAGAATACCTAATTAATTGATGTCAATGTTTCATCCTGCTGTGTCTAATGCACCCAGCTGAATTAGAGTATTTTCTACTAACTTGACTGCATTTTAGCTTATACTCATTGGTGCAATTAAATTATTTTTTTTTTTAGTTTGCAAGCTTTAAGCAGATCATGTCTTTTCTGACAATATCATCCCAAGACCCACAAAATTTTGCTTTTCCTGTGATGAATAAGAGTTCATTTTCCACTTTAAAAAAATCTGTGAAAATAAACCCAAATGGTTGAATAGAGAAAACTTAGAGCAATGACCACTGCATTCTAAAAAATAAAAAAAATCCAACTCTTTTCAGATTACTCATGTGAAATTACTCTAGGCATGGCGATACTGGAAGTTTTCAAGATGTGATTGGATGGGGTGCTAGGTAATCTCATCTAGGCTCCCTTTCCCATGAAAGATTGGACCAGATGATCTTTAGAGATTGATTCTATGATACCACTTCCCCCTTCACCTTTCAAAAGCAGAAGCTGCTCCAACAAACATTCTTTCCATTTCAACCCCCAAAACAATATTTTTGAAGTGAAAATGAGAAACTGAGAAGAATGTGAAATACGATGTTCATTGCTGCCAAAAGATTGTAATGAAGGCAGATTTCCAGCTGAAATCAGTTTTAATTAGTATAGTTGATGCCATGTTTTTGAGATATCCAAAATTCTTGAATGACAAATGCAATGACTGTAAATACACACAGAGCACCAAACTTGGTCCCTAATCTTCATAAGTCTCTGTGCAATGAAAGGTATTATTTATGGGCTATTCACTTGGTTATATAAGGATTTGCAAGGTTACTATCACAGAGTACAGGGTAGCTCACAGCATACATTCTAGAGCACCTTAACTCTTAAACTACATTGTGTATAAAATAATACGTTTTCCCAGTCAAGAAGTCAAGAAAGCATTCCTGAAAGTTTCATAAAATATAGCTTGATAAACATTATGGCAAACTTTCTTTGGAAAAGTAATTATTCAGGCTGAGTTTTGGGGGATTTACTTATCACTAGCAATGACAAACTTATGAATCCTAGCGCTAGCCTATTCCTAGGCATGGATTATATTTATATGTGGTGACACAATATTCAAGTTTAGGTATCTAAAGTTAGAATTCCTAATCCATGCACTAAGGAATAAAAGAAGAGCATGCTGATTTTAGACTGTACTTGTTCTAAGCAATGAACAGAACAGATGAGTGTAAAAATACAGGTGGGGAGGTGGGGAAAAGAGGAATAGAAATCATTAAAAATGAAATTAGTGCTATTTCTGGGAAATCAGCATCATAGAATAGATGAATGCTGGTTAGGTAAAAGAAGCAGCTACCCAGGAGGACTTTCTGCATGGAACTCAGGAAAACACTAGGTTGAACCATTATATTGCATTGAAGTTAAGTGAAACCAGGTAGGTAAAAATAAAGTAAAACCAGCCCCAAACCACAATTTGATTCTGACATTTGAGTAGATGAGCTCACTGGATTATTCAAGACCCCAGACTTAATGAAAATAGGTGCAACAGCATAGCTCTATGAAATAAACAGCAGTAATACCAAGGCTGTTATCTTAGCTGAGTTTAGAAAGCTGAAAATTGGAGAAATAGAAATGTGACAGAATGGAGCTCCTGTGGCTTTTTGATAAACAGTTACAAGAAATGACTTCCTGGTAGACCAGACCTATGTTAGTGAACAGTATAAAAAAACATTCCTAGACAATGAAACACAATTGTCTATGCCATTATAATGACATTATAACCTGGCACAACTTTGACTCAGGATAAGTAGCCTTTTCCTAAATAATTCCTGGGCACAGTTTAAGAATTAATATGGACAAAGGAACATTCCAAGTAGGAAATTTGCAAGTAACTTTCCTATTTTGGAGGCTAAGAGAGATCAGCAGTATGGACAAAGTTATTTTGTGCCAGTTAGCCCCAACGCTAGAGATGTTAATTTACTAGTGTATAGACACTAGTATATAAGCCAGTCCGACTTGAAAAAAATAGAGTCTGCAGACACAGTCCCAGGAGCAGTTTTGCGCATCACTTTAGTGGGACTTGGACCCCAAAATTGTTGAGCTGCAGTGGTCCAGAAAAAATTTCAAAAGAACGATTTTCTTTGATTATGTATGAGGGATGTAAGTTATCTTATGCTAAACTAATATATAATGCACGTTTACAATGTGCTGCAAAAAAAGACTCTATGATTAGTTCAGTGAATTACGTATTTCAAAATAGAGGTATTAATAGCAAAAATGTGGTGATTAAACCATGTTTAACATGGGAGAGAAAAAGTTCGGCCTCAAAAGTGCTCCCCAACGAACAGAACACTTTGCCTCATAAAGAGGTGTGATGAGCACAGAAGTGGAGAGGCTACACTGCACTGTAACTGTCAGCCAAATGTTTTGTCTGAGAAGCTACTGGGTAACCCATCTTGAGCAGAGCAGTGGAACAGGCATAAATGGCAAAAGGCATGACGCATGGCCAGCTGCTACCTCAAGTAAGCATTTCACAGTTAAAGTTGTAGCTCTCCTTTCTTTGAAACAAGGTGCATATTTGCACCATGCTGAGCACAGTGATGGCATTCAAGTAATTAATAAGAATCCATGCCATTTTATAAACTGAAATACACCTCTTCTTCTACACAGAGATCATTTCATCCATCACTGACTGTAGGCACATCAGGAAAGTCCGTGGGAACTGCTGCATAGCACAGTACTACATAAGCAGTTCTAGCTAAGTAGCAGACAAGAGTAACCTCCCTCTTAAGTTGAAGTTAAAGGGAAAGCCTTATGAACAGAAAATGAAATTTCCCCAGTTACAATTTGACAGTAGGTCTAGTCTAAACAATTCTTGGTCAGAGTAAAACAAGAACCTGTCTTCCTGACATCATCTATTTCATGTATTAAGCATAGTACATTGCTCTGATAAATAGTACGTTATCCTTTATAACTAGTGTATTTCTGTCAATATCTAATGAGGGCTTTTCACCTACATAGAAATGCATTAACTAGATATTCTGTACTCTTGACAAATTCTGACTCTGCTGGTTCTGCATTTACTTATCCTGCATTAGACAGGTAACTGTAAATACATTATTACCACAATCTAATCATAGCAAAATATTATGTAGCATTTGGAAAAATATTTTATTTCCTCGTTTACAGCAATTGACTTGATAAAGTATCTCATATGTAGCCCTTATACTTTATTGTAAAGTTATTAGCACTATTGCTTAGTAGGATATAGGATCTGAGTATCTTCAACTAGAAAAAATATGCTACAGGAAGGAAAGTACTTCGTCTTCCTCCAAAGCAGCCTAATTTGATGTGGCACAAGTTTTCATGTGAGATATATAATTCCATTCATGAGGGATATATAATTTTCCCAAAAGTTTCCTGTGGGGGCTGCATCTTTGAATATCTCTTTGTGGACCCGCTAGAGCTCACTCTGTCATGCAGAGGCTCGTGGAGCATAACTCAGATCTGCCAGACTTCAGGCATTCAGGATACTTTCTCTTGTTTCTTCTCTCTGAACATGTATCAAAACAGCAGTATTGTTCACATCTGGAAAAGATGGTAATACATTTTACCAGAAAACTACTGGCCAAATTGGATATGCAAGCAAAGGAGTGAGGTGAAGGGATTTGGGATGGTCACTGTGGCCCAGGAGCTCTCTAATAATCAACCCCTCCTTGAAGGCTGAGGCGGCCAAGCCCAAAGACATTGCTAAAGCAAGGAGATCTACTGTCCCCTGAGAAAACTGTTGATGCCTCAGGGCAGCAAATACAACCAGGAGACAACAGTCATCTTGTTCTGTGTATTAGTGGGTCTCAAAAAAATGAAGTGCTGGATGCTTGGGTTCTACCACATTTAAATATCAGGGATTTGATTGAATTTTCAATGGCAGTGGCATTGAGCACTTCTGAAAATTATCATCCTCTAATGTCATATAACTGACTGAAATACTTAAATTTGCATTCAGATCAGCAAAGCAACCTCATCCAAATTGCCCCCAAAACATCAGGATTTCTATATGGTAAGTATGCTATATAGGATGAGAATTTATCATTCTCTTAATTCATTAGCTTCATGAATCCACCCTTCCTGCTTTCCTTCTTTTTTAATACAAAATTATATTCCACATATGTTAATCTCTCTAAGCAATTCCTCCTACCTGCTAGATTGCCTCTCTTAGCCTGTGGTCTACTATATTACTTAAGGAAGGTTTTACGATTTTGAAGAGAGTTCATTTACAACAGATGATAGCCATTTCTGTTCATTCTAGGATTTGATACAGTGCTAGTCCACATAGCTACTGTGTGCTACAAGGACTGCTATATCTCAAATAACATGTTTAGCCATTCCTGGGAGCCCTGAAATGGCTGCTTTGAACTTTGTAGACATGCTTCTATTCCTCAGCTTCCTCCCTATCTCTCTTTTTCAAACTCAAGAATCACAAAATATTCTGCAGGAATAAAAGGCCCAAAGGTGCACATCCCACAAATTCCATGTAAAATATTATTTTATCCAACCTAGTAACAGTAACGATAGGAGATAAATTTTACTTTTGCTAGTGGAATGCAGTTAGAAGTTATTAGCCCTCAAAATTCTGGAGCAACATACTGTATCAAAGTGCAGATCCAGCCTCCCCCATAAACAAAATTTCTCCTCTCAGAAATACTTTAATTCACAATTCTATTGAGCAACATAAACATGAATACTCAAATACAAGCCTTACGATTCATAGAATCATAGAATCATAGAATCATTTCGGTTGGAAAAGACCTTCAAGATCATCAAGTCCAACCATTAACCATGCCCCCTAAACCATGCCCTGGAGTACCCTGTCCACTCGCTTTTTGAATACCTCCAGGGATGGTGAATCAACCACTTCCCTGGGCAGCCCATTCCAATGTTTGACAACTCTCTCAGTAAAAAAATTTTTCCTAATATCTAACCTAAATCTCCCTTGCCTCAACTTGAGGCCATTTCCTCTTGTCCTATCTCCAGCCACCTGACAGAAGAGACCAACACCCACCTCACTACAACCCCCTTTCAGGTAGTTGTAGAGAGCGATAAGGTCTCCCCTCAGCCGCCTCTTTTCTAGACTGAACAACCCCAGATCCCTCAGCCGCTCCTCATAAGACTTGTGCTCAAGGCCCCTCACCAACCTGGTTGCCCTTCACAAGAGGGAAGGTAAGAGAAAGCATCCCATACAGCAAAAAATACAGATAATGCAATAATGACAGTTGCTGTTTTGTTGGTCCACTATCTATCACTACAATCTCTCATCAGTATCTGAATACTTTTGCTAGACTGATTGTGAATTTCTATTCTCCATCTTTTAATGCAGCCTACCTCATTATAATCCCCTTGACAGCACAGAAGTAAGAGATGGTCTTATTAGCTGCCAGAAATAAAAGATGTTTTAGCAGAAGAAAGCCTCTTTAAACAATATATTTCTTCAGGGAAATTCATCGAGGATGAAAGCAGTAACAGAGTAATTCTTCAGGAGTTAAGACATGAAATATAGAGTATTGTGTAAAGCACAGCTTTGCTAAAATCCATGTGGAAGACTGAAAACCACATTATGTGGCAGACTTCTGATAAGTTCTCAGGGCTATCCAGCAGTGTTCTTATGTAACAACCCTAAATGGGATATCTGTCAGTCCAATCACAAGTTCAGGCTAAATTTCTGAAGCTCCTTGAATTTTTGGGAAGATCAAGAATTTAAAACTAATCCTAACATTACCATTTGGATGATGAAATTTTAAGCCTCCTTGTTGCCACAAACTTATTAAAAGCTTATTAAAAGTATCTCTAGTATGTATACACCTACAAGGGATCACCTAGAATTTGCATTTTGGAGTTTAATTGTTACTGCAGCAGATACTGCTATTTTTCCTCAGTAGAATCAAATATGTTCAAGAGTGATTTGGTTTAGTCTAGATCAGCACTTTCCAACACATTAAGCTTATTTGGAGCTGGATCATGTTTTTTGAAGGGTCATGCTGTTTACATGGTGTCCTGAAACATCTTTAAACTGCAAATTGCAATGTGAACAGACCATCGTTTCCGGCTAATGAAAACTGCAGTTTTATGAGTCAGATATGGTACAAATTAATTGCAGTTTAAAATAAATGTCGGATCTTCGTTTTGGGTTTTCTCACTTCTGTATCTTTGCAGATGCAATATTTAGCAGGTATTCCTGCTAAAGCACAGCTTCCTCTTTTTATAAATGAAATCCAAGTATCACATGATTCCATGATCTGAAATTTAAATAAATTGTGGGGTATTTAAACTATAGTACCTTTTATAAGACTGAGAAATAAAGAAGATGGGCTAGTTTACATGATAGGTGGTATAAACAGGTGAAAAATTCCTTTTTCCCATAAGAATTACCTTAAGAATGCTGATCCTATGCTGTTGCCATTTAGCCGGTGAGTAAGTATGGTGTTCTTTGTTGACAGAAACCATCCATCTGTTCCCGAAAGAGAGACACTACATTTCAGCAAAGAAAATAGCCCACATTATCATCACCCTGCAACTGTCATACTACCTGGTAGAATGGGATGTCATGTCCCATTAGCACTATATTAATGACACCTGCTCTGAAACAGGATTTTCAATTTTCAGAGCTGATGGATATGCTTGCGTTCTGGACAAGTTTGGGGTTACATGGTGATCATGGTGAGTTACATCCCCTACAAATATGTTTGTTTTTCATATTCCCTTCTAAGGGAAAAGCAGGCTGTTCAAAGTAAGGATCTAAAGCAATAGACATATTATGTCCTGGGCTGAAACATGCACACTAAAGCAATCAATATTTCCTCAGTCATTCAAGCAAGGAAACATTATTTTGGAACTTGTAGCTGATCAACTTCTGCATATCAGGAAGTGAGAATATTATGTCTAAATCACAACTAATCTTCCCTGCCTGTAAGGCATTATAATACTCTATACTATTTCTTTTCTATTCCTACTTTTGCTAAAGATTAGGAAAGACCAGTTAGAAAATGGTAAAAAGGCAGTTCTAAGAAGTAGCTTACATTCTCTGCCTTTAGAAACAAGACAGTTGTTTATGGTTTGGAAGGCCTATTTTCTCACATTAGCTAGCATGATATAAGGCTGTAAATGTCCCTTTTGTACCTTGAAGGGTCTGAAAAAGAGACTCATTTTGAAGTGAGTCAAATTTAACAATGCACAACAAATATACTTAGCAAAAAGCTGGCTAAATAGAGCTTAACAGGCATATGCATTTCTGCAAATCAATTTGGCATCTGGAGTCTGATTTTTCTATTTTGTCTTCCCTACATCTTCTTGAAGTGATTTGAGGAGAAATAACCAGAGAAACAGCATTGGCAACATATTGGAAAAATGCTGGTTACAGATGGTATAAAGAACATTATCTTGTTGAAAATCCATACAGATTCAAAGCAAAAGAAAAAAAGAATGGGATACAAAATAAGTTCATAAATTCTAAAAGCATTCCAGCTTAGTAGCTTTATTTCCAGAGTTAACCAAATACACTTGGATTTCAAAAGTAGAGATTGCTAACAGGTCATGTTCTTAGCAGTGCTGACCCAAGGTTAAGTATTTTTTGCTCCAAGCTATATTAGAGTCAATAGCTTCAACAGGGTGGTATTATATCCTCTAATTTTAATAATGTTCTCAGCTTGACACCGTCAAATTCCTATGTGTTTCTTTTGACAGAAGTAAACTTTATGTTCCTCAAAAGTCACTGCATATGACATTTGCATGTTTTTTTTTTTTAAATAAAATATGCAAGGTTTACCGGAACACAAAATCTAACCTACAAGTGTCCAGAATGACCATCTCCCAGTAAAAAAGAGGTCTCCTCACAAACACACTCATTAACAACATTCATTTTCTGTGTATGCTATGGTTTCTGTAGAGGTGTTTAGATGCTGATACAAATGTGAAATGAATGAAGACTGTGGGAATCTGTGCGTAGGTGTGCAATAGCCAGGCTGCTGAAAGTTGAGCGTGACTGATGTACAGATAGCAGGCTATGCGTGGAGAATGATAAACATGGTGGGAGAAAAGATTAGAGCACACGTGAAAGGGAACTTGCTATATATTGCCTGAATTTGCAGCACACCCCCTCTCTCAAGGTTATCTCCCCTCCCCATATTTGATTACACTTGACAGAGTGATGAGTACTGCAGCCAGATGAGACACATTTATTTTGCTGAACAATCCCAGAGGACTTAGAAAGACAGAATAATCCCCTAGCCAAGGTACAACTTAGGTCTTCAGGATACAAGTTGGGCGTTTTTATTTTTTGTTTAGAAACACAGGTTCAGAGCAGCTGAGGTTATTTCTAGACTGAGGTCAAATTCAGCAAATAGCTTTAGCCAGATCTCCATTTTTTAAGAGATGACTTTATGTTTGTCCAAAAGTCCTGCTGCACCAATGCAAACCTTTTGCAGGGATAATCCTTCCTAAGACTCCTGCTCCTAACGAGCCACTCCAGTCACCATGAGCTATGACTTTCCCGGAGGCCATCCAAGAGATGTACACAGGCACTACAGGGCAAACACGAGGCCCTGGCTGGTGAGGCCCTTGCCCTTGGGAGCCCCCGGCCCTGCCTACAGTGTTGCTTTGTAGGTTTTGAGTTAGTAAAGGAACATCAATGCCCCCTTTCTTTCTCTCTCCCTGTTAAAGACTGGGGGTTGTGAAGTTTTGCACAACTGCCATTGGACTGTCAGGGGAGGATTTTGAAGGCCATTGTCAAGCCCCACCCCTTATGTTGTGACTTAGCGATAGAAAATACTCCCTCTACACAAGGGCTTGAGTAAGCTTCCTTCTCCAAAATCCCTGCTTCCATCAGTCCATGAAGGGAGGGTGAGTGAGACCAATTAAAGACATTAATTTCACTATAATGGTTGGTCACTTCAATGAAAAAATCTATATTCAAACACAAGTGGCCATTCCATTTTACTGTTTTCATGACATTTTTCCCATGGCATAGCAAAGAAAGATTTTAAAAAGACACATTTCCAAGCTCTGAATGTGATAATGGGAAGTAAATAAAATGCCTGAACACCACAAAGTAGGCTCCTTTTAAAACTGTAAGATAGCATTCAGACACACTATCAGTACTCTTACTGCAGCCTTGCTCTTAGAAATAACTTGGTTTGAAGAAAGTAAATGAAAAAAGGAAGTTTTTCATTTTTTCCCATGGAAGCATAAATTACTTTGCAAATCAAAATATGTGCATATGTATGTACGTTTATATATATATGTGTGTGTGTATACACTTACAAATTTAGTAAAAATTCCAAATGCCTAAGAATTTATCACATATCACAATCCGTAGCAGTTTGTTTGAGAGAAAACTACTGTCTTTGTTTAAGAATAATGATTTATTTTGCATTGGATAGTTTTCTAGCTTCTAACCTTTGGTAATTTTATATCTAGATTTGGGGTGATGAGACTATTTATGACAACAGGGATTTAAAACATGATGATGAAAGAAGGTGATGCTGAAAGAAGGTGACACTAATAGGCACTAAACTTTCCAAAACCTCTATTATCTTTCAGGTATTGTGATTGCTTTCAATGTATTACCCAGGATCACCTGGAGATGCACTCTTTCTTCATAGACACTTAGATAATACTTGTAGTTACCCAATAGTATTTCTGCGGCAATCGCTGTTATTCTTTCAAGTTGAGCTGGAATGTAATGGAGGAGTTAATCCTTATCCTCTTTGGTGCAATAAAAATTGCATGCTGTCCTCATAAAGTTACCAACAAATTAAGTTATACAACCAATGATCAACTGAACAATGGTATCAGTCTTGCCCTAGACTTTTGCTTTTACCTTTTGGAGCACCAACTTTTAGAAATAACTGCTTCATTGCATTCATTCCCTCACCCTTCTAAGACCTGCTCCTCTCACATTGAATGAGTTTTAAAATATCCAGTTCAAATCCCATAAAAGGGCAAGACCAAAGATTCCAGTCACATTACTGCTGAAATTCAAAGTGGAGCCTTGACTGTACTTTCTTTTCCTACTGCTGCTGAGGTTATTGTTAGCAATTATTTTACTGAGAGAAGAGGGAGGTGGAGAAAAAAAATGAGAAAGAATGAGTGGTTAGATAGCAGTGTTCTGCAAGATATACTTAGAATCAATCATATTACTGTTTTCTCAGCCAGGCTAGTGATCATAAATTCTGTATCTTTTCCCAAGCTCAGTGTCTGTGCCAGCCATTCATTCTGAAATGCTTCATGTTTCCTGTACAGGAATTCACAATAGGATTATGGATTCAGGAGAAAGCTCTGCTCAAGGAGGGGCAGGGAGTGAAAGGAGACTTGTTTGGTACAGCACTGCATAGTGTGCAAAAGGAAAAGCAAGCCAAGAAGATGGAGAAATGGAAAAAGAGGTAGGAAAAAAGAGTTTATTTGTAGTTCACCACAGAAGTTTTGTTCAATGAGGAGTTTTCTCTGCCTTGCCTTACTTTCATTTGGAAACTGGAACTGGCATTTTGTTGGGCCAATTTGGAACTGACCACTAACACCTGGAAAAACATTTTTACACCTGGAAGAGCCAAAGGAAAAAGGGGTATACACACACGGCTGGGCAACATTTTGTCTCTAACCTCTCAGCTGGAAGTGTGGCAGTGGCTAAAGCAAAATCTGCAAATGAAGTCATGTTTCCTCTCCTCTCATGTCAGCTCACTGGAAAAAAATGATGTTTCTCATAAGATATGCACTGTTCTTCCTCCCCTTCCTATACATGTCTTGGAGGTCCTGGCATATAACGGCTGCCCATTTGCATTTGGTTTTAACTCACCAGTCTGCTCCTAAAATATAATGGAGCCTGAGAGGAAGAATTTGTTAGTCAAAAGATCTTATCATGGCAAAAGTAGTTACAGAGCTATGCAGTGGCCATCCTGGTCTGAAAAAAAACCACAATAAAGAGCAGCCAAATATTTACCATGCCACCAATGGTTAAAGAAAATTGGAACACAAGCAGGGATGTGGTTACAAGGTCCTATGGCTACAGGAGCCATTCTACTGCTGAAGCCACCAGGAGTCATGAGCTAAGAAACCTCTGCTCTACGGCTGTATCTTGCAGTTGTTAAAAGAAACAAGTGCTGGATTTCAGCAGCTTCTGATGAGTTTTGAATTTACTGTCAGTCCAGAGGCATTAATCATTGCTTTTTAAGAGGCAAGGTGTTTTTTCTGGTGAAAGGAAGATGCTGCTGTTAGGAGTTTGCCTCTAGGATGCTGGGAAGATCTGCCTCCTTGAACACCAAGGTCTTGCACGTTGTTCAATGTTCAAAACTCAGTGGGAGCAATAAACCCAAATCTCCTGACAGCTGATGAACAGCAACTGTAATGTGAAGCTCCTGAGCATGCCCACACTGTCTGGGATGCATGTAGGATCTCAACAGCAGCAGTGCAATAACTTAATGTAACCAGTTATCCTTCCCTTTCCCCTGACACCTTTTTTTTTCAAGTCAAGGCATGGAGGTGTGGCTAAAGATTGGCCATGTCCCCACCTCAGGCTGGCAAGCTAATGATGCAGACCATGGATGATAACACAGTTCACCTCTGTCTTCACATTAGAGATGAAAGGTGCAGTCCTTTGGACCAGCCAAATCAGGATAAGCCAAAACCTGACTACTCAGAGTAATTTCCAATTCATAAATACATCAGAGATCTCTCCCTACCCAAAAGCATCCTTGGGCAAAAGACAATTTAAAGTAGAATGTTTCAAAATGCAGGGCTAAATTTAAAGAATCGTTTCTTCTCTGCAGTGCAGTACTGCAGACATGATTGACTACTGGACCATGATGTACATATTTGTGTTGGGCTTTACACAGGCAGAATTCTAACAAAAACATTTAAATACTTTAAATGGTGACATCACTAGAACTCCAGAAGTGTGTATGGTTTTATATATTAAATATATAGATACATGTGGATGATTTTATAACCATAGTTACGTGTCTTTATAATTGCAATGGTCTGTGTACACTCAAAAATGTGATGCTTAAAAATTTTTCTCCCAAAATATCAAAGGCAAAACAAAATACTTAGTTTTTCACATTTGTGTGATGCCTCTGGGGCGGTTCCTACATTCCTTTCTCAGGGCTGGAGCTCTAGAAGTAGCATACAACCACCAGAGTGAAGGAGAGTAACAGGTACTGCACTTTGGTTGTAATCAGAGCCTTGTCCCCTCTTAAGGGAATTCAGTGGGTGTTTCAATTGAAAGATTTTGGCTCTACCCAGTTTTCTACTTATATTCACAAACAATACTGACTCAGTCCCTTTCAATCTCAAGTATACATGACTAACTAGTAATTTCCTGCATTTGTGACATACCATAACCCTCCCTGATGCTGTTAAAGTTTGTGACTACACAGAAAGACACTGAGAAGTTGATAGCGAATGAACCTTGGTAAGTTGTTCTGCAATTGCTTGACTTTGCTCTGCAAGTTTATGCTCTCATAGCAACATGGACAGCATATCATTCTATGCTGGCTTCATTAAAAGAAAACGATCCTGTCTTTCAGTTAAAAAAAAAGAAAAGCTGTAACTGTTGAAGCAGTATGCACCTAATAAGCTACTTCTAAATCTGGCTCCATCATTTCAGTCTGTGGACTAGCAGAACAGAGCTTGCAGAATCCTTCTCAAGTAAGTATTGCTTTCTCTTAACAGCATGTGTTTTTTGTTCATTTAAAATGTATAACAGGTAGTAAAGAAGTCTTCAGCATTGAATTAGTGGTGCTGCAATATGACAACTGAATGCCTGCTTTAAACATGAATTAACATGCTCTGTTTTTTCTTTTGGCAGACATTACTGTCTTAAAAAGGAAATATTTAATACATTAAGGTACAAGACAGCAAATTATATGGATGAAGCTTCCCAAAGCTACAGTGCTAGAAAGCTAATGGAATGACTTATAATTGACTGTCATGACAGGGTTTTTTAAAATGATTTACGTATCTTTTATTTGCATAATACACATCATGGAACATGTCTATTTGATCTCATCAGAGCTGGAATATGTATTCTGAATATGCTACTGGCCATTAAGTATGAAATTAACAAAATCATTTCTATCTTCAAGAAAGCAAAAAGTCAGATAGTGGCATTAATATTATTAATAAACCTAATATGTACACATTAAACCTACCACAGGTTTGTATTAAATGCTGAAGGAAAATATTTGTAATGGATGACTTTGTATAATTATACAAAGCATTAGTCATTCATCGTTAAACCCAACAGAGTATAGATGAAATAATTGTTTGTATGAGAAACAACATAAATACGGTGCCATTTGCCAAAACAAACAGCACATACTGTAGCATGCTTTTTGCAAGAGTATTTAAACAGCTCTGATGAACATGTCTCTTTAATATAATGAAATGGGGTGGGACTATGGGAGTTGAAGGAAAAAAAATAGCAATATTTTGCTTCATGTTTAAATTGCAACTGTTGTAGCAGAAAGGAGTTAGGAACAGGCAACCCACAGGGCTACCTTTACATTTGGTGTCAAACACACACATATCCACATCCAAACAAACATTGTTTTTCTCATTTAGTCCTAGCTGCTTAGCACCAATTACCATGACACGCAAACATGCAGGTTTACAGCACTCAGCAAAACTATATTGTAGCTGCATCTGAGACATTACAGCTCTGGTACTAATAACCTGGAAGCTTGTAACACAGACATGTCTTATACCTCCAAATAATATTATTTATCATAATTTTTTATGTAGGGAAAAATGTGCTGCAAAAAATCAAATTGTTCAGTTAACTTTCACAGAAAACTACATAAATACTTTCCTCCTCCTCAAGTTACCCATCCCCCAACACCCCATGACAACAGAAGTCAAGAAATTACCACTTATTTCTCCCAGTTATTTTCAAAGTATTCATAACAACAAATTTAAAGGCATACTGCCAAGCCAACTCATTCCTATGCAGGCAACCTTTTTTAAGCAAACTTTTCCAGGACATATTGAAGCATGGAACTAGAACAACCATTTCCTTATTTACTCTGTAATAGGAATAGAAAGTCCTTGACAGATTATGGATATGGAGACATAAAGAATGAAAGCAGAGATAACAAAATTACTGTATTGCAGTTATAGTGAACAATAATACATACTTCCTTTTGCAAGCAACACTAAGCTTCCTAGGGCCAGCTCTGAACAGCCTGAGAGATTAGAAGCCAGTAAAGGAGAGGTTTAGCCTGACATCCCACAGGCCTTCCCAAAATCTCAGGAAAACACAGGATAGTTATAACAAGACCAGTAAGTAGTGAAACTTATGGTACCATCCCCACAAAGAAGATCAGTGACTAGTAACACCACTAACAAGCTTTGATAGTTTCCACAGCTATTACTACTATTCAGCAACAAGACGAAGCAATCATTGGTAACTATTTCTGAGGCAGATTAGGAGGGTGAGGAGGAGGAAGAGGGCTGCATTTGTGAGGCCTCCAAGGGAAATGGTGACTTCATGATCAAGGAGGCAGCATTGCCTAGATGAAAAGGCTCGTCCCTTCCTTATCCGTTGTGATTTCCTAATCTTCCAAAAGAATGATCCTAATGAAATCCCGCAAACCTAGTACAGGTCAATTGTTTTTATGAAAGTCAAAGCCTCCAGGGATTTGACCCACTACAAAGAACTGTGAATTTTTGTAATATGCTCTTGAACAACTCAGTCTAGCACAGAATTTATTGATTTGAATAGGCTCACCGGACAGGGGGGAAAAAGAAGAGAATATCATAGCAACATCTTACTCCTTTGTGGTTTATGGATTTGACAGAGACTTTCCTCCCAATCTTACAATTTCCTGTTTAATGTTTAGTTAGTGGAATTACATATTCCTGCAAATGTAAAAAAGATGACAAGAAAAATGCTGCTGTACTGAAAGATCTCTTCAATACTCCTGGAAGGATCACTGGGATGGACTTTGGGTAGCTTTAATTCACCAGTAAGGTGGTATCACATCAAAAAGGGACATTATATGGCTTCAGAGACAGCAAAGCCTTGCAGACTGTGGCACCTAGCATCAAACTAGGAATGGATTTGAGTAAAAGAAATTAAATTGGTATAGAAAATAAAATGAATTTTAAAATAAAGCAGAATTCAGTGGGTGGGAAATATTTTCATTCCACCTGAAGAAAAAGGAAGTGTATTTTTATTCCATGTCTGATTTTGCATGAGAAATTAGTTCCATTCTTCCACTCACTTTTCCTCTCTACTGTCTTAAATTTTCTTACGCCTTTTCCTTCTCTTTTGCCAAATAACAATAACAATAATAATAATAATAATAATAGGATGTAGGGGCTGGGAAATAGGAAGAGAAAAAAGGGAGAGTAAAATGAGGAAAATGGTATACCTAATTTGGAAAGCCACATGACACTGCCATCCTACCTCAATGAAGGACACATTTAAGAATAGACTCAAAGGATTTGACACTTTCCTAAAAACACACACGTTCAAGGAGCAGTGGAAGAAACTAAGACTCATTATCTGTGTATTCTCAGAAGGATCAATTATTTTGCTCTCTTTTCACCAAGCGACTACAAAGTGAACTGGAGACACAGAATCAAATGCTAGTGTAATGCAGATGACCTACAACTCTACCCATCCTACAGCACGGCTACAAAGAAGGTACAACGTGTGAAAAAGAGCTCATGGAGCAGCTGGCTAAAGCAGAAGCTGAGCAAGAAAAAGATGATGTTGGCAGAGGACAGAAAGCATTTTGAGGACTCATTCACAGTCAAGGTACGCAGCTGCAGTTGGTAACTAAACACTAATCTGATAAAGTAACTGTTATTCACAGATGCTATCATCTTCCATTAGCTAGGAAACTCAGTCTCTCTTGGATGAGGGCAACAATCTCTCAGGCAGGTGATATCACAAGCTTTTAGTGCTATACAAGTTCCAACATTGGAGAAAATGCTATAGTGTATATGCTCTGAAGCTCGGCCTAACTAGACCTCAAATCTGTTCCCTATGTTGTAGATCAGCTTCCATATCATTTTGTATTCCTCTCTTCAAAGCAGTCCATTGTCTGAACTGTGGACTAAAAAAAAGATCACTTAAAACCCTTGAAAAAAATATCACAGTCTGCAGCTTCATTTCTCTGGCTTTTCTCAGCAAGAGTAAAATTTCTCTTCATGAGATAATGAAAGGGAAAAATTCCTTTGGGAATTAAGGGTAACCAAATATAATTGTCTAATGCCACAAGTGCCTGGTACATTTCTTTGAGCAGCTTTAAAAATATACACAGCAACATGTGTCCACAGTGCAATTTTCTATTGCTAGGGAGCAGACGACACAACAGACAACGGCTCAAAACCAATAACTAATTTGACTGCTTGCACAGTAATGGAAGGCGCTCTGACAGTATGATACCAGATGCAGTAAGGACCTGTGTCAAATGGAAGGACTCTTTTCTTTTGTTGTACTGTGATAAAAATAATTTTTAAATTGGTATATTAAAACATTTTGTTCTTACATTTTTCTCTTCCTTAATTTTTAATTCATTTTTAAAGCTATAAATATAGCTTGCATGTTAAATGGGTGGCTGGCTCTAGTTTTACTGCAGCTGCAGCATTCGTCAGATAACAGTGACTCTGTTTTCAGGGTGGTGCAGGATTTATGCTAAAAAACATCTCTCCTCTAATGTTCAACACTTCTTACAGGCTTACCACAGCTCTGTCTAGTATACAGCTATAAATTAAATGAATCCGACTGGTGACTGTTGGCAAAAAAGATGGCACAGCAATTTGTTGCATTGTGCTTGGTCACTCTGCAGTTGTAAGACAGATAAATGTTTTCCTCATCATGATGGAGAGGTAGACTAATGAGAATTTAGAGGAATTTAGATCCTTTAGATCTTCAGGTTTAGATTCAAGGTTGGATGCACGTACTGTCCACCATACAGATTCCTGCATAGAAGCATGAGTTTCTTAAATGTCTCTAGTCTGTAAGACACCACAGTACGTTTTCACATCCCTGTCATGCCAATAAAACCTATCATTTGTTAAGAACCCAGACTGATTTAATGGTGGCATCACAGGTCCAATTTTCTGTTTGTCATTACATGACACAGAGCTACCAACAATTGACAGAGAAAGGAAAAACTCATTTTAATATTTTTAACTCGTTCCCATTATCAGTCACTCGTTAAAATAACAGAACTGAACCTTCATTCTACTGGTCCTGAACACAGCTGGATCTTACAGAGTTAAAGCAAATATCTGCTGGAATTTTCCTTAGAACTGCAAGACTTTCAGGCAGAACCTAGTGAGGCAAAATGACTACAGGCAATGCTGGCTGCGTCTATTGTCCATTAGAAATAATTTGTTCTAAAAAGAAAAAAAAAGATGGTGAAGGTAATATTTAGTGAAATGGAATTTTTGCTGTGTGACACCTAGCATCCTAGAAATATACATTATTCCCATTAATTTGGAAATGTGACACACTTTCTGGAGAATAACTTAATAAAAGAATGCTGAGAAGACTTTAAACCAACACTGTCTTGCTGAAGAAACGGGGCGAGACAACCTTGTATTAAAAGCAAATTAACATTCAGCAACCATTACAGAAAAAAAAAAAAAAAAAGTAACTACCTGCTAAAAGAAACCTAGAGAGGAACATCTGTATTATTTAAAGGGATAAACTTAATTGTAAAACAGAAAGGTCCCATAAAACACTCCAAAATGAACTGCATTAAGTGCAAAGAGAAGTGGATAAGATGCGATAAAATTTTCATTAAAGGCAGGAGGGAAAAGTATATCTGAACAAGAATGGGTACTGGAAGAGTTGGGATATAGCTATTTTGTGAGTGGACTATACGCTGAAGGACTTGCACATCTGTAGGGCAAACTGAGAACTCTGAAATGAATTGCAGTTCCTACCAGCTGTGGTGGGTTTGGCTCTGGTGCTCAGGCAGTATTTCTGAAAGGCTGACTGAGAAGTAGAAACAAAATTACTTATAGGAATTAAACTCCATTATAATGGAAAAACTCACCCTTTGCTGCAACAAGAACAGCACAGAGAACAGTGATCCAAAATCTTGGAGTCTACTCACTGACTACAAAAGGCTTTGGAACCAACCTTAACTGGAATTAAAATAAACTCCAATATTGTTTAAAATCAGATTTACACTCTTTTTTGCTAATAACCTAAAATTTTCTTATGAATTTCAAAACATGGAAAACCTTTAGACTTATTTTTTAATGTAGGTAATCTGCTGAATACATTATTGTTAATGTATCAAAAGGCATAATTTTAGATATACAAAAACTTTGCACACTTCTTTAGTTCTAAAACTGTTGAATGTTGTCTGCTTTGACCCAAAAATGATCGTATATTCCAGAGTTCTACACCAAGAAACTTCCAGTTGTCATAACAACCTAATGCAGCAAATACAAGATAGCTTGTATTTGCTTTTGATACTATTAGCAAAAATTAAAATCTCCTGAAGTTAAAAAAACAGGGATATTATTTAAAAGGATGGTGGAATTAATATAATTGGTTTTTTTTATTTCCACAGAACTAAGCTTTCAATGTTAAATCTTTAGACAGTGGTCTGTAGTCATTTCATTGCATCAAGTCATGTTTGCAGGTAACTCTGTTATGCTCCATTTTTATACAAAATATGCAGGTTTCTAATAATGTCTGTGTAAAATGACACTCAGACTATAAATAAGCCTAAATTAACCTTTAGAAAAATCTTCACGTGTTTTCCTAAGTAACTAGTTTACTAGACAAGTCCCTGAATGCTTCAGTCTTGTCAAACGAAATACTGAATCATTATGAAAGTCCGATTTAAGCTGTGATCTTAGCTATCATTCTGTTATAAATGTTTCAGATTCAGCAGTCAGTTTAGCAGGAAAGGATCAGTATTGCTCTGTTTATATTCTTACGTTAATACTAAAATAGAATAGAACATCTTAGCCATTGCACTACACGAAGTTCAAACTGGATCCACATGAGTCCCTAGAAATGGTCCACTTATGAATTATCACTATGTGGGTCTTGATAGTACCTAGACATATCACCTTGATCAGGGTCTCATTATGCAAGATTGTGTACCAATGCATAGAAAAAGACAGTCCTTTCCTAATTTTTAAGGACAGTTAATGGTGGCTACAGAAGAAAGTGCAGGTGTTCACCAAAGGTCAACTAACAAGGTAATGGCAGAGCTGCTAACAAAGGACATGTTATTTACAGTGAAGTCTGTCACTTAGGTCACACAGTTTTCAATTGATTTGCACAGGGATACTGTATTATTCCAAGAATTGTGCCCACCATTTCTAAAGTAGGGCAAAATTAATGCATCAGTTTTTCTCTTCAGATTATTTTAATGTTAATATTACAGTTTTAGAAGAACTTAGAAATCAGGCATACATCCACCTAGCACAGGCGTGTTGTAGCAAGAAATAACAGAATAATTTGAGCTCTCTGAAGTTATCTGTTCCAAGAGTACAGCCCAGACTACTGCAGCAATGCATTGCTATTCACAGACATACCTGCTTGCACTAGAACGAGAAATTCTCTTTGTCAGCAATGTCTTCAAAGAGATTCAGATATATAAGGCAAAATCATTTTAACACTTTAAAAAGTCACTTAACATATGGAAAATAAATCATGAACATTGAATCATTATAAAAGAGTTAAAATTCTCAAACATCCAGATTCTTAAGCATATTTTGGTTTAATATTCAGCTTCTCTATTTGTACATGTGACTAGTGGAAATAATTTCTGTGATTCAGGCAGTCTCTAGAGAATATTTTGGTGAATTTATTTCAGACAGACCACTGAATAGTTATTGTTACTCTAAACTTTGCTAACATCTATTCCAGTCAAGATTTAGAGATATTAATGGGGAAAGATCTATATCATTCAGGTTAGAAGACTTATATGACATTTTGCAGCTGTGGCTTAATTTTTCTGTCTTAATATTTTGATATGTCTATGTCATATGTCTAAAGTCAATAGGCAGAAATCATCTGAAGAAAGAGAAGTAGCAGTATAAGCAGTATACAAAACCCACAAGTGTTATATACCTTACCTAGGTTACCTATACCCTACAACCTGATATTTTTCCAATTTTTTTTTTAAATTATATTTGACTGCTATACAGATGACATATTTCAGAACAAATGGGCTCATTCCTGACAATAGAAGAGAATTATATGAGCCATTTTTGTTGAACGTACCACAGACTTCTGTCAGATTCACACCTTAACATTTGCACATATGCAATGGATGGCTGAATTTGTGCTTATAGTTAACATAGCTTTGTTGATGCACAAATGAGCCCAATCCCTCATGCATAAAAAAGCTCTTCTCCAAATATGTACAAGCCATTACAGATTCTGGCTCAACAATGAGGCTTGCTCTGTTTCTGAAACAGATGTATTAATAAAGTCCATTAAAACTGCAGAACTCACACTTTGCCAAGTTCTAATGGATCCTGGAAGGCAAAAGATCTGACATGCATTAGCATAGACCCTACCTATTTGGCAAATCCTGTTTGCTTCAATGAGTAACCATAAATTCGCAGAAGTCCATATTAGGACATACTGAAAAAGCCCTAAATTCTGGCTTTACAAGAAGATAGTAGTGCTGTATTGTTCCCTGACTGCATTGAAAAGGTCAGGAAAATCTTTGTGTTGGCAATAGAAAGCATTCACCAGCCCTTTAAACTGTCACCATTCACATTCAAGTGAGAGAGGAATAAATTCATGTAAAATAAGACAGTGTGAACAGGATTTATGCATTTTAAGCCACATTGTCTCTGTGATCAGGATAATGTTTATAACATGCAATGGAATGGCACAGTCCCATAGAAAATATGGAAGCATTTCAGAAAGTAATTCCAGTAAAAGCAATTGATTTCTGATGTGTTAAAAGGATCTCCTTGTCCTCCTGTTATTTGCAAAATTAATACACTTACTGTGTTAATTTGAGAGATTTGCAACACTTCAGCAGCTTTTATGAACTATGGTTTAAATGAGTCCTGGAATTACCAACGTGGAGACAATAAATTCTGTGAGGTGAACAAAGTGACTTGTAATGAGGGACCTAAATACAATGTCCTCTTCAAAACCTCATGGAACTACATTTGAACCCAACCTGCCACTGACCTGTCAGCTACGTATGATACGTTTAAATGTGTTCTTCGCTGACTTTTTTCCCCTTTCTTGCCACCTTCTCCTACTCCTCAATCCCTTCCAGGGATCCTCCTCATGTCACCCTGCCCAGTGTTTAAGGGAGGTCACTAGGGTTTCTGCTTGTTATTCGCTTCTCTTTTCTTTCTCCACCTGCTGCATTTCATCAGTCAGAAAGCCATGGTTGTGGCAATGACAGCGATGTAAACAGAGTCTGACTCCCACCAGACAAAAAGGGTTAAATGACTTGCTTTGACCCTTATGCTAAAGTAAGGAGATGCAAAAAAACCCTTTTGAGTTTATCAGACAGTTCATTCTCTGGTCAGTTCCTGTGGCAGCACATCATCAGGACACTCCAAAACTTCACGCTGATTATAAAGTCAGAGCATAGCCCTTAACCTCACTTAAACTAGCCTTTAGGTTCCCACATATACAAAGCAAAAATAGAAATTCTGCACTTCACAGTTCAGACTTGCCTGTCTATAAAGACACTAAAGAATGAGAAGAGTTTCACATGCAAGGTACTGGAAGAACCCATCATTACTACTCCAGACTAATTTACAATGCTGAAATATTGCACCTCGCTTTGGATTCAAACCTTTAAAAATTATTTTAGCATGAAAATTATGGCAAGAACAAGCAGGTAGAAAGTGAGAACCACATTTTCTTTTTGCCTTTCTGGATCTAGCAGATCTGTCACTAAGCTTTCTAATAGAATAGCAAACACTAGTAGCATTAGGACAATATAGCATGACCTTCTCTACTATCGGATTTTAAAAAGCCCTGAAACAGAACCACCCCAGACTTTACTTAGTGAGAATTGATCTACATCATGGTAGTTTGGTTTCCAGTTCAACAGACAGGAATATATCATATGCTGCTTTGGATCAATGAAAGCCCATGCTCATCCACTAAGCACTCAATACCCTGGAAAATTTGCATGTCCTATAGACTCTGTTCATTAGTATGGCTAATTAAAATGATGAGAATGTGCTATTGATCTAATTATGAAACATACACATAATTTGGGATGCATATGGGTTAAAATGTGGCGACTGTACTGTTATGCCTTTCAAAGTCATGCCTGTTGTCTTACAAGATAGAGAAGGATTTATGGGAATGCCACTTTCACTGATGCCAGCTGACATACAGACACAAAAATAAATGGAGTCACTGTCAAAGGGCTCCATTTCCCCTGCTAAGCCAGAGGGTGCTGTGCCTGGAAGATCAGCCAAGCAAGAGGGGGTTGGCAGGGTGACTGAAGAAAGAGCATGCAGTGCATCCACTGCTGCATATGTACCAGAAGTAGGAACTGATGCGGAGAGGAAACTCTCTGGAGATTTGATAATGAACAGTTACTCAAAACGCTGCAGCTCCAGTGAGGACAGCTTTGAGTTACAGGGTAGTGCAAGGTCAGAAGCTAAAAGCTTTGTTAAAAGCAAAAATAAGGATGAAGGCTATCGACCCCATCGATCAAAGCACAGTCAGAAAGGGGGTGAAAAAACCCACGGACTGGAACACTCTTCTCTATATCCAGCAGAAGTGGGAAACGCAAGCCAAAAGCTCCAGAAGCAGAAGAAGACTCACAAGAAAAGCAGTTCTTCTGCATCTGATTTGAGCTTGGTGAGTCAAGGATCATCGAGTTCATTGTCTGTTGTGGAAGAAAAAATAGAAGCTAAACTCAAATTCTCTCAATTTATTAATGAAGTTACTTTCAGAGTGCTTGATCCCATGAGCCTGAGGGCATACCGAGCTGCTAAACTGAAGAATACCTTTCCATCCAGTGTAAGAAGCCTAGATGATTTGCATATTAAGAGAAAGTCTCCTGAAAGCTGGAAAGAGAACATTCTAGATGGGAAAACCCATGAAGAAGTAGACTTAGACAGTCTGAGAAGTGACGACATTGTGGCTGGAGCACGAACACGCAAATTAGAGAAATCCTTGTCCCTGGATACAAGTCCCTCTCTCAGGTCACTTGATAATGGTGCCTCATGCAGAACAAGATCTGGCTTGCCTGTAGAAATTATGATTTCTCAAAGCAAAGAAATGCCAGCCACAAAATCTGCATCTCTGCCTAGAAGCACAAGCATGGTGAGCTCTCTCTCAAATCACTTCTTTGGGTGGTATGTGACAAGTACTTGTGCATTAATGTGACTATTTGAGAAGTGGTTTTGTCTTCCTGGGTGGGCTCTTACTGTGTACAAACTATTCTGCAGTGTGGAACAAACATGGAGGGTTTATTTTTAGTAGCTGCAGAAACCAGCTGTAGGAGGTATGGGAGGAAGGAAAGACAGGATACCACTCCCTAGCCCTTTTAGTTTGGTGTCTTAAAGAAAGACTTTATGAGATCAAAGAAGAAAGGTATTCCTACACTGCAGTGAAGCATATATATAACCAGGCCAGCTCAATATGAGCAGGCAAAGCACCCTCAGAAAAGGGTGAAGAGAGTACTGTGACAGACTCCTCAGGTAGTCAAGCTCACTAGCTTAGAACTTGCTCAGGTATCTCTACACTAAACAGGCATGCTCAGTTAGTGTATTTAAGTACTAGCAAGAGCTCTGACATCCTGAAAACATTGCTAAGGTTTGTGTGTCTGGAGTTAATACACCTAGATAGATAATTTCTTTCCTGATTTTTCTGAAAAAAACCTTAAGAACAGAAAAAGAAAGAAAAAAAGGCTGAAGCTTTCTTCTGTGGTCTGGTCAAAAATATTTATGTTTTTAATTTTTTCTTATGAGATTCTTTCTTTGGTTGGGGAAGAGGTATTTACACCTATGGAGGAGGGCAAAGGGAAATTGTTGTTCTTTGCTTGCATGGCATTGTGAGAAATCCTGAGCTGCCAAACTTTGAACTGATATATTATGCTATTATGTCTCCAGAGCAGTAGTTGTAATTCTGCTAAAACAAAGGTCCAGGAACTGTTGCTTAAGACCATACACATGTACACAGATGTTTGTAAAATGGGAGCTGCTACAGCCGCATTATTCTTTAAAAAGTCTATTTAAATTTAAAAACAAAGAAACAAATGGTTGTCTGTTCTCACAGAGGACTCTAGCAAGTGGGAGAACATCCCAGTCTTAAGAATTTCATGCAATCTTCAGCAACCCAAGCTTAGGATTTTATAGGATGTCCTTGGATGTTTTAATTATCACCTATCAAAGATGGCCGGAGGGAGAAGAGAAGAGGTGAAAGATAATGAAACACAGAGAGAATTTGCTGTCCACAATGGGAGCTGTCCTGCAAAGGGGTCAGGAGGCTCCAGCCCGAGCCCATGGCAGGATACACTTTTTTTACCTTTCAGTTAGCCATCTGTCAGAGCATCTTTTCCAGTGGGCTTGCTCATACTGTACAGATTGGAATGTCCAACCGATCGAGTACTAACTGACTAAACACTCCTGAGTGCTCTGTAATTCCACTCAGTTAATGTAGGCATCAGTCTACTCCAATTTAAGCATCAGCCTGCTCTAAATTTAGTCATTTAAATTAGACACAGTAGTTACCAAGCATTTTACCTCAACAAACAATGCCTCAGACTGCAGAGCTCAACATGAGAAAAGAAAGGAGTGGCAGGGCAAGAAACAAAATCAAAACATGTTCAGCCACATCTACAGATTCATGTCTCCTACATGCAAAAACTTTTACTTCAATGCAATTTATTTAGTGCAAGTCCTCACTCTAAGCATTCCTAGTAAGAAGCAAAAGGATAACTATACAGACAGTCTTGGGTGCCATTATTGTAAAGATATTTTAAAAGTACTTGGTTATGTAATGTTCATTTGAATACGCATATAGAACATTGCCTAAAACTGTTTCATGTTTTAGTTGCCAAGCTGTTATTCATATGCAGAAGATAATCTTCGAGAGAAAGAAATGGATCCAGTTACATTGACTTAAATATAAAACCAGGATAGCAGAGATATAACAACACACATCCTGAAGAGCATGAAAGAACATGCTTGAAAGTTTGAGGTTAAGAAAGCTGCACCTAATAAAAGAACTGTGACTTAGAAGAGGAATGCTGTGACATTGCCTCCTGTCTGTTATGCTTTCTGAAGAGCCTTGAGGTGTCCACAACTGTGTCTGCACTGCATTTGATGTTTCTAATTGGATCCAGACCCACTAAAGTGATTTTCAACTTTCAGACTTTTGAGAACTGGTCAAAATGTTCAGGGACATTTCTGCAGCAAGTATTTATCGGTTTGCAAACAGCTGCCACTGAAATGAAATCTCACAAATAAACCACCTTCACTGTAGATCTATGGAGAGGAATTTCCAGACAGCTAGCAGGATCAAAAAGGATGCTCCACTTAGTGACTGAAGTTAATGGCAATTCTGATAGGTAGAAAGCAATTACAAAATACGATGGATATGATATTGCTATGGTCTAAATATTTTAGTAATCTGGCCAGCAGGATGAAATTATTTCTCATTTCCATGTATTGTTCTAAATTTGGAGTCACTGGATAAATAAGCAGGAAAGCAAAATGATTTAACTAGACAAAAGCAAGCCTCTGAATACACACCAATGTAGAGGAGGGTGCACAACTTGAGACTATGTCATACTTCCAGGCTGAAATGAAATGACCAGTTCAGTAGGCTGAAAAATGCAGGAAATGTCTGAAAAGGGTTGTACACAATGGAAAGTTTCTCAGAACTGGGAAGACATGCTTGTCAGAGTCTGTTAAAGGACAGATCAACACAGAGAGAAATGTGGATGGGTTCAAACAACATGTATTTTCCTCAGATCCAGGGTATGTTTCAAAGCCAGGCATGAGAGGACACTGGTCTGTGTCTTTTAATACACATTTTATCTTAAATACATTTGCTCCAAGTCACTAATGCCTTCAGGAAAGCTTTGGATACCACTGCTATTGTTCCAGGAGGAAACTATGGGTAATAATTTAGTTCTTAAATAATCATATAGGAGACTGACTTCAGATGTGAGCAAGTCTGCAGCTTCCTGAGATTTGAATCAACCTGAAGACTACATTTCAGGTAACTTTAGACATACATGAATGAGGATCAACTTTCCAACTAGATCTCATCTTTACGTACCTACTTTTGCCTGCACAAGGGATTATATAACACAAAATTAGACACTGATTTTTCTCAATCACAGGAAAGCAGTCCTGTTTCTTTCTTAGAAGAGCTGTATCTTCCCATCTTATGAGAAACTATCAGTAGTACACATTCTGTGTGCAAGAGGTCTTAGAAGCACTTAATTATTGACGTCATCATTGCAACTATATGCATATATATCCTAAGGAATTGTGCACTTGTCACCTAAGGCCATGACATTATCTCATCACACAAAATAAGCAAGGTCAAACATGATCAATACAAATGACTGATTAAACTGCAATATCCCCTCTGAGTTGCTACAAATACAGTGTTCCAGCCTGGTGCAGAGGATTTCTTAAAAAAAAAGCTTGGGTTGGGATAATGCCACTTCTACAAAACATTTTGGAAGCTAAGACTTCGGATGCTAAAAATTATGCCTGAATCGGGCAGGTGGTGTGAGGGCAGAAACATGGCCTTGCTCTGTAGGAACTAACCATGCTTATGCAGCCGTGTCTGAGAATAATTTAGCTGCATCCATGCAAAGCTGCACCAATGAAAGTAGAGCCAACAACAATTGCTTATTACCTAGACAGCATCATTGCATGAACACAGACTCTTTCTGAACCCAGAGTCATGTGTCTGCATGGCAACATATTAGGTGGGCTTCTCAGCTTGGTTTGGTACCAGCTTTAGGGTTTATTCTATATTTGACATACTGCAGCTACCAAGCTAACTGCATCCCTGCTTGTCTCACACCTCCATCTGGCCTTCATCTCTCAAATGAATTGCACTAGTCTCATTACCCAACTCAGGTTGGTGCTACAGACACCTGACAGGACAAGACACCTGGAGTGTCACAGATGCAGTCATGCTGCCTCCTGTGTGATTTAGTCTAAAGGGCCAAACTTTGGCTCCATATAAGTAATTCAGTTCCCTCCTGTAGCCTTAGCAAAACTCTTGGAAAACAAAGTATTCATTCTCGCTCTGATTTCAATCAGCATATGCCCTAAAGTACTTAATTTCTATAGCCCTCGAGGGGGAAGTGGACAAATGCCTTTTACAAAGGCTTGCATCTGTATAAAATGCAGACGAGTGAAGCACAAGCTAGAATAACACTGCTTTTCATTCCTCTCACAAGAAATTAATATTACAATAATTACTGTAAAGAAGAAATATGACCAGTGTAGACATTTATATACAATATCGAGAAGATACAAATCCTGATGATGTATATATCTAATCCAGGTAGGCTGTTTAATTCTTAAGGAGCCCTATAGGTAGCCTACTGAAGTGTCATAGACATGAACACAAACAAAGTGGTACTAATTTCTGCTCTTTCTGCTATCTGTTATGCATGAGGATTCCTACTGTTCATTACAGGTTCTCTTGCAAGAAGAATGCCTTAGCATGGGGATGGCTCTCTGGAGGTGCAGAGGCATCTTTAGAAATTATAGCCTCACACACCTGAACTTCCCAGGCATGAAGGAACCTGAGGTAGAGTAAGACTGTCCTGCAAAGGGTGTGGTAGAATGCCATAGCAGTAGAAAATGCAACTAATCTTCCATTTCTAAAGAAACTCAGTTTCTAGGGCACCGGAGTTCTAACAGAATCTCACTGAAAGAGCAGACAAGATGGTGATTTTTGTTGCTCTAGGCCAAAGCTCTTTTATATAAGAAGGCTTTCAATCCTCTTTCAGCCCTTCCAGCCTGCTACCATGCTGTAAAAAAAGGCAATTGCTTTGTTCTTGGATGAATACCAAATATTTCATTTCCATTTACAGTACAGTGATGTTTACAAGTAAGATTTGGGTTCAAATACATTATAATGGAAAGTATCTATTATTTCATTGACTCATGCATGCAATACGTTAAAAGAGAAAGAGTAAGAGGTGGCACCAGAAGTGCAGAGAGATGAAGTGATTTGCTCAGGTCAGTGATCAAGCCAGCAGCAGAACACAGACCTGAAAAGCCTTCCAGTGTCCTATTTTATGGTCTGTTCCTGCTCTTTCAGGCAGGCAGGACAATGCAGGACTACCCTCAATAGCAGAAACAATCAGGGTCTGATCCACAGCTCTGGTAACTCAAGGTTACCAGAGGAATGTAAGAAAGAGAACTATATCAGATGCTTCAATTCTTTAGCACATGACATGCACATGACAGTTCATATCATTAAAGCCTCATATGAGTCTCATGGCAATGAAAAGTGCCACATGGCCACCTTTCCTGGCATCCTGTCCTCTGTCTTGCCATGCTATCCCACAGGATGCTGCTTAGATGTTTGCTCCCCTCTGCCTTGTAAATTGGAGGTGACCATCAGGCTGTTGGTAGTCTAAAGATGTTTTGTCAAAATAGACATTAAAATACATGGCTTAGTTCCTTTACCAAAAGCTTGAGTGAGAGAAGATACCGGTCGCTTCTTTTCTTTGTTCAGAGACATCAGACAAATACAGCAATTTTCAGACTTACTAGCTTTAAACTCGTTATCATAGCATAGCCACGGAGCTGTTAGCAATATAAACCATAACAACTTCGCTCTGTTATTTTTGTTTCATCTCTAGATCCCTGAAAACAGTCTCTGTGTCTGCTAATACTGTATAAGAATCACAAGTCAAAACAATTCAATTTGGGTGTGGAAAGCCAAGTACCACATCTTTAGACAATTGGGGCAGCAGTTCCTCGATACTTCCAAGGATTCCTATTGCATCATTATAATTTCTCTCCTTCTGATACCAACACTTACTGTTTTCCTAATTCTATACACCACTATCATGAAATTGTCATTCTGGGTGCAGTAGTAATGAGTAGTATTGCAAACGTATGCCGATGTGTACACTTGGAGCTTTCAGGGTAGGTAAATTAGCTTTATAACACCTCATAGGCAGCCAAATACTATAAGCTATAAAATCTGATGACCAAAAGAAATGGTAGTGCTTTCTGACCTCACTCCATCTGAAATCAAAGACAAACTTCATTTTCCACTGATCAAGCTATCTTAAATATCTCCTCAATCTCTGAAAGGACTTAGCCATGTTAGATTTGAAGCATGTAGTAGTATTAGTAGTACCAGCAGCAGCCAAGCTGGGGCAAGAAGGGGCTCGGCAGAGACTAATGGTCCACATTTACCCAGCTTCATCAGTTAAAGAGAGAGTGCTGAATCCTCTCCTTCATTTTGTTAGTGACATTTATGGTACAGTCACAAGATATGGGAATTCAAGAAGGCCATGTGCAATTTCACCTATAGTTAACACCTCTTGTCCCAATAATATGGCATTGACTCCTTCTTCGACTGCTAAGAGGAGTGCAGCAGACATGTACTGTAGGAGAGATCAGCATAATGTTTTTAGAGCAGCAGATGTGACATCGTTTTACAAGCAACAGTATGAGCAGATGGTGTTTAGAGAGTTCTCCTTGCCTGCTCTAAAACACCTCCGTTGGGTCACTAATGGATCCTTCGTCTAGTCGAACACAGTGCATAAAACTACAATGTTCTCAGGATGACGCATATGGTCATTTACAGCTTCTCAGCTCATCAAATACAAATTAGATCAAAATCTTCTTTACAGGGCATAGACATCTATAAGCCAGTACTCAAAAGAGTAAGCTATTTATTCAAGGCAGGATAAAATAAAGACATCCTGAGCTGCTTGTCAATAAAAAGAATGTGTTTTCAATGAAATTAAGTATCTCACCATAAAGCCTGCAATTTTTGAAGTTAGGGTTTGTACTTGGGTTGTCGTGTCGTGTCCCCCCCCCCCCATTTTTAGAGAAGAAGGGGAGCAGCAAGTGAGTCAGGAGGGAGATGTTTGCATAAAGGAACAGACATTATTATAATGGTGAATTTCTGCACAGGATTTAGGGCTCCAAACAGAACACAAAACCATTTTCCAGCCAAATCTACTATTCTCCTTCAGAGGGGCAGCTACTCAGCCAGAGAAAAATGCTGAGCGCATGCAGTTCACATTGATTTCGGTATCTCTTGGCACCAGCCAGAGGAAAGCAACATTGGCAATCAAAAATGCTTAGTGTTCCTTTTCCAGTGATTTTTGTTAACATGACTTTTCCCCTTCCTTTGAGTTTGGAAATCATTTCTCAATTGCACTCTCTATCTTTGGGTGACTTTAGAAAGAAATGGTACTTTCAGAGTAATGGAAGCTACAACAGGCTTATAACAATTACCATCAGCAGAGATGCCCAAAAACTGCAGAGCCAGACAAGGGAAGGCAAAAGAACAAGAGGTAGAAAAGACCAATAGATCTTTCTTCTCTGGCCCAGGTTTGGTCTAAAAGCCTTTCTGTGTAATTTATGAGAAAAGATTTTAAAGGTGTTTCAACCCATTTTTCATTTTTTCCTTCAGCCAGCAGCCTGTATTTGTCATGTTTACGAAATGGGTTTTTTTGCCCTGCCGTAGCATGGCTTTGGTATATCACAGAAGCAGAAGACCTCAGCATGCAGTGACTCTCTCCCACAGACATATGCAGTAATTAACAGAACAATTTTGTCTGGTCAACATAGTGAAAATCTCTGAATTCTACCAAGAGAAGTTGCAAGTTCAAGGCACTGCCCAGAGCCAGAGGTTGCTCTGATTTATTTTTCACTTGAGAGTGAACTGATATTTTTGCCCCACTCATTCTAAGGTTTTTGGTTCTATTAAAATTCTGCCCACTGACGTACTGCATGCAATTAATAGAAACATAGATGTAACCTTGCTCCCCTCCCCACTGTGCTCTAACATCTAACCTGAGTAAAATAAAAGTTCACTTCTTAATATGAACCTATCACAGCATGCATTTTGGGGACAGAGAAGAAGGAATCACTATTACATTACTCTGCCAAAGCTGCACTTGAAATACTCTGTTTTCTCTATAGGCTTGGTGCTCCGTGGGTTTATTTTCTCACATCAGAAACTAGCATTAAAACTTTGAGACTGACAAATTTCAAGAGCAGAAACTTCTATGAGTTACAGGATGGATTGGAAGGTTTTATACTAAATGTGGGCCTCAGAAATGAAGCCTACCTGCCCCAACACCATGAGTCATGTCTCAGAATATCAGGAACTGCCAGCTTTGACCTCAGGTCTGATAAGGAGAAGTAGGACCCCATTTGGGAAGCTGTTTCATATTTATAAAATACATATTTTTTCATAAAGCTCTAAAAAATGGCATTTTCACAGACTAGCTCAGACATTTGTTTCAATGACTTCCTTTTTGCAAAGGGGCTTAAATTTGACCTTCTCAGATGAAACTCTTTAGTGCCAGGAGTTTTAGATGACAGGAAAAACAACTTGTGGATAAGAAAGAAGCGGCAGATGCCATAAATCTTGGCTTTAAAACAATCTCCCATGATATTCTCATAAGCAAGCTAAGAAAATATGCAGAAAAATATTAGAAGATAGATGCAAAACTGTATGGAAAATCTTATTGAGAAGGTAGTTCATAATATTCAGTTGTGACTGGGGTCTCAGGGGACCAATACTATTTGGTATTAGCAAGCAGATGCCCTTAGTTTGAGATACCATTGCTATCTATCTACAGAGAGTAAATAAAACATGCAATTCTGCTCCTTTGTCTGATTTGGAAACTACAGTATTACATTTATACCCCTGTGTAATACTCTTAAGAGGATGCTTGTGAAATTTCCAAAATGCTGACTTCCCAAGAATAAGCAGGCACTTACAAAGTTTAAAGGAAGCTTTCCCAGTTCTGAAAATCAGCCTTGGTGGAAAAGCCTTCAAGTCTTTTTTTCTGTTTTGTAGAAAACTTATTCAGTACCTAGAATAGACATAAGTTGTTTAAACATCCTACTGTGTCTCCCATACCTCAAATCACTACTGTATCTACAGTTAAATTTGTTTCCTTTTTCACTACCAAAAGGATATTCCAGAACTTGTTCGGAGCTTAATGTTGAAAAAACTCAAGCGAGCTGGATACAACAGCATTGGAGTCTTTATTCCTGAACAGCTAGCTCGTAGTCTGTAGTCTGCAAAGCCTTCTGTTATGACACTGTTGGCCAATAGCTCTCCATTTCTGACAGTAAATTCAATACCTGCAAAGATAAACTAAAATTATTCAAATGCACATCTGTATCGGTCGAGCTTATGAGCTGTTTGCATTAATATTTTATGTTAGCTGGGCAAGAATGATCAGTGATTCGGCAGTCTCTGCCTCCTGCTCCCTGCTTGGATAGCAAGAGCATTTTAAACAAAAGAGAATGAGGAATAAACACTAGGCTTGTTCGTACAGCAACACTTGTTCTCTTGAAAATAAAGAGACATTTCCCCCAAAGAACAGCTATCCCCTAGATAACTGTAGTAACAAAAACCTGCTGTGTGAACACAGTCAAAATGAGCAGCTATTGAGGATTCAAAAACTGGTTCACAACCACTTATTTCTACAGCAGCCAGCCAGACCTTCTCACCGCTTGCTATGCTGCACTGTGCTGCAAGCTCACAGAAAGTACCAGACACGTCCTATTTCTGGAGACTCGGAACTGAATCACAGTCTTGCAACAAGAAAACCGGGACTGCCTGTAAGCCAGCACGATGAAACAAAACAGCAACAGCCGCTGGTGAACAGTCAGGGGCCTTAATGGTCCTGACTACCTGAGGTGTCCCCCACCCTGTCCACAGCCCGGGGCCGTCAGTCCCTGCCCCAGCCATGCCGCAGCTGGGCCAGTCTCAGCTTCCCACGGCCCTGCCCTGCCTGGCCATGGGCCCCATCGAGCCAGGCCCAGCTGCAGGCCCACGGCACAGCCCGGCCCTGCCCTGCCTGGCCATGGGCCCCATCGAGCCAGGCCCAGCTGCAGGCCCACGGCACAGCCCGGCCCTGTCCCCAGGGAGGCGCCCAACGCCCGGGGCTGGGGCTGCCCCCGGTGTCCCCCGGCTGCCCTGCTGCTGCCTGGGGTGGTGGGACAGGCCGTGGCTGCCAGGCCCTGCCCTGACCAGACCCCAGGGGAGCCCCATGGCTGCTGGTACCCGGGGCCCACAGTGCGGCAGGCAAACACAGGGTGGACGGAGGAGGTGCTGTGCCAGACACTCGCCTCCTGCTGCTACGGCAGACCCGATCCCCGAACAGCAGTAGCCGATAAAATATTGCCCGGTACACGAGAGGCTATCGCAAGGAGGAAACAGAATTGCAATCTTGCAAACCATACGAAGCCAGAGTTACCCGCTCATCATAAGGCATTTACATGGAGTAATGAATTGGTAACAAAAACCTGCTAAAATTGTGTTCACGGGTGCCCAAATTAAGCAGTAAAATGCAGAAAAGACCTTTCATTTGCCTTGCATATGCCCATCTTCTCCACTTTTCAGTGTTTTGAGGTTTCCTCTTGCTTCTTTTTTTGATGCTGTAGTAAACCAAAATGGATGCTAAACCAGTCAGCAAAGTTACATGAGGGAACTGTACAGTCCATTACAATCAATGCAGTTAATTAAAAATACAATTAAAACAGAAACAGTAATGAGAATTGGAACACAACAAATTATTAAAATTAGTTTGGCTTTTTTGTTGAGCCACTCGGCTCCCAGTTAAAGTAAATGGCTTTTTACTTCATTGATAGCTACAGCAGCAGACCTTACGCAGCTCTAAGTTCTCCTTCCAGTGTTAGGGTGCAAGTGCATAACCCCCCCTTTCCCACCTTCCCCTTGCTCTACCCACCTTCCGCAACCAGTCTGCCACTCAACCCCCAGTGCTGCAAAACTAGGAGCTGGACTGAGGAGTTGCAAATACAGAGCAGGAAAGAAGCATATGGTGGCAGAAAATAACAAAAAGCCTGTTAATTATTCCAACAAAATATGAAACATTCCCCTACAGCAGACGGGAATCTGTTGGCGAATTATTATTTATCTGTTTATTTTTGTTGGAGACTGTTCACCTCACAAGCTACTGGCAGCTTTTCTGTACCTTGCTCATAACCATTTTGGAGTGTAGGAGCTAATATTGTAGGAAGAAACCTGGGAAGGAAAGAGGCTTTGTTCTTCAAACACCAGGCCTTCAGAACAAATGCTGGGTACTAACACAGCTAACTGCTTCATTTTTGAGCTCAAGTCTGCAGGAATCATTTTTACAGGTTATTGTGTCTCTGTCTGATACTACCACAGCAGTGTTACAGCTCTATAAATTGTGTATTGACAGCCATGGTTGGTTTCCTGCTTTTCTTGTAATCATTCACATCTTAAGTGTTCCTCCCTTCCTTGAAGGAAATACATCTCTCCCCCATGTTGCGAAATGTTAGTGACAAAGAGCAGGGTGTTGAGAAGAAAGTTTCAGCTTTCACTTTCTATTGCATAAACTCTCCAGTTCTTTGAGAAGGAAGAAGCAAATGAACACTTCTGGCTGAGTCACTGTTTAATAACACGATGATTAGCTAAACATCATAACAACTAGGGATTAAGTATTTTCCACTCTTACTGGACTTTTATCATCATCAGAAGACAACAGGTAGCTCTTCTAGTAACTCAGTTATTTTAGTACCACAGATCGATAGCTTGATTCTTGCATTTCTCAAAACTATGAAGCCTAATAGCTATAATAAATATTAGCATGTGTCTTCTAAGCTATAATGGGATTTTATGAAGGTGTATGTTCACTGCTGTAATATGTCAGGAAGAACTAGCTAAAAAATGTCTTTTAAATCCTTACTTTCTGTTGAACAACAATTGTTAACACCACAGCTGCTCCAGTGCTAGTTGTTATTTTGTGTACTGACAACTATTTTCCAGATAAGCATTGCTGCAAAATGTAGGTAAAACTGGACATAGATTTATAGGGTTTACCACTACATGAGAGCCTTCTATTAAATGTGGACAGCAATGGAAGCTCCTGAGACAGACGAAAGCTTTCCTGAGATGGTCAAAGCAAGGGAGGGCATAATACTGGCTTTTCTTACAATTGTCTCCACTGGTAACTTTGGGTAAAGGCCTGTCTTGGCACTGCCTCAGTTTCCCCAGCTGTAAAATAAGAATAACTCTTAATCAGTTTTCTTAGTGTTTCAAGATCCTCTCATAAAATGGATGTGTTGCAAAAACATACCTTACAAAGTTGAAGGAATTCACTCATAGAATGTTCAATTAATTCCCTTATTTGCATCGTTTGAGGAGTCCTTATGCTGATGTATACCGGAAATTTTTCCTATACCCCTGTAGTGCTTACCAAATATAAAACCAAAGTACTTGATCTATGCTGCTTAGGAGTGTTTCTGTTCTTGTTATTCTTAAGAGTTTATGCCTTGCTTTGGTTTTTGTTAAAAACCTTTAAGATATAGCCTGTTAGTGAACACATGATACCTTTTCCTGAACTACAGAATAGAAAATTAAGTTATGATGAGCGCTAGAATATCATATAATCTTTAGATCTCAGAGGAAATAACTTTAAGAACACTGTGTGCAGTCTGGTCAGCAAGGTAAAGGTATAGCACTGCAAGATGCTCAGAGGTGAAGGTATTATTTTAGTTTGGTGGGAGCATGGGATAAACTTTCTTGAGGCACTAATGGACAACCGAGGCTTGTGCTTACTGTCATAATACCTCCAGACATGGGCAACAGTTTGTTTCACTGCTCAGTTTTCTAAAGTGATTTAAAGTGAGCAGCCCTTTTTCAGTGGGTAGTTTTGCATGAGTGTCACTCCCAGGTCCTTCTTTCAGCAACTAAATTAGACACACATTCGCCAAAAGAATTACCTGTTTCCACAAATCACTGTACACCTTTCTTTTTTTACCGGAGCAGACAGGTTGACACTGTATTGTGACACTAATACCTTTTTTTATTTCACACTTAATATAGCTTATGAACTTCCTAGTCATAACAGAATTTTACAAAAGCATGGGTATGTCCCTCCAGGATGACAGGAAGAAAAACCTATGGAATGACTAGCTTCTAGATTGCTTCAGTTTGTTGAAAGGAAAATTTCTGTATGGCAGTAAACAGTTCTTAGCTCCAGACCAGTAAGTCTGGTTCTTTCCAAAGTTACCTATACCCTATTATCACATTAACTCATTCTTTTTCTTCCAGATCAGGCCATCATCTCTGTAAGCCTTAGTAATGGTACGAGTGTTATATTTTCTAGGGAGATTTCTTGGGTATCAAAAATAACAGCATTTTCCAACAATGCTGTTGTATGTGCACAAATACGTCTGTAGTGCTGTCTTCATTGGTCTCTAAGGGCATCTAAATCTATGAACATATTAACCCCCATGTGTGCCATCTAAATTTCCTTCCCTGAAGAAATTATTCCTTTGTACTTATGTAATTCCTGTTGGGCTGTATGTAACAAAAAAAATTAAATAAAGTCCATCTATAATGTCAGTGCACTCTCAATCCCTGAAAACTTTGATCTACAATGGAATGACTGCATGATGTAGCAAATTTAACTGTCTTGTCTGAGGTTTGTCCTGAGTCTTCCAGCAGTCAGTGCCGTTTATGCCAGCCACAGCCCAGGACTCACAGCCTCTCTGAACTGGGAGGCTGATGCAGTTCAGACTTAGTTCAGTCACAGACCTTCTATATTTGCACTTTCCTTTTATAGCTCAAAGTTAAAAATATCTTATGTTTCTATGTCAAGTACAGCACTCAAACCCCTGTGATGCAGTTTTGCAGTTAAATTACTGTGTCTGGATTAACTGGAAACTATTAAATTCAGTAAAAGTGCAGCAGAACTTGCTACTGTCAGAAATAAACTATATTATCTTGCTTTCCACTGTCATCCATTACTTTCACAGATGATAGGCGCACCATTAAAATCTTTTCCAGTTGTCTTCCGTATTTCCAAAAACACCCATCTAGCAGACCTTTGCATAGGTCTGCTTCTCTTTATACTTTCTGTATTTTTTATTTACAACTGGTGCAATGGGGTGTTGCATGTTCACTTTGGGGCTACAGTACTTCAAATAAATTCTCTTTATTCAGTGATGCATCTCCACCTGTCTCCACTTAACAGAACACATTAAAACTTAAGTGACAGCCATGTTAGTGTTTTATATTAACACTTTACCTCTCAAAATATCAAAAGCAGAACACAAAAAAGAGACCTCAGGGAGAAAAAGAAACAAGTGGTAAAAGAGTTATAGCTTTTCAGCCACTTCTGGCATAAAAGCCTGAAATTATCTACCACTGGATTTTATTATCTGTGGAAAAATATGATTTGAGGATTATGACCAATACTGTAAGTAGGAAAGTCTAATGATACTTGTGCTGTTATTATCAATGTATAATACGTTATGGCCACTGTGGAACTGCTCATTACTGAGACGTGAAGTCAAAGGCAAAGTAATAAGGTTTGGGAGCCTAATCTTGCAAACACTCATGGTGGGGCATTGTGCTTTCTGATGTGTTAGGCAAAGAAACAAATACAGGCAGACAAGTTTTTGCATGTTCTTGGAGTCACCACTCTTCCTTATTCTTTGGATTGTATACCAAAACTGGACGAGATGCACGTGACAGGTACTGCTTGGAGGTAAGAGGGGAGTAGCTTTGGGACCAATTCCCAGGAGGTAAATGGTGGTGGTTTCCCTGGGATCTCATCACATATGAGCTGGTCAGCCTGGTAAGCTTGTAGCATCCCCCACAAGCTTGTCTCTCCCATGGAGAAAGATTCAGATCACCCCAGACCCCTGCTGCCAGACACCCTCCTGCTCATCTCAGCAGCATGGGTGCTGTACTTAAGCTTCTCAGTCCTGAAATGCCTTGAAAACTGTCCAGTTACAGCTCTTGTTGTGGACATGGAGAAAGTTTATATAGGAATCAGGGAGCAGGGCACATGCTGTGGAGGCCACATTTATCTGAGCCTTTAATTCTTGATGGAAAAGGATGATGTAGCTTTTCCATTCTGGAGCCATGGGAGAAAACCTGGCACTACTAACAACCTTTGTAGACAACATGATTTGCATAATTTCACCAATAATTAAATGCTTTAATTTCTGATGATAAAGAATGTTAAGAATTCCCTTTGGTTAAAAATAGCTTGCTCCTATGACTTTGGTTATTAATAGTTTACCCAGCATTGATCTGAAACATTTTGATAAATGTTCAGAAATTCTCAGCCTTATATTTGATCATTTATTTAACTAAACTACTTAGTATAGAGGTAAGAATGTCTTCAAAGCAACAGCTTGTTTAAAACTCTATCTATATAAGCTATTAATTAGAAGTGACTTGTAATCTTTTGGTATAGCTGGTTTAAAAAATGTTCCCCCCAAAAAAATCTTGCTGTATCTTTTCTTTTTTTCTTTCTTTTAAACAAGTCATGCTTCCATTCCTTTTGGTTCCTTTGGAAAAAGGTCTCTTTCTTTTATGAACAGGCTTTGCTTTACCTTGTTTATACTTTTTAAATACCTTTTTATTTTAAGTTGGCATAACTTTTTAAAGATTTCTGAATAGGAAATTCAGTAGTTCTTCCTTAATGGTGCTTTGCCTTCAGGCTGTTTATCTGACAACACATTTCCATTCTTTATTTTTGCATTTCCTCCCCCAGCCTGCTTTTCCTTCTGAATTAGCCACATATTAAGTAGAAGAATTTATGTCTTTTTTTGCCTGATGTTAATTTCGGGCAATTTTCCATGCTTCTATGCTCACATACAAGTCCCCAGTAATCCTGATTCTATGTCAGGTGAGATTTTGGACTGCACTTTCTCTGCTACTGCTGTCCTGTCATGCTCTTTATAGGAGGAAAACCCAGCTACCCAGCTTCAGCCAGATCCCTTACCTGAACAGAGAGGGGCCAGGACCAAAGGACACACCCAGAAGGAGTGGTTGCATAGTCCTCACAGAGCCTGAGTCTCAATTTATGCTGCTAAATAATTGTAACAACCAATTTCTCTGTCTGAGTCTTGCATAATCACAGCAGGTTGGAAGGAAGGAATTAAACTGGGTTTTTTCAAAGTTCTGTAAAACGTCATGACATGATGCTTTCCTTTAAAAAATGTATGGAGCTATACAATAACAATAAAACACTTTTTCAGTGAATACAGAACTGACTAACAGCTCTCTAGGGGGTTGTTTCAAAAGAAATCACCTTACAAGGATTTCAGAAATCAGGCCTAACAATATTAAGCCTTTTCATTGGTGATTGCAAGGAAAACTTTTTAAATTATGATTAATTCATGGATAACGCAAACATTCACAGTGTGGTAAATAATGATGACATCACAGCAAACAAAGTGATCTCACTTTTAATTTTTTGAAAGAACATTAATATAGTCAATGATAAAATTTTACATCCAGGTGTAAGAAGGAAAGGTCATAATTTTAGACTAGGAGACTGTAAAACAGACTCTGTTGAGGGTCAAGGATTTCTGACTATGTAGCTGAAAAGAAGCTAACATAACCTTGGATTTAAAACTAGAGGGATAGGAATGTTAAAGAGGTATCTTCATTTCTGCACACAGAATAGACAAGACCAGTGTTAGAGAGACTGACAAAAAATTCAAGGGTGACATTGAAGAGAGACCCAAAAATTATGCTGCACCAGAAGTTCATGTGCATGGAAATGGCTTCAAAAAGGATATGCTCCATGGTCATTCCAGGCACAGAGGCAAGGTTGACTGATGTGTAATTGCCCAACTCTTCCCTCTCAAAGGTTTCTTAAAGTTCATGTTCTCCAAGTCATTCCAGAAGATTGCATATGCTACATTTCCCAGGTCCTAGGGAGCTCTGTAGAGAAAATGAGCTCCTATTAGCTGAAGCAAGAAGTCAGAAAGGAGTGAGAGAGAAGTAAAGTTTTGTTGTCAATCAAAACAAGCTAAGACAAAGAAACTGTAAGATTAAATGGTCCATAAGGTTAATAAAAGTTAAAGGTTAATAATAGGTTAACACAGTGACTAGTGAGTCATACTTTAGATGAAGAGTGAAGGAAAAAAACCTTAAAGATGGCACAAACTTCTTCAGGAAAATGAAGAAAGGATAGATTTCAAGGAGAACTAGCAGAGCTGGATAAAGGTATAGCACAAGGGAAGGCAAAATTCAATACTGACAAATCCAAGTGTGCTTGGTGGCAAGAAGTCTAAATTTATTGTGAGGGAAAAGACAGGAACAGAACAAAAAATCCTCATGGAAAACCCAGTAGGAAGATTTGCTGAACACTGCTATAGTCAAAAAAGTAGGTAGAAAAAAAAATTTAATTTTTGTGACCATGTCACTCCGGTCTAGAGTACTGAAAAAATTTCTGGTCTTCTTCTTGACAACACCAGGCAGAAACAGAAATTTTTTAAGGAAAAAGGAACAAAAAGTAGTTAAAAGACTTCTTTAGGAAGAGACAGAAAAAGAATGGATTAAGTTTAGGAGAAACATATACAAAACCATGGGTAGAAAAATGATTGTCAGGTGCTCCAGTTTCTACCTTCATAATGCAAGAATGAAAAACTCAAATGACACAGAAAGGCAATAAATTCAAAACTGATCAAAAGAAGTGATTTTTAAACAAAGTAAGTTTCATATAGAGCTCATTGTCACAAAACAATCTGAAGGTCTGAAAGATCAATAGGAATCAGAGTAAAGTTAGACATTTATCTGAAGGTATATAAATCAGGCAGCAAGGTATAATCCAATTCTACCTGACAGGAGTTAGAAAGTTAGTTCCTACTTATGGGTTATTCCATAATCACTCACTATGTCACTTCACACATTTTCTTGTGAAACATTAGGGATAAGACCTTTAGTTTAGATGCTATGATACCAGGAGCCATAAACTCCAAAATGCACCTCTGGAGACCATTGATGTGGAAGATTAGAAACGGGGGGAGTGTTTAGGTCATCACCAAGCTGAAGACAACCATATACAGTGGTAGCCAAATATGGAAGAACATGCAACATCCATACCATACATTTTTGCAGTGCTATTCTAGATTTGAAAATGTAAGTATATAAACAGGCAGTGTTTGCAGGGCAAGAGAACTTCTATCGGGCTAAGTGATACAGCTGGGGAAAGAAAACAACAACAACAAAGCCTCTTTATGTGTTTAAACCTTTGTTTCTTCCAAATAAAGTTTCAGGAACATCATGGCTTTTCTATTTGCTTCTCAGAATGTACCAACTGATGTAATAAAATGTCTTAATTCTCCCTATAAAACTTGACTAGCTCATTTCATATGTGCCAGTTATTGCTCTAAAGAGAAAAAACCAGCTTTGCTTTTTGAAGGAATGACCTGACCACATGAAGTACTTCTTTCTGAGGGTTCATTTGGCTCCGTAGTCATAGCCAGGCTGCTAGACTGACCTCACTGCAGCCTAAAGAGGAGATGATCCTGATAGCCTTTTCTAGTGATGTTTGAAGTACAGGCTTACAGGCAAATCCTTGCTATCTTCTTTGGTTTAAGAGAGAGAAGGATGATGTCATCCTCTCCCTGATAAATACTAATATCAAACTGGAAGTTAAAGTGAATTCTCTACCCCAGAGGAATATGCCTGTTGGATGAAACTCTGGAAACAGTCAAATCGAATAGCAAAAATCACACAGAGATCAATAGAGCCAGAATTTCAGTCTATAAATTTAGATCCTCTCCCAGTTGAAAAAGGACATCAGACGATGGGATTTCTCTGACTGGCTCTGGCATTTACCTGCAGTGTGTGTGAAAAAAGGCTCCTGGCATGTTGTTTTTAATTATGTAGTTATATTAATATTACATAAAAAAATTTCTATTTTGACTGCTGAGCCTTTTACTTCCCATTTACTCCTAGATTTTCTAGATAGGTCCTTTTAACCCCTTAACTTTATTCTGCCACACTGGTGACAATGCTTCTTTCCCTGGTACTCTTCCCTCAGTTCCTCATGTTTACACTGTTCAAAGAAGAAATGTACAACTGTATGAGATGATAATACTTTACCCTGAGGTTCAGACTCTCACTGTGACTCTTTCTTTTTTGGACATCCAGAAAGCTATTTTAAGAAAAAACCTTACATACTTTGTAGCTGCTTATATGCTTTACTGTTTATTGGTCTGCCTGTCCCCATTTTATCAGGCTGATTAATTTCTTGAGCAGATTTTCGGGACTAATATCCCATCCACTTTGCTACAAAGCATTTGGCAAATGCATAGCCTCTCTTTGTTTATTTCTGCACAAGAGCAATTATTTTACTGCTTGATATTCACAACTGTATTGTCACACCAAAGACTACTAACAATATAAATGTGCCTCCAGTTTAATTTATACCTAATTTAATGCCCCATTTCCTTGCCCTATTCAGGCATAAGTGTTTTACAGATATGACACTGCCTGTGATTTTTTTACTGAGCCCAGCTGCTTTTGCCTCTGAAGATTTCACAGTCCTTGGTTCTTTTCTTCTCTCTGCATATTTGTGATACTGGGAAACGCTGTTTACAACTTTTGTTTTACAGGTATCAATACAGAGACACTAAGACCCAAATCCATCTCGACTATTCCCATTATCACACAAAGAATGAGTTGAAAAGCAAGATTTGGGAAGCTAGATGAAATGAAGTCTTGAACCACAGCAACATCTTCCATCTTTGATACGAAAATTCAATTTAAATGGAAAACAAAACCTTTAACAGATACTTAATATATATTCATTTATAGAGCTTAACAAGTTGAATCTTTATTAATTGTATTTTCCTTGCCTTTTTCATCAAATCAGTGCAGTAATAATATAGCTCTCCTAACTGAAATAGAATTAGGATTGCAATTGTCATTGTATGAATTGCTACATAAATATACAGGAAGAAACAGTGACATTTGTAGTGCAGGTACACTCTAAGTTATAGGGTAGATGGAGGTTTAGACCTTAAACCTCCACATGTGAGTACAATTAATTGTTTTTGCAATAGTAGTAGTTCAAAAGGCTTTCTGAAAAGGAAATGCAAAGTAGATGAAGTAATCGAACCAAGCTTGCTAACATCCCTTTTGCTGTTTGAAACACTAGCTCCCTTTTTAGCTGGCTTCTTAAAAGAAAGTCACTATGTCTTCATTTAACCTTGACTGGAAAGCCAGCATGTGGTGACACTATTTATAAAGCACTGCTCATTAATTTATTAGGGTCCCACTCAGACGATCCTTGTTTCTCCAAACCTGTGCAATATTCTCGAGTCTCTGCAAGTGACTGTCCTCGTTCATCTCTATGCATTTGTCTTCCTGATGCCCAAACCTGCTATTTTCCTAGTAGTGATGGACATAACACAGTTCAAAAGATGCCCAGCCCCTTAGAAATAAAAACTAAAAAAACCCACCCTCAAAACAGCAGTTCTGGTGGCAGTGGAGAAAATTCTCCTTGACTCTCACTCTCTTTCCATTTATATCTCCCCAGAAGCTCTTTTGGTATAATTAATACGGACACTCTGGCTGAATTCACTTTGATGTGGCCTGCTCAGTCTCTTTCATTGCCACTTGACAAGGGAGAACCTCCCCTGGCCCACATTAAAAGCATTTCTTCTACAAGCCCTCAGAGTCCAGTGACTTTCTGTTGACCTCTGGTGAAAGGGAGCAGTTCTGTAATGTCTCTGCAGCTCAGGAAAGGCCAGAACCTCTCCGTTCCCCCACCTATCTTTGCCAGGTATTCATCAGAAAACCATTAGCCTAACAAAGCACTGGAAGACACATTATTAAGGCAATAATACCTCTCTTACAAATTTCATCAGTGCAACATGACATGTTTGCAGGTATAGGCTGTCATTATGTGATACCTCCCCATTCTTCTCCTCTCTATAGCCTTTTGGTAGGCTCTTCTAATGTTTCAGTTCCTTTTTCTTGTCTCAATGGCAGCCACCTGGGATGTGAACAGAAGACTGACTGACCTTGGTCAATAGCACTGCTTCACATATGGTCTGTGGCTCAGAAATCATTTGAGGTCACAAAGGAGGACAGTCTGTGTAATGTGTCTGCCATATAACAAGAAGCTGAAAAACTTCACTGACATGGGGACAAGTTTTACTGTTGTGCTAAATAATGATGCAGGCATTAAGAAAGAAATAACCTTGTTGAATAGAGAAAAAAGATTTTTCTTTACAGTCATGACATTCCATCATAATTTTTGCTAGTTAAGTGGTAGGATAAAAATAGAGAAACATCTTAGGGCTGTTTATGATCTTGGTTTTTCACTTATAATCACAATTATAAATAAATAAAGCTTGTAAAAAGCTTTCCTTTTGGACCATTGCAGCAATCATCTGACTGGCTGCATCTACTGACAGCACACACCAGAGAACTCACAGAAAGAACTTTCCTTGCCTTTGCAGTAACTTCTAAAAAGATACTGAACATCAGAGCTCCATACAACCATACAATCAGATGTCTGCAATATTTCTTAGCAGTTTCAGAAATCTAGACGATCTAGAAGTACCCATTTATAATTACTCCAAAAAGGCCATAGTCCTCAATTACAGAGGACTTCATTACCTGGAAGATCCCCCTCCACTTTACTGTAGCTTTGCTTACTGATTACATGCATAGAAATTAGTGGCAGCTCTTTTCAATAAACTACAAATAGAAGTGCTTTAAATAGAAGGAAAGTTCCCTTCCTTCTTGCACTCAAGAGCTCACGCAGGGCTGCTCTGGAGGAGACAGACATGACACTGCCTCTCATACACTTCACTTCTGTTCTATCATCTCTTTTTTCACTCTGAAATAAGCCAATCAGATATTCTGACTGCAAACGGTCAGTTGTCCTTTGCCTATAAAAGCAAGAAAAGGAAGCCTTTTTCTTCTTGGTGAAGCCTCTATAATGAATGTAATAAAGACTGAACTAATGAGATTCTAAGGCACTTAAACAATAATCAGTAGAAATGGATGAGAAATGCTATCCTTTGTGTAATTATTACAACTGCCCTACAGAGACTTAGCATACATGTGTTCTTTATAGCACAGCTCCGTATGGGAAGATCCATTTTTGCTAATTCCAAGATTCCTGAGAACCTATTTCACACAGTTTGATCTTCCTTGAATTCTTTAGTCTCTTCAGAAAGGCTTGGTTGAGGGGGGGAAATCCTTTTTAAAAAACGTTTGTGAACTCTCCTCCTTATTTTTCAGAAATCTGGAATTTCAGTCCCTTCCAACAAGTTCTGCCTGGCACTATGGTCCTTCCTGCTTCATTCATTAAAAATAGCAATGCAGCGGCATGAATATATCCTTTGGGATTCTACATTAAATGCAGAGTCTTGCATCCTGGTCTGGCTTACATCTGTGTAGCCCTTTTGATGTCTCTTGGCACACCACTGCAGCTGTCCCTCATAGTAGGCATTTGAACTGATTAACATTCTTGCTCCTTTTTTATTTCCCTCCTGCTCTCAAGGCTGCACCCTGAAAGATTTACTGCACTTTGGAGGGGTGAGGCACTCTGTGGATGCTCTGAGGACAACATAATTGGTGAATCAAAATCTCCCATGAGAATGTGAGCTTTGAACTTTGCTTTCAAGATTTAAATTCTCTATTTCTCAGCATATGTATAACAGATTGTCAGAGAAAAATCTCCTAATAAGATGCATGTAGATAATGAGGGGAAAAGAGAAGAGCAGTCCTTTAAAATATTGTCTGCTAAAATTCAGACAGTAAATCTTTAGTCCAGCAAGTAATTAAACACATAAATAGTCACATGAAGTTCACTAGGACTACTCGTGTACACAGTTATGTGTATAAGCATTTGCACTATTGGGATTTAGTAATGAGAATCTAATTAAACAAAACAAAAATGGTTAGCAACCCAAACTGGGTTGAGTCACTGTTGGAACTGTGCTACAGTTTCAGACTAGTGCATTGTTATTCTGGACTGAAGATATAAATCAAAATTCCTTATTTCATTAGGTGTGGGTCACAGTGTTTTATTTTGCAATATCTAGTGGCATTAACATATTTTAGGGACTATCAAAGAGAAGATTCTTAGAGGATCTGTGGTTGCTAGGAGACTGGTACTTCAGTCCTGCAAATCTTCCACACTGCAAAGAGCAAACTGGCAATAACCAGGTTTTCCTGCCAGACAGCACTCGAACAACTGAAGTTTATGGCATATTGTTTAAAAATTGTGATTTAACCTTAAACTTGTAGAACAGGAAAATTTAAGAGTTGTTGGATTTCTCCAAGTAGGCATTTTATCTTGTATCTATAATATGCCAACCTTAAATCCCTTTTTAATCAGTAATACTTTGGGTGTCTGATATCTAGAAACTTGGTTTCAGTGTGCTGGGAGGTTTCAGCCAGCTTAGAAAGTGCTGAGCTCATTTAAGACAGTTCCGAGTTTTGCCATCCCCAGGCCTGCCATTTCCATTTCTATGCATGCACACTATCTGCACCCTGAGCAGCCTCAGACCAGCACCTTTAGCACCTGCAGTTCTCTGCACCTTTGGGGCCTCCCAGCTTACAGCTACAGCAAAAGCAAGTGCATTTGTCTTCCCAGTACCTAAACATCTCAGGATAGATACACTCAGTGACAGGGGTGCCATTGTGGGGTTTGTGCCACATTGACTGCATTTCCTAATTTTAACTTAATTGAAGGAAATATCCCATATCTTCTAAATCAGAGTGGTTTTGTTATAGTGTCTAAGAGGGCACAGTAAGAATCTTGGAAATCACTGAGGGCTCTAATTTGGTGATCTTTAAAATTCTGTATTCTTTATGACCCAGGAGCTATGCTAAGCACAAAAGCCCACTATTTTCAGTGAAATAACACTTGTGATCAGAACTGCATATGGGTTTTGTGCTTTGCTGGATCATTGATTTTAGTACTCTTTAAATAGGTATACGTCACAAAGGTATTCACCTATGAAGAATTATGTCTATTTTCTCATTCATGGCTTTTCAGTTGCTCAGTGTAATGTCACAGTATTAAACTCCAAACTGTAGCCCACTGGAGTCAGCCTTTTCATGGATTTTGACCCTGATTCTGTTTAACTGCAAATGCCCTCGTTTCTTATCATGCACCAAGATAGGATAATGTTCTGATCTGATCCTTCACTGCCCTCATCTAACAACACAGCCAAACTCTTTTCTCCTTCATGTAACAGCAAAGGTATATGAAAGAAAATGCCGGTGGGGAGACAAAGGGCAGGGGAGAGGGAAAAAGGGCAAAATCATAGCTGAAGTAAGTGTGGGAGACTGTCATTCCTTTCAGGAAAACTACAGCTTCCCCCAGAGTCTTCTGATAACCTTCTACTTATTCTGTAATGATTCAAACCTGATTTGTAATTATATTTTAGCACTTAATAATTTCAATCTAAAACCTGACAGTTCCATGCAATTATATATCCTGAATGTGGTATTTGTCCCCGACTATGGTAAGATTATATAGTAATAGTAACAACTAACATGGCTGAATCATTGACAAATTCAACCTTAGCTATCTTCTCTTGCTTGCCTTGACAACTAGACTATTGAATTCCAACAGGATGAAAATCTAAAAATAGCACTGTGTGAAGAAAGACTGCAAGCAAAGCCACTAGATAATACAGGCTCAATGCTCCTGTGAAATGTGACACGTGCAAAAGCCAGATGTAATTTTAACAATACAGCTTCCTTTTCGACAAAGGAATCTCCAGAGTCTGATTTAATGTCTCCACAGTAAAGCCTAACAATTCCACATTTTGTGTAGGAGTAAGAACAGACTTCTTTAAACTCGCAGAAAAGAACCCCTGAGAAGAATGCTAATGCACAGCACGGTGAATATAAAAAGAAAAGACCTCTTATAACCCTGCAGCAATTAAGACACCACCCAAGTCCAGCGTAGAAGTGACCTTATACTTAAAATTATTACAATGACACAACTGGACTCAGCAGTGCTGACAGAGACCAGTAACACTGTGGCTTTGCAGAAACCAAAATCACTGCAGCTTAGGAAATATTTTACCTTATTTACTAGACAATATTGGAGTGAGAATCTGGCTGGCTCTTCTGCAGGAGTGCAGAGTAGCAGTCAAAAGGAGCTTTTCTTACTTTCATACCCTGCCTAAAAAGAGGTGAAGAAAGAGATAGATTAAGTAAGCAAATTAGCTGAAGACTTGGAAGAGTAAGACTCAAGTCTCTTCTACCTTTTAACATCACTGTCTGACCTTGGGACTCCCTTAAGGAACTCAAGCTCTCTGTAAAATAGATACCTCTCTAGTCCCTGTTTTATCACACAGATTAATTTGATGGTAATTAATATTCACCACCTTGAGGCTCTCAGTGACTTATTCATATAAATACATCTACATGTTACATAGATATATATTATGAATATATAACGGTCCCTTGTCATCTCTTGACCTCCAGGTAGATAGCAGAAGACACTTTATAACTTTAACAAGGAAGGACTGAGGCATACAACTTTTTAAGCCTGCTTTACAGATGCATATTTTGTATGTACCCTAACACCACTGAGGGCTCAAATGTACACAGTAGGTTTTGCACTGGCGTCTTATGGTAAAAAGAAAACCAGCATCAACCAACAGCGCTTCTAGGAATATGATCTCCTCTTTTCTTCCCCATACTTAGATTTTCCTGGCCCATAAGCCAAAGTGGTGACTAGAACCAGTTCCTTTGATTCAAGTAACATCCTAACTCCCTTCTAGTCTGCTGTGGGTTTGGGGAGATTTTTTATTTATCTCACCCATAATATTATCAGGAAGATCCTATACCTTTGGTGAAGAGAGAGACTGGTTTGAAGGAGGAAGATCAAAGATCTCCTTAATATTATTCTCTGGCCTCATTCTTTTATTGCTTAAGTAAAGTTCTCTTAAACAATTACAGGCACAAACCCAAATGATCTATCATAGGCCATGGCTTTTTATTCACTGGAATATCCGTTGTTCCAGAAATAGATACAGCCCCACTGGTATGACTTTGAAGCACCACACACGTTGGTTGGAAATGGGATAAAAACTCAGGTGAATCAATAAACAGATATTGTTTTCCACCAGTGCTGTGTGACAGGAGAAGTGAAAGCTTTGAAGTTTGGCTTTCTTTTCAAGGAAGTATCTGTGACATTGTCTGGGTATATCACTGCACCTTGTTTATTTTACTCTTCCCTGTCCACAGACAAGTTCATAAGTGACAAAAGACATGAACACAAATGTCCTATTTTAGGAGACTCACTCAACTCCCCAGTGCATGGGTCCCACGGAAGCAATCATGCCTTAGGAACTGACTCATGTTGAAGGCAGTAAAGCAGAGAGCAAATTCTGCTTGTTGGAAGAAATATTTACGCTGGTTTATGTTGTCCTTTCTTTGTGGGGAGGCAATCACAGTCAGAAGAGTCAGAAAGGACCATGAAAGGTATCTAGTCTGTCCTCCCACCCAAGACAGGAAAGTCGTGTGTAAATCCATCCAAACTTTATGGGACATCCCACAGCTATTACGGGCAATCTGCTCAGTACATAACTATCTCTGTGACTAAAATAGTCCCCCTAACATTTTCTCTAAACCTTTTGGCTTCACTTTGAGCCCATTATTTCCTATTCAATCCACAATGAACACGGAAAATGGTTGATTTCCTTTCTCTTTACAGCCATCTTTTCCCTGCTTGAAAACAATTACCTTTAGTCATTTCAGTCTTGGTTTTGCTAGGAAGGGTTTTCTAGCTGTCTTAGCATCCTGGTTGCCTTTCTCTGAACCCTGCCTTTAGGGGTGGTGCTGAAAACAGGACACAAAGCTAGTGACCACAATAAGAAAAATAAAAGGTGAAGCTTTATTTAACAGGACCACAGGTGATTACTCTTATCAACTAGATAGATGTAGATGTAGTTAGAGCAGAAAATGCATGTTTTGTAACAAACGGAGTTCTACAAGTGTAGGATGTAGGAATTTTGCAGTTCTGCTCGCCCTCTCATCTCTCTCCCACTTCCCGTTGCCAACATTCACGAACAAAACATCTCCAGTATGTAGAGACATATGTAGAGATATAAAGATGCAAACAGAAATGCATAGGATCAGCTATGTTAGAATTCATATGCCATCTCATGATGACCCAAGCTTTGGTCCCACTCAGTACATGGCTGTCCTTAACAAGTCAGAAGTCAGTGCACCAGGATATTGCAGTTACTCCTGACTGTCTCAAATACCACTTTATATTATCTACTGACAAACAGGAGCTTTTTAAATGGCAACTGCTGTGGCTAAATACTTAAATGTAATGTCTGTAATTACAGTTACCAATGTCTGTAATATAGACACCCACATAAGTATACTGGCAATGTGCAGTCAGTGTGCCATGTATTAGTTTAAGAGACACAGGCTCCAGTTAGTCAATTAGATTGCATTTTCCTCTGGCTTCTCAGTCTCCACTCACTTACAATATTTACAGTTATGCTGTAGCTGTTGGGGTCACACTGGAGTCAAGCTAGCTGATAGTGAAGTGTACAGAGTGTCAGCTGGACAAGCAGTGTGGCTTCACCTGTTTTAACCTTTTGTAAGACTGTGGCTTCATATGATGTTGAACAACTGTAAAGAAAACGTAGTTCTTCAATCCATTCTCAGAAGACAAAAGTGCTGCTGTGTCTCTGCATCATAAAGGAAACAAAAATACTGTACGTATCTGTTTTAGCTGGTCAGATTGTCCAGGAAAGGCTTTCCTCTTCATATGAGAAGTTTGTACAACTCCTAGCACCACAGATCCTCACCTCTCCTGATGGCTAGAAGGACTATTTTAATACAAATAGGCACTTTAATCACATTAATTACATGCACAGGTTCAAACTATCTGATTGAGAAAAAACGTACTGAACAATTCACGTGGAGTCTGAACTGTCATTTTAAGGCAGGAAGCCTCCTGTTTTCAACAGTCTTTGTTCAGGTTTCACTGGATGGTTTGCCAAGCGACATAGAGAAGAGGTGCACATTCTTTTGGGACTGTCCTTTGAGAGGAACTATGGCATTTCATGCTAGCTGAGAGTACTGGGTATGACAGAAATCAGCTTGACTCACCGAAACAGCCATTTAAGAGCAGACCCTCTAGTGGTATAAATCAGCAAGGCTTGACTTCACTGGAGCTCTGCTAATTTACCGCTGTTGGGAATCTGGCTCTGAGACTCTACAGAGTGAAAATGAAACTAAGGAAGCAAAACAAAGATCCTAAAATATTAGGAAATAAAACAGCTTGAGAACACTATGTTTTCCCAAGCATGTGAAAGAGAAGCCTGTAGGTCATAGTTTCAATTTAATTTGTGGTTATTTGATAGATGTTCATGCATGCAGTATGTGCCACAAATGACTTAAAGCCCTATTGTGAGAAAAATGCCCGAGATTTCTTTTTATCTTATTTCTGTTGTTGTTATTCCCCAGTCTCTTTCAGCCAAAATTTCAGTGAGGTTGGACCTTGCTAAGGATTCTTAAAAGACTAATGCTGAAAAGATCTTCAACCATAAAGACAGAAAAAGAAAAAAAGAAGGAAGAAGTAGTGTATTCTGAAGGTCAGACAGAAGTTCAGGATAACTTAGATGTGGTCTAGTCATTAAAGCGATATTTTGCCTCATCTTTCAGTAAGAATGATAGTGAACATGGGAATAACTGTAGGATATCTGATTAAGAATGAGGAAGGTTTAACAGAAACAACCATAATTAAGGCAGTTTCAAACTGAGCCTATTCACCCTGGTGATTTCAGGCATCCTGTGGTAATCCCCAATCCCAAATCCAGATCGATCGACACATGAAGCGGCAAGCTCAGCTCAGAAGCAAAGCTTTTCACTGTTTGCATTGGTTCAAAAGTTATATTCTATCTGGTAAAAAGAAAATATAACATGAAGTGGAGCGAAGGCTTCATGGTCAAGCAAGCTGAGCAATCAAGGATGCAGGGAAGTGGCATAAAATGCAACAATTTTAGCAAAAGTAACTTTTTGTTAAGAGAATGGATTTCATACTCAAGGAACATGTCCTGATCAATCTAGATTTGCATGAAGTAGTTCATAAAGTGCTCAGCTGAGAATTACTGTCTAAAACTGATATAATGGAGAGTAATTCAAGATTATTACCCTGAATGAAAATTGTATTTGTTAAAAAAAGTAACATGTTAAAAAGGAAGTCTGTCAGGTTGGGAAGAGGTTATTGGAACTTTGGAAGAAATTTTTGGACACATCTTGTTACAAATACTTATTAGTGACTTTGAGTCAATAAATAGGTTTGCCTAAACGAGAACGGCGCTTGTGGGTATTGACAACAATTAGGAAGCTCATATATGAACTGTTTTATTTACAAGAAGAATAATGGAAACAGGATGAAATTTAACACAAAGCCATCCACATAAAGACTTCATGTATGGAGCGCGTCATTTGGAGGCAGCAGAGAAACAGATATCTAGGTGTACCGTTAGACTGTAAAACAGCTGTGAGCCTCCAAGTGTGACAGAACCACAGGAAATCTGAAGGCAAGCCTAAGATGCACAGCAGATATATTTTCTTTAGAGTCACTGAAGCATTCATATTATTCTACAAGGTAGTACCAAGGTGTTTTGTACATGGTATACAGCTCTGATCACCCACTTTCAAATCAGATTTAAGTTAATTTGGAATAGATCCAGAGAAGGGATACTGAAATGACTGAGGGAAAGGAGTATAATCTTCTGACAGCAAAGAATCATGTCCTGTTTTCCCTCTCAAATAAGACATCTCTTCATAAATGCATATGGGAATTTAAAAACAGGGTGGGAGTAATAAGCTTTAAACATAAAATTGGTACAAGATCAAACAGAGATAAACTGGTCATACAAAATTTAACATGGTTAGAATCACCCTCTGATTTCAATCAGTTTAGTAATGTTCAGGACCACACAGGGAAAAAAAAAATCTGACTCTTTCAAGATGGAGCCCAGCCACCTTATGGACATTGCATGACAGATTAGTGGTGTTCTGGAGATGCACATTCAGGTGTGGTGTGAAAATTTTGGGTGTTGAACTTAGTCATCTGCTCTAAGAATTAAAAAGACAATTTATCTATTTCTTTACTGAGTTGGGTCCATTTATGTCATATCTTTGTTGTATGCAGTTAGTCCCAAACATCTGAGCTTCTATTTGCCACCTAATTTTGCTGCAGAGGATTTCTTCTTTCACCCTAAGAAACATGAGAATTTGGTCCCAGATGAGGAGTAAATGCTGGGAAAGTGCAATGCTACTCTTGGTGGTGTTGAGAGATTTGGTATATCTTACTCATGGTTACTTATGTCTAAACTGGTTACAGGTGCTTTTCCTCAGGCCAGACATGCAATAACCCCACAGCTTGATGAAATCCTCCCATTTTTTCTAGTATGTGTGATGTTCCTCTTTCCAGGGGAAAATGGCCAATGGTCCCAACAAGTTCCTTAGTATTGCAGGGACATAGGATGTTAGTCTTGACCTCTTCTGCCTTCTTCCCTCAGCATTAAGCTTCTTCACCTTTTATATATTAACTGTCTTCAGATGGTCTGAGAATAGTGGAGGTGTTTTATGGCCTGTGGTGTGGAGGTATGCTTGGAGGACGTGCTTTCTGAACAAAATGTCTATTACAGTGGCAACTGTGGAGAACTGGACTCAATTTTCTTTGTATCTCCAGGATAATTTCAGGCAAGAGTTTTACAGAAAGATTCTTCTTCTTTCGTAAGCATCCATTAGATACACTCAAAACATGAAGCCAAATCAAATGCAGCCGGACACTTCCTCCAGCTCTATTAAAGTTTCTATAGATTAAATTTTAGTCTTTCTTCAGGTGTCACTTCAGTGGTACTTTAAAGCCTATACAAAGAAATCTCTAAAAATTGATTAAGAGTCTAATTGAAGATTGATCCTATCAAATTATGTAGTCTGTAAATTTTATTAAATCAAATCTTTTACTCTTGTACTCTATAGGGAAAAAAAAGGAAGATGGCCACAGTGGTTCCTACCAATAAAACTTTAGTACAACTGCGAGCGCAAAAGAAACGCTGAAGTGAAATAGTTGTGATTGAAAACATGTGACAGTTTACAAATGTACCAGAAGTCTAGAAGAGTTTAGTTGTGAGTGAACTTTCATTTACAGCTTTCCTCACCACAGAAGTAAAAGCAAGTCTCACAATACTAAACAAGTCAGAGTAATAACAGGCAGACTAAATGAGCCGCAGTAACTTCCTACTACTCTTTCTTTCCTCATACATTTGATAGCAGCTAGCCAACATACCAATCCAAAGTCCACTGAACTCAGTGGGAAGACTGGTGAGCACTGAGCCAGCCTCTGGGTCCTGTACCTCCCTCTAAAATGAAACATCTCTTTCCAAGAAAACAAAAAATAATAATAAAAAAAAAGATGTCACATCCAGGCTATTCCACCTTTTTCACCCATAGATTGGGAAGATGCAGAAGGATGAAAATTGACTTCAAGATCTTAGATGAAGGAAATTTCATTAGACAGCTGGAAGATCTGAAATCTCATGATTACTTGTCCTTCAGAAAGTGATAATACAATAAAGGAAATAAAACATAAACACAGTATTTTACCAATGCAGTCACCATGTGAAGTGAACAGAATGATAGATAGACTATCAGCATGACTTTTTATTTTATTTAAAAAGGTTTTGGTTCAATAATCAACACTATAGACACCAATCATATAACAAAAAATCAAAGAATTGGATCACTATATTAAGTTTTATGTATGTCAATGACTAAGAATGTTCTGCCATTGTCTTGAGGTTGTTTGACTCATTAAACAAACATGGGGAGATAAAAAGTTAGGGCATCACAGTATTTTTCATTCACTCTGCTGACTTGAAAACAACTCAGAGGTTGTCATGCTGTCTGAAAAATAGCAACCATATTCTAAAGGGAAAAAAAGCCACAGTAAAATTCCTTAGGATTTCCATTAACAACATCCCTGCTTTCATTCAAGCCAGGAAATGACTTTGTTCTCAAAGAATATCAAAGAATATCAAGTTGCAATCTAGAATAAGCAGGAGGGGATTTAAAAAAAGACAACTGATTTGCCTTTTGAATATCTGCTCCAAAATGGACTTTTAAATGCTCAGCACTTCCAGAAAAGAGAGTCTTGACAGTTGTTCTGTGTTTTACACTTGCTTTCTTCAAATACTTAGAAACAAGTCAAGTTTCTACCAGTACTCTTAGGCATTGCCTGAAAGTGCTTCCAGGCAAAGTTGCCACACCAAGTACTTCTATAAAAAGGAAAATCTTCAAATCAGTCTCAGTATTTTAAGTAGGAGACTGTATATGGAATTGTGGAATGTGGAATATGGAAGTAATATGGAAATTACTGAGGCCAACCTTTTTGTTAAAAACAAAAATTGTTATTTTTAGGCTGATTAAATAAATTCTTTAGTCACACTGCATTGATATTGTTTAAAAAAACCTAGGTATTTAAATCACATCTGATATTTCTGTAATTAAAGGTAATTACCGATCTTAATTAAAACTATTTTATTTAAAAAAAAAAAAATCACACAGCTTCAATCACACTGCTCAGTTCAGGCATCAAGAAGCACTTGAAATGAATCAACCCACTAGCAAGCAGCAACTAATGAATGACATACCATAAGGACATTCTTATACCAACCTTTACTTCAGTCTTTCTGCTTGAAATAGGTCCCACAAGACTTTCAGGACAAGATTGCTCCAAAAAATGGCCAATTCAGAGCTGTTTAGAATATATTTCAAAATCAGTTCAGTAGGATATTTCAGATAGAAGCCTTCATAGCGAGCAGTGGGAGGATGATGTAACCTCTAAACTTCCACAGGCTATATCAATGGCAGGGATCTGGCTAGGAAACAGCAACTTTGCCTTAGTAAAAATGTCACCTTGTGAAAACAGAGCTGTTTCAGAAAACCACAGACTTTTAAAATAATTTTGAGTTGCTAAGGCTTTTTTGAGGGAAAAAAGAAATGAAGAAAAAATAAAAAAGGAAGAAGATGAAAAAGAAGAGAAGAAAAAGAAAAGGATGAAAAAAGGACTTTCCTAAGGAACACAATTATCTGAAAAAATAAACTGCTTGAGATGAAAGCTACATTTCTACAGATGCTCCTATCTTTGTTTTCACCATCTCAAGTTCCTATATGCTCGTTTGACTCTCTAGCCTGAAAGCTAGGGCATTCCCTTGAAAAGCATGCAGGCTCTAGTCCTTTCGTGTGCTCATATTTATTTACTAGAAGTGGATCCCCATCAAAAGAAGTAATAGAGCGTTGCAGTGCTGCAGCCCAGAAAGGGCTCTGACCTCGGTCAGAGCATCCTCCTCGAGGAAGATTGAGCTGAACCCATTGCTCCCACATCAGAGAGGAGCCCTCTCTTCTCTGCACAGGCTGCCAGGGAAAGGCAGAGGAGAACATCCCCAATGGTCCAAAGGAAAGTTGGCCATGTTAGACAAAACAAGCAGCTTTTACTGTGAGGAGGTAAAAAAAAAGCCCTACCATAAAAAGGTGGTGGTGAATAGCTCATATGGAAGTAATTGCAGCTTGGTTTAGTTTTCTGGTTTGTTTTGGTGTCAGGCATTTGCTGTGCTTTTTTTCCCCACTAATTTCCTGTCGGGATTGGCAGCCAGTGACTCACCTGCATTCACAGATGAGTATAGCCAGAAAGCCAGCCTACAGCTCCTCTTCTCCATCCTGCGCTTTAATGACACAAAACAACCCCCGCCCCGACCCCGTGAGTACAGAAATATTCAATGTACTAGGCAAAAGCAAGACCAGGCAGCCTCCCTTTATGTCTGTAGATATTGCCATAACTGAAGGACTGAAGTCACATATTCCAAGTACTCTGTCTTCATGGGTGACTCCCACAGTTCAAGGCAAAGCAATAGTGAGTGGCCCTGGAGAAAACTATGTCCACTCTCCCCAAAATGACAGGAACATGATGATTAGGGCAGTTTTTGAGAGTTCATCTCTGCAAAACCAAACTGGCAAGACCATGGGACTGCCAGTAGCTTCCCATGCCCAGGGAGAAAGCCCCTGAGGCTCATTTTCTGGTCAGCAATGTTTAAACTATTTCCTGCGTACTACAGAATACCCATGGATTCAATGGATAGATATAAATCAGAGAAAGCAATTATGGGTCCCTAGGTTAGATTTTTAATCTCAAAATCTGGGATTTGTTGTGGGCAACCCTGTGCTTCCAACAGACATGCAGGGACCATGGAAGACGTGTATTATATCTGTTACAGGGAAGCTGAGGAGGGTTTTTCCTGCAGCTGGCTTCTTGTGTACCAAGTTATGGTGAATGCCCAAAATTCTTAACGTAAATCATCAGAAAGTATCATGCAAACACCAGCCTGACTGACAACTTATCTAATGGACAAATCAAAAGTAAATGAGAAGAAGGGAAGATGAGTGACCCAATGAAGAACCAATGATTTGTCATTTGGGATGTTTTATTAGGCAGTTTGACAAATTTCCTTCTGGTTAACTGATTAAATTTACATTTCCCTATTTTTAATCTTTAATTTATTTCATACTCAAATATGGTTGTTAGCCATTAATCAATAAGGTTTAAAGTGTTCATGATTAATGGGCAATGCCTTCAGTATAAATAAGAGATTCTGTGATGCTGCGATTTGTCTGGCTCTAGAGATTGCAGGATTGCTCCGAGTGCTCATTCCTTAGTTACAGTAAAGCGAGACCAGGAGGATGGATGAGATTCTGTGCCAGCGGTGTGATAAAATGAAATGGAAGCAGCTATTAAGGATCTGTGTGAGATAATGCTGAAAAAGAAACCAAAGAGTTAACAAGACTATGTTTTTGATATAAGTAATGTCAGAGAGATTAATGAGTCTCCGTGCTCTAGATAAGTAGGGATTTACAGCATCTATATGGTAAAAAGAAACCAGACAGATTAATGAAATGACCACCTACTGCTCTGCCGGGATGTCAGGATTCAGGGCTATAGGGGTGCCGAGCCGCAGGCAAAGGGTTAATGGGAGCCTGGCTGCAGTGGCAGGCAGAGGGACCTGAGGAGTTACTGGAGTTGCGAGCTACAGCCCGGGTAAGCAGCAGTGAAAGGGTTAACGAAAAGCCTCCATGTATTCAGATGCTAATTGTCAAGATAGTGTATTACTTGAGGAAAGTAATTTGATTACTCGAAACTCCCACTAAGGAGGCAAGCTTGTGTCCCTTCCATCTGTCGGGCTCTGTGAAAGATGACGAATTGAACTCAAAATTCACGTGTGATGAAGTCACTATCATTCCCCAGCCAGCAGAGCACTGCTGCCATGCCCACCAAGCAGAGAGTAGCACCGCATTTCAACTTTTCCTCTGAAACCCAGGAGGCACAGTAACCTGTTACTTGCTGCTGCTTGCTTTTTTTTTTTCCCTCCCCATTTTCTGCCTCAGCGCTACAACTGAGTCATTCTGTTGCCCATGGCTCGTGGGTATACAGTGCTCCTGCAGCGCGCTGCATTATTCCCCAGTTCATCTGTCAATGTTATTTTTGGCTAATGCAGATGTGGGGTTCGCTTACCGTCGCTTTGTAGACACTTGTCGAAAACCATTTGGAAAGCCTTAACTATGCATAAATCTGCAGAGTGAATGTTTTCTTTCATTCACTTGCTCCTATTATTTGATTTCTTGTAGGCCTCTGCAGCAGAGATGGAGAAAATAAGGTAAGTGAGACAGTTTATTTACATCTCATTATAGAGAAGAAATCTTCTGCTGCACAATGGACGATACAGGCTCTTGGAAAATATTCTGCTTAATACGATCAGTGTAAAATACTGGATTGCATGATGATGTGAGGGAAGCTGTGTTTTAGAGACAAAAGAAAAGGAATGTGGTTATTCTAGTAAATCTGTTTTGCAGGGATGTCAATTCAGAAAGGATGTTTTACACACAAACATATTTTATTGCCAGTTGCAGAAGATATTTGATTATATAAATGTTGTAGTCACTTGTCCATTTACTGCAAGAGCCTGCCATTCCATTTAATGAGGGAAGTGGATCAATAATTCATGAAAAAGCTGAAGAAAATATAGGCTTGACTTCAAAGCATCTAATTACTGTGGTTTGTTTCAATATAATGCTGTAACATTGGTGTTCGATTTTTGTTTTATATTGTATACCAGCCAGATAAACCTTGTCTCCTCTGTGTTTAAAATGTTGTCATACTGTACCAGTTTCTCAGCACATCTCTCTGCTTTAAGCAAAAGGAGATGGCTTTTATAAACATAAGTTTTCCATCTCATGTCCGAGTGCAAGTCTGCTTTGGGGGATATTGCTTTTGTGTATGTTGTTAAGAAAGAAAAAGAAAGAAGAAAGCATTCTAGCCCTTTTTAAAAAAATAATAATAATAAAAAAATCAAATCCTGTCTATTAATAAAGTCCCCAGGTATTATCAAAGTAATAGGTAAAAGCTGAACTTTTTACTATCCTTTAAATACTTTATGGATCTTATTTTAACAACTCAAAACACTGGCCATGCTCTTATACGGTTTTATTGGACAAGCCCAAATTCCTTCTCTGAACCTGGTGACTCAGTTTGGTTAGTGACAGCTGTTGTCCAAGCACAACTTTGTAGATTCCTTGAGTTTGGAATGGTGATCTTGAGTTATTAGAAATGCAGAAAAGTTCTAAAATTCTGGAAATAACTGGGGAAGAAGTAGCAAATGTGAAAGAACAGAGATTTGACAAAGTGTTTAATGAATTCTGGGCTGGAAACAAAATCCTCTTTTTCATTTGAGAATGAGGAGGTTGTCTCTTACAGTGGACTTGAAGATGCATGTCTGAAAGTTTCTAATAGAATTTATTTATGAAGTGCTTCAGTTGTACATTTTTTGTAGTGTCTCATGACTATGAAAGTATAACTTTTGAGCTGAAAGAAAAACTCTGTGCAATGTATTATGGTTTTACGTATATGTAAGCACTATAATGTTAAAGCTGTTTTTCCTGAGTAACGACTGAGAAAGGACCTCGGTATGTGGTCCTGCCTTTAGTAAAAAATCCAAACAAGATCACCTATGGTATATGCACACTCATGTCATGAATTACTCTCTTAGAAGATGCAAACAAATATACAGTTACATGTTTGCTTGATAAGCATGTGTGCACAAATGCAATATGATACTTGTAATACTCTACTGAGCATGCCTTGGCCTCTGCTTTTAGTATGCAGGCTCTTGCCACATTTGCAATAACGGGCTGCAGAGCCCAGGAGAATGAGCTCAGGAATGTACTGAAAAAGAAAGAATTTGCTATGACAAGAGTAAACAACCATAAAGCTCTATTTTCCTAGCACCCTAGTTTTGCAGCTGTCAGGCATGCAGCAGTCCTTACCTCAGTACTCCTTGAGCACTATATAGATGAAAAAGCCCATACTGCCCCGCTGAAGGAAATGGGAGTTTAGTTATTAACTCCAACAAGAGAAGGGTCAGGCTGTGTCAGGAGTCTGTTAATGAAGTTTTCTGCTTACAATTCTTGTGCGTAGAAGTTGCTTCTGACGGACGTTCGTCCCCATCACTCAAGCCGATACAAGGCCAGTGCAAGGTCTCCCTGTGCTCCCGAGCGGAGCAGCGAGCCAGGCTGGGGAAGCTCAGGCAGGACCCAGAGCAGAAGCTGCACTGCTCCTTCCCAACTTTTCCAGGGTCCCTGTCCGTAGTCGTCTTGGATGCAAACAGACAGAACTCTCAGCAGTTTAAGGAAAGAGCAATCAAATCTGGAGTCATTATTTTAAATAGCTGGTGAACCCACAGACCTGAGAGAATTAGGTTTTTCCTAAAGCTATCCAAGTCTGTCACACGGGTGAAAAACAAATTACCTTGTCTTTTAAGCACAGTGGCTTCAGAGAGGCCATGAAGAAAGATAGCCTGAAGCCAGGGGAAGGAGGAAAGGAACAAGAGGGAAAAGGGCAGGCCAGAAAGAAAGAGGTATTTTTTGTTACATGTAGAAACCAGTGTAACAGCATAGGAAAAGTCATTCCCACATGATACTTGAATTTGTTCTGCCCTATCCCCGGGCCCAGCTCCTTCCCCGCTCTCTTTTTGCGGCCAGCTGAGGATATGCCATCCCGCATGAGCCAGGGTGGTGTTGGCCCAGGGACTACAGGGTGAGCCCACACCAGCTGCAGGGCTGGGGTGCACAAAGAGCACGAGGGTCCTGCAAAAGAGGGAGGAGAAGGGGGTCTGGAATTAGCAAAAAGAAAACAAACCAAAGCCTTGTTGGAGATAGAGAAGAGCAGGACAACCTACGCAGCCAGGCTGAAAACCCTCAGGGTTAGAGAAATCCAGGTTTGCATTCCACAGTGCACTTCAACATAAGAACGCCTTTTAAATATGAAGAATAGGTGCAGAGAATCGCACTTTTCAGAGAAGCTGCTCCACACTGACAGTCCTTGGGAGCCCACAGAGCCAAACATTTTAAGGCGGCAGCTCTGGAAGTCTTTGAGTGAGCTTTGCACATTCTCCAGCCCAGTGCATCTGGCACACCCCCAAGGACTGGGGTGTCCAGGCCCATTCAGACAGAAGGGCAAATGCAGGAGCCTGCAAAATTGATCCCCTGATGACCCATGCATTATTCAGCCCCAAATTCGCTGAGCCAGGGCAGCCCAAGCAGTGGTGCAGCGAACTAATACACCTCTTAGCATTACATTCCTTCACTCAGAATCTAGCTGGAAAGATGCAATTCATCTCACATAACGGAGTAATAATTCCCCTTGCAGACCAAGGAGCTGCTGTGACCTGCGATGTCACACCCTGTCCTTTTCAGCAGGGGCTTGCCATGACAGCGTTACAGGTGGAAGGAGCAGTAAGAAGCAGAGGTGGGAGGTTATCAGTATTTAGCCTGACAGAGGGATGACTTCCTCTAGAAGTGGAAACATGCGATTTTGTGCTAAAACTTTGACTAGAAAAATCAGTTACTGCAATGAATTCTTCACACTGTGAACAATTCCTAGCAGTAGACAGTGTTTATAACATCTCAAGGTACCAATACATTAGGCAGGAAGTAAGACTAACTACTAATCACAAACCTCTTGAGGATCTGCATTTATGTAGGTTGACTGTGTATGGTTATACAGTCACTTTAAACATTAATTACTTCTGACTACAACCTTTTAAATACAGTTTTTTTGATCTGGTTCTTTTTCATGTCTATAAACAAGGACTGAAAATCTTTAAGTTAAAGTAAATTTCAAATACACCTATTCTATCTTATTTTGACTCTTAGCAGTGTGCTATCTTTGGTGCTTATACTCAAGAGGAGCATGTGCCTTCCAAGTCTAAGGCCTTGCAGATCTGTGGTGGCTGGCACACAAAACTGCGAGTACTCTGGAAACTGCTCCTTTAAGTCAGATTGAATCTATAGCATGGGTAGATGTGCAAATGAAAGACCAGTTCCTATGCTACCAGGAGTTTGTTTTTTCTTTGCTTTCATTTAAATCCTGCTTGAAATACAGGTTATAACATTTAATCTTTCAAGTGAAAATGTTGTAAGGTTTGGCATAAAAGACCCCCAGCTATATTTTTGTACACAGATATTGGCCAGATTATTAGCATTTCTTACATTGAACAGTACTTACACTCCACAGAAAATGCCAGTTAAGTTGAAAGATATTGTTCAATAAAAGCTTTTTCTTTTTTCAAACACACTCCTAAAATTTCAGTGACAATTCAGAAACTCTATAAATCAATATTCTTAGTTCTAAGCTTTCAAGATCCACAATAGGCTGAACTGTGTACCTAAAAGTACGTAGAACAGGACACATCATCACCACCATCAACTGCCAGGCTCACATAATTAGTATCTGTAAGGAGGCTGACTTTCTACTTTGCAATGTAACCATGGTATTCCCCAGCTGAGGATTACTTTATTTTGGTAGCATTAGTTTTGGCACTTTACTAATCACCCAGGGATCTCTGATAAAAGTGGTCCGTGTCTCAAGGAACCTGTGAGGCAACATCTTCATTTCATTGTAGTCCTTGTTTCAGAACATATGAAAGTAAAGTGATTTGTTTTGCACACACAGCTGGTAGTAAGTCAGCAGCTCGATCCAAGTCTCTTGAATTTTCAGACTTGGACTTTTCTCAAGCATGTTTGAGTTCATCTGTGGTAAGGAAGGAATATCAGTTTCTTCAAAAGGAAGATCAGATGCATGTGCAGTCCTAGGGAAAAGCTTCTGCAGTAGTTTAGTGAAAATGTGAATACCTTCCTAAATGCCCACTAGATCATGCTGCCTTCCTTGCACTTGCTATAAATATAGCCCTCTTCATATGCTAATGAACACACTGCAATTTCCTGCCATCCCCACCTTGTCCTTGTTCCTTCTCTCAGCCTGCATCGACATTAATTTTACCATAGTTACTTGAACACAAGGAGAGGATTTTTTTGTCCAGAAAGTTAACCAACAAACATGGTTTACTTTATCCTCGGTCTTGTCTTCACATCCATAGCTGATATGCTGGGAGCCACTGCCTTGTACAGAGGCACAATGCCACAGGACAGCAGCAGGGCTGTGCAAGCAGCAGCTCCAGCATCTGCTCAGCAGTGTCTGCAGGCTCTAGCTGATGCTGGGACTTGAAAGCCCAGCTGAGGACACAGGCAAAGAGATGGCACAGGGCAAGCTCGGAAGAAATAGAGCATAGGGAAATGCTGGCATGAAAGGGCCATGAGTTTGGGGTCATTAGAGGTTATGGTAGAAAAGTCACCCAGCTGGGTGAACGTTGGGTCCATTTTGAAAGAGGGAGGAAGAAAAGGAAAAGGAAAAGAGAGCTGCCTAACTTATATTCAAACAGGTAAAGCAGGTTTTCATTTTTCTCTGCTTTGCAAGGTGTTTTAATCTCCCAGGCAGTCCCAGCAGCAGTGACAGCCCTGCAGTGCTGTTATCAGCACATCTGGTTAGTTCATGCTGCCATCCAAGGTGTGACTGCAGGACAGGTAAACCACACATGTCTCTCCCCCCGAGGCTACACTCAGCTTTAAGTTTGGTGGTTGTCAACCATAGCAATGGGAGCAATGGACACATAAGGATATATTCACAGACCCCAGGGGAACTTCAGCCCTGGAACTGGGATCGTTTGGGGCGCAGAGCCATGCTGATTTACCTATACTAGCACCTCTGAGAATTTTATTAATGCTGTCAGGGGCACAGTATGCTTGTGTAGCTCATACTAAAGTCCATCACACTTCATTTCCACTATTACTGTTACCTGTGCTAGTCAGTCAAGTCAGCACTACATCAGCTGAGGCAGGAGTGTTACTGTTATGTTGTCCTACAACCCTGCTCCCTGAACTGCTGTCTGCTGCTTGGAAAAATGATCTAAAAGGCAGTGATGCCAGTATGGAAGGAATCACCTCCAGTCACCTGCTGTAACAGGTGCAGTGTTATAGTATCTTTTTAGTTCTCGATAAAAACTGAGTGGAGTAAAAGTGTCCAGCAAACAAGAAACATGACAGGAACAGGGGGCAGAAACAATTCAAGTTGAATGAAACTAGGTATAGCTGTGTAAAGTGGCCTGCAGGGACAAGTGGGAGCTGAGCAAACATCTGAAGAGACCAAGGAAGTAGGTAGGAGGAGATGAGCCATGCCATCAACCGGGAGCTGCAGTGAGTCATGGGGAAGAGGCTGGACCTAGGTGATACCAAGCTTACAAATAATGCTCTGCCTACCCCTTTCTTGCAAGGCAAAGTGCATCACTAAGCAATACTATAAGCTGCTCAGGAAAAAATAGGAGGGGGGATTTTGGACAAATATTTCAGAAAAAAACACAAGGTCCTTTTCTTATAGTGTTTGTGATTAGTTCAAAACTTTGTAGCATAGGGAGTAGAGCTTCCAGGACAGTTTCTTTTTTTATTGTTGGGTTCCCCCCCACCAAAAGATGCAATGACCCTTGATAGTGAGAAAATTCAAAGGTGGGAAAATTGGATGCTCTCTGCATCCCCTTTATTGGTAATAGTGACTAGGCTTCAGTTTATGTAAGTGCTTTGACCAAAGCTGTTGGGGGATATGTGCAGAACAGTGAAAGCAGCGACACAGAGCAGGCAGTGGCAACGACTGCAGCAGTAACAAAACAATCTTATAAGCTGAAGAACGTAAGAGGTTCCAAGCTGCAAACCCCAGATGGTTCAAGGGCAGTATAGTTTGTGAACCACACTTGGCTGTGCTCTGTGGTAAAATCAAGCACAATTTGAATGCTTGCTGCTGCTACAGCACACAGACTGATGAAAGGAAGGAGATAACTTGTCTGCAACACTATTACAGGCATTTGCAATTGCCAGCTCCACTGCTGCTGGCATGGCTTAGGCAATTTAATTTACCAATCAATTCTTGATTTACACACAAGTGACTTTAGAATGCATTCAAATAAAAACTCTGTATCACCACATTTGATTCAATGTTCTTTAAAAATCAAAAGCATCTGAAATATATCAAAATTATTAAGCTTTTCACATTAAAAAAATTGAAGGGGCTGAATTGTCTTAATATTTAGTGATGACCTAGAGCCAGCTTAGCATGAAGTACAATATGCTGAAAAACAGGCACTAGATAGTGAGCTATAATCGTGCTTTTTGGAATTCATGAATATGAGGGTTGTATAATTTACAAAGCCCTCGAGCGGGATAGCAAGATCATAAGTGCCTGTAGCTCCTTGTTGGATTTCTCTCATGTGTGTGACCATTCTACCGCTCATGTGAACTGCACAACTCTTGTTATTCAACTCTTCCAGGAGTAACAAGATCCACCTCATTGAACAGTGCACAGTCACTGCTCATTGCTTGGTTTGTAGTAATGTTTATCCTAGGGTAAAAAGGGCCTCCATGTCACATGCAGTAATATTGCCTCTCAGAGTGTGACTTTCTTCATATATGCATTTGCAAAGCTCTGTAAAGCATTGAGAAATCTAGCTTTCATCCTGAACTTGCCCAACTGCCACCATGTCAGCAAAATCATAACTGAAAAGCTGTGTGCAAGAGAACATACATACACCTCATGCAGCAGAGTTGCCTAGGAGGGCAAACAGTATTTGAGAGGAATATTGTTGGTAAAGCAGTAGTTAACTGACTTACGTGTCATACCAGGACATCACAACTACACAAATGCCATTTCAGCTACTCGGAGCAAAATGCAAATTTTGACCACCTCACCTTGATTTTGCCCATCTTTAAAAGGAGGAGGAGGAAGAGGAGGAGGGTGTCCTAGAAGAAAAGAGAAGCTTCAAACTTTTTCTGGAAGGCACTGAGCTCTTCAGGGACTCCCTGCTGTGCTACAAAGACCCTCATGTTCACAAGAAACTCTCATGACAACAGCCCCAAATTGCTGCCCTCTGTTCAACAAGACCAAGTTTCATATCCGTGTTAGAGCAAAGGGCTTTAACTTTGACATTTCAGTACAAATCAGGTCAAACAAATGAGCTAATTTTATTTTTCTGTTAGCTGTAACTGCCATTTAGACAAGAGGATCAGTTTAAGGAGCTGCTCTATTTTTAAGGCCTTCCAAGAGCTATACTGGAATTCCCAGCAATGAATGGCAACTTAATCTTTTCCCTGGCCACCCCCCAAGAGCTCATTCTTGCAGTAGGCAATTTGAAGAGATAAACAATCAGCACTCCTCTTTTCTGCGTGTTTCTGTTTAGAAAGTGTTAAATCTTTGTGCTGCTATTTAACTCGGGGATGCTGGCTTAACCAAGGTACTGCACAAATTAACACAGTTCTCAATGCTTCACCTGTACAGAGTAGTCTACAGACAGGGAAAGAAATTGTCTATATATCTGTATAACTGGTCTTACTGCCAAGAAGTCCTACAGGTGTAGGTGCTTGAAATGACATTTAAGTAGCACTAAATGCATGGCAAATGACTTTACACAGGCATGTTTAAGTTTGTAACTGCTGGGTCACTTGCCCTTTGAGATATTATTTCCTCACGGTATGAATTCTATCTCTGTCCTGTAACAGAGAAGTAGTATTTCCAGGGAGTTAATCAGAAGCAGTCCAGACCGACGTACCAAATATGTTCCAAGACTTAATGCAGATCCATGAGTGGCTGAAAAATAAATGTTTTGCAGCTCTACCCAATATTCTTAACAACTCAGTGGGGAACTAGTAACAGTACATTCATGGACAGAGGCACATCCTTCATGATGGGCAAAGTGCTGCTTTCTATAGAGAAATAAAGATTTTTAAACTGCATACAAACAATCTGTAGCACTGAAACAGTTCTATTTGAATTCAAAATAAATTGTATGCTTAGTTTTGACTCTCAGCTTGTGAATAGCAATGATGCTTTTATTTGTATTTGCATTCTGATTTAGATTGATGAGACACCAACAATTAAATAGTGAAAGATCAAGTGAGTCAAATACTCTAAAGGCTGGATAAAAATGAGAAACACAGCAAACTAGCCCAAAGCAATGCAAGTGGAGTGGTGAAAGACAGAGCAGCAATGATATTTAAGTAAATTACTTGGAAAGCAGTAGCATAGCTCAACACACAGGAAAATTTGATTGTCCTAGTCAAAAAAACAGAGCAAGAAGTTTTTACACAAGTCCAAATGGGCCTTCAGTCCTACATCTTTCCAGTGCTGAATTCATAGATAGGCTCTTGCTAAAAGGGGTGCATTACTGGCCTGGCTTATTTTTACCCAAATATGCACAGCAGCTGGCCCTAGTACCCCCACTCTGCCATCTTCTTGCAGCCTTGCAAACACAGTGCCAGGCAGAGCCATGCAGGGAGGCGTCTGGTTTCTCAACCCACATCAGCAGCGTAACCCTGCCAAATCTGAGCCTCAGCAGTTCCACTTCATTTCTGACCCCTCACAAGCCTTTAGGAAGAGCAAAATCTTCCTGGCTTATCCCTGTCCTTACTGTACCAATGCTACCAAGTGAAATGGGCATGAGAAGCAGGCTTCTGAGTAGATTTCCAGCCCACACTTTGAAATGTAGTCTAGGATAGCCCAGTTAATGACAGTCTTTGCTCTGGAGCCCCTAGATATCTGGCAAGCTGGAGCAGGGGGCGAGGGCTGATAGAAAGTCCCGTCATTCACTTTGCTTCCATTTTCCCACTTGTGGAAGGCAAAACAGTACTCTTGCCCTGCAGCTGGAACTGCTGTGGTAGGTGCCGGAGACCCCTTGCTAAAATGACATTCCCGGTTGTGGAATGTCCTGAAGCATGCTTTCATGTTTCTTTGGTCCTGTTTTATTTTTTCACAAGATGCCACCAGTTTGTGTCTTGTCTTTATATCAAATGTTCTTTATTAAACTCTTTCACTACTAGAGGAACAAAGAGCAGGAAGGCTCTAGGAGATACACAGTCCTCACCAGTCCCATGTGAAGGAAAGACCAAATTCAAGAGTCTTGACTTTTCCATGAAGAAGGTTAATTAGCCCTTTGTATAACTCAAGGAGTAGCTCTGGCAACAGAGCATATGGGCAGGAAAAGGAAGAAATGAGTCATAGATAGAGAACACTGACATGAGTTTCTTTGGGCCAAATTTAGCTGACCTATACTGTTTGGTAACAAAGCAACTCCTCCCCCCCCCCTCGCCCCCTTTCCCCTTCCCTCCTTCTCAATCTACAAGAGAAATCACAACCTAAGAGTCATGGATTTTTTTTTCTGAGAAATTAAGAGTACATGAAATTATAGCACTAAACAGCTAGTCTGCTAACAAATGTCAGTTTAGAGGAGTAAAGCTGTCTTGTCTATTGCATATGATGCAAAAAGTTCTAGATGACAGGTAACTTCCCACAACAGGAACAGGTCTTTTTTTTCTCCACCTTGACAAAGCTGCTAATGCAGATTTTTACAGTAACTGTAGACTTCAACTTGCTTTCCTTTAACTGTGTTATGCTTTCTAATTGACAAAGCCTCAGCAGACTCAGTTACTAGAACTGATGGGTTTCACATGCTGTGAACTTCTGGAGGGTTTTCTTTACAAACCAGGACTGAATATCATCTAAATGTAAAAGAAAAAACATTTGAGAGAGTTGTCCTATTAATTCCAGCACACAGTGCACTTGGAGCCATTTGAGAAAAATAATGCCAATCTAGCCAGTTTCACTTAATATTGATTTGAGGAACATTTATTCTCATCGAAAAGCATTTTTTTTAATGCAGTGATAACCCTCCCATGGCCTACTGTGGAAAACAACTTTTCTTATAACCTAGGAACATGTAGCAAATAAACGACAACAGCTACATGTCGCTTGGATTCAGGGAACGTGTAAGGTTTCAGTTACAGTTTTGGCAGTAAAATTCTAATGAATTCTTTGGTGGTAATACAATGTGGACTGGACTTCTCTACTGCAGCTTTACAGTTACTTTGCATTCTCATCTCCATCCACTGAAGAGTTGTCCAAATCCTATGGTACAGTAAAAACAAAGTTTACCAGGATTTTCATCTTAAGGTTCCTATAGCACTGAACTACTAATTGTCATGGCACGCAGAGCAGACAGTTCTTATTAAATTGCTAGCCTGGATTTGTAGACCATCCCATCTCCTTATTCATCACCTTTATATACACAACATTGGGAAGGCATCTTAAGATATCAATAGGCATAGATATGGTTGCATGCTGAATTCTAAGTAACTGAATGAATCCATTACTGCATCCTTAGAGGACTCCAATTTTTCCCAGAACTACAACTCCTTTTTGAGTGTTATCTACCTCATTACGCATAGATTAGTTACATTACATATTGGTTTGCACAGACCACACAGAAGCTGAAAACAGTTAACTACAGTTTTGCAGAGAGATTAATGGAATCAGAAAGAGACTTGAGAAAACAACATATTCTTTTATCTAAAAGGCAATGTTATTTATACTTTTTTACATTCATGTGAAAAACAAACCACTCGCATGATACTCCTGTCACTCATATTTAGAGTGGTGCCTGCTACAAGTCTGCATTAATTGGAACCATAGCTGGCATACACCTGCAGCATGGATTCATGGGACAAAGCTACTAAGTTATTTAAGGTTTTCCAAATCCACTTCAAACTTGTTTGCTTATACCTTTGCTATGAGCCACTGAACTGGAGACTCATTAACTACAACTTTCATAACAGCAGAAGGCATTCTTATTAACAGTAGAATCAGTAAAATCACCAAAAACTGTTATCCCTTTACTAGTGGCAGCTCTTTTGCAGAAAGCTATTAGTTGTATTTTCTATTCTTACCCTATTTTCTTCAGCACTAGAAATTAGGTGATTGGCTTGCAGAGTCACTCCCTGATTGCCGAAATTAAGGGCAATTATGCAATGGAAAGAGGAAGTATAACAGGTCAGAGATTGTACATCTGCTTGAAGTGCAGGTGGTGAAGGTGCTGCCATTACTGAGTTGAAAACATGGACTGAGGGCTAAAGCTTTGAAGGATCTGATAGTCTTGCTCTACAGACATGGGTTACAATCACAGCCATTAGGATTCTCTCTGAAGCACTGTCAAAGTCACAAACTTCCATCTCCTCAGGGGAACACTTACCACCCTTTCTAGAGTAATGAAGAGTTTCAGCTAGAAGCTGGCAATCTTTCATGGGCAATGTGCCAGACTGTATTTTTTGTTCCTAATTTAGAGCTTAAACGTGTTGGTAGACAACATTGGGAGCCACTGCCTCTCACAGATGCTTCTCTCAAGATGCTCTGGATGCCAAATCCCAGCCCTGTGCTGACCCTATCAGTCTTGCAGAAATCCCCTGATGTCTGCTAACCACTGGGAGCCCCTTAGAAGGAAAGTTTTATAAATGTGCAGAATACTGCCTTCCCCCACGCCCTGCCCCGACTCACTCATTCTGCATCATTTGACATTTTAACATATTGCCATATTAACCACCAAAACTCTGATCTGTGAGCATGACTTCAAACTTGTATTTACAAGAGCAGAGATGCAGCAGCATATGGACCACCAGCTGGTGAGAAGTAGGAATGGTACTTTGTGGAGTTTGAGTCACTAAGTGAATTTAAAAAAAGAAAAAAAAAGACCATCTTCTGTACAGTCAAGGAGTTAGAGAAAAGCCTGGCATCTTAGAACCAGAGCTGTTTGAAAGGACAACTGCAACAAGGCCAGTACCCAGAAAGCACAAAATCTAGAGGCATTAAATAAACTAGAAGCTAATGTTGTTTGTTACAAGAGGTATATGCAAACAAGCTGGTTCCTGCTAAGGCTGTAAGAAATAATACCACAGAGGGAGTGATGCAAGACAGAAAAAAGAGAGACTACAGTCTGTTCCTCTTAAACAGGAAGAATCAAAATCACTTTGAGAGCAAGGGTGACACTGGGGGAAGTGTCTTTTTATTGAGGTTATAGCCACCTACACTCAAATTCAAAAGTCCCCAGGCTCTTTCCCCACCTCTCCCTAGCCTTATGTCTTTTCCTCAGGTGTTTGCCACCCCTTCATCTTCTGGAGGGATTCTCCTCATGCTCCATCACCAGCTTCACCCCTTCCCCTCCCCAAATGGTGACTTGAGCTGACATTCTGCAGACCTCAGACATTTTCCCCTCCAGCAACTTTTGGGAGATTAATCGCTTATTTAAACTACCAAAGCTCGAGTCCTCCCAGGAAGTAGTTCATTCTTTCTCATCCTGGGTTCTACCCTCAGACTGTTGTTTTTCACCACTATTACTCCAGGAAGAGTTGAAAAATCCCTGTCTAAGGCCATGCAACTGTAACGAAGATTAATTTTCCTCAAACTTCAGAGACCAAGGTGCACTATTCTCCTTAATGCCAGTCCATTTCACCAACCTTTTCACTTTAGCTATTTCCCGAGAAGCCCAGGTTTTAGAGGACAGTTCTGTGGTCTCAGTCCTCTCCCCTCAGCTGCACTCCCTTGCCAGCTCTGCTTGTTCAGGAGAGGTTCCTGTGGCTTTCTCAGGCAGACACAAGAACAGGGAGTCTCCTGCAGTTCCATCAATGCAGCTGCTAAGCAGAAGCTGTCTTTCAATAACTGGGATCCTTTTGGAGAAAGTAGTAGACAGAAAAAAAAAGATTTGGCAAGGGGAAAGATTTATAGATAAACATTTTTTGTAATGGGGGAGGAAGATATAGAAGGAAAGGCCTGTTCCTTCAAAAAAATAGAATATTGTCTAGGGTCTATTAAATAACAATATAACTAATTACCAAGATAATTATCTTCATGCTGGAGCACCAAACAGCTGAAATACAGAAGCTGCTGAGAGCACTTACTATAGTAAATTACTGAAATGCTTCTCATAGTTTATTCTGCTGAATTAGGGTACTGAAAGAAGTGTGTTACATTATTTCTCTATTGACTGTTCCACATGTGATTATTTATTATTAGATTCATGAGTACAAATCAGACAGGAAGGTCATGTTACTAATGATTCTGGAGCCTCGTCAGCTGTACAGCATTATCTGTGCTGTGAAGGTAGTTACATTTCTTACCTGCATAATGAGTGATGCGAGTAATCATTAAAGTACTTGAATATCAGTCACATAAAAAAGCCACTAGATCAGCATTAAAATTGTAAATGTTGTATTGGAGTTGTAACGTAAAGGAAATATAAAGCATGCCTTTTTTTGCCCACCCTTCCTTGAACAAAGAGCAGAAGCATAGCAGAGAGAGAGAGAAATCTGAAATCATTACTTTCTGCCTCTGCACTCTGTAGGTTTGTTTGGCCAACAAAGGAACATTTGCACTTCTAGATGTCAACCATGTCTCAGAAACCCTCTGTGGCTCCTGCAAGATTACTGCCTTCTTAAAGGCAAGGCCAAGAATGGTTAAGTGACTTCTCCAAGTTCTTTGAGGGGCTTCTGTCAAAGCCAACAGAGTACATGCAAGTTATTTGCCTTAAGACAAAGAGGACAGAGAAACATAGAGCAAGAGAATGAAGTTCTTGCTCCAGGAGCAGAAAAACCATTTCTGAAATGAGTAGTTTAATTCAGCCAAGAAGCAGGGACAAGTTCCAAAGCAGAACATCCCTCAGCCAAATCAAAATGCTCATGGTACTGCTTGCTTCTTCCCTGTTTCACAAATGACTTCAAAACTCGTTTGTGACTGTTTTTCTCCCATCACTATTGCCTCTTCACAGCATGGTGGCATAGACCCCTCATGAAGAAGGATCCAGATACACAGACTTGTCCTTAACTTGTCCCCAAGTATAAATAATCCCCACAAAATCAGTGCTACTCATTGCCCAGATACAGGCTCTTAATATCACTTAGGGATACTGGACAAGCATCACTGCATACGTTCTTGCAAGCAAAGTAGCAGTAGCTTTAAGAGCTAAATCCACCACCAGCGTGAGTGGACTCAACTGCATTCAGATCAAAACGGTTACTGCAGTTTCTACAGGTAACGTCATTGATTTATTCACATGTTTTCCTCTGCATTAAAAAAGGTCAGCCAATAAGGAATAAAAAACATTGTGTGAGATGAAGGCAATTAACATGCCTTCAGTTTCAATAGTGGGGTTTTCCCCCTCTCTTCCTGACATCTCTCAGCTTCAGAGAGAGAAGCCCAACTCTAACTACCTTTTCTATGCCCTTTTCAGCTTATGGTAATTGCTGTTGCGTAGCATCACAGTATTGGGACCTCTGCTCTATCCTTCTCCCCGTTTTGTGCAGGCAGCAGCAGGAGAATTTTCTTTTGATTTATTCTTCTAATAGCTTCAGCGATGTCAGAATATTAGAGCTGCCTATTATCTAAAGGTTTCTTTGCAAATTCACATTAAATGAAAATGTAACTTTTCAGTCATTAATGCACTGAAAGAAGTTGTGGTTAAAGGAGGAGATGGATGGCTCAGAAGCTTATCCATTACATTTAAAAGCAAATTATCAGTGACAGAAGCTAGGTGAAACAGGCAGCAGGAGAAATCAAAAGACAGATTGAGATATCAATCAAAGAGACTTTCAGATCCTTTTCTTCTTGCATGGACCACTAGAGGAGGCATTTAGAGGCATGTAACAAAGCAGAGTCTTCTTCCACGTGGGAAAACCTGAGCCATTTTTGCTGCCCAGTCACTGATGGTAACACAGGCTGCACCCAGGCAGGAGAAAGAGGAGCACAGCAGTGGCTGCTGGCAGAAAGCTGCTGATGCCGTAGGGTACACCACACAGACTCCTCCCTACAGGGCCAAAAGGCAAAGGTTAAAGAAACCAAGAGGAGGCAGCTTTCTACCCAAGCTGGAAACATCTTTACAGGAAAATTCTTGAAACAGACAAGTTTAAGAAATTTACTTTACCTCTCAAAGACAACCAAAACACAAATAGATACTGCAAACATCTCGGAGGGGATTCAAGATTCGAATAACCGTATGGATCTGACCTTTAACTTTTTCAGGCCTCAGTTTTCATCTGTAAAATGGGGATGATGGAGAACTCTTTCCCAGCCTAAAAGGACAACATGAATTAAGCATATAGAAAACTCTCAGGCACCTCCATAAAGTGGTTATCTAATTCAAATATAGCAGGTGCAGGTAGGACATGGGAGTTTCTTGATTAGTACTACACCAGAGGAAGATTCAGATCTGCAGAAGAGTCATTGCATAATGAGTTAATATTTGCTATTTGATGCTACACCATTAAAAGCTCGTGAGTTACTTCAGTCTTTGTTAGATACAGTGTTGCAGTTCTTTCTGTGTAGTTCTTCACATTTGAAGTTACATGCTTGCTTTGATGTGGAGAGAAACAGTGCATTTTATTTTTTTGATCTTTGTATCTTTTGCTCCCATTCTCAGAAGCACTGTTTGGACTTTAAGTTCCGCATTATAAACAGCATTCTTGATATGGATCTCCCATATTTAGGTGCTCTGATTGTTCAAAGGACTCTCCAGCTGGGTAGCAAGACTATTTGAGTGCTAATACAGTGATTGTAAAGAATGGGACATGAGTTCCCGTTTTAGAACATAAATCTTGGCAAGTTTGAATGGAGTATATTCAAATGGGAACAAATGGACATTTTAAGCATGTAATTTAAAACAAAACATTCAGCACTTACATGAATAAGCTCAGCAACTGCAGCTCCCCTAGCCCAGCATCTAAGAGCTTACGGGTGACAGTTCCAAGCTCATAGCCATCGGGCAGCCCATGAGAGCATCTGGCCCGAGGGTTCAGCAATGGGAACACTACACTCCAGGTTTCCTTTCTGCAGGTGCAGCTTTCAGCTCTGCTTTCTAAGGCACTCGCTTTCCTTCCTTATCTGTGGCTCCCAGACAGCCACCCTTAGCTTCTTGTGGTTTCCAAGAAGGAAACCGTCCCAGCTCTGCATCTATTCAAGCATCAGGCTTGGGTACATTGTGAATATGTTCATGTGCTTATACACACATCCATTTCTAACTGCCACTGGAGTCTTTCTAAAATGCACTTTAAAAAGTTCTTCCTAAAAATAATGCTAAGCCAGAGCTGCTTGCACTCTGTAATGCTAGCAGTAAGCCTTATCTTTCCAACTGAGAGAATGAAAAAAAAAAAAAAAAGAAAGAAAGAAAAATATCTATGTGGGGTTGAAGAAAGTGATTTGCAGATCAGGCTGCTTTTCCTCACAAGTGAGCACCTTGTCTGCTTGTGGCATTTTGCCCTAGCAGAGGTGTCGTGCATCCAATTAAAAAGATATTGAAGGAGACAAGGTTGGAATGAGAATGAATAAATGCTGCAGCTGCACTGGGAAGAGTTGGCTAAAAAGCACACAACTGGGAGAAATACAGTCGTCTTGACCATTCCTGCTGTCACACCACTGATGATACTAAAGCACAAGAACAAAACTGGATCATCTACTGCACACTCCAGATATGCCTCCTCCTTAATCCAGGAGGCAGATCTGCTAAGGCACTGCCATTACTACTAATAGACAGATGACAGTCATGTTTTACAACAGGGATGTGAATGGTGTGGTTCCAGGCACAGTTTTTAAGTGCCTGATGCTGCAAAATAAAGTAACAATAAAAAAAACCGCTACCAAGCTGTACACACCTACCCAGCACAGATTATTACTTGTAGTACACAATGTTTCTTCAAGAATCCCTCAGAGCCCTTTGCTTTCATTCCATTACCCACCTGTGCAGGCAAGAACCATGCCAACTCAGGGCTATAAAGCAGCCTGCACAAAGTGGAAAATGATTAAACATACTGAACCGGATGCACTGCCCAATCAATAGGTCTTCCAGTATAGTGTAATCACTGTCCATCACTGTGCCTTTTTACACTCTTCTCACTGTAAGTTTTTCATATGAATTTCAGTTTATAAGAAGCACCTATTTGGAAAGCCAGAGGCTTCAACCTCTTCCTAAAAAGACCTTACAGTAACCCATGTTGATTTAGTATCGAGAGGAAATCTTAAAAATCCCTGATCAAGATCCCATAACCCCAGCCAGCATATTTCAGGCTGCTTTAGAGGAGGCAAGTTTTAGTTTGAATTTTGTTTAATGACGATTCCTGTTCACTCTGTGATTTCACAAAAAGGCTATTTCCCCAGCATGCAAAGTTGAACAACATTTTCATCTGTGAACACCTCAGTACTGGATTCAGCCTACAAGAGGCAAGAAGGTTACTTGATTGTAGCACTATAAAAACACCTGCAAGAGGACCAAGCGTGCTATTAAAAATAAGCCATAATGAAGATCAGAGAGCAGCCTTAAAAAAAAAAAAAAAAAAAAAAATCACAGGCACCAACGGAAAGGAGGTTGTGTCCCTGAGTCCAGCAGTCAATGAGACCACTCAGAGCAAACAAGTACAACCATCCACCGCCAGAATTTTGAACCTGCCCCAGAGGACTTGACCAGCAAAGGCAGAGAACTCAACACTAACAAAGAAGGTCACAACACCAAAAATTTATTTGAGATTATTTTGTGCAGCTCATGAGAATACATGAGAAGATCAAAGCTTTTCCTTAGGACTGGAAGGGATTAAATCACACAGAAAGAATCTGCAAGGTAGAAAAAAAATAAAAAATTAATCTCATCTCCTTATCAGCTCCCCAGCCAAGATGTATTACTTGAACGAAAAATAGTTGTTGCCTGTGCTACAAACGACACAGCAAAATACAAATCTTCCAGTGATTTGACATTTACAAGACATGCATTTCTGCCATAGACCCAGCTTCTTCCTTGGAAGCGCCTTAGCTTAAGACAAGGGATGGATTCTTCTCTTCTGGGGGAGCATGCAGCCTTGTTATACAGGGAACATGTTACAGTTTAAGAGGAAGGATTTCTGATGAAGGTTTTTTCATTTCACTGCCACCTCCCCAGGCCTGCCTGCAAAGCATGGCAAAACCAGAGACACCTGGGGAAGGGAGCACATCGGCATTGCACACAGAATTCAGGGGCAGGAAGATCTTGGCTCCCACCCTGGCTCTGACATCGGGCTTTCAGCCCGGGTCTCTTTGGCTCAGTGCTGTCATCTTTACTGGGAGAGATGATGCATTTAAAAACCTCATTGCATTGTTACTGTGGTGATAGGGGCACTCTGAAGTTAGGAGCAGTAAACAAACTTTTACACCATTCATCTGGAGAACACAGGAAGTTGGGTACCAACAGCAGCAGTCAGCAAGCCCTCCTTAAAAAACTACCAAAATAACTATCCGATCTTTATTGAAATTATGAAACTGCTTTAGTGACAACAGCAAACATCCAGAGTTCAAATAGAAGAGATCAGTCTTCAAGATAGAAACAGAGCAAAAGTGCTCTTCACCTCACATAACCCTTGGTCAGCCCCTTCGTCCCAGCACTCTGTCCTGACCTGCTCGGTCCCCTCTGAGCTCACCCCATGAGGTGTTAGGGTGCTCTTGCAGGTTGTCCTTACATTTCCCTCAGTTGGATTTCTGCGATTCCTTTTTCACAGAGCCAAATCTCACAAATCAGTGGATATAACTGACTTAAGGCAACACTAGCAGCATGACAAAGGAGAAGAAAAGGTCACTCTCCAAATTCACCAAACACCTCAAGTATCTGGAGATTCCTTGTTAAACCTCACATTCCCAAGTAACTTTTCTGGCTGTCTCCCCCCTGCCCCCACCTTGTTCTTTATAAGTAGACAAAAGATATGAACAAGCAGAGAGGGAGATAAATGCTTTAAGCTACAGGGCAGCACAGGTATAAAAACAAATTAGCGTGAACTGACCAAGTATACATTTAGTCTTGCAATTGAAAGACTATTTGTAACCATAAAAATGGTGCTAAAGACTAAAACTAAAATTAATTTGAAGTGAAATCCTGATCAGTTGATTAAATGGATTGTAGACCATGATAGTAGGGAGCACATCCCTATGGCTCAAAGTACCTATTTCAGTCTTGCATTACCATAAAATTTGTGATACCTTCTTTAACTGATTCTTTGTGCCTTGTTTTCTGTTTAGATTGTCTGTGAGATTTGATTAGGTGAGAAGCTGAAGGAAGAGAAACAGGGATATAAAGTACAGTGGCCAAACAGTATTGGAGGGCAGATAATCTAGCATAGAGGGAGATAAACTGTATAGCCCACAGTCTATCTATTCACACTACATGATAAAAGGCAGATCTGATATTCCTTCAAGCATGATCTTTCTTTACCCCTGAACAATAAGGGAGAGGAAGATTAGGGCAATAAACCATTTACCTTCAGCATTGGCAGCAGTACCCAAGTAATTCACTGTTGAGTGTCCATTACACATTTATTGCTGTGCCTCATTCCTGTAAAATAACAGGTCAGAAGGTGCTCATAATTTAGGGTCCTAATATTTACCTTCCTTGCACTAGTGCTGGAATTTCAAAGCCTTTTGTTCACCAAGATGGTGGAGATTGGAAAAACAAAGCACCCCTCTTGCATTCTCCAAATACTGCCTGTGATATTGTATCTGGTTTGTGAAGTACAAGAACGAGGCATACTCTGCTATACTACCATACAGAAATGACCATAATTTCCCCCTTAGTGCTTATAAAATATTCCTATGGTTGAAAAATAGGTAAACACACCGTACTGCATTCATTTTTAATAGCAGCAATGTACTCATTCACAGGCCAACACACCAGTGCTAATTTGGCCCAAAGACCATGGTTGCAGCCTGTTCACTACAGTGAATATCTGAAAGTGTTTCATGTAGCTTATTTAGCATTTGCACACCCCCAAAGTGCTTCAGGGCCACAGGACAGAAACACCAACGCTGCGTCTATCTTGTTAAATACAGAGGTTTCCTTGCCAACTCTATGACACAAACATAGCTTCCATAAAGAGTTAAAAAAGCACATAAATTGGGGGGGGGGGGGGGGTCCAAAGTGCATTACATGATTAAAACTTTCGTGTCTGACATTTACCACAAGAGAAATATTTTCAATCTGCCATCAACACTTCAGTATCAAAAGCACAGATTTTACCCAAGGTTCTGCACATCATCCTAACCTTAAGCACCCAAATTCTAACACAACTTTACATCTAAATTAACGTATCAGAGTATTTCACACCAATGATGCTTCACTGTAGAGTTATTGTTCCAAGGCTGCAATACTTAAAATGCTTAAAATATCTCTACCTCAGATTTTTCTCAGTACTCCCAGTCACACTAAATAAACAGGATGAGGAACAAAACCTAAAGCCACACCATAATCCTTACTTTTAAGACAGCATGAAATATCATTAGCCAAAAGCTTACCTGGTACAAGTTACTGCAGGTTCAATAATGTCTATCCTGCAAGTTGAGGGTTCAGCCTAAAGTTTCTCTGCAGGAGACCTTGGCTTTAGATTTTGCTGGTTGTGTCAGGCTCCACAAGGGTAGAAATCTCTGCTTTAAGGGGGATGGAGCGACTGATGGAGCTCACTCACTGCTCCTTTCCCAGGTTGCAGAGGGCAGGTGAGGCTACAGCTGTCCCAGGCAAGAAACACCTCAGCTGTGGTGCACGAGGAGGCACAAATACCTAGCAAATTGTTGGAGAAAGGGGTGTGTGATCTTTTATGTCTCCGTATCTTGTCTCCCATCCTTTAACCTTTCTGCTTCAGTCCAGGCTCTCCAAATTGGGATTCCTCAGACCTTTCCCCATCACGGTTCATCCAGAGCAGCACAGATGTAGGCTGCCGATAGCCTTCTCAGGAGCTGTGTGTCAGGCACCTCTTTCTGCAGCCTTCCCAAATCCTAGTGGTAACTCTCAAGAACTTTTCAGATAGTCCTCAGCAAATGCTGGAGGGAACCAGTGCTGAGAGTCAGCCTTCTTTCCTTGGGGTCGGTCCCCACAGCCCACCTGCGCCAGGTAACCTGCAAGGCAAAGCCTCCCAGAAAAGTACTCCTATGGCCCATTGCTACCACCAGAGTCTGAAGATTTGGTGGCCATGTGTGCCGCTGGGAGCATACCCCAACAGGCTTGGCCTGTGCTCTACCTCCCCAGCACTTGTAGTGGTTCACCTGCCTGCTCCTTATTTGTCTTTAGTGGGGCTACCCATGTGTTTCCACCTTCTGAATTAGTGGGACTGTCCATTTTAACCAAAAGCTGTTATATTTCATATTTATATTTAAATGCAATTTACAGAAAAGAGAACAAGTTGATCAGTATCTATTTTTCTGTGTTGCAGTAGATACACTGATTTTAGAGTACATCATTTCCATTAACACATAAGAAAGGTTTCTTTATTCATTTATGTGGTGTTTGGCATATACTAGCAGAACAGAATGAATGGCTATAAAAATAAGAAAAAATAATTTCAACACTATCAAGTGGGCTCAATAAATCTAGACAACTGCATTTTATTTGCATCTACCTTTCCTGTTTCATTTTTATTACTCATTTACCTTGTCAGGTCCAAATGAACAGAAAAGTGTTGGGATACATAAAAAAATTGCTGCCTACCATAAATGAATGAACCTTGTATTTATAGAAATCTAGAGAGACCTCAGCTTATTTTAAATCCTTTTTCTGACTTGTACTGCCATCATTCAACCTCATTTGAAGGAGGGAAACTGAAATGGAACATATTGTTAATTGTAATCAGATTGAAATCAACTTGCTAAGAATTCCTTCAGCAAGTTACTGTCCTCTAAAAAAGTGCAGAGTTGTAAAGAACCTGAGATTGAACATCAGTGAGATGAAGACAGAAAAATCTTTTAATACTTTTACCTGACCCATAGGATTTAATCAGAGAGCAAGACTTGTCTGAAATGAAAGGCCTTTTAACACCAGGACGTAAAAACCTTACAAATGGAAATAAAATTTTTATTTTCCATAATGCTTAATGAAGTATTTAGCAAAGGTTGAAATGGTCACACAACTTTCTACAAGGTGTGTAAAATCCACACTTGTTTTAGTGAGCTATTCGCACACTTACTGCTGATACTCAATGTATTAATTCTTTTTCACTCATGCTATAAATGAGAAATGTGCACAGCTAACTGAACACATCACTAGCTAATGTTAAAGTTTTCCTTTTTCTCCCTCAGTTTCCCATTTTTGTAGCCTTATCTCAGTCTAATTGTCCAAGACAAATGATTTGGTTGAAATGTTTCTGAAATACGTTGAGAAAGAAAGAAATGAAAAGGGGCCAAACATCAGAACATTCCAATATGTGGGGTTTTTTGCTAACTCAGGTCTGATTACTATGAGGTGATAGAGCTGATCATCTACCTGGATTAGTCTTCAGGAGTCAGAAAGTAGCAGCTCATGGCTCTGCCAGGGTATAAATACATAACCTATCAGTAGACAATCACCTAAGAGTATAAAGCTCTTGTCATTTCATGAGATACAAGTGTTAACTTTGGCCACAAGTCTGGCCAGAGAACTCACAAGAAATCAGAGAAGAAACTCAACCCCAAATTCCCACTGGCTTTTCAACGTTAAATGCGCCAGGGCAGGAATTCATCCTAAAGTATCAAAATGTGTCTTTAAGACACATCCTAAGAAAAAGAAATTGTGGAGCTTCATTGCTAGACTCCCGTGGATGTTAGGAATGAGCAATGTACCACGTACACTGGCCCAGATGTTGGCCAGTGATGCCGACAGAGGACAGGGCTGGGCCCATACCCTTCCACCCTCTTGCTATCCAGTTTAGCATGTCTGTATTCCCAGGAGTGCAGGAACTGCCATTCCTGTTGCACTTGAACACAGCAAGGGAGACAGTAGGATTTTGCATTCCCCTTCAGTGTTCATTCGAGGGTCCATAGGGAGCAGGGGAACTCTAAGTCTTATCAGAAAAAGGCCAAGAAATACAGATAGTGAGTATGCTTCGGCCCTCCTGCCAAGATGTCTGGAGCTGTTAAAAGTAGATTACATGAAAACAAGACAGGAACAAGATGATACTGGGCGTTAGACTGTGAAAGGATGTCACTTCTCAGCAAAGAAGTAGTTGCCAGTAGGAAGTTCAGAGGTGATGCTGAAATACACTTTGCAAAGGAGGGAGTCAGGAAGAAAAAATTCTGTCAGAACAAGCTATAAAGACCTTATCTGGATACTCCTGTGAGTATTCAAGAAGATTGCCATCTAAAGGTGTAAAACAGCTGCCAGGATCAAGACTAAGCCTTCCACCAACAGTGGAAGAGTGCAGCTTCTTTCCAAAAGAGGATGGATAGATTATGAGAAAGTGACTAGTAGCTGCTGAAATAACTAACAAGATGCACTGTTGAGCTATGCTCAGAGAAAGAAAAATAGAGACAAATATGTTGTAAAAAATTCTGAATTCTAATACCAACAGCTTGGATGTTCACCAGTACAATGGTGCAGTGGTTAGCGGTGAGTCAGAGCAGCAGCCTCTGGTGATAGTCAAGGTTGTCACCCTTCCTGCAGAATAGCTACTGTTCAGACAGAACAGAAATTTCAGTTCTTTCTGTGTGTGCTGATCCTTGTGCTGTACCTATGCAATGCAAGGACATGAGAAAGTTAAACCTCTCTTAATTTTATACTCTCAGTTATTATTATGCAGAGGAAATCACAGGAATGTTAGGAATGAGCAATGTACAAGCAAGACCAATGAAGCTGAGGGGAGGTAGCCCTTCAGCTCCCCAAATTTTCTTTCTATAAAGCAAAGTCAACATGTCACAGCAAAAAGAAAACCGAAACTGTTGTGAATCAACTATCTAATAATTGAGGACTTACTGTTTTCACACTTGAGCTACCTTAAACATGGCCCTAGGGTCATTCAACTTATTTAGTGCTTCTTTCTCCCACAAACACTTCCTCTCTCATCTCGCATATCCAGGGGTCCCTTGCAGATTATAACATTATTAAGTAGTCACCAGCTTCTGCAAATACCACCCAGCTTGATCCAGGTCAGGGAGGACTGCTTACCTGCTGATCAAGTGCTACCCAATCCCTGTCATTTTCATTAGCTGAGTTGTGGTGTCTGTTTATCAGGCATGATGCTTTCCCCAGTTCAAAAGTCAAGCAAAGTAGTTATTTTACCTAGAGACAACCCTTTAATCTACCCTGGTTTAATACAGTACCTTCTATGCTTGTAGGAGCCAAGAGACTGCAGCTCTGGTCTGGAACTGGCAGGAGCCTGAAGGTGATATTTTGCAAAGAGACAAAACCCATTGCTCTGCTACTAAGCAGTAGCACATTCTGGCAAAGGAGATGATACCTTCTAGCAGGGACCATGGGAAAGTTAGAGGATCCAGAATTACATGAGAGTGAAGGGAGTACAGTCTGCTATTAGGCTCACTTGACCTCTGCATCCCTAAAAGATTTGGCTATATGGGCCACACGATACTCTTTCATCTCCTCCAGGACTGGCCCAGAGCCTCAGTATACATTAGGGAGGTATTACAATGCTATCCTTTGGCTGAGATGGGAATGTGATTCTAATTGTTTATGGCCAATAAAGCTTGCACAAGTAGGAACCAGATTTCCATGTGTCTTGGCCCCACTATCATACTGGAAATTCTGCCTCCCTGGCTTCCTGTACATGTTTTTGTTTTGTTTGAGGGGATCAGCTACCAGATCAGACCTTCTGGCTTCCATGTTTGTACTGTAACAAGTTAACACTGTTACAAACCTCAGGCCCAATTAGCCAGCGGTTACACTTGGCAGTCAAATCCAAAGGAATGTCAATTATTTGCACAGCCTAGTTAGCATTAGTGTACTGCACCTAAAGTCACGCTTGCTCTTCTGGTATCTCAGCCAAATCATATTCCGGGCATAAAATACAGGCACTGCCTTGCCTCAGGAAGAGATCCCTGGGTCCAGAGGGGACTTTCAGACCACCTCAATAAGGAGTCCTGAGTCCTTAAACAGCTGAAGAAAGAAATACCATACAGTCAAGGAAACAAGAGCTACAGAGCCTTTTTTTTTTTTTTTTTGATTTGGTGCTCAAATCACCAAAAGTGTGGGATATATACTGTCACCACTGGGTTCTTAAAAAAAGAGATCACAGCTGCTGGGCTCTGTGCTAACTCTGTACTGCCTGTCCCTATGGGTTAGGTGCATGGGTCAGGCTCCTCCATGGTCCTGTACCTCTTGCCTTGCAGAGGAATCACAGTAGTGCTGGGGAGCCCAGCCGCTTGGCCCCAGGCAACAGTGTCCGTCCAGCGTCCCAGGGCACTCCAGAATCCCAAATGTAGGTGTCTGTGAGACTGGTTAGAGAGAATAACCTTTCTGTATTCATGTCTTGAAAACAGGATCTGGACTTCAGCCAAGTATTACTTCAGAGCCTGTCTCACCTTTAATCCTCAATGCCCTCCCTTTGAGAGGTATATTTCATATCATTGAATTCTCACCATTATACATTCTGCATTTATATCTCTCTAGTTTTAAAAGTATCCATTAGTTTGCTGTTATCATAGTTAGACATTGTCTATACTGAATAAAGCAGTCTCATGCCTGTGACTCACTGATGTACATCTGGATGAAGACTGTTTTCTGCAACACAGCCAGTTCTGGCAAAAGAAAGTATGAAGAAGCACATGACAGGAGTTAGCCAAGCAGTAATAAGACTCACCTGAACATATGCATTTTTTAATTGCTAAATGAGACACGTTCCACAACAGCTAATATTTTTTTTAAGGAGATAATTCATTCCATTCATAATAGATTTAATTGTGCTCTGATTGCTCACACCTGGCAATTTTGTTTTGCAGCACTTTTTTTTTTTTTCCCCAAAGCACTTTCAAAGCATAGAATGGGCCTTGCGCCAGGTATAGTATATGATTCAAGCCCTGAAACAAATGAAATGGGATTTGCAGAGCCAGCTCTAGACATAGACAAAGTATGCAGTTGCTGGGGCAGCTGCCTGCTTTGCCTCTGCCAGAGACCTGGCACCGCTATGGCCAAAGGAAAGGATGCTGTGAGTAAGCTAAAAACTCTTGCTCATCCCTCTTGAAGAAGCAGCAGTCATGGCTCCTTGCTCCTGCACAAGCAGGAACACCATGCCTGCTGCTTCATCCCAGCGCTGCCCTCTTCCCTGGCAGTGCTCATCCACAGGGTGGTGGAATTCTGTGTTTTCTTTACCTCTGAGTCTGCTCTGGTTCCTGCATTATTCTGGATTCAACCTTTGCATTGATACTTGTCTGGTTTAAAATGGTATTTAGGGTAATGAAATAATTTTCAAATCTTCCCATTAGCTAATCTGAAATTTAACCCCAAACAAGTCTGAGAGTATTGGGATGTTTTTAATAAATCTCAAGGACTGCCATCCCACAGATATTGTTCTTTCTAGCCTTTTTCTTGATTTCTCAAAAGACCCTCCACTCAAGTGATCCCACAAGAATCCTCCTTTCATTTTCTATTTACTACATTGCTCGAAGTCCCATCCTGCAATAAAGATTCATTATACTGCAAGCTGTTCTCCCAAAATCCTAAGAGATTTCCTCTCCCTCAATGAACTCATACTTTAAATGGATGAGGAGGGAAAAGGGTAGGAGAGCAAGTCAAGTGACAGAGAAGTGAGCTGATTTTCTGTACATTGGGAGCCATATTGTTTATCTGACATACCCCAAGAGTCCAATGTAACAGTGCCTGGCATAGATAAGTGTCTTCAAAATGAATGTAGTATACCCTAAGACAACAGAAAATCTGTTCTTTATAATGGAAGACACATAAAACCAGAAAGAATCAATTTCAAATAGCCCTACAGAGTGCAAGATGGACTGAGAGAACCTGTATGGATATACAAGAGATAAACTCCATGCCAAGCAGCCCAGGCAATTCCACTGAATTATTTCATCAGAGGTACAGTCAGTGATGAATAACTTCTTCACTAAGAGCAGAATTTAGCAAAAATAATCTAAATCTATGGTGACAGGCAGGAGAGGAGGACTCAACGGGGTTTCTGAGCAGACAGAAAAAGAAAAACAATTTCTGACCTGAAATCTAGTCTCTCTTTTTTTAATTAATTTCTTCTTCTAACCTACCAAACTATAACATGAAAATAGCTCAGTTTATACTCTAGGGCAGTTGTTTACACGCATATTTACCAATTCTCCACTGAGCAGATTTCTGAAGCAGATCAGTGCTTAATTTTCTCAGCAAAAGGAACGTAGAAATCTATCCACAGTGAAAGCACCCATGCTCTTCAGGAGTAGAAGATAAGGGTTATATAGGCAAACCAAAACCAAATCTGAAGAGATGTAAAATATTCATAATTTCTATTGATTTTAAGCGGCCTGGAAGCATCTCCTGGGAATGTTGCTCTAGATATCACCTCTGTAATCATAGTATTCTTAATTGAAAATACAACTGCTCTGTTGCAGTGCATTTGTATTATAAACACGTGAAAGTGTTGGACTGATAAATGCATTGCTAGCAGAGATCAAATGACAAATTCATTAGCTGCATCAATTTCTGAAAGGTAAAACTGGCTTTCTCAATGAGATTTCTTCAATTTCTCACTCCCATCATTGGCAGTACTGAGCTGGTGCCTGGTTCTGTTCTCCCACAAGTACCAATTTACTTGAATGTCACTGAACACTGAAGGGAGTAAGATTTGGAAGCGCTGAAATCCATTGTTAGAATAAATCTATGGACAATAGCCTTTTTGTGAAAAAGCAATTCAGGAAAAAAAGACATTTAGGAACCTGGACATTTTGGAACAATTATCTGCAGTTACAGGCAACCAGATTCTCCACCTTCTAAGTGGTTTTCTATCTGTTACTCTTATTGGAAGGCTGTTCCAGGATCATGTTGTTCCATCATTAGAAGTCTTCTAATTTCCAGAAGAAAATGTAATCATGATCAGTTCTGTTCACTTTTTTCTTAAGCCATTGCTTTTCTTTAGAGGAAATAATCCACCCCCCCTCCTACCCCCTGCCCGTTATGTTTAAAATGGCAGCCATATCCCCACTCAGTCTTTCTCTTCTTGGACTGGTCTAGACCAGCTTTGCTTTTGAATTTGTTTTCTAAGATGCCTCTTAAGTCTCAGAAAAAGCCTCTTCTGTGCCTCTCTTCAGGACTGAATCCCTCTCTTGAAAATGGGTGACCGGGATTCTGCATAGTGTTCCCAGAAAGACATCACTGCCCTTTCCGCGGCACACCAGCACTTCCCTCTCTTGCTGAAACACCTCACACAGTAGTTTACTGGAGCTGCTTAGAAAACAGATCTTTAGCCTATGTATTCAGTGAGTAAATGAAAGTTATCGAGCTATCAGATATAATATAGGATATCTCTTTGGGGTGAAAGGAGTACATTTCAGTCTTAAGTGTTAGCTTTATTATACTTACCATGTAAAACATGTGCCATTTTAAAGGGATGTCTTGTAATGATTAGTTCTTTCAGACTCTCTGGAGGCACCAGGCATGGATTGCTGGAACCGTGCAAGCACAGACCAGACTTTGCACAAAAGAGCTGCTATTCTCAGTAAAGTTAATCCTACTCTATATTCAGTATGATTTTATTCACGCATTCACATGCCCATTTAAAAATGTCATAGCAGATTTTGGAAAAGGTATGAAATATAAATACAAGCACAGTTGATGTCTGCAGTAAATACTTCCATATATTTAAAAAAGTCCTTTTACGTAGTCCATTCCTAGATGACAAACTGAGCCAGTGATTATCCAAAGCTCCCAAACTTAGAGGCTCCAAGGAAGTCTGTGGAAAAAATGGGAAAAATGGAGAATTACACTGGCAATAAAGGATTTAGAAGGCAGCTTTTATAGTATTACTAATTTATGCACCTGATACCTTAAGCATCCTAATATTCCATATTAGGAAACCAAAACATCTTTCCAAATTTGTCTCATTAAGATTGATAAAAATTCACTACTAGACACAGAAGTCTTCTTGGCCGGATACATACTGCCAGCTACCATATAATGTTCATGCTGAAACAAAGCTTTGTTATGTGCACTCAGAGGGGGCAGCTGGAGCTTTGTAAAGATTGCCTGAAGTCAAACCATAAAAAAGGGCAAAAAATGGATCTGCTGCTGGGACACTGGAGCAAAGCATTTATGATAGAGAAAAAGTAGGGGGGAAATGATTCACGACGGCCTAATTACATTAGAAACAATACTTATTCAGCTAGTTGAAGAAAAGAACCCAAGGGAAATGGAGGAAAGGACAGCCCTTAGGTTAGTCTGATATTTGTTTTCTTGCGTGTGGAAAACCATTCGCATGAAAACTGAGTCTTGCCATTATACAAAAACTCATCATCAAAATAAACACCTAAAATAAGCTGTTGGATGTTATCACTGACAGCATTGGAGAGCCATTACTAGCACTGAAAGTTCATGAGACATATAAAACATATAAGCAAGTATAGTTCCAATGGGAAATGCCTATAGACAACAGGTATATTTTGGCATTTTATGGCTATTGCTTCCCACAGGAAATAACAAAATGCATTTAAGCAGTATACACACTATTAGCTGTCATTGAATTATATTGCAAAGATGATTTATAACCCTGAAAACAGTGACTGGTTTTATTCTATAGAAACAGTTTATAAGCTACAAGACAGTAAAGCTAGCTAATGCTTTTCACAATATGCAGATGATCAGCTTCCCAAGTAGGAGACTCAGAATGAAATATTATTAACAATTTGTGATTATTTCCATGCAGATACTGAATGACTAATTCCTATCATATTTTTCTGTAGTTGCAGGAGGGAGTGTTTCTGCACCTGTTTCTCTTCCCCCAAATCTAATCATCAGTAAAATTGTACTCAGCCAGCTGTTAAATTTCAGATCAGTTAGTATATTTCATGCATTTAAAGACTGACAAAATATGAAGTCATATACCCACAATAAAATGCCACAGTGATACCGAGAGAAGAGATCGCCAAGCTTGCAAAGCTTCTCAGAGTCTTGGTTTTTGTTGTAATACCTAACTAGATTGAAGCCAATGGTGGATATTCATATGCAAACTAGAGCACCCAGTTAATGTAATAAAGCTAGCAAAAGTTTGGAAAAATGTGGTCTGTTTCCACAAATTCTTTTGAGAGCTTAAACCAGTTGTTAATTATTAGAAATTTATGTAAAACTGATTAGCTCATGTTGTCTCCTGTGCCATTATTCACAAAGGGTATGGCGTCTTAGGATTTTGAGAACAGAAAGTTCATCAATTCATTTAGTCATAAATCCTTATGTTTTGTTGATACACCTGTATTGAACCAACTGCCTTGTGTCTGAATGAAATGGAATTTGTGTTTTGGCTACACAAGTATTTGAAGGCATCAACAAATAAAATCAAACATTGCAAGTAGCTCCAATCCTACCACAACTGCTCTGTCAACATGCCTAATACAGTGATAATTATTCATTCACATATTTATATTCTGAGCATGGAAGTTTAACTCTGAAGAGTTTATATACTGTTTACCACATACATTTTCTGAAAATAGTGGATTTAAAGTATATACATACATATACGTGTGTGTGCATATACATACACATTTACTCCACAAAAGGCTGCCCACATGGTTTGATAATTATAGACAGATAAACAGCTAGGTAAGGTAGATATGATGACCCAGTAGCATTACTGGTCGCTGAGGTCACTCAAAATTTTTCACTGACAGACTGCTTAATGTTTTGCAAAATTTTAACTATATCAACTGGAATATTGCATGCCATATTTTTATGTTAAAATACCTTAGACATTTCTGAAAATATAACTAAGGAAAAAAATGTGGGTTTACTCATAGCAAAAAAATAGCCAATGATTTTTTTTTTGTTAAGAAGCCCTCAACCTGCCTGCTTTGGAGCTGGGACCTAACATACTCCAAGGAGCCTTCCAGAGTGTCAAGAATTTGTGCTATAACAAGCATAGGCTTGCCAAGCTGGTAAAGAGGGCTTTGAATTAAAGTTGCTGATGGAGGGGAACCTCAATCCATCCCACTCCTACCAGTTTGATGCCAGTGCAGTAATAGATGCCCAGAGCCTGGAGAGGGATCACGGGTCAGCAGGAGAGCACCTGAAGTGCAGCACAAAGGAATTCTAGCCACTCCAGCCAGTAAGTCAGCTTCACCGGGAGCCCAACTTAAATGCCTCTATGCAAATGCACATAGCATGGGGAATAAGCGAGAGGAGTTAGAGACATGCACATGCTTGTAGGGCTATAATTGTATTGGCATGGTGGGATGGCTCCTATGACTGGAGTGTTGGAGTGGAAGGACACAGGCTCTTTAGGAAGGATGGGCAAGGGAGAGGAGGAGGGGCTGGCGCCCTCTATGTCAAGGACCAGCTGGAGTGCATGGAGCTCTGCTGGGGCTGGATGAGGAGCTGACCAAGAGCCAATGGGTCAGGATTAAAGGGAGGGCAAGGACTGGTGACATTATAGTGGGGGTCTGCTACAGGTCACCTGACCAGGAAGACGGATCGGATGAGGCCCTCTATAGACAGATAGGAGCGGCCTCACCTTCACAAGCCCTGGTCATCCTCAGGGGGGACTTCAACCACGCCGGTATCTGTTGGAGGGACAACACGGCAGGGTATAAGCAATCCAGGAGGTTCCTGGAATCCATTGATGATAGCTTCCTTCTCCAAGTGACGGAGGAGCCAAGGAGGAGAGGTGCTATGCTGGACCTTGTTCTCACCAGCAAGGAGGGGCTGGTGGGGAACGTGAAGCTCAAGGGCAGCCTTGGCTACAGTGACCATGAAATGGTGGAGTTCAAGATCCTTAGGGCAGTGAGGAGGGCGCACAGCAAGCTCGCTAACCTGGACTTCAGGAGAGCAGACTTTGGCCTTTTCAGGGATTTGCTTGGTAGAGTACCATGGGATACAGCCCTGGAGGGAAGAGAGAACCAGAAAAGCCAGTTAATATTCAAGGATCACCTCCTCCAAGCTCAGGAGCAATGCATCCCAACAAACTCAGACACAAAAAGGAAGCCTACAGAGGGTGGAAGCAAAGACAGGTATCCTGGAAGGAATATAAAGAGAAATTGTCCAAGCAGCCAGGGATCACTTAGGAAAGCTAAAGCTGTGGTAGAATTAAATCTGGCCAGGGATGTCAAGGACAACAAGAAAAGCTACTATAGGTACGTCAGTGATAAAAGGAAGACTAGGGAAATTATGGGACCTCTCTGGAAGGAAATGGGAGACCTGGTTACCCAGGATATGGAGAAGTCTGAGGTACTCAATGACTTCTTTGCCTCAGTCTTCACCAACAAGTGCTCCAGCCACACTGCCCAAGTCACAGAAGGCAAAGGCAGGGACTGGGAGAATGAAGAACTGCCCACTATAGGAAATCAGGTTAGAGACCATCTAAGGAACCTGAAGGTGCACAAGTCCGTGGCACCTGATGAGATCCATCTGTGGGACCTGATGAGTTGCATCTGCGGGTCCTGAGGGAACTAGCAATTAAAGTGGCTAAGCCACTATCCATCATATTTGAGAAGTCATGGCAGTCCAGCGAAGTTCCCACTAATTGGAAAAGGGGAAACATAACCCCCATTTTTAAAAAGGGGGAAAAAGGAAGGCCATGGGAACTGCAGGCCAGTCAGTCTCACCTCTGTGCCCGGCAAGATCATGGAACAGATCCTCGCGGAAACTATGCTAAGGCACATGGAAAATAAGGAGGTGATTAGTGACAGCCAACATGGCTTCACCAAGGCAAATCATGCCTGACAAAGCTGGTGGCCTTCTACGACGGGGTTACAGCATTGGTGGATAAGAGAAGAGCAACGGACATCATTTGACACTGTCCCACACCACAGCTTTTTCTCTAAATTGGAGAGACATGGATTTGATGGATGGACCACTTGGTGGATAAGGAATTGCCTGGATGGTCACACTCAAAGAGTTGCAGTCAATCGCTTGATGTCTCAGTGGAGAGCAGTGGCAAGTGGCATTCCTCAGGGGTCAGTATTGGGACGGGCGTTGTTTAACATCTTTGTCAGCAACATGAACAGTGGGATCGAGCGAACCCTTGGCAAGTTTGCCAACAACACCAAGCTGTGTGGTGCGGTTGACACACTGGAGGGAAGGGATGCCATCCAGAGGGACCTTGACAGGCTTGAGAGGTGGGCCTGTGCGAACCTCATGAACTGAACAAGGCCAAGTGCAAGGTCCTGCACAAGGGTCAGGGCAATCCCAAGTACAAATACACGCTGGGTGATGAATGGATTGAGAGCAGCCCTGCGGCGAATTACTTGGGGGTGTTGGTTGACGAGAAGCTCAACATGACCCAGCAATGTGCACTTGCAGCCCAGAAAGCCAACCGTATCCTGGGCTGCATCAAAAGAAGCATGACCAGCAGGTCGAGGGAGGTGATTCTCCCCCTCTACTGTGCTCTGGTAAGACCCCACCTGGAGTACTATGTGTAGCTCTGGGACATCCAACATATAAAGGACATGGACCTGTTGGAGCGAGTCCAGAGGAGGGCCACAAAGACCATCAGATGGCTGGAGCACCTCTCCTGTGAAGAAAGTCTGACAGAGTTGGGGTTGTTCAGCCTGGAGAAGAGAAAGCTCCAGGGAGACCTTACAGCAGCCTTCCAATACCTGAAGGGGGATTACAAGAAAGCTGGAGAGGGACTTTTTACAGGGCATGTAGTGATAGGACAAGGGGTAATGGCTTTAAACTGAAAGAGGGTAGATTTAGGTTAGATATTAGGAAAAAACCCTTTGCTGTGAGGGTAGTGAGGCACTGGAACAGGATGCCCCATCCCTGGAAGTGTCCAAGGCCAGGTTGGATGGGGCTTTGAGCAAGCTGCTCTAGTGGAAAGTGTCCCTGCCCATGGCAGCAGGATTGGAACTAGACGACCTTTAAAGGGGTGTTCCAACCCAAACCACTCTATGATTCTATGATTCTATGATTTTTATAAACATTCAAAGTTGCACACTTCAAAAGCATCTGAAAAAAAAGGATCGTAGCTGTTTAACAGAGACATATTAGTTTGGCAACTAAATCTCACATAGGTTCAATCTCAGTTAATGTTCTTGATCCCAGAGTTTCAGGACTGAACAACACTTCCTTCCTAATTCTTCCAGGCAGATGAAGCTTGCTGTAGTGCCTGGAAGTGTCACCAAGAGGTAACATGGAAGTGGTCTTTCACCTTCAGCATTGCGGCAGCTGATGCACCAAGAGGAGCCAGTGGCCAAACCAGAAACATATTAGATGGGAATTGCACAGATAGACAAAGCTGGAGATGAAGAGAAGCCATGGCAGGAGCTTGTTAGAAGAGTAGGGCAAAAAAAGACAAGAAATGGGATGAGGAAGAAGGATGGATTTTTGTGCCTCATGAGAAAGATACTGAGAGGTGCCCAAGCCAGCAGGCCTTTTGCCAGTGCAACACACTCTCCTAAAATGTGTTAAACTGAGTTCACAGAGCAATATCTCTGTATTTCTATACTATCAGAAAATGGGTATTAACTTCACTGATAATGGGTGTCCTCATCTTCCCCCCTTTTCTGCTCAGTGGACATTCCCAGCCTTTTTATATTCCCAGGTACTCTGTTAGCATTTGTGTCTGCACTGTGAAGCTACTGGTCCAGTCGCCACAGATTACCCTAATCTGGGGGGAATGCATGGTTCCATAGGACCCTGTTTTTCAATTAGGGAATTATATATAAAATATTCATTAAGATATATTGTTGCAGTCCCTGCAGCGGTTTTACATTATTTAATCCCGTGGTCATAGATAGTTCTGGGTAACTCCAGGAATAGAACTGCCACCCCCTCACAGAAAATGGATAGTTTGACATTTTTATTACCTCCAGCCTTTGTTCCATGGAGATGACAGCCAGTTACCTACATTGGCATGACTGGTAGGAAAGTAGGTAGCAAGCACAGCTGACAGCATCTTGCAAGTCTGTGATGTTAAATCAGCATCACTGCCACGTGCCTCTTCAGTGAGGACGGGATGTGGAGGTAGAGTCGTGACAGTATGTTCCAAGGCATCCCTGCAGCTCTTCCAGCTTGCTCTGTCAATGTTTCATGTGGGGTTATTAGTGTTTATAAAAGCGTGCCCTTAAAATAGCTGCATGGTGTTAATAGAGGCAAAAATAGCAGTTCTTGTGCTTAACTTCTTCATACTGGGGTAAAATAGGGCTAAATTGGGCAAGTACAGAAACCATAATAGCACAACCCAGTTTAAGGGTGACTTTCAGATCCCCTTCAGGTCTTAAAGAGCACTGAGTTTAAGGTAAAATCAAAGCAGGACACATTCTTTCCTGCTCTACAGAAAATCCTCTCTCTTTAACAGGTGCAAGATTTGGGGTCGCTTGTGCTGAAAGACTGCTAAAGCCTATTCACTAAGTAAGTCCTCCACTCACAAGTGGAGGAACCATGAAATTCTCCAACTTCTGAAAAAGACATTATTTCACAAAAATCATTCAGATTTGCATTGGCATTTGTAAAATAACCATGTGTATCTTACTGTGGTGGGTTGACCCTGGCTCGATGCCAGGTGCCCACCAAAGCCCCTCTATCACTCCCCCTCCTCAGCTGGGTAGCAGAGAGAAAATGCAATGAAATGCTCTTGGGTTGAGATAAGTGCAGGGAGATCAATCATCAATTACCATCATGGGCAAAACAGACTCAACTTGGGGAAATTATTTAATTTATTACCAATCAAATCAGAGTAGGGTAATGAGAAATAAAACCAAATCTTAAAACACCTTCCCCCCACCCCTCCCTTCTTCCCAGGCACAACTTCAATCCTGATTTTCTCTGCCTCCTCCCCCCCAGCAGCGCAGGGGGACGGGGAATGGGGGTTGTGGTCAGTTCATCACATGTTGTCTCTGCTGCTCCTTCCTCCTTGGGGGAGGACTCCTCACTCTTCCCCTGCTCCAGCGTGGGGTCCCTCCCACAGGCGACAGTCCTCCATGAGCTTCTCCAACATGGGTCCTTCCCACGGGCTGCAGTTCCTCATGAACTGCTCCAGCAGGGATCCTTTCCGTGGGCTGCAGTCCTTCAGGCACAGACTACTCCAGCATGGGTCCCCCGCGGAGTCGCAAGTCCTGCCAGAAAACCTGCTCCACCGTGGGCTCCTCTCTCCATGGGGCCACAGGTCCTGCCAGGAGCCTGCTCCAGCACGGGCTTCCGAAGGGGTCACAGCCTCCTTCGGGCACCCACCTGCTCCGGCATGGGGTCCTCCAGGGGCTGCAGGTGGATATCTGCTCCACCATGGACCTCCATGGACTGCAGGGGGACAGCCTGCCTCACCATGGTCTTCCCCACGGGCTGCAGGGGAATCTCTGCTCCAACGCCTGGAGCACCTCCTCCTTCACTGACCTGGGGGTCTGAGGGTTGTTTCTCTCACATGTTCTCACTCCTCTCTCCGGCTGCTGTTTCTGTTGCACAAGGTTTTTTTTTCCAGAGGCGCTACCACCATCGCTGACGGGCTCAACTTTGGCCAGCGGCGGGTCCATCTTGGAGCCGACTGGCAGTGGCTCTGTCGGACATAGGGGAAGCTTCTAGCAGCTTCTCACAGAAGCCACCCCTGTAGCCCCCCCCACTACCAAAACCTTGCCATGCAAACCCAATACACCTACCATATAAAAAGAGCAGTGTTTCTGAGGAGTAGTACACGAACCAGGGATCTTTATACATATCAGATGCTATAAATTTTACTCACCTATATGACATATGGAGAGGGGACCATAAGGGGCATTGTGTTTATTTTTTCCATAAGAGTATTTCTTAAACAGACAAAGCAGTCTGTATGACTCTGCTCCAGGAACAGCAGATCAATCACCATCTGCCACCAAAACTGAGAAATTGTTAGTTGTTCTTCTCTAGATAGTGAAATAAAGTGTTGATCGTGTTTCACTGAGAAATTCACCTTTTTTTTTTTTTTTCAAATTGGCTATCGGTATGTAAGTACCCTCTTGATTATTGTCAGATGAGCCACAGACAATATATGAAGTAACATACTGCATATTCCAGGATAAGACAAGGAAACACAGACTATTACAACACTATGCCCAAATTCGAACCTCACTTGACACTGGAGTCGGTCTCAATCACATCAGTGAGGGATAAGGGAAGCTCTGTAGAAAGAAGAGGAAAATGAGTTACTTCATCATGCTACAGCATAATAAAAAGTCATTTTAAAATCTGATAATCTGAAATACTTTATCATCAGGTTTTTGGGACTGACATTTTTCCTGTAGTGAACTACTATTTGTATATGGTGACTATACAAGATTCTTTTTAAATAGGCTTGTTTATTATTTTCAATACTTACAAGTTTCTTACAACTGTTGTTTCAGAAAGGAAACAAAACAGTAACAGGACGGGGAGCTTTTTCCATTTTGTTTCCTTTAAAATTTACAGTTGCTTTAGACAAAAATGTATGTGTGTTTTGCTGCTTTCTGATTTGCCAATGATAAAACAATATCCCATGTAAATTGCAGAAGCTGACAAATTAATTTTTGTGTTTGTATATCAGGCAAATAAAACTTGCAGTTACTAATTATTTTTCAACCTTGCACATGAGAATGTGATTAGACTGACTACAACTGACACTGATTATCTGAGACAGGATGTTATTAAATCCTTTTGGGAAGCTTTTGAAAGACCCACCACATTTAGAGCAGAGAGCTTTTCTCTGCATTAGCTCATTTATGGAGCAATTACATAGGGCTTACTACTGAAATATGTCAGGAAAAACACTGAGCAAACAGCTAAAGTAGAATTCATACCCCTCCCCTCTCTGTCAAAACATCTCACAACCTCACAGCCTTAAAATTATCTATAGCAAAGCTATTTGCTATATATCAGTAAAAGGTATGAGATAGGTTAGATTAAGACTACATGGAAGAGAGCTGGTAATGGATCTGAAGACAGCAGAGATTTCTCCTTGCTCAAATGGCTTCTGTGCCCCAAAAGCCCTAATTTAATTAATCTGTGGGCTTGAAAAGACCAATATTTTCATTTCAACCATCTCAGAATTTGCAAGTTTTGTTATTTCATTAGAAAACTACTATGGAGGGTTTCTCAGTGAAGTGCGGAGAAGTATGCAAAATGCACTGGTTTGAAAAATCTCCACTGGTTCTGGAAAAACCTGTGGCTGAATTCACTGATTTTTTTCAAAATTAAGATTTCAAAGACATGATTTTCAGGAGCAGTTTACAATTTTGTACCTAAAAATATGCAGATACAAAACAGAGAGCCAGGTAGAGACCATTTTCAAATCTGTATTCCTACAATGGACTGTTTTGCTGACACCCATAGTTAAGAATGAAAATACATAGTGAAGTACTGCAGAATTGGTATGTATTAAATAAGTACACACCTATTGATTATGAGATTTGCAGCTTGAGAACATCAGAAAAGCTGAGAGATGCATAATCCAAAGTAATACTGACAGTTCACTGAAGAACCAACAATACCAAGGTATTACAGATTGCAGAGATTTATTCTCACCTCCACTTTGATTTTAAAGCGAATAATGCTGTAAATCCATGGGATGACAACACCTAAACCTCAGGCCATCTCATTTTTTCTGTCATCCCTGAGTGTCTTCACATACTTAATCCAAGTCTGGTACAGAAAAAGTTAAAAGAAACTTAAATATTCCTTCCTTATTCAATTAACAACTCAATGGTACAACTAGAGTAATGTGCTGGAATTCACCTAGTGCTTTTCCTCAGAGTGCCTTAAAGAGCATCATCTTGCTGCTGGTAGTTCTTGACATGAAGCCAATCCCAGGGTGGACTTACAGCAGTAGCAGGAGACCCAGCAGAGTTCTCCTTTCCCATAAACACTGAGATTCTCTGCTGCTCTCTGTAGCACAGTTATTGCTCCTGAAATATGTCCTGTATATAAAGATGTGTTCACAGTCCAGAAGGTCCCTTCTTTGCAGTACCCACTGGTAATTGACAGTGCATATTGGAAGGTAGGATTTTCTGCATGTGTAGTAATCACTGACCACAGGGAAAGCTTATGCAAAAATTCTGTTTCATAAATATGAATAAGCTTGAGTGAGGAAAAACTGATCTTTTATTGAGTTTATCCTTCAAGGCATATTATGAAATATCAGATGCATTTCTGATATTGCAAAGGAACACAGCAATACTGTATGAGGTATTCTGTGTGGCCAAATACTGTAGTCCTTACTCAGTTTTTACTCAGGAAAAAACACCTTTGACTTGAGTGAGAATTTGCTTGACTAAGGACTGAACAGAGTGTTTTGAATCTTACCAGCATTGCTTGATGCTAATGTTGGGCAACAGTTCTCGTTGCTAATTTGCCTGCCTCGTTGGCCTTCTCCTGGGCTCTGGATCTGCTTTTGCTGTGTGTTATTCATAGCTTATATTGCTAGCTCACATTGGTTCTCTTTGTGCTTTTTATTTCCAGCAAATATTTTGCAGCTATTGTTCTGCTGCTGGTAGATGTGCATGGAACCTGGTATGTGGAACTTGAACCTCAGCCCAGATTTAATTAACACTGTTAAACATGTTCTCACTATGGTGCTCAGAAGGAATTTTGCTGACCCTCTTTCAATGAAGCATAAATTTGTTTAATCTGATGTTTTTACAATGCAAAAATACAAGGGCTTGATTCACAAATCTGAAGACCAAATGCTTCTCCAGTAAAATAGGTGGAGTAGCACCCCTTTACAGCCATCATAAGGTCAATTATAAATGCTTATTCTGACCTACAATAGTCATACAAGAAAATCACTAAATGTGTGTGCTGTAACATCACCTTGTTTTATAGTTTTAATACTGCTTTAAAGTAAGATATCCTGAATAATAATTAGTACCAAATTATGCCATAGCCTTCTAATATGCAGCAAATCTAGCTAGGTTATCACTCGTATGTCTTATGAGCCATACCTAGCCACAGTTTATCCTCTATTCATGCTGCAGGGTACGAAATTCCTGGGTGCCAACCTGCCTATGGCAACCTAGAATTCTCCAGGGCAGGCTCGCAAAATCTTCACCTACTCTCTGGGACAGGTAACTAATAAGTGCTGTTTTGTGAAGTTATGCTTTCTTTCTAACTTTCTGATGTCCATAAAAATGTTTCATTTCTTCACGTCAGTCTGTAGTCTCTCATTGTTCAGTTGTGCTATGTTTTCTGAAGTAGGGGAATAACAGCCGATCTGTTTATTATAGTAGTCTAGATGCTTGCCTCAGCCAAGTCTGTAATAATTGTTAGTAACATGTATAAAAACTGAAAGTTGTTTAAGATGCTGCAAAATCCACAGCTGCCTACTACCAGTTAATATTTTTTTATGATGGAGTAGTTCTTATAATACAGATGCTTTGCATGTCATTGTTGATGCCACAGTTATCTGGGCAATTCACCCACCTTTCTTAATTGCTGGTATGTATATATTCTCTCTCCTTTATCAGGTTTACTTTAATCTTCGGTCTCCTGAAGTAAGGAATTTTTCAATGCTATAGGTACAGAGATGTTGAAAGGATGGAGGAGTTATGACTGATTCTAGTTTACATTCCTATGCAGCACATACTATAAGTTTATGTAATGACTCATTTTTCCATATTTTGCTTAGATTCTCTTCTACTTTTCTCCTGAATATATTCTTTGTTCTTTGTTGCTTAACTTTATTTCAAGTGGCAGGTATGTAGAAGAAATGTCATTCACTGATCCTATAGTTTTCAATGACATATGAAATATTGAAATATATATCAAAGTAAGAAATTAATTAGTTAAAAAAATAAAGACAGGTTAAGCTTTAGATTGCCTTCTTGTAGTCTATTGATTTTCTTTGAATAATGTGTGTGAATTTTCATCTTAAGAGTGCTGTTAGTGTAGCAAAGACATAAGTGAGATTTTTTTGGTATTTTTTGGCACAGTCTACACTCTGTGGAGTGAAAAAAACAACAATCTTGGAAAAGTGGTTTTAATTCCTGTTTTTCAGTCCCGTGGGGCTCTGCACGTGCATTCTACTCTTAGCTGGGTTTAGATGAGCTTGATGCAAAAAGAGCTTTGCTCTGCTACTTGTCCTTGTTAAAACCAGGAGATGACCAGTGAAGCAAAATATAATCAGGGCATATAAAACTGTTTTTCAAAATGTTTGACTCTGATTCCAACTTGTTTGAATATTTGGAAGTCTTTTAAAATCGGAACAAATTCACACAGCCACAGTGTCATCACTGAGTTTGATCTTATGTGGTGTTTTTAAATGGATGCCCCTGGGGAAGTTCAGTCTTGGGATGACATTTAGTAGCATTTCTGTAGGGGTCGCTAAAAAAAAAACAAATCTCTTTTCCTACCATCACTGACCACTTGTAGTTCTTACTTTCAAAATAAAATAAGCTTACTGTTATGGAGGACAATACCACAGTTTATCTCCAAGTATACCAAAGCTTAAAATGCACAAATCTGGGATTTGAGCTCAGGCTATTTAGCCATTTCATAAAAAAAAATAAACAGCCATTGAAAGACAATTTTCATTTCCTTCCCTGCTTTTTAAAAAGCTCACAGGGATCTAAATTTTTAGATAGATTTTAGTATTTCCTGAAAGCTTGCTTGTTTCTTTCCTGTTGATTAACTCAAGTCTTAATCACACTGTTTCAACATATCTAGACTTTAAAAATTTATCTGGAAACTTTCTTTCCAATTATATTGAAAAACATCAGCTTGCTGAAGGAACTAAAAAAACCCCAACATTTGTTTGTGAAAATGAAAGATAGTGAGTGTGACAACTGTCAGCACTTACAAAATGAGGATAGATTCTGTTTTATCCAGCCTGATGCACCTTCACTTTTAAAAAACTAATGAGAAAGCAACAAAAATTTCAGGAAGAGAGTTAAAAAAACCAAGTCTGAATTCACCCAGAATACTGAAGTAGTTCAGTTATAAGGCAAAAAAAAAAAAGTGACCTGTGTTTAGATAATCCACATCTCAGGGCACAAGAGGAATTTTGGGGCAAGTCTGTAGTAAAGAAGCTGCTTCCTCACTCTGCATGGTTCTTTGGGGTGCTACGTCTGCAGGGTAGGTGGAAGCAGAGGTCTCCTGGGTCCCCACTGAAGAAGCACATTGTGTATTGCTTTTCACATGAATAGTGCAAGCATCTTTACAGATGAATACCTGCTGCCTGATTTAGTCCCTCCACACTTGCAGAGAGCTCCTTCATTTACTGGCTCACTCCAAAAATGACAGAAGAGCTAATGCCAAGGTGCTGGAGGAATGCAGTCCTGTTCCTTCTCCATACACCCACAAAAAAAAGCGACAAAACAGTCTTACACTAAAAAGCCAGTTCAGCTGAGGGAGCAGGATAAAATAGACTCAACTGAACTAATAAATCATGGCATTAGGTTGGGAGGAAGGTTGTATGAAATGACAGCACAACATGCTGAGCGGTGGGGAGCTTGCTAGAGGTGAACTCATTTATACTCTTGCAGAGTAGAAGACTTCTCAGTTAACAAGTCCTAAAATAGTGTGCTGCAGTGTATAAAACAAGGTAGGGCTCGAAATAATTAGCCAAAGATGACAGATGGCAATTCCTTTCTCTTTTTTTCCTTCTCTTCTTTTGCTGTAATACCAAGTTGATGAAAGAGCTGAGGATCATTTGTTATTGTAGAAAAACTAAAAATATCTTGAAATATTCAGGCAAAATAAGTTCATTCAGATAACAGCCTGTAGCTCTCATTGTTCCTGTTCAATACCTTATACATAAGCCTGTGTGTAGTAATAGTTTTTCTCAGAATCTGAATTGCATGTGCACAGCTGAGAATTTGGGTGTTTCCAGGCTAAGGAGTATTATTTAATCAATTTATTAATTTATTTAATTTAATTGTTTGCTTGTGTTAACAAACCAGTGATCTATTCTACTGCCAGAAAACCTTCCAAAAAGTCCCTAGAGCTCACCTCTATGGCATGTTGCTTTAGTAATGTCATACAGCTGTGTGTGATGGGGGAACTAAATGATAAAGAACAGAGACTGCAGTAGAACTGACTGCACTGATGGCTACTGAAAGTGACTGAGGGGTCAGTGCTGTGTCTCACTCTAAGCAACAGCAGCATTATCTCCTATACTCTTTAGTAATAATATCTGGCATGCATTGGCTTTTTTTTAAAGGCAAGCACCTATAGATTCAAGCTAGAGATACAACAGGAGCTTCTGTCTTGTAGGACTTCTGTCACAAAAGAGGATCAGAATGCAACTGTGACCAGATATAATTAAAAATAAAATTCAGTAATTTACTCAAGGAAGGTAATAAACACTGCTTATAAAAGAAAAAAACAGTGGCATTTGCAGTTCCTTCTCCCCCCAGTCCCGGTCCCAGTAGTAATTCTGTGTGACTGGTCCTGGAGCCATGAGTATATTTAATTTTTTCAAGTGCTTAGCATAATGTTTGTGATGGGAAGTGCTAAGCCCGCCCACCAAAATGAGTCTCTTGAGCCAGACAAAGATGAATTTCAAATCAGAGGAAAGAGAAAAGGATAGGGAAAGGAAGGAAATAGCTAAGGTGAGACCAGAGATGATAACCTCTGTCCATTAACTTATGTCTGGATGCTTTATACCAAATGAAACAGGAACAAAATTCTTTCCCTACTACTAAAGCACATTTCTATAGTACTCCCCTACCGCACCTCCAACCTCAGTCCTTTAATAGAAAGAGTAAGTTAAATTTCAGCTTGCTTCTGGGCAATGGGTTTCACCCATTCTCATTACATGTCCTATTACAAATAAACAGCACCATTCAGGAGGAACCACATTCCTGTTCCAGCACAGCTTGATCCAGATGAGTCAGGAAGGTAAACAGACAAAAGCAAAAGTGAGAAAGGTTTAATAACACAATTAAAATATAACTTTATAAGCTTGTGAGCTGATGTGGCAGGCTGCTTTCAGTAATTTCCATAGGGAGTGCTTATCCGTGACTACAAACTAAAGCAATCTGGAAGCTGGCTACTCGAAGCTGTAAGGAGAGCTGCTGGAACCGAAGGCAGCTTGCTCAATTGCCTGGAGACCTCTCTTTGGCTTCCAAATCATAAATTGAAGTCTACCTCTAATTTTGCTACCTCAATTTCTCAATACCTCACTGGTTTTGGGTTTTTTTTTTCTCTTTCTCATCACTGCTTAGTATTCTAGATTCCCTAGTGAGATGCAGTAAAGACCGCTAGGACTCTGCCAGACATTAAAAAGCAGGCAACATCTGTTCAACAACTTCAAATCACTTTCTGTGTGAGGCAGCCCCCCAACAGCCTTTGTTACAGCAAGTATTTGTTGCAATCAGCCTTTTCTGCTGCTTTCCTTATCCATTCATACCCTGCAACTTTACATTGTAACCCACCATTTCTTCTAGCCAAATGTTTTATGCAAACATATCAGCCTCTGGAAAGCCAGAAAATAGCAGTTCTTACAGAGATGAACCTTCTTCCAGTGTCATGTCAAGAGCAGAGTCTGGGCAGCAAGCAGTGTGAAGATCCCTTCATCCCTGGGAATGGTCAGGGTTGTTATGTCTCTGCTCTCTTGGACAAACACTGGCTGAAGTTTGCCATGCCACAATTTAACTCCCTTCTCTCCCAGCTGCACCAGCTCACTCATTTCAGATGTGGTCCAGAGCACTAAGCAACATTTGGACAAAGCAGACAGTTTGGAGTAGGGCATGAACATGAGCAGAGTCCTCCATTATAATGAGAAAATAAACATACTCTTCCTACCTCTAGAGGATGAGTCAGAAAACCTGTATTCCTCTTTGAATTGCATGCTTTTTTTCTTCTCTTGCAACTTTATTTTCCACCTGTTCATCCCTTCCTTTTCTAGCAACACAGAGAAAAATCTTGAACAGGGACAGTCTTTATTCAAACTTCTGTAAGATCATTTATTGAACCTAAGGGTTTGAATTTAAGCCACTGACTCTTAAGAGTCTACCTGCCAGAGCTGAAATTAGTCAGTCCCCACAGACTTTAGGGAGAGCCTAACAAAGGCTAGGAGGCAGCTTGGAAGAAGGCAGAGATTGTAACCGCTTCTGCTGCTTCCACTGTTTCACTCTGCTTTAGTCACTTTTGAATTTGGGCACAAGGCTCCTGCTTTTTCACTGTGCACTGTATTCATTTCTCACACACAGCCAACCTGACTACACTCAGGTATTTAACGTCAAAAGTGTCTTGTAAGCAAAAGTGGTCATCTCGTTAATAGGAAACAAACATATTTTCAAGACTCCAGATCCAAATCAAGTTAGAAGAAGTATTAAATCAGTCCTCAGGGAGCTGGCTCAGCTTTTCAGTCTCCGTGCAGCCCTGTACCAAGCATAGTGCTGGACTAGCCAGCTCATGGGCTCGTGGTAGACGGTGTACATCCCGGTTTGTAAGTCCATATTCTTCCCTCTCCATGAGCTGCTCTGCACCCTTGATTTCTTAGTGCTCTGCACAATAAAGTGCTCCCTAGATGCAGGTCTGGATTCTCGCTGTTCATTTTCATTTTCCCTTTGCAGTTTTCAGCACACTGGGGGAATCACAACTGCCTGCTGAAGAAACTTCATTTAAAATAATCAAAACACCTTTAGTGTCTATTTCTGAAAGCTGTAATTTTATTCATGGTATTTCTATTCAATCCATTCAGAGCCTTAGGTTATGGATAGTACCTTTAAATAAAGGACAATTTGTATGTCTTTATTATAGGCATATTTCAAAAATCTTACCACGTTCCACTGACAATAATGGCATTCACTTAAGACAACTCAGTGCTGACAGCTGGTCCTCTAAGGGTTTTTTGCATGTCAACATGTAAATGAATTTTCATATCTTAATCACCTCATATTACAGTTAATATTGAATGCTCTTGTTGGATAGTTGTGTCTGTGGGCTTTGGATACTTGTTCTAGAAGTCACCCCTTCTGCAATGAAAGACTCTCAGGTCAATATAACCAAAACATAATTTAGTTTTATTTTTGAGAGAGATCTCTCTTTTCTACCTCTTATGAATAAACCCAACACAGTTTAGACACATTTACTATATAATATCTCTCGCCTGGTCTGCATTTTTAATTGTGCAAATTATGCAAGAGTCGGGTACTCACATCCTAAGTGAAGAAAAGCTGCCTTGCAAAGTCCAGCAATACTCCTGTTTTAAGGTACATATATCAGCTCTCCAGGTGCTGTAGAATCATAGAATCATAGAATCGTTTAGGTTGGAAAAGACCTTTGAGATCATCGAGTCCAACCATCAACCCACCACCACCATGCCCACTAAACCATGTCCTGATGAGTCATGTCTACGCGCTTTTTGAATACCTCCAGGGGTGGTGACACCACCACTTCCCTGGGCAGCCTGTTCCAAAGCCTGACAACCCTTTCAGTAAAGCAATTTTTTCTAATATCCAATCTAAACCTCCCTTGCCGCAACTTGAGGCCATTTCCTCTCGTCCTGTCTCCAGCCACCTGACAGAAGAGACCAACACCCTCCTCACTACAGCCCCCTTTCAGGTAGTTGTAGAGAGCGATAAGGTCTCCCCTCAGCCGCCTCTTTTCTAGACTGAACAACCCCAGATCCCTCAGCCGCTCCTCATAAGACTTGTGCTCAAGGCCCCTCACCAACTTGGTTGCCCTTCTCTGGACACGCTCCAACACCTCAATGTCTTTCCTGTAGTGAGGGGCCCAAAACTGAACACAGTACTCGAGGTGCGGCCTCACCAGTGCCGAGTACAGGGGAACAACCACCTCCCAGCTCCTGCTGGTCATGCTATTTCTGATACAGGCCAGGATGCCGTTGGCCTTCTTGGCCACCTGGGCACACTGCTGGCTCATACTCAGCCGGCTGTTGACCAACACCCCCAGGTCTTTTTCCACCAGGCAGCTTTCCAGCCACTCTTGCCCAAGCCTGTAGCGCTGCATGGGGTTGTTGTGACCCACATGCAGGACCTGGCACTTGGCCTTGTTGAACCTCATGCAATGAAATAGGCTCTCATGCTAAGGATCTGTCCCACAGCACTTTGGACTTCAACTGGTTAACATCTCTTTTTTTTCCCCCAACTCCCTTCCAAATGACACTCTCTAATATTTCTGATAAAGCATCCCTTTTCTCTGGTTTAAATTCTGCCAGAATGACTGGAACCTAAGAAAAGGACTCTGTTACTTGTCTTATGTGTCCATCAGTCATCTGGAAACTATCTATCATCTGACCTCCAGATTTGGATCACCCACACATTTGCTCTGAAACATATGTACAGGCCTTCCCTCTAACAATCCAAACTCAGCTTCAGGTTGTTTATTTTGAAAATGAGTACTGGGAAGAAAATTGAAACGGTTTAATACTTGCAAAAAAAAAAAACCCCTCCAAAAGCTATCTATCTATGTATGCATGTGTATATGTGTGTATATATATCTATAGGAAGGAAAGGTCTGCATGCAATTTGACAGGCAAACTGTTCATACTCCAAAGTTTCAAATATGTAACAAACTTCTTTGAAAATAATGGAGAAATTTGGTGGATGTGCTGTAGTGAAAAAAAACCTGACAGACCTTGGTGAAAATTTGCAAAAAAACAGGTGAGCTGAATAAAGTATGTGTGAGCCTGAATTTATAGGAAAATGCCTATTGTAGAACTTGGATACACAGTTGCTGAGGCATTTGTTTGGGTACAAATGAAGCTGCTGAATAAAGAGCCACAAGAGCACTGGGATTTGTGGACTGGGCTCTCGGTCTGAGCTGCAACAATGTAATCTATTTCCCCAATAAAACTAATTTCAGGTCTGTAGTTGGATTCTCAGAATCTGGATCTAGACTTTGTAATTTGATCCCATCCCCCTTCTAACGAGATGGAGCAAGCACAAGGTTAGCCACAAAAACTGCAGACAAGGAAGATAGTTTTGGTACTACTCTTTTGAAACGGTGACCCTGAGCATGTAACACATAATCAAAACTTGATTAACATAGAAATCCAATTACTGCTTCATTAAAGATCTTTCATTAATCTAGAAAACACTTGCAAAATGCTTGGACTTAATTTCCCAACAACTACAAATCTAAAAAACATTGTTGAGGGGTCAGATTCAATGACACAACTATTGTCTCAAAGCTATTCCTCCTAAGCCAAGGTTTGGGTGCCTTTCTTGCAGCATGCCCACCCTGGGCAGCATGCAGATCTGGCGTGACCCACGCCAGAGCCATGCCCTGTGACCAGCAGCAGAGCTGTGCTGGAATAAAAGGTCCTGGGTAATCCAGACCACCAGCCATGGATCAGCAGGACCTGCTGAAGCCAAAATTCCCTGGTGACCCCAAGATTAAGTTGACAATGCCATCCAGCTCCATTGAATAGCAACGCAGTGGCACCGAGGACCTGTCGGCATCTCTGCTAGCTGCAAACTTCCCCAGAGCTCTCGGTCCCCAGCTTGCTGCTCCCTGGGATGTGAGCTACATATCAGGAAGAGGTCCCCCAGGGCCTTGCCATCTGCCCGGCTGACTGCCCTCATCTCTATGATGATAGGCTCTATTCAAAGATCAGGATCAAAACCAGGGACGTGGCTACTTGCTGTCCTTCAGCCAAACAGGCCATCTCTTTGCAGAGGTCCACAGCAGCCTCACACTGTTGGGAAAGTGCTTCCAGAAAACAAAATGCACAAACCTGGCCCCAGTCTCTCTGGCTGCCCACCACATCACTGCTCCTGGCTGTCATCAGTGATGGCTGGGCTCACAGGCAGTCCCTTGGCCCTTCCCAGAGACCCTCTCCTACTCTTTAGACTCTTCACAGCAAGCACTTGTGCAGGGCTGACTGTTTTAACTTTTCCCTAAATAAAAACCCACAGGGCAGAAGAATCAAAGATGCTTTTTGAAATTCTGTTCCAGAATATATTTTTTAAATTTCCCTCAGCACTCCCAAATTCCTGATCCTGTGAAGCCCTTTTCTGAATGTGACACATCGCAGACACTATGTGATAAACACTTTAAAAGCATTCAGTGGTTCTTTTTTGTGGGCCTCCATGCAATCTAAGCAAACAAGAAAGGGAATACTATTACCTCATCTCATACACACCGTACTGAGTCAGGAAGAGGGGGAGTTACCTGATGAGATGTGGCTGTCTATGTCTAAGCCACTTGACTAGATTCCCTTTGTAATTAGTGGAAATGGGTCCTTTCAGATTTGTGTCACCTCATCTTAAAGTAGGCTTCTAAAACAGGTCAGATTAATTTCATCCTGATAGTGCCTGCTCATCACGACCAACTAAGAATGGGAGCCAGAGCTGACCAGCAGTATTGACATTTGCTTCTGGTTGGGTCAGTCTCGCCTTAACTCATTTGACTGGTATAACACTAGGCACATTTGGCAAAGCCAGGTACAAGACTCAGAGCCCTAAACCCCAGTCCAGGTTAGTTCCTACTTAGGCATTCCTTCTCCCAAAGCAGGATGTTTACCCACAAAATACAATTAGTTTGACTTAGGATTTCACAGCTGCATTAAAATTTCTTTCACTACCCAGAGATGAGAACCTTTGATATGTTTTTCAGTATATTTGACATGGGCATCTATCTTGCCCTCGTTTTGCATTCCTTTCACTGCTAATTTCCCTCCTAATACCATTAATCATATTTTGATTTACTCACTCCTAGAGCTGTGTGAAGGAGAGTAATCAGTCCATTCAGGGAGAATTTCAATAGTTAAAAAACCAGGTTTGCTCTGGTTTTAAACAACACCGCAGAACCATCTACAAAGCAAAGCCCCGGGGTGGCAGGCAGATGTAGAAGTGCTGCCAAAGCAGTTTGACCAGTGAGGTGGAGACGTGGGGTTTCCAGGATGCTCCACCGATGGGGCAGCCCCATAGATGTTGATTCTCAGAGAGTACCCTCTTTGTGGGCTCTCTGAGGGTAACAAGCTCTAGAAATCCTCTGGCCTCCAGGCAGCTGAACAGCCCCAACTTTCCACACCAGCACTCCTCTGTCATCCTGCCATCTGCCAGGCAGATGAGCTGGCAGAAGGTCAGACAGGTACAACGAAAACCTGCTGGTTTTCCAGCACACCTTCCTCAGAATAGGCCATTGCCACATGGCATCTCAGTTTTGCCTGAAATGCTCCAGTGGAAATATGTTCACCTGGAGCTTCTGCAGCCAGTGCTACAGATGAAACCTGACCGACAGCTGCAGGCTGAGATGGGCACACGTTGCCTGTCTCCATTCTGCTCATCGACCTGCGCACCCTTCCCTGGGGCTGAAGGTGTGCAGAGTGGCACCGATGCTCAGCTTAATGTACAGGCTGGCAGGAACACCTAGGGAAAAAAATACCCATTTTGACCACTCGCCACCCTTTGTGGACAGAGGTCTATTGGAGAGGGAGAGGTGACACTAGAAATGCAAACATCTCTTTGCTTTACCTCTTGTGCAAGCTGGGATAGCAAAATTTTAACGCCAGGAAAGTACCAGGAGTATTTGGTGGTACTTGAACTTGCCTGCATAGCCTTCTCATCTTTCTCCTGTAAAACAGACCCCTTCACTAAATGTAGAGCCTGAGTAGTGCTAACTCCCACCTGGTAATATCTCCCCTGAGCAGCCTCTGAATTGTTCCTGAGGATCAATTCCAGCAAGGGCATTCAATAGTGAGGCTTGGCGTCTCTCTGTAGAAGCACTGCTGGAGGGAAGAGGGCTTCAAATTCCCCAGCAAGGAGCAACTCCAGAATTCAAACCTGGCAATTACTAGCAGCATTACAATGTTTGTGGGCAAAAATTTCTGTGCCAATATATGTTTTCATATCTATTTTATATTTTCAGTGAGTATAAACAGAGCTAATTGGTGAATATAATACTTTGGAAAGTCTGAAGACCTGTTTTTAATAACCTTTAAAGTAGCTTCCCTTGAGAGGTTTTCTTTCATCAGTCTAAATATTTAATATTGTACTTACTGTCCTTGTTTTTAGAGAAATGCTTTAATGAAGCAAAATGGGTAATGACTTGCAAACCACTGGTTGTCACAGGAGCAGGACTTTGGAGATCATTAGAAGAAATAGAGAACCACTTATCCAAAAGGTCCTACTCTACAGGATTTTGGATCCTGTCCTGTAATTGTCCCCAGCTGTCAGTGGTTCAGGAAATCCATGGAGTATAGGATTAGTTTTCTAAGACATAATACTACCAGACTTCCCAAGACTACTTTTTATTCGCAAATAAGTCCTCTCCTTTCTCCTGGCTGGACTTTTTCCATTGAATTATTTTCTTAGTTTTTAACTAAACAACCTATATAAATATATATATATGTATAAATGTATTTGCTGAATATGTATATTATTTATTATATACATAATAAAGAACCATGAGAGCCAACTAGCTATAGAAAATAAATTATGAAATGAAATACATTGATTTATCAACATTAAAAAGATTCTGCATTGAAATTTTTTAATTAACTGGCATGTGACATGCAGAAAAAAAATGCAGCTAGTTTGTGGAGTCGGTTATTTTAGAGAAAAGGGAAAATGCTAAATGCTTGACTTCATGTCTCCATAATTTGACTTCTTATTTTTTCCCTCTTTTCAACCCTTCTAAATTACCACTACCAAATTTACAGGGGTACACAACAAAATTAAGCAATCCTTATGAAAAGCCCGGACTTCTAGAACAAGACAGTACGCAACACAGCATACGGAAAGAGAATTCAGGCATGGCATTATGTGATACCACTGGAAGCTAACAGTAAAGGGAAGGTTTTCAGAGGAAGAATATCTGTTTCATGAGAAATGCAAAAAAATAAAAAACTAATGAAATACCTTAGATTTGTATAAAACAAAAATTGAGCTTCTGATCCTGCTATTAGAGATACTGAATTTGACACATTGTGTGTTCTTCTTTCTACAGTTTTTCTCACTTGCCTTGCCTTTGCTTTTTAGGTGTTTGTTCATATAAAACTAAGCAAGAGAAAACAACAGGCTTTACCTTAAACCACTAACATATCTAGATAAGGCTCAAATCACACAGAAACTGAAACCATCCTGGGAATCCTGGGAAATCTGCTCTCGGTGTTACAGCTATTAGTACCCATTCAATGGTTTCAGTCCCAGATTCAGGAAAATTTCCCTGTTTGTGCCAATGATAAGCATAAGTTTCATTATGTCATTGCTTAAAGTTAGCTATCTTTTCAGAACTTCCTTGGCTCAATAAGGACATTAAAGCAGATAGTTAAACACTTTCCCAGTTGGAGTCTTTTCTTTTTTTTTTTTTCTCCCATAAAAGTGGCTATAAGTTTTCTGCCATTCAGCATATTCTTGTCAGAACATGATTTCTATGTTTCTAAAATCTTTACTTTTCTGTCTAATATCTTGTATTTTAATAATGATTCACTATTATGTACCTACAACTACGTCTTAAATAATTCCATCATAAACCAGGTGTTATGTTCCTGTCAAAAAATAATAAGTCTTCTTAAAAATGACCAGCCGGTTTTGTGTGTATCAGATGAATCAAAGTACACACTGGGCAGGAGTTCTGTTATGTTTGGGAGAGTTTCAGGATCTTTCAGCTTGGGTGGAAATGAGTAGAGCTTTTTCAGAATTATGGTTTGCTGAATGAGAATAACTTTGATCTTTGAAGTTGCCTAACTTATGCCTTAATCACCTTTTTTTTTTTCTTATTTTTTTACAAAGTTACAGCTATGCTTTACTACCCAAAGAGTTTGTGAAAGAGTGCATGTATGTAGACTGTTTCAGTAAAGCTCATTAGAATAGGCTTGATTTTAATGACACGAATAATCCCATTCTGAAAGCAAAGAATTCAAGAATACAAACATTTCAAAGTGAACTTCAAGGGAAAAAAAGGCTGAGCTTGAAGTTAAGTTTATCCTTCAAAATTTTGCTCAACTGGGGCCCTAGCACAAGATTCAGGCTGCCAAAACCTGCCAAGCTGTCCAGACCTGAATCCCAAAGCACATTTTGGTGGCTCAGGCCAGCACTGCCTTCCACCTGAGGATCAAGATTTACCCAGAACTCGCATTTTTAATCCCAAATTTCCCCGCATAGACAGGTCTAGGCACACAGGTATATGCAGAAGCAACTTCATTTGAGGAGTCAGGTGCTTTGCTCCTACCTAATCTTCACACAACTGAGACCCAAAGCAAGAACATACCTACACGAGGAAGCAGAAGACAAAGTTGTTGGAGGCCATTAACTTTCCTCTTTTTCCTCTTTTGTTAAGCAGTCTCCAGCTACTACGGACTTAAACACCCCTGGCATTCCCATTATATTTGTACCCTTACTGTCCCCCTTCCTCCCAGAGGTCAAACTCTGCCTGCGGCCAAAACTCTGGAGTGCAGCAGGATGTCACAAGCTCTCTTGATCCGGCTCAACTTGCATTAACTGCACTTGCCCAGCATAGAGCAGCAGCTTGGGCATTTTTATCAAAAACCATAGCTGGAGGAGCTACTGTCTACTTTTTGTAGAAATCCTAGTGGTTAGATTTTTTAAAGCAGCAGAAGACTTGAGATCAAATCTCTTTTCACTCTAAACAGTTTTGACACTGTAACTCCCACTTCACAGAAGAAAATCCAAGTTGCCAGGCTACAGGAAGGAAAACTGACCACTCTTCTTTCCCAAGATGAGCAGATGAGTAGCAAGAACAACAGGCCACCAGCAAAGCAAGTGAAAGGCGGTATGATGTGGTGACATTATGAATGAGGACATGCAGAAATGAGTAGCATGGGCCCAGGTTCTCATTTCCCTAGATAATTCGGGGCTTTTATTCACCAATTGAAATATAAAAACTAAATGGTTGCATTAACTGGAACTGCATTAAATGTCTGAATTAGAATATATTATTTTAAGAGACTATAACTACAAGTGGTAATCTAAGTATAACTGTAACCACGCAATATGTGTAATTGAAATAGAGCACTGTGTTGGCAAAACATTAGACTGTTTCCTAGATCTAAGCTGCATGGATCCGGTAAGCAGAGATTGTAAAGCTTTTGCATTAACTTACTGAAGCTCCTATCACAGATTGTAGAGGAGAAGACAGTCACACTGAAGCCCGCTCAAATAAGTGTTTCTTGAAGAATGACATGTTGTTCCCAACTCTCTTGTCTAATTAAAGACCCAAAACATTATCCTACTGAAGCTGATGGCAGTACTCACTTGACATCAAAGGGAATCAAGATTTGCCATTCTTTTATGAAGAATTATTTTTATTGTATGATTAAAAACAAGCAAGGCAATTCACAGTGCATCACGCGGTAGTACTTTTGTCTCCAGGTGATGGCAGACTCCAGTTCTGTCGTGCCTCAGAGGTCCCACCTGAAGCCAAGACATCAGCTCAATACTGAGGTTGCAGTATCTGAACCAAGCTACAGTCACCTCCAGAGACAGCAGCTCTGACTGGAACCCCGTCCTGCTGTGCAACTGGCAAACATGCTAGAAGACTGAGGAGCTTAACAGACTAAATAGAAGGATAAAAGATCTCCATTGTGCAGATAAGAATTGAGACAAGTGCAGACTGGCTCACCTGAAGTCGCACAGTTGAGCTCCAGTAAAGCAAGGGAAGGTTCCCCAGGTTCATCGCTGCAAATCCAGAGAGACTATTTGGGTGCAGATGGCACTTTGACCTTCATGATAAAAATTTTGCTTGGATCTCCTGGCTTTATGCTATCTTATGTCATCTCTAAAATAAAGAGAAAACAAAAAAGTGAAAAACCTCCTCTCTCCAAATTCTGTGCCCAGCGCTTTTTTTTGCCAGAGTGTAACGGAAGCTAGCTTACAAGCAGGGCATAAATTCTTTGTTAGGGAAAGAACTGTGAAAAATTAGGGATCACACCTGAGTCTGGGAAGTCTTTGCTCCCAAACAAGTGGGAAAATGGGGGAAGAGACATAACTTTAAAATAACTGTAATATTAATTGATTACTATTCTCCAGATGAAATGCTGAACAATAACATCTCTAGCAGCTCTATGGCCAGGGAATGGGGTGGAAATTGAATCAAATAAGACAAAATTTTCTTTCTCCACAAGATAGATATATTATAACTTGAATTATTGGCAAGGAAATATTTTTGCACAGTTTATTTAGAGTTGCTGCTCTATAGATATCTGCTATTTCAGTCATAGTATGTTAAGATAACTCTAAATGAGAGGTACTGTGTGAAACCAAACTCTAGACTGTATTTTGTATTTTAATCAGGATTCTTTCACAAAATATTCCATTATGGCTAATGAGATATTAGCAACGAATGTGCTAGAAAGGACAGATGGGAAGATAGTCAACTATCTAAATCAGAAGATTTTCAAAGTGCAGTAAACAAATTATTAAGCACACTTCTCTGGCTTAATGCCAACCTATACTCTAGGGAATTGGTCAAAGAGTGGATCATGAAAAGCTTTTTGGGAGCAGCTAAATTCTACAGCTGTGGTCTTTGTTTTTCTAGTACTTTGCAAGAACAGAAGGGGGAATTACGAAAGCGTCTATCGTACACTACCCATAAGCTGGAAATGCTTGAAACGGAATTTGATTCTACACGTCAGTATCTTGAAATAGAATTGAGACGTGCTCAGGAGGAACTTGAAAAAGTAACTGAAAAACTGAGAAGGTTAGTAACTAACTTTTTGAAATAAACAGAGGTATTAGGAATTTACAAGTGACTGTGTTAAAAACATATGTAAGTAAAAATATGAACATATGGTCTCAAACATACTTCATTTATTATTTATTGATTACACAGTGTGTTTTCACATTGAATATATATTTCACTTATCTGAATATCTATTACATACCACATGAAGTTATTTACATGTGACATGTAAGATGTCTCTGTATTGAAAGTAAATATGCAAATAGAAATATAACTATACAGGTGCATATATTACATTGTTTATGTGTAAACATACATGTGGGTTACTGCCACATTGTGTAACACATACAAAGGTTATAAACACACTACATATATATGCTTATACTGTATATAGACAGATAAATGTTTTTTAATGACTTTGGCTGCATATTTTCTGTTGTTACTCTCCATTGCACTGATACAAGAGAATAGAATTTGGCCCTCCATCACTCAAAACTGAGACTATGTTCAATTCAAATAATATTATGACATTTCACATTATGGTATAGCAAATCATTTACTTTCAAGTCCCAGGCAGAATGGAATGATACTGAAAACCTATGATTTAAAATTGTTGAAGCTGTGGTATGGTGCAATTGCAAATTGGGGGCCTAGTTAATGTTAATGACAAATTAGAATAAGCATGCACTCCAGACATTCATGGCACTGATTAAACTGGTCTGTAAGCTAGCTTTAAATTTATCAGTGATTCTTATTCTCCATTTTTTCATTTGTTTGCAAAACTTCTGAACCTACAATGACCCACTGTGGTGGGTTGACCCTGGCTGGACACCAGGTGCCCACCAAAGCCCCTCTATCACTCCCCCTCCTCAGCTGGGCAGGGGAGAGAAAATATAACAAAAAGCTCATGGGTTGAGATAAGGACAGGGAGAGATCACTCAATCAATTACCATCATGAGCAAAACAGACTCAACTTGGGGAAATTATTTAATTTATTACCAATCAAATCAGAGTAGGATAATGAGGAATAAAACCAAAACTTAAAACACCTTCCCCCCACCCCTCCCTTCTTCCCAGGCACAACTTTACTCCTTATTTTCTCTGATTCCTCCCCCTGAGTAGTGCAGGGGGATGGGGAATGGGCGTTACGGTCAGTTCATCAGACGTCTCTGCTGCTCCTTCCTCCTTGGGGGAGGACTCCTCACTCTTCCCCTGCTCCAGCGTGGGGTCCCTCCCACGGGCGACAGTCCTCCATGAGCTTCTCCAACATGGGTCCTTCCCACGGGCTGCAGTTCCTCATGAACTGCTCCAGCAGGGATCCTTTCCGTGGGCTGCAGTCCTTCAGGCACAAACTGCTCCAGCGTGGGTCCCCCGCGGAGTCGCAAGTCCTGCCAGAAAACCTGCTCCACCGTGGGCTCCTCTCTCCATGGGGCCACAGGTCCTGCCAGGAGCCTGCTCCAGCACGGGCTTCCCAAGGGGTCACAGTCTTCTTTGGACATCTCCGTGCTCCACCATGGGGTCCTCCAGGGGCTGCAGGTGGATATCTGCTGCACCGTGGACCTCCATGGACTGCAGGGGGACAGCCTGCCTCACCATGGTCTTCCCCACAGGCTGCAGGGGAATCTCTGCTCCAGCACCTGGAGCACCTCCTCCCCCTCCTTCTTCACTGACCTGGGGGTCTGCAGAGTTGTTTCTCTCACATGTTCTCACTCCTCTCTCTGGCTGAAGTTTCTGTGCCACAGCAACTTTTTTTCCCCTTCTTAAATCTGTTATTCCAGAGGCGCTACCACCATCGCTGACGGGCTCAGCTTCGGCCAGCGGCAGGTCCATCTTGGAGCCGTCTGGCCTTGGCTCTGTCAGACATAGGGGAAGCTTCTAGCAGCTTCTCACAGAAGCCACCCCTGTAGGCCCCCACTACCAAAACCTTGCCATGCAAACCCAATACATCTCTTTATGCAGGAATGTATTTGTGTTTCTTGTGAGGACTTTCCTAAACTGATGTAGATAATTGAACTGTTTGATTTAGTTTGTTGGATGAGTCAAAACAAAATTTAGAATGAATCATTCCAGGGCTATACCCAAAGAAATATTTTTAATTCATTGCAGAAGGCAAAAACCAAACCAAAACAAAGCCACATCTATCAAGAGCAGTCTGAAGGTTCTCCATATTGTTTTCTTGCTAACAATATTTTTCCTATCACTTCACTTGGAGCAGAGCTATTGAAACTAGCTTCGGTCTTGACATAATTTTGTTCCAATATATTTCAGCTATAAGGACAGGAAACATTGGTGTACTCTTTTCTCCCGAAACATTATTTCAGGCACAGCTGCCATAAATCCTACATTATATTTAGCAGAGGGGCTGACCATCCCACTTCTGTTAAAAGAAAGGGTCTTCCTAGTCAGTAGGAAGCCTCTTATCAACTTCACTGGGCACTAATAAGTTAAGCACCCTTCAAAACTCAGGCCAGAAAGTCATTTTTTGCTCATGGCAAAGCCTAGCACTCATACCAAATATCAGATTAGTAAAACTGACTTTCCAATATTCTAATGGAACATTGTAACATATTATGAAGAAAACTTATATTCAAAATTATGTTTCAGGCAAGTGATTACTCCCCTGAAGACATATCATATTGGAAGCCCAAAATATTTTATGAGGTGAGCTTTAAAAATGTTTCTATTGAGAATAGCAAGGCATACTGCAAGTTGAACAACTAGATTTCTCAACCTGGAGAAGGATAACGTCTGAAACAAAACTGTCATCCAAAAGCATGTCAGCAACATGTCACAGAGGAACATTGGTATGAGAAAAACAAGGAACTAGAATTAGTTTCAATAATGTGTCTTTTGCTTTATTCACTGCACAGGGAGAGAAATTTAGCCCCCTAATAAATAAGCCCTGTGTAACAAGATCCCACTTGTGTACTAGAGACTATTTCTGTTATTAAACTTCCATTACTGTTAAAGTGCAGAATTTTTCCAAGAGGCTGAATGGCCATCCTTTTCTACTCCTTTCTGAAAGCCTTTATTGTCAATTTATCCAGACTTACCTGTGTTGCTGCTAGGCCTTCCCTCTCTTACCCAAGCAGGGAGGTCATTTACATGACTTGGTGGCCAAGTTTTTGACCTCTCTACAAACAGAGGTGGTCTTTTTCTTTGGGCCCAGTGGGAGCAAGATCAGGGCAGTGCTGAGTGGCTTTGAAAATATTAACTGTAAAGCATAGGTTCAGCTTTGAAAAGTGACTGAAAAGAGATTGGGCATTTTATATACCTCACAGTGATCCCCTATCTGACATGATCGGCATGGGTCTTTTAAGTAAAATTTTAAAAATATTCAAATACCAGTCTTGGAACCAAAACTGATCTCCAAAGGGCATGTTGCGTTTCCTGCTTTAGACCCTACCCCAGGTAACAACTTGGCGAGGTCCCCAACCCAGCTTTTACCAGAGAGTAAAGTTATTTTAAGATGCAAGAAATAAACCCCTACAAGCATATATATAGCACTGAGATTAGCCCCCACACATAATTGTTTCACCAAAAGCAAGACATTTCATGGACTGAAGGGGTGTTCTGAACAGGAATCCTGTAGCGGTATTAGCTTTGGAATAAATGGGGGAAAACTCTCTTGTTTTCATAAGGAAGTCAGTGTAACTTGTGACAACAGAGAGGGAAAAGGTCTTTTGAACAAGAAGTTACTGTTTTAACAGTCACCCTTCAAAGCTAAACTGCACTCTGGGTGAAATTCTTTTCTTTAGAGAAAGTCAGCCCAAGCTTGTGTTTTACTTTAGATATATTTCATGGCCTTAAGAGGGCTTGAGACTGAGTGGAAGCAAAGAAACAGAGGCTTTTGCAAACTTCCTCTTTAGTGGTGATCTGCAGTCTTTCTTAGAGAGGAGTGTGTTGCTTGCTGGGTTAAAGCACAGATATGCAATATTCAATTTGATCAGAATACTTTTCATCAGGCCCTAATTTAGGTGAGAACCTAAACATGCACTTAATGCATGCACATATATACACTGGAGGCACATGGGCATCACCTAATAATAATATGAACAACACAAAAAGCTTTCAAAAATGATAAGTTATTGATTCACAGGAGTTTATTCTTAAAACAGTTTCACAGGGTAGTGAAGCTGAGCTATTCTTCACTTTATTTACAAAGCCAGATTCACAACATTAAAATGTTTCATACTTCACAAGGTTCAGGTGTATTTTTTCCTCAAAGAGGGTTAAGCTACCATTTGCTCATCTGATCATTTTCAAATTGGAATAATTTTCCCTATTCCTCCTTTATTTAGTGTTGCCCAAAGATTGATTTGATTACCCTGTTCCTCTTTTATCCCTTTAACACTTTCTTCCCTATATTTCTGGGTCCGTTTCTCTCCTTGCCACCCACATTTGCTGACACTTCTTTTGGCACAGTGGATTTCCAATTTGGGTTTTATGCGTATATGTGCATGTGTATGTACTTGTGTATGTGTGCGCGTGCTTGTGCTTATTTTGACTATCTTTTCATAATGTTCTCAATAGAAACACTTTTTGAAGCTCAGCTTCCTACTTACTATAGATTTTTTGCTTAGATTGGATTTTATTTTACTGGGAAAAGGTCAGTTTTTTCAGTGCAAAATGAATGTGTTTGTTAGAGAACTAGGGTTTGTGGGTTACTTTCACCTAAACATATAACAGAGTAAAATTTGCTGGGCGAAGACAAAAGAAGTTACAAGCAGAGAAGCAGATTGTAATAAGCTCATGCAAAACCCCTCTACCATCTATGGATGGAAGTGTTGCCAGCCAAGAATAATTATATTAATGGTAACCAATCTTGCAGTCATCCATATCAAGAGAAAAACAGTGTCAACAGAAGCTGAGGAGCAAACCCAGTGATATGTTGCCCCAGTCATAAGCCAGATATCCAAGTAACAACTACTGCTGGTAATTAATGATCTTAAAGATAGGGAAAGGGAACCTTCAATGTCTCCCTTGAGCTCTCCACATAGGTCTATACTGCAGAACAGACTAGGGTACAGAGAGGCCTTAGCTAGAAAAGTCCTGAACTAATAATTTTTTTCCGCTTTTCTTTCAGGAATTTATGCAGATGCTTTTGAACCCGTGCAAACTTTTAGGAGGTTGCAGGTGCTAAAAGTTTATATTGGTTTTACACCATGTCTAGTTGAGCTGCAAGCTGCCTAGGTGCAAAGCATGTTTAACATTTTATTTTGTCTTACTAGAGAAAAACAACAGACCATGACAGACGAGATACTGGGGCACCTCTGGTCTCAGCCAGCAGGCCCTATCTTACTTTTCTAAATCCTTGTTCCTTGCACCACAGCATGCAGCCTTACCAGCAAAACATAACTATGTTAGTGCTGAGTAGGTGTTTGCAGGCGAAGCCAGTTTAAGCCTCCTTGCTTCCACTGGTTTACCAAGATCATCTCTGCCTTCTCCTTTGCCATGAAAAGCTGGGTACCAGGTACCCTAAGATTTCTCTCTGTTGTGTGGACTCTGGTTAAATAACTGTGAAAGTCTCAAGTATACCTAGAGCTGCACAAATAAATATCTATACAGAGGCTTAGTAGCAAATGCTGCATCTAATAGGAGCACGGACAATGCAGAGATCTGTAAACTTCAGTCAATCCTTTAAGTCACCTGGGCTTTTACACAATGGCACTGTGAGAACTGGTGAGAAATGACCAAGCCGCAGATTAGTACAAGTCTCGCAGATTTTCAGCCCATTTGAGTCACCAACTTAGCAAACACTCTTTACCACAGATCTGCCTTACAGGGAGGAAATCTCTTCTCAGCAGCTCTGTAAAATGTACAGGACACTGCAACTTCCCTCAGACTCACAATGCATGTTTGAAACGGCTGCCCTGAGTCTGGGCTGACCCTCGGTACCCCAGGGAGTTTCACCCGTGGGGATGTCATTATTTCTGCCCACAGAGCAGCTGTCCTCAGCACAGACCTCTCCTCCCAGGTCTGTGCAGCAGATGTTATGGTATTACTGGGAGCCCCAGCAGGAGCTCTGCATGCCTCATGAGGGGCACCGCAAGATGCTGGCCTGCCCCCGAATGGAGAATTTTGATCATTTAACTGGAAAGAAAATCTCCATGGCAACAGAAGCAGGGAGAGACACTTCACTCTCAGGAGGGGGTGGGCTGGACCCCTTGGTTAGCAGCCATGGCATGGTTCAAATGCAGGTCTTTGTTCCAATTTCAACAGTCAGTCCTAACCATACGATAAACCAAAGCAACTTCTTTAATCCCAGTCCCTTCCTGATCATCATGGAAATTACATCCAGATCCAGGCTTCTCAGAGGAAGTGGCTTTCTGCTGAATGAATGTGTATTACATCCGAGTTCACTCTTACAGTGAACGCACTTGCCCATTACCTAAAGTCAACTCACTGCTGAAAGTACTTCGACCTATTGACCTAAGTTAGGTTGATTCCCAGTACAGACATATAGATATATTCAGACAAACTTTTTGCAGCAGAACTTCTAACATTTGCTTTAGATTTTTCACCTCAGATCCTGCTGAGGTGATATGTACAAACAAGAACAAGAAGCTACCCTCCTTGCCTTCTGTGAAGAAAAGGCACAGCTACTACCAAAATAGCGATATTTTTCCCACAGGCTGCACGGCTTGTTCATTACAATACTGAGGTTACCATCTAAGCAAACTAAAGATGTACAGACTGAAACTTTTCTTTGATGTATTGCTCTGGAATAAGCAGGGAAGTCTCATTTTGTGAGTCCATTCAACCTCTCAGTGCTGATAAAAATAAATACCCACCTTTTTCCAGGCTAAGCTATCTAAATGCATTTCCTGAGGAAAGAGGATGTGTTTAGCTCTTGAGAATAGGCAATTCCTTGAACTTCTGTCAAAAGAAGGAATATTGTCCTCTAAGTCATGTGGGGATGCCCACATGTCGCTTTTGCTACAGTCATTAGATTTCTGCTGCAATTCTCCTTATTAAGAGCTCCATAAATCTTTTCCTGTACTAAGTATTCAGCTCAAGCTTCCTGTCTAACATATTATTCCTGAGCCTGATGTAAAGCTACAATCTCTTTGTGCAAGTTCCCATGCTGCAATGCATGTCTGCACACAAGTGCAGAACGGCAAACATATTCACTTCCTGGTGGAATTTGCTGCTAAATATAGTAAGCAAACATGACATAGAAGTTTGCTTAGGAAGTAGGTGGTAATTGCATTTCAAAGAAAGACAACCACTGACTGGGAACAGGAGTGATAAGAAAATAGATTTCAAGTAGTGCAAGCCAATGTTTTGTACTGATGTGAAAATTACAAGTAAAAAACTACACGAAAAACAATGCATTCAATTACATGATATCATCTTTGTTTTAGGATACAAAACAATTACCTAGCCTTACAAAGAATTAATCAGGATCTGGAGGATAAACTTTACAGAATGGTAAGTTATCATAAGTGAACTTTTTTTTTTTATATTAAATGTGGTTTTATGGTTCTGTCACAAAAAATCCCTTCATGCTCCAAATGCAGTATGCTTAAAAAAGATATATGCCTTTATCAGTATCATGATCTAGAGCTCAAGCTGTGTACGACGGCATAGCTCCATCAATTTAAATGGAGATTGCATTGGCTGATGATCTGGCTGAGTAAATTGTACCTTTAAAATAATCCTGGTTAATTTAGTTAATAACTTCATGGGTTTTAAATATTTATGTTTTCATTAAGTAACAAATTTAAATAAGGTAATCTAAGGTTTTCTCATGCTTCTTAGATACTTTCAGTCAGCTTTTATTAAGTGATTTAATAGAGCTTGGATGGTCTGACTTTTATATGCTGTCATAACTATCAATCTCAGTGTATTAATTTCCGATCTGCATGTGTCTGCAACTACAATGTCAATGTCACTGTCACAGGCCAATTAATAACTGAGTGAGGAAATCACTGCACCATTTATGGGCTCCACATCTAAGACTAATATTGCAAGACACAGCACCACTCATTCAAAATAATTTGAAGATGTTAAAAAAACCGACAATGCCTTTAGTGCCCTGGCTCATTGCTAATGCTGCTGGGACATCATACTCACTGTTAGGAGAAAATTTACAGAGAAATGTGAGGGTAATGTTTAAAGAAGGAAGGAATGACAGTTTTGCACTTCCAAAGATCTTTAGGTCGTGAGCACAGCCTGAGCTGCTTCCTCCTCCCCTGGGTCAGTACGATCAGTTGTTCCCTCCTCCCCTTCTGCCCAGCCCCGTACCCGGCACCGCCCCAGCAAGCACAGTGCACACACACAAATAACACGGTTTATAGGTCCTGATGTACAGCTATAAGGATGCTAGGATAAGCCCACCTTTTACATAAGTGTCCTATGTAACATTTGCATGGGTGGGCAGCTTGAAATGAGGGGAACAGGTTACTGTGCTTTGAGAGTAAATAGGGACTATGGCAACATACTAGAGAGACACCAGCCTTTACTAAGAAACAGGAAACAAATCTTTGAAAATGTCATCGTTCTTATCTCAGGAGTCTGTTTAAATAGCTGACAATGAATAGAGTACTGATGCTTTGTAACTGGCTAACAACAGGGCAGAGTTACAGCTGGGTTATATGATATTTGTTCATAAATATACGTATAAACACTGTACAAGCGTAAATAACATTTGATCTCATGCTATTGGGTTTTTTCCTCCACTCTTCCTTTGTTATATTCTTTTTCCTTTTACCCAAATCACTTAGGGATTTTGTCTTCATCTGTGGCCTAGCAGTTATTACATATGCACTACAAAAGATAAATAAAGTAGAGGCATTCTGACTGGTAAATGAAATAAAAAGATTAGAAACATAGAAGGAAGGACTCCAGAAAATCCATGCTTTTTTATCAGGTATTTCAGATCAAAGCAAAGAATTTTTAAACTGCATTTCAGCATCCACTTAAAACCCTGAGAAATTATTTCAGAGAACAGCACAGAAAGAAGGAAGACTGGTTCTATGGAGCACTGTACCTTTCTTTCTCCCACCAATATGAAAGTCATTGAAGATAGCTTTAGAGCCTTGAAGAAGATCAACCAGGCTCTGTACGCCACTTAACTCCAGACTGCTTTGCCTTCTGAAACACTGAAACTGAAGACATAAACCAAAACAAATGTCAAATGGCAACTCTATTAAAAGCAAAAAGATGAGGAAAATAGTACCATATTTGATTTAGATCAGCCAAACCATTTGATTTTCAGGGCACTCCAAAAACCTTCAATACTTCAGAGAAAGTTGGATTAAATAACAGCTGGTCTGGTTAATCAACAGCTTATGGTAGACTGGGCTCTTGGATACCTTTCTCTCCCTTTCCTGCTTAGGAGGAACAGCTGTGTTTATTTTTTTGTCTAATTTAGTCAGTTTGCCATTCCAAAATCAAAAGCCTTTGATTTCTCTACCTTTATACAAATCCAAATATATAAACCAGCGGTTTACTTTCTCCCTCTGTCTCCTACCCCATCCCTCTATATACACACATATTTATGTATACACACACATATATATATACACACTCAGATTCTTGCACAAGTTTTGACCATATAATGTGTCCAAATGCAACAAGTAGGGAAAAGAAGACTCCCGGCACAGTGGTCCCTCGTTCCCCCTGCCTGCAGGTGACCTGGGATGCTCCCAGGAGACTACTTTCTCCCTGCCCTTACAGGTGACCCACAACTCCCCCTCTCCAGGGACTGGCCCCAGCTCATAATTCATCTAGGACTCCACCTTGGCCTCCCTCTTCTAATGTTTTTTGGTATCCTGAATTTTAAAGACTTTCATGCCTTCTATTGGTATAAGGGATGTAAAAAATAATCATTAATTCATCAGCAGTCACAGAAAAGAAGCTGAAGTAGCAGTTATTTTTCTTCTAGGCTCTGCTTCCTTTTGAGTGCTAATCTATAAAATATTTAAAAATATTTGAAAGCACACTTCTGATCACAGCAAATGGTATCCAACTGAAACCTCTGTCACGTCAGAACTCAAAATAAAAATGTAAAATATAAACCACAGTGTCTATGTTGGCTAAGAGCTAAAAAATGCAATCCTGAAATCAGGGGAGACTTTGCTGTATTAAACTGGGGGAGACTAAACACATGGCACAGTAGAGGCAGATGTAGCACAGAACTAAAATTCTGCTGTCACTACTCATAAAACTCCTGTTCTTACCGCAGTCGGGGTCTTCAGCTGGAGATTTGTTTGGTCTTGCAACCACTGGTTAAACAGGGGAATATACAGGCTGTCTTCTTAAATAATTAAGATTTATAACTCTTTTATTCCATTCAGATGTGGGAAAAGACTAAGCAGAGTCCTCAAATTTTGCACTGTGATTCCACCACAGGACTGTTCAGTTAAAGAACTTTTTATAATATCTAGTTCCAGTTGTCACCAGTAATCTTCACTTTCCCTTACAGTTTTCTGAGTTTCCAGAGGGGAACCAGCAGATAAATCAATGCACCCACTTTGTAAACCCTTACTCACACATACCCCTTGGTCTGCCAACCCGTCTCCTTGAGGGCCTGCTGCCAAACCGAAAGCTCCGGTTCTTCACAGTGTCATCCCCAGTTCTGTTGGGTTTGGTTCCTGTTTTTAAGGAAGGAAGTTTCTTTCTTCTCCCTCAGTGCCAGTTCAGGACCTGTCGGTAGCATAGACAATACCGAGTGCTGTCAGACATCAGTTCAGACTGCTGTCAGTCCAGACATGTCTGGACTCCTACACTCTGCGGTGTAGGAGATGCTGGGCACCAGCTCCGCCAGCCCTGCCAGGCTCCCCAGCGCAGCCCCAGCCACTGGGGCTTTGGTTCTCGCCTCTGCAAAGCCAGCATCATCCCTCTGCACACAGTGCACTGTACATTTTATCATCTATCAAGGTAAAAACTGTTACATCACAATAATGCCTCACTTTTCACTTACATTAAGGCAGGCTGGGGGGTGTGGCTCAGCCATAAATTTGGAAGAAATTATTATATAAACCAGCACTAAAGAGGGATTTGTGTTAAGGAAGATCAGGTCTGAAATGCTGCACTATCTGAGCACTGCACTGATTTTTATCCTGTTTCTTCCTCTGCCTATGAGCTGGAGAAGGACTAAGAGGGACAGCAAATACTTTAAGAGTATTTAATTAAGAGTTGTTTATCCAACTCTTAAATATCTGGGGCTTTCCAGTCTGCTGGCCACAATATATACCTAAGCATCTCCAGCTGGGGAAATCCAAAGATGAATTAAATATGAGCTGGGCAATTTTAAGTGGTGCTCTGAGACTTTGTGTCAGGGGAATGTTATTTTAAAGGAAGCAGCTTGCTGGGTGCCCAGGCCAGGAAGGTAAAGAATATGGAAAGTAGTGAGGAATTTGATGAACAATTTCAGTCAGGCATTAAAAGCATCTAAGTACCGAGGCCAGCCCAGTGCTTTGGCTTTGGAATTTAAACCAGTCACTAGATTGCACCTGAGTCTCCCATAACAGCTACCAGTCACCCCATAATATGGTTTAAATCATAAGTGAAAGATGAAGGCAATGGAGAAAAAGCCTATTTCTGACACAAACCTAAGGAAAGCAGGAGCCCAGCATGTTTATGTTCTTGCATGGAACATGACGACTTTGACAGTGACTTTGAATGGAGTGATTTAAAGCACATCTTTTTAATTTTCTTTCCTTTATGAAGATTAAGTTCCTTCCCCCCCACTGTATGGCCCATGAAAATCAAATAGAGATGACCTAAATATACTTAAAAGGATTCGCATCCCAAAGACAAGAAAAGTTTAGAGTCAGCTCAACCTGACAGGCTCATTTGCTCACATTCAGTGAAGACAGCTGTGAATTTCAAGAGAAATTTATACTGGTTGGTTAGTTAAGGCAGAAGCCAGAGAAAGTCTGTGCTTTGTGGACTAAAACAACTGGAAAATAACATTTCTAAGGAAGGAAATGACCATAAATGCCACAGAAACTAGTCATTTATAAAAATAGCAGTTGAAAAAATGCATTTTAAGAGGACTTCAGGTTTCATCTTTTTATCCTTACAGGCATTTTGTCCTAAAGATCTCCATCTCTCACTAACTCTTTTCAAACTAATTCTCCAGGTTAAAAAATTATTGCTAAATAGGTGATAGGACCACCCTTTTAAACCTACACACATTAACACCTGTAGCAACTACACAGGCTCAGACTGAGTAGATCCATTAGTTTTGCAGTCAAATAAATGAATCCTCCTGGGTAAATTGGGAACATGACTCCGCCTTGCACGAGCAGCAGGCTTTCAGACATCTTCAGTCCTTTCTCTCTCTCTCTCTCAATAGAGATTCAGTTCCTATTGTTATCCCATTGTTATGCAGCTGGCAGGGTGATCCTTCTTCCCAAGGGACTCGTAAGGCAGTCCAGCCTCTTCCTAATTGCTGTAGATGAACACAACATCATGAGAGACTGTTCTGGAAACCACTTTCAATTTTTTCCAAAGCCATGGGACTATTCTTCTACTCTCTCTCTCCGTCTTAGTAGGACATCTTCCACAAGTACGAGAAGCCTAAGGAAGCTATAAAGTGACGATGGACACTTCTCACTTCCAACATCATCTCTGCTGCATGATGACAGAACTCTTTCCTTCTCAACATGTGTCTTATCTCTTGGCCCCCGGTATGCATTTCTGATACCTGAGGTTTTCAATCATTTTCTTCATCCTGATCTCCATGGGCTGGTCTCTGTCTCTCAGGGCACCTCCTGGGGCTACCATCTTGATCAGCTGGAAATAGAAAAATCTGTTGTTTTCAAAGTAGCTGAAAATAATAGAAATATTTCTGGGATGTGGGTATCTTTGACCTTTGCACTTCTTGTAAGTGCCTTGGTCCTTTGTGATTATCTGCCAATTCACCACAAAGAAAGGGAAAGCAAGAAGTAAGAATAAGCCTGAAATGGTGGTCTGTAGCAGGCACTTCACATCTCAAAGTCCTTCACAAAAGCTGGTGTCATCTATGAATGTGGAAAACAAGGCACAGAAGAGGGAAGTGTCTTAGCCAAGGTCATCAAGAAGCAAGGAGCAAATTTCCACGTAACTTCTAGGCCTTCTCTATCCAAATCCACTGCCTACAAAAAAGATCAAAAGACTTTCTAGGTTCTCTTAGATCTAATTTACAATGCCAATTACTTATCTTGCGTTTACAAAATAAATAAGAAATGGCAAAGACAGGGTTTATCATAGAAGAAAGAAAAAAAAAAGCATATACAAGAAGAGTATTTGTCCATTTAGTCTAGGTCCTTATAGGGGGTTTCTGTCATCTGTTTCTATAATCTTTTTTATTTCTAAATAAAGAAAATTACTTCTTGGAAATAGTATAGCATCTACAGAACTCAAACCCATGTCATTTTTTCTGTACAGGAGGGAATGTGGAATTAATTGAGATAACAAAACAATTACTTTTGTGGAGAGAAAATGAAAAGAGGGATGGAGAAAGACTGATTTGTATATTGTCTTATTCTAATTGCATCCCTTATGCTCACAGAACAGTACTACAGTTGTGTAGGATCATCAACATCATAAGATCTTGAGTCAATTTTATTATCACAAGTGACCTGTACCTCCAGCAGAGTCCTTTTTGCTCACTAGAAATGTAATATGTGACCTTGTACTTTTTTCTTTTCCTCTTTCTTTTTTCCTCCAGAAACAAACATTTCTTCTTTCAATCTACTGTCACTAACACAGCCTCAGAAGATACTATTACATTGACTTCAGGGAATTAGCATCAATCAACACCATCACTATTCCCTCCAGCTATAATTTATTTAGCATTTTTATTATCCAGCAGGATAATAAAATTATCTACCCTGGCAAGGCATACCACTGATGTGAAATGTGGGAGACAATAGGTACACAGAAAGACTATAAGTACATTTTGTCAACTCTATCTCAATTGCTAGTAGAAAGAGCATAGGCTGTGAAGCTAACTAGCTGGCTTAGAAAAGCTTTTAATAAGCTGATAGGTAAGATATTTTTTTCAAGCATAATTGCAGTGCTGGAGGACACCAAGGAATGTGATGGCAAGTAAGTAAAACCATGCCTCTGGCTTCCGACAAGTTGGTCCTGCTGTCAGTGGGGTTAGCAAAGAACTGATTATGTTCATTTATAAACAGCAGATCCTCAGTGCTGCTGGTTTCCTAAAGAACTGGTCCTAAGTCGGCAGGATAAAACAGTTATAAACTGGGAAAAAACTTTTTGCCACAGAAGATATCTAGTGCCTGGAGTAAAGTCCTGAGCACTTGAAAAAGATGAGCAGCCAGCATGTGCAATGACACCCTGTTCATCCATATTTTATATCAAAGAGTGTACCTAAGCAGAACCCGGGCTAGGAATGACAGGACCCTTCCCCAGCCTAGGGCCAGGTTTGTTTGCACACATTGAATTTAGATAAAGTATCCCTGTTTATAACTTAAATTTGCTGCTCAGATTTCCATTCCAAAAGAGCTGGATAAAAGGCAACATGTGCCTTTACCCTGAGCTCATGTTAGACACAGGGTATTTGTTGAACTGAAAACCTCCAGAATATTTCCAGATGACACTGTGACAAGAAGACCTTTAGCAGGAGGTGCAGATGTAAGCAGTCTTTATTATAATGTCCTTTAACTCAGTGTATGCTGTGTAGATTGGCCTTATTTCAAATAAGGAGCAAACCTCTACAGCCGTCAGCGTTAAGTTGTATGAACTGACGTACCCTACTCAGAAAGGCAATATTCCTACTGACCTCAATCAATGCATGCTTGCCCCCATGAAGAAACATTAAAGACCAACACTAGTACACTTTTGTACTGGGAAGAAAAATAATCATCCTGCATATGTTTTACAAATCACTTGCAAAGAAAAGCATGCATTTACTTCACAAGCAGCACCTTGACAGCACTTCACTAACCAGATTTCTTTCTGTGATACATTATTAATTATACACCAGTGTCACTGCTTTTTTTTTTTCTTCTACTGGTATGGAATTACATTTCAAGCCTGTGACATGGGGTAGTCAAGGAAACAAATCCTTATAAGACCTTTGCTAGTACAAGGTTGAATATGAGTTTAAGAGCAAATCATTCTTCAAGTGAAATGCCATAGAGCATGAGATCAAAATCCTCAGACAAAACGCTATCGCCCCACAATGTTATCTTTAATAACATTATACTGTTTGGAAATCAGGAAGAGAAATCAGATTCTGCTGCAGGTCATTTTTTTATCAGAAACCAGTGTTGTTTATTAAAAAGGATAAATTCTGTAATTTAACTCTGATGGACAAATTAGATCAGGTCAGTAATTTAGGCTTGAGGCTACACATCATTTCTCAAAGAAAAAAGTGCTGCTTATTTTCATAGCTCTGTTTTGCAGAATAAATCTTTTAAAGTGTTATGGACACAGAAGATGCATTGGTAGCACATCTATATACCCAGTTCCTCTGATCTACCATAAAAAGAAGAAAATGCCAAGCTTGAACATCCCACTATGAATTATATTCCTCTATTTTTCTTCTATCAAAAGGTCCACAGGAATCAGAGAAAGGGGTTAAAAAAGTAAACCTCTATATGCCTAAACTCTATCCTCCTCCTCTTGCAACTCTTTTAGTAGAGGGGCAAAGTGGATTATAACAATTTCAGCTGACAAATAAATATCTTTCCTGACAAATACCTTTCTTGCTTTGTCTTTCCCTTGGTATGTCTTCCTGAAATCCATCCCCAACTCTAAATGACTTTTCCCCTCATTCAAGCCAGGTTTTTTTAATCCTTTATGTCTCGGAATAGCCTTGGTCCTGGACTTGGATCTTGGAAACAACTGACCAGGTATACACAAGCACATCAGAATGTCTCAGTAAAGTATTTTCCCACTCTTCTCTTCTGTGATTTCTTAGCTATGTCTTGTCTTTGTTTTCTGTCTCTTCTCGCTGATAGCTCTAAAGGCATTTGAGAGCAATTGCCTGAAGTATCTTGCTGGTCATGTGGTATGTGGATTTCACTATCTGCTGTATCAATTTGTTGGATTTTCTTAAAACTGTTTCCTTCCTAGCCATATTTTCAGTCCTGCTGCCTCTATACACTTCTTAATTATTGCAGAAGATATGTATGGAAAAATACATCTCTGTATTTTGGAAAATTATTAATATCCCAAACGTTCACAATCTGACTATGGAATTTTTCAATGAGCTTAATTTAAGTAAAGTCATACTTTTGACTATTCTTCCCCAATGTACCATAGAATAATCTGGCATGAGAAGGATTAGAAAAGACTTGATTTAATTATATGCTCTGTCTGAGCAAATACAATTCAATTAAGGAAGATGTGATTATTAAATCTAAAATACATTAGCATACATCAATCATCTGTATGAGCTTTAAATTAATAAATAGTTCTTCTGCAGTTAGCCAACTACTAGACAGAGAATCAGAATTAAAACCTCTAATAAAATTAGCCCAAGTCTCTCAATGTGTTTTTTAAAGCCTAGTTTACTGACTGAATCTTTATGCATCAGCTGTAGTACTCTCAATGAAGTTTGTTCCAACGTTGGGTGATGTTTAAGTAGTAATGGATTCTGTTTTGTCACAAAATATAGTTTTCTGTGTTGCAGAACTAATTGAAGAGAGCACAGTACAATACATTGGGATGTTTTTGTCTCAAATTACCTGATACTTTCAGGTTTCTTTCAAAACTTCTAAACTTTCCTGTTTAAATATTTTAGCAATTTTTCTTTCAGATTTCTAGTGTGGATACAGAGAGATATCAAAGAATGCAGTGCGTACATAGACAAAGGACATCAAATACAGTAAAACTTTAATTTCTATACAAGATGCCAGGAAGGCAAATTAAAGGCAGAGATGTCTAAGTTATCAATTATTAAATCTATCTTATCAAGATAGATTTAATTCCTTCTAATAGGGTGCAGCCTTTCAATACCCAACTCAAGATGCTAATGAGAGGTGTCTCAATGAGGAATTCAGTTTTGTTAGATCTCCAAAAACAGCCTAGTAAGAAAATGTAAGGAGTGCAAAACATGGCTGAGTCAACCTGCTGCACTATGATTTCCCATGTGTAAAGCTCAAACCATCCGACTTTATGGGCTTGACATGAGGAGGAAGCTGAGTGAGCAAAACCCTCCCCTGGAGCCACCCCAGGAGTGGCAGTACCCCTCTGTCCTTGGCTGGAGTCCTGGGACAAGCCCACCCCACAAGCAGGAGAGAGTCCTGCACTGGGTACTGCCAGCAGGTCGCAGAAAGCAGAACTTTTTCTCCTCAGGCTGAATGTTCCTGCTTAATCACTCCTTTTTTTTTTTTTTTTTTTTCCAGTTATATATTTCTTCCTAGAGTGCACTGGGGAGGGAAATAGTCTGTAGGCAGGAGACATGCCAACAGCCCTGCGTGAAGCTCTGCACCAAGGAAAGCAGCTGTCTCCTCTTCCCTTCCCAGGGTGACTGGAGAATTATCTCCCTGTTAGATGCCTCCCCAGTACCTGCTCTGCTCCTCTGTGAATTTTCATACTGTTATATTAATGTCTCCACATCTCAGGGTTCCCAGTTACAGTGATGCAGGAGCTCAGTAAATATAACATCACGGGGAGAAAATTCATTTGAACGAGGCTTATTTTACTCCACAGTGACACACGTAATTGGCTTTATCTGCTGCAATGAGATTTTGATAAACCCTCACTACATGGTCTTGCCCAACTTTCCATTGCTCAACTTCCAAGAATTTTTCTTCTGGGTATATAGCCAGAGGTGAAAAATAAAGAGTGAGAGTGAGAATATATTCCATGAGGAAGAAGAAATACAGGCCAGAAGCCCTTTTGGAAGAGAGTGCTAAAGGAGCATGGATCTGCCTGCTTCTTCCAGCATTTTAACTACATATACTCTTCCTTAAGCTGATTAACACAATTCTAAAGGCTCAGAGATTAGAATGAGGAATTTTAATGGCAATTTCCGCACAAGGGCTAATGCCAGCTAGCTTCACTGTCTCCAAGGAAGAGTTCCCAGTAGACTGCTGAAAGACAGGAGCCATCAATATAATTCCTGGTCAGAGAGCCTCCCTATCCTACAAGGAAAATAGGATAGAAATCAGGATGCCCAGGAAAAAAGTTGCTAACTAGGCATGTGGCTTTAGGTGGCAAATCTGGGCTCTGTGGAATCCTGATCCATTTGCTATGAGGAAAAGAAGCTGTTTGGTTTAGCTGTACTCCGCTAAAGCAAATAGAAAAGTACAGGCTGTGGAACTGGTGAAGTATGCCAGCCAGGCTATCAGCCTAAATAACAAAAAGGGGATTGAAAGGAAAAAAAAAAGTGTTCTCATTTGCTGTAAAATCAAGGTGTCAAGGATAAAACCAATCCAGTCATCAAGGGGTATGAAAAGAGACTCTCTAGCTGCCTATATGCTAGCGCTAAGAATCTAGTAATAAACTAGAAGAATTAGAAGCAATGTGTGTGCATTGGTGCCGAACTATGACTGAAGCTCATGGAAAAGACCTCATGGAAAAGACTTGTGTGACTAAAATGTTAAAATTAGCTTGTTGGGGATAGATCAAGTGGATTGCAGAGCTTGGGCATGGCACTCTGTATTGTGCCTGGTGACTCTAAAATAGTAGTCTTGAATATTCCTCAATTATTAATAGAAGGCAGAGGCAGATCACATGCTAGTCTGTGCCTGCTACAGACCATAACGCTGCAACGAGTTGTGCAATATCTCTATAAACAGCTATTTTCAGCACACAGGTGAAAAGGATTCTGTCATCTTTACCTTTAATGACCTATGCTGATGGTCACCTACAACCAGTACAGAGTTCTTTAGTAGTGGGTAAAAAAATTATAGTAACAATTTCCTGATTATGAAAATGCTGCATTAACATGAAAGAATTCTCTCTTAGCCTTCATTATGATAAATACAGGGACTCATCTTTGAACTAAAATGAGTTGTAGCTTAAGGGTAAGAGATCATGAATTTATTACATTTGATATCTGTACACAGAATAAAATCCAAACCAGTGATATATGTATTTGATGCAAAAAAGAGTGAATCTTGCAAAACTGATAATTATTTTGAGCCAAACCATCTGGGAGAAAAGATTTTAAACATTTATCAATCACCATTCACATTGTTTTGCTAAAAACAGAACTCACATTTAGGAATAAAAGAGAAGAAAGCTGTGATTAAAAAACTTTAAGAAAAGAAGTAAAAATTGCTATGTAAAATGGAAACTGTACAAGTAGCAAGTGGAAAGAAGAACTGTTAGCAGTCAATACCAATTACAAACTCTGAAATATAGACAATAGATAAAGGAAGCAAAAAGATACAGGAAAAGAACTTGTAAGATATTAGGTATCATAACGCAGCTGAAGTTCATCTAACTAGAAGAAATGTAAACAATGACTTTGGTATTTACTACGCATGGTGGAGTGTGTATTGGCTTTAGTACTGTAATGGAGAAGTCAATGAGCTTTTTGTGTGCAGGAAAATAAGATCTTTTATATCATGACATGACAAAATATTTTGTATTTTGATAGTAACTGAAGATGATAGGAAACACAGATAACTAAAAATGGATGGTTTTAATTTTGCAACTCTTTATAAACACAGTTTCAGGTTTTGAAATGACCGTATCAAACATAAATTTGAGGTTTTAACATGTATTACTAAGAAATCTGAGAACCATGGAGAATTTCTAGAAGATTGAAAGAAAACTAATATGCCATTATACAAAAAAGGGAAATACAATGAGCAGTGAACTAGAGGTCTTATCAATTTTTTTCCTAAGAGCTTCACTCTCAGCCACCTACTAGATTTTCAACAAAGTTAACACAAGGAAGCACTAATCAGAGCTTAAGGCAAAACGTGTGCTTCATGTCACCTACTTCTGGCTTATTAATTAAATATAAGGGCTCAGCTAGTCCCCGGGCTTCTCTCTAGTCGAATAAGAGGAAGAAACATCTCCACAATGTGACTGTCATCTTGAAACAGGTGTCCAAGTACATGGGCATAAACACCCTTTGGGCACACCTCTTCCACTGACTAGAGACTAGACAAGCAGCTTTATCCAGTGCCTTACTTGTAGATGGTGAGGTGAGGTTAAGTTATGAGAGATGAATACCAGGCTCCTGTGACTGCAATAATACTCTGTCATTCAAAGCTATTAATCCCTTCCTATGTTCACCCTGGGTATCTGTGTTTCTTCTTTTGTGTCCTAAAAGAGAAATACACCTAAAATGATCCTTCTTAAGGAGAAAAAAAAAGACTGAAGACTTCAAAAATTTAAGTAGAGCAGAAAAAAAGATAGTCCTGTCTGTTAAAAAGTTGTGCCATGAAATTTCATTTTCTTGAAAACAATGTATCAAACTGGGAAGAACAGCAAAACAACTATTAAAACCAAGTCAAGAATCATTACTTAAGTATGCAGAGCTTTCCTCAAGGGCCTGAAGCATACTTCCTTTTCTAAATATGGTTTTCGTATTTACAGTGCTCTGTTAAGCTAAGAGCACTGCAGAATTAGCAGATAGCTACCCAGTGCTAGGCATTTATGATGAGAGTTTCAGGTGCTTTTCTTTTTACATACATTATCTAAACATTATACTCATACTCCAGGCATGATTCTCTAAGTTCAACGTCAATAACTGTTTGGTAGTATGCAGAGGTGAGAGGATATGGTCTTGTATAGATGACTGTACAAGTAGGATCCCTAAATACCATTCTATGTTTAGCAGGGTACAAAATTCCGTATTTTGCTCTTTCCTGGCTTAGCTGTTACTGTTGTTCCAACAGTACTTTTTTAAACAAAACAGTTCCTCTACCAAGGCCTGAGGGTTATAAAAGCTTTGATTCATTAAAAAGGGGAGAGCAGATTTAACCTGAAGTGAGCAAAGGCTTTGCACAACCTGAAGGGTGTGTCTGTAGCTTAAAGTCTGTGGGTTTTTAAATCAAAATCTGATGAGCTCTAAGGGCTTAGATCATCCTCTTCTAAGGTCTCAATTGTTGGAGAAAGCCTCAGAGGAAGGCCATTTCTACAAAGATCCTCCTACAAATTTTCTGAGCCTCTCCACCTGCTATCATCTTTGCTTGCAATCTTCCTCCTGCCAAACACGCCAAAGTCAGCTCAGCTTTGTAGCAGCGTACTGGGTTTTGAAGAGAGTTGCTGTAGTCCTATGCTGTGTGATGAGATTGCAGTGTGTCCACACATCTTTCCCCATCCTACTCAGACTGTGTTCCCTCCTCCTGCATCAACAACAGATGCCCTAGAGTAATTCTGCAGAGATTTCCAATACTGCCACATGGGAAGTTCATGCTCATGATGTCAAAATCTGCTAACACAATTAGGAGAGACCGAGATTCCTGACTCTGTCTTCTAAATGATTGACTGTCTCAGAACTTTCTATTTGTGCCATTACACTGTCAAGTGAGTCTCAAGCAAGTATTCACCTGGAGAGGAAGAGTGACAAGATCAGGTTTAATAGTGTCAATGTAGGTTTCATAGTATAAATGCAACAGTTAGTTATTTTTAAGCGTAACCTTGCATCCATAGATTTCAATAGCAAAACTCTGGGGGACAGATATAGGTACCAAAGTCAACTCTTAGCTGCAACTTTTTCATGTTGAAAATGACTCAGTAATTGGATGAATACTTCCTTTTAATGAGATCCATGATTTTCTACTCAAAACACAAAGCTCCACCCCACACCTCTCATTCTGGAGTACAAAATGTGTTTATTGGCATATAGCTGCTGCAGGAAATAGTAGGTTGGAGGGCTCTTGACAAGGGGTTGTTGCTTTTTGCTGTTGGGGGGGGGGGGGGTGACAACACAGTTTGTTTGCATAGGCTCAAAAATTCTGTAAATCCTTATAAAATTACATCACTTCTTACGGAGTATGAAACACTGTATTTTCACATTCCCCCTAAATTAGAAACGTATGCTGTATACTTGTCCTGGTAACACATAAAGAGTCACCTGTGTAGAAGAAAGCTGAAGCTAGAGCATGAGGTACACAAGAAAAGTGGCCTCAGTAGGTGCCCTGTTACAGAACAGGACCAGCTATTGTCCTAGAGAGGACGGTATGAGTACAAACATAAAGAAACCACGCTTCCAGTGGGCTGAGGAGAGAGTAGGATACCACTGATGGAGAAGAAAGCTTTAAGTCCAGGCAGGGGGGGTTGAATCCAAGAAGTCTTCAGATGATTGACAGCCTTAATGGGAGCAGGCTGGTGGTTGGAAAATGATGGGTAGACAGAAAAGAGGAATCGTTTCTTCATGACCACAGTTTGTCAGTGGGAGGTCTGGTCTCACACTGGAAGAGTGCAATAGATTGTGAAGTGGAAAGAAGTAACAGGAATTGACAGCAGAAATGAAGAAGGAGCAGAATGGTGATATAAACTGCTGTCTTTATAGTAAAACGGAACCCTGGAGAATAACCTGTTTTCATGAATTTTCTACTAGAACTCCTGAAATACAATCAAACACCTGCACCAAATGAAAGGTGCCAGGAGGAAGGGAAAACGCTCTTTGTTGATATCTTCTATTTTGATGTGTTTAATAACTGTGTAGCTGAGTTCTGCACAGCTTGGCTCTGGCAGCCAGGGTTATTAAATACCATAATAGACAAGTTAACTGATAATTTTATAGAAAACATTAACATTCCAGATATAGAGATTAGCAAGTTTGGCAACTTTGATAGAGGCTGTATCAATCATTTGTATTACTGTGGCACTCAAACTTTTCTGCCCTGAGTCCCTGGGTACAGTAAAAAGAATTAAAATTCAGCAGTACAAATATTTAAGCATGAGCCAAGTTAAACAGAGGGAGGTCTTGAAACAAAATCTTCTCAGCAGGACATTGTTGTACAAGGAGAGAGTTTTTAAACTCAAAGTAAAAGCTCTTAACCTAAGTGACTTTATACAAGCAATTAAGGTTAACCAAAGGGCAACATCAAAAAATATTAAGGCATAGCTTATTACAGCATACACTGCATAAAAGTTTCTGAATTATATTAAATTAGGATGCCAAGAATTTTAGAGCAGCACAGATTGTTTCACAGGGAAAGGATATGAAATGTCAGTACAAGCAAGGACTGGAGAGGTATCTTGGACATGGCACTTAAAGGAACTTTGAAGGCAAACTTTTATACATGATCTAGCTGGGTTTTCAACAATTCTATAAAGCTAAGCATATAATAATAAGTCCCCAAAGTGATCAGAGTAGGAATAATTTTTTAGCACCCAGCTGAGGCAGACAGAGTAGAAAGCCTAGGAACATAGCTGTTAAAATATCACAAGCATCTGTCAATCCTGTCTCATCTGCTGTGTCCATCAACAGCAGAATGCTTTTTCTCTCTCTGCTAAGGTACCTTATAGCTATCTCTAATTATATTTGTTGCAGGAAGACAGATGGTCTGACTTTTAAAAAAATATATATTTCCCTTATTATATCACAGTTGGGGAATCTGTTGGTGGAAGGAAGACTTTGTATGCAAAACAGTCTGGATGAGATTCATTCCCAAATAAAAACTCTTCTGACAATAGTAACACAAAAGTAGACCTTACCCTTCTGAGCTAGGAAAAACCTTGAACACAATTTTAAACTTGCCAGAGCCCTCCCCGTTAAGCTCAACACACACTAACACTCTTCCAGTTAATCAGCAGATACCGCCATCCGTTCTCATTAGACTAAATCAGTTCCCTGGGAGATATCCCAATAAACTGGTGATCCCAATTAAACTCTTTCCAATTAATTTGCTCTTCATGGGGGTTTTAGCGTTATTTCACTTAAATCCAGTCTGAGACTTCTGCTATCTTGTGTGTGACTTCAGCAGCACTTTTCCTATCAATAAGGGCTAAAGAATGCATTCCAGAGAAGGGATATGTCTTATGGAGGTGCTAATTTTCAAAGCACTTCCTGATATTTGAAAGTGTGGGTGTTGAATGGCAAAGTGCTTAACTAGATTGGAATAACCACAGCCTCACTCACCAGTTCCCATGAGTGGTTGTCCTATTGCCTCCATGGACGCCAGGCTTATTTCTCTCAGGCATCTTCCACCTTTCCCTGTGTCCATCAAATTTCCTTCCCAGAGCAGACCTCTCCAGCTGCTGTACGCTCACAAAGAAAAATTACAATTTACTCAGTACTTTTCAACTACACAGGGCTGTACTTAAGCCTCTCTTAAATATGTTATATACAAAACCTGCACCTTTTCCTTAAGCATAATAGTGGTTGGTCATAAGTGACTGGCTGTATGTTTGCAGCAATCATCTAGGTTTAGGGCTGAAACTCCGACACCTGCTTGGCCATAATGAAGAATGAAAAATGCCCAAGATGGAAAAGGACAGTTTCTTGCATTTGCCAACCCCCCAACTCTTAAATTTGTTTTTTAACTACATCTCCCCTCAAAATATAGCTGATGGATTTAATACATAATTTTTTAACAAACGAGTGTAGAAGTCAAATAATTCAAAAGAGTAAGCAGCCAGGTGTCTACAAGATTAATTCCTTCATGAAAATTGAAAAAACACCTTACATTTGCACTATGAAAAAGAGGATAATTTAAACATATTTGTACAAAAGCCAAAATAAAGGGCAAGCAAATCTTATATTTCAGTTATCAGGTTAATGTGAACACGTAACTGGGAAAATACATGAACACATTGAGTACAGACCAACTAGGGCTCTACCAAAAAGGCTTATGACTTAGGCCAGTAGTTACTATCTTTCACTTCTGGTAGCAGATGCCTTCTGTATCTCTTCAAGCAAGTATCGAATGTTTCAGTTATTACTCATGGCCTGAACGTAGAACCGGCTACCAGTGTTCCTTATACCTGGGTCCTGTTACAGTCAGCTATACCCACAAGTATATATTTTATTCTGCTATCATGTACATATAGCAACCCAGACAATGCTGAGTATCTCTACCCATAGAAGCAGAATTAGTGAATTTGCAGAAAAGCATAACAGTTAATTCAGTGAAGAACAGCAAGAATTACAACAGAAACGTGTCTGAGATACACATGGCTTTCAGGCATATGATTCTGGCATATGATTTCAGGCACACCATTTCCCCATGGAAAGGTGGACAGAATGGGTTTGTGGGGAATTCAGATTCAGAATAGGATAGATTTGGGCAGGTTTGGAACTGGATAGACTTGGAAGGGTAGACACAAAAGTCATTGAAAAAAAAAAAGATTGCATGACAGACAAAGAAGTTAAGTAAGTTAAAACTGACTTAAAGAGAAGGTGCCAAATATGTTCTGCACAGGGAACAGAAGGAAGTTACATATATGTACTACTAAAATAAGAAGGAAAAGGAAAACAGACATAGTAAAAATGAATCATCAAAATGACTATTTTCATAGGGTTCGGTCATCATTCCTGGAAATTAGTATCACTGACTGCAAAATTAGCAAACCTGAATTCTTTCTGTCTAGAAAAGGTTTGACGTTTGCTGGCTTAGGAGGGGGGCACAAGCACAGGAAACAGGAGACGACATGGAGGGCATACATTTATAGTATGGCCTCAGGACGACATGGGACAGTAGTCAATGCACCTCTCAAGTAGCCATATGTCCCTGCTGCTCCTTGTAGTACCAGGATCAGAAAGCCTCACTCACCAGCGCTCTCCACAGCTTCCTTTCTCCTTCCCTTCCTGGCCTTTATCTCTTTTCACTCACAGTGGGCCCTGGCCTTCACCTCCTCCATCTTCCTTATCCTCTCCCAGGAGTTTGGAAAGGAAGGAAGGAGAGGAAGGTGGTTCTTGTGGGAAATGGTAGGGATTGTCAGGTACATGGCATACTCCAGAGGAGTGGGGGAAAGAGGGTAGCAGCCTGCGACTCTTGTGTGGATCCCCCCTGAAAACCTCCTTGCCTGCTTCTAATCCATCATCTACAGTTCTTCCAAAATCCCAATACAACCTACCTCAGTGAGATGTTTGGGCCAGTTTTGCCACTCAGATATGAGGCTGGCCTCCCATTCCCAAAGGGAAAGGGTGAATAAAAAGACTGGTTTGATGATGGCTCTTTTTTCTTATTTCTCCAGCTTCCTTTTTAACAGTATATTCCTCTCTCCTCCCTGTAATATCCTGGCTGGGAGAAAAAAAAGTGTTATCCTGTCAGCCTGGGAGGAGAAGACACCAACAGAAAAACTGATATGCAGAGACTTTCTCAGGAGAATAAAACAGATGAGAGTTGTGATAGCAGATGGGGGCAAAGTTTGATAACTGACCAGGGATGAAGACAAATGCCCCAAAATTTCAGCTACCTTTAAGTTCTGTCTGAGATCAACCATGCATGGGGGGGGGGGGGGAGACACACACAACACAAAAACCAACAAACCACCCAACCACCCAACCACCCAGATAAGAACACAAACAAGAACTCAAGGATTATTTTCACAGGAGGTACAACAAAATTTGCATACATTATAGATGTTCGTCAGCCAACACATATTATCTCTCTTAGTGCAATACTGGAATTCAATGAAATAATTTATAGATGAGATTATATTAGCTGATTTAACATTATCTTTAAACCCTAAAATCTATGACTCAGTCAATTTTACATAACCTTCATCCAAAAATAAAGTACACATTTTTCAAATATTTGCTTATACTTAAATCTTTTCTTAATAAATGGGCTAAAATTGTTCTTTTGTTGTAGTTTACCAGAGAACAGAAGCATCAGTTCAACAGCCTTTTGATTTTTCTGCTCTTAAAGGAAGAGCTTTGCTGCAGAAAATATTACACAATTTCTGCCTGAAATTATCCCCTCAGGCCACCACTAATGTAAACATAATAGATAAATCGCTTACTTTTTAGGATGCACCACGAGAGAAGAAATAAGCAGTTATTGTGAATTTCCGTAACATGAATAAAGCTTTTTTGGGAAATCCTTGCAACACAGTTTTAACTGCTCAATTTTGAAGTAGCAGCAGGACAAGCAAACAAAAGGCAATTCCAGAGAAAAAAGAATTATAAAAAATATTAAATTACAGAAAAGACAATCCCAGTGGTATATAGATTTCCATAGGGGTTTACATTTCATTAGATGTGTAGATAATTACCAAGGTAGTGCAGATGTCTTTCAGAAGCCTTTGATTCCCATCATTTTACATTTGCCACCTTCATGTGTAGAATTACACAGATCAGAATTATTATTATTTTTTACAGTGCTACTAAGCGGTACTATAAACCTTTGATGACCTTGGAGACTTTGCAGCTTGTCCACTCATTACTGAAGTGGCTCATTCCATCAAGGACTGAGAAGATGCTCAGAGCTATTTTGGTACCAGATATGTCTCTAGGGCTGAGGATTTCTATAGTGAAATAGAAGCACTCAAATACTCTATGTGGGATATACAGCACACAAAAGCCTCATGTCCAACTTAAGCTCTGCAATGATGATTAAAGGGGCTTGAAGGCAAGAGTAAACAGAGCTTTGTGCAGGCTCTTTGCACCTGCATGAACATTCCTCTAATTGCTTAGGCTTATTTACTTTTCGTCTCACAGCCAGAACCTAGAGATAAGCTTCCACTGCAAATCAGCTTGAATAAAGCAGTCTGCACCAACAGCAGAAGGAAGTGAGCCCGTGAATGCGTTCATTTTACCTTGTAGGCATGAACAGTCCATTATTATAGCCAATTATTCCTACTTCTTCTCCCACCAAACACTAAGCAAAACATGAAAATTAAAGCCTCCAAGTTGGCAGTGCACGTACTTAATCAAAATGGGATACCAAGCAGATGACTGGTGGATCCAGGAGCAATGTCATAGCTTTTGCTTTCCAAGTTGTCTTCACCAGCTAAAGACAAAAATTCCCCAAAATAAAAAAAGGGGGGGGGGGGGGGAGGAGGGCGTGTAGGGTGACACAGACATGACACATGGACAGACACGACACAATTATATGTCTAAACAAACTGGCTAACTCCAGATTCATTTCTTCATACTCATTATTTCTAATTGTCTGCACCAGAAATACATGATGTGGAAGTCACGGTATGTCTCTTGTAGTGCTTTCTAGCAGCCAGAATAAAGGTATTGAAGTTGTCATTGTTATAAACTTGCTGTACCTTAAATATATGTTCCACATAGAAAAGGTACAGAAGACATGAGTGGTTAAATTTAAATTATGGTATAACTGATAATGCTGATTATAAATTAGTATTTTTCTCTTGTTAAGAGATGCTAAAAGGCAGGAAATGAAATGTAAAAGTGGTCCATTTTGTCAGTGAAGAAAAATGAAGGGCAGATCTGACCTGAGGCCTGTGCATGTTTGGAGATGAGCTGTAAAAGGCAGATGACCAGTGCAATGAGAGCATTTCCTGACAGCAGTGAGCTACTCAGGGCCATGGGGGTAAAAGGAGATTGCAACAATCTACAAAAGGATTTCTGAGCAGTGACTGACAGCATGTCAAAAACCCAGCTGTAACCTCACACATGCCCTGAGAGATTCAGAACTAGCTATTACCACTCAGGGTTTTGAGTTAAAACAGATACTTCTAATAAAGCACCAACTTACAACTATTCTGTATTAGAATCATAGAATAGTTTGGGTTGGAACGGACCTTTAAAGGTCATCTAGTCCAACCCCCCTGCAACAAGCAGGGACATCTTCAACTAGATCAGGTTGCTCAGACCCCGTCCAACCTGACCTTGAATGTTTCCAGCGATGGGGCATCTACCACCTCTCTGGGCAACCTGTGCCAGTGTTTCACCATTCTCATCATAAAAAATTTCTTCCTTATATCTAGTCAAAATCTACCCTATTTTGGTTTAAAACCATTACCCCTTGTCCTATCACAACAGACCCTGCTAAAAAGTCTGTCCCCATCTTTCTTATAAGCTCCCTTTAAGTACTGGAAGGCTGCAATAAGGTCTCCCCGGAGCCTTTTTTTCTCCAGGCTGAACAACCGCAACTCTCTCAGCCTTTCCTCACAGGAGAGGTGTTCCATGCCTCTGATCATTTTTGTGTCCCTCCTCTGGACCTGCTCCAGCAGGTCCATGTCTTTCCTGTGCTGAGGACTCCAGAGCTGCACGCAGCACTCCAGGTGGGGTCTCACCAGAGCAGAGCAGAGGGGCAGAGCCACCTCCCTCGACCTGCTGGCCACGCTTCTTTTGATGCAGCCCAGGATACGGTTGGCTTTGTGGGCTGTGAGTGCACATTGTCAGCTCAAGTTCAGCTTTTCATGCACCAGTACCCCCAAGAAGAACAGAATAGGAACATCATTATGCCGTAGTAAAAGTCAATGGTGCATCCATAAACTGACTCTTGTATGCAGCTTAGGTTTCTCTATCTCAAACAAGATATAGGAGACATAGAAAAAATAGAGCGAAGAGCTACAGGAGAAAACTGTGGAGCATGTTCCATGCAAAGTGCAAATACACAAGCAGGACTCTTCAGCTTGTAAAAGAAATGGCGGAGAGAGGAGGATCCCAGGAAAGACATCTGAAAAGCCATGGGAAAGCAAGGAAGAAGTAAACAGGAATGATTTCTTGTCCAGCCAATGAAAGAACCAGAGGGCATCAAATGACAGGAGCAAGTGACAGACTCAAAACAAAAAAGGGGAGGCACTTACCCACACAGCACCTAGTTAAAGATCTTCCTGCCACAGGATATTATGGATGCTAAAATCACATCTGGATTAAGAAAGTGATAAGAAGATACTATTTTGGTATAATATCACCTATAAGTAAGGAGGTCCGTAAATTGCAAATTACCAGAGGCTGGGAGGATATTCTGGGAAATTATGACTGTGTTTTCTCTGTTCTTGTACAGCACTCTGGGCACTTCTGCACTCAAATAGGTGGTAGGCTAGATGCACCTCTGGCCTGACTAGTAGAATTCTTCTGTTCTTTAGACCTTCTACTGGTTTCAGTAAAATATTTAGTTTGGAAAATGTAAGCTGATGCAACCTATAGGCCAGAAGGGTAAACCATGAAAAGAAAATAAATCTGAGAGAGGAACAAGTTGTATTTCATTCCTTCGTGGTTAGATACCTTACCAGGATATTTTTATATCCACCTCCCACAGCTTTTCCTGCTCCATCCTTTTCTACATAGCCCATTAGCAAATTGCTACTCCATTTATACTGAGGAGCTCAGCAGTCAGTTAGGAGCTATCCCCACCTATTTGCAAGGGGGAAACATGTGAGTAAAGGTATCAGTAAAGATTAATCAGAGTTCGGATATGATTTAGAAACATCCAAAACAGACAGACACCCACATTGCTCTCTGCAGGAGTGGATAAATTTAACTTAGCAGAAACAGAGAATAAAAGCCTAGAAGGCCTTCTATAAGACTGGTAGAAAAGTTTTGTTTTAACTCCTTTTCAGTGGAAAATTACCCAGTCTGATGCTTGATCTCCAAAATGATGATGTTGGATTTTTTTCTCAGACAGTGTCAGATTTTTAAGGGCAAACTTCAGCTTTTCATTTAGAAAGTAATTGAAAGGTATTCAGTTTGTAACTGCAAGCTCAACTGAACACTCTGTGTCAGAAATGGCACCAAAGTGTCTCAGGGATTTGTCATTTGGGTCCTTGTCTCGCTGACTTCTCTGCACCATCTGCCCTGAACGAACAACAGTTCCCATGAGGTACAGCAGTGATTCAGAGCAAAAATAGACTACAGAATACAGCAGCAGCCCAGGGTTCCCATTTCACAAAGCAGAAGCATGCAGGAGCTATCTACACTGCAGTTCTCTGGAGGTAACACTTCTGACATGACACTTTTGGCCAAAACCAGGGAGTTCAGCTCTCTCCCTCATCCTTCATTTTTGCAGCTTAAGTCCTGAATCTCTGGAAGCCTAAATGATTTGTCAGTGTTGATAGGCTTTTCTTTAAAACTTTGGATGCAGAGATTGGGTGAAAATCAGTGGCAGGCCTAGGAAGAGTTAGGAGTGTATCTAGCAAGATTTCTCCACAGTGACTGAGAGTTGCATCACCTAAGATTTTTAGAGCAGAAGCCGTGTTTCGATCAGGCTTTAATCCTATTACACCTTGCTGTTTTAATGCAACATGAAGTCATAAAAGTCAACAGATTTGAATCTGGAAACATCTAACATTTCAACATGCTGAGCCAAATGTTTTTGTTTAAGGTATTATTCTTCTTCCCATCATCAAGTTTTAAATATTGCAATTGCTGTTTCCAAACACTGCCCTTCCACTATGCTTTATTAGTTAGCACTTAGGTGCTAAGTAGTAAACAGAATTCAGTCCACTGGGGTTTGTCACACTCTGCAGATTAGAGCAAAAGTAGCTGAAGCATTGTTCCTTAATAGTGGCATAAGTCCTTGTATGAGCAATAAAAGCTGCCACTTTCTTTATAAGGCAAGCTAAACGCTATTAAAATGATGAATGAACTAGTTCCATTTTATTTGTTCAGCCTTTCCCAGTGCTATTCCCACAACCCAATTTAAATCACCAGCTTGTACTCTACATAAGTTTCTATGATGTGCTTGAAATGCACAGATGCCTACATAAAAGCCCTTCAGAATGGCAGTAAAGTTTTATTTTCTTTTCCAGTAAGCAAGCAGTTAAAGAATTGAAATGGAGCTCAAATACACAGTCAAGATTAACCCTCATGTTCTGAGGCAGCTCTTAAAAGAATTTTCCATGTAGTTTAAGAGACCATCCTGCTTTGCAGCCAAGTGCTGCTGGTTATCCACGGGAAGTTGAGTCTCAGACTGATCAGTCCCTCTGGACTGCAATACAGAACAATAATGTTCAGATCAAAAGCATCTTGATTAAGTAACCTAATTAAAAGGTACATAGAACTGGTGCTGTAGCAGATTTTTTTTCCTCCTATGAGGATGGAATCTCCAAATTTACCACCTTTTCAAAATTAAGGGTAAACATTTGCTTCCAGTGACATGTTTATGACCTATTAATTAGTTCCTACAAGGATAGCTGAACTCCCAGCCCTGCTTTAACACAGTTCAAGGAGCTAAAATTACCTTCAGCCAAACATCCCAAGATAAAAACTGTGAAAAAAATCAAACACATCTCACTGAAATTTGGCTGGGTGATCAAATATGGATGTCCAAGGTGCTAGTTTTAATGCTGATGGAAAGGAGGAGGGGAAGGAGGGAGAAGAGAAGGAGAGAGACAAAGAACACACAAGTGAGCACACCAGAGCAATTAAACTGTCAACCAAATAAGCTGTCAACCAAAGTCCTTAACCCGTGTTTTATTTTAAATGAGCACTTAAAACCCAGTGGTCATTATGTGCTGTATGTCACCAGTCTGCTCAAGGCCTTACTTGTACAGGAGGATTTTTAGCTCAAGTCTCAAGTTTTAAAGATCCACTGCTCAGTCTCTGGTGTATTAGGACAGACACGTATGCCTAAGGAATGGGCCTAACTGGGTAAGAAATGGTAAGAAAAAGTAGAGCTGGGATAGTCATTTGCTGTGGATAGCACTGTAAACCTAATAAGAAAATCCATAAACTTTCTAAGTTCTTTTGCTGTTACACACCTCATAATTTCAATGCAATTAGTTTAATCTAGTTGAAAGTCGCCTAGTCAGATAACTGAGGTCTGGGTAAACAATACTTATTTTTTTATTTCATTCCCTGCCCACCAAGCCAAAAGGTATAACTTTGAACTGTATTTGTAAACTTAGAGGAAGAGCTGAGAAATTGTTCATCCCATAGTGATGTGAATTGCCTGGAAGAACAATTCCCATGATATAAGTGTTTTCTTCCATAATTCTCCCAATAAAATTGAAAAAAAAGTAAGTCCAGTAAATAGAAATGTAGGGTGCTGGTAAGTTTGGAACAAGTTCACTGATTGTCATGGGAACAGCTACAGCTGCAGTTAGAAGTGTAACAGACCACAAGTTTATTTCTTTTCTTCCTTATTTGTTACTGATTTTTATCAGAATATCTATTGAAGATGCTTTCCACACAGAGCATGGAGTGCAGTTAAAGGAAATTGCTTTATCACTACAACAGCACCATGAGATCAGTGCATGGAAAAGGTTCACGCACTTGTAAATGGGATATGATCCACACTAAGGAAAAGTAGTTTGAGAAGCTCAACTAGTAGAACTAGTAGAAGCTCAACTTGCAGAAACCCTCAAATGGTTGTCATTAAAGAATGAAATTAATGTTTAGAAAAACAGTCTGTTTAGAGATATATTAGAGTCAGAGTAACGTCACAGTTATATGTGCAGCTCTGACTTTGGATTTTACAGCAGAATTCAGAGAAATTAGGAGGAACATTTATCTGGACTGACAGAATTCAGAGGAATTAAGAGAACTTTAACTGGACTAAAGAATTCAAGAACTTGGAATGCGGAAAAGGCCTGAAAGCTCTTGAAATCAAAGGTACAGGATTATGCACTGCAAATTAGGGGGGAAAATTGTATAGAGGCAGTTCTGGGATTAACTGAATGAGGAATGGCCTCGTGGGTAATGTTTTGAATAAACAGAGCATCTGAAAGGCTTGGAAGGAGAAAACCGTATGTCATAAAGCATAGAAATAAAGTTAAAATTGCCAAAACTCAAGGTAAGCTAGACTTCATAAGGGAAAGTAAAACGTAGCAAAAGGAACTTTGTTTGTGTAAATAGTAGGACAAGAAAAAAAGAAGCCATCTAAAAGGAGAGTGGAGAATTTGGTGTTCAGGATAGGCCAAAAAGAAGTGAAGCAGACACTCATGTGGAACAAAGCAAAAAGAATCACTTGTACAAATGAAGATACAAAATAGAAAATTACCATGAGGAAGCAGGACACAATCATGCTAAGAGAAAAGGCAGCTGAACCATCAACATTCTGGGGAAACAAGGATGCAGTTTTATGGTCAGAGAAAGCCAATATAAGGCCTTTCGACAATCAGTGATCACTTGTCCTACATCAATTCCAGCAGTTGTGCTGCCGTGGTGGGAACTGGGAAGCATACAAGATGCCCAAGTCATAGGAACAAGATGAAGTTTTGCAGCGCACACTACAAGGTGCATGCTGCACATCTTTGGCCAGGCTTTGGCACACCTAAACAAGTAACCCAATTTAGGGACATGAAATTCCCATGTTCTTTCTATAGTCAACAAGGAACGATGGGCACTTCCAACATCAGTTAGAACATGAATCAGTCTTGTGGAGCAACTCGAAGTGTTACTTGACTGACTGCATGAGCAGCAAGGGCCCCGTGCTTCAACATTTCTCTCAGATATGTACCTACCCATAGGCAGGACAAAGCTATGCCCTCGAACTAATGAAAAAAATCTGTTATAAATTAGGGATCACCCACTGGAGGTGCCAGAAATGAAGAAAATTCTGGCTTGATTAGTCAATCATAGCTAGAAAAGTCATTTGGTTTCAGATGTCCCTTGTGAGGCATTTTTAGAGAACAAGGGCATGATGAGGCCATCTGGAATACAATATGCAGTCCCGGGCACCCAGATGCAAGGAAGATTAATTCAGTCTGTAACAGGACTATAATAATCAAGGAAATGAAGAATTTATCTTCTGAAATGAGATTAAAAGATGCTGGCTTGTTTAGCCTAGGAGAATAAAGGCTGTGGGGATTCTGACTGCTTTCTATAAACTCATCAGTCTAAGTTTCTATAAACTTAGCAGAGGCTAAGAGCTATTTAAACTAAAAGACACTGCTGCTACAATAACAAATGGATAGACACCAGTCGTTAATAAATTTAGCCTGAACATTAGACAAAGGTTGCAAACCCCCAGAGGACTAGAACAACTTTTATTAGGGGCAGCTCCACTGCTTAGTTACATTGATGCTGAAGTGTGATCAGTTTATGGTTAGGATTTACAGCACAGCTGCCTGCAATAGCAAGGAGTGGGACTCATTAACTCACAGGGCCCTTTCTAGTCCAATGCACCTTTGGCCTCAAGCATTTCTCTTTGTGAACTGAGCATTTTCTCAGCATTGCTCGGTATTCAATGCATTTATACGTGTAGTGCCAGATTTTCAAACACCTTCGTGCCTCACAGAGACAAAGGCCAAATTTTCAGAAGTGGTCTGCAGTCATAGGGTACTCTCCTTGGATACACCTACCTGAGGGTGTTGACTTTTCAGCAGATGATGACTTTTCTTTCTTATCATACACTTTTTCAGGGACTGTGTTCTGTGCCAGAAATGAAAAAAAAGGCATACAGAGGGCTTACAATGAAAATAATCTCAGCGAGAGGAAAGAGGTCCTTGTTTCCTTGATATTTCACAGAAGTCAGGGAGCCAGCTGAAAGCCAGCTGGCTGCAGGCTGAGTCTGGCTAAGGCAAAAGTGACACAGGCTGGTTGTTTGCAAAAAGGAGGTAGTGTGGGGGAGAGAAAGCAAAAGGCTAAGAGGATATAGTGTGAGTTACCAACATACTCAGTTTTGATACAGAATTATTACACCTAAACAAAGACATAGAAACAGTGCCTAAAATAGAGCATAAAGGGTGGTTTCTCCTCTTCTGAATACCACCATGTAACCACATTTTTAGGTAAGCATCAGCATCTCCGTGACAGCGTCTCCTGTGCAAGGCAGCAGCCCCCACCCATCGCTCTTTGAGCATTGTTCATAGAAAATGTGTATATCTTAGGTGACATATTAGAAATCTGCCAGATTTTCCACCAGCTGAAAAGATCTGAGATTTGTGTGTCTTTGGCAAGAGTCACCTTTTAAGGATGTATCCAAAGGGATGATACAGATATAACAGCATGAGTCCTAAAGGGTTCTCTTAACAAATGAAACTAGGATCCTTTGTACAAGAACACAGGATTTGGCTCAAGCATGTTTAGGTGGTTGAGGCCTACAATGATCCCTGCTGATGCTGGGATCTCTTCATTTTTCTTCTCTGCATGGCATTTTGTTCTTGATGGGGTCCTGGTCCCTGAATAAGGCTCCCAGGCACTACTGCAATACTAGGGAATGCAATAACATCTCAGCAGTAAATTTCTATTCATTTCAGAGTGCGATCATCCCTGCAGTGCTTGTATATGCCATAACACCATATGGCACCTGCATTTTTAGTTCCAGTATTAGTGTCATAATTGACATTATTTTTAATTTTTCCTAAAGGGCAAAATACATTTTACTTGTCCTGATCTCAGCAGACATTTGAGAAGGTAGGAGCATTAAGTAGCTCCTCAGCACTCTCAGGACATTCATTTTCCAGATTAATCACTAAAGTTCCTTTGTGCTCAACCTGAGTGAGCAGGAGCATGTTCAGTACTTGTTATCCCTTGTTTTTTTCATAGTTGGAAATGCCAGAACAGCGGGGCTTTCAGAGTCCTGCACAGGTTAATATACAAAGTAACTCAGAGTAACTTTGAGAATGGGTCCTGATAGTAAATATCATGGAGAAGTACTGTTGCACGTAGTTGAGAAGCTGAAAAATGAACACATTTTCTATTCTGACTCGATTTTCAGTTGAGTCTTAACCAGCAGTTCTTCCCAGTAGTCAGGAGGTGGCAGCCTCTGCAATGGCAATAGAAACAGCCAATCATATTTTTTTCCCCACTTACAGGAGAATTGAAAAGTGCCTTTAAAAATGAGATTTGGGAAAGGAGAGAAATTAACATCAGTGTTATGAAAATGTCAGGCTGGACAGATTTTACTCACACACACACACATACACATTTGGGTCTTTAATTTGGAAATTCCTGTTCATCCTCACAACAAGTGGTATGATAATAAAATGGTTCTCTTATCAACTGTTTTGACACCATAATATTTCCCAATGAGATTATTGGATTTTAATCCTCTTTTAAAAGAAATGTTGTGCATCTCATTCATGTTACAAGCACAGAATAATGCTTTTCAGTTTTAAGCCTGGAAAGCAAATTGTATTTTAAAGCTCTGTTTTGTCTGTTGTGTTTTGAAATACAGAAGAGAGTTTGTATAGTGATAATTCGAAGAAAATCTTTTAGCAACACATGAAAAATGGAAAATTAATCTTAGAGGGAATCCCTTAATATTTTTAAATGTTCAGGCCACTTAATTCAAGCAATGCTACAACAACAACAAAAGAAATACACATCTTTCAGACGTGTAGAAGTTGTTGAAGTGGTATGAGATGTGTGGCTTCTGGTCAGTGATTTTCTGATTGAAGCTTGAAGACAAGCCATAACTCAAGCTTTTTTTCTGCATCACATTAACACTAAAACACCAGCCTGAGTCAGGGTATAGGGCTCTGTCTTGGCAGATAGTTTAAACACTTGCAAAGTACTGCTTCCACCTCTTCCTTCCTATTCACAGAGCTCTTGAGCATCTTAACCTGCTGTTCTGATGCTGCTCCACATCTTCCAGACAATCCCCCAGCATAGAGCTAAGAAGTTCTTGAAATGTCTTTTCTTAGACTAGAAATGCAAATATGACTCCAGCTTTCATTCTCAAAAATTAGAAAGGAGTCACAATCGGTTCTACTATATATTTAAAATACTGCTGGAGACAGCCACAAAGCTAGATGAAGATTAATGCATACTGCAGAAGTCCATTAGTAGGACCGTTTCCAATGAAACAATTAATTAATTAATTAATTAATTGCAATTAGAATTAGGGATTTGTAAAAACACACCAGTGAAAAAGGGTAGTATAGATTTCAGTTACATAGCAGCAGACTGATATCGTAGGACTCTAAATAATGCATAGAGAAGCTGAGTCACCTGTAGTAGGAACATTTTAGGCTGCTGCATAATTCAGGAGCTTTTGTTCCCATAAAGAATACATTAAGGTTTTCAATTCTAAACTTCTAACAGATCCATGGTCACTTGACAGTGATAAATAGTGACAATTAACATGTTGTGCAGTTTAAAGATCTCACTGTTTGACTTTCATTTTTTATTTCCATTTCTCCTACAGTCCTCACACTCCCATTCACCCTCATGTCAATGACCTGACTCTAGGCCCCATTCAATGGCAGCCTTTCTTCTCACTGAGGCTGATGTGGGGTGACTCCCGCCACGGCTTTCCCAGGGAAGACTGGACAGACTCATATGGCCATTCAGAGCAGCCCACCACAGCATAAAGCTTTCACAAAATGCCAAACCCAAGGAGCAGACAGGCTGCTCTGGTAATGACCTTCAGCTACATGGAGCAGTGAGATCCTCTAGGGTGGTTCTCACTGAACCAGAACAGGCAGGGGACATGTATGGACTCAGCCTTCTTCAACTAGGCAACAAGCATCTCATGAAATGCTAGCCAGCTTTTTGCAGGATCTTCAGGCAGTTACTCACCAATAGAAAAAAATATGGATTCTTCAAACACAGGAATTGCTGATTGAAATGTGTATGGCATGAGCTAGATGGATCAGATGAGTTGATCACAGTGGTCTTCTTGCTGGCATAGAAAACCTATTAAAAAAACATGTTGTTTTGACTGGGTTGTCTAAATTATTTATGAATGCCTGGATTTTCACACAAGACACATAGAGAACCTAAAATCTGACATGGTACCTCATGCCAGCTCTTAAATTGCATTTTTATTAGCTATCAAATAGCAATTAGGACATTGCTTAGAATCAGCCTCCTGTATCTAATCTGCTGGTAAATATGGACTTTGAAATCATGCCAGAGTGGTAGGAAGTGTTTCTGTACCTTCCAATAATGCCTATTTTTATCTTCACAAGCAGTTAGCACAGGCTGTGATGAGGTTTAAATAGTATAGATCTCCCATTGCCTGCAATGAAAGTATTTTTCTCCTCCTACTTACCTGTACTAAATTACACTTTAACATATTTAAAATTATCTATATTAGGTTATTTTTTCCTACAGCTGTAACAGGTAAATTGAGAGGGAACCAAGTTGTAGTTTTGCTGAAGACTTTAAGCCATTTACTGGAGCTAGATTCTGGAGCACACCGAGACTTTTCTCTACCACAGCAGGTTGCAGAAGGGGATTTTAAAATGTTTTGATTCAGAATCTACTTGACCTCCTTGCCTCTAAGAACAACTCCTATGACTTCTGCTGAAACTTGAGACTAGTGCAGAGGCATCCAACATCACTTTCTAGCTGTCAGGTTGCCTAAAGGTTAGCCCCTTACTCGCCTCAAATATATTCATGCATGGGGACAGTATTCATTCTCTTATTTTGGAGCGGCAGAACGGAAAGAATGTTTGTTAGGATTCAAAGCTAGAGCTAAAAATTAGGATAAAAGAACCCTTTTAACAATCAGAGCTTTTGCCTAAGCCTTGACACAAATTTCTTACTACTAATGAGAATCAACACAGCTCTTCAGCGTCCTTCCACATTAGCACGTTTCTTTCAGTAAACAGACCTCGGTAGCTGAAAATCTAATTAAATCTCTACTCTTAAAGTATAAAATGTTATGACAGGAAGACTTAGAAAAGGACCAGCAAATTAGATGTCAATTCTGAAGACAACTAGTACATGCAATGTACTACATTGTGTTGAGGATACATTCAAACAGAACAATGTGGAAATACAAAGAAAACAAAAGCAGATAAACCAAAACATAAACAGAAGTCATAAACCAAAAGTTGAGGACAAAGTCAGACTAATTAGATGAAAAGTTTCTCTGAATTTAAGACTATGTTTCTATAAATACTTTTGAACAACAATGAGATGGAGGGTGGAAGGAATCAGAAGGCAAGCAACAGGAGGAGAAGGATACAGACTTTTCTAGAGCGGAGCCTTTGGTTCTGGCCTCCAACCTTTAATTTTGTGGGGGTATTCTCTGACAAATATTTCCGCTTCCTTTCCAAACTTTATGATTAAAAAGAGCCCCCCTAAAGTTCCTTCCTAAGATCAAAGCCATAAGCCTCAACCAGCACTGTTCTCAAGCACAAGTCTATTCTTTTTCCTTCCTTTTCTGACAGGTTTGGGGGCCTAACATCCTGCCCAATACTTACATTTCCCATAAGCCAAGAAAGTCTTACTCATCACAGTCAGAGACGATTTGGTTGTGGTATCTAAACCTCATTTTCTAAATGCCAGAGAATAGTTTACCTACCAGGCTCCCAGGGCTTTTCATATTCCCTTGGCAGGAAGGAAATAGCTGTCAAGTGATTTCAGCACCCGTGACTGAAGGACCATCCCCTAGAGAAGGGAAAAAACCAAATTACCAAAAGACCAAATCAAAATAATTCATTTTAACCTTGTGTGTTTACCAGGAAGTTTTGTGGTTTGGTTTGGGGTTTGGGTTTTTTTTTTTCCCCAGAGAGCTGTGTCTGAAAGTAAATTAATTAGTTATAAGCAGTAATTAACTTTCAGAGCAATGTCACTCCACAAGCACCACAGTTAAAAAAAGAAATCGAGTGTGTTAAGGTTAGACTGAAAAGCTCGTTACAGAGAGAGTTTCCATCTCTGATGCTTTGCAGAAGAATTTTTCAAAATCACTAGGTATAGTACCCAGAGATATAGTAAATGCTTCTGCTGCTGGTGTACCTCAAAACTCAGGGACAATAATACTGGGCAAAGTCTCCCCATCTTGCCTCTGTGGCCCTGTGTTGTCCAAGTGTGAAGCAGCTCCTTCCTGACTATACTGTAACTGTCATGTGCTTCTTACACTAGCTTTGCAAAGCCACTATTGCAGGCTGCCTGGGCTGGAAAACGTCTCCTTCTGACCTAACTGGGGCATTTCATGCCACTTCAAGGCCTTGCCTTGCCACATGGGCCAGAAATCAGATGAGCATCTTTCCCTCTTCACTCAGCCGCTCTTAGCAGGAGGCAGAGCTCTTGGGCCACACTCTGCTTTAAGCCAAAATGGTTTTTTGCTACTGATTGCAATCCAATTCCCAAATTCAATGGAAACTGTAGAGAATGTTGAGCAATGTGTCTTAGGGAACAGTTGCAAAACTATTTTTTTTAAAAACAGCAGCCCACATAAGCTTCCACCTAAGAGTCCGAAAGAAGTGTCTCAGCAGATTCCCAGCTTCCTACTCCAAGCTAAATTAAAAATACATATTAATGTGTTAAGCTGATGTTTATTTTAAATGTGTCTGAATGTTGGTACAATTCTGAGAGGTTGAAAAAAATGCTTGTCTGTACCAACATCCAAGAGGTCAAGCATAGAATGGGGTAAATAGAGGTTGTACAAAACACAAAGTGATTGTTTATGATATTCAGCTACTGGAAAACTAAATCACAGGAGTATAAATAATGGAAGTCAACATGTTTTCATGAAAAATTGTTAAATAAACCACTATTCCTTTAGCAAAGGCAATGGAGTAGATATATTTGGATAGTAAGACATGATGAGTACCACTTCATAGGATTGTGATTACAAAATTACAGTATCAAAGCAGTTAGTAGATGGGTTGCAAAATTACTAAAAGCCACCTCAAAAAGTGGCAGGCACTGGGGTATTTCCATTATAAAAGAGTCTTTTCAGAGGGCTGGATCAGGAAAGCCCAGTGATTCATACAGTTCTCAGCATTAATCAATGTTTCCAACAGTGTCCTAAAAATAAATATAAAATTATTGCTGATAAAATGAGATAAAAAAGATTAGCAACATTGTTAAATGTTGATAAGTAAATCATTCAGAATGACCAGTGCCTTTCATAAGCTGTGCCCATTCAGTCAAAATATGCTTTCCCACAGACACCTAGAAGCATAAAACCTATGAAGGTGCTTTGCAGACCGTATTGAAAAAAATGGGAGGGGGGTAGTGGAGGGAGGGGGTCATACTCTGGAAAGCAGAAACTCGGGAAAGGTCAGTGACTCTGAAAGTCAGGCTGGCTGAAAAATTCAGCACGAGCTCCCAGCAGCATGCCAAGAAAAAGACAAAGACAAAAGTAGTATTTGTATAACCATGGAAAAAGTGAATAGAGTAGAATGATGATTTTGCCACAGTTTCAGACAAGCAAAAATCCAGTTTGAAGACAGTGGTTGAAGTTCTGATATTTAGATTTTTTTAAAAGGGTGTGGAAAATCACTCAAGCTTCCTGATAACTGAAAAATAAGACTGAGAAGTAAAGAAGTTGCCTCAGCAAAAGACTCAAGGAGCTCACTTCTTTAGGGTAGCGAAGAAAGACAACTGACTTGTATGAATGTCTTCACAGGGAGAAAATGCTAAATATCAGACAGTTTTTTAATCAGACAAACCAAGAACAATGACTACACTCAGGATCCAGACCTGTTCAAATGAGGAAAGGTGCAAATGCAGAGGCATAGAGCTCCTGTTACCCAGGGAAGTAGCATATTCTCCATTTCTTGATGTTTTCCCATCAAAACCGGCAACAGGTCATTTCCAATCAACTTACTGAAAGCCTATCTCAGCTAGATTCACATTAGTTGCAAAATCCCTTGATGCTGCTCTTCCCTGGGGACAGTTACAGACCCAGAAAAGCAAGCTTCCCATGAATTACAAGACTTATGTCTTGGGAGATATGGATTCATATTTGCCTCTGCCAAACATGATTTGTATGCCACTGAGCTAGTTACTTAAAGTAAGCTTTATTTTACCTAGTTTTAGATATCTAAAAGCTAGATGTCTATTTAGCATGTAAATGTCTGAAGCGTTTTTATCCTCAGCACGTCTGTCAGCCAGTGAAGAGAAGCAGGCACCATTGGAGAGCTGTTCCTCTGACAATTCTTTAAAAAATCACTGTAAAATGAGGAATTTCATGCTTTGAAGAAATCTCTATGCTGATTGAAGGAAGGCAGGAAGGTGACTGGCTTAGACTTGGACAACAACACTCTAGACATATAAATAAGGGAAAGTCTGCCATAGTCTCCGCTTCAGCAGAGGATATTCAGGATATTAATATTTATAAGCTGCTGTGAAAATAATACCTTAGAGACTTAATATTATTAGGAAATATATGAATAGCTGTGATAAATGGTGTCAGGAAATCACAGTGTACAAATTTTTGCAAAGGACTAGCGTGAAAGAAAACTGAATCTTGAGATAGTACAGGTCAGTATTCAGACTTTGAGCCAGATCTCTGAATGCCATGAAGAAATACTGAGGGTTTTGAATCCATGTACACTTTCCTTCATGGCAAAGATAGCTTAAAAGACCTCTTTCCCAAAAAAAGGGTTTTCTCCATTTTAAAGGGTTATTTTTTACCAGCCTGGCTTTCAGGATGTCAACAAAGTTGTGCCAGCACAGCTGATGGGGCCATGAACTGCTTTGTGGCAGCAAAGGCCTTTTAAACCAGATTCACGACTGAAAAAAAGGACTGTGGAGTTACAGTATAATGCAGAATAGTTAAGGAGGCAAATGAAATTCCAGCATAGCTCTGAAATGGCACAGGGGAGAGAAGAACTGATTCAGGTAAGACAGTTGATCTTACAACATGGAAGAATGTTATGACATTTCTCTTGACCAAAAGGTAGAGTCTCTCTCATTTACACAAACTCTGAAGGCAATGGTTCAAGCGACCACCCTGAATAGAAACATAAGGAACATACAACAGTGAGTTTCCTATCTGCTTGTAGGACCAAATCATTTCTTAAAAATATATCTGCGTTTTATTTTCTTTGGATTTGATCCCAACAGTCAGATGGGGAGGAAGTGTTTCACTTCCTTTATAGTAAAGCTTAATCAGTACATTGAGAGATCCATTCTGCAGCCTTTCCTTACACCAGGAGAGTTTACTCCTCAAACACTAGTCAGCAGAAACAGCAGCCCTGATATGAGGACCAAATGTGACTATATCTAGCAAAACCTTATGTAACCACAACCATGCAGCAAACATCATTCCAGCTCTCTAGCACACTCCTGCCTGTCCCTCCACCCAGAGTTTCTCAGCAATTCCAAAGAGCCACAATTAAACCTGTATAAAAAAGCACTACAACAACCACCACCACAACAGCTCTGCAGAAAACTGCATTAGGAGGCAGAGGAGACTTCAGTAACATATTAGCAGGATTGGAAGCAAAATTCTCTTTGTTCAAGCAATTTACATAATGTCTCTTCTTTTTTAGCCTTTTTTCACACCAGTTATTTAATATAGTTATTATACTTGGTTATGGCAGTTTGAATTGGGATGCTGCCAAAAAGATACTATTTAGCAGGGTCTGAGGGGCTAGATATTTGAACAGAGCATTTCACTTATTGAACTTCCCCTGCTCTGCCTTGAAAACAGCTTATAGGGATTTTCTCACAATGTTCTCAAGGAGCTGGGGTTGATTAGGGGAAAAAAAAACCCACCGAACCTTAAATAGCTTTACCGAACATGAGATTTTACAAAGTAAATAGAAGAGATATTTTTTAATAAAAAAGGAGGGACTAGTTCACACAGTAAAGACACAAGTGCATTATGCTTATTCCCTCTACTACACTTGCAATTTTTCAGCTAGCTTACCAAATCTTTCCAATCAATATCCCAGCTGATGTTTCAATGTATATTAAATAGATTTAAGAGCTGAGAAGAGCAGAATATAAAGGCATACATGCATTGGATGTGGACATGTATATAAGGATCAAATTCAATAAGAGGAAGAGACCTAGTCGTGAACTGGGGTAGTCAGGAGACAGAAGCCTACAGGATAACAATAATACCAGGATTACTATCGTGACAAGTGCTGTAGGGAAAGGAGACCTGCTGGGACTGGCTCTGAGCTGGCCAGGCACCACCAAGCAGGGCTTGGACACAAATCTGGCTCAGCACAATTCTTCACTGCAAGAATGGATCTTGTACACTCGAGTGCAAGTATAAACCTAGAGAGGAAAAGTCAGCCTTGCCACAGGAGTGTGATAAATCAGACCAAACTTTTCTGAGAGAAAAGTATCTTAACTCCCAAGGGAGAGCATTTAGCTAAACAGTTATTTTAAGACAGCTATTACAAGGGGAAGGGGAGGGGAGTTTAATTTTTCTTCTACCCAACTAATTATTAAGAAAAAATGTCAAAAGGTGACAGGAAATGTGAATTTAAAAATTCCCAGAGCAGAACAAAATATTAAATAGCAAAGTACTGTAAATAGTCTAGCCTTAGTTTTGTTATTTGGTTGGGAAATTGCCCTTGCTTAGGTAGTCAATTCTAATTAGAATTCACTTGCATATTAAAATGATCTGCAATTAATATGAATGAATATAAGATTCCAAAGTTCAGAATTCCACATTTTCCTCCCTAGGCCATTTTACTTCTTTACTCAGAGAAATTAATGCAACTTTTTCTTCCCAGTCCATTTAAGTAGAGTCTAAGCAATATCCTGTCTCCAGTAATTTCTCCGCTTCCACAGATGAACCTGTGTGGCTAGAAAGCTTGAGCATCAAACAATCAGTCATTAGAGTGACAGCTTCAAGCTGCAAGCTTGGCGAGCCTACCTTGTGTGGCCTGCAGTAATGGTACTTCTCCTTTTCTCCCCATTCACATAACTTCTTTTTTCGTCTTGCAAAATGTTTCACTCCTTACCAGTAGCTCAGCTGAAGCCTCTATTCCTTTCATTTCACTGTGACCATATAATTCTTTTTAGTTATTTTGATGCACTCCTAGGTAAAATTACAAAATAAAAAAAAAATTCAGCTATGGCAAGAGCAGGCAATCTAGCCTCTTCCTGAGCCAACCCAACGGTCATACAGCTGTCACTTCCTTTTATCCCATGTGTTCATCATAAGAAAGGCCTGTCGCATTGGAATAATGTTCTTGCCACTATCTTCTTCACATGGAAGCACTCCAACATGACATACATTTTTATACTAGGTAAGGCCTCAGGCACAAGACACATCAACAACGTATCTTCTCTGACCCTCCCATAAAAGTGAGCATTTTAAAATCCTTAATGCCATACATTTGTCTCTAAAGAATGCAGCCTTGCTTGCACTCTTGGCAGCTTGGAAACAGAAAATCACTTTAAATAAATATCTAACATGCCATTCAAAAAATATGATAAATTAGTCATTACTCCTTACCGTAATGTAATGGCATTCCTGAAAGCCAGGCTCTATTAGCATTATGGAGAGGTGTTGAGACAAGGATGGTTGTCCTGGGGATTACTGCTGTGGAAGCAAAGATGAGACAGTGGTACGTCATGAAGTGCAATCAGGATGCTGCCACAGCCTCTGCATACATCCCTACACATACCTGCAGTTTTGTTTGTAACTTGACAAAGAATTACCTTATAAATTAGCTGAACGTTTGGCTCTTTTCCTCTAGGTGTTTGTAAAGATGCACATTCTTAAACAGACTTGTGGGTTCAGTGAGTCTGTAAGTGAATAGCTCCTTTGGATATTCATTTTACTGTTAAACCAAAATAAGATTGTTATACAAAGAAGTAAAATGAAAAATGCAATACGTATTAAATGGTGCTTTCAAGCAATGATCAGCACCAAATTCTGTACCCCAGGGATAATTACATGAACTGGTATCTGTTGATACAGTTTCATTATTTATTGAAACGTCTTTCATTATTCTTACTTGCTGTTTTCATCTTGCCAGTTCACTGTTTTTATTACAGTTTCTGCCCATGTGTACAAGTGAGTGTGAGTAGGGGATATCCATAGCTAGGCTCTTAACTGGCAGATAAACTCCTCACATAGCTCCAAAGCATCCATAAACATACACACACACAAACGCATAATCTGTCATAATAACATAAAGATCTGCAGAGCAGAAACTAACATGCAGTAATACTTAAAATCATGAATTACTGCAGAGAATACCCAGTAATATCTGCAAATATAAACCATATTTTGCTTTTTTATGAGCCAATTGATAAAACATATGTTATGCATATGGTCTATGGGGAAGTACTGTAAATAGAACAGCTGTTAAGTTTGTTACAATAGAAAAAAGGTTTTATTTCCACCACAAGTTTTCTCATTCTTGTTTTCTTTACATTGTCAGATATGCCCCTGGCCTAGTCATCCCCCGCACAACCACAGTTTCTATTTAAGACTCTGCCAGCAAGCTAAGAGGTCCCTTGGTTCAAACACTGTCTTTCAAAACTGCGCCTTCCTCAGCAGAGACCATAACACACCTGGATGGGAGGAAGAGTGCACATAAGCTTGAACTAAGCAACATTATTATCCTCTTCAACAGTGAAAAGTTTCCACACCTGATGGCAGAGACTATTGCATACTCTCCCAACCTTCAGTTCCACAAGGGATGACTATTTTTGCTTATTTCTCACCAGGATATGAGATATGCACTGACAGGTGCTATAAAACAAATTCATCCTCATTCATCATTGAAGTACTGTCACTGAACAATCACTGAGAATGCATGGAGCATCTGGGTGCCCTTTCTTTATGATAGATAACACACTCTCATCCTCCATAATTAGTGTAATTACCAGTAATAATTAGATGCTGCTTCACTGGCTCCAGAAGACATGCATTCACATGCACCAAGTCTAACCTGAGGTCTGTTTGAAGTCTTGATGGAAGACCAGGGAGAAACATAAGTGAACTTACACCATATTCAATGCATACTTGTTCCCTATTTTATTACGACCTAGAGATTTATTAATTATATATTAAATCATCTTTGTATAACAATAGAAGCATTTACTTCTATGGCAGATGTCAATATTTGCCAGTAACAGGATTTTAAAATATGGTATACCATAACAACCCCAGATGCTGCATACCTGTTACCACAGCAGTCAGGTGAGGTATGGTAGCCATAATTTGCTACAGAACTCACAGAATCACAGAATGGTTGACGTTTGAAGGGGCCTCTGGAGGTCATCAGGTCCAACCCCCCTGCTCGAGCACCTAGAGCAGGTTGCCCAGGACCGTGTCCAGATGGCTTTTGAATAGCTCCAGGGATGGAAACTGCCCAACATCTCTGGGCAACCTTTTCCAGTGCTCAGTCACCTTTACAGTAAAAGTGTTTCCTGATGTTCAGACGACACCACTTGTGTTTCAGTTTGTGCCCATTGCCTGTTGTCTTGTCACTGGGCGCCACTGAAAAGAGCCTAGCTCTGTCTTCTTTGCACCCTCCCTTTTATACACATTGATGAGAGCCCACCTGAGCCTTGTCTTCTCCAGGCTAAACAGTCCCAGCTCTCTCAGCCTTTCCTCATAAGAGAGGTGCTCCAATCCTTAATCATATTCCTGGCCATTTCTTGGACTCTCTCTCCAGTACGTCCATATCCATCTTGTACCAAGGAGCCTGAACTGGACACAGTGCTCCAGGTGTGGCCACACCAGTGCTGAGTAGAGGGGAAGGGTCACCTCCCTCGACTTGCTGGCAACACTTCTCCTAATGGACCCCTGGTTACCTTTGGCCATTTTCACAGCAAGGGCACATGTTGCTGGCTCATGTTCAACTTGATGACCACCAGGACCTCCAGGTCCTTTTCTGCAAAGCTGCTTTCCAGCTGGGTGGCCCCCAGCATACACTGGTGCATGCGGTTTTTCCTCCCCAGGTGCCAGGCTTTGCATTTCCCCTTGTTGAACTTCATGAGGCTCCTATCAGCCCATTTTTCCAGCCTGTTGAGGTCCCTCTGGATTGCAGCACAACCCAGCCGCTCCTCCCAGATTTATGTCATCTGCAACTGCTCCGTTTTATCCTTCATAAGATGATTTCAATGACATTATAAAATCTCGCCTTAAAATATGCAGACCTTGTTTTGAAAGTATACCCCCACAAGCACTTGTTCGCCAGCTATGATCCACAGAACAACAATAAATACATTGCAGTTGCTTAGCAGATACCTTACAGCACCTATTAATATTTGCAATGCAAAGATCATAACTGGTGCTCTGTGAGAAAAGTACTGAGTTAACAGTGTTACACTGATCCAAAAAGGTGGGGAATTTCTCCTGTGAAGTGCTATCTTCCTCCTGGGCAAGCACAGTAGTAAAGAAAAAAGGGAACAAAGTTCTGCCTGTATTCCACATCCAAAAACACTGCAGTAAACCTCTGTTCCGGCATCCAGGATGGGATACCAGTGCCACTTTGGTGGTATTTGTAACAGAACAAGTCTCTCTCTCTTTCTGTCTGTCTCTCATTCTGTCAGTCATTCTTCATACTTACTAAGAGGTATTTCCAACAGAATGCTGCTGGCCACTAATACCTTGATGGTCACTACTACCTTTATATTATTCTCACGGTAGCATTGAAATGCTATCCATTGAAATGTTCTGTACAGAAACATCAAGAACAGGTTTAGTTTGCCATGTTTGAAAAGGCTGACATTTCCACAGACCAGCACTGCTCATTTGCAAAATTGAGACTGATTTCAAAAGGTCTATACACATCTCAAAGCTCCCACAGGACAGCAGAGACGACAGTAAGCAGCCTAGTCTTGACTAATAGGCTGACACTGCTTTATGGTAGGACACTCTCCAGCTGCTGGAAAGCATTGAAGGGAGACTGAAACATTACCAGAGAGACAGCCAACTTTTAGGCTGCTCCATTTCTGCTGAAGGGCTAGACTAGGAACATTTGTGGATCCACTAATACGCAAGAAAAGCAGATCTTTTCATCCAGCTTTTGTTACTTTCCAAAATACACTTACCTATTAATTATTTCACGCTGTATCAACCTACCAGAACTCTTTTCATCCCACTTATACCACAGATAACAGGTGCAGGAACTAGATGATACCAAACACTTTTGAAAGTGACACGTTATATTTTTACGGATCTGCAAATATATGAGGGATGTTTTCACGGTGATAGATACAAATTATAAGAAAAACAAGGTTCCAGACAGAGGTGATATCTTTTATTATATCATTTTATCCCTTTGTGAAAAGCAGATACCCAATTCCTTCATGAGATCTGAGAAGGAAGCAGTGAGGCTCATGCTAAATCCAGGCTAGGAGCAAGGGCTCCGAGCACTTGGTTCCCCCAACATCAATATCAGCGCTGTGCACCGCTGGAGTCACCCAGCAGTAGGAATTTGATCTGACTCAGACATGGGCACATGATTGCTGTTCTCTCGTGTTAGTCAGATGCTATGGAGCTGTATTCTTTTATGCTGGCTCAGTGCCAGGGAAGGAGGCAGGGGCAAGATGCACTGAGCTGACTCAACAAATATTTCTGAACAAAGATACACCAGAAGCTCAGCCCATTGCAGCCTATAGCTATGGGATTTTAGAGTGGACTTCAGGAACCCTCAGCCCAGCTGCAGGCTATTGGCATATCAATAACACCATTAACTTAATCTGTTACTGAGTTTTGAGAGATAGGTTGTTAGCATCTGCCAAGCAGAAAGCCGTGCCAAAAGGAGAGAGGAGAGGTCACCAGCCTTATGGAAGAGCAGGAGGACAAAGCATGTAAAAGCTACCAGAAATAGAGGGATCTGCCAAAAGTGGTTATAAGTAAAATAAGCATTTCTATTTGTAACTCACAACCATAGCATTGATATTATGATTCCCGTCCTCATTTCATCCCTCTCTGACATCTATACCCGATGCCGAAAATATGATTGTCCGACAGCAACTGGAGAGCTCAAAGTTGCAGTCCCCAGTAACCAGCAATCCTTTTAATGCAGTGACCCATCACTACCATACCATCTCTTCCAGCTGCACCATTTTCCCCAAGGTAGTGTCAGGATTAAGCCCCTGTCCTCTTGTTGCCACCACTGGACCACAATAACATCTGGCTGAAACCCTGAACTTTCAAAGATGGACATAGTATGTGGTCAATATGCCAAAGCCTTTCAGGGTCCTGTCCACCCTTAGGGTGGCTCATTTTGCCACAGTGAGACAGACTCTTTGCTCACATCAACAACACTGATTTCAAGAGAAAGATACGAACGTACACTGGTGGAGAAGGCTGGGACTGACCTTTCTTTCTCACTCCCCCTCCTCCACAGGACTGCTGAGATGTTTATTACTTTGGTGTCTATGTGCTGACCTGTATACTATAAATTTGGACTGAGGCGAATTTTACAGTTCAACAAATATAAAATATTTTTTAAAGAAGTCACACATGGTCAGATACAAAGTCTGGAAAACATCAGCCCAAAAGTTATCATAACTGAAATAAAATGAAACTTTAATTCAGTCAGATTCAGCATTACTCAAGGCAATGGAAAGTATTGCTTCCAAAGCCTGAATGTGCTGCCCTTATATGAGTTTCTCTCTGCTGAAGACTATAAATCCTTGATCAGATGATCCTTCCTGAACTGTAAAATATATTGAGTCAAGTTAAATTTGGTTAGGCAAGAGCAACACTTACTGAAATCAGAGAGACTTAGAGCAAAAGGGGGTCCTATAAATCAGCTGCCCTGGCAGTGACAACTTGTCATACAAGGACTGATAAAATCTTCAATACAAATGGTTATCTGGAAGATTAAGTCTGTACTCAGTGGACCTGAATCCTTCAGAAGCATGAAATTACTTGCAGAATTGAGGGGACACATTTTCCCCAGGTACTTTAGTCACTTGCCTACCTCATTACGCAGCTAAATACCTTTGGAAATGTAATCTTCAATCATACTCTCAAAGGAGACAGATTTCTAGAGGTGCACAGATGTCCAGGAGGTTTACAAAGTGCCTAGTTGTTTAGTTCACAATAAAATCAATGAGAGTTAAGGGCCTCACATAAAACCACGTCGATCTGCCTAATTAAAGAACATAGCCCCTAAGTTCAAGTGTCTTGCTGAAATCAGTGAGGTTGAAGCTTTTGCAAGCTCTCAAAGCTACGCTTTGGCTTTCCATGATACAGTCCTCAGGCACCTAGCAGGAGCACCTGATCAATGGGAACGAGGATGGGAGAGGTGTCAAGCCTGAACCAGCCTCCAGGCACGGCTGGGCTGTAAGGACAGAGGTCTTGCAACAGCAGGGAACAGACAGACCATAGAAAAGCTGACATTAAAACAGGCCAGTCCAGACCTTCACAAAGACACTTCAATCATATCTACACTGTTTAAAGCAAGCCGTGGGTTTGCTTAGACCATTTGAGAACGTGTTATTCTTTAAATAGCAGCTTAGGATGAGAGTTGCCACTTCCAATTTAATCACCTTTCTTTGATATAGCCTGGTGCTTTGCAGCCGGATAATTAACCTTGATATTCAGTCAGACTTCAAAACACACAACTCCCGTTGCTGTCAATTAGCTGACAATGTCGAGTGTGTGTTGATGGAAGGTTTTTGTGTGACCCTGGCAATATGGCATTCAGGAAATTTCAGTAGCTAATACAATCATCCTGCTGGAGAAAGTCCTTCACAAATCACTCCAACAATTTTAGAATGGGAAGTGAGATTGTGAATTTGTCGCTGGATTGAGTTCGCTAAACAAAACAGATGTACATTAAAGTTTACCCTACTTTCTGTTCTTACTGCAACACTGCTTTCTAAAAGACCCATCCAGATATTTGGCAAACCTTCTTGTTATCATGGTCTTGTACAGCTCTGAGCACAAGGAAGATGCCTTGATCTCAGCTAGAGCATTCAGTAGCTACCATACTTTTAAATACTAACATAAGGCCAGAGGCAGGGTTATAAATGATTGTTACAAAATAATTTTTGATATATAAGGCGGTGCAATAAACACTGCAATATGAAAATGGGACACTGTATGGGAAGGGCCAGTGGCACTTTATTTTTCCCACTGATTTCTTTGCATTTATAATAAAGAGTTACAGGCTACTGGTAACAAGCTTAAATTAGTGGGCAGCAAGAAGTCTGAATTGACTATTTTCCTGTTATCCCACAGTGGATCACATTCTGCTAATGAGTGTTAACCCCACAATCAGGCAAACATTCATCTTGAGAAATGAACAACCTCATCCAGGGCTTTTAAAGCAGCCAGCACAGTCAACGGCTAAAAAGAAATTGGCTCAAACACAGCTACTTTCCTTTTTAAATATTGTTCTTCCTCCCTGATGAGAATGGGAGCTAATGGCATAAGTGAAACATTCTCGTAGCAAAAGCCAAAAGCTGCCCAAGTCCCTTCCAGGTTAGAAACACTGTCTTGTGATGAAGAAGGAATAGTTGATGCTCAATCGAATGCTTTTGCACAGGCTAGCTAGAGCCTTTTGTGGAGGTTCCTGATGTGAGCTCAGTTTGACTTCCATATTTTCAAAGTACTTTGCCTCATCTGCTGAGTGAAAATAGCAAAAAATAGAAAAAAAAATACTGGTCTGTTGTGCTTTTCCCTGGATTTGAGAATGACATCAACCTTTGGGCCTTTTTCTGATCTATTCTGATAGTAGAAAAAATACTGACTACTCCATTTTCTACACAGGGTCAACATTATGAAGAGGAAAAACGGGCTTTGAGCCATGAAATAATTGCACTCAATAATCACTTAATAGAGGCCAAGGTGACAATAGATAAGTTGTCAGAAGACAATGTAAGTATTTAATTATGGGTACATCTTGAGATTATATTCAGAAATAAGTTAGGCCATGCACTTCCCATGAAATTATAGAATAATTTCTTATTATTTACATATAATGTAACTTGTCACCAAGACAGTTAAAATTCATGTTTGATTGTTCCCACCATTTTGTGAATTCAGGTCTCCTTATGCTATGGGGTTGGGGTGAGACTTTTCATTGATATTTTTTTCCTTACGTCTAACCTAAAACTGATGAAAAAAATATTCTAAGAAATGGCAATATTCCCACATTGATTTTGCCATCGGTTTCGGGCTAGTACAGCGAACTGGTGGAAGCACATGCTTAGAGCTATTGCATGGACACATGTATGGAGTGAGGATTCATCATAAGGATTTTAGGCAGTGTAGAGCCCTACATTTCCTGCAGTTCCTCTGACCTTTCAGTCTTTGCTCACTGAAATGGGATGCCCGGCACAAGTGAGCTCTACCAGCAGAAGTTAGTATTGACCCAACCTGGTCACTCAGATTATTGCAGGGAGCGGGAGCCAGGTTTTCCCCAGCTGTAGTTCATGTGGAACAATTTACCTGTCTCTGTGTGGAAGGGAACAGGGAACATCTCTGGTGATTGTCACCCTGCATCTCATTAAACACTGCTGAAAACTGGCATGCACACTGCAGCTGGCAATCAGCTCATGAAATCCTTCCAGGGACAAACTGAAAAAGACAGCAAAGAAAGGAAGATTGCAGGCATTTAGTTCATTATTGTGCCATTCCTTAGACACTTAATAAAAAATTCATCTACAGAAGACATGTTTCTGTTAGCACTTATTTTTCAGCATCTTACATTCAATCTTCCCATATTTCATATGAACTCTTAATCATAGCAGGGAGCATTTGATCCCATTAATATGTCTGTTGATGTGAATTGTACTTATGCTATTAACAGCTTTCCAACGGAAACAAAGAGTTCACAATCTGCCCCTTTTATAGAAATTGTGTTGAAACAACAGTTACTTCATAACTCTAATAGCTGTAACTAACTGAATGTGGTAAATGCAATGGGCTACATTTAGGTTTTAGAAGCACAGGTATACATCCAGACTAATTCAGCTGAAATCAGTGGAGTTATTTCAGATTTAAAATAGAGGGAAAAAAAATTATAAAACTCTCCTAGTAAGTATGCATGCATTTACACTACTTCATGGAGTCAGGTTTGAGCCCAGGTTTGAAGAACTGTTTTCAATATTCATAGTTTTTAAAAGGCAGCTTAGACTGGACTGGAGTTCAAAGTACTCTTCTTCCAAGAATTATTCTGAACTACTCTGAACATTAGAGTATGGTCCAGAAGCCTCAAATAACAGTATCACTTCTTCATACTTGAGGTCAATTCACAGACAAAATTCTGCCCTTAGTTATGTAGCATCACTAATGAAAGTAAAGGTTAAATTCCAAATTTTAAATAGAGAAATATGAAACAAACCATTAATATTATGCCTAATAAGTAGAGACAGTGTTAAACTGAAGAATCCTACACAGGGAGAACATACTTTTCCCTTGCCAGCATTTCTTCCTTCAATTATATTTCCCCTCATTCTTCTGACAGATATGTAAAATGATGCTTTTGATGCAAAAACATGTTTTACACAATGGGAAACACTTTTGGTATTAAATGCCGATTATTGTTCTAGTTGCTGCAGATGTGGCTAGTTTCCATTCAGATAAACATTAAAGGACAGAAAGTCACTCCAGTCACATGGCATATCTCAGCATGTTGAGAACAAAGTACACGTGGCACATTTAACTCACATGTAATTTTTCTGTAGTAATTTTTAAAGCTGCTAAAAATAAAGTGTCAGAAACACTTTTTGTACTCTCCATGACAACCGCTTCAGAGAAACAGAGGCACAGAGCTTTTGAAGAAAGGATTGGATTTTGGAGTGATTTCATTTTTGTGTGCTTAGTGATGCCATATGGGACTTGGAGTACTTGTCTGTGCTATACATTGTGCAGCAATATATTATGTGTTTAATGTGCATGTAACATGTCAGAATCACATGCACATGCAACAGATTTTGCTTCTAAATTGAATTCTTGCATTCCTACTGTTTGCATCTGTTTTCAGGAATAAAAATAGTGTGTACTGATATAAAATTGAAGATGTACATAAATGAATGTATCTCCCCAGTACATTTAAAGCAGAAGTGGCACCTCTAAAACCTCATACAGACACAAAAAACCCCCACAAACCAAGAGTATCTAAAGGCCCTTGAATATGAAGATATAATGAACTAATGATCATAGGAAAACTACATTTACTACCCCCGTGCCTCACAGACTCCCAGGAACATCTTGTTGTACCTATTATAGAATAATTTTTAAATGTTTTTTCAAAACAGAGGGAATTTCCACCTTTCCTTTTCATAGAAAATTTCATTATCAGTTTTAAAAGAACAAGTGGAACAGTAAAAATCTGCATGCAATAAAATTATAACATTAACACCAGAGAAAAGTAAAATCATTTCAATATTCAACACCTTTTCTCTATAAACATTTTCTGATTTTTACAGATTAACACAGCCTAGTGTCCATAGTACCTATATGCTTTGTCTATCTCATCTATGCCCACCTGTAAAGTCAACTTCTGAAGCCAACTCTGTTTTTAATGGCACCTAGATCAGGAAAAGCAACATACAACACTTACCTCCAGGGACCCAAAGATACTGGCTGAAGGATACAGTTACGGTCATGTGTGCTAAATTAAATTTAGACAAAGGGCAAATCTATGTACTGAATTTTCCCATTAAATAGGCTGTGGGAGCCATTCAATACAAAAATAGTATAAGTGGCTTGTTTAAATTCTCTTTTTCCCTGTGTGGAATTCTCATGGTAACTTCTTATCCAGTAAAAATACCCTGTTCTGCAGCATCAAATATTTGCAGTGAGATTTAATATATTTGTATAGCAGCATTCTGCAGGATATGAAAGGAGCCAGGAACCAGCAAGAAAGTTTCATAAGGAGACAAAAGCCTTCTTTTAAAAAACAATACAATGTATATTTCTGCAATGAATTTCTCCCACAGCCTCTTAAGATTATGTAAGCATTTTCTGAAGTACTATCTTAGTACTGATCTGGATAATACTCAGTAAAAATGTCTGTTCTTAAATTTTCTTTTTGCTTAAAAGATCATGTCTATTTTAGTCTTCATAGAGCCATGCATGTTAACAGTATAAAGTCCAGTTCCTAATGGTAAGTATTCATCTTTTAAAATGCAGAGTACTGTTCTGTAGTAACAGTTGTCAAAATTTTCTTTTTAGTAATTTTGTCAGCCCTCACAGAGCAAAGGGGCAAACATCTCACGACCATGCAAGAAACATGGAATCTTAATGTATTTGAAAGTTAAAGTATGCTCCAAATTTCCCCAAAGTCAATTTTTAAAAGATTGCTCAGGCATGGGAGAAAGGCTGAAAGCCACAAGCTATTTACAAACTTTAAAAAACAGGCTATTTTTTGTTTTTCTAGGAGCTCTATAGGAAGGACTGCAATTTAGCTGCTCAGTTGCTCCAGTGCAGCAAGAATTACGACAGGGCACATAAGCTTTCGGAGGTAATGTGACCAAACTTGGTGAATATTCAAAGAAATAAATATTTTATGGAAAACAGGTTATTTTACATGTATCAATTCCAGAACTTGTCTGCCCTTAAGGCTTTGATCCCTGCCCCCCCCCCCCTTTAAGCAACACGAGGGCTTGTGCACCTCTGGTATTCTGTGCAGCTGAGGGAGGTGCTGACAAAATCACAGCCAGTGATGGAACTTGGAGGTACTCTCTTCCCCAAAAACTCTGCTATCCAGTAGAATGGGCCTGCACTGATCACATGAAAAATAAAGATTTTAGCAAAACCAAAGTGCTGAGAACTCTAGACTGCAAAATGCTGGGGGGGGGAACAGGGGAGGGTGAGAGCAGGGAAATGACAAGCTGCAGGCATCAGAGATTCTGATATAATCAATTCTCCTCCTGAAGCTATTTTCCAGTCCAGCTAATTTCTAAACTTGAATTTTAAAATGGACTGACAGAACAAATATCTTTTTCTAAAGCAACCAGAGCACTGAATGATTGATTTCCAAGGTGTAAACTTTAATTAATAATCCTCGCTTCCAGGGAAACTAGGCTTGAGAAACAGACTCCTTAAAGGGGAGGTAAATATTATCTTAGTGAACAGGTCTGTCTTTAGGGATGCAGGCCCTACACAAAGCAACAGCACCTTCCTCATGTATATTGCTTAGGTGAAGGTCACGGAGAAAAGCCTTCCCTCCATCAGTCCCATCAGGTTAATGTCCCCCCAAAAGGTCTCTCTTGTGCAATTCTGCAACAGAATAATGCAAAATTGAATGTGGAATGTATACACCATTTCTAAGCCAGCAGACAGCTTCAGAGCACTAAACAACCCTGGTAAATAAAGACAGAGCAAGACTTTTCTGTCAAATGGGCAATGATTTTCTGGAATGGAGACAGAAATTCCAAATTAACCATTATCTTGGTCGTGTTATTTTTTCCTAATAACTGACTTCCCTGAGCAATTAATATCCAGGAATTGTCATGACATTACTCACGCTTGAAAGCACCCTACCTGTTAGCAAGAATTAGGACCTTAAAAGTAGTTAGTGGTTCACCTGCAGAAAACTATCACAAATGTGGGATCTCCCCACCATTTCCCAGACTGTCATACACTCAATTAAATAGGCAAAGTCTCCACTCATAAATCCAAGTATTTATTAATTTAGCAAGTGTGAATGTGCTGTCACAGCCAATAGTTTCCTTACAAATGCAAATATTGCCTGACAAGGTATTGTATGTTATCCAGAATCCTAAACTATGGTACAATATAGCAATATCATTTTAGTAATTCCAGTTTCCAGGGCAATGCCCAGAAAATAATGTTCTTTTACTTAACGCATTTCATAGTCTAAATAATGTATATAAAATAGATCAAACAGTGGTGTAACAGGATACTAAAATTATAGCTACCCCATACAGCAGTTTCACATTAAATGAACTGTATTTCTTTTCCTCATTTCTGTGGCAATTTACAGCAGCCCTGTTTTACAACCTTTTTATTCAATCTTTGTTGTACCCGTACTTGCTATGACTAATACTGCTGTCTGCCAGCAGATTGGCAATATCATACTCTTTATTTCCAATGGAAGACATATGAGCTAATTAACAACATAATGATTAATCCAAAATATCCTGGAAGGTCTGTTGGTTGAAAAAACACTCATCCTACTCCACATTAACAAGAATGTCATTTCACAACATGCCATATTTTGAATACATTGAGTTTGGGGGATTAAGCCAACTTTAAAACCTTCCCAGTGAAGCTAAAAGAGGAGCTTTATATCTTATGTGATGTGAGATCATAAGAAGGAGCAGGCACTTGAAATTTCTCTTGCCTAAAATAGAGGAGGGGGACACCACTTCAGCATTTGTAGGGTTCTCTCCTCTAGAGAAACAAAGTTAAGGAGAGAGTGAGATTTTTAGGGCTATAAGGGTAACCACTGATTATTTGGTAAAGAGGAACTTGATTTCTAGTTATAAAAAGAAAGCGCTGAGTAAATAAGAGTTCAGCCAAGCATTCAAGGGCTAAATTCCTAAGTGGCATAAATCAACATGGATATCAAACTCAAAACTTAGTCCGAACATGAGTTCTTCTGACATCCAGCAAGAAATACTGAGAGACAGCCATCATGCAGCTCTCTCTCATATCCCTGTGTGATCATTGATAGAGGTCTGAAATGAGCAAGGCAGAGAAAATTTGGCTGGCAAGCATGCTTGGAGATACCTGCATAGGCATTACCTACGAGGTTTCCGAGCCACGCCAAGGAATGTGCTCTCTCAATCTCTTCTGGTCCACATGACAGAACGGCAGGTGGAACCGCCGTCCACAGACCTGATCCTGACGTTCTTCAAAACCTGTATGAATTCTGATGCATAACAGACTTATTGATTAATTCTAACTAGTTTGTCACAGGAATCATGATGTAAATCCAGGTCTTAGCTCTTATTTCTGTCAGTGTAGTAAGAAACTAGAAAAGCAGTCAGCTAGCAGCTGCTGGAAGAGGGGAACATGTTGAGGCTTCTCTGGATGGTTGATCTGACAAGTAGTGTCCAACTGCTGGGGCAAGAAAACCAGTTTGATTTGCTTCTTCCCAGCACAGGAACACTCCCGTCATAGCAGCCAGTACCATTGCTTTAAGTGTCAGTGAAACCAACTTTTCTGTCTCTTCAAACAACACTGTTTATCAAATGCAACGCTGGAGGGCAGGAGGCAATTTGGCACCGGCTTGGAGGCAAGGGGAGCTCAAAGAAAGGCAAAAGAACAGAATAGATCTGATCTCTTCCTCCTCTTTCCTCACCCCAGCAGAGACCTCCGCACCCCCACACTCCAACTGCAAATGGCACCCATGCATGCAGTCTGGAAAGTGTTGCTGTAGGCTGTAATTCCCTACCTGCCTTTTTAAGATTGTTGTTTACTACATTCTTTACATCATTCCTCTCCAACCTGGATTAACTTGGAAGGAAGCCTTTCAGTTTCACAGTGTTTTCCATGAGGGGAAGCAGATGAAGATTTCCAGACATTAAGTAAATAAACAAAAGTCATTTGATTATGTTTGTTTTCAGAAATGCACAAAGATTGTGGCCATCACATTAGTCAAAGAACCATATATAGTGAGCTATGTAATGTCATAAACAGCACTCATCTATCCATGTTGTATAAGCCCAAGCAGACACCAGTATTGACATGTACCCTTTTCTCCTTTCCCCTTTGCCATCTCTTTATGTTACAGTTGCCATCTGACTTTCAGGAAAGAGTCAGCATCCACCTGGAAAAGCACGGGTGCAGCCTTTCTGTCCCCTTGTGCCACACATCTTACGCTGATACCATACCCACTTGCGTCATTGCCAAAGTACTGGAAAAACCAGATCCAAACAGCTTGTCTTCACACTTGTCAAGCCCGTCTACAAGGGATCTCAATTTCCAGGACTCTGCTGGAAAACTCGGGCAAAGGCCCCAGTACAAGTCGGACATCTACTGCAGCGACACTGCCCTTTACTGCCCTGAGGAGAGGCAGAGGGAGAGGAGGCAGAGTGTGGACACGCAAGTGAAAGACGTGGGGTTCCTGCGCTCCCAGAACTCCACAGACAGCACCGTCGAAGAAGACGGTTTCCATTCCAGCTTCTCTCACGAAGCCTTCCCAGAGTACATTACCTCCCTGCCAACCTCCAGCTCCTACTCCAGTTTCAGCGTCACATCTGAGGAGAAGGAGAACGCCCAAGCCAACACTCTGACAGCCTCTCAGCAAGCGATCTACATGAGCAACCGAGACGAACTGTTTGAAAGAAAGTCACCTGCAGGTTACGAGCATCAGGGAAGTCCTAGGTTTGCCAAGCCCAAACCTGCGCAGCACATGGAGCTTGCCGATGACAACGAGAACTCCCCCACTTTTACTAGGACTCTGCCTCCGTATGCAAACGAACCTTTTCATTTCTCAGCCATAACACCACAGCAGGCTTTAGCGAATCAGAAAATGAGGAACGAGTGCAGGAGCACCCACCTTTCAGAAGAAGACTTGCCTGGGCGATGGAGGCAATTGAGCGTGGAGGACATTGGTGCGTACTCTTACAGGAACGCTGGCAGGCTGTCGCCCTGTAGTTTTTCAGAGCAGTACTACAGCAGCCCTATTAAGAAGGGAGACAGTCGAACAAGCCCCATCTATGCTAGTTACAAAGCAGATAGCTGCTCAGAGGGAGACGATATCTGCCAAAGCAGACTTGTGGATTCTTGCTTCCTGAGAACAGACAGTGGCCTGAATATTGACATCAGCACTAGCTGTAAACAGGACAAATTGCCCGCTTACAAAACAAAAGAATCAAGAGACCAAAAAAATGAAAGGATCACCGTCCAGTTATGCAGTAGCAAAAACATCGAAAATAGCCCGGTATTGAAAAGAGAATACGTGGATGTGAGCCCCAACAGCTCAGCAGAGTCCCTCAATCAGAGTTCAATGGAGGCTTCAGAAATCCACCAGTCTTCCATGGAGCAAGGAAGCCATTCGGGTATTCACAGCAAACAGCAGCAGTTTCAACGGACTGGGAGTACTGGTTTGAGTCGGAAGGACAGCCTTACAAAAGCACAATTATACGGAACCCTTCTGAACTAGGCATCTTCCAAAACGGCAATAAGACAACAAACAAAAGGAAGCAAACAGCATTTGATACTTCTAGTGAACAGTACGGTTCTAAGAAACAGGATTATTATAAAATATATATTCCTAATGGTACTATATGTTTAAAACAAAATCTCTTCAAAAATGTTATACAGCACTTTTCACTTAACATCCTTTCCACGTGGGCGACCGTCCCCTCCCCTCTTTTATAAACCTGAAATATTTTTATAAACAAAATGGTATTTATTAGACTATCCTAAGCTATTTGAGCAGAATTCTTTTCCCTTCAAGCAGGTTTCTTATTTATTTTTGTGCATGAGGCCATCTGTGCCTAAACTCTTGGAGGAAAAGGGTAAAATCATGATGGCAGTGATAAAAAATAAATCCACCTGATAAAATACCATAAAATGTCATGTGAAAACAAAACAAACAAGAATGGTGAATCTGAAGAAGTATATTTTTTAACAAGAATGGAATTGTATCTTAAGTTATTTCATACAAATGTATTTATGAGTGACTAATGTATGCACAAAGTGATACTAATATTTTGTTCTTTTAATCCACTGTGTTTCTGCTTTCCTATTTTTCCTTGTATACTACCTCAAAAGTAATTGAGGGTTTCTTTGTCACATTTTCTGTAGGCTTGCATTTATATTGTCTAAAATGCATGCAGTGTCATAATTAATACTGTATTTTGCATTACTTAATAAAAGACACCAGTGGAAATATTTTGGGGTGGTGTTTTTTTCCTTCATTAAAACATACCCCAGACAATAGAACATGGGATTGCTCTGGGTCGTATCAGTCCAGCAAAAGTTGATGAGCAAAGCTCCTGGTTTAGATTGCTTTCTAAAGGAGTCTCTCTGTAAGCTCCAGAGCACTGGTTCTCGGTCTGCGGGCACTGGGTGTGGAAGGACAGCTTCCCATCAGTCTGTGAAAAGTAAACAAGGAAAACAAACTTGTTGACGCGGAAGTCACGGACACTGCACACAATCAATATGATCAAGCAGATGCCACTTTATTGCCAAGATAGCTCGGTTTATATGTTCATTCTAGTTACTGTTCACGCATAAGCAAATTAGAGATTGGTTAGCATGTGCTGTCCACGCACCTAGTTACACCTAATGATTGGTTATATCAACACTGTACATGCACATAAACATAAGGCATAATTGGTTGTATTAACTAAAACATGTGAAACTTGTCTCAGTCTAATTGGTCAAGATAAGCTGCCGAATTGAGGTTCTTTGTGCCAAGTTCCCTTTATCGTGGAATGCGCACCTCTGTTCTTCTAATTGGTATCTTTCTTTTTTTGTCTTCTTGTTTATTCTGTTCAAGGCCTTCTAAAGGCGTCTGGAATGCTCTTACTACCGTTAGCTAAATATGTGTCCACAAGCAAAGCATCCTTGAAGTCTGCTGCCTACAAAACATCCTTGGCTCACAAATTGATCAATTCTATCGAGTCTGGATTGTTCACTATGTGCCCATTACTTTCCAAGTATCCCACACAAACTGTGTATCAACAGGCTTGATTTCACTAGGTGGGGCTCTGCACACTGAAAAGAAAATTGAAAACCAGTTGAAAACTTGTGACTTGAGCTCCTGCTCCATTATACACATACTTGCCACAATCTTTTAGGTATTCAGGACTGTTACCTTCCACAGTTGCCTTTTTTCATGTGTAGCTTGATATTTCTAACAAAGAGATTTTTCTAAAAGTCTAGCCTTCTGTAGCCTATGGGAATTTCACCCCGGCTCTGAGAAACCATAGTTTTACCTGTACTTTCTGCATTTCCTCCATCGAGTTTTCTGTTTCTCACTATTTCACCATTAAGGAGTGTACAACTTGGACAGCAGCAGAAGGGAAAAAGCAAAAGGAGAAGAGGAGAAAAACAAAAAAAAAGAGAAAGGGAAATCCTGTAGATTTCCTTCCTGGCTTCAGTATTGTTGCTTGGTAAGAGGCAGAATACAGCAATAAATATTTGAGAATTCTTTTAAGTCGTGTTCATGGAACACATATCCTATACTTGAAATACTGACTCTTACCAGCTCATGTATGGGGAAAGACCTTACTTAGTGCCGTATGCGGTAGTAATCAGTGAGATCACTGTGGAAATCTAAACTAGTTTCTTATAAAGCTAAAATAATGACCTACTATTCAATACCTATTAAGAAAATACATATTTTCTGCTGATTCTCTGAAAGCAGACACCTGGCAGGTAACCATGAACCAGGACTATAGAACTGCTCATTTCCTACATAAGTATCTTAAGTCATGAAGCCACAGATTCAATGCATTTGGCATCGACAATTCCCACTGCTCTCCGTATTCTTCATGGATAATATAAAAATTTGACCATTATTGATGTGTGCAAGTACTTGCTGTGCTGTTTGGAAGATCTGGCATCAAGTCCCTACAGTTCCTCTGAGATCTGTAGCAGCACTGTGGAGAACAATGGTAGCTAATAATATCACACAGTTAAGGCACAACATAACTTTAAAGTGAGGCTTATTTCAGTACAAAAGCTGTAACACACCTTGTGCTTTTATGCTCCCATACTTGCTCACAGTGAGTGTGAGTGGCAGGTCATGCCACAAATAATTCCGCAAAGTCTATAAAAACCGCATAGAATAAAGTTTCCAAAGGCCAACTGCTTCTCATGGCAGAATCTGACCTGCAGTAAATAGACTTGAAGATCGAGAAAAGCTGTTATTTCCCCTTTGAAACACTAAGATAGAAAACAAATGTGAAAAAACCACACTGTTAACTCATTCAGGCATATAAAACTTAGACAGCCTCTAAGGCAAGACATTCATTTCTCTGGTCTATGAATACAAGGATTTGTATGCAAGAGGTGAAAATTAACTGTTATCTATGTCACCTAAGAAAATATGTAAGCTATGGAACAACAAATCATGACATTTATGAACTGGAACACAGTATCAGACTAATCCTTTTATAATATCGTTCATTATTTGACACTAAACTGCTATTTTGGCAATTACACAAAATTAAGTTTCTGCTAGATATTATATATCTGATTATTTAATATCCTGTTCTATTATATTCTTTCATACTACTGCAGTTTCAAAGTCTGCTTCTGTTGAATCACTTGATTCTTTTTCCCAGTTTATGTGCACTAATATGTAGATTGAAACCAGTCTTTTCAGCCAATTAGTACTGGGTTTTCCTGCTAAAATAGCCTATAAACTTGTAACATTTTTCTCTAACAAATTCTGTTACGGAACAGTATGTAACTCTGTAACACATTTCAACTGAATCAATCAAAACGTCTAGAAAAGTTCTTCAGCTTTAACGTGTTGGGTTTAATTTCTCCTTAAACAGAAAAACAACAGTAAGTTTGCAAATATTCTGTGAACATGAGAAAAAAAGTTTAAATAATTCACCTAAATTTTCTCAGATTTATGGGTTTAACTATGGCTTGGTTTACTTTTTCCAAACAAAAAGAACTTTTAAAGATTACAATAATGGCTTTCCTCCCTTTTTTTTTTTTTTTTTTTTCTGCATTCAGTTAGATTTCTTGAGACAACCACAAACAGGGACCTGAGGCATAAGGCTAGAAAGACACTAGCTATTTTCACAGTAGATTTAAATTTTCTTTGTGGTGGTGTCTTAATTTTTTGCTTACCTTCAGTTTTCACACTGGGAAAAAATCATGGAGAAGATTTTTGGAGTATGTCGTCAGAGATATTTAAAACCAACTACCCACTTTTCTTCACTTGGTCTCTCCAGACTCACTGTGGTGTGCTGTGACTTTAGGAGGGCTCTGTTGTGCCACCAGACAACCTGTTTGGCCCAAGTACAGATTTAATAGTCACTGAGTTTTTAGGAGATTGAACCTGGTTAAAAATAAACAAAGTAGTAGAGGGTATGAGAGCAAATTAATAATATCTTGTTCAGAAGGAGAAGATACGCTTTGATCCAGGTGAAAGGGGTGGTAGATCTGTCTGCTGCAGTGTTCCTCAGAGCACTTACCTTCTGTAGGACATTTGTGTTGGAAAGCAGCATCTAAAACATTGTCCTCACAACAGCTAGCTTCCATTTTTCATTCAAGCAGGTGCAGTTTGATGAGCTTGACTGTACTCTTATGTTCATTTAATGACAAGTGACTCCAGAAATGCAAAACTACAGATCTTCAGCCAAAGAAAAGTGCCACAGACCCCTCCACTCCAGTGGCTGAGAATTTGCCTCGAAATACCTTTTCCCAAGGACATAAGCACCCAATTTTCTCTTAAGCATGATAAAAATGCCAAAGTGTCTCCATGTTGCCAGAAACCCTCACTTTTCCAAGTGACATCTGAAGTAGTCAAATTCTGTATGCAGAGTTTGTAGGTACCTATAGCAGGATTTTTGCTTTGATTAATGATTTCATTTGCCATGAGTAAGAACAGAAACAGTGAAGAAAAGAAGTGACAAGTCCTCAACAGTGCAGTGAAGCAGAAGATGAGAAATGTCATTTTAATGAATGAAAACTGAAAGTAAAATGTACATGACACAGAACACTGATCAGGGTAAAACAAAGGGGGCTAAAAGAGATCAGAGTGAGGCATATCAAATCACATATTAAAACAGTTAAGAATACAAAAAAGGTACCAGGGAAACAGGACACAATTCACTAGGAACAACAGTGCATAAGTATTGTGAAATCATGAAAAGCAAATGCATTTTTTGACATGTGAAAATAGTTTTCTCATTCCAAATTAAGGCTAAGAAAAAGTGCAAAGTCTCAATAATTTTGAATAACATATCACTTTCTTTTAAACTTTTTAGAAGTCTAGAAATAGATAAAATTTCTAAGTTTAAATCATGGCAAGCCACAAAATAGGTAGTTTTCAATTCAACAGTTTCTAGTTTCTTCTCTCAAACTAGAAAATTTATCAAACTAATCCTTTCCCCTTCCAGCGCTTTTAATTAAAAAGAATTGCCACTCCAACATCCATCACGAACCATGATTATACAGCCACTTAGATTAATTTCCCCTTGTTTAATTTTAAAATACTAATTGACATCCTTTGGACTTTCCTATAAAATTCTTATCCCCCATTCATGTTTACAACCTTGTAATCCTTACAGACTATTATGATATCTCTCTTTAAATATTGCTTAAATTGTGCAGAAGTACTCCTCTCGGTTTTTCCTTGGAAGACACTCCCTTCAGGACTCTAGCAGTTTCTAATTCTTTTCAAGGAACGCCTTCCTCAACTTTCTACTGCTGAACACCAGACTATTTTAATATGAACACTAAGTTGTTCAAACCCAATGTGCAAAAAAGCAGTAGAAGGAAAGGGGGGGACTCAAGGAAAGGGGAGTCAGTTCCCACTGAGTGGCAAAGGGGAAACATAACCCCCATTTTTAAAAAGGGAAAAAAGGAAGACCTGGTGTCGTGGTTTAACCCCAGCCAGCAGCTAAGCACTGCGAAGGTGCTCACTCACCCCCCACACCCAGTGGCATGGGGGAGAGAATCGGGGAAAAAAGTAAAACTCATGGGTTGAGGTAAAAACAGTTTAATAGAACAGAAAGGAAGAAACTAATAATGATAATAACAACAATAATAAAATGACAATAATAATAATAAAAGGACTGGAATATACAAGTGATGCACAATGCAATTGCTCACCACCCGCCGACCAATGCCCAGTTCGTTCCCGAGCGGTGATTCCCCCTAGGCCAACTCCCCCCAGTTCATATACTGGACATGACATCACATGGTATGGAATACCCCTTTGGCCAGTTTGGGTCAGCTGTCCTGGCTGTGTCCCCTCCCAACTTCTTGTGCCCCTCCAGCCTTCTCGCTGGCTGGGCATGAGAAGCTGAAAAATCCTTGACTTGGTATAAACACTACTTAGCAACAACTGAAAACATCAGTGTGTTATCAACATTCTTCTCATAATAAATCCAAAACGCAGCACTATACCAGCTACTAGGAAGACAATTAACTCTATCCTAGCTGAAACCAGGACACCTGGGGAACTGCAGGCCAGTCAGTCTCACCTCTGTGCCTGGCAAGACCATGGAGCAGATCTTCCTGGAAACTATGCTAGGGCACATGGAAAATAAGGAGGTGATTGGTGACAGCCAACATGGCTTCACTAAGGGCAAATCGTGCCTAAAGCAAATCGTGCCTAAAGCTTCTATTGCAATTCTTTGCCACTTCCAGTGCAGGATCTTTTATAACACTCGGATCCAATGGCTGTCTCCCTTACAAAGCCACAATTATCACTTCTCAGTCTATCTTAATTCCTCCATATGTGCTTTCTAAATGAAGTAGTAAGTGCTTGAGGAGAAACTTGACCTCAGGAGTGTGTACTTAAGTGCTCTGCTGAACAAAGTCCTATATGATGTGGCTGGAGAGGATCTACCATTATCTATGGATCAACTCTGTGCCATGAGAATTTGCCTAAGTATGAGCAATATACTCTAATCCTTTACAACAGTAGTTAAATGTATATATATTCTGTCTCTAATTATTAGCTACTGACCATTTTCATGCCAAGCTACACTGATGTTGAGCTTTAACTACAAAAGCCCATAACCTCTTAATTGCCTCAAAAGAGTTAAAATGACATTTCCCCACACTAAAGCAATTTTAACAAACAGGTCTTCGATTTAGGTTTCAAAGTGCAAACAAATTTATTAAGATTTTACCTTATAAAGTCTTACCTTCTAAAGTAACTTGTCTTATGAAACATCTCCAAATAACCGCAAAGCCAAATCCCCACAAACTTCTGATTAGTAGGACAGAGCAGATAAGAATTCCACCCTTTCTAGGAATCACAAGGGAAACAGAATCCTAATGTCATCTTTACTGCCCTATAACACTAGGTCAAAGTTTCCTAAAGTCTTGAAAAGTGTGACATAAATTGCAGCTAGCTATATAGGTCAGAGTCCCAGAGAGATCCAGGAGTAAAGTGTCCATCTGCAACAGAGGTGGGCAGAAGTCTTAGTTGGTGACCATCCATCAGTGGTCCCCAGACAGCTTTTTACCCCACAAGATCTGCTTAGACACCAGCTTGCTGTTTAAGGCACCACTCATGAAGACCTTAGCTCTGTCCTCCTGATAACCTTCTCGCAGGTTTTGGAAGGCTGCTGTTCAGAGCCCCCTGAGCTTTCTCTTCTCCATGCTTCTGCAGCACCCATGCCGCAGAGAAGTGCACTCTGCTTTCTGCCAGATGGGAGCTCCTCAGGGCTGCCGATGGCCCCACATCTTACACCTATGGCAAGTGACCAGGTCCCTCCCACCCCCTCTCCTCCTTTGCTGGGGCAAGGATCATCCCCGCTGACAGTTACTACATCCCAGAGTAGGGAGAATGTCTTTATCTGCAGGGCCAAAACTGTGATTGATACAAGATGCAACCATTGGAAAAGATCCCCGATGAGAGTTAAATGCCTTCTCAGCAGCATGCCCATCACTGACATATATACATTATTACTCTAACTATGATTATTCAGACAAAGGTTCTTATTTTTTAAGTCAGCTCGAATGAATTCTTATTTAAATTTATCCATCCATCTAGATTTTTTCTTTGTAATTTATGAATCAGAGCAGACACACGTATGAGCTGCAGAGCCACAGCAATATTTACTATACCTAGCTGAGCAGTGACAGCTCTATGATTTAGAAGAAGAGAAACAGCAAGTCCCAGATTAATTAAATTTGTAATGTCAATGTCAGTCAGCATACTTTCCAATTCCAGTTCTTCACATGTGACATCGTAAAACAGATCACAAGGAGTAAAAAGTATTCTCAGCACATAAGGGTTATGAATTTCAGGGGGCTCCCAGTCAAGCCCTCATTTAGCTTTTTTCCTACAGTAGAAAGCCTCTTAGTCTGGACACCATTTGTCTAGGGTGGTATGAGGAGGAATCTCCAGACAGCATGCAACCTCTCACCTCAAGGAAGCTACTCTGCCACCGACCTGAGGAGGTAGGGACAACAGTAGCAGCACTTCTAACTGAGAAATTATGTGTTGACTCTGTGCGATTATTTTTGGCAGGGAGATAAATCAAGGTTTATGATTCACTTGACTGTAATTTGACAATTTATTTCAATGGACCTTCAGCACCTCACAGTCTTTATCCTCCACAGGTGAGGGAAATGCTCTTATCCCCAAAGCCCAGAGAGTTACACTAAGATAAGATGCCTAATCCCAGCGAGATAGTGAGGAGTTAGATATTTTAGTTTTAGCCTCGTGTTTATGTATAACTTGAGAAATAGATAAAGAATGAAAGCTTGAGTTCTCAAGCCCCGTCTTTGCACAGGAACTGAATCATCATCATTTTCTGATTCATCCCCACTTACCTGTTCTTTCAGAATCCACAATAGCCTGAAGGTGAGGAAGGGAAGACTTGAAACTGGAAAAAAGAAAATTAAAAAATTAATCTGTACATCAAAACTATTAAAATGTCAAATCATTCCTAAATCTTTACTGCTCGTGTACAATAAAACAGATTTTTTTTCATATTTTGCACAAAGAATACACACAGCAGAGCTGCCCAGAGAAAATATGTAACTGAGCTGAGAACTTGCATCTTGTTATTTTGGACCAGCTTGAATTTTCCTGACCAGCTGCAGGATAGATAAGGGAATGGAGACAGAGCAAGGATGATGGCTGTGTCAGCACAAAATGCAGTAAAACATTGTAGTCACAACATTTACCGTGTTCCCCTGATCTTTAGGGCACATTATGAAAAAATCCCAGGGAAAGTCTTTTAGCAACACAGACTATTTTCTTTTATTCTCATTTTGGCTTCCCCACCCCCCCTCATTTTAAAGAGAAAAAAAATCATGTTTTGCAAGCTACAGTGAAATGGGGTTTTTTGCTATAGCTGTCAGTCCTGCCTACAATGACCTGACTTGTGTCAGTAGGGAAAAACAATCCTGAGACTAAATCAGTTTAACAGAAGAACGTTTGTTACTCAAGGAGAAATAGTCTAATTGAAAAGAATGTCAGTAAACAGCTCATTACTGAGATCTCAGAGCCCAGAAAGCCAAGGTGTGGAAACACAACAAATCCAGTGAAGTCACGCTTCGCAAAGACCCCGAACAAGTATTTTATTTAAAATAGGTTTAGACTGCCTTTTACTTTTCTTTCATTCTCTGTTGATGATGAAGATGAAATGCACTTTTTGGCACTCTAGACGGCACCAATTAAACTTGATTTCTTGCTTGAGCTCCTCGTAACTCCACTTGTCTCTCACTTCTAAGACTATTCTCTTTTGAGTTTTAAATTTGTGCTTTGTTTAGAGAGAAAGTGTTGCTCCCACTCAAACAACCTAACTTGCAATTCATGAAAATACACACACAGATCCCAAGCCCTGCCAAATAGTTCATTTGTCCAACATTTGTATTTTATCCTTATGAAAAGTTAGGATGATTCTTCTATCTTTTTATCCTATAAGCTTATGAAGGATAGATTGTCTCTTATTACTTGATTATACAGTACTTGACATAATAGTCTCTTGATTGTAATTGCATAGGCCATGCATATTGCATTACCTGCCCAGCTTTACCAAATATCATGTTTTCCTATCCTTAGCTTTTTTTCCCTTTGGATGTGAAATCTAAAATTTCCTATTCATAGGCCAGTCCCTGGGCTACAATACCTCATGGCACAGCTACACATACCTTACACGTTGGATGAAGTTCAAATAGCCCCCTTCATTTCTCTACGATGAAGAATGCCTATGGTGGGCTTTCAGCTTTCCGAGGCCAAGTACATTGTTTAAGTCTGAAAACAGCAGTTATTCAGCTACATGCGTGTTCCCCTCTCTTGCTGCCCCACCTCAGCTAGAATGATTTCTTTTGACATGCATGTGGCTGCCTACACTTCACTCCAGTGTCCCCAAGAAACTTCCCCTGCCTCTAGAGAGCCTTTGTGGAAACCTCTCCCGCCCCTGTGATCCCAGCTGTCGTCCTTCCAGTCCTGCAGGCTTAGCTGAAGATGAAAGCCAGGGCTCCTCAGAGCCAGGGGATCTGGCATTCACTTTAGACTGCCCCCCAGAATTAGCAGAAAGTCCATTAGTGTGGGTCCTCCCTTTCTCTTGCCAGTCCTTTCTCCTTACAAAGCGCTCTTAAACCGAAACAGAGCAAATGCCTCAGCATACAGTATTCAGAAACTACTACAGAGCAGCTGGGCTCCACCTCATGTTTCTACAGGCACTGACATCGCATGTATCACGTTTCTTAACACTCTTCAGTTTATATTTTTACTTGCTTGCAAGCCAAAGCTATTTATCAATCCACGCAAAATATCTATTAAAAAAAGGCACCACCCTTGCCACAAACTACCTTGACATATCTGCACCATCTTCCATTAGTGCCATCCACATTAGATAGACATTGATACTTAAGGGATTGTTTTGAATCTTTTCATATTCTCCTGCTGAGTGGATAATGCTTCACACAACTGTTGAAAGAAATAGCTCTTCCTGGGAAAAAAAAAGGGAAGGCTTTAAAGAGGCAGTACCGCTCAGATAGTTCTTTGGACTGGTACAGCTATTAACGAGATGCCCTGGTTTTGGCTGGGATAGAGTTAATTTTCTTTCTGGTAGCTGGTATAATGTTGTGTTTTGGATTTAGTATGAGAATAAAGTTGATAACACACTGATGTTTTTAGTTGTTGCTCAGTAGTGTTTAGACTAAGTCAATGATTTTTCAGCTTCTCATGCCCAGCCAGCAAGAAGGCTGGAGGGGCACAAGAAGTTGGGAGGGGACACAGCCAGGACAGCTGACCCAAACTGGCCAAAGGGGTATTCCATACCATGTGACATCACACCCAGTATATAAACTGGGGGGAGTTGGCCTAGGGGGATCACTGCTCTGGAGCTAACTGGGTGTGGGAGAAGTGAGTGAGCAGCTGCATGGTGCTTGATTGCTGGTTGGAGTTAAACCACGACAGGAGGCAACAAGGAAGTACCTACCATCTGAGAAAGACTTTCCAGAGGCACCCACTTCATTGCAGAGCACGCTCACTCTCTTCAGCAGGTGGCTAACTAGCAAGAGCCTTAGAAGAAGCCTCATTAGTGTAATATTGCTGACAGATGGCAACAAGCAAAGTCTCTTTTTCAGTAGCTCTTTCAGAGGCTGGTGACAGTCAGATTTTGATCACATTTACACTAGCACAAATGTAGGATGATTCCTTTAAGGCTCTCGGTTGCCATACAGATGCTGTAGCATTTGTTGTACTCCACACAGCAACATTTCCTCATTACATCAGTGATAAGGGTACCATGGGCTGTCCGGGCAGGTTTTGACATTTGTGGTATTCATACTGCAAGGGACTGCACAGCTGTGAACACTTGGGGGGTGGGGGGGAAGGCAAGAGCACAAGAGAGAAAGAGGCATGTTTACATTTCGTGTCTTGGGGTATATAATCCTAGCCTAGAATTGTACAGCGACAAACAACAGAATGAAGTGAGACATATCAGAGAACAAGGGAGAAAACAGCAACCAAACCTGGGGACCTTCCAGACCCTCAGGATCCAGGCTACAGTTAGGTTTACCATTATTATTGCTGAGCCTGGTGCCTGTTGTCCAGGCAAGAGAGCGTGGAAATCAGGAGAAGATCAGTTCTGAGTTTTCCCACAGGCTCACAGGGCAGACCTGAGAAAATCGTCATGTCTCCTCATGTCACAGCCCCACATTTGCAGAGCAGGCACCAGGGCAGCAGCTCCTCAGAAACGTAGAACAAAGATGAAAAAAACATATAGCATAACTTGACTTACCTCTCAAAATTTTTCCTAATTAATGGTGGTGTCAGTTAGGCTTCTCCCTCACTATGCTGGCTGAATTAATCAATTTTTCTCCGCTCCAGCCCTATGCATGTCAGGCAGGAGTTACCCACTGCATTCAAATGTTATCACGTCGACATTCATCAGCATTTTCTCTCCTCTCTGGGCACTAGTGGAAGTTTTCATGCCACAGTTTATTTACAGTAAATTCAATTCCAGCCTCTAGCCATCCTAGGGACATTCCAAAACCCAAATCTTACAAAGGCTTTAGGGCTCATTTTAAACCTATTGATGATACACAGACTGTGCTATCTGGCTGTGGAACTTCACATTTAATTGCCTTACACATCGGAATCGCATTAGAATTATTCAGGAATTTAGACAAATTAGAATACAAACTGCAGATAAACTACCCATCTTGATCCTTGTCAGCATAACCCCCCTAGCAGCTAAAGCAACCTGCTCTGAATTCTATTTAACAAATGAATTTCCATTTGACTGCTGTATTGTATTGTTTGCCTAGAAAAATAGCAGAGATTTTTGCTGGGCCGCTCATTTATCTTTGCATATATATCCACATCCTGATTATGAGGAAGATATTTTCTACCATAAAGCTTGCAAATTTACACGTATTATTCCCGATACTTAAATTATGACAATTTCCTTACTGTAAAAACTTTCTATTAATAATTTAGATGAGTTTCAGCCCTACAGCGAGAGCATTTGATCTGAAACCTGAGAAGCAAATTGGCTGCATTAGGAAAGCTAGATGTACATTTCTTACCCAGCCACAGAAAAGACGTTAAATGCAGGCCACTAACATACAAATAAAAGCCTAATTTAAAGACAGAAAATAACCAGTATGGAAAACTGTACAATAATATTACAGTGAGGAACAAATGCGTCGGTTACACAGTGTAATTCCTTGAAAGATGAGGAACTCGTTCCCCTGAAATGCTCTCCTTGCAGAAGACACTCCTGCCTGAGACGGCTGGCAGTTACAGAGTGGTTCTTGTGCAGTCCACAGCAGAGATTTCATTATGTCAGGCTGATATCTGATGTGTTCAGCCTCCTGGAGTATGGGATCTACTGATTATTTCCCTCTTCATAATAAAGGTGCAAGGCAACCTATTAGTTCTACTTCTTTTATTTAATGCACTAAAGTGTTCAAAACACTTCCTGAAAACGGTACTACAATACAAAAGTGCATAGCAGTTTGCTTTCCTTCCCCAAATACTAGGTTTCTTCTGTTTCCCAGCATTTCTGCAAAGGGACAGTTTTATCACAGGCTTAGATGGGCCAAAGATCAGCCTCTCGGTTAAAGGTGTTGTAAGTAAATACCTCTCTGCAGGCCTATGCTTTGGGACCCTGTAGACTACGTGTCTAGTGGGGATTACCAATGCCAGCAAGAATTCTTTCTGAAATTGCACATCAATATGTGCAGAATGTTTAGTCCAGGGCCTGCACATCCTTTGAAAATGTCTGCTACCAAATCCTCCAAAACCCTGTAAGAGCAATTGCCAAAGTACAGCTTGAGAAATCCTGTATAAATACAGCAGAGACACTTCCAGTTATAAACACCTTCGACCAGCCCCAGTGCAGGCTGTCTCCCCTGTAGCAGCCACAAGCATATTTCAGCTGCCTGAGGATGCAGGGGAGTGCTGAGCACTCAAAGGTGTCAGCCTTTCTGGAGCAAAAAATCCTGTCCACTGCACCTCCCAGCCTCCTCTGGTTCCCCCTTCCCTCCGCAGGGCTCTGCACGAAGGCGAGGAGACGTGCAAGACCTGCCTGTTCCAGGGATGACACATTGCTCAGACAGAGCTGGGTCTCTCCTGTTAAGAGGACACCGCTCCGGCACCCAGCCTTCCAGCACAAGGGACCTGAGAGAGCTGGGGCTTTCCTAGGAAGTTACAGTCAGAAGTGGCAAGTGCATTATGCATTTCTCGCCCAGATGTCTTCTCCTGTCAATTGGTCCTCTGCGAGCAAGTCTTCAGGACCTCCTGTTCTATAACCAATCTCATAAAAAGAACATATGTTTTTTACCTTTACAGGGAGGAAGCAGAAGTGGTTCAAGCCTATCATCTATGTCCTAGATGCATCAGTAGGTCAAAGAGGTATTAAAGAGAAACCAAGCTTTATCATGTCACTGGTTGCACACGCCGTAACACTAGAAAATGTTCCTAAACAGCTGACTGGATGACAGGCTGTTCTGAAGGCTAGTTTCTGGAAAACTAGGCACCACACCTAGATGAACAGAAAAGAATTTGTTTCATGTATGCCTTTTTCACAAATCATATTATTTGGTTGATGAAAGATGGCATTCAAAATAGAGATCAACGATGCCGCTGTTGTGTTGATATGCACTTACTAACTTCCCAGCCACAGCTACTACCACCACACTTTAGCATGTTCTCTACAGGCTAGATAAAACTGATGGCTGAAAGTCTTCCAACATGAGATTTCTTTGTGGTTGTGCCCATGGTGGGAAGGGTGCGTTACAGGCATTCAACGATGCAGTAGTCCTTGTCCTGAGGAGCCATTAAGGACCGACAAGCAGAGAAATAATAGAAGCAGAGGGAAACAATAACAAGAAATCATGGGGCAATTTAGAACAATTCTTGAGATATGTGGCAGAAGTTGTATTTGAAAGCAGGAAGAAGAGTTTGTGTAGGAGCTTGTGAGGGTTAGACTTCCACAGTGACGTTGCATGGAAGCCTTTATTGGAATTCCTGTTGTGTCATCTATGTCTGACAGTGACTTCAGCATGGATGGGACTGTGCCCAGCGTGAACATAAAAATAAATCACCCAGATAATGTATTAACACTTCAAATGTACTTAATTGTCATGATTTTTTTCTCACAGAGATTTAGAGCAGTACTTGCTCAAAAGAGAATGATTGCAGAATTTGAAATGTAAGCATTAAGAGAGCAAATTAATGCCTAATTATGAACGCTAAAAATAAAAACAGAGCTATTAATTTCAGGAGCAAATGATGAGCCCTTATGTTATGAAGAAAAATAACATCCCTCTAGAAAATATTTGAAGAGTCCATTGATATTTTTGCCATAATTTACTCAAATTACTGCCAAAATTTTCCTCTGACAAGTTCTCTTACAAAACTATTTTGTATTCCCTCATACCGTTGCCACCTCCCAAGAAGATCTCAGGTTCAGGAATAATTAATGCAAAACTAATGGGAATTTATTAAACTAGAGGAGTTTGGTGAAAGTTAAGTAGAGATAGGCTTCCTAACTTGAATAAAAATGCTACCATCAGATCTTGGTGCAGATTGTGAAGAATACGATTTCTCTCAAAGGTCTCCCTTGACAGACACCTAAGTAAAAGGCAGTTTAAAACACACTGAAAAGGTCAATATCCTCTTTTTTTTTTTAGGACTGCAGTCCCCAAGGGAATGTTTCAGCAGCCTTTAAAATGTATGGAAAATCGGGGGGTAGAGAAAAGGGGGGGGAAAGGAAGTCATCTCAGGGCTACCTTTTATTTGTTCCTGCAGCAACATAACATGAACAGAAGAGCAATCTCTCCAGTGCCAAGGCCCAGACCCACCAAACGGTCATACTGCAACAGGAAGGTAGGAGTTTTCATTTGGTGGAACACCAGTTCCAAAGGCCACTTTGCGTGTCGAGTGTTTGTATGAGCACATCCAATTTTGAACGTGGCATATTTGTATTAAAGACCCATTAGTATTGGCCAAAATGCAAGCATTTAAGCCAAGGATTGTGTTTTGCCCAGGTCCTGGTAACATTTTTATTTTGTAAAAAAGGACTCATTTTCTGTTATTCCAGTGGCATTTAGTTCATTTGCACCAAAGAGAGCATTCAACTTAATATAAGCAATTGTAAAAGTAAGAGGGGGAATTGCTGATTCCGTCAAAGAAACCTTGTCAGACTTCACACTTGCAGACCTCCCTCTCTCTGAAGGGCATTCAAAACGTACCAAACAGCAAAAATCCCTAACGGTGCATAATTAATGTGGTAGTTCAGCTATTATGTTGAAAAACAAGGAAAACATTCTATACATGATTAATAAAAAAGATTATTAAAAATTGCACTTCTGAAGTAAAGACCAGAGGTCCAAATGTAAATTATACCAGATGCTGGAATCCCAAAAGCATTGTCTTTATTTTAATAATGATACAATGCCTCCACTGCCTTCTCTGTAAAGCTCTCAAAATGCCGATTACCCAAGGAAGTACACAGCTTCTCAGGTGAATTGCAAAATTCACCTGACATTGAAGTAGCTAGCCATGACCAGACTGCTGTAGCAGTGCCAGAGTTTACTAATAGAAAATTAAAGTGCGGCAGGGTTGTCCTGCAAGCACAGCCACAAACTTAGGGCAAATGTATGTTGTCTTTTATAGAGAGGTGCGGTACGGGCCAAAGAAAAGCTCTCGGCTCTGGCTAGCACGGCAATGCAGCCTGAGCAAGCAACACAAGCTGAGAGGCAGATTCATTAGCAAGAGGCTGTCACCAGTCTACTGCAGCTCCACAGCTCTAGCAGGGTCACAGGACGAGCGCAGCAAGGTTTGTCCATCTGACGAGGACCATGGAGTTGCCCCTAGCTGTAGTAGCTTGAGATTTGGACACGAATGGAGGCTCTGCTCAGGATGCTCTGCACTCTGAGCGGACTTCAGCTTGCACAGCTCCAGCCTGCCCAAGCTTTCCCAACAGCCACCCTCTTGGCCAAGGGTACAACAGGTCGTTCACTAGCAGGTGCTGCTTGTGAAATCTAAAGGCCTTCCCAGAACTAGATCCTCCCGCTTCTTTTATTCATGTCTCGTATTTGCCCGCGCTTTCCCGGCCAGGCCCGTTCCTTTCCCTGATACAGCTGTGCTGTGTACGCTTCTGTGAATAGTGCTAAGCTCTTCACATCTCCTTCTCATGTTCTGTGATTAGCCACATCCATTCTTCTCTGCTCTCATCTCGCCTTTCTCTTATCTTCTCTTCTGCTGTTTTTCACCTGACATTGCTGCTCATCCTCCAAGCACATTCGCCCTTTTCCTTCAACTATTCTACAAAGCTTTCACAGATTGCACTTCTTACTGCGTGCTGCCACCCTTGCCTCCCATTCCAGGTGTGCGTCTCACCTTGAGCAGGTGCATAAGTGCTACAAAAAAAGTATTGCAGAATTGAGTCTTGGACTGCGGGATTTTGGGGGCTTGGTATTAGTCTGTGTTTTATCATCTGTGGTTTATGAAGAATGTGGTTTTCACTCTTTTTAAACAGCTTTATCTAAAAGTTCCTATTTTGCCATTCACTCGGTTGAAGTTGATCCTGAAACTGATTGGGCGGACGGGCAGCAGAATCCAATAATAATGTGTTATCTTAAATAGCATATTAAGAGGCTTCGCTTTTCCTGTACTACATAGTAACATTTCTTTTCCCCTTTGCTTTGTTTCTCAATGGAGGTTTCACACGTTCTCTAAAATCCCCTCCTTCTGAGTGCTGGTGTGCGGAGGGGACGGCACCGTCGGCTGGGTCCTTGGTGCACTGGAGGAGATGAGGCACAAGCTGGTGTGCTCAGAGCCCTCAGTTGCCATCTTACCTTTAGGAACAGGTGAGAATCATTCTTCTGAGGGCATAAGTCCTCCAGAACGTTTATCTTTATTTATCTGTAAATTTTTGTAATACAGTGTAAATACCATTAATACCATTTTAAATACCATTTTAAACAAATGGTGCCTGATAAAAAAAAGAGGAATTTCTGTATATGTACAGGTCTGTGCATACCAGACACCCTATGGAGAGTATGCAATGACTCAGATATCTTTTAACATTAGGGTGTGATTCACCTGAGTACTCACCAACAGCCATTTAGTTTCACAGGTGTTAAAAATTAGGAAAGAACCTAAACTGAAGAGAGTTTGAGATTACTACCAGTGAACTGAAGAGAGATGTTACTTCCTTTGTACTTGTAGAAGGAACCCCATGTCTTTTTCCCTCAGCAGTATTACAATCTCCTAGGAAATTTTTTTTTTTTAAAAATCTCTCATGTTTGATGTTTGAGAAAAGTAAAGATCTGTAGATGAGGTTTTGGATAGGATTAAGATTTCACTTCATTGCTTTTGCCCAGATTCAGAAGACACATATCTGGTCAAAATACTCTCTGTTTGAGGTTGTAACAAATAAAAATTAGTCCATGTCATGTTTACAGTTCACAGATTGCATGTTTCATATTAATGGCATAATAAGCATTTTCATTTTTGTACTAAAAGCAGTACATGATTTGAAATGGTTTCTGCATTTCAAGTAATTGTAATTATTAAAACAAATAGCAAAGATGTGCAAATTAACCATCCAGGCTGGCTGGGGTTAATGCATCTTTTACCTCTACTTATAAGAAATTCTCTTTAGAAACAAGAAGAGCTTGGCTTAGCAAAGATAAACAAAGCAAGGAAAGGGAAGGAATCAAAAAACCTCATTTGCTTTATAAGGTATGACATTCTTTACCTAATATTCAACTGAAATCATTTCCTATGCACTGTGAGGTGGAAGGGCTCTGGAATTTACTTGATCACTTAATGGGAAGGTAACAAAGGAGGTGGTTATGCAGTAAAACATGAAAAATAACATAGTTCATGGGTGAAGATATATCTAAATGATATTCTGAGGCAGTTCTTTGCTACTTGCTTATAAGAGAGTAGTAACAATCTGAACACAAGAAAATTGCTTTCTCAAGGTAACCAGGTCTGTACCAGGGATGGTACACTTACGCATAAGTTGTTATATAAATTGCTCTTCTAAGGACACACTTCAAACAATTTGTTAGTATAAAACTTACTTAGAACTAGGAACGATACCTGAGTTTTGTGGCCCTGCTGATGGAAATTGGAGACGAATGGATCTAGCTGAAGCTGTCTAGACTGTAACTTCAGGCATTTTCAACCTTGGTGAACTTCAACCCTCTCCAAAGAGTTCCTGCAAGTTTTTAGATTGATTTTAAGAGGCACTTACCCAAACTGGTGAAAACGTAGTGACAATTACATTTGGATGAGGCTTTATCACTTCTGTGCAGTACCTAGGAACTTTCTGGTAGGCTTCTAAATAAGCTTGTGTAGAAGGATCTCCAGGGACTGGGAAAGGGAGGTGAATAAGCTTAATTCCTTTACACCTCCACCTAAAGTCAGCAAAGGGAGCCCTACTCCCACCTAGAGACCCACCGTTCCCATTATAGACTAGGCTGCTCTATCCCAACTGAGTTGTTCCACACACGTGGCAGAATTCATCAAGCTCTGGGCAGGGGCCACCTTGTCTTACTACCACTGGAGATCAAGTACTTCCAAAATCGCTTTCTTTTCCCTTCATAAATTAATTTAGTTTCCTGCATTTCCACTCTTTTAAGTGTGGAAACATCAGACCACTCTGCACAGTGGTGAGTCATGAAGAGATAGATGAGAGGTTTATCAAGAAAGGGGAAAGTGCCAAAGGCTCTTTGAAACTCCTGAGGATCTGTTTACATTACCAAGTAGTATGGCCCAACAAGAGTAAATTTGTAGAGTTTGTCTCACTTCTGAAAATGCAGCATCTAACCTACATGCATTTGGGTGGGTAGGGGATGCTCTGAACTATCTCCAGTCTAGTCTTACTAGCTGGGACATGTTAAATATGGTCTTGGAGTAAATCTCCTAATTTAGGTTCGTTTGAAAGAAGTGCAGTTTGTGCACTCTGTGAACCAAAGCATTGTAAGTGGCAATAATTGGGAGATATTTTTTTTTGTTATTATCATTTTTTCCCAAAAAGTGCACTCCTGACAAACTACAACATTGATGTAGGGACACCTTTTAGGAGCAGCTATAATAGAAAGGATCTGCAAGACAGTAAAGCAGTAATCAAAGGTAGAAAGACAAGTAAGAAAGAGGGTAGAATCTCCAAAAGTAATAAGCCTCATTAAAACTGGAAAACAGAAAGGCAAGAATGGAGTGCAAAGTGCCCTGGGATTTCTGGCTACCTTTCTAATGACAGCTGGAATGAAAGCCTGAAAGCCGCTAGTCAGAGCACAGCAAAATGAAATTTACTGAAAAGAAGATGAATGTAGTGGAAGCATATAGACTACTATACATTTAAATGCAGAAGACAAGCTGCTGAAACAAGGACAGAAAAACTGAAAATTAAATGGTGAGGATGCGAGCAGTGGCTAGGAGGAGCTGGGATTAAGAGAACAAGATCAAGGTTAGCTGAAGAAAGCAGAGCAAATATTTTCAGTTGAATGCAGTCCAAACCCATATATCAGGAAAATGGGAAATTTGAGATCCCATGATTTTTTGATCTTCCCGCTTTGTTCTGTTCTGCCATAGTCTTGTAACTTTACATTTGCCTCTCCCCTATGGAGAAAGTCATACCATTTTAATGCCATACCTTATTTTCATGATTAGGGCTATAGTTGAAATATAGAGTGACTCACCAACAGTATTTCAGCTGAGTGAACACAATGATTCTAATAACTGTCTGCTAATTAGCAGGTTTTTGAGATAAAGACAGTTGAATAGCTTGCATCCTCTGACACCCCAAATTAATAACGCTCCAGTAGCAAATAATAAAGTGGTAGAGATTGGCATTATTACTTTTTGGTACAGTACAAAATAGATTAAAATGAATCTGGCTTGTTTATCTACACAGCCTAGGCCATTTCAAAATGCTAAAGATCTCTGCCTTGGCTCTAATATATGATGCCCTAGAGAGCTCTATATAAAGCTAGAAGAACTGCTCCTAAAGCAAGATTCAAAAATTTCTAGATTACCATTTTATGAATAAAATTAATTAACCAACAATTCATTACATTCTAAAAGCTTCATCTGACCATAATAATCCTTGTTTGCAGCCCAAACAGTATTTGGTAATTGCAGAATGATGGAGCAATGTGGATATTTTTTGATTACAGTTTATTGCATAAGATTACAAGGAAGAATTTGTCTCTGAATCATAATGAAAACTTAATTGACACCACTATTCTAAAATATTTCCAATGATTAAATTTCAGTCTGTCTCTTAATCAGTTTTATATTAGAAAGAGATTTAAACAAGATAATGCTGTGAACATAATTTCATTGCATTATAAAACCTTTGGCTGGATCTCATAAGTAATTAAAACTCCAGCCATCTTGGAAATCTGACACAAATGCAATTCTGATTTTAATATTCTTTAAGATTATACAGCTTCAAGTTTCTTTTATTTTTCTCTACTACCGTTAATCAAATTTAAGCTCCCCACCCCCATAAATAGTCTACAATTTATACTTGCAAGATAATTTCAGGAGGGATAAATGCCAGACAGCAGAATCATGCCTCAGGATGTAAGTTAAACTGAAGCAACAACACGAGTAATATTACAAAATACGGTTACTTTTCTATGCAGTATGTGCAATGATTCCCAAAGACTGCTTTCTCTTTCACTCTATCCAGAGGTACTCTTAGCTGAGGCTGAATGTGCTGAGAGCTCATTCAAATATAGAGAAGTCATCACGTAAGCTGGGGCCTCCATCCAGTAAGGCATTTCTACCATGAGCTCACACTTATTTCAGAGGCCTTTCTCAACACTGTATTTAATAAAATAACAGACAGATAATCTCTTGTGGAGATAACAGGATGCATCGCACGACTACAGTGCTGCCCGTCCTTTATACAGACACAACTGCTTGCAAGAAGTTTTAAAGCGGCAATAGCACATTTTGAACTAAAATACCTGGAGGGAAGGACACAGAGCCACCCTCTTAGAAAATGCCATGCAGTTGTGATTCAGCCTGCCAGTGATAGGCAACTACTACTTCACTTTCAACTAAACTCTTTCTGACACTTACAAAGATCTCACAGCTTGAATTAGGAGTAACTCATCAAATCACTGAATCAGTTGTCATTTAAAGGGTCCAGCTGGCTTGTATGCTAGAGGCACAGTCAAGAGAAGTGCAAAATTCAGGCTCCTGTTGAACAGCTAATTGCCTAACAAGGAAGTAAGAAATTAAGAACTGTCTGGGAAAAAAAAAAAAAGTTACTTGCGCTATGTTGCCTGGTTCACTAAAATTTAATTCCCAGTGTTAAAACCTGTCGTAACTGTTGATAAAATGATTAAAACCACACAGCCACAATATCTTGGTCCAGACTTCAAATAATATAACTGGCGATCCACAGTTTTGGTACAGGCTTATTTCTTACTACAAGCTATAAAGAACACAAACTACAAACCAAGGGAGTACATTTTGCTCATTACTTAATTAAAATCTGCCATTTGCAAGAGTGTTCTAAAAATTTTTCTCTGAAAAAGCTGTTTTAAATGAGTATGTGAAAAATGGATAAAAACCCCTTGTATTTGTGCCAATAAGAAAAAAAATCAGAAGAATAAAAAGATGCTACAGAGGAAAAGTTGCTATTAGACATGACTTCTGGATTCCATGACAGAGACAATTTACTCAATACAATTATCCAGTGTATGTTAAAATACCTCAATAGACTAATCAGACCAAACAAAAGCCAAGCTTATAGCACTCACTGCAAGGTAGCACGTATTTATATAGAGTGAAGGTTGGGAATACATATTGTTTATGTGATGCATAGACATATTTTTTCAGTGATACATATATATATACACACACACACGTATGTATAAAATGGATAATAATTCTAGAACCAAGCAATACAAGTGCAGGGAATGCAAATTTAAAGTACATTTACAAGAAATCTATATGTATGTAAATACAGTTATGGCCTAATGAATTTTCTATTCGCTGCAGAATAGCCCAGCTCCTGTCTGAATGTCAGAGAACACCCCCTGCACTGAATAGCATCATGACAATTTTCTGTTTCTAAGTGACATCGGAGTATGGAGAAATGCATGTGTGTTCGCAATAAATCAGGATAGCATATTAATTGTTTCCCCTCCCAAGTATCAATTCCATGATAGTCTTGAGTACTAAACTTGCCAAGAGCAAAAGGAGTAAAATAGTGAAATACAGACACCATCAATAAAAAAAATGTTTATTTTTTCATTAAAAATATTTACACATTGTTTTGCTTTGTTTATGTAGAGTCATAAATGTAAGTTTAAAACTCAAGTTTAAACATTGGGATTTCAAGAACACAAATTTATTGACTTCAAAATTAATTTCACCTTATCTGGCACACCTTTCCCTGGAACTCTCAGAAGGCATTTTACAATAGGTTGAGCTGGTAACAGCTATCCATTACCAAAAGAAGCAGTCCCACCTGCCCTACGATCTGGCCCCTTCTTGTGCTGAGACGCTGTTTTGCCTTGAACTACACTATTGCTTGTCTAACTCTTCAGTGACCAGGTCAGGGAGCTAAACTAGTGGAAAAAAAAAATCCCAGGACAATCAAATAGGCATTAATTGATCTGAACACTATCTTCTGTTAAATAATATGTCCTCACCAACTTTTGGTGAGGCCAAGAGGAAACGGCCTCAAGTTGCACCAGGGGAGGTTTAGATTGAATATTAGGAAAAATTTCTTCACCAAAAGGGTTGTCACGCACTGGGCCTGGCTGCTCAGGGAAGTGGTTGAGTCACCATCCCTGGAGGTATTTAAAAGACGTGTAGATGTGGTACTTAGGGACATGGTTTAGTGGTGGACTTGGCAGTGCTAGGTTAATGATTGGACTTGATGATCTTAAAGGTCTTTTCCAACCTAAATGATTCTATGATTCTATGACAAAACCTGGTTTAGGAAAGCTGCATTGAAAAGCTACATAAAAAGAGCAGTAATTTTCTCAAGTTTAGCTACTCAAAGCAGGGTAGGGCTAGATGAGCACCAGAAGATTGACACAAAAGGGGCTGAAATTTGTCACCAGGTCCAAGGGAGAGAGTAAGACAACTTCTTTGCTCAGCAGCTAGCGACAAGACCATCTTAACTGCATTATGAAAGCATACACTTAGAGGTCATAGAAGAACAGACAACAGTCTCTCCTGCCTACAACACATCACAACAAAATTTCACATTGCATACCATGGTTTATTTCCTACACCTTTGACAGACTAACAGGAGACATCCTGAAAAGTAACTCTGCTTGTTACTGCCAGATCTTGATTTCTCCAGCCCAATCACATGTTGCAAGGAGCGATGGCAAGACTGGGTGAAATATTGCACTCACACAAGCATCTTTATGTGCAGACAAAGTGCGAATAATCCTAGCAGTATGATAGTTGTAGAAAAACACTTTGCCATCTGAACTTCCTGTCACCAAAAGTGTTCCATCTGGAGAAAATTCACAGCCCACTGCAAATCCTTCCACCTGTGAAAATCAATAACAGTGTAACTCCTGATGCTGATTAGAAAAGTTCATTGTGATACACTGAAAAAGAATATAGTACAAAAAAAAAATGTATCTTTAAATAGATATACACTAAGGACTTCTCCAGGTGTTTAAGACACAGCTATAACACAAACTTATTTAAGCAAGCCATTAAGTATTCATAAAGTCTTCTAATAACTATTTTCTTCAGAGTGCATATGATTCAAAATAGACTGGCACACAGGAAAGCAAATGAAGCCAATTAATATCTATCACTGATTTATAATCAAACACTATTAGCAGACACATTAAAAAGCACAGGTACTTTGCTATCTGTCTTCCTTCCAGACTTGGATACTAAGTTCCCGGTGAAGAAGGATACCTTATGTCCTTCATATCTTTTCTTTTTATTGATTCGGTAAGGTCGCTGGGCAGAAAACAAAGCCATGTAGTTCCCGTTCGTCTGAGCAACAAACATAGACTCTTTTGGGTGCAGAGTTAGACTTGGGCAAGTATAACGCTCCTGAAAATAATTTTAAAGAAAGTTTTGTTGTATGAAACAAAAGATTTGTTCAAATGATTCAGGTTATCTTTTGACATATTTGAAAGACCATAAAAGGTAAGGCATACATAAGTCACCTCCGTAGTATACATTATATAAAGATACTTATTAGAATCCACTGAAAGTCTTACACCAAGACAAATATTAAATCAAATCTCTACCCCAATTCCCTAGATACTGAGCAAAACCCCATCTCTCCCTGAACCGTAATTATACTGCAGAACAGCTGCAGAAAGGTAACTCCAACCTGACAGTACACAATCATCCTCTTCCTGCCCAAGGAAAACTGAAGTTTGAATGTGAAAGTTTGAATCCTCTTCTCCCATACCCCTTCCTCCATAGCCATACTGTGCCTTACACGCTACTTCATACAGTTCTCAAATCCTCCATCCTCTCTGTTCTCGCCACACTGACAGGAACAGAAATCAGCCCATTTAAAGAGACACCTTACCCCACCCCACTCTTAAAAAAAAAAAAAAGAAAAAAAATCCAAAAAAATAGGGGTCGTTATTAGCCTACTAAAGTCAGAAGTTCCTTATGACAGTGATTTGCCATGTAGACTGCTGCTGGCTGTAAATTCATAAATACCTGCAAAAATTAATAACGCTTGGCTTTACCCTAGTATTCCTATTTAAGACTGAATTAAGATTACTTTCAAAACTCTGCATGGTGACTACATCAGAAATCAGCTGCTCTTGCAAGGTTTCCACCAGGTCCAAACCTTTTCTAGTTTCAGCCTAACCTACAGACACAGTGCTGAATTTTGATGCCACGAATACCAATTAAGAGAGCGCTGGTTGTAGGATGCATCTGCATGTGAAGGACACCAGGCTGACAGTTACTATTGGACACCCTGGGCTATGTGGCAGAGTGGGAAGAACATTGGACTGGTTTTGTTGTTTGGTTTGGAAGTGATGAACTGAAACGGAAGTTCTGGGTTTTGTAAGGTACTGGGCACAGAAACCAAAACAGGGTTAGGCAGCGTGCCTGGTTAGCAGTGTGCTCCGTGGCAGAGCACTGCATGCTTCTGGGGAGAAACTGGGTCTAACAGTAAGGCATCAGAAAGTGTAATGCAATCTGCAGGAGCGCTGTGCTGTTATGCTAGCTATACTGTAGTAATGGGTTATTTTAGAGCTCTGAACTATTCATTTGTTAATGCAGACAAGCAATAGATCAAGCCCTGTTGGGATCTAATCTGTTTGGAGAGCTCAGAGGTTACCTCCCACCTTGAAGGGTTCAAAGGTGAAATTCAGAAAAGTGAAGCAGAGTTTCCAAAATTACCACCAAGTTTTGTGTATTCACAGTGCAGAAAAGGGGGAAAGCAGTCCATTTCAGAGATGCTGCAGTCGTGAGAAGGTAGGCTGTGGGGGTTTGTTTGTTTGGCAGGGGATAAGGAGAAAAAAGTTGTTTGGTTTTTACTTCTTGATACTGAACCTGACTGGTCTGTGCTTTATATATATTCACAGCTTTTTTTTTTTTTTTTTTTTTCCTATTGCCTATCCAAGATGCTGGTAGATCCGATATTGGACAAAGACATAACTGTGGAAACTAAACATGAAACAACCTCACTAGATTATCAACTACATGTCCTTGTTAGTAGAGAACTGTTCGTTTCAGCCAAAAAGCATCTACATACAATCCAATCATATTATATTACATAAGATATTGACGTAGGTTTTCAAAAAAGACCCAGGGAGTTGGAATTATCTATTAACTTCCTTGGGAATCTCCTTTGAAGCTGTCAGCCTTTCTAGACCATTTAGTCCATTAAACATCTTGCCTGGATAGAATACTGAGAGAAATACTGCACCTGCACTGATAAAAGTAAATTTTGCCTCTGTGATTATGCCATACTAGGTATCTATATGAAGGTATCAGGTTGCTGTTGCTATTTCTATGCAAATATTAAACTCAATTTGTCAATAGCCCTCATTGCAGCTGATGAAAAATGTATGAAAAAGTGTAGGAAAAGAAACGTGGCACTATAGCAACTGCTGCCATGCACCACTGGCAAGCTAGAATGACACTGCAGCGGCCTTGCCTAAATATAGCTTAGATGTCAGTGAATGAGCACTGAAATGCAAATATTTTTAACACAAGGAGACCTATCAGTCTTCAAGGTCATTTTTTAAGAATAAGTAAGTGTTTTTAAAATATAAAAATAAAGCAAGCCCTCAACTTACATTAAGAGCATTTTATACATCACACAATGATCTTACAGAAAATCAAAAGCCTTGTTTTTACAACACCGACAGACGTGAAATGCTAAATCATAACCCAAAAAATACTAGTTGTTAAACTTACATGAAAAATCTGATTGGAGATTTTCGCAGAACTTTGGAAGTCCCATGCAATAATGGTACGATCAGCTGAGTCCCGGCTTACTGCATCTGTGCTTGTAAGAAATTCTCTTCCTTCAGGGAGAAAGAGTATATCCAATGTCTGTTGTACTGCAGCTTTGTACACTCTTAACACCTAGTGGATAAAAAAGTTTGTTATTTTTTGACAGATTAGAAGAACATGATAACCTATGTTTTCTCTCTTTGTATTAATAACTATCTCCAACAAACTATATATTATTATAAAATGGGAAAAAGTAACTGATTTTTAAATGTTGAAGTACATTAAGTTGAAGTATATTAAATAGCTTGTTAATGTACGTAAAGAGTCCACACACAGGAAAATTAAATGAGATAAAAGAAAGGACCAATTTGTACAATTTATATATTGTATTTATATATACATAGATCCTGTTATAAATTCCCAAGGAGTTAGAGTTAGATCCAGAAAGAGCTTTAGACAACAATGTTGTGGAGCTGGGTCTACACACACTCCCTTCTATTTTATGAACTCTTCTAGATTCTCTAGAAGAGGCAAGGGAATCTTTGGCAGCAGGCTGGCCAACTTAGTGAGGCTGGCTTTAAACTGAAGGACTCAGGGGGCAGGGCCCAAGGTGGCAACACTACGCCATTGCAACCAACTGGGGAATAAGCCAGGCCGACCAAAGCAGTGACAAACGCATTAGCTGCTTCCCAAGATGAGAACCAGAAGACCAACCACCTCAAGCATATGTATACCAACGCACACAGCCTGGGGAACAAACAGGAGGAACTGGAGCTCTGCGCCCAGTCAGAAAGTTATGATATCATAGGAATAACTGAAACATGGTGGGACAACTCACATATCTGGAGGATCACAATGGATGGCTACAGGCTCTTTCATAGCGACAGGCAGGGAAGAAGAGGAGGAGGAGTCACGCTCTATGTTAAGGAGAACCTTGAACGTATAGAAGTCAACTACAGCGATTACGGAAGCCCTATTGAATGCCTCTGGGTCAACATCAGAGCGGTCATCTCCCAGGGGGATCTTACAGTAGGCATCTGCTACCGACCTCCAAACCAAGACGATAAGGCAAACAAAGCAATATTTGGGTCACTTAAATAAGCTTCGGGTCAACAGAACTTGGTTCTTACGGGTGACTTCAACTACCCACGCATCTGTTGGAAGAACAATACAGCAGCTCACATGTCATCCCTCAAGTTCCTGGAATGCATAGAGAACTGCTTCCTCATACAAATGTTAGACGTGCCAACTAGGACTGAGGCATTGCTGGACTTGCTACTCACAAACCAAGAAAACCTGCTTTGTAATATCTCAGTTAGCGATAGCCTTGGCTGCAGTGATCACAATATTGTGGAGTTTGGGAACCTGCTGAGCACACTGAAGGTTAGTACTAAGCCAAACATTTTAGATTTTAGAAGAGCAAACTTCAGCTCACTCAGAGATCACCTGGGAGGGATTCTGTGGGAAGCTCCCATGGAGGATAAAGGAGCTAGTGAGTGCTGGGAGTTTTTCAAGAATGCTCTCCTGGAAGCACAAAACCAGTTCATGCCCTTTAAAGGTAAGGGAAGTAGACAGAGCAAGAGACCTCCTTGGCTTGACTGCAAGCTTCTGAGACTGCTCAAAATCAAGAGAAGCATAACAGAGATGGAAAAGCAGACGAATACCTGTTGAGAAATACAAGGGCATTGCCAGAACGTGCACAAGTGCAGTTAGAAAAGCAAAAGCTCAGCTTGAATTGATACTGGCCACAGATGTCAAAAACTACAAGAAAGGGTTCTTCAGGTACATAAACAATAAGCAGAAACAGAAGGAAAATACTGGCCCACTATTAAACAGGAGAGGTGAATTAGTCACCAACAACGCTGAAAAGGCAGAGGTTCTCAACACTTTCTTCACCTCTGTCTTTGCCAGCACTGTTGGGCCCCAGGCCTTGGGAACAAAAATCCAGGTTGATGCAAACACAGACCCACCATCAGTGAAGAAAGAGTTGGTGTGTGAAATATTACAGGAGCTTGAACCCTACAAATCGATAGGCCCTGACAATATCTACCCAAGGGTCTTAAGAGAGCTGGCTGACGTTGTGAGGCCGCTCTCCATAATCTTTGAGCAGTCGTGGAGACATGGGGACATCCCAGAAGACTGGAAGAAGGCTAATGTCACCCCCATCTACAGTTTCCCACAGCCTCCTCCTAGAGAAACCAATGTGTTACAGTCTAGACAAGTGGTCTGTGCCGTGGGTGGGGAACTGGCTGACAGGCTGCACCCAGAGGGTAGTGGTAAGTAGCTGCTTTTCAAACTGGCAACCTGTCACAACTGGGGTCCCCCAGGGATCGATATTGGGCCCAACACCATTTAGTATCTTCATAAACAATCTGGATGGTGGGATCAAGTGTACCCTGATGAAGTCTGCTGATGATGCCAAACTGAGTGGGGAAGTGGACACTTTGGAAGGAAGAGACACCCTGCAGAAAGACCTGGATAGGCTGGAAGAGTGGGCTAACAAGAACCTAATGAAGTTCAACAAGGACAGATGTAAGGTCTTGCACCTGGGAAAACATAATCCAGGAGTTAGCAGAGTCTGGGATCTACCCGGCTGGGGACCAGCTCTGTGGAAAGGGACCTGGGGGTCTTGGTGGCCAAGAAGCTCAATCTGAGTGAATAGTGTGGTGCTGTGGCAAAGAAAGCCAACAGGATGCTGGGTTGCATCAACGAGGGCATCACCAGCAGAGATGAAGTCATTATCCCACTCTACTCAGCACTTGACAGGCCACACGTGGAATACTGTGTTCAGTTTTGGTCCCCGCTATACAAAAAAGATGTGGACAGGCTGGAGAGTGTCCAGAGAAGGGCCACAAAGATGATCAAAGGACTGAGAAGCCTGCCATATAAGGAAAGGCTGGGAGAACTGGGTTTGTTCAGCCGCGAGAAAAGAAGGCCTAGGGGAGAACTTATCACCATGTTCCAATATTTAAAGAGTAGCTACAAAGAAGATGGAGACTCCCTTTTTACAAGGAGTCACATGGAAAGATGAGGGGTAATGAGTCCAAGTTACTCCTGGGGAGATTCCACTGCACACGAGAGGAAAATTTTTCACAATGAGAATAATCAGCCATTGGAATAATCTCCCCAGGGAAGTGGTGGATTCCCCAACGTAGGACACTTAAGATTCGTCTGGGCAGGGTGCTGGGACATCTTGTCTGGACCATGCTTTTGCCAGGAAAGGTTGGACCAGATGATCCTTGAGGTCCCTTCCAACCTGGGATTCTATGATTCTATGACTGAACTCAGCACTCTGAGAATCAGTCTGAGGATCTCTCCTTCCTCCTTCCAGGAAACTTCAGAAGTGTAAGTTTTTGGTCCTTTTGTTCTCAAAATCTTCAGCTAGTTATAGAGCCAGGGAAAATAAAGTAATTAGGTTGGCAGGGATTTGGGATTTATAGGTATGAAGAGGTGTTGTGGTTTAAGCCCAGCCAGCAACAAAGCACCACGAGGCCGCTCACTGACTCCTCCCCCGCAGCGGGATGGGGAGGAGAAAATACAACAAAAAACTCATGGGTCAACACAAGGACAGGGAAGGATCACTCACCAATTATAGTCACGGGAAAAAAACAGACTCAACTTGGGAAAAAACACAAAATCAATTTAATTTGTTACCAATGAAATCAAAACAGGATAATGAGAAGTAAAACCAAATCTTAAAACACCTTCCCCCCACCCCTCCCTCCTTCCCGGGCTCAACTCCACTCCCGGTTTACTCTACCTTCTCCCCTCCAGCAGCGCAGGGGGACAGGGAATGGGGGTTGGGGTCAGTTCGTCACACGTTGTCTCTGCTGCTCCTTCCTCCTCAGGGGCAGGACTCCTCACACTCTCCCCCTGCTCCAGAGTGGGGTCCCTCCCATGGGAGACAGTCCTCCACAAACTTCTCCAATGCAAGTCTTTCCCACAGGCTGCAGTTCTTCACGAACTGCTCCAGCGTGGGTCCCTTCCACGGGGTGCAGTCCTTCAGGCACAGACTACTCCAACACGGGCTTTCCCACAGAGTCACGGCCATTTTCTGGGGCACCCACCTGCTCCAGCGTGGGGTCCTCCATGGGCTGCAGGGGGACAGCTTGCTGTCTCACCACGGGCTGCAGGGGAATCACCTCCTCCGGAGCACCTCCCCCCCTCCTTCTCTACTGACCTTGGTGTCTGCATAGCTGTTTCTCTCACATTCCACTCTCCGCTGCAGGTTTCCCTTCTTAACTATGTTCTCCCAGAGGTGCTACCACCGTCACTGATGGGCTCGGCCTTGGCCAGAGGCGGGTCCGACTTGGAGCTGGGGAAGCTTCTAGCAGCTTCTCACAGGAGCCATCCCTGTAGCCCCCTCCCCCATTACTAAAATGCGCCACACAAACTCAATACAAAAGAACACGGCAGGAAGTGAATATTCTTGTTGATCATTCCAGACTTAATTATAAATCACTGTTTATGACTGGGGATGAGTAAACTTGATGATTCAAGGTTCTCCCAGTCCCATACTGCTGTGTGTCATTGCTTAACTTTCAAGTGGTGAGACCCTGGTGTCAGGACCATATGGCAAGGGAGCAAAGCTTGCATGTTCAGTCAGAAACTGCCTATGAGGCCAATGTGGACATGCTTAGCAGAAGGGTACACCATTCATCCTGCAGAAGATACATCAATCCCATTAAGGACTCGGTCTGACACCCTCTCCTGAAAAAAGAAACCCAAGCAGAGTTTGCTCTTTTAAAGTGCTGCCAGAGAGGGAGGGATGGAGGTGACAGGAGCACTGCTGTCAAACAGTTCTGTGCTTTACGGACTCAGCCGGGATCCTGCCTTGGTCTACAGGGATTCAATCCCACACCTCCCACCTCATCTGCCTACCAACTGTCCTGGCAAGAGGCAGTCTCTGATGCTTCTGCTGAAGCAAAGGCTTTTTCTGTCACTTTGCTGAAAATGCAGGGCAGCAGGGAGTCATCAATACTTCAAACCATGTCTTGGCTCGAGAGCAAATAATGTGGCTCGTCCACTAGTTCCCATCACGTAATTAATGCATATGAACAATCTGTAAAGAAGTTTGTGATGTAAAAGAAAATACCGAAGTTACCAAAACTTCTTCCCAAATAAAAAAAAACAGACCTCCCAAATCTAGATCTTCTTTCAGGGCTTACACCAAAGTGTCTTGGATCCATGCAGAAATGGGTCCTCAGCCGCAGGATTCTGAATATTTTAACAGCCTGTGAGTTGGATCTTAAAAAGTAAGAGAGATTTTGAACTATTCTAAGGAATATATGAACAAATTTAATTTCCTCTCTTTCCACCTTTCTTCTGCATCTGTGTTGTCTACTTTGAATTTTGCAAATCAATACTTTTGCTTTCTTTTTCTCTGATTTGCCTCCAGTGAAGAGAAACTTCAAGGCAAGTGGCCAGATCAAAGCAATCCATCTCTCTGAATATGGGGATAAAACTAGGACACTGGAAGACTCCTAGTTATTAATATCTAAATCTCTCTCTCTCTCTCTCTCTCTCCAAGATAGCTAAAACATAGCAGCCTGCACTTCCAACAGGGTGTTCAGAGGTTAGTCCTTCTAACATCACTAGAAAAAAACAACAGAGCAGAGAGAGTGCTTGAAGTATTATACTGAAACGGTTCCCAACTTTGTGAGGCATTTCAGTGCCTACCTTATATCCCTAACATAATATGTGACTACTGACTTCAAGGCCCGGACCTTTTGCAGATACTTTAAGCACATACATTTTTTTAAAAAAATAATTTTCAGGTGTCACAGTGAAATATCCTGGATTATACCTCTGTTTTATACTTTAGCCAATAAAAGAAAAAACATTTCAAATATCAAACACAACATGAGAACTTCCTGATTTCTTGCCTCAAGCTCAAAAATCTATGACTGTTTGGAAATGTTCAGAACTAGCTGATCCTGCTTTAGGGTAGCAACATACTAGATGATCTCCAGAGGTCCCTTCCAGCTCTGCTTCCTGTGATCTTGGCATGTAGAAGGATGGCAGCAGCAGCTGCTCCAATTGCTTTTCACAGGCTCTGCAAAATGTACAGTTTAGAAACGCAATGTTTGCATTCAGTGAAGAACCTCAGTCATGCAAGCACCCTACACACCCTGTAATAACATCAACAAGATGTAAATCTGCAGCGTCAAAAAAACGGCACGCTTTTCAATAATCTGCCTGCATTTTTAAGATAGTGAATATACAAATGTGTTACTTGCTCTTGTCAGATTTTTCAGCCTAGGAATCTGCATAATATACAAAGCAATTAAACTTTGTAAAGCCAAAAGTGATATTTACATATTTATAACCTCCACTTTCTGTATGGAGAAATCACCATGCATAGCTATTTCTTCAGACTTATAAAAGGAAGTCCATAGTTCATTAGTAAAGTAGAAAATTAAGCTATTTTGTAGGAGCAAAAATAATAATAATAAAAAAAAAACTAAAAAAACCACCACAAAATATAATTGCTGCCTGGAATGAGAAATGGAAAACCATACAGAAACCTGACAGCTGTAGGAACTGCAGGAGAACTGAAATAAAGTTAAACTGAGAGGAGGGGACACAAAAGGCTGTACCACCCTGACAGACTGAAGGAGGCAGCTACTTAGCAGCAGGCACCTTCACAGAAGTGACAAGAGAGAAAAGTGCCAGAGTGCAGCAAGATCAGAGGATGGAGCAGCACAAATGTGTAGAAACAGGGACAGAGAGGCAGAAACAAAGGCCAAATGGTGCTGGGAAATGGAGAAGAACAATATAGAGCAATAAATAAAGTCCCAAACGGTGATTCACAATAGTGATTCTTCAATATTTTCTTATTTTAAAGATGAAGAACTCAAACATACTGTCTGGGTTTTCATCTTCTAAAAAAATACGTTGTGAAATATATGTAGGTACGTATTCATACCTACATTGTGTCCAGCACTGTTAAGAGGATAAGGTTTAGGTTTGGAACTTGTTTTTAACAGTTTTTGGAGCAACAGACATCTCTCAGTAAGGAAAAAGTAGAGGATTGTGGAGTTGGTAATGTGTACATACTTTTAATTTTGGCTGAAATCCTGCTGGGCTCTTACATAAACTGCCACTATCAATTTAAGCATTTTCACTGCTAATCATTAAATATATTTGCTTGTCTGTTATTTGATAGGATATCTAACCAAACTACCTGTGTATCTTAGCTCTGCAACAGGAAACTGTCTTTATAGAAATTAGTACAAAAGACCATCTTTTTCTATATGTTTGATACATACCTCAGAAAAACTATGCTCTTTAATCTTCAAACCACATAGTAAGAACTGACTCAGAGAAGAATAAATTAACACTTTGAATAGCAGCTGGAAACTTGATATACCTAGTATTTAAATTCCCCCATAAAGATAGCTTCAAAAAATAACTAATTGCAACACCACTGCTCAGAAAAGTACTCATAATTAAACCTGCTTTGTTCTACCTTAGACAATTAATTCATGACATGCCTGAGGAACTTGCCTGGGGAAAGCACCAGTTTCCCTATCCTGCTGGCTTTAGTTTGTTAATAACAGCTTTTGCTCTTTTTCTATTTGCAGATTTATCAGCCATAAGCACTGGAAAACCACAGTCAACTTCTTCAATCTGCATTTTCTGGACATAAAAGAAATAATTTCAAAGGAAGGCCTAATAGTTTCTGGTGTCGACACAATCCAACATAATAATAAAGCTTCTTCACTACAGCAAGAGTTCATGGCTGCAGGCATTTGACAAGAAAGGTAATTTAAACAAATTAAATCAAACAGATTCTTATGGTTCTGATGATTTGAAAAGCATGCCATGATGCTGAATTCAAGGTATGTAATTCAGGTGGGTGTTCTATAATACTTCTCTGCATAAAGCACATGCAATGCCTGGTATTTTGTTTGTCAAGAAAGCTCAAAGTCTCCACACAAGCGATTCAGAAGCTGCTGCTTGCCCCAGCGCTGTGTTGGTCACCTGTAACCTATGTGCACTGCACTTTCCTAAAATCCCCTCAAGCTTTATGCAAGTGATGAGAAAGAAATGTGCTTTTATATTCATTGCCCTGAGCATCAGGAGACAAGGTCTCAAAACAAATCTAATAGGACTACAGGCAATCTGGATAGTCATGGAAAAAACCCTTAATTAGTCACAGCCATGGCTGCCAACCTGTAAAAGTGGCCATACTTTTTCTTCCACTTCTTGTTCTACCTTTTTTAGATTGAGTGCTTTGGCATGAAACTGCCTCTTCCTACAGGCATGTTGGGTAATTAATGCAATGGGTGACTGATTCAAGTTTCCTCTGTGAAACAGTACTACACCATTACTAGTAATAAAAAGTGCATTTTAACTTAAAAGAAAGCTTATTTTCCACAAAATAGAAGCTTTTTTATCTACTGCAGTGCAAGTGATTTGTGTTGATCTATTCTAGAGAGTAAGATGTTGAGGCAGATGACTACTATTTTCTTTTTAGCTACATGTTCACAACAAAACCACAACCACAAGACAAATCCAATTTATGTCTCTGATCTCCATGTGAAAACTATAATGGCAATTTTAATCAAAACACATGACAATATCATAGACAAGACAACAAAGCATGCTACGGTCTTATGTTCTTTTAAAGTCTTTTAACATACGACCGCTGTATTTCTCTTTATGTAATTGAAAAAAAATTATTTTGCTTTTCTATTTAAGTTTTTCCTGTTTGTAACTGCTCTGTTTTCAGCTCAAGATTATCAAGGGGTCTTGAGAATAATTAAAAGGAAAGGGAGATTGATTAAAATGAAGAAGTGGTTGAGCTTAATCTTGTATTGATCTATAAGACTTTAGGTATGAACAATGTACACTGGTTTTTTTGAAGTCACTTTCGGATTGCTTCAGAAGGCACAAAAATCTTGTGATGCAAAGTGTCAACCATTTATTAGAAAAACCCCCATATTTTCCCATCAGATTTTTTTTTTAAATTATCTCCCCATCTCAAATAGGATAAGAAGTGAAATCTGTATATAGGAAACAGACAAGGAACAAGTGAGATATAGAATGGCTTTTCTATGAGGAGCAATAATCAAGGACTTTTCAGTACAGAAATGAGATGATTGAGAGGAATTTGAAAGAATCAGAAATAAAGTCTGAGTGGCGTGGAGAAGGTGAATGGTTACTTCCATTATAAGAATTTAGACTCCAAACTAGCAGAAGGCAGCTTCAAAACACACAGAACGAGATGCTTCTTCACACAATACATGTTTAAGTTTAATTCCTTGCTACAGGATGTTGCAGACGTTAAAAAAAAATCAAGAACAACCAATTCCACAGTGTGAAAACTCAAAGAGAGCCATGAAAGACAAAGATGCTATCTGTGGTGCTGGAAGTCCCCAAACTGTAAGTTAGGAAGGCCTGGGTAACCATTGCTGAGAACTGTGATAAAGAAGTTTGCTGTGCTTTCATATTCTTGTTTTTAAAAGCATACTGGTCACTGCTGGGGTGTAAAATTTGTCTAGAAATGGGCTGAAACCGTAACGGCTATCCCCCAACAGCTTCTCACTCAAATACCCATGCTCCAGAGGAAGGCATGTTTTGTTCCTGGCCCATTTCAGTCCCTCCAGGAGCAGTTGCTCCAGGAGAGATTGTATGCACAGACAGGTCTACGATTCTCATCTGCGATACCGTCGTATGAGGTTTCCAAATAAACATAGCAGGACTTCTCATGTATGTGATACAGCCATGTAAAATGTGCCTTCATACTCAGAAAGGACCCCTGAATGTTAACATTTAAAAACAAATGCCACTACACAAGTACAAATGTACCCCCACCATATTCTTTGAACTTTTTGTCCATAGATTCAGTAAAGATTTCTCTGACTGTGAGAAGAATAACTTTAGTTTTCTAAAGCGCAGAATAAATTATCTTATTTTAATTACATTGTTCTTCCTAACACTACCAGCACATGACAATGTGTTGGCTGTTTCCATAGAAACCAGAAGTGCAAGTAGCTCCACCAATTTCTACAGCCTTTTTTCATATTTATATGCTATCCAGAGACAAATTCATTAGGTCTCCTAAATACATGCTACTTAAAATGACTGCATCTCATCCAAAAGAAATTGCAATAGAATGTTTCCAAGGAAACAAATGCACTGCACTTGCACTCTAAATTTATTAATTTTTTAAACTGTGCTTTAATGACTTAGGCTTATTTCTTTATAAACTCAAGTATGGAAAAATAGCTTAACAACATAAAGCACATCCCTTTCATTTTTTCTTTTTAAGCATAAAGCTGTAGAAGATAGTTGCAATTTTGTAGCTAAACAATGTTCAATCCAGAGTAATAAACCAATATGGGGAACAAAAACCCTGTTGTTATTCTGCCTTGGCCTCTGTTAATAATAACAATTCTGCAGTGCATTTCTAGACTAATTTTAAAACCTCAAAATAACTGCTTCCACCATTTTTCTAGTTTATTTTTTCTATAGCTTATAAGACCTCAATTTCAAAAATGGAAATTTTGTGTAAATCTTCAAATCTAAGTTTTCCTTAAATTTGCCTATCACTCCAACAGATTGACTTTGTATTCATCTTTTTTTGAAACCTTCCTTATGTCCTGACAAAATTTTGTTATTAATCCCAAAAGGCTGGACATTTGTATTCATTTGTACTCTTCCCATTTCTAATAAGTCATTGCTATTTTTCCTGCATGATATTTTATTCCTTTTTTTTTACTGATTGTGCTAGCATGATGCTTTCTGTAACAAATATTTTTCAAAAATAAAATAATAAATGTCGTCTCCATTTGGAGCCCTGCCTGAAGCACTTCACTAAATTCCTCCCAGTCAGTTTCCTTTCTTGAGATCTCCCCTTTAGCTAGTTTTCTCATTTTACAGTAGTTAGGTTTCCTGCCTTCTCCAGCTTCTCTAATTGCTCTATCAAAGTCCAAAATTGTAGAATGACATCAAGTAAGCCTCACAAAATCAACCTTTGCTTAACTCCTATAATTTACTTTTTTATAATTTCATTTATTCCTATATCTGTAACTAATCTTTCCTTCAAAGTCTGTTCTGCGGCTGTGTCAGGTCATACTACTGTATCTATACTGCCTGATGCCCTTCCTCTCTTTCCCTCCTTGTTTAACATAAGCAGTGGATTTGCATTTTTGGAGGTCTAAGAGCTTCAAATATTGCTTAAAGATGAGAGCCACAGCCCTGTTGCCTTCCACTTATTCTCTCTCCAGATTACTGCATGGTGCTTCATCAGGACTTGCTGTTCTGACAGCTATAGCAGATAGCTCTTGCCAAAGCTCCAACAGGCCTCAGTGATTTATGAGACGGAACACATGAACATCAACGGACAAGATCAAAAACAGAGTACATCCAACGGCTGAATAAATTATTCCTCTATTTTTAACAGAGTCAAAAAAAAATGTTAGTGATCTCCCTACCTTTAGAGCTCTTTGCATTTCTGTATGCACATGATAAAGAATGAGTTCCTGAATGCTTACAAAACGTTAAGAGTTTCATCAGTCAAAGCAGAATGTAAATAAAAGGTAAAATATGCAAAACTAAAAAATAATTACATGGATACATTTAGAAAATCTAAATTAAGACATTCAGATGCAAGTTCTTGAGTGCTGTATGTCCTTTCAGCAGAGCTACTAGCATCCCTACTTTACACTATGCAAACCTTGCTGACACGTGTAAATATATCTTTTCAATTCATTTTGATGATTCATTCACGATAGATACAAAGAACTTTAGCTCCTTTGAAAGTATTATCAGCACAAGGCAGTTACACTTGTAGTTTTGTTCTGATATTACATCTGTGTAAGCTTACAAACCCAAATTAAAAAGACAAAAAATTATCTGTAGTTATATTTTCTTTTGTGAACACAATAAAATCCTTATGGTTGAGCTAAAGGATACAAGTGTCAACCCTTTGTTCTCTTTGGTATTTCAAGGAATATTAAAATTTCAGGTAGAATAAGTGGTTGGAATATATATTGTCTTCTGTCTGAAAAGCTAATGTAGAACAGCCAAGACAGAGAGTGACTGTGTAATTCAGCTGGCTTGTGCTGAACATCTTAAGAAATTCTTCCACAGCTCAGAGAAAGGAAATACTTCTAAAATACATAACTACTTTAAAGTCTCCATGTTATTGCACAATTCTTTTTACAGGGCACTTTACAGTTTTTCTAGGTTCAGCACGAAGGTCCAAAGATCCCATGGGGGCTGTTTAATATGATGCTTTCCTCTTTGATCAACGCTGCAGATTTTTTTTAATTTTTTTTTTTTTTAAACATAGCAGCTCACTTCCAAGTTTTCTGGTCTTTTCATAAAGTGTCTATAAACATTCTCCAAATGTTTAATAAATTTAATCAATCTGTTATGCAGCAATATAAGATCTCCAGAATAATATCTTCACCAGAGAGACAAAACTGGTTTAACACAAACACAAAGAAATACCACTATAATAAATCTCTCCATGCTATTCAACTGCCTCTTTTATTCTTTTTTTTTTTTTTTTTCAGGCTTTGATTACTTGTCTCTGTGATTTTGAGATGCCCCTATACTTTACATTTCACTGAGCAGTTAACAAGCTGTTCCATCCATTCATTTCTCTGAAGTATATTGCCTAGCTTTATCTTGAAGATTTTAACTTCCTTATTGTTCTTTCATTCTTTATCTCACTCAATACCCAATGCTACATTTGAAATCATTTTGCCTATTTGCTCAATAGAACAGGGATAGCAATAAATGTCTTTCAATATTCCTCTTTTTTTTTTTTTTTAGTATCTGCCTTTCTGATTAATAGCCTACTGTACATTTCTCAATGTTTTAGTAGCTGAAAGGCTGCCTCAAACCTATCTTCATACATTTTCTCTGGAACTTAGAAATCCAATTTTTATACCACATTCAATACATGAATAAATATTAGTAATTTATGCTCATAAATTTACACTCCTGTTAAAAATTAGTTGCCCATCAAAATCAAAGTGAGATTTCAGAAATACTAATTTGGAAAAATACCACTATTAGCTATTCTATGTAATTTTCCATCAGCAGAAAGCACCAATGTGGCACACTGGCATAAAGCAGCCCATTTCAACCACGGCATATATGCGTAATTGGACAATATTTTTGTTATTAGTCATTCTCTCTCTGTGATGCTTAATACTTTGCTCTGAATTTCCACCAAAAATTCCCTCATTTCCTGATATACAATTATCATTTTGCCTCGCATGGTTAAATTCAAGATGTGCAAGTGAATAGCCTGTAAAACACAGGAGTACCTCCTAAAGAATGACCTCTGAAACTGAATTACCAGCAAATGTTGAAATTGAGTTTTCAATGTGCAGTAAGTAACAAGATTCAAGCTCTTGATTTAGGGTGCTCATTCTATTGACAAAATATGCTGCAAAGCCTGAAAAGGCTATCAGGAGTATGATGATGGGAACAAAAAGAATCATTAGTTCACCCACACATCGTTCCAAGCTGAATGACAGGTTAACACACTTGAACAGGCAAAACAGGAAAATCTTGTAATGAATTAGGATGAAAGCACTTGAAAGATATTAAGGTTGTTTGCGTCAAAACTGAAACGAAGTAGCGAGAGGCCTCAGACATCTATTTCAGTTAAGAGCAAATGGCACTTGTTAGAACAGGATAAATTTCAAAATATTGGCCAGGATACTTTATCCAATCTTGAATGTGGCCAAAAATGTGTAAGATAGAAAAGGTAGAAAGCATGCTGGTTTTATCTTGTGAATAAAGATAACAATATAAGCTGAAAGCAGGAATACCTGAAGAATCCATTGAAATCCCCCAAACTAGGAAGAAGCAGACATGAGATACTGATGATATTGATGATTCATGCCTAACCAACAGTATGTTGTTCTATGGCTGAGAGTTTGAAATGTAAGTACATTATTTTGCAGTAACGATGCATAGGTGACACTCAACATTCTGCAAGAAGCCATAAGCAATCAAATCAGAGTTTGATATTTTTCCCCTTTTCTCCACTCAGCTATCGCCTTCCACATTCGCTCAGTACACACACATAGTTCTTCAAACTTTAAAACGAATACAAATGTAGGTGTCTACAGCTACCTCGGGGGGGGGGGGGGGGGGGGGAATCAAAGGATAATAGAAGCGCTCTCCCCCTTTTAGAAACGTTTCAGAGTAAAAGAGTAAACCACACTGCTGCTTTAGACAATCACAGTACATACAAAATTATGGTTTTCAAATGAGCAAATATATGAAACAAACAAACAAACAATGAAAAGGATCAATATTTGTTACCAGGGTAAACGCAAGCCTTTCACTTTCCAACACTGCTCGTTATTAAAATTAATATTCCTCATGCACTACTTAATTGGCTACTTTTCCAGCTAGTGAAGTTCTACATGAATATAATTGTTTCCTAATGAACAAAGCAGGTAACAGCTTTCAGAGAGAACCCAGTACAGGATCTGTACAAAAGAAACAGGCTGGGTTTTTTATTTTACAAAGCCTAAAACCTTTCCTATTTTACCTGTCAGAATACATATTCATTCACTTATTTATTTTCTTGGAAAGTAAATTATTTCCTTGTAATACAGTGGGATGTTTCCCTTAACTCTTCATTAGCATCAGATTACAGAAATAGAGTTACACAAAATCTTTCTAAGCATTGGAGTGTCTTGCATGTACAGAGACAGCTACTGTGTGCATTACTCGGTGATCAACAGCTCTTTAAGGCATGTTCTGAGGCTGGAGCTTCAGCACTGCAAAAATGAGCGTATGGTTAGTCATTGAGATAAAAATGCATTTTTCTGCTAGTCTCATTTTTGCTGTATATAGCATCCTGGCCACAGAATGCACTGCCTTTTGAGAAATCATGTCATAAGATGGGGTGAAAGGATGTCACAGCATGCAATGTTGTGACATATGGCACACAACAGCAATACTCTCAATCAAAAAGAAAAAATTCAAAACGTAATAATCATGACTACCGTCTGCTTCGGCAACAGTATTGAAAGTAGACAGGGGATGGCCCATGGAAAGACAAATACCCCATTGTACCCATTTGAAAAAGGCACCATACCCAGATCAGTAAGCAAGGAGGCAAAAAACCACAGTTGGGCAGTAAAGCATAAAGATACAATAAAATACTGTTTGAGTCTCATAAAGATAATATACTCCCTAATTAGTAGAAAACACAAGTGCTGGTTTAGACTGAATGTATAGTCAAATTAATAAAATGTTAAGTATTCATGTTCCTCTTCTACATAGATATAAATGGTTTTTACAGTGTCTATTTGTCCTCTGGAAATGAATCACAGATGTTGTCACCTAAAGCATTCACCACTGGCTCTGCATCCAAACACACGCAGCTTGTATGTCATCCCCTGAAACCTACATAAAGGTGATCCCAAGCACAACTATTGTTTCTTATAACCATGCAGTGGTAAAGTACTGAAAACTGCAGTTTTCCTCTGCAATTTTGCCTGACATAGTTTACACAAAAGTTACTATATCAGAACATCATCTCAAAATGTGGCAGAGATACTGACAATAGGAAAGCATCAGACTCAGGAGATGACTCAGAACTAACTTATCTAGCACAAGCATTAACATCTGTTATTTAGCCCCTTAACTCTACCTGAGTCAATGCCAATTTTGCATCGTCCTCAGGTCTTGTCATCACATTCTCTGGTATCAGAATGGCTGAAAAAGGAATCTTACTCAAGCATAACCCTTGAACCGCAAATATCCATTGTAAATTAATCTTCTACTTCCTTGAAACTGAAGTGCCTTCTCCATTATCAATATTTGAGATTGTCTCCTACTATGTGTGAAAGATTTCTAACCATATTCTTCCATAACCATATTCAACATGAGCTACCATCCAGACAGGCACATTTTTGCAACATGCCATTTTGGTCATTTGTTACTATAGAACAGAATCAGTTATCATCTTCCATCTGTAGACACCAGGCACCTTAGACGCATGCAAGCTGGAGGTATTGCCATTTTTGGCATGAACATGCTCATTAATCACAGTTGATTTCAACTCTAGAGAAAAGTCATCTTTACAGGATTCTCGGAGATAGTCACTCAAAGATATACACAGGTGTAAAATCCATCATAAAGAAACTACAGGGGGTGAAAGAATGTCTCTGGCTTTGTACACAGCTAGACTATCATTTGACTTTGTGTATAACTACAATACCATTTACAGGAAAGCTTATTGCACCAAGTCAGAAAATCTCAGAAAGGATGTTTTGTCACGTACACGTGCCATCTTCTCCTTGACTAGGATCAAATATCTCAAATTTGACACTGTGGTCAGCAGTCTTTAAGCCTTAAAAAGATGATGCCCATTTAGTTCCTGAAGTACTTTTTAAAGGAAGTTCAGCCTACCATGACATACAATGGCTTCTCTATGTTAAAAAGGACAGCTTAGTATTCAATTACAGACTGCACCTCCTCCCCACAATTAAGGTCTACTGTTACGAGAATCTCAAGAAAGAACAATTGTATTCCCTACTCCATTTGCATGCTATGAAACCACTGACCCTGCAGTTCAGGAGAGAAGACTTCTATTAGTCTTTCTTCTTCAGTACCCTGCCAAAAAAAAAATAATTGTTTTGTTTTACATTAAATTTACAGGGGGACCTCTGACCCTTTGAACTGGTACTGGTTTCCCATTTCTGTGATACATATTTTCATGTTATGTAAGTTGGCTACGCTAAAGACAGTATACCAAAATCCCTCATTGACAACACCAGAATACTGTATACCAGTGCAAGGCAGGGGGAGGGAGGGAAGAGTTACTATGGAAAATCTCACAACTTTTTTAAAAGTTACATAGGTATCCTTTATCATAAGTATTTACAATTTTTGCAATCTAAAACTAGAATCACCTTCCTTCATAGAACTGTGCTTTGAGTATGTCTTCTTATCCTTATCAAGGAAAACTAACCATCATACAAGCATGATGGATGGAATAAATTCCATCACACTTTTTACAAAGGTTTTCATGCTGACACTGTAACTCTGAAACTGACAGTAAATTCATTTTCAGAGTAGCCTCAGACTTGGCAGTCTCAATATATACTTACTAATGTTTTTTCTTTTAAGAACTTATTCATGAGGGAAGCCTATGGTATAGATCCTACACAATGAAATTATTTTCTCAAACATCAGTGAGAAATCCAAAGGAACAACTGCAGCACAGGAACTAGATTGTTAACTGCACAAGAATACTGTGTTTCCTCAATAGAGCAACTCTCATAACTATTTCAGAGCTCTACTGTTAGAGCCCTCATACCTAATGCATCTTCCCACCTCTCTCACCCATTATTCTTAGTACATCAAAGTCAGAGACAAAGTTTGGATAAGCAATCTTACCTTTTTCAGGTCCCTTCTGCCACCCTCAGGAACAAACAGATGGCTAACTATGATGAGTAGGATCTACCCACATAGAAATTCAAAGGAAAACAAAGAACTACTCATTTGACAGTCACTGCTGCTCTTTGAGCTGTTCTGTGCATGAGGATGTTGGCTTGCCTTATGCTTCCACCGGCCAAGTACAGCTCTAGTCTTACCTGAGCTCTGAATGGCAGCTGGGAGCATGCTGTTCTTCATGGTTCATGATGAGGTAAAGGCAGAGGCTGTACATGCCTTTCTGTGGCCCTTGATGAATGTAAAAATTACTCCAGGCTTCTACACAAAAGGTACAGGCTCACACATCCTGACCCACATGTAACAGCTTGAAGAGCAATTTAGCTGTACTGCTTCCTACTACACAACTGCTTTTCAGAATCCTGAAGTGAGCTACTGGCTTTATTTAATTCAACTATATGTTACTCATATTTACATAAATAAAAAAAAAAATCCTATTTTTTGTGTACAGTGTTCCTCTTCATGCTTCAAAAACATTACAGAGGTTCATATCAACAAATGGCAACACAATTAATGACAAACGCAAAATACTTCAGAGTAACGCTTCATTAAAAGACAGTACATCTATCAGCTTAGTAATGCACAGCACATCCAACCTAGGAAACATTTTAAAAGAGAAAGAGAAGAAAGATTTCCATTACCTTAGAAGTCCTTATATCCCAAGCTTTAACTTCCGGGCTGAACCCTCCACAAATGAAAATATTTGACTCTGTAGGGTGGAACTTCAGTGCGCTGATCCTAAATTCATTTTTGCTGCTAAATATCTGCTTCCCTAAAATAAAGTGAGAAGTGGAGACTAAAATTTGAGCAGAAAATGAAATATGTTATTCATTCCAACCTAGTTTCAAAAATATCAAGGTTGTCAAAGGTGAGCATGTTTATATTAACACGTTTCAAGTATCTGGGGCTACTCTGATTTACTGAAACTACGAGACTGAACTCACTAATTTCTATCCACATGAAATTTCTCCTGCTCATGGGCCTCTGAACCACTGACTGCTTCCTACTGAAAGGGTAGAACAAGTTGTTTCCCACACTAAGGAGAGGAGCTCCACCAAGGTCCCAGTTCAGTCAACATGCAGGACTAAATCTACAAATCTAATAGTTAAATGTTTCCTACAGAGAAGCCACAGTATTTCTTTCAGTGGTATAAAAATAACTAGAACCAAATACTGTCTGTACAGAAATACCACATCCCAAACTATACTACAACTCTCTAGTTGTTTACTTATCTTTCTATGAAGGTAGGAGTGAAACTTCATCTTGAAAGTAGGAAATAATTTGCACACCATCATATGAAGGCAATAGCTGTTCCCATGGATACACTGTTCCCAACATTTAATTGCGTACACTAATCTCCACGGGATCCTGTGGTTAGTATCAATTGGATTGTTGACACTTTTAAAGGCAACAGAATTCTGCCAGGTTAATTTATAGGAGTTTTCCACAGGCCACTGCTTCCTTTCATCCTAACAAATTCATTATATTAATGTATATTGGCTGAAATATAATTTTTGGAACAGCAGCATGGACCAAGATGAATACATTTGCTCAGTTTCACAATTTCAACTGTGCTTTATATTCTACATATCCACATTAAATAAAGTTGCTGCTTTAAGTCACAGTGAAAGAGGTACTGCAGAAGTAAAAAAACCAACACAACCCTTAAAATACTATGACAAAAGCTTCTTAAAATATTCATTAATCTACATTTTCAGCAAGTGAGAGTAGTCTTAAGACAAGCTTTCTTAGATAACTGAAAATAATTTGAGCTAAAAATATTAGGGAAGGATGTAAATACTTACTGTTAGGTGAACAATACTGAAAATCATTCATACAGATTTTTTTTTTTATGCTTATTTCATGATTTGGAGCCAATTTCTTTGATTTTGTCATCAGTTCCATTTTCTCCATCTGCTGAAGTCAACTTACACAGTCAAGAGGCTAAGACTTGTCAAATTATTTATTTATTTGTTTTAAAGAAGAGAAGAGAGAGATATTACTTCATCACACGTGCTCTTCAAGCTAGCAGGGGCAGGGAAAATAGATTGCAGGGAGCGTAAGGGAGGAGTGAGTGTTATTCTATGTAAACACTGTTTTTTGGGGGGGGGGGGGGTGTTCTTTTTAAAAAGATTCTCCACTGATTACCCATGCAAGATCTAAAGGGTCTCTCTGTCACTACTGAGTGAAAGACTTAATTTAGTCCATAAGTTCCTTCCCCCAAAAGAGAAAAAAGTCATAAGGGCAGCAGAGGTTCCCTCTACAAGTCATATGCAACAGTGACCATCTCTCACCATGGGAGCTTTCAGTATCCCAGCAGCTACAGAAGGAAAAAAAAAAAGACTCCACAGGGAAGGAAAAAAGTATTAAAATCATCAGTTATAGGAGCAACAAGATATTGCTTTCATGTATGCCATGACCACGCATCATTTGCGGGCTTTAGAAAAGCCACGTACACATGCACCTTACTCTCATCTACAGCACTTGAGAAGATACTGTATTTCCCCATGGAGGCTCACTCGTCAGTTTAAAAGCACTTTGCTCCCAAAGGAATTTGGTTCCTACTAGCACCTATTTTAATAAACACTCTGGGAGTATGATCAACAAGTTTTCAATGGTACTGCAGCCAGAAATTAGCAAAAGTGCAGCCTACCTGTACTAATCCTGTCAAACAGATTTACAAAGGATGCATCAAGAGGTCACCATTATTCATAAAGTATGTTGTCCAAATGGCATTAGACATATACATAATTGATCAAGTGGAACTCATCACCTAAACTTCCGACAAACATTAATTGTTTAACTGGCTTTACTAAAGGTAGGGGTTTTTTTAGGTTTTTACCACCACAAGACTTCTGAAAACTGCTGCTTCTATAATGCATACATTTTTCTTGCCATTGTGCTCTCTAGCCTAAGACATGAGAAAGTCAGGTAAAACACAACCAAAAAAGATGTGCACTAAATTCAAGATGCATTTAATCTACTAACTACAAGATCTGTTACCTTTTCCACAGAAAGACTATTTAACGTGATTTGTTATTAATTAGTCCATCTTTCAATCTCATCCCCAACTACTTCCAAATACTTCAACCATTTGCTCAATATTTTCTCCAGAAACTAGAATTCTCTATTTCCCTACTCCATCTCCCCCTGTTTTAAAGAGAAGTGGGCACTGGTTTTGCCCTTTTCTTGTCTTCTAGAGGCTGTTATTTATTCAAAAGCTCTCAGTGACAGACATTACACTGTAATGATCTCAGTGCTATGAATTCTACATTACGGCGTAATAAATAAATGCAAACAACCCAAGCATCTTATTCACCTCTATACTCTTTAACATCCTTCTTTTTCCTATTTTAAACTGTTACCTTACTTTTTGATGTAGATATTAACCATACTAGCTTTTTGACTGGTCTGAGGAGCAGTCACAATACATTAATCTTAAAAGCTCAGGCTCTCCAATTAATACTTTGAAATACAACTCTTTCTCATTCTCTCACCCCCACAAAGCGAAATTCAATCAAACATCTCTTTTTGGAAACTCAGTAAACAGTGTTCTGAAGAGTTTGGCATAATTAGACGTATACATGAATTTCATTCTACTGCCATGTCACATAACATGCGAAAAAAGCTGGAGCGCAGAAGACCAAAGCAGCAGTAGCAGATAACATACTCAAAAAGGGAGGACTACAACATTACAGAAAGGAAACTCTCCTATTGCTAGAACTGAAATTTATGCACAATACACAGAATCTAAGTCGGACTGCTTGTCATACAAATACGCCTGACCCCAGCAAAATGAACTTTCCTAACACTTATATTAATACATCCCTTAAACCCTTTGCTGAGGCACATTCTCTAAACAGTTATGAAACCTCTATCACTGTAAATCTTTCAGAACCTCAGAAATTTAGGAAAAATATCCATCTGAGAGATGGAACAGATCACTGCGGAAGATGATATGTGGCAGAATAGCTCATGCAATTCAGTATTTTAAAACAATGACTTCAACTCTTAGCCCTTTTCTGTACAAACTTTATTTAGTGTTTTTTACTACTACAAGCAGAATTTGCTGCTTTGCAGGCTGTAACCATGCTATGATGGAACCTAGCCCCATAGCTTGGGAAATCCAGCTTCAGTGTTTGCTGGAAACCTTGCTCCACCTTTTCTGGAAGTTGGTATTTACAGTTATGCATATTTTTCACTACAATTATTCAGTTTATTAACATTAAACATTCAACTTTTTAGGGCCTTATTTTATATATTGCAAAAGATGTCCTTTGAGCAGAAGACTCCCTTATCCATAATAGAACACAACACGTGTAATTCAGCAAGCTTGTATAAACCTGTATTGTGTATATATTTATTGCATTTTAGTCCCTAAAGGCAGCATAACAAAGATTCAAGCAACTTATAGACTGTAGAAAATTACATCTTCTGAAAATCTATTTGGCTAATTGAGGGAAAATCCATACCACATATCATTTTCCCGTATGAGAGGTTGTTATTCCAAAGCAGAAAGCAAATGTTTCTCTCAATCTTTAATTTTCACAATTTCGGTAACAATATCTACTACATCTTTGCAGTGTGTTTTATATTCTTAAAGTGCTTTAATTCAATTCTTCATTCATTAAAGGCTCACCAGTAACATACACAGTATGAAAAAACACTTTAAAAAGATCTTGAACATATGTTTCTGCTCCCTTATGCTGCAGCCTACTGTGAAACTGCTCAACTATGAAATCAGATATTTTAAAGGCTATTTAACATTGTGAATTTTTCACAGAACATCAGCACAGTTATTGAGCACAGGATGCTTCTGTAACTGTGTTTAGGGGTCCTCAGGTTCACACCCCTACCTGCATAATCCAAAAACATTCACCTCCTTACACTAATCTGTAAAGAAAAGTGAAACCTAAGACTTACAAGGACATGAGAGTAATCTTGCTATACAGAATGGATTTCCCTACTGTGTTTACAAAAAGACATGAGACAATATATTAAAAAAATCTCATTACAGTCACAGTCTCTCTCATGCACAATTGTGAGAAGAACATTAGATTGATCAGACATAATTTGTTCTTAACAAATCGATGTTGGCTGTTTCTTATCCATTGTATCTTGGCATGCTTACAGATGGCCTTATTATTTTTCCAAGAGCTAGTTATACTGACTATATGTTTCTCCTGATTTTTTCCCCTACACAGTCACAAGTTTCTGGCATGCAAAGGTGCTTGAAATATTAAATAATTTCATCTTTTACCTTTGAAAGTGTCCCCCAAATCAACATTTTTCTCTCTTCTTATTGCAAAGACGTTACATTATTGAGTATAAAAAGTAAAATGCTATTACCTCCTAGCTGGAGAGTTACCACTAAACTATGTTCAACGTACAACTTAAAACTGCTGAATTTTGGGGGGAACTTTTGACCTCACATCAAAGATGTCTGTATGCATTCAAAAGAAGAAAATAAAAGAAAAAAAAAGAAAAATCAATCAACTGAGCTTTTTTCTGAGGTGTCATATAAAACCTTCATGCACGTTAAAACAACATACTATCTACACAGTACTGGGAGAGAAGGGGAGGAATAGGAGAAGAAAGTCACAGCTCTCCTGAGGTGACGTTTATGTATGAGCACTAAAACTCCTATGTGAACAAAGACAATTGCATTAAAAATAATAATGTTATATCTATAGGACTACCAAATTAGAATATAAAAGAAAATATAGGAAAGCAAATTTGGACTATCCTCTTGGAGGTACAAAATGTTCCATTAAGAAACTCTCAAAATAATGTAAAATAGAACAAGTTAAAAAAAAACACAAACCAGATTTAACTGACCACATTATCTATAATCTGAACTTTCCTTCAAAACCAACAGCTTAATTTCAGTATCCTGGCCATGGTAATGTGAAAACTTTCAAAATAATGGGGAATTTAAATTACCCACTATAACTCTGAGGAAGTTATATTTGAAATCAAGCTCAGTCCATGAACTAAAATACAACTGCAGCATTTGGCAACATAGGAAATGTGCCAAAATTTCTTGGAACATTCCCTCTGTCATAATATTAAAGAAATGAAAAGTATCTACAATATGCAAATAGTATCAACCGAGCCAATGTTCTGCCTATGCTATTGTACCAATTCATTTGTGACTAATGAAAAATCTACTGATGAATAAAACATATATTCCAAAAATAAAATAGTTATAAATAAATTTTAAAAACACAATTACCCTTCTAAAGTTGGTAGAGCATCTCCATTACATCTGGACATAACAGAAGTTAAATGCCAAATGTACTTGACCTAGAATTGTTTTAAAAGCAATTTTTTTTCAGTGCTCTCTGAATATAGCACTACTTACTACTCTGTAAATAACAAAGTGTCTGAACTATCACTAGTAGAAAATGACCGCGAGTGTGGTGTTAGCAGAGATGAACAAAACCAGGGAGTCTCACTGGTTCAGACTGCTGCATTATTATCACATTTGTGAAACCTTTCAAAAAGCTTTATTTTTATAAAGAAATAATGTAAATAAAATAGGACAATTAAAAAACATTAACCAGTAATCTTTACAGGCAGCTCAGCTACAGTTTTTTGGATCTACTAATATTCATGAAACCCCATATTGCAGTACTGAATTTGCCTCATGCAAACTGTAGCCCCAGAACCACTCACGCGAATGATGCATGAATAACCTTGAGTTCCTTAAACATTTTATGCATATTTTGGATCAGACCCATACTCTGAATACATACAACAGTTTTCAAGAAAACCATATTTGTGGAGAGTCTTAGCTTGACATCCTGGTGTTAGGACAATGGATGACCATTTAAGATAATAAATGATGATCTATAAAAAAGAATTTAGAAAAAGAAGACTTGGACAACAGCATTTATTTTCACCAAACCAGGACAAGTGAACTCCTTGTACCTCAATGATTTGAATTCTTCTCCTTCCCTGTTTTTCATCATAGCATCAAGAAAGCATGTAGGTTGGACCTCCAGGGCTCAACTAGTCCAAACCCCGGCTCAAAGTAGGTCCACCTGCAGCAGGTTACTTTGGGGTCTGTCCACTGAAGTTCTGAGTATCTCTAAGTATAGAGACTCTACAGCCTATCTGGACATTCTGGTTTAGTGTTTGATGACCCCTGAGTTGAGCCAAAAAGTTTCCTGTGTTCCTACATTTGTCCTTTGCCTCTCATCCTTTCACTGCACTTCTCCGAGAAGAGCCTGGCATCATCTTATCTATGTACTAGGTAAACACTTGCTAATCTGGCCCAGGATGATGTTGACCTTTGCTGCAAGAGAACATTGCTGATTCATATTCAGCACCAGAACCCCCAGGTATTTTTCTGCAAAGCTGCTTTCTAGCCAGTTTAGCACCAGCCTGTTCTGTTGCACAGGATTACTCCATTCCAGATGCAGGACTTTGCATTTGTCCTTGCTGAACTTCATGAGGTTACTATCAGCCCATTTTTCCTGCTTGCAGCATTTTAGATCTTCTTATATATAAGAACTTCCATTAAATACACTTGACAAGGGGAAGAGGTTTGATGGTGTAAAACTGCAGGATAAGATTTCATGGATGTGTCTTCTACCCTTGCATCAGGATTTCTATGCCAACAACAAAAATTCTGCTTTGTGATTAATGAGATTCCAGTGTTTGCTTCTATTCCGATGTTATTTATATCACAAAGATTGAAAAAAAGGAAATAACTCCAGAAAATGCAGTATCTTAGGACAAGGCATACGCAAACTTAAGTCCAAGCTTAGAAACAAAGTTTCCTGGAGAATTTATCCTAGCACTGTTTGTTACAACAATGCTGGCACATTCCTTTGAAGAATCTTGTAACTAGCTGTCATCAGACCCAGAACAAACAATTAGCTAGACTACAATTTTGATTTAACAGGGCAGAAACTATGTTCCTAACAGAAAAACAACACAAAATGACAAAAAAAACCCCAACTGAGCAGCTCAATGCCACATTGTACATACGTACAAAGCCGTATTTGCAACCTTTCCTAAACTTTTAGAAGTAATTCTCTTCAGACTGTTAGGTTTCTTTTGGTGAAGGACATGTAGAAGTTTTTATAACATAGATGTAATATATAAAATCTATACTGAAAACAAAGACAAGAAAGATTAGACATTAGCAAACATGACTAGAAAAATGCTGAACCAGAACAACATACACAAGAGACAAGAGCATAAAGCCTTAAAGACAGCATTATTATTTATAAAATCCCACTGGCATGCATTTACTGCATTTAAACACAGTGGTAGTTAGTTCAGTCTAGCAATGGAAAACAATTAAGACCTCAGTCCAAAAAAGTATCTAGAAGTCCTCTGTGAAGGAACAGTTCTAACATCTATCTGAAGTTAATCAAAGAAGAAATCATCTCAGCACTGATGAAGAGTGAGGAGGAATGAATGATTCAGTGAACTAATGTAAATCAAAATCTTATAGCTGCCTTAGTGTTTTTCAAATGGAAATGAGGCTTTTTATATCAAATTGATTTGGATTCCAGAGGCAAACTGCTTGCCCTGTTTCTCTGAAAAGAATTGACTGAAATGTATGAAAAAAAAGAGTAACTTTGCAACAGGGAAGGAAATCAGAAACTGGCCTGCACATGTAGGAAATCAGAATAAAATTCCGATCACTCATATCATACTTTTCCAAATGAGGTGTGTATCACTGAAAGTCAGGTCCAGACATCAACATTACAACTGCAGTTCACAGGAGCTACAAGGAATCCCGTGTCCTTGAAATAAAGCAATAATGAATATCTGGTATTTTCAAGGACTATAAGCATTCATTTTGCCTTTACACATACAGTTTATTAAAGTAGTTAGAAATACTACATAACTTACAAGTCAGTAAGGAAAGAACCATTTATAAGCTTATCTGTTTTGAAACTTGGTAAATATAATTCATTATTGTTGTCATTGCCTAAAACACTAGAAATACCTTCTTTCAAAGGTACCAATACAATCAACTTAATCCAGACTACTATCCCATTACTGGATAGTTAAGTCAAAGAGACATTAGAAATTAAAGTATATAATTAAAATCATGTGTCTTTGGAATTTGTTCTATGATTTTACAAAATGAGATTTTCCCCGCAATAGTCCCTTCAAATGACTCGGACACATAAAAACTATTCTACTGCTTTAAACACCATTAAGAAGGTAGCCATTCTGTTTAGAATTTGTAAGCACAACAGTCAAAATTAAATCCACTTGATTAGTAAATTCAGTTATATATGAGACTAGAAATGAGGTTGCTGCAATGAGACTGAAAATAAAAAAAAGACAAGTCTGGCAAATTAATGGCTTAGTTTATTAACCTCATGTACTACTACTACATCAGATATATTAAGATCTTTTCCCCATTACAAAACCTGAATATTCTCAAAACATCAATATTCCATAATTGTGTCACATGTTTTACATTCCCAAACTACAACAGCTCCTTTCCTGCCATCATTGAATTTAAATAGTTTTGGTAGGACAAATGTTGAGAAAAATAAATTATTAGAGCATGGAAAAGAATCTTCTTTTCATGTGAACAATATTCACAAATTTCCTTGGCCACTTTCCCAGTTCATCTGAATAGGACTTCTGCTCTTCAGATATTCACATATAATGTGCTTCTTACTTTTACATAAGAGAAAACCCTCCTAGACAAGAACTGCTTCTAATTTTTGTAAGGATTTCTTTTGTAGTCTTACAAAAAAAATACTGCACCTTTGCAGGAGTTAAGCATTTAAAATAAATTAAGTGGAAAAAATAAAATTGCATCTCTTCAGGTACTATTTTAGGCCTAATCTTTCATTTACACATACACAGAGGTGTCCTATTATGTACAGCTCCAATGAATGATGCTGTATGAATGCTGATAACATACATAAAGGAGAGAAGAAATATAGCTGATAGAAGTGCTTTAGTTTGTGAAGGAGACATGACGAGAGACAGCATCCAGGAAATTAGTTGTTAAGGTCACAACAATCAAATCCCAGATCAAATTCACAACTGCATCAAAGCAATCCAGGTTCAGTGTGGCAGGTGCACCCACCCCGATAAAGACCAAAACTTCTTGACTGCTGAGAGAAGAGAGTTAAAACTAGAAGCCACAGTTTGGGGGTTGAGCCACCTGGCCTGTGTGGTGATTGGAGTCACGTACACAGAGTGCTCCAAGTCACATACCCCAGCTACCTGAGCCCACCAGAAACGCCCCATCCAACCGGAACACCACCGTTAAGAGAAGTTTTTAGACCCCCAACCATATATGACCACAAGCCCCAGTCCGACCTAGGGTATAAATGGAGCCTGCCGGAAGACCCCTTTGAGCCAGTCTTCCTCAGAGCAGCAGGTCTGCAGGCAGAGACTCTCCCCTTAGGTCGGGACACCATCTAAGGAAACTTCCTGGGACAGAGTGCCTCGCCTTATCGGTGAGGGATATGCGCATTTGGAGTCATCATTCTAAGCTTAGACTTGGTTACGGTTCATGTAGCGATAGTTCCCAGCTGACATCCTGAACCTGTACATAAAGTGTGTTTGTCGCAGTGTTTACACCTAATATTCCTGTTCAATCCGGTAGTTATATCTCAATACCACGTAACATTCCTGTTCAATTTGACTGCTGCATTTTGATATCATTAAAGAAAATCGACTTTTGAAACATATCACTGTCAGCCTAGTGCTCCTGTGACATTCAGTCTCAAGGTTTCCTGCCAGAATTTAAGTTTCTATACTCCTAATTAAGGTCCAATTCAGGGGGGGAAAAAAAAAAAAGAAAAATCACCTAATTAACTTTAAGCACAAACTTAAAACCAGCCCAATTGAGAATGAGGTACAAGCCTATGTTTAAATTAACCATATGTATAAATGTTACTGAAGTCAGCCTTAAGAGGCTCTTCAAACACTTTAACGAATGTTCATGACAGAGCATTAAAAACACACACGTTTCATTCTATTCATCTGTGCAGTATCTGACAGCTGAAATTACATGTGATCATGACGTTAAAGATAGACGTTAAGATCATGACGTTTCAGTGTTTAAATATCTCCAACTACCCTTAATTGCTGAGAGATTTTTTTTTTGTGGGACACGTTTCAACAATTCTAACTTTGATCTATAGATTTTATCTATATTTTTAGAAAAACGAATAAGGCTAAGAAGATCCAAAGTTATCTGTACTCAATAAAGATAGGGCTATAATGCACCCTTACATGACCTTTACCTGTTTCTACATCTGTTAAATGCAGCATGGAATCAAAGCCCCCACTGAGGATCCTTCTTCCACAGGATGACCACCGGGCAGCTCGAACAGCACAGGAATGACAGGAGTATGTTTTTAAACACCAGCCTGTATCTACAGCATCCCATACCTTAAAAAGAAGGATAAGGACAACTTTATAAAGAATCACAGCATTTTTTTCAATGTACTGATAAGTAGCTACAGCAAATCATCATGGCTGAGAAAGCTTTGCATTCTGAAGTCATATCTGCTAAGCTGCAAAAGTCTGTTTGAAATAATTGCACGGTTGATTAGAATTAGGGCATTTTATTAACAAGGCACAAATCAGCAATACATTTTTACGACTTGTATTATTTCTTGAAATGTCTACAATGCTCTCAATGGCAATTCATGTTATACTTTCCCATTCCTAATGCTGCCCTACCTCTGTGCAGGCATGTATCCAAATACATTTTCCCTTTAAATAATTTTTCTTCCGAATTTTTGCCTCTATCGTATCTTGCTTTCCATCAAGTAAGAAGAATCCTAGCAGATTACAGCTTTCACATCTGCCTATAGATAGGCTATTATCATATTTCTCGCTCAGTTTGTAATTTTAAGTAGAATTTTACCTTAACTTCACTGAGAGGGCAGATAAGAGTATCACCGTGTGCTACATGGAGATTTCTAAGGACTGGTCTAAGTCCTTTTATTTTTCAGTCTCTTTTGGACAGAATTAGGTTGATGCTGAGCACTTATGAAATTCTATTCCACTAGTTATCCAATTTTTTCTAAGTATATAACAACCAATATTTTCAGAACATAAACAATCCTGCTCATATTTTTAAAAAAATTTTTAGAGAAAGACAATTGTTTCCAAATATTTTAGAAAATAGAACTAGTCTGAATTACAATTTCAGTTACCAAATATAGTTCACAATAATCAAAAACACAACCTTTTCATGGTGCTCTTTTTGTCATAGTTTTAAGATAAAATTAGAAGTTTAGCAACAAATGACCCATATAAAGATGCAGTATCCTCACTTCTGTGAGAGAAGGCTAAATATCAAAACTATTTTCCCTATGAATATTCTGCTTCAGTAAAAGCTAGATTATAAAATATCTTATGATTGTACAATACAATATAATACCTGTTGAGTTGTCTAATAAAATGGATAACAAATGCTATAACCATACCAGTAAATCCTACATTTTATTACTTCTAATATTAGTAGTACCAATAAATCAACACTTTGAGAGCGCTTCATGATAGTTTTATTGCAGTTTCAGTAAACCCAAGGCAGCTTATTGCTTTAAAGTCACCATTTTACTTCATGGTACTTCTCTTTGCGATTAGTCATTTTCATCCTGAAAAAACTTTCAGGATGAAAACAACACTGCCTACGAGTTTAGGAGGTTATTCTGAATTTTGTCTATTCTAATCAATTTCTCAATTCTAAGATTGTTTACGTAATGCAGGGAACAGACTCGGCAATTAACAGAATACAAAAAAATGACTTTTTTTAAAGTGAGATGAAATTCAACCTTCATGTACGTCGATGTAAGAGCACTGAAGTTAGTACCAAAATAAAATTGGCTGCATGTTTGTGCATTTTAAAGGATGTTAAAAACAAAAACAATTTGGTAAATCAGCAAACATAAGTAGAGGTTTGCTTTCTTGTGGCAACAGCACAATTCACAATACAGAAGAATATAAAGGGGAAGAAAAAAGCAAGACTTTTGGTAATGTATTTTTATCTTCAATTATGTTTTCTTCTTACTGGACAAAAAGGACTCGCTGACAATATCGTTATTATATAGCCCATACTCAGAAGACAACATTCCATTATAGAAAATTATTTCATCAAAGTATCTTCTAGCACGGAGCGCAGTTCTGCAATGCAAAGCAACCAATTATCATTAATTACTTGAATAGTCAGTTAAGACAGAAACCGTGATGGCCATACTCTAAGTATTCTACCCTACCCACAAGAAAAGAAATCAGGATAATTTTCATATTAAACTGCTTTTGAAAGTAAGTTTCTCTGCTTTAATGAGTTTTAATGATCATTTCAAGCGTCACAGTATTAAAAAAGGGTTAATTGTATCTTGGAGGGCTTCTAATATGAGGAAGCTAATGAATGAATCAAGATGAAAGGAAAAACAGGTGGTACATGCTTCAGATATTTCTCTGTCCTGTTTTAGTGATTAAGTATGAAAACTCAATTTTCACAAGAAGGATGAAGTAAAGCAAGTTCAACAGCACTTCTGAGTTCCCGCTTGATTAAAAAAAGAAGCTGTATAAATGGAAAAAGCGCACCCCTAAAGCTGCGCATTTCTCTCCATTATGTGAAACAGAACAAACAATCCACTCTCATGGATGAGACCACTGACCACGCACAAGGGACAAGTTACTGAATACCACATTTCTCTTCACTGTTATGCTTTCCATCAGCTCTTTTTGCTCAGGTAACAGCAGTGTTGCAATGCCTCCTAGAATTAGAGCCACATGGACAAGGCAGTCTTGACTGAGGAAATTCACTTAGTTTCTTGCCAATTAACGTAAACTTTTAATTGCAGATTGAGGTATTGAGGAAAAAAGACCAAGAGTTAAACAAGCACTTAGGGCAGCACCTTCCCTTCCCAGGCCCCATTTCAGTCCAGCACTTCTCCTCCCCTACTCCTACCCCAGCTTCACCTGTTTTCACTCAGTCCCTTCCACTCCCTTCAGTGAGACAACGGCCATCGCAGGAGGCCGGAGTCAGGGCCTAGAGGTTTCTTGTTGCCTCTCCTTGCACCTTACTCTTTTCACTCCCTGCTCTTTGCTTCTTACTGCTCCTCTGCTCCCTCCCTCCAAACGCACATCTCTTCCTCCTCTCCTCCCACCACCTTCTGTGCGTCCTCATGTGCGTCCTCAGGTTTCCTCACATGTGTCCTTGTGGCTGCCCCCTTTCTTCAATATGTGTGAATGGAGGCACCACATGCTCCTCTGAAGTTCTGGCCCACAGTGAGCTGTTTTCATCCATTTCAGAGCAAGCTGGAACCAAGCTCTAGCAGCACAGGGCAGTTCACAACCTCCTCCCACACAGGCCAGCCCTGCAGCCCCTGCTACCAAACCCCACAGTTAATGCCCAATATAAGCCGTCAGTTCAGACAGAAGAGTTAGGACAGACTTCCTTCAAGATACGGTCTGATGCAAATTCACTGGAGCCTGCAAATGTGCTTTCAAATAATGCTGAGAGGTGCTGCTGCTGCTGTGGCTTCACAGCTTAATGGAAAGAGAAGGCAGAAGAGGAGGATGGCAGACCCTGTCCTGCTGGGCAGTGGCAATGCTCTGCAAGCTTCGTCCAGGTGCATTCAATCCTAGGTATGGTTCTGTATGACCTGCCTGGGATTTTCCTTCAAGCCTCTTATCTGGTGAATTTAGCTCAGTGTAACTTTGATACATTTGTGTGTGCCCTGCTGCAAGGAGGATACTGTGCAGTGCATCCCCAGAAGAACAGTTTCAGAGTTTTAACTTTCAATATTCATCTTCCAGAGGAAAAGGGAAGCTCTACTTGCTAGTTGCAGGAAGTGGTATTTGATATTTACAGTTATCAGCAATCACTTAAAAGATGCACGCATGCCCACAGAAAGTCATATAAAGGTGAGCCATTGCATATCAAGAAACAAAAACAGGTGTGCAGAACTGAAAACAAGGCAATTAAAGGACAAGCTATGCACCTTCTATACAAATAAGAAATTACAAAAAGGTGGGAGCTGTGAATGCTCAGCTGTAACAATGTGTCCACCCCAAATTACAAACGCCATTCTGTACCTAGAATTGACAGAGATGTTAACCGTGTTACGCCCACAAATGGAGAATCTACTATATGTTGGTACCAAAGAAAGATGCTTCAAATCCCATCAGAGGATCACCGCAAAGCCACCATCAAGTCTGCATTTTCTTAGAGAGTCTCTTAAGTAGTTCCCTATTCCTGTGTATTTCTACTGCTTAATCATAATAAGGGAAAAGTGTAGCTAGAGGGAGAGTTCCAACATACTCTATCCAAAGCTTGAGATGAATGTCTACTCAGTAGCTGATGCTTACTCTGTACAGGCAGCCAGTCATTAAAAAAAGGAGAGAGGTTGCAAAGGGCTGAGTCCTTTGCATGTGAGTTTGCCTCTCTGCCAAACGCTCAGATGTCAGATTAACAGATTCTTCAGGATGAAAGGCATTTCAGGGTTTTTCTTTCAACTGAGATAGTCAAGTGCTTCAAGAATAACTTGTGTGGAAATCACTTTTTTCTAGTCTGTCTTTCTTCACTTTTTTCCATACGCTGGATACGCTGGCTCAAACCAGGATGGAACAATAAGCCTGAAAGACTGCATGGGTGTAACCAGCAAAGTTGAAATGACCCACATCCCCAAAGAGCATCCAACAAGATGCCTGAACCCAGAAGCATGTTCTCTAAACTACCAAGGTAAGTAATAAACAAACAGACACTAATCAACTGGTTTAGAGCATGGCAATTCTGCAAGGAATATAGAACCAGGTTACAATATAGCCACCAGACTTCAGTATCAAAAGAAAATTTTTTCAGGGCCTGGTACAAAACAGGGGATAAGAGAGTCCCCTAGGAATTAGGGCCATAAAAAACTTCCTATTTCAAATGAGTGAAGTTGTTGATCATGCCTTCTCTGCCAGAAAGGAACACGAATTACAGATTCTTTACCAGAAAAGGATCCCAAACTCATTCTTCCAAGTGGCATCTACATATGAGGTCAGAAAAAGGATATGTATCCAAGAACAGTCTAAGGCTGAAGGCAAAGGCCGCAACACTATAATTTAAAAAGTCATGGTTGTAACAACTACAGCTTTAATTTCAAAGTGTTTTTAAGAAATTAAGTGTCTTAGAACTATTTAGAAAGTTGTATTTTAAATACCAAAGGCTGCTGAACTTTAGTCATACCTGGTAACAAATACCTTTAAAATAAAGGTTTATAAAATAAACTCATAGATTTACATGGAATAAAGGGTTACATATTTAGTACATAATAAATTACTCAGGCAGAGGGAACAGTTCATTAAAAAATACACAGGCTGAAATATATATCTTCCTTCATAGGCATTTAAACATGTGTATCAAGTAGTATAGGACTAGATGCTATCATGCATCCGTCAAAGGAAGACAGATTTATATTCAATTATTTTTACCAAGAGATCAACTGTTTCAAGTGTTGTTGCTTGACTTCAAAACTCAGCTCTTACAGAAACTCAGTATTATTTCTAGATGAAATACTAAATTCTCATTAAACCTGACATTGTTCTTTTATCTTATGATGTCAGATGTGATTTTAATTGCTGAGCTAAAAAGTTAAAAGCATACATTTCAGCCTGCTACTCTGAAAATACTGCTTATTGCCACACATTCAAGCAGTTTTATATTATAAACAATAACCAGTGCATCCTTTCCCCTTACAAAGAATCCCCAAAACAATGAAATATGCAAATGTTATTAGGGAAAAGGCACATATTACTGTATTACCTCCCCTAAATCTACAATTATAAACTAATGAATTCTCCAATATTTGAAAGAAATAAACAGCCAAGACTCGAAGCTTTGAAATTAGCTAGTTATTTTCAAAGATTTTCTCCAGTGCCTTTCTGGCATTAAGATACCATGAACACTTTAATTGCATTTTTTCCAATTTTATTAAAATTGGTTTTAATGTATCAAGCTGGTTCATATTTCACTACTAGTTCTTACTCTTCTGTACTTCATTATTTATAACATTGCCTTTCCATTTCTTTTCCATCAACCGCTTTCATTTCATTTCCTCTCATATTACAGAAAGTATGGTGATTACATAGTTATCTGCTAGGATTAATATATGGAGCCAAAATGGCAGGTACAAACAGCCAAGTGACAAAATTATACTAGAGATTTCTTTACAAAAGCAATTTTCTTTTCACTTTCTCTGAGACATGTTGTAATTCAATTGCTCTTTCACATTCTTCGTAATATTTGCAAATAAAGGTTTTAGAAGTTGCTTGCTTTCCTGTATAGCTTAGGAACGTTGTGAAAATACTGCAGCCAGCATTTTAGGTAACACAACCAGACCTCCTCACCCTCAAGATCAAAAGTTTAAAAATCACATAAGCAACTAAACAATATAACGGATGAGATTTATTACAGATTATACGTTTCCAGATCCTATTTTCTGTCTGAAAGGTTTCAGGAAAACAGCCCCTGAAAATAAAGTACTTTGGGTTGCAGATAATAAAAACTCTCTTGGTAAGTCACAAAAGAAAGCAGGAGAGGACCAGCACTTGATACTCAAGTAAGTAGCAGCCCCAGAAGAATGTTCAGGGGTCTGCTATACTATCAACCAGCTCATAGGACACAAAATAAAGGCTTTTCTCTTACTGACCATCCAAACTAGGCATTCATTGCTAGAAAAAAAAGTCACAGCAACATAAGCAGAGTAACCAAAGTAATGTGAGAACTCATCAAGCACATGAAGACTGATAAATTAGGAATTGAGCATGTCTCTTCCATTGTCATTCTATGATTACCTACAACGCACTTGCCTCCAAGCCAATTAGATTGCAGAAAAGAAAACATAGCAGCCTTACTTTTAGGAAGAGAAAGGTGCATCTATTCAAACTGGCAGTCACTAATTGCACAGTGAACCCAAGAACAATGATTCAATTGTGATAAATTAGAGGTTGGAAGCAAGTATTAGGAATTAAGTTGTACACATTTTGAATTTCCATGCATAAAGGAACTACAGCAAAGCCAATCAAGAATACTAAACAAGAAATTTATTTCTGGAGCATGCATAACAAAATTAAAAACTTTTTTAACTGATCAATTCAGGTTAATTTCAGCGTAACATCCATACTAAAATAACAGAACTCTTCCCCCTTAATTTAACCAAGCTGTGCCATTCTTCTGTAACTACCAACTTCCTCTGTCAATGGCTCCTACTACATAAATGACAGCAAGAAATTGTTTCCAACTTCTCGATTAATCTAAACACAAAGATGGCATTTAAGAAACAGCCCTGTTCAAGGATGATGTGGGATAGTACTGACTTACAGGAAACATGAATTACTATGCTTTGACTAGAACATATGCTGCTCCCTTCCAACGCATGCTCAGGTTGCTCCACAGACTTGTGAAGCTGAAGACCCGTGACCCTCTCCGTTCCCTTTTTGGAATAACATTGCTCCCTGGTGTGTCTCAAGGAGAAAAAAACTGATTTTTTTCTTTCTTTTTAACTGCAAAACTGAATTAGTCACTGAAACTTGAACGTCATATCTGCTAACAGGCATAGATTCAAGAGAATGGTACTCCCTGAACTATACTGCTTTTCTGATCTCATCAATATCTAAATACTGTAATTTCTGTAAATACTGTAAAGAAGAAAGTCCCACACTATCTACAGAAAATCATGTCTTTTCTAGTTTGCAAAGCAGGCTCAGAACTGTAGTTTAAAAGGTTCTTCGAAAGTCAATGGACCAGAGGGCAAGAGTAGTCCCATGGAAAAATTACAAAAAAGTATTTGCTGCTGCTGCCGCCTCTTCAGATTCCTCATTTGGATGAGGTGCAGCTTTGGGCAGGATTGCAAGAGTTAGAAGTGCTCCTTGGGTATTTCTAACCAACAGCAGTAAAGATAAGAAGTCATTCACATAAACAGGTACATTCTTCTGTTCATAGAACTGAGGCAAGAGAAAGCCAGGAAAAAAGCAACAAATAGCTGAAAAGCAATAAATAGCCAAGCATTAACACGGCCAAGTGTCAGGTCCTGCACTTGGGTCACGGCAACCCCATGCAGCGCTACAGGCTTGGGGAAGAGTGGCTGGAAAGCTGCCCGGCAGAGAAAGACCTGGGGGTGCTGGTCGACAGCCGGCTGAATATGAGCCAGCAGTGTGCCCAGGTGGCCAAGAAGGCCAACAGCATCCTGGCCTGTATCAGAAATAGCATGACCAGCAGGAGCTGGGAGGTGGTTGTTCCCCTGTACTCGGCACTGGTGAGGCCGCACCTGGAGTCCTGTGTTCAGTTTTGGGCCCCTCACTACAGGAAAGACATTGAGCTGCTGGAGCGTGTCCAGAGAAGGGCAACCAAGCTGGTGAGGGGCCTTGAGCACAAGTCTTATGAGGAGCGGCTGAGGGAGCTGGGGTTGTTCAGTCTGGAGAAGAGGAGGCTGAGGGGAGACCTTATCGCTCTCTACAACTACCTGAAAGGGGGTTGTAGTGAGGAGGGTGTTGGTCTCTTCTGTCAGGTGTCTGGAGATAGGACAAGAGGAAATGGCCTCAAGTTGAGGCAAGGGAGATTTAGGTTAGATATTAGGAAAAATTTTTTTACTGAGAGAGTTGTCAAACATTGGAATGGGCTGCCCAGGGAAGTGGTTGAGTCACCATCCCTGGAGGTATTCAAAAAGCGAGTGGATAGGGTACTCCAGGGCATGGTTTAGGGGGCATGGTTAATGGTTGGACTTGATGATCTTGAAGGTCTTTTCCAACCGAAATGATTCTATGATTCTACGATTCTATGATTAGAATTGGCAGGTATGCCTAAGCCTTTCCAGCCTCTGCGTGATTGAAAAAAATCTGATCTTGAATCAGCATGTAATGTAATATATATAAATTCCTAGAGTAACTATGGGAAGATTTAGACTGTTTCATTGCTGTTTCAATTCCTGTCTTCTTAAAATAATGAGCTAAATATTATAGTTTTAGTAGAAGGTAAAATTTGTTGAAAGGAGAATTACAAAATGGATCACTGTCTTCACACTCTTTTGCCTAAACATATAGTTAAACTGTGTAAAAACTAAGAGCTAAGGTCCAGGAAAAACTGAGCTAAGGTCTAGCTTAGTGTACAACCTGTTTAAGTGTTAATAAACTTATTTTCACACAATTATGAAGGACATAAATAGATGTTCAGATTGCCATATAGACTATGATTGATGACATTTTGGGCATACCAGCTTAGTTTGTAAACCAAGTGCCCCAAAAACAAGTTTTTCAGCAGGATTCTTGTCCTAGTTTCAGCTGGGATAGAGTTAACTGTCTTCCTAGTAGCTGGTACGGTGCTATGTTTTGAGTTCAGTATGTGAAGAATGTTGATAACACTGGTGTTTTCAGTTGTTGCTCAGTAGTGTTTAGACTAATGTCAAGGATTTTTCAGCTTCTCATGCCCAGCCAGCGAGAAAGCTGGGGGGGGGGGGGGCACAAGAAGTTGGCACAGCACACAGCCAGGGCACCTGACCCAAACTGGCCAACGGGGTATTCCATACCATGGGACGTCCCATCTAGTATAGGAACTGGGGAGTGGGGGCGGGGAATCGCCTCTCGGGGGACTGGCTGGGTGTCGGTCGGCGGGTGGTGAGCAATTGCACCGCCCATCATTTGTACATTCCAATCCTTTCATTATTGCTGTTGTCATTTTATTAGTGTTATCATTATCATTATTAGTTTCTTCTTTTCTGTTCTATTAAACCATTCTTATCTCAACCCACAGGTTTTGTTTCTTTTTCCCGATTTTCTCCCCCATCCCACTGGGGGAGGGGGGGGGGGGGGGGGAGTGAGCGGCTGCGTAGTGCTTAGTTGCTGGCTGGGGTTAAACCACAACAATTCTGTAAAGCTAGATAAAGCTAACACATTTTCAGATGTGTTGATCACTTGCTCCAGAAATGTTTAGAAGTGTGCTAGGGAACATATTTTAAACGACATCTATCTTCCTAATCTAGATGCGGTGTAAGAAGTATATATCAATGCTGTCATTTGAGCAAACACAGATTTCCACTCGCTTTCTTCTTGCAGCAGACATAACTCAAAACATGATTATCTTACTAGTCCAAAGCACAGGACTAATGAATGGTAAAAAAGAGCCAACTTTATTATTGCTTTAATATCTGAATAAAAGTTTGTATTTGGATAGTTTATTACTAGACTACTCTCACTACTGGAGAAACAAGGAAAAAGGAAAGTAGCAAAATACAATAAATTCAATTAGCTGAGACAGCCAGCATAAGGTCTCACTTCATTTTTTTTTTTTCCCCAAAAATGTTAATATTAAAATGTTTCAAGTACATTTATCAAACCAATGAGGTGGAAAATCTCTTTTACAAAAAAAAAAAAAAAAAAAAAAGAACAGTACATTAGATCTTAAGGTAGCTCTTATTTTGTAGGGAGCTTTATCCAGGCAGAGGCGTTTTAAGTTATACTAGTAGTGCACTGCTAACCAAATTAGCAGTACTACTAGAAACTAGTTGGTGGTATGAAAACTGATTTGCAAACATGCCAACAAGCTTTAAACATGGTGAATCCAGCAAAGGCTGTGTTAAGTACAAGCACTACATTTAGCTTCAGGAGGCAGCACTAACATACTAAGCATGCCTATGAAATACATTTCCAATTACTTGGTGTGTTTTATTTTAATCTTCCCTCCCACAGGAACTCAGCAGCCCTTTCCCCAAGGAAGGCTCCATAATTGTTAATTGTGAAGCTTCAATCGGGTGGTTTTGCCATTAACAGGAAAATAACAACCTAATCAAAAGTGTACTTTTTGCTGACAGCATCCTACAAAATTATTTTAAGGAAACACTAGTAGACTAAGATAAAACATTGACATTTTCAGCTGGCAAAGGGAAAGACAAGAGAAGTAAAACAGAATTCTGTAAAAGAAAACAAAAACCCCACACCACTATGTCAAGAGCTATCTATCCAATTATATACAATAAGGGAATGTTCTCGGTAAAGCTTTAATAATGAGAGCTACTACATTCAACCTAAGCTTGTTTGATGCCCATCTACTCTTGGACATCCGCCTAACGATTCCATATTTCAAAAGCTAACTTGTAGCACAAGGAAAATCTAATCAGCCAATCAAAACTGAAAACATAAATAATTTTGAAATATACATATTGGCTGGGTTTTTGCTAATATAAATAAATAGTGTAGCCTCCATGAGAGCCTGTCAAGTCAAAACTGGCAAACAGAACTCTTAAGAAAGTAATAAATTATTAAAAAAAAGGTAATGATAAGAGATTGAGCAAGACTGATATAAACATTTCATAGACATTTCTATTGGAGAATTTGTAAATTATATATTGCCATTGTATCAAAAGCTAAAATTTTACCCCAGATGAAATGTTGCTAAACATTGACAAGTAACACATGCATGAATGTTGCAACATGAAATATCAGAATACTAATAACATATTTAAATGCTTGATTAAAGTATATAAATGCAACAGTATTATGTAATTATTCAGAAATAGGCCCTGCTGCCTTTATAAACTGAAGATTAGAATTAGTTTGTTTATAAAGGATGTTTACCTACAATTAACATCTCTGTGATGAGAACTGAAATAAACTGTGAAAGTATGAACAAGCTCAGGGTGAAATCTTGGCCTGCCAGGTCATTTACATAAAAACACAGTTAAAAGTTTCAAAGTTATTCAATAGCAGTTATATGTAAGTGTTTTCATGACACAGCAACTCATTGTAAAATTTTCTTTTTATTATGGCATATCTGTAGCTGTGCCTGTTGACCTGAAGTCGTGCCAGATTTATAGTGAACTATTTCCATTCAACACCTGGGCTTCACAAAAATAACAAAGCTGAACAGGCACTTTCTTTCAGGCTATTTGCACAGAATAATGTAAGCATTGGATATGTAAAAATCTACTTCAGGACACCTAGCTTGAGTCACACATACACATGAAATAAAGAGTGTATCATAAGAAATTCTCCTCTTGGATGGCAAATCAATTCAATATACACATTATTGTTATTATACAACGCAGATAAAATTTTATTAAAATCAGTTACTACCTTATTGCTGAGACAGACAAAATATTTAGGTGTGGAAGATATACCCAATACAATAATAAAAAAAAAAAATTCTAATACTTTTTGTATTTGACAAAATGGTAACTTAGAGGGTTTGTTATACTTAACAAACCAATGAAAAAATTACTGAGACCTTAAATTGTGCTGCTATAGTCCATTATGAAGTGCAATTATGAGAAGGTAAAATTATTTCAGTGCAAGTCCTCAGAGAGGCCATTAAGGTGCCATTAAAAACACATTATAATGTTTAACTTCAACAGTAAAGCTACTTCATTACAAGTCATACCATCATTTGAGAGAGGAAGGCAGTTCTCACCAGAAAGAGGTATTCTAATTCACAATAACTACTTCATCCTCATTTTGGCTCTTTCACTTGCAATTTTAAAGTTTGTTAACCTTCTGCTTGCGTATGTAAGAATTAAGATCCAAGTGGTCCAATCTCCATATGTGTTGGTACTTACAAGAGTCGTTAATGCCAATGGAAGTTGAGGATGGGGGCTTAATAAACTTTAAGCTTTAGATTGAGTTTGAAAATTTGGATTTTAATCTCTCAATGTTGTTATCATCTACTATAACTTACCCTCCTAACTGAGAGAACATTAACACCGCTATTAATTTCTGATTAAGCAATTAGCAGTTTCATACATATACTGCATAACTATGCAGTTAAGAACAATTAGACAATATATTTATGACCACCTGAAAAGCATTTGGGTCTGAAAAAATATTGCAAAATTACTTTTACGTTCATTAAATACATAGTGATTCTTCACTTTTAGGCAGTGAAGCTAGCTTCTCTTTTCAGTGTAGAGATTCTCGAATCTTTGCTTCACTTTCCACCAGAAAGATCATTTCCCTCAAAATCAGAATAACTCAACCCTGCAGAAAGTTTGGGTTATTTCAGATGCACTGACAAGGCTAATCTAGCAGTCATTCTGACGTGGCTCTGCCACAGTGAAGTGACTGATTAATAGTTTCAAAGACAGGAGACATGTCGGAGAGCTGTCTGGGCCTCAGCGTGTTGTGACACCGCAACACAGGCAATGCTTACCGAGCGGCATCCTCTCTCCGGGCACCAGCACGGCCACATCACAACACAGGTGACTTGCTGCCGAATGCGGGCCAGGCACGTCTTCCTGCGGCTGAGCAGGGCACAATCAGACACAGGCACTGCTCGGGAGAGGGGTTCAGGGGAACAATAATCAGACATTTTGTTACCAGATACAGTTTTAAAAGGGTACTGCTAGAGAACGTGCTATTAAGTGGTGATAATCAACAGCATCGCCAAAAAAAAGCAATACTAAAGTGGGTTTCAATCTGTTTCAGCTTCCAGAACTGAAAGAAACCCCCAGTGGGAACACAGACTATGCAGCTCCCTTAAACCGACTGTCAAGTAACACACTTTTCTTAATCATTTTTTATGGATCCCTTAGAAGTAATCTGTGTTCCCAAGGATCCAGTAATCACAGACTTAAGACATTACTACTACCTATTAAATGATATTTTTAGAGCATCATTACATTATTGAAGTATGATCGCTACTGTGCAAGCTTTGGTCTATCATTTGTTATAAAGGCACTTCAGCTTTGAACTTTTCACCCAAAATAAATGAAAATTTATTAACTTCAACAGTAGTTGATTTTTCAGCTCTGATAATTACAGGCTGAAGGTGGGAGGGGGGGGAGACTTAGAACCAGTGCATCTTCCTTGAGGAATAAATTATTCCACACCATTTAGAAGTAAAAATTTTTTCCCCAGGTAACCCAAAATACATGTTTCAGAGTCAAAGCACTAAACATCTATATATACACACTGTTTAAACAATACCTGCAATAACTAGAACCACTTAGGCACTTAAAATCAATTATGCGTTTGAATAGTGACAACAGTATTCTAAAATAGCATAGACAGATCTAGATTCTACAAATAAAGGAGTATCCCATAAAGTGTGTTAAATACCACATTAAAGGGCAAGATAAAGCAGCATTTTATTTTTTAAGTGTCATAATACTTTTAAGAATCAATATCTGCTTTAATTTTAACATCTTTGATCATTATTTAAACAAAAGGCTTTTAAATTTGAAGTAGTCTTTTTTTAAGCCATGTTTCTAAAATGAAACTTCAGAGCGTTTTTAAATGCTGGAGTACTCTTGTATTCACTTGAAAATAAAACCAATCTACAATTCCTTGTTTGAGGGGGTTTGGGGTGTTTCGCTTTGGTTTTTTTTTTAAATGGGTTTCATAATACAATCATAGACCATCTGACTTCAGTTCATTGTTTTGTAGCATTTTCAGTGAACATCTAGTTAAGATACGGCACCAAGCTTTGAGTTTTAGGGGCACAAAGTTTCATGTACAGTGTGTGTGGCAGAGAAGTTTGTTTTTTAAACAGGGCTGAGGGCTACAAGTTTCAAATACACATTTATTTTTAGTATCACAGTGGAATACAAGGCACATTTTAAAAGTGACAAAATCAGTTTCAACAAATTAAATACAGTAGGAGCTATATATCTCACTTGTTTAATGAACAGTACTAGCAGCACATGTTCCACCCCCACTAAAATAAAAAAATATTAAAACAAGCTCAGTAAGATGATCTTGCTGTTTAAAAATACTTCCAGGGAAGTGGGCAATGAAGAGAAGCACTAACACAATTCAGTGTTCCTTAGACATCATCTGAATTTCTCTACAGGAATGACTGCCATCCCAGGCAGGGTGGGGAAATAAACTAAAAATTGAGGACACATGTTGAACAACCAGAGAACTATCAAATCTTATCATCTATTTAAACTATAATCAAGGTGGGCAGGTACACAGCATGGCGTGAAAAAGCAGCTTAGTTTCTTGTAATATGTATTAGAGCTTTAACTCATACGTTGGTTAGAACCTATGGTATAAATCTGTTCAAAACACAATCATTGTACAGTTGCTGCCATTTTTTATTGGTTATATTTCTTTACAGCATTAAAGTTGAGAGAAAACTGACATGTTTATTTTTGTTACTTTTATGTATTTTTTCTACATTGCCAGGTGAAATCTTCACAGTTCTAGTTTCTTTCCTTGAAACCAAAACATCGCTATTAACAAAATTCTCCTGAAACCATTTTATCTTGCCTGCTCATTTAAAAACTTCAGGGAAATTACACTGATAGACTTTCAAAACACATTGTTTCCTTCTGCAGAAGCACATATTTGTTTGTTAAAATGTTTTATATCGCATGTATCATTTTAAAAGACACTAGAAGACTGCAGCCATTTGCAGCATACATTCTTCAGGTAATGAGATCAAGATCTCTAAATACAGTGATCCTTCTTTTGACTTTTATTTTGGCAGACAGCTAGAGTTACCCCAGTTCTTTGTTCTTAAAATGGAGAGATTCCAAAAGAATGGAGATGCAACAGAGGTAAGAGCAGCATTCTTTCCCCTTTCCCAAGATTTGGGAAAATACTTTGCTTTTCATTGATACCAGACCACTCCAAACACAGCCCTGTTGGCTAAGAGCCCTTTAAAGGCCAGCAAGGCACTTGTGGGACAGCAGTGCAACAGCTGGCAGCAAATACCCTTGGACAGAGATGCCAGCTCCTCAGCCAGTTCAGCATCCTCTGTACTACGTAGCTCCCTCCACTGCTGGTTTCAGCATAAACTCTGCAGTACCAAGACGTCAAGTGAAGGCAAGTGAATCAGTCACATTACACACAGCACTTGCTCGTCTCTCTAAAAGGCAGGGAAGCTGCAATCTCTGAAAACTATACTAACCTAGACACGCTGGGAACTGCAAAAAATTGAACGTATATTAAGGTGTAGGATCCATGTTATCATGGATTTGAAGATATTTGATTTTGCCTACATATTTTAATATCCAGATGAATAATTAATTCAGGACTGTGTACCACAGCTTATAGTAGCATTTTACTGAAGCTGTATTACACAATTAGAAACAAGCTGGAGTGATCTTTACCTTCAGAGGAAGAAATATCAGTCACCTCTGGCAGCTGAGCAACTTTAACAGCTTGATTCATTTCCACACAAATAGCCTTATCCTGCAGGAGTTGAGAAACAGGGGTGAAGAGAAAAGACGGATGCAAGCCCACTGTTTGATTAAGTTCTTGCAGTAAAGGTCTTGAAGCAAGAGCAGATTTTTTTGCATTTCCCAGAGTGGAATACAGTTTGAGAAATACAATGAGCAGTTTGATTATTTAAGTGACACTGAGGATAAGACTAAACTTTAGTTGTAGCAGAGATAACTTTGTACTAGAATCAGTTTAGCCAGGACAACAAGAGAGCACTGAAGAAGGTAATTTATTTTGATAGCTTATTTAAAATTATACTGGATATTTTTTAAGTGCTCTGAGGAATACACCTAGCCTGAAGGCTACAGGGATAAACTTTGGTTGAGGTCTTTTCAAGATTTTTCTCCATAAGATGTTATTCAGCAGGATGGATGTACAATATAGGAGCCTCCACTTGTTCAAGTTCTACCAAGGTCACCCAGACTGAGAATCTTTCCTGTTTTTCTTGTGGAAAACATCCTGCTTTATAACAACTGTTTGTACCATTACTAAGCTATTATGATTTTTACGTGTCTCTAAGAACCGGGGAAAGTAATGGGGAAAAACATACAGGAAGTTTATGGTCCAAGTGACAAGGGTCTCTGGGAACAAGGTTTGGTCTCCTGCTTCCCCTGGAACAAGCTGCTATGTATGTTGTGAATATTATGCCTTCTAACACACACATTGAATTGTTGCATGTGAATTGGAAGTGTGTAATTCCTACGTAAATTAAAAAGCCTCCAGACAACAACTCCAAGCACAAAGCTGCCTTCCATAATCCTCACTTACGATTCCTCTTAGGGAGATCAGCACAAGGTCCAAATCTCTCTGCCACAGGAATTCCTGCTCAGGTGGGTCTCCACTGGATGGCTGAAGGCAGATTTTATCCAGAATGAAGTCTGTGAAAAATACTGTTAAATCCTGGAACCTGAAGAGCATCACAGAATGAATAACATGGTGAGGTACAAGTGATTATTACATTATGGATGTTTGCATTTCCTGGCCACTAACAGGGAGCGTCTCCAGTATTTGGAAGTGTAGGAGGCAGATGCCCCAAAGACCTTGGGATTTCTCAGCGGTTCACATTTGGCTCCCAGGATATTCAGTGCCTCCTATAAGACCTGCTGACTCAAAGAAAATAGTCTGCACCACAGATGGGGAGGGCTGTCTTCCACAGAGCCCAGGTTTTCTTTAATGTGTGCAGCAGTGCACACAAAAGGTATTCCCTCAGCATATTCCTGACATTTAAGTGTAGTGGAGACAATCCTGCTCTGCAGTAGCTATCTAGGAAAGAAGCCAGTTGTTTTACAACTTGCCCATTTTTTAAATTTTTTTGCAGTTTCCCTCCAAACACACACCACAACTCAGTTTTCTTCACTCGGTGTAGCCGTCACCATAACTATTCCTTGGCCCACTGGTGGGCCACTGCACAGCTGCAGGGCTGGTAAGCATGCCAGGAAATTACCGTGACCAACAGAAGTGTCACCTTCCCTTCCAGCTTCCCCCATGTTACAGACAAAAATATTTCACTTCCACATTTATCTCCAGCATGCTGGGGCCATCACACTGATTCCCACTCTTCACATCCATGTGTCCCTACACTAAAGAGAGGGGTACAGTTTTGGTTTGTTTCCCCAGTTGGTAAAGCCCCCACCAGCATTACACCAACTGTCTCAGGTTAACTGAGACTGGTCTAATTCACAGTAATTTTAGCACAGATGTACAACATCGGCTGTGTCATCCTATTTTCTTTTTAAGTATATTCACTTTTCAAGTGAAGTGATTACAGCAGCTCCTCTTCTCCAAGCAATTTACACAACGTCAACATGCCTCATTAGAATACTCAGATTTTTTTTTTTTTTTGAGGGAACTCAAGTATCTACATATTAACAGCTTTACATAAAACAAAACTGATTAGCTTTTATTATTTCTCCTTTGCATATCTATGCAATCCATTAGACAGAAAGGGGCCTGGCACTCATATGACAACAGAAGATTACAAATATGTTTAATATTCCTCTTTGTAATATAGTTCGGTTCCTATAACATCATTTAGATTGCCCTGTGGAGCTTCTGTACTTCGTGCTTTATAACATTTAATCTCTCTCCTGCGAAATCTTGAAGAACAACCTATAACGTAAGTCAACCCAACAGTAAGTTATTGACAATGATTTCATGAAGGCCTTTATCCCAAAGGGCGTTGGTAGGTAATTTGCAAACCTAACGTACATCTAGTCAGCAGAGAGGGTTTTCTATGTTTGTTTACATTCCTATAACGTAGTACAATCATATAGCTAACCTGAAGTTGAACAACAGATCTTTGATTATATTTTTCATCAATACAAAGCAGAACAGTTTGCATCAAATTTTAAGATTTGAAAAATAACCCTGAAAGAACAGCTAGCTATTTCTTTAACATACTCCTTTGGTAAATAGCCTTTTCTTTATTAATATATCAGGGGGCTGTTTACTTTAATAATAGATTCAACAACATTAAACAGAGCCTCAATATTCATTTTTAAAAAACTTTTTTTTTTCCTAAAGCTGATAAGCATCTAAAAATTGTGTATTTACTTTATCTGGCTATCACATGGTGAGAAAAATGACAGCAATTTAAGATACAGTAAGTTGTGCCTTAAAGAGGGATTATTATTACTGAAGTTCAAATGTTTCAAAGCTATTTGCCAGCAGTAACTAATTTTTTTAATTTAAACTAGTAGTACAGCTCAAGTGAGAAGTGTGGCTGAAAGCATCTATAAATATTCAGAATTGCACAACTTAAAAAGTATCTACTATATTACTCTATAGTAATAGTTTAGAAATTAAGTAAAAATCTTGCATAATTATTGTGGTTTTGTCATATTAGGGAGACAGTATTACTAACTTTCATGTTACAGCTGTTATAAAAGCATAGCTTTGAAGCCGGAAATGAAAATAATAATACTCTATGCTAAAAATCTAGAACTAGGTTAAAAACTAGCTTTCTCCTATTTGGATGTTGACATGAAACCATGAATCAATGACAATGTAGAATTATCAAGGAGCAGATATGAACATACTGACCCTTACAAACATTGCCTGGCACTTACATAGGACCCAATTAATTATTTTTAACTGTATAAGGAAATGTAATATTTAGATATTTGTAAAATTACACACCACTGCCCCTCCCACACACTTTTTTCCTAAAGTTTGATGAAAACATTTCATTTTAGCAAGCATTAATGCATAATTATTCTATTCTATCATTAGGGGATGCCTCTGGTTCCATTCACATAGTGCAAACCTACTCGATCATCACATCAGTGCAGTGGTACCATGAGACATCCCACTGTTAAACTCATCCCAGAGGAACACCTACCTAGCTCAGGAAGGCATCACACCAACCCCCCCTCTGCAGCTTCTAGCACCCAAGCTGGCTTGACTGCTCTATGCAGTGCAGCATTGAAACATGTACATAAACCCAAAGTAACTTCCACCATAGGTCCCAGAGTGCTCGACTCCTTGTCACTACCACAACATAAACATTTAAGCAATACAACCACAGATCAGGTAGAATGGTTCAGCATTTCTCACTGCAGTATGACATGCCTAGAGAAAGTGTTACTTCACTACTAGAAGTACTTTATTGCATTTACTTCACTATCACTATAGAACTACAGAATGAATAATTTAAAAATTAAAAGTTAATGTAAATATTTGGGGTTTGGGTTACTTGAAAATTCTAGTAGCGTTACAGGCTTCTGTATATTAGCAAAAATTTAAGGAGATTAGTGACCAGTTTTGAACATATTTTTCAGGAGTATTTAATTCCTATATAAGCACATAAAACTGAACAATTTCTAAAATAAACAATTATAATGTCAACAGTTGCATATCAATTTTTTTGATAAACCAGGCTCTATACCAAGATACCCAAAAGCAGATTTCTCATCAGTCCTTACAAAGAAAAGTCTTTCATGTGTAATGGCAGAAAAAAAATAAAAGCAATAAGTGTTTTTTTTTTTTTAACCCATTTGACATAGCAGACATATGGGTGAAAGTTTTTTGACATTCAGAACATTACCATTCAGTTAGAATGGGTCTATGATTTTCTCCAAATACTTAAAATCAAAACCTCTTAGTTGTGAAAAGCTTGTTTTCTCCAAGTCATTCTACAACTGAAAAATTATTATTGGGAAGTTTCCTCAATGAAGTGCTTACCACTTCCAATGTGATTTTCACATAACACTTTGAAGACCCTTCCACAATCAGATTCATGTTATTATTTCAGCTTCCTATCACTCAGCTTCTTCCCCATTTATGTTGCCATCACTAAAATACTTTTACCACTCCAAACAGTATTCATCACTTGCTTGGTTATGCCTTCATGTACCTGCAGTTATCTCCACTCCCACTGCACAAAGCACAGATCATTAGTTTAATTAATCTTCATGACGGTTTCTAAAATTTAGTAGCTTTTCTTGCTGTTCTCTGAATTAGCTTTAAACTGATGTCTGAGAATTCAAACATGTTTAGCATGTTGTAAGTGCTGTCACAAAAACTTTGTTGTAAAGCATTTAATGTACTTCACAGAAAAAGATTATTATGAAATATAAGTTATATACTATTACCAGGATTTCAGTGGACACCTCATTCACACAGGTGAATGAAGTGTGCAGGCAAAGAGAGTATCCATTTTTTAAGTATGAGTAATTGACAATAGAGGTTTTCTGTTAATTTAAAGCTCTTTATATATAAAAGCTCTCTCTATATGAATATATGTATTTTAATATACATACACACACAAGCGCATGTAAAGTGTGCTGCTGCAAACAAGGAGACTATCATTGTTGAAGAAAGATTTATTTTTTAAGGGAAAAAACTTGAAAAGAATCCTTTGACATTTCAATTAAGTTTCTACATGAAAGGCAGAGAAGAAAGATGGAAGACGGAAGCTGGAAACTAGAACACAGGGAGGATTTTCTAGGATATATGAGGATTTTTTTGGTTGCACTGTAAGCTATCTTAGGTTGTATAATGCTCTTTGCCAAGAAAAACCATCCTTACAGAGAGAAAAACATACTGAGCATAGGTGCTATGACAGAAAAAGCCCTTCTGGTATTATCATAAGCCATATTTCTTTAGCCGAAGATGTCAACACACCTTCGTAACACCTCATGATAGATCTAGACTGCCAGCCTAATTTGCTATTGCTTCTCTCTTCATATTCTGCTTAAAAAAAAAATAAAAATCAACTGCTTGCTTTTTTTAAAAAGAAAAAAAAAATATCATATACAGCATGGTTCAGATGTTAAAAACACTGCCCAGATGTAGCAGAGCAAATGGAATGGAGTAACTGATTCTCCTTGCAGCAAAGGTAGAGATAAAATGTACAGAGGGTCTAAGCAACAGTAACACTTTAAGAATGAGTTAAGTAAAATCTGGTTTTTATACTGCTAAACCTTTAGAAGCAAAGTACATTTTTCACAGTGGGTAAGAAATTCCAGAAACATAAGTACTACCTTGAGTAATTATTGTTAATTAACTAGCAATGAGGCACTACTTCCAAATGTGACATTTAAAGCACATAATGTGATTGTGAATATTCACAAAGATAATTAAGTTCATCTGCTTCAAGTCCTTGATTTCAGCACATCTGAAAACACCTCTTAAACTATCATTAGACCTGTAATCAAGTATTTTGTTGCTCAGGAAAATTGGGTACCTTTGCTTACCTGCTAATATAGGGATATGAGTTCAAATGCAAGTACACGGCTTTTGTTAAGAAACTCTCCTTCAGGCAAAAGCTGAGAAAAAAAACCACTAATTCTGATTGTTTTCTCAGGAGAGACAGTTAAAAATAAATTCCTCACACCATCAGATGGAAACAAAACCAAAAATGACTGAGCTTCCTTAATTGATCTCAAGATCACAAGACCAACATGAGGGATATTTGTTTGAAAGTATTCATCATCAAGCCATGGGTACCACTACTGTGCATACTAAGGATACTATCCACATTAGGTTGTATACTTTCTTCCATCTTGTTTACAGCTAAGTCAAGTTCATTACAAAAAGAAAAATTCAACCAAATTACAGGGCTGAAATACAACATATCATGTAAAAACGTGAAAAATCAGAAAATGTGTTGACATGATTCTGTTGGGGGAAAAGTTATAACCACTACTGACTTCAGAGAAGGAAGGAGGCTTTGATCATCAACACTGATCCTGGTCTTGATCAAGACTTGCAGAAATAAACCCTGAAAATAGGAAAAAACTGATCCCAAGAACAGGGTGTCAAAGCAGTTGTGCCTTGGTATTTTATGCTTTATTCTTTTAAGAGTAAAGAAAGCTTCTTTCCACTAGAAAAGAGCTTAACGAATAATGTGCTCCAAGATGGAGAAGAAACATTTAGGCAGCATTCTAATGTACAATAGATTAAGTTTACTCCATTGCTTTCCAATTATTTGACACAGAGGATTTTTAATCAGTCAAAATAACAATGTGAATAATTATATGCTATAAGGATGTCCTACTGGTCTGTATCTCTCTACCCAGTTTGACTAGCAGTTTTATTCTATACCTGAAAAGTCTCTCCTAATGAAAGTTTTGTCAAGAATTATGGTTGGAGAGAAAAACAAGGTGAAATATTTCTAAAAAAAGGAAAATCAAATGTTCTGAAATTGCATAGTGCCGAGAAACTCTTGACCTTATCTAAAAGACAGTTCCTGCTGCTGCCTAGCTGCCTAAGTGCACATTTAGTGTTCTGCTTCAAAGGTGCGTTGCAAGCACTGGCAACACCGACCGCCCAGAGAACAGAGAAGGGTATGAGACACTCCATGCTGCAGGTCATTAACCCCCGAGTCTGTACCCTGCTTATAACAGCACCTAGCTGGACTTTGCTCAGGAGGATGTCATCCTCCAAGAAAGCATCGATCCTTTTCTCATCAGTGAAAGGACAATACCTGACCCCAAACAGCGCAAACATCTAAGACTCCCAATTCCAGATTTGGGAAGAACTTCCTCGAGAGATCTACATGTTACCCACCCTCCCCAATATCTGTTTTCTTAAGCTCTAAATGGACTGAGAAAGCAAGAAAAAAATGTTTAAAAACTCTGGAGATGAACAACAGTGAGAATTAAGACCATGTTCCTGCACTCCTATGAAAGACACAAGTTCATATAAAAGTGATCTTCAACCAAACTAGTCAATAAAATCACAACTATAGTTCTCCAACAAGTGCTCAAGGCATGTGTCAGAAAAACACAACCTACTCAGGCTTATCCAAAAAAAGAAATACAGTGGAGGAGTAAAACTTAGTATATAGATCTTTCTTGTCCCTCTCTTTATTCTGTGTAAGAACACCAAAATACTGTTGAAACACTTTCTTACAGTCAAAATTCAGTAATGGTCACTTTTGGAAAGTTTCATGAGAACTACTTCTGTTCCCATATTAAATGGTCAGCAGAATAAAATGGGCAGTTACATTACACTAACATTACCGAATGTAAAAGGTTAACCCTAAAGCAAGCCACGTTGCCAAACAGGCATTAATTGAAGGCCAACTGCTATGGTCCATGTGCCCTCAAAGCTACTACAGATTTTAACCCCCCCTTGCTTTTTAGAACAGTACAACCAGGGAAAAGAAGGAATAAAAAAGAAGGAATAAATAAGAAGGAAAACTATGTTGTTAGTATTGTTCTATTTCTGTGGAAGTATAACAAAATAATGCCTTTTGACACTTCAGGGGAATAAATGTGTATGTTTCTGATGCTCATCACTGAATTTACAGCAAATTAAGAGGAAAGCAACAATTTAAAACATGTTTTTCAACTGAATTCATCTGCTCTACAGAGATAGCATGATGGTATTAGACCATATACATCATAACCCAACATGTAGATTATGCATGCTACTTTCTCGAACCATTTTAAAATCCAAATAAAGTATTCTCTGAATTACTGCAGAGATTTGTACTAAAGGAACCTACAGTTTAACACCCTACGTATTAGGCAGTCCAAATGAAACATCAGAAACTCTCAGCCAAAATATCAAATAAGAGTTACAAGAATAGATGAGGCAAAGCAGACCAAACAGTAAGATTCATACTATCAGAGACTTCATCTGATATTTTAGTCATCTGTACCAATCAATCTTTTTTTAGCTAATTCCCACTATTTGCAAAAGAGGTATGCTTTCCAAACACTGAATAATAAGGCAAGCTGCCAAAGGAAGAAAAAAAGGAAAAAAAAAAAGAAAAAAAAAAAAAAAGAGAGAACCACCTATAAATAAAAAAAAATCATTTTTCACTCTGAAGACAGGCAACCCTTACATTACAAGCAAAGCTCACAAAAAAGGCAATTTGTAAGTAAGGGTGTATATATATAGTAAAGGATACTTAAAATCATTGGTAACCAGTAACTCTATTCTTCTCAACAGCAAAGTGTTTCTGCCATCAATTGCCATCTTTCAATGTAGTATGTTCTTTATTTTGCAGAAAGATTCTGAGATAATCACACCTGAAGCAAATCACAAATTCTCCATAAACCATTGACTCTAAGGAAGATGCTCACACAGATCACATTTTCAGCCAGCTAAAAGTTACGAGCATGACTAGTTTTTCTGAACCTACAAAATAACAATTGTACATTCATGCTGGGCAGACAGTGCAGGAGAAGTAACTTCCCACACACACCAAAATAAAGGGAAGAATTCCCAGCTATTTTGCAGTTAACCTTTAAGTGTTTTGTGACTAATCATTGTAATACAGCTAATATGGCTGTGGATGTACCTCAAATGGTAAGCTCCTGGAAAATGAAGAAATGAAAAGAAGTTACGATATAATTATAAATCAGTTAGTGATTTAAGCTATGGTTTGTTGTACAATATGAAAAACCGGAATTACTTTAGCAGAAGGTGAAGTCAAATATGGCAAAGATACTTAAATCCCCACCCCAGTTGTATACTACATACACTAAAATTTTGGCTTAAGAAAAAGAATACACAAAAATTTACTTCAGATAAATTATCTACTTCATACACTGTATTAGGCATATTTGGGATGACATGGTTAAAACAGAGAAGTTTGATGCACATATTCAAGTAATTCAAGAGAAACCAACATATAATGACAGAATTACTTCAAAACCACTAAATTTTCTATTGCTGAACCTATATGGGAGAAGAATAACATGGCATAAATTTGGCAGTTTCTCATCAAATTCACAGTGTAACAGTAGTGTGTTAAGAATGATATAAATGTGTTCAGAACACCTAAAAGCACAATCACATTAGTGGCTACTAGTAGTTACTATTTGTGCCCAAAAAACACTTAAGCAATCAATATTTTACCAGCAGGCAAAGGAGAAGAACTTCAAATGTATTACAAATCCCCAGTAGATAATTAGCTAAATTTCTACAGCCATTTATTGAATAATCTGATTTTCCCTTCACCTATATGTATCATACTCATTTGCAACAAAAATTTCCCCAAGTCATGTATATTTATGCTCTATTAAAAGTGGGTATTCCTTGTAAGTGTTATTTATGCTCTATTAAAAGTGGGGATTCCTCATAAGTGTTAAACACCTCAATTTCAGACTTATAGCACTTCGAAGGCAAATTGTCTTAATCGTCCTCAATTCCTACAGGTAACTGAGGACTGGATAGGTATGTTCACGAAAACGTATCCCACAGATATTTGCATCCTACAGATTTTGAACATCCACTACTACAGTAAGAAACACTGTTCTATTCAGAACATAAGTACAGTCTTAGCAACTGCACTCCCCAGCTTCTGAAACACTGTATATCTATTTGCTCTTGACCTATGACTTATTTCTGAAAGTAAGAGGGAGAAAACAAACACTGATCAAATCTTTTAACATGTTTGGGTTTTTTTCCCTTAAGCTTCAGTTAAACAGTGGCTATCAAAATTCAAAACATATCTATTCGTACTGTACTTCAATATTACAATACTTTTTTAACATAAAATCGTGAATCAGCTAAGGCCATTTGTGCTTTACAGCTTTATGTTGATATATGTACATATATAAAATCAGATAACCATCTCTTCTATTAATACAGTCAATAAAACAAATAAGTACAAACACAAGAAATTTAGAGGAGCAATTTAAGGTGTCCCATTCTTGCACATTATCCACTGGGAGAACTTGACACAGGAGGGACAACAGCTATGGACAAGCTCCGCCGACCCCACCATCAGATGAGCAGCAGCTGTTCTACAACACAACGCAGCCAGATACACTGTAAGCAGGTGCACGATTGGCAGTATTTGTGCAATAGCACAGAGTAACACATTGCTATCACAGTTTTAAAAACAATGGTAAACAGTTGGACTTCAGGACAAATTTCTGTCTGTAAGAAATAACCTAATTCAAATTTATGGGCAAATTCTGTCCCATTCCCAACATTGACCAAGTGGCTTTCTTATTTTAAGAAGTAGTTATTGCAGCCTTATTGCCCACACTGATTTGAAATAATATCTAACTTAAGGGGCAGTATACAGTTAGTGATTCAGAACAGCTATCTGAAAAGCTGAGCTTTAATGAATCTTGCATTCATTTATCGGTAAGCCTGGTTGAGTAACATTTTCTTTACAACTCTTCATTCTTTCAACTAAAAAATAAATTGTTTATTATTCCCAAGGCTATTGAGAATGTTCATAACTGCAAAATAACCTCAAAAGATGAAAAACCCTAGGCTATGGAAAATATAGATGCAATCTTAAACCCACTGATGTCAGTGATATAACCCAGTCTTAAAGATGAGCAGAACTAAGTATTTAATTATGAAAATAAACTATTATGTCAAGCAGCTATGTGTTTTGCTGGTAATGAGGACATTCATAACTAGTGCTATTTCAATACTAGCAAGCAGAGTAAGATTGAACTATCTAATTAATTTTCATTTCTTTTGCATTGTTAACATAGTGCTAGCTTTAACATATTTGCCGAGCTTTAACATGTTTATAATGACTATGTCATCCCTAACCACCTGCATCCCTAACAGCCATCCTTTCCATAGAGAACCAGCTGTGTCTCTTCCTCATTATATAACAATATACAATTCCAGCCACTAGTCACAATGTTCAGAATGAGAAAAATTCTTTTAATGAGTAAAGTATAATCTGCAAAAAGACGAGAATACTAGAGAACAGGACAAATTCCAAAATCTGACTTCAGAAAGCAAGGTGTTACACAGCTGGCACATGCACAACATACAAGCACATGCAGTCTTTACTATCTGTCATGCACAATATCTTTAATCCATTAACCAACTGAAACATTTGAGAAAGGTTGAAGTTTCTATAACTACTACTAATAAATAAATAAATAAATAAAAAGCCTCCACAAGCACATTGAAGGTAAAGCTCAGTCTTAATATCCTAACCAGCCAGTCAGCCAGCAGGTACGTACTAGAAGACAAATCAAACACAGTTCCAGACTAGCCACAAAATATTTTTTCTTTGAAGAGGGACGATTACTGCAATGAAACATGATATGTATGATGAAGGAGAGTAAGTCATTAGTTCCATAGCAGTGAAGCAACTTCTCTAAAGAACAAGGGTTTTTTTCATGTTTCCTTGCCCTTTAATTTAAAAGGAATCTATAACTAACAGTTGTCTTTATAGCATAAATATATAGCAAAATGTCATTAAAGTTCTTTCTATCAGACTTATCTAAAGATCAAGTGTCAACAATCTTTGGTACATTCACTGATATTATGACCTTAAAGATGCAGCTATTTCACACATGTTAAAAATAAAATCTGCTTAAAAAAAGCAAGGACATGAACATACTGAAAAGAATAGAAACTTCAGGCAAATTGTTTCTACTCCTGATGCTGGATAAATCCTACACAAGTAACCTCTCTATAGAACCTGAAAAAGTAGAGCAAAGTTTCTCAAAAATTTGTTTTCTTGACAACATCAACAGACCAAGAGAGGTAAAGAATCGAAGTAACAATCGATGCCTTGTAGCTTTGTTAGCAGATTTATTTTTTAAAAAATATATAGCAGTATGCGAGATGCATCCATAAAGCTAGACTTCTAGAAAAGCAGCAAAGTTAGACTAGTGTTATTTACATTTTTAAACAGCAAAAATATTCAGAATTTCTCAACTGTTAAAAAAATTGAGATACTCCCATAATGTATTACAGTCATTTAAGAACTTAAAACTACTCTAGCTCAATTTGTTTCAAGCACCAAAATCTTGACTTTTTCACCAGCAATCCTACTGAAGCATCCAGAAGGGGGATGACACCACCATACATTTCTCCCACCTCAGGTGACATTCTGACATTAGACTGCACAGCAGCTGCCCACAGAGATCCTACTCATAATTGGAGGGCTTAATTTATGACATTATCAGTTAAGCTTCATTAGAGACACTACTTCATTGACATCCCTAGCCCTGACTACTTCTTCCCTAGTAGGCTAGCTGTGCTTGCAGGAGGACAAGGTTGCTTATTTCTCTACTACAGGCTACTTCAGAGGCACTTAGTAAACAGCTGGAAGAGTTCTCAGTATAAAGGAAGTGCAGAACTGAGCCATTCAGGACAGATGGGTTTTTAAGAAAAAAGTCAGATAAACACTTAATATTCTTGATATTTCTCTAAGTAATGACACAAGTAACCAAAACTTTTTTTAGGTAACGTGAAAAAACAGAATCCTTTCTTCCATGTCATTGTTAAGGACATCCAAAAGTCACTATGCATCTTTTTGGATTTCTGCAGAAAGGTTTGTGAAATAACACTGTCACAACAGCCATGTCCCCCGTGCATCTCACCTGTGGCCACTTTGCACCTATTGGTCAACATCAATCAAATTTTACAGAGGTCTCAGTATTTTCCCCTCAAGACTCAATCAATCTAAGCAGCTGAATAAAAGGGAAAGACACTGCAGAAGCCCCAAAGGAAAGAGAAGTTGAAAAGGATCTACAGCTGGCCAGTCTCAAGACACCGCGAGGCTACGTTAACACTACTGCTCTTGGAAGAACTTTATTTTCTGAATTTTTCTTTAATTAATTGCCCATTCTGGGGGGGAAACACAGGCATATTAGCTGTGCCATGAACGAAATACCCATCTTCTCCCACTCTTCTCCCCCATTGCCACATCCTCTAACATGGCCATAACGCAGTCAAAAATGCTTTGCAAGATCACATAGGGTACTACTCTAGTATTATTTAAGGAGATCCTAATTCAGGAGACATTTCCAAGTGTAAAGAAAAACTAATGCCCCTACAGAGCTGAAAACCGAACCCAGAAGCCAAGAGGTTCACTGCATTTTTGCCCCCTTTTTTTTAAATGTCAGTTTTCACACAAGTGTTAAGATAAATTCTAATCCAAAGCAGCACTGAATTTAGTTCTTGTTAGTGAGGAAGCAAAGAAAACAATGGCCTATCAAACAGCGTAGACATCAGGATGGTGCTATTTATACTCAAAGAAACATACTACTTTGAAAAAATCCTTTGAGGCACAAAAGTGTGTCAACTACTAAGAACATAATAAAAACTATACAAGTCATCTCCAGCTGTGGATTTGGAGAATGTGAACAAAGGCATTACAAGGATTTCTGTTTCCTTGACAACAGCATTGCTGGAAACAAGAAAATAATTAAAAAAATACATCTCTCTGTAACAGTGCTAGGTATTAACATACCAAATGTGGAACAACCCTTACCCACACATACCTTTGGGATGAAGAGACCAAAATCAACTGCATTCATGAACTGTTCTTTGCTGACTTGTGTTAATGGCTTTTACAGAACAATTGTGTGAGAGAGAGCTATTAGATCCTGACCTGTATTATCATCTAGGCATAAGCACAGTCAGAAGCTTTCATTGATGGTCAAGCACATTCCTTCCTGCATGATGTTCCTTTTCTTACAAAATAAGCATTATGGAGAATACTTCTCATTGAAGTGTATGAAATAATTTTGTTAGAAAAAGATCAAGGTATACAAAGAAGCCCTTTCAGCACTCAGGAAAGTGGCATTACTATGCATATATCTGTCAAATAAGTGTACTTCCACCTTAATAATCAGCAAGCTTAAAGTCCTTAGAAAAAATATACATAGTTCTAAACAGACAAAGGAAGAAGGTCAGAACAAGGCATCATAAAGAAAAGTAAGCTTCAGTATTTCAGAATAGCCTATTTAGTTGCCTCTTCAACAAGAAAATGACAATGTTTTCACACAGCTAGGTAAGCAGCACACAATCTCCAGAATATGAGTGTTTCCTTGCCACTTCCAAGATAATGGGGAGAACTTATTATTTTTAAAACACAGTATTAAGTGTACCAACATCAGAGATATGTTTTTTAAAACATTTCAGTTAAAGTGGAATATATGTTTTAAATAGGACGATTCCCCAAATTTTCATCTTGCACATCAGCTACAGTTAAAGGACCATTGCCACAATTAGATTTTTAAAATGAATCTAAGAATTGCAATACTTGGGGTCCTAGCAGCATGATACCTCATACTGCTTAGTGAACAGTTTGAATCTAGCTTAGCAGTGACAGGGCTAGAGCCATCTGACAGCTACGTGTGAGTTTATAGGAAATATGCTGGCAGCTTAAATTCATTCCTTCATAAACAGGCATGCATGTGACAGAACAAGAAACACTGCCTAGTTCAAGTGAATTGTGTGCAGAATGGTTGAAAACAGAAACGTTAGAGTTTGTTACTCTGAGGCAGGGTAACGGCGGTATCTAGGACATCTGTATTGCCACCGTCAGTGCTACACACATTATATGGATGAATGGAGGCTATCATGTTCCAGCGCTTTCAGTCCAATACAACAGGATCAAGAATAACAAATTCCTGGAATATACTACTATGCTATCTTTCTCCTAACACATAACTACAAAAGAATTAAAGGTTTCGAAAATATGAATAAAAATGGTATTTCTTGTAGTACTTGATACACTCCAGGAAGCAAAATCCATACATTAAATTTGACCAGTATGAGTAATATACCACTCTAGATCTAATGATCACAAGAGAATCTCCTAAGACTAGAGAAGTATCTGGAGGAGATCTCTTGAGGTAGCAAGTTACAAAGATGAACTACTTTGGAGCTCAGAAATCCCCTGACTTGAAAACAAGCAGAGACCAGAAGAGGTCTTAAAGGCACCATAAACCTCCGACTTGTTCTTTTTCTCTAGGCATTTACTTACGAACCCTACTAGAGACTGACCACTGGGCTAGAGAGAGCCTTGGTCTGAAAAAGTAAGACTGTTTTTGTGTTCTTAATCATGAGAAGTAGGCAACGCCTCTGTTCAACGGGCTGACATTATTAAACTAATTTTAAAAACTTTTACTTTCCTTGTGTAGATTCAGCTGTGACTACATGGATATACAGTTCAACTAGGCAAGTAGAGAACAAAATGCATAAGAAAAACTTCCAACAACGTGTTACAAGTCATCCCATCAAAGTGCTATAAATATATATCTTGCATACCGAAGAATCACAGTACTTTCTTTCCTTGATCCTGTTCATCAACAGAGGGTGAAAGTGCTGAAAATGAAGAAATACTTTGCAACAAATGGAATACCTGCTGTGATGCTCTAAATAGAAAACCAGGAACAGAGAATTAAAAGTTTACAGATGATTATATAAAGAGGTTACCTTGAGTTAATTTTAAGACAAAATAGGAAAGACAGAATAATGGTATGGGAGGCTTGAAGTTATGAACAATTGTTAAAAAGCTAAGTCCAGCATCAGTAACTAGTGAAAATGTTTACATCTCTGGATCTATGTAACTACAAGGTCCTCCAAACGAAAGAGACTAACAAAGCGAATGCAGTATAGTGGTTTCTGCAGTTGGTAAACATGTCTTTCAAGAGACAACTTTTTTTCTACCCTGCTACCTAAGGCAAACAGCTGTATTCAATGGTAACCTGTGATTTTGGATTCTGTATTTGAGGTTCTAAACCAGAAATACCTAAACAAGGTCTGATGTTCAGAAAGTGTTGAATATCCACACTATGGAAACTAGGCACCTTTAGTAACAGTGTTGAGTCTCAAAATGTTGCAAAAAACACTAGACAAGATATTAAAAATCACAAACACTATTTCAGTGTTTAAGTAGGCAAAACCAAAATGGCAGTAGTAGCCTAAATTTCATTTACAGCAGCTATTCAAAGAGAAGGTAGAGAAGAAGTGTATCCAAAGAAAACAAATTTAATCAATTCAATCATGTTTCACAATCCTTAAAATACATACTTAAACTAGAAACACAAGCCACTGATAATACAGGTAGAATGTGTAGTGAAGAAGAGCACTGACACAGTAAGAGCTCCCACCAGTACTTCCCCTAACCTGAATCAGGTTTCCTGCCCCTTTCTCCAGCTACCTAGGCTGGAAGTACTATCAGTTTCCCCTTCCAAAGGGGAAGCTCAAAATTCTAAGAAAATAGAGGGCAAAAGACTTGCCAAAGCCTAAATCTAAGCTTTTTTTTTTTCCCCCCAGTCCTTACAATTTAAAATTTAGCATGAAATATTCTTCGATTAATGCTCCAGATTTGAAGAACTGCGGGTAATTAATCTGCAATATGTATCACTTCCCATATGAAGTTCTATCTTACTTCCAGGTCTCTCTGAAGTTTTCTTATACGTTTTGCAACACATGCATAAACTTTTAATTTTGGTCTTTCAACGTACAACATGGAGGCAAACATTAAAGTCTTCCAGTCTTCGCAGCCACAGTTTAGTTACCATTCCTTTCGAAGATGCTGAGGAGCCCCATCTGCTGGTAGAAGTGTTACTCTAGAGAATTACACCCCTGAGCCGATAACTGATTTTTTTCAACTATACCACTTGACAACTGTTTGGGGTTTTGTTTGTTTTTTTTTTAAATGCAGCCATACACAAAAAAATTAATAGCAAATACTTTTAATGAAAAATATAATATCCTCTAAAACAGTGCATTCCTTCCTTAATACGCAAGATATTTATACAAACTGCTTCAGATGATCTTTCCTGACACTAGGCTATTCTTCAGTCAACACAAACTGAAAACATCAACTCATTTATTGCAAACATTTTAGTATGACTTACACTGATTCATAAAGGAGATGGTAAAGTGCACATTGGTTAATCTGGGAGAACATAAATGGAAGACTGTTCTTTTCCCCTGATTTAAACAGGACACATACGCACACTTAAAAAGTAAGAAACTACATAATCAGTTCTATATATATATTTTAGATGTATCCCTGTGTGATATGGATGATTTGATCATAGTAATTTAGATGGCAATAAAGAAATTAAGATCACTAAATTAAGGTAACTAAACCAAGTATTTCTTCCTTCTCCATGCAAAAAGTTTCCCAGAAAGGAAAATTCTTAGTTTCTGATGAAAAATTTAAGAGGAAAATATTTAAGCACATAAGAACAGATAAAAGATGCAAAACTGTTTGGCTAAATGGTACAAAAATTGCATACAACTATAGATCTTTTGATTTAAGCACAACAAACTACCACAATCAGTTAAATCTGCGTATACAGAACTCTGAGAAATCTCCCCTAATATTGGACTCTTCAAAAGATAAATGTCTTAATGCATAGGCTGAATGCAAGGACTGAATCCAAGATATCTACACATAAAAATATTCAGTCACAGTTATTCATATGACTAACTGAAATTACAGAGTTTTGAAACTCTGGATTGCCTACTCTCTCTGATCATACAGGGATTTTAGGCTTCTAACTGTGCTTTGAGTTTTATCTGAATCGGATGTTGAAAGTAAATACTGCAAATATCCTGAGCGTCTGCATATTCCCATTAAAGGGAGAGAGGACACACTTCCACTGCCCGGATTTAAACTAGCAATTCCAAGCAGCTGGTTTTGGAAGAAAACAACAAAAAAGGTAAACTGTGCGAAGGTACAGGATTGGAAAAAAAATAGTACATCTACAACTGCATCTGCATTTTCAAGCAGTTGTTTTATACTTCTACCAGAAAATGGAGAACTTCAGGCAATGGTAGACAGCCAAAAAATCCCCAGAAGATAAACTACTGCTGTGATAGTCATTAGAGATTTATAGGCTCATGACCCTAGAAAGTTAGTGAAATTAGTTTATAACATCAAGTCAATACTTAATCTAACTGTGCCCTCTACTGGCCTAAAAGGTACTTCTGTAAAGGTGCAAATTTTAAAGATGCTGCTGCTCATACCGTTAGTCTTCGATTTCATTAAGAAATAACAGCAAGAAACATTCATAGGTATTTCTCTACAGGCTACGTTCCAAAATACGGAAGTGTGTTTTAATATACCTTGTAGCAGTCACATCATTACTTTATTAGTGTTATAGACTTGCATGCTCTGAAGTGTTGCCAACTTTAACATACTCTATTTATATTGAATTTCCATGGTTTGGGGCACCTAAAGCAATTAGATGTCTTCAAAAACCAGCTTTACTGTTAAAGACTGCTTCCAATCAGGGGTGGTAACACTACCTTAGAAAAATAAAGTAATCTTCCTTTCTGCTTAGAAGACAAAACAGACAGGCTATTATTTCCATTTTTTAATAATTTTACATTGCAATGACAACTTTGATTTTAGATTGTTTTACCAAATTTAACACATACATAATTTCACTTATCAGTAGAACAAGGCTCTGGGATAGCAAACAAACATTAAGCATATGGTGTGACAGTTTAAGACAAAAAGTCAAATTCAGACACACTGAAGTCAGAGGTGCATATAGTTTTGTACAATCCAAATTTAAATTGCTGCTTACCAAAAACATCCACCAGCATTTTTTGCTTATCTTAGAAAAGACTAAGTCTTTTCCTTCTAAGTCTGTTCTTCAAGTAGCAGCCAAGATTTAACTTATTAAATATATTAAAGAACACTTGCAAAGAAAAACCAAGGTACTTTTTTCCTCCATTTAATCTTTAAGACAAAGATGTAAAAAAAGCATGGGAAAGAAAATAAAGGAGGAATCACCCACAGTTCAAAGTATTCAGATTTTGATGGTGTGATAGGTTATGTTGACTACAGAACCAGTGAAGTTATTATAACTTAAGAGAATAAAAGATAAGCAATTGAGAGGAGTAAATTTTATTTATGCTATAGATCTGAGGTTTTCTCTTCTGTGAGCACCAGTGCTTTAATAGACATTAAAGAGAAAAAAGCAGAAACTCTCAAGATTCAAGAACATCACTGCTTCAAAGACACAAAGTCAGCACATATTTCACAGGACCCCATGGCAAAAATGGGGAAAGAGGAAAGAAAAGAAAAAAAGAAATTCTAAGATAAGAAAAATCATACAAAAGCCAAACTAAATGAAACTCAGTTCTCCACTACAAATTAAAACAGCAAAAGAGTAAAAAAAAAAAAAACAAAAAAAACAAACCTAATTTTAATAAGAGAATTTAAGAATATTTTTTTCCTACATGAAATCAAAACACAAATTCATTTTTAAAGTTCCCTCCTCTCCTTTGGTTTTAGAAGTATGCTGATACAGAGGGTGGTGCTCTTGCCTCTTTACTTACTAGGATTTACTTAAAAGCCCTGAATTTTAGAACAAGTTTTAAAATAATTGTACCTACTATGTTAAATACATGTTAGATACAATAAAGCATGCTTTCCACCAAAAAGGACACTTTCTGTGCTCTCTTATCAAAACTATGTTCCTGTGTAAATCCACTTTGGAAGACTATTATTTGAACCCACAGGGAGCATTAGTCCTACATCTGAAAAAGCATACACATAAAATATTTTTATTAACCATTGTTAAAATAAAAGCATGGCTCATCGGACTGACTAAAATAACAAACAAAGAACTGAAGCCAAATTCACTAAAGCTAGAAGGAAAATACACTTTAAATATTGAGCAAATAACCCTTGAAACCAAATTAAAGTGGGAAGACTCCTTAGATCACGACAGGACACCTTTCAGGGATGCAAGACCTGCCACATTAGTTCAGATGAAAAATCCATCTGACCTGACATACCTCCTCCACCAGTAGTCACTTAGGCCTGTCAGAAAGGTAACGTTCCTCAAAATATCATTCCAGTGTTGGCAGTCAGTTGTTTAATGACTTAAGGCAGAATCTGTACCCAGACCATAGTGCTTATTTCCTACTTTTTAATGTCACAATGGCCATAATGAAAACCTAACATTAATACAGATTACGAGAAATTACCTACTAGAAATCTAACTTCTTAAGATCTAAAACACTGCAATGTCTAATATAAAAAAAAACAAAACAAAACAAAAAAAACCCATTCCAAAATAACAGAACTGACTATAGGTCTAGTGAAGGCTTAGGCTGCAAGTTCATAATAGGGTCTTGTACTGCAAAGCATCTCCTCGAATTCTGAATACACTGGAACTGTTAAACACACACAAGCAAGGATGTTATTCCCAGAAGATCATTATTTAATACAGTATTTTTAAGTTTGATGACTGGTCTGCAAAGCATCTTGTTTTACATTACCTTTACTGTTTTATCCATAGAAGCCGAGAGAAGCATGTGACTTTGTTCTCGTACAGGACACCACTGGATTTCATTAACAGGGCCACTGTGTTTAGACATGTAAAATATTAAGCTTTTGGGGACTTCAGTTAATTTATATTTGGATCCCAAATATGGCTTAATTAATTCAGAGATCTTTCTCGAAGTCTGCTCTCCTGATATGCCCAGCTTAACATCACAATCTGAGCTATCTCTCTGATCAGATTCTTTTTTTTCAGGCATACTGGAATTTTCTTGACGCAATCTTTTAGGGATATATGGTCTAATTCCTTTTATGGCAGTAGTACTGTCTTTATGTATTCTCTTCTGGGAAATGCCATTTCCAGAGTTTGTTGAAGAGCTTGATGTCTGTTCATAGTTTTTGTAGGACATACATAATGCAGTATGGCCGGAGTATGCTCTCCTACAATGAGGAGATATCAAATCAGTGTTATTATTCTGTGCACAGTGCTCAGGGGGATCTTCACAAACAGTGCTTGTGCCAGAACTGTCAGTGTTCTCAGTGGGCTGCATTTCATATGTAGATTTTGTACCAAAACTACCAGGTGCAGAGTACTGAACACGATTCACAGATGAACTTGGACAGCTTGTTTGTCTGCTAGAAGTATTGGGGACTTCAGCCTTTTCAGTTTCTGTCTCAGAGTCTGAATCATCATAAGCAACCAGTGACGAACTCATTAAGGCTAGACACAGCAGACTCCAGAAATCTCAGTGCTGGAATCCTCCAAAATTATGATCTAGAATAAAGAATTGATTATTCAGAGCACAATTTATTAGAGTCTACAATTTGAGTAACTTAAGGATATAAATATGCTATTCTTAACAAAAAACCCGTAACTTTTATTCCTGTTTATTAATGGAATTTATTCCTCTATTACAACACATCTGTACATTCAATTACGCAACATCATTTGCCTCCAAGCACTTTGCATACATTTTTAATGTACTGCAGAGATGCATTTGCATACCAGAAAACAATGAAAATGAGTATGAAAAGGAAAACAAACTTGCAGCATAAGTACTGCAAATTACTTTAACCTTACTTGCAGTAGCACTTCCCCCCCCACGAGGGTAATTAATTATGTAGCGGTTTGGTATGTATATTTATAAGAATACAAAACCAACTATTTTGGAGTCAGTCTAACAGTATCTATTTCTTAACAGTACAGATGACTTGAAAGAAATGTGAAGGGGTTCAACTGGCAACTAAAAAAGTAAATGCATTTTTGACCCATTCAGCAGTCTTGCAGTATGAGGAAATCTTCCAACTATATCCACAGAGCAAGTTCCACACAGCCTTTAGTTTTACAGAACAGACTTAGGCCAGAAGCTATGCTGAATTCATTATTTGCATTTACTTAAAGAAAAATAAAAGCACAGATGCCTTATTTGCTGTGGAATAAACTTTTTCAAAGTGTCTGTGAGAAAGAAATCTCACACTGAGACTGCATATGTAACATGCTGAATAACTCATCACCATAACAATCCCACCAAGCTTCTTCCAACAATTTGGATGGAGCATGTGGAGTATAGGGTTTACATTCAAACAATTGATGTGTCTGCAAAAATAATCTTTCAACCTCTGCTGTTTATAGTAGAAAAGTACTGCTACCCTTCAATTGCTAAGATTGATTAAATGGGACTTTTTTTTGTTTGTTTCCTTGTCCAGCTGTTAGCACTCATTATGCTAAAGTGATTTAACCCACAACACTTTCAGATCAGCTGCTGAAATTCTTGGTTTAGGTCAGTGAATAAACCGCCCTCAAAAGCATCTTGATTAAAATGAGAAAGCTGTACAAAAGTCAGTATCTACCCAAGCCTTTGCAGAATTGATGCCAGAAATGTAGGTCCTACAAATAGTACTGCAGGAGCAGTACTCTGGAACTTGTAAAGATTACTCATTTAACTTCAGAAGTAGATCTATTTGAATTAAAACAAGCATATTTCATTTAACCTACAGAAGTGTTACATTACAGGCTACAGTCTGTAGTCTGTAACGAAATTTCCAAACACTGATCCAGAAGACAGGTTCCTATTAAGACGTACACATTCATCATCACAGATCCTTTCCAAGATAAGTGTTCAAGACGTCTAACTGGAACAAGGTGACCTACATTTTAGCACATAAAAGCATCAAGATCTCCCTCTAGAGGACATTTTGTCTTTATCTGAAGTTTATGACAGCTGTAAGTGACAGCAACTAAGAGCAAGAAAAAGTTCTTTTTAATAATACAGCCTCATTTATTAAAACAGCATAAACAGTGTCAAGAAAAAAAATTAAGTAGTGTTTCAGGAAAACTTAACTAACAATTCAATTCAAAAACAGTAAATTGAAGGTTTTAGCCGTAAATTGAAACCTCTTATCAAATAAATAGTAACTTTGAAGGACTGCACTTCAATAATTGCAACAAGTGGTTAGTGTTTGTATTGCAGCGCTGAAAACAGGCCCCAGCCAAAATGCATCATGTTCAAAGAACAAATACAGTACGAAGCTGACCTCTGGCTGAAAGCTATAAAAGAAGATACACAAGTGGATTGGGACAGACCTTCAAAGTTGCTTTATTTTGTTTTAACACAAAAAAATTTAGGCTGAGATTCAGAGGTAAGTGCAAGACGGTACCTTGCACACACGTTAAAAAAGCTTCCCGTGAGATGTTGGAAAGAAACCATCCCATTACATTTGATCAGCATAAATCCAACCCATCACACACACCACCCGTAAGCGTTAGTATTTTTGTAAAAGCAAAGCATCTCTCTCGTCTTAAGACTTCCCATTCCACGGCTGTTTTTAAAGAAACAGCACCCCGAAGTTTCTTATGCTGCCCTAACTAAAGAAAAACACGGGGGAAAAACCACAACGTCCCTCATTGGAAGCATACTGCAGCTAGATTGTGAGTTTATTAACAGTATGACTTACAACGTACTGAGCTAATAGGGAAGTTCAAAGAGTTTTGTTTTTTCTTTCATTTTCACACGACCGATTTATCCGAACACACTAAACCGAAGAGCGTTAGGGTCGGCACGCTCAAGGTCCCAGGCCCGCTAAGGGACCGCAAATGCCCACAAAGGGACGACGTGGAAGCCGAGACCAGCACTGCTGGCCGCTCGGGGCACGGGCCCGGCCGCCGTCGGACGAGAGGCGCGGCCGCCTCCCCGGGGCCGCTTCCTCGCTCCTAACGCCCGGCAGCCCCGGGGAGGGGGGGAAGAACGACGCCCAACCCACCGCCGGAGCACCCAGGCCGTCTCCTTCTCCTCTCCCCCGGCCCCGGAGCCCGCCCCGCGCCGCCGGTACCTGCGCCCCACAGCCGCCGACTGCAGCACAGCCCGGAACTCACTCGCCGGCCCGCGGCGGCTCCGGCTTTAAAAGCGCGCCGGGTGGAAACAAGGCGACCCGCTCAAGCCGTTCCGCGTATCACCGCCCTTCCGCAGGGGCGGCGTGTTGGGAAGGGCAGGGGTCAGGCAGCGGCTCGCTGGGCGCGTACGAGCCCTTCTCCCGCCACTACGGGCGATGTGGAGGGCGGTTGGTTGGGCCGGTGACCGTAGGGGGCGGGAGGACAGTGGGAAGTAATGGTTCCAGGGGTATGCGTTTCCCAGCCGGGAGTCGTGAGTGACGTGCCGGTTGGAAGGTGATGCAATGGCAGTGACAGAGGAGCGGTAGGGAGAGCCGAGCCGAGCCGGGTAGGTCGGTCACGGCCGGGCCGGGGATGCGGCCTCGGTGAGAGACCCCGGCGGGTGGGAGAGGGGCTTGCTGGGCGATTGTTGCCGCCCCCGTGGCCGGCGCTGGGAGGTGGGGTGGGGGTCTCTGCTGGGCACATTCCCTCCCTCTCTCCCTCTGTGAGACGGTGCGCTTTAGGGCTTTTTCCTCCACTCCCTGCGGGGCCGCAGCCCCCGTGGCTCCATCGCCAACGCGTCAACAGAAAAAGCCCTTTTCCCTGGGAAGGGGGGGGGCCGTCCTGGTCTCTGGAAGATGCGGCCCAGCCCCGGGAGGGCGAAGGTGGCGAGTGCCTTTGCCTTGCCCGGGCAGGCGTGCGGTAGGGAAGCGTTGCAGGGCTAGAAACATTAGCTTGCTGGTTAATTTTATGCATGGCCGTTCCCGCACAAGAGTTTAGCTCTTAACGGCTGTAGTATAGTGAAGAGTCGTATTGGACTTTCTTCAGATGAGAGTGGTTGGGTGGTGATATTATTATCTCCAGGAATCGTCTTGCATACTTATATTGTATTTTCGTACAAAAATTGATGATTACCGTGACTGGGAAGGTAGGTCAACTATGAAATGCAGCCTATGTTGGAGTACCTCTCAAGGCATGTTTAACGCAGCATGTGAGTGCGTACTGCCTGCTTTAATTTCACTGGTCATTTTTTAGTTTATTTCCAGGAGGCAAAACAGTTTTCAGGAACATCAGTGCTGTCAAACTTACATTCGCATTCTTTCATTCGTTCATGAAAATTTTTTCAGGACTTTTGTATTACCGTTGTCTTTGGAAGTCTTGATGTACCTTCATGCAATGTTTGTCATGAAAGAGCTCTTCTTAACGTAATGTGAAACCCCATTCTTTGATTCTCAGGTGTCTAACTTACCAAATCAGATAGCAAACAGGGAAAGTGATCATAGATCTGTGACTGTCATCCAGTTGGATAGAGAGGAGAATACAGTAGTTTTCTGATACCAATGCCAAGGATTATTTTTGAGCCTTGTCTCATGACGATTTAATATTCTGAAACAGTCACAAGCGCAGTACCCATTACAAGTTACCACGCATTGCATAGATAGAAAACGCACACAGTTCTTGGCTTTCAAGTTCACACTGTGAAACAGGCTTTTAAGTTCATCTTAGACTCTGGTCCTAAATATCCTGGTAGTCCATTCTCAAGTTCCCACGTATCATTTTTTTCCTCCAAATCTGTTTGCGTACGGTATCTAATGTGCGTGGGACTGTTAGTTTTCATAATATCAATAAGAAAGCAAGAAAAAAAAGTCATGATAAAACGTAGGATATCCAGACGTTTCTTTCAAACAGTTCATAATTGCATTATGAATTTCAAAAGATAAAGACCTATGTTCCATATTGCTGAATTCCTAGCTTGAATTCCACCAGCAAATAAGGACAGTACTGAGGTAAATAGAGATAAGATTTAGGTAGCGGTCAATATCTTTTGTGTTCTATAATTGTAATATTCTCATCTCTTGTTGCAGTGACTAGGCTACTTTTGCTACTTCTTAATGAAAGTGCACCTTCATTTGGGATTCTCTGCTTGGCTTAAATCCATAATATTCCAAACTTTTTAAAGAGTCTTTCACTGCTCTCCAGTATGTGTGCTCAGCCTCAGCTGTGACATTTCGGCCTTTGTGAATGGAGGCAATCTATCAGTAAGAATGTACATTCAGGAATCAAGTGAAAACACCAAGTCATAAGTTGTTCTACACCAGGGAATAATTCTTGTTTACCTTTTTCTATTTTGTAGAGTTTGAAGCCAGTAAATATAACTGGCATATTCCTACAGAAAGAGTGTGTGTTAATCTTCATAAACATTTTCTAATGTGAATGTACTCTGCATACTTTCTTTTCCAGTGAAATATCTTGTGCCCATGTGTCGTGGTTTAACCCCAACTGGTAACTAAGCACCACATAACTGCTTACTCACTTCCCCCCCACCCGGGGGGGGTGGGAGAGAGAATTGGAAAAAAACAAGTAAAACTCATGGGTTGAGATAAGAACAGTTTAATAGAACAGAAAGGAAGAAACTAATAATAATAACAATAATAATAAAAATATAATAATATTAATAATAATATAAAAATAATAATAAAAAGGATTGGAATATACAAGTGATGCGCAATGCAGTTGCTCACCACTTGCCAACCAATGCCCAGTTAGTTCCCCAGCAGCCATCTCCCCAGGCCAACTCCTCCCAGTTTATATACTGGGCATGACATCACATGGTATGGAATACCCCTTTGGCCAGTTTGAGTCAGGTGTCCTGGCTGTGTCCCCTCCCAGCTCTTGTGCCCCTCCAGCCTTCTTGCTGGCTGGGCATGAGAAGCTGAAAAATCCTTGACTTGGTATAAACACTACTTAGCAAGAGCTGAAAACATCAGTGTGTTATCAACATTCTTCTTATACTGAATCCAAGACATAACACTATACCAGCTACCAGAAAGAAAATTAACTCTATCCCAGCTGAAACCAGGACACCACGAAAAAGAGGAAAACACTAGTATCCAAATAAAAGAATGTAATTAAATTATAGGAATACATCAGAGAATTGTTTGATATGCTTTAAATTACCTCTTTAAAAAACACTGTCAAACTGCAAATAATCAAGCTTGCAGGGATCGAGATTAGGTTAAAAACTTAAGTATTACTGATAACACATTAGTCAGTCTTATTTTAGTCAATTATATAATCTAAGTATGGTATCAGTGTTAACAGACTAAGCGAATTAAATTAGCAGGTGGATGTATATATGTCTCAGCTTTCTCAGGGTATTCAACTGAAGCTGAAATCTGGGAATATTGCAGCTGTCTGACAAACAAAGCCTTAATGATAGATATGTTTTGGTAACCAGCAAGTTACCAAATCAACATTCTTAAGTTTTCTAGGCAGGTGAAGGCTTTTTACAGTGGCAGTTTAAATATATACTGTGTAAATATAACCAAGGTTGTGATTAGGCTGATTATTTTGTAGAAGGAAGGCTTTGAAATACTGCTGAACAGCTAATGCAACTATTATATGCTTTTGTTTCTTCTTTTTTAATTCTGGGAAAAGGAAGCCAAATGAACGTGTATTTTTATTAACAGCTTTTATGATTCACTTCGGTTACATATGTATCTTGTAAACTATATGTATTCATGCCTCATGCGTAGCAATGGATCAATAATATGCTAGGGAATCTCTCCAAAGAGGCATAATCCTTTACAAGTCAGTAGGACTTGACATGGGCACAGAGTTCTTCCTTCATGGGCATGGGCACGGCATGACAGAGGATCCTTAGGGCAAACGCTCTGTTTCCAACAGACCACCATTTGCAGCTCAGCGTGACCTTAATTTACTCTTTCAACTTGCATTGCATTTGTCACTGTCACGTCTGAATACAGTGCATGTAAAATAAGCATCAGCTTATGAATTAAGATGACATCACTTTCCTCAAGTAAAAAAGCTATACAATAGCTTGGGTGATTGCATAAATCGACCACATCAGATTGTGAGGCAGCAATTCACAACCCTGGCCAAGTTGCAATGATAGTTTTCATGGAAAATTTACTTTTCCTTTGGTTCACTTTTGTCATTAGGATCTGCTCTGTTATCTCATTTTAACAGCCTTAGGTTTTCTGAAATTCTTTTATAATTCTCTGTATGCTGTCTGTGTACCTTGTTATTGTGGTATGTTCATCCCAAATGGATTCATTTGAGGTAGTTGCAGCTTCACTTACAATGTTGTTTTTCTGACAGATGGTGTCCTCCTTTCCCATTTTTAGCACTTATTCTATGTAAATATGGCAAGCTCACTATAATCAGAACCATAATGCTTTTAAAACTCTCTTCCCATATCAAGTTAATGCTTGTTTATCCTCTGTTCTGAATATCTAAACAGCATGATGCTTGAATTTTTACCAAAAAAATGATTCAGAGCATATGTACTTCTAAAGACCTCATCATTTTGTACAGATTGCTGCTGAGCATGAATAATTTTTGAAAATAAGGATTTCTTAAAATAAGGAATTCTGCCTTTGCAGTTAAAATGAGTTTTCACTCATGGCAGATTGGTAACAGATTCACCAGATTTCTTAGACATAAATAAAACTCCATTTTTCAGTTAGAGATTATCTTAAGACAATTTATCAGGTAATTTTAGAAAAATTAGAGCGAGAAATTGCTGGGATACCATGAATTGCTGTGCCGCCTTTGTGGGAGGCATATGTAGTAAAGTATGAGTTAATTCAATGCAATCCATGTTATAGGGGTTTCCTGTCTTGGAAATTACTAAAAGGTGTTAGGTGTATTCATTAAGTACAGCAGAGCTTATTTATAACGTTTTAGACTATAACTGATGGGACAAAGATCAAGATATTTCTGATGTGGAGTGAAAATTATTTTAATGGGTTTGATAACAGAAACTATATGCTTACTTAACATTTTAACAACATTATTTAACTTTCTGTACTTTCTGTGTTAGTGTACTGTAAACTATGCAGTTGTAGTTTTCCAAAGTCTCAGTTGCTGTTAATTAATAGACTGCTAAGAAAGTTTCAGATGATGTTATTGTTAATGTATACAACATAATAGATGTTAGCCTGAGAGAGAAGCCCATTTGTGGAAGCATGGGCATACTCTGCTAGGAAGTTCCAGTGATCAAGGTATATATTGGACATAGGAAGACTGCTATGTTATTCTCGGCCATCTCATCGCGTTATTTTTTGTATGTACTGCTGAGAAACAGTACATTTTAATTCACAGCCTATTGCTTACTCAAGGATTGATTGTTCTTTAGAAAGCAGCATTTCTCACTAATCATCAGTGTATTTTATAACCTCTGGAGGAAAGCAGTAAAGAAGATGACTAAGCTTTTCTTTTGTATATCTTTCTTTGGGCTGAAGTACTGTATCACATATATTAAGACAAAATTCCATATGATAGTTATAAAAATCTCATCATCATTCAGAATTTGACAGGGTATCAAGTAGTGCAAAAACATTAACTAATCAGGAATTGGATAACCTCTACCAACTGTTTCGAGATGCTCTGAATCGTACGTATATTTCATTACTTTTACTTTTGTCAGGAGTTTGACTTTGAAAAGGTGTTCTGGTGTTAAATACATAGACAAACAACATTAGAAGTGATCTCTAAATTTATTTGGTACTCTTGTCAGTCTCAGTCCATTTCTGTATGAAACTGAAGCTCATTGTGTTAATGTATCCACATTTATCAATCTGATATGAGTAGAATTAGGTGTGGGGTCAGTAGTTTTTATATTCTTATTCTGTTCATCTAACCTTCAAGATGTAAACGAAAGAATAAAACACACTATTTTTTGCCCTACAGTTCTTCTTATTGTTGCTGCTGTTTTGAATCTACAAGCTGAAAAATTAGAAGACATTAAGTTTAGTTGAATTGTAAATAAACAGATCTTTTGCAGTCTGGCAAAATGGCTGATAGTCCGAACTGTGATTTGGAATCTCTGAGTCCGCTTCAGCTGTTCGAAAGAGTAACTGAACAAGGAGAGAAAGTCAGAGCACTGAAAGCAGGAAAAGCACCAAAGGTATTTCCATTTCATGTTTTGAACCCATGCTTTTTCAAGTTAGGTCTGTCTTTAAGTGCTGGAGAATATAATTGTTCTGAGATCTATTTTGTATTGCAGTAAGAAAAAAATCTTGTTAAAAAATATTTATGTCTATTTTGTGAACTGTGGATGTACCTGCAGCAAGGTAGTCACTAGCAAGAGCAAAGATTTTACACCTGAAGTAAGAACAGAGAGTCATAGGCTTAGAAGTCTGCTTCAGCCAGTTGCCATGCTATGTGACAGGATCCAAGGTATTTGGGTTTCAAGTAAAATTTATATCACTTGCATTCTTCCCTGGTTTTAGATGATTCATTAAAATCTTTTTCTCCATGCATTGTTGTACACGTTAGCAAATATGTCTTCCTGTAACTGTACTGACAGTCCCTGCTTAATCTCCCTTAATTCAGTAATTTGCCATTAGTTTCAGGTTCCCTATTCTGGCATCACTATGTCAGCAAAGAGAGCTCAGTTTTAATATGGGCTCTCTTAGGGTATTGCCTGTAGGAGTAAGCCTTGAAAACTGGGAGTTGAATAAAGTGATAATCTATTTGTTGCTTGCATGAGATGTTACAATAGCTTTGTATTAAAAAGGTCATAACCATGAAAATTGTAAAGAACTTTTTGTTCTAGTTTGTCTTCAAGTCTGTCAGTGAATTGTAATGAATAAATTAAGGTGAGCCACTAAAAGCATTGTAAAGTAAATTAGATAATTTATATTTTATATATATATATCTTAGAAATTTGTGCTTAAAATGTTAAGCTTGTTTACCTCTGAAAAGCAGGCAAGCATTTTTTTTTCCCTCAGACAGAAATTGAAAAGTAAGACAGGTGCTTCAAATACCTTGGCAATGGTGATGCTCTAAATTCTGCCAGTTAGGAAATGGTTACCTGCTATTTGCTTTTCTTTTACCTTTGGCAGTGATGCTGCAAACATATAAATAAAGGCTCAGAGTTTATGAATAATGCAACTCAAGTCAAAGCATGGATGCAGAATTTTGAAAGGTTAGGACATTAATGTAATTGTCTGTCTTAATTATGTTAAGTCAAACAGGTTTTTTTCCTTTATTCAGGATGAAATTGATGCAGCAGTGAGAATGCTATTATCATTAAAACTGTCATACAAAACAACAACAGGACAAGATTATCAGGCAGGCTTGCCTCCAAGAGATCTTATATCAATAAACAATGGTACAACTAAAGAAGAGGATGAGGATTTTGTGGACCCCTGGACTGTGCAGACATCAAATGCTAAAGGCGTGGATTATGACAAACTCATAGGTATAACTCTTTCTTCACTGCTACTAAGGAATTTGTGTAAAGTGATCCTAATGACTACAAAAACAGCAAGAAATCATAACAAATCCTCATTAAAACCATCATAGGTAACACTTAATTTACATCTAATCTTAGCATTCACATGTCTAAAGAACCTGCTGTAGGTGCTGAAAATGTCCCAGGCAGGGATTTGCTATGGAAGACTTAAATATTTTCAAAGAACTTTTCAGTTAAAAATAAAAGTTTTACTCGCAGTTTGTTTTTCGGCACAAGGACTGTTATTAGAAGTTATGTTAATGAAGGCACTGTGACTGAGTATCTGCATCTTTAGCGACTGTGATGCAGAACAGCTAGAGCCTAGAGCATTCTGGCCAGGCTGTAGGATTCTTCCTACCGTCTCTCCATATCTGCCTTGACTTCCAAATCAGGTAGGGCAGGGATGATCCAAAACTAATGCAAAAATCTGTAAGTGTAATGACTTCTTCAGAAGACACATTATCAAGCAGCCAAGTGCTGGCTGGGATGAAGAAGATACAACTCACTCAAAAAACATGCATGTAATGGAAAACATTTTAGATAGGGGTGTTACAACACCTGCAAAGTTTTTTAATTTAGGAAACAGGGGTTTAGTTAATTTCTTTATTTGTTTTACAGTCCACTATTTTAATATCTTGTCTGAGTCTAGCATAGCAACAGGTGAGAGAACTATTCATTAATTTTTACTATCTTTGGGTTTGGTTTTTTTTTTTCATTATCGTCAATCTTCAATTCCTATTTAGTACCTCAGTTGTACATTGCTGGTGTCTGCTTAGTAGCTTTTTTCTCACAATAGAGCATATACCCTTGTGTGGCAGTAACCATATATTTGCTTTGGGGACCTCAGTTGCTAGTGTCAGCATTCTTTTAACTCTGTGTGATGTTATGGTAAGATCATGTCAAACGTATGTGCATATTGGCTTAGTCCGCAGAAGGTAACAGGAGAAAGAAACAGTTGGAAAGGGAGAAGTATGCCAAGAAAAATATATCTTGGTGGGGGAGAAGGAAAAAAGATAATTGTTAGAATCTAAAAGTGGACAAGATCTCTCATCTTGTTACTTGTGTAGGAGGTATGGAGAAGGTAGGTTTTTATATTTTCTTGGCGGGGGTTCTAAGTCTTGCAGAAAAGTGGTAAGAGTAGAATACTTGTGTTAGCACAATCTCAAGGTCTTTCTGAGAATGTCTAGCATGACTTCACTGTAAATCAATTCTCTAAAGCCGTGTTAAAGCCTGACAGCAATGCCCTTTTTTCCAGTTACTGTTTGTGTATGTATGACCTTTTGATCTACCCTAGAGTGGTGGGTTAGCCTAAAGGATTTTTACTTACACTACTAGCAGATTCGGGAATTTGGTGGATGAGTCATTTTGCTTGTTCTAAGTGATGTGTTGGCAATTTTTCAGAGAAGAATGCTAGCCTAGCCACTTCAGGAAGTGAAACAGTTACTGCTTGTTATTGATAAACTTCCTCCTCTTCCTCCCTCTTAAAAATAATAACAAAAAGTATTGTCCAAGAACTTGCCATCTGATAGCTCTTACCATAAAGGAAATTTTTGTGCCACTTGTAATCTCTTTATTTACTAGTGGTACCAGAGAAAGTTGCCAGTGTGCTTGTGTTTACTCAGAAGAAATGAAAGTGCTAAAAGCACTATGTAATCTAAAGGGATGTTCTTCTCAAATGGTTGTTCTAGACATGCACTTTAAGTGTATGGTTGCACAACAAAACAGCCTAAAGATATTCTGGGAAGAAAGGTTCTGTTAGCTATGTACTAGACATGAACATTCCTAGAAAATTTTTGTTTGTTTGTTTGAGCATGAGCAAAGAGCAGAGGGATGAGTGAGATAGAGCTTTGTATGCTAACCGTGCTGATAATTCAGTGAGCTGAATATTGCAAATGATACAAAATGGTTGAAGTTGGCGGGAATTTTTGCAGATCATCTAGTCAACTCCTGTCCTCAAAGCAGAGTCAACTAGACCAGGTTGCTCAGGACCTTGTCCAGTAGGATTTTTATTATCTCCATGGATGGAGACCCCATGACTTTCCTGGGCAACCTGTTCCAATATTTGACCATATGCACAATATGAAGGTTTTTCATATGTTTAAGTGGAATTTCCTTTATTTCAGATTGTGCCCATTGCTTCTTGTCCTTTCACTGGGCATCACTGAGAAAAGTCTGATGCTGTCTTCTTTACTCCCCCCCACCTGCCCTAAGCACATATTTATACACATGGATAAGATCCCTCCTGAGCCTTCTCTTCCCCAGGCTCAGCAATCCCAGCTCTCAACTCTCCTCGTATGACAGATGCTCTAAGCCCTTCATCTTCATGGCGCTTTGTTGGATTCACTTTAGTATGTCTATGTCCTTCCTGTGCTGGAGCCCAGAACTGGACCCAATGCTCCAGATGTGTGTCATCAGTGCTGAGTAGAGGGGAAGGATCACCTCCCTTGACATTCTGGCAGCACTGTTCCTAACGCACCCCATGAGGCCTTTGACCTCCCAATGCCATAGAAGCACATTGCTGGCTTATGTTCAATTCCTTGTCTACCAGGACCCTAGGACCCCAAGGTCCTTCTCTGCCAAGCAGCTGTCCAGCAAGTCGGCCCCCGCCTGTACCAGTGTACGGAGTTATTCCTCCCCAGATTCAGGACTTTGCATTCCCTTTTGTTGAACTTCATGAGAGTCTTCTCACCCCATTTCTCCAGCCTGCTGAGGTCCCTCTGAATGGCAACACAACCATCTGTTTTATCAGCTACCCCTCCCAGTATTGTTTCATCTTAGAACTTGCTGAGGGTGGCCTCTGTCCCATCATCCACATCATTAATGAAGGTGTTAAACAGTATTGGCCCCAGTGTCAACCTCCTGGGGTACACAAATAATGTGGGGCTCCAGCTGGACTTTGTGCTGCTGCTCACAACCCTTTGAGCTTGGCAGTTCAGCCAGTTTTCAGTTCACCTTACTGTCCACTTATCTAGTCCAGACTTCATCAGTTATCTATGAGAATGAGATGGGAGACGGTGTCAAAAGCCTTACTAAAGTTGAGAAAAAGAATATCCACTGTTCTTGCCTCATCTACTAGGCTAGTCATATCATCATAGAAGGCTATTAAGTTGGTCTGGCATGATTTCCTATTCATAAATCCATCCTGACTACTCCCAGTCACCTTCATGTCTTTAATAATGTTTGGGAATGGTTTCCAGGATTATTTGCTCCATCACATGCCCAGAGATTGAGGTGAGGCTGGCCAGCCTGTAGTTCCACAGTTCCTCCTTCTTGCCTTTCTTCAAGGTAGGAGTGTCACTGGCTTTCTTCCAGCCCCGAGGAACTTCTCCCAGTTGCCATGACTGTTCACGGATCATTGAAACTGGCCTGGTCAGTCAAGTTACTGTATAACTAATAGTAGGTTATTAGTTTTTGGTATGCAATGCAACATGGCAATGGCAAAGAGGAAAAGTACACAACAAATTTTCAGCAAGTGCAGATATGCTTTTGCAAATGGCAGCTCTCAGGACTTCTTATGTACAGCAAGTTGAAAGCTGTTTTGGTAAAAGCTAGAACGCTAGAGATCAAAAGCACGGTAGGAATTTTTTAAAAGCTTGTTAAGGAGTGGAGAGTGTGTCCTTGTCAGAAGCTGTTTAGGAAGGCAGATTCTTTGTGGACAGAGAGTCTAAAATGTTTTGAATGTCCTCATAAGAAGAATAAGAGGAAATAGGTACAGAAAAATTTATCCAATTTTTTTAACAGGAAAGACGAAGATGGGCAAAGAAAAGGGAGCTGTGCAGTCTTGTTTAATAAAGATATTTAGGCATTTCCGATGAAGTGTTCTATGTATCAGAGAGCTTTTAATCACTTGCTGTGACAGTATACAAATCTTTCTAGGGTGGCTAGCCCCAATTAATCTGGGGCATTCTCACGTTTTCTGTTTCTGTAAGATTAGCCTCTTACCAGTTACTGTTGTTCTGCTGAATCAAACATTTTCATGTTCATTTGGTCTCTTTTTAGCATTCATCCAGATTATAATTACTTTGCCATTTTGTAAGGCATTTTATTTGCTAGGAAGAAATTCATTCAGTAATTAAGGTTTGCTTGGGACAAGCAGATGAGAGAACGCTTGGAAAACATATGGATTAAAGTGGTGGTTGCTGAATCATGTACCAGCATTTGTCTTTTTTAGTGACATTTATTTTAATAGGTCAGTGGGTGGGCCCAGTGCTTCCCTTGTATGATGTATTGCTTGATTCACCTGGAGTGAACGAACAGTTGTAAGCAGGAACTCGTTTCCCATTGGATAATGGTGTAGACACCAAGCTGAGTGCTGCAGTTGACATGCCTGAGGCGTGGGATACCATTCAGATGGACCTGGACAAGCTCAAGAAATGGGCTCATGTGAACCTCATGAGGTTCAACAAGGCCAAGTGCAAGGTCCTGCACCTGGGTCAGGACAACCCCTGGAATCAATACTGGCTGGGGGATGAAGGGATTGAGAGCAGCCCTGCGGAGGACTTGGGGGTGCTGGTGCATGAAAAGCTGGACATGAGCCGGCAATGTGCACTCACAGCCCACAAAGCCAACCGTATCCTGGGCTGCATCAAAAGAAGCGTGGCCAGCAGGTCGAGGGAGGTGACTCTGCCCCTCTGCTCTGCTCTGGTGAGACCCCACCTGGAGTGCTGCGTGCAGCTCTGGAGTCCTCAGCACAGGAAAGACATGGACCTGCTGGAGCAGGTCCAGAGGAGGGACACAAAAATGATCAGAGGCATGGAACACCTCTTCTATGAAGAAAGGCTGAGAGAGTTGGGGTTGTTCAGCCTGGAGAAGAGAAGGCTCCAGGGACACCTTATTGCGGCCTTCCAGTACTTAAAGGGAGCTTATAAGAAAGATGGGGACAGACTTTTTAGCAGGGTCTGTTGTGATAGGACAAGGGGTAATGGTTTTAAACTAAACGAGGGTAGATTTAGACTAGATATAAGGAAGAATTTTTTATGATGAGAATGGTGAAACACTGGCACAGGTTGCCCAGAGAGGTGGTAGATGCCCCATCCCTGGAAACATTCAAGGTCAGGTTGGACGGGGTCTGAGCAACCTGATCTAGTTGAAGATGTCCCTGCTTGTTGCAGGGGGGGTTGGACTAGATGACCTTTAAAGGTCCCTTCCAACCCAAACCATTCTATGATAATATGCCTAGTTTTCCCTCCCATTTAGTAATTAATTTCTACTAACTTCAAGTTTAATGACTGTATACAAAGCCTTGTAGTAATGCTGTGCATACTGGTAATTCTAGAACAAAATGAAATGGGCATACAGGGTCTGGAACAGCAGAAATGCTTACCTCCAAGTTGATGCTCAAATTTGGTACATGACCACTCTTCGTTCCTGTCAAGATTAAGTCTTTATTTCAGTGGGGGTTCCTGATTTTTGTTTGTGAGAGGCTGTTTAGTGAATAGTTCATATAACAAAGTGAAAAAACAGTTCACATAACGAACTTAAACACGGTGATATGTTCCTGTGGAATAATTATTTCTTGTAACAGCTAGGAAGAGCCAAAGTGCTTCTCCCATGTGGACATGTGTCTTATAACCATGGAATTTGCCAGTGTAGTCTCTCTTTAATAAGACAGTTGGAATAGATGGATCTAGATATTTTGTACATATAAAACGTATCTTTACATCCAGAATCTCTGTTTTGTTCTCTTGAATACTTTGACATTTCCAATAATTAATAGTGCAAGTTGTTCTAATGTTGAATGGAGCAGAATAGTAGCAAAGAGTAGATTCTTGTCTGGATTTTTTCAATCAAGTCCAAATTATGGAGCATTGACCTGCTTATTAGGGTCCAAGAATTGGGACTGGAGTATAGGAAGCTTTACTGAAGAAATAAGACTTCCCCAGTCCAGTTTTTGGGGGAATAGGGAAAAACACTGCTATTTCACTCTGTCAAAACCTTTTTTTGAATGAAATGACTACATCTGAAAATGTTGTTGTTTAATAAGCTGATTTCCTAAACCGCCAAGTAGTAAGTCTTACTTGATTGCCATGAAGAGTATTATGCATTACCTTTTCAAGCCTCTTGAGGGGAGCAGTGTCTGTAATCATATCCATATAAAGGAGGAATTAAGTTTGCATAAGAGTATTGGGGTTGGAAAGTAAAAAAAAAACGTGATATGGGGGCAGAAATTTAGACATCAAGAGAGGAACATTCAGAGCCTCACAGCCTTTTTTATCCTAGGCTTACAGAGGCCAAGTTATTGACCTAAATATGTTTCTTTGGAATGTTTTTTGTTCTGAATATCAATATTTCTGCTATAAGGAGACTGCAGTTATAATCAGTCTTGGATGGACCAATACTACATGTTAGACTTGGCCTCCTAGCATAGAGTTAGTACTGGAGATGACTGCTGGGACTTCAGGCAAGAATCAGGAAAATCTAGCCATTTTACCTGAGACTTGAAGAAGGAGATGTCCTTTTTGATCTAGGCCACATTGGTATGTTCTTGGTAATCCAAAATCTGGTTCTAGCTATGCTATGCTTTTTTTTTTTTTTTTTTTTTTTTTTTTTTACATTTTATTATTGTAGTTCGGTTTGGCAGCAGTAAAATTGACACAGATCTGATCAATCGAATAGAAAGAGCTACTGGGCAAAAACCTCACCGCCTTCTACGTAGAGGAATCTTTTTTTCTCACAGGTGAGTTTTTCTTGGTTTAAAATTCAAAAAGGTCCTATTAAGTAGACTTTCTGTGAACATTATTGGGAGAAACCTATGACTAGCAAAAGACCATGTTCTCCTATAACAAGGTAAACCAACTGTGTCATTTGAAATTAGCAACTACTGCAGATTTCCCCTGGCAAGATTTGAAACCCTTGGTTGCATCAGTTTCTGATATGTCCCCACTAATCCCAAATTGAAGAAATGTGCACAGAATCTTTGCTTTGTACAGGTTGCATTTTGACTCTCTGTTAGCAGCCAGACAAAGGTATTGGCCTAGCAAAGAACTCCAGGGCTTATATGGTGTCACTGCTGATTACAACAAGGGTTCACATGGCCTGTGGACCTATGCATCCATATTACATAAAAAAGGCTCAGGGAATAATCTTAAGCGCCAGCCTGCCAGTCTACATTGTTTAATTGTTAGCATGCATGGGTGTTTGGCCTATGGCAGCTAGCACGTTTCAAATGAGTGCCTGAGCATGATTCAGGGCATAACCTCCACCAGAGAGCATTCCAAGCTGGTTGTTTGAACCTATTTAGGAAATGATTCCCAGCTCTGTTTCACTAGGTCTTAGAAATTATTATCCAATTAAGTAATTTTAAAAGTTGCACTTTTTTAAAATTTTAATTATTTTTCTTTGAGGTTTTTGTTTTCATGGAGGCTGAAGGAGACAATACTTTTCTTAAATTAAAAAAATGAACAAACAAAACATTTTCATTTCTAGGACACTTAACATACTATATTTTATTTATAAATACATTTGGCTTTAAAAGCACTCAGATTTTGAATAGAAGCTTTTTGCTGTGGATGCTTCTTCCTAAAGAGTTGCATCATGTTTTCTCTGTTTTTTCTTTAGAGATATGGACCAAATCCTCGATGCTTATGAAAATAAGAAGTCCTTTTACCTTTATACAGGCAGAGGGCCGTCCTCTCAGGCAATGCATGTTGGTCATCTTATCCCATTTATATTCACAAAGTAAGTTATTTCTACCATTTGTATTAAAACATTTTTTTCTAAGGAAGTGTTGAACATGGTTTATGGAAGTGCCAAAATGATACATTGCAAGGAGTTGTGTTTAAGTGAGGTGAATATTAATGAATCTAAACAATGCAATCTTACCTTTTCACTAAAATTATCATAATCCCTGCATCACCATAAAGCCCTCTTCCTTGCACCCTTAGCCCTGTGGCACTCCTTAAAATTTTTGTTGTTCTTAAAAATGAGTTTGTGATGAGACTCAGTAACGTTACTCCATAATGCAGTGCCTGTGGCAGCAGGACGCAGAGACATTGGACTCAAATTGTTAAAAGTCTCTTTGAATTCTGTTTCCATTGCAAATGGTGACTGATATCATATATACAGGAAACAATAAGTGTGAGTCTTTTTTCCACGTAAATTGTCATTATAATCTGTATAAAATGCTTATTATGTTCACACACATAAACATAACTGCATATGCATACAAAGAAAAGAGAAGCAGACCTCTTTATATACTTTTGTTTAAATGTATAAAAATATTTTAACTGCATGACTTACATCTTCATTTTAACTTACTTAGCAGTAAAATCTTTCTGCTTTTATTAGGTGGCTGCAAGAAGTATTTGATGTTCCCTTAGTTATACAGTTAACCGATGATGAGAAATACCTTTGGAAGGACCTGACAACTGAGAAGGCATATGAGTATGCTAAAGAAAATGCAAAAGACATCATTGCATGTGGTTTTGACATCAATAAAACCTTTATATTTTCTGATTTAGACTACTTGGGGTAAGTATAAATTTCTTTAGGGCATTGTAATGAAAAAATGTGTCTGTATTTTCTCTCCAACTTCGACAGCCAGCAATGTTTTAATAAATGTATCTAAATTTGAAAGCTTCAAGACAAGCTTTACAACACTTAAAATAGAAACATATTAATTTTTCTGCTAACATTTTATATATATTCTATTGTCATTCTCCTGTATAACATATGAAAAAATACTTGTGTGTGCAATGCTTGAAGTTATATTATGAAAAATATATTAAACCAGCTAAATTTTAAAAATACCTAAACCACCAAGAAACCTCCAGATTTATTTGTTTAAGATAGTATCAAAATCTTTGAGATGTGTTTGCACTTTATCTGTGCTAACAAAAGGCATTTCAGCAACTTGTTGTGGTCAATTAATTTAATAATGCAACATGAAAGATTATTATTTGAACTTTGAATAAAGTTTAAAGAAGATTAAAGAAAAAGAAACTGCTGCTGGAACTGCCTTCTCAGAAGGAAGAATTTTTATGGCAGAGTTCAGGACTGAAGCTGTCGGCTTTTTTCTTCCATGTGGGGTGATGAGATTCCTTAAAGACTTGGATGAGAGAATATATGTTTTAGAGACAAACTGTATAATGTACAGCCCCCAGAATGTGGAGTCTACAAAGCAGTTTTTCCTTTCACTCTCCTGACTTTCTTGCCTTAGAAAAGTTGTGTTAACACAGATCTGCCCTGTGGCTGAATGAGGGCAGGTCAGAACTGCGCTTTCTTTTGCTTCAGCTCCTCAGCAGAAATAAAAAAGGAAGAAATTGCTAATCTATTTTTGATTTGGAAATGTTGCTGCTGTATTTGGTGACAGAGAAAGTCCAACCAGGGAACTGAGCTGTAGAAAATGAGAATTTGGAGGATTTGAGCTACTATTCCTTTGGTGAACTGCAGTGTCCTGTATGGGATACACACTGGGGATACCAAGCAGCAGAGAAGACATGATCTATTCAGGTTGCCTGAGTTCACAGGGAGGCGTCAGGATAAGTAAACTTCAGGCTCCATGAGACATTTTGGCACCATTTCCAAATCAAAATATTTCTGGGTTTAGACAGTTAATGACAAATGACAAAAAAATTTTACAGTAAATGTTGGGAGGAGGGAAGAATAAATTAAACTTTCAAGGCATAAAATTATTGTTTGTAAATAATTCTCTAATTATCATCTCAATGGGCCACAAAAAGTCCAAAACGGTGAGATTTAATCCTGCAGGTTTTTTGACAGTCTCAGCTTTTGGAGTGAAAGTTTCTACCTACAGTTTTCTGCTCTTACTTCTTGTTTTATTTTTCCACTTTCTTTCTCACAGGACAAGTACCGGATTCTACAAAAACATCGTCAGAGTTCAGAAGCATGTTACATTTAACCAAGTGAAAGGAATCTTTGGCTTTACAGACAGTGATTGCATTGGTAGGAAGTAATATGAGCTACTAGAAGCAATGCTTGCTTTCACTCTCTATGGCACTATTTAAGTAATAATTTAAAGAGATTAGTATCTGCCACTCATGAAACGATAGAAAAAGCAAGAAGATCCATGTTTCTAGGCTGATTCTAAAATTGTGGTTCCTTCAGTACAGAAAACACTGTACAGTGAAATTTCTAGCACGATATCTACCTATTTGGCCTTAGTAACAGCAAAGTACAAAACACCAACGTTGAAGTGCCCAGCATAGAGAACTATTCCTTTTTTTTTCTTTTTTCTTTTTTTTTAAGCTATAGTCAATTACACCTCCTAGAAATTTCTATACCAAATTTATATAGAAGCTTTTTGCTTCAGAAAAAGTTACATTAATACAAACACACACACATACACATATATGAAAAAAGTTAAGGAGCGCTCAAAAGCCTAATTATCAAGGTGTTGGGTAACTCTACCTTCCATTTACTTCAGTGTGATTGCAGGTTTCTGTCACATTGGCCAAAAAAAGATTCTGTGTCAAAAATGGCATTAAAACCTTGGTGTTCCGGAGCACTAACATAATTATTTGACCAGTAATTGGGCCAGTGACAGCTTTTCAGCCTTCAGTGTAGCCAAGGAACAGATTCCTACTTCTGTCTTAACAGTGCTCTAATAAAAGTTGGTGTTATGATAATTACTTCATTACTGCTTGGAAAAATCTGCTACTTGCTTTCTGTTCTGAGAGGATTTTGATCAGGGAAGCAGGTTGGTCGCTCTGTGATTAAGCACTGTATAAAAAAGAAAGCTAGACACATCTGAGATGCTTCACGAGTACAGCATGCATATAGCAATGATTCTAAGATCTTAGAGGGGAACTTGCCTGATAGCTCTATACTCATTCCCTCACAAAGAGAAAAAAATGAGCAGCTCAGAGTGATGATATAATCAATTGCATTTCTGAGAAGGGTAGATAGTTCAATGATGAAGGGAGTATGCGCTGATGAACCTTTTCTGGAACCTTTGTGATCACAGCCTGCCTTTTTTCATTAGTTTCTATGTTAGTTGGGGGTTTGTTGACATCATAGAAGGTAAAGATGAAAAAGTTTCCTCAGATAAGGCAACACTGCTTGTTAAAGATAGATGCTGGTCTTCAACTGAGTATCTGAATGATTCACTTGTGCATTTTACATATTTCAAAAAGTTCTATTTATCATTGCTTATATTGGCTTCTCAGCTTTTCCAAACATGTTTTTTTCTAGGAAAGATCAGCTTTCCTGCAATTCAAGCTGCTCCATCCTTCAGTTCATCATTTCCACAGATCTTCAATGGCAAGGAGAACATTCAGTGTCTTATCCCATGTGCTATTGATCAGGTAAGAAAATCACATTGTTTAATTTGGTTTTCATGGATTTGGTTTTGTAATGTACCATTCAAGCTTCGTGGTTGTATATTGAAACATCTGTAAAACATTCCTGCAAGCACCTTTCTGGGGCAGAAGCTGGAAGAGAGAAAGGGATTTTGTGCTGTGTCCTGACAAAGATGAAGGCTTAACCCAACAATCATGTATTCATGCGTTACTCATTCTTGCCAGTTTTGGATCTGTCTTGATCTCAACCCAGTTCACAGTGAGCTGACATCTATGAAAGCAAAGACAGTAAAATCTATGCAAAATTATACTGACATGGGGGTAGGAAGAAACTTTTGGCCATCTCCATGGTAACTAGGTCAAGATGTAATGAGCTTAACTTGCAGCACAAGAGATTTATGTTGAACCATAGGGAAAAAACCTTCTATCAGTAAGAATAAAGAAGCATTGAAATAGTTTGCCAGAAATGTTGCAGAACCTTAACAATTCAGATCTATAGAGAGGATGGAAGAACATCAGCTACAAATGACAGTGGTAGCGTCATTACTTTGAGTAAGTATTGTTTCTAGGAATCAAATCCTGTACTGTCTGAATCTTTGGCTGTTTTAGTCACAGGGACAGTCACTGGAGGATGATGTACTTACATTCATCAGCCACAATATTATGTAGTAATATTATTGCAGTTGGTTTAAGTCAAATCATCGGCACAGCACTGCCAGCTTGATCACAGTTTTAATTCAAATTCTGTGCTGGTGGTTAAATGCTTTGGGAGGAAGCTTGCATCTTAGTCTGCATCCATCTCCAGGTGTACTAAGCATAGTTTTCACAATTATTTGAATACATGCAAATCTTTGTAAATATGCCTATTAATTGAGGGAATTGGAGTGTACAGCAAAACTATGGAAATGAAAAAAAGGAATTTTCTTTGTTCTTCTGGATGAACTGGATTGGAAGTAGGTTCTAGAATGTTTTGTGGGGTTTGGGGTTTTTTTGAGACCACCTGTTAAGGGATGAACGAGTCAGCATTAATCAGCTTTTAAATCATATTTTTCAACTTATTCTTTGCTTTTATTGATGGTTGTTCTAGGATCCTTATTTTAGAATGACCCGAGATGTAGCACCTAGAATTGGACAGCCTAAACCGGCCTTAATGCACTCAGTCTTCTTCCCAGCTTTGCAAGGAGCACAGACAAAAATGAGTGCTAGTGACCCAAACTCCTCCATCTTCCTCACTGATACACCCAAACAAATAAAGACAAAGGTAAGGACCTGCAAAACTTGAGAGCGCAGAACTTTATAACAAAGAGGAGTGGTGGTCCTCACGGTTACAATGGCAATTTTTTAATGCTTGCTTTGAACATATCTGCATCTCTTTTCCCATACGCTTCATTGCAAAGCATCTTCAGGAATTGACCAAGTTATGCAAATTTACCTAGACTGTCAAATATAATCTTTTGCCTTGCCAACAAGTCTAACAGTACAAATACTAGTTAGAATAATGTACAAAATGTCATATTTGTTTATCTGATATCTGCAGAGCAGTGGTGCAAGAATAAGAGCTGTGGAGGCTCATACTCTAAAAATAAATATTATGTTGCCATAGTTTTGAAATCTGACAGTTCATGATGTAAACCAAATAAACAGCTCTTTCTCTTGCCTGCCTCTCCTTGCTGGGAGCACCAAGTATTGCACAATGACAGTTACAACACAGGTCAGACTTTTCCTGCTGCTTGGGGATCTGCTGCTGCCATACACTCCTCCCTCCAAATCACAATTAAACCTTATGTTGAATTTCACCTAAGTTTTAGAAGGGTCTTTTTCTCCTATCTGAGTATATTCCTAGTGCCCCTTCTAGCTCAGAGAAGAATCCCTCTTATCCAGTGTGAGATGATTTAGTTTAGCAAAAGTTCACTTGTGTTGTGGTATTTTAAAAAAATAAATAAAAATCAGTCTTTGGAAAAAGATTTATAGGTATGATAACCAGACATGAAATAACTATCCATCAAAACAAGAAAAAAAGATGTATATGTTGTTTCTGCTGGGTGGGCTTGGATTAATTCTCTAATGGTTAACAAACCCATGTATAGGTCAGGTTCTTCTGCAGTAATCTCATAATGATTCATTATCTTCTGTAGAAACTGATTAAACAGTACTGTTTTGAAGAATTGGAATTCTTCATGTGTTTGGATTATAATAATTCCAGTTTATATGCACAGTTACACAGTTGCTTTTTAAAAAAAGCCCATAATTTCAGAATAGAGGATACATGGTTAGTGGTAATGTTGGTAATATTCTTCCATTTTTTCCTGGCAAGTAGTTAGTAACCTGCAAAGAAACCCAAGATGCCTTATGTGCAGTTAGTAAGTCCTATTTCTGCTATCCTTAAACTAGTTGGAAAAATAACAAAATAATTCTAGCTACTTGGAATATAAAAGCTATAAAGAGAAAATTCTGAACATAATGTAAAGTACTGAGTAATGGAGGGCAAACTGATATTTATTTCAGCTTCTGAAGCCCATCAGAAAGAAGTCTTTATGGAACTAGAACTTGAGTGAAAGACCAAATATTGTTATGGCCAATAAATAAAAAATTAGAGTAGGAAAGGTGACTTCTGGTGATGGATGGATGTTAAAAAGAGAGTGCCACTGCTGCACAAAAAAAAAATTACCGCTTACAGCATTTTTCAGATTGCTAGTACGTTGCTAAGTAATGAGGTTCAAAACTTACAGGTAATAGAAGATGAAAAAATACTAGATATTGGGAAAGGCTGAGAAGCTTCTGGGAAATCTAAGGAGGTAAATGGCAACATTATAATAAACTAGTCTTATTTCACCTATCAGCACCAAATTACAGCTCAATTATTTGCTTGTTTTCCTAGAAACTGTTATTTAGATTCTAATTCAGGGAAAATATCAGTGCATCACTATAGATAAATCATTGAAACCCTCAGTCAATGAACAGGTGCCAGAATATGTAAAAAGTGAACTTGAGATTAATATAGGCAACATTTTGTGTAAAACAGTAATGTGTTTTCACCTGGCATGTTGTATTTAATCCCTCTCTTAGTAAGAAGGCAGACTGTAGAGAGGAGGGACATAGAAAAAATTTCATACAAAGACTTTCAAAATCTAGTAAGGAGACAGGTTAGGAGAAGTGCAAAACAATATGTAAAAACTTAGCTGCCTCAGTATCTGTAAAACTATTCAGGCTGTCCTACAATATAAGAATAGATGTAATGTGACAGATGGCAGTTTATTTTCTTTAGATATTTATCAGTGCATCATTTTTGTATGTAATTCGTTGCCACAAGACATCATCTGTAACATGGTGGTTAGAAAGATTCAAAAAAGCAGTAGACAGTCATACAGATGATAAAAATGTTCAGAAATTGTAAATATGTAACAGTTCCTAGGTACCAGAACTGAAAAAAAAAAAATCTACTTCATATGCATGTGTGTCTCTTGGCTGGTTGATGATGATATCTGAAAAGATACAAGAGCGAAATGAAAGCTCAGCTTGTGGTTGAGAAATACTTTTTTCTTCCTGGTAATTTATTTTCTTTTCATTTGTAGGAAGATTAGCATCCTCTGAGAGTTCTACACGTGTATAAATTTTTTCAAATTGGCCAGTGGTTTCTGAATTTACTGGGAATGGGATTAGCAGATAGATCTATTCACCAGTGGAGTTCATCTCCCCATAGGAAGCTATGCTTAAGAAGAGAGGGGGAGAGTCAGCAAGTATTCCATTTTTAGACTGAACAACAGAGCATTTGTCTAATTTTAGCCATTCTAGCCAGGGGTTTGTAATCCTTACCTTTGCCTTCTCTTGTTTTCCTTTTCCCTGAGAAAACGAGGAGACTAGGTTCTCTCTAGGATTTCTTCAAAAATTCTCCATGCTTTCTTCATGCTGGGTGAAAAACTGGATGGATGGATGAGCCCAAAGGGTTGTAGTGAATGGAGTTAAATCCAGTTGGCAGCGGGTCACAAGTGGTGTTCCCCAGGGCTCAGTATTGGGGCCGGTTATGTTTAATACCTTTATCAATGGTCTGGACGAGGGGATCGAGTGCACCCTCACCAAGTTTGAAGATGACACCAAGTTGGGCAGGAGCACTGATCTGCTCGAGGGTAGGAAGGCTCTACAGAGGGACCTGGACAGGCTGGATCGGTGGGCTGAGGACAGCGGTATGAGGTTCAGCAAGGCCAAGTGCCGGGTCCTGCACTTGGGTCACAACAACCCCATGCAGCGCTACAGGCTTGCGGAAGAATGGCTGGAAAGCTGCCCAGCAGAAAAGGACCTGGGGGTGCTGGTCGACAGCCAGCTGAATACAAGCCAGCAGTGTGCCCAGGTGGCCAAGAAGGCCAACAGCATCCTGGCCTGTATCAGAAATAGCATGACCAGCAGGAGCAGTGAGGTGATTGTTCCCCTGTACTCGGCACTGGTGAGGCCGCACCTGGAGTCCTGTGTTCAGTTTTGGGCCCCTCACTACAGGAAAGACATTGAGCTGCTGGAGCGTGTCCAGAGAAGGGCAACCAAGCTGGTGAGGGGCCTTGAGCACAAGTCTTATGAGGAGCGGCTGAGGGAGCTGGGGCTGTTTAGTCTGGAGAAGAGGAGGCTGAGGAGAGACCTTATCGCTCTCTACAACTGCGTGAAAGGGGGTTCTAGTGAGGGGGGTGTTGGTCTCTTCTGTCAGGTGGCTGGAGACAGGACGAGAGGAAATGGCCTCAAGTTGCGGCAAGGGAGGTTTAGGTTGGATATTAGGAAAAATTTCTTTACTGAAAGGGTTGTCAGACATTGGAACAGGCTGCCCAGGGAAGTCGTTGAGTCACCATCCCTGGAGGTATTCAAAAAGCGTGTGGACGGGGTTTAGTGGGCGTGGATGATGGTTGGACTCGATGATCTTGAAGGTCTTTTCCAACCTAAAAGATTCTATGATTCATCTCCTTCAAAATTAATTTCTTGTTGAAGTGAATATCTTATTTTTTCTTACATAAAGTACATTTCCTGTAAGCACAAATTCTATCCAACAGGCAACTGCTTCAGCAAAAGGGACATAAAACCTTTTTGACTGAATCTTGGGTGGATTACTTTTCATTTTTGCTTTATTTTTGGTCCGGTTATTCTGTCTGGGGTGTATGTTTATAGCCATTTTTCCCTGCTAGCTTCTGATGACCTCCTTTTGCCTCCCAGCTTCAGTCCTGAGGCTCTACATTAACTTGCCCCACTCACCCTTCAGCTAGTCCTTAGTATAGAATTTGGAGGATCTTGATACACCTCTGTTTACAATATAGTAATCCAGAATTTAGTAGAAATTATATCATAAAATCATTATGCTGTTTCAGATCAACAAGCATGCCTTCTCAGGAGGCAGAGATACTATTGAAGAACACAGGAAGTATGGAGGTAACTGTGATGTTGATGTATCTTTTATGTACCTGACTTTCTTCCTAGAAGATGATGACAGGCTTGAACAACTGAAGCAGGTAAGTAGCCAAGTTGAAGATAATAATATTCATTCCTTATTGTGAGAACAAAGCTGTAACTAAGTCCTCCAATGAACCTTCTCCAGGAAGGTAATTGTGGTGTTATTTTTGCACTCTCCATCCCTTGCAAGTTTCAATATTAAGACCTCTCTATTTGTTTGCAATATTCTTCTTTCTCCCAGGTCAATCTAGCTCTTCTTCTTCAAAAAAAAAAATCCCTATTATTTTCATAAGGATCTCCGACACCGAGTAGGACAGTATCTCCCCTACCCTTCAAATGAGGCCACCTTAGTGTTAATGTTGTTTTAACTGTGTAATACACTCTGCCTGTTCATAATGTGTAAGGTACCTAAATACTCTGCAAAATTACAAAGGCTCATGTCTAAAGCTTGCTGGTTTTTTGTGGTTTCTTATCACAAGAAATGTAATAGCTATGAGGAATTGATTCACTGATCACAAGCAAAAACTGCTTCATGTAAGTTGCATTTTCCTTAAACCTATCTGGCTGACTTCTGTCCCTGGGGCAGTAGCAAGACATTTCACTTCCTTCAGCTCTATGATCATTATCAATACTAAGCAGTATGCGTTCACTGGAAGGTTGATAGTACCCATGTCACATCGATTTATCAGCTTTCTCCTACTGGGAACAGCTGCAAGAACATCAAGAGCTGCAGTTTCTTCTCCAACCCTCTACTCTTTCCCACACAAGAGCAGAGTTCAATAGCTATTAATTCCCACACAAACTGTTGTAAATTCTTTACGGAAATCTGGAGCACATTTGACATATTGAGCAGTTTTCCATTAGTCTCCAACCACTGCAACAATACCAGCATAACTCTGCTACAGAGCTCAAATCCTAGACCACAGCCAGCAGCTTGGTGCAGTGCTGCCTCAGAACCAGATTAGAGAACATGAAGTCGCTGCTTATAGCGGCATTAGTGGAGCTGTTTCAGTTATGGTGCCAGAAGGAGAAACTTTTAGAAGTCGATACTCAAGAGAAGGCATTATCAGTGTTTTTATAATAAACAAACAGACAAACAAACAAAATTATCCCCCAAAAACCACCACTGAAATTACAACAATTCAGTTTATTCTTGTTAGTGTGTTTTGCTGTTGCTGAGTGAGCATCAGTAACAGTTGCACCTTGAATTGGTGTTATGAATGACTTGATGACAAGGGGAGGTAAGATTATCACATTTATTGCTATTTCAATCAGTAACAGTTGCACCTTGAATTGGTGTTATGAATGACTTGATGACAAGGGGAGGTAAGATTATCACGTTTATTGCTATTTCAAATCATAGTTGAATGGTCCCACCTATGGTTTCTAACCAGGGCTGAACCAGTCAGGTGTTAGCCTGTGCTTCTAGCTAAAGCATTTTCAGTATCAGAGCAATCGAACAGATTACCAACTGTGAATATGACTACTAGTGTGAACATAGATTCTGACTGTCCTTGCTATAAAAAGGATACTTTAATCACATCTAATCTCTTACACAAATGCAATGAGAGAAAGATATGAGAATTTGTACCTCTTACTGCAAAAAACAGCTTAGGGTGACTGTTTATTTGAACTGGGATTCTGGGGACAATAATATGAAGTTTCCTGCAAATAATTACAGGATTTCTTAGTTAAATTCTTGAGAATGTAGCTTATTCAGTCCATATAACTTGTCACATATGAAATTGCCCAGCTGCCTTAATCTTTTAAAAGGCAACAAGCAATTTTGCAAGTTACGTTTTCAGAGTGATACCACATGATGTTCTAAGGCATGTGCTTATTTTTAAGACATCCAAATCTGTATTTGCTAGGGCCAGGCTTTTATAGAAATATATGTCACTGAGTCTTTTTCCATATAGCACCGTTTTTAGCAATCAACATTTTCTTGACAGGCATACACAAGCGGGGAATTGCTCACGGGGGAGCTGAAGAAGGTTCTTATTGAAACATTGCAGCCCTTGATAGCAGCTCATCAAGAGAGACGGAAGCAGGTCACAGATGAAATGGTGAAGCAATTCATGACTCCACGGAAGCTAGCTTTTGAATTTTGAAGAAATGCCTATGTAACTTACTACTGGATAAACCAAAACTGAGTAATTGTTGTCTTCTGTTGTATGTCATCACTCCCTGGTTATATACAGCCTGCAATCGGTGCTTTATAAATACAGCTTTTAATGAGTTAATTCCAATGAACATCAGAGTACAGGAAAAGTTTAAAACAGGACTCGCATCTATTTAAAATCAGAATATGCAAGACAGAATTGCCCAATCTTGCAGAAAAGCATGTCTGTCAGCACAACACTATTTGGTTGTATTTCATGTTGAAAATATAAATAAAACTTCCATTATGATGATAAAGCCTAACTTGTAAATTGTTTTAGATATGTTGGTAAGAGGTCATATCTCAAAATAATAACTAGTAGCTCCATTTTCTTTTGTCCTGTGTACCTTGGTTTACTAGACTGCATACCCTTTTGGGCTACTGGGAACATGCTGCACACAAAAAGATAGTGAATGTTACAAAGTAGATTACACAGTGACTTAGGCCTGGGATCAATACAGAAAAAATGGAGATCTGTGACAAACACAGGAGAAAGAATATCAGGCTGGTTTTGCTACCGTCTTCCTCTTTGACCTGGGGCAAATCACAGAAAACTCACTGTACTTTTCTTTCTGCAGCTACTTAACTGGTCTGACTGTGTCTGGAGGGAGGAGGTTATCACAAGGTTATAAAGTTCCTTCATATGCTCAGGTGGAAGATAGTATAGAATGCAAATTTTAGTTTCTAGTTATAAAAAAATACCAAGTGTTAAATCATGCTGTGAAAATGAAGTTGCTGCTGGTCACAGGGATACTTGTAGTACTGTCTGTTCTGTTTTACTGCGCCAAGTCATTTAAACTAGGGGTACTTATTTTAAGATGTATTCCAGTGAGAAAATACACTTTGTTAAAATACCTCATGTAATATTTAATTATCTCCCTTTTTAAAAAGAACTTCAATGTCTTTGCTATGATTTATGGAAGAAAAATTCAAGTTATTAGCTAATTTGTTTTAATATGTACAGTGCTGAATCCAAACTGTTAGATCTGCCTTGTATTTATATAGAATAGAAAGTTACTAGCCCAGACATAGTCTTATCTAAATCAAATAAAAATACCTTTGATAACACAGGTGGGTATTGATGTGTGGTATTTGCAAATCATTTAAAAATATAAGGAAGGCACTTGAATGAGGTGTGAAAGATTTAAACTTTAACAGGTTCTGTACTGTGGGGCCTAGTGGACATATATCAATTGTAGCATTCTTTTTTAAAAAAGAAAAAAACCTAAAATTAAAAAACAAAAAAGCATACTTCTAATTTGACTGTAAACCTTTGAAGTCAGCTGATTACACTTGGGTTGAGGGAGAAGGTTCAAGGGTGAGACTCCTCACTGACTTCAGTCAACCTTGGATCAGCCTGTTACTAGATGAGAACGTTCTGGGCTATTTGTGCTGCCTGAAGCTGGTGCCGCTGCCTTCCCACTGGTAGTGGTTCTGTAGCAGCATACGTGTCCTCTCCAGCAATGGCCTTGCATTTCTGAGATGGAAATGCCAGTGTGCCAAGTTGTATAGGAAGAGCCCCTGTTAGTTTGTGTTTGTGCAAGGTACCAAGGAAAGACTGGAATGCAAGGCAAGTTTAGTCCTATTGCATGCGTTTCAAACTTGTACTGAAAATAGCAATGCTAAGCTTTTGTCTTTTTCTTTACAGTTTACGTGAGCTGGCATCACTAATCTAATGCCATTGACTTTAATGTATTAAAGTAAATGTTTACCAGCGACTGTCTCTCTATAACCCACAGACGTAGTATCTCAGTGCTAGCAAGTGTTTAACAATCAGTAGAAAAGCTTTTTTTTTTTTTTTTTAAGTGGTGGAGCAATTCTTAGGAAAAAAAAAGCTTCTTAAATCCAGTAGTAAAGAAACTAATTCTTGGTTACTTTAGATTTTAACGATGACCTTCCTGTTTTTGCAGTCTACTCTTTGTCATCTTTAAGCTATACATAAAAGATAAGACTTAAATTGACTTTTAAAGAGCTTTTACAAACTCATAATGCAAATTTCTTCTTTAAAATATTATATGCAGATTTGTCCTGCAAGATTTATTTCATTAAGGATTAATTTAGTTATTCAGGAAAGGGAAATATGCTGTAGGAGAAATAGTAGTGTGTTCTATTCTAACTAAGCATATGGATTAATTTAATAACACAATAATTAAAATCTGTTTTGAAAGTTCTAGAAAGGAAAGTGATAGCAAAATTATTTAGTATTTGTTTACTGAGCAAGCACCTTGTTCAAGTACTCTGATGAATTCTTACAAACATGTTTCTCAAATGACACCGTTTCTCAGAGGAGTCTTGGCAAATTCCTAAATCTGTTGTAATTACAATTCGTGTCCCAGAGGTATTTAAAAGTCAAGACAAGGCAGTCTTCAAAAGCATGCATGAAATGTCTAAGAATGTTATCAGGCAATGTTCATTACATTTTCCTCAATTTGCTCATATTTTGTTCATCTCACTGTAATAAAAATGTAGATAAAAGTCCGTATCAAACTTCTTTGATTTTACTCTTTCCTTTTTTTTTTTAATTTTTAAAAGGCTTAATTTACACTTACTCTATTTTTGATGTCTCTTCCTACCCTTTTAGGTGTTGATTTAGTCATCTGATGGATCTGGTCCTTGTTTTGATGTCCAGTGCCTTTCAAGTAGTGAAATAGGCTGCCTTATAACCCCCTCTATCCGGTCCTACCACGTGGACTTCAGATTGCTCCCAGAGAAAGCTAATAAGGGTCAGTTGTCCAAAGATTAACTGGTCACAAGCAAGACTGGATATTGCACTTCCCTGTGTACAGCAGCCAGCTCAGAAAGAGGGAAAGGTCGATGTGACCCATTTACAATAACGCTTCAGTAGGTTTGGCGTAAAGACTGGTACTTAAGTGGAAACATGATACTCCACAATGGCTGTTGTCTGAAAAGCACAGATTCTGAATAGCTTCACATGGCTCTTCCACAGTCACCAAGTGACTCTTGTCAAGTCACCATGAAATGGCATGCTGCAACCTAATTGGATATTCATAAACATTGTCAGAGAAAACCGGTATTATCAGCAATGTGAAAACATGAAGCAGAATGTGCCTTCCAAAGAAAATTTTCTTTTTTTCAAGGCCACCAACTTTGTTACTGAAAGAAGTCATCTGTACAACAAGCTGCAGTCCCTGTAGCAGCGTAAACCCAATATCAGTACAGCAAATGTGGTGTCTTCATTCTGTTAGCTAATTTATCAAATTAAATAGTTGGCCTTCAGCTAGCTGATTTATCAGATTAAGTAGTTCTGTGAGTAGCTGAAGGTCAAGGTAATACAAAGAAATCAGAAAATAAAGCAGTCATGTTCTAAAATCCTGAAGCCAAACACTCAGTTTGGTGTGTATGTAGTGAAGTACATGATATGTACGATGTGTCATGTCATTAAACAAAAATTGGTTCATATTTATGTGCCTGTGTTTACAGTACTTACATAGTCAATTCCTGTTCCTGTTGGTAGTTTGTATCAGTGCGAATTAGCTGTGAGTTCTTGCTCTAAGGCAGGTTGTCGTACGCTGTGTATATTTTTTTCCAGTAAAGGCCTGTGAACAGGATGGATTGCAAAGCAGTTACCTTCCTGAAATAAGCTGCCTGAAGATGCAACTTGGTCTCTTGTGTGGCATTTGTTCAGGCCACATGAGAACCTGCTTTTATATGGTGCTGAACACCCTGAGGCTTACAGTTTTCAGCCCCTCACACTGGCTTCCACAGTTGTCCCACTCATTTTTACAATTCATCTGTAATTCCTATTTCTTGAAACCAGCTGTATTTCAGTTACATCCACAGGAGGAGACATTTGTAGTCATCTGAACGCATGAGCCTATTAGGAATGCTGAGCTACTTTATTTTCAAACCTTGGGCTGACCGTGGATGGTATCAACACTGCCTAACAATAAATGGTTGGTTGTTTAGTCTGATTTGCGGGCAGTTTCTTACTGTCTCTGTTCAGAGGAGGTAATGTCTGAGAACAAGGTCAGCTGAGAATAATACAGCATGAAGGAGTTTGATTCCAGAAAACATCCAGGCAGAGCTGGGATAAATCACTACTGGGATGGGACAGCACTCAGTCAAATGGATCCCTTGTAGAAAGAGGTGAGGGTAGTAGACTCTTAAGAGCCATCTTAAGAGGAATTCCAAATCTTGAGGACTTACTTAAATCTTCTGTTGTAAGGACTTTCTGACTAAAGGAAGTTTGGTGCTGATGGCCCAAGATGTAACTGGGGGTGGTAGGTTGCTGAGGCCATAAGCGCTTTGGGTGAGAATCCGGTTCAGTGTTGGGTCTTTCATTTCACACCCCTCTAAGGTGACATACTCTGCACCTGCCTGGTCTTTTAACCCAGCTCTTGCATCAGCTGCAAGAGCTGCTTAGAATCTTGAGAGAAGAATTATGATTTTTGTTTGATAGCATGGCTGTGAACATGTTTAAAAAAAACAGTTGAAGGCTTAGATTTCCAGAGGACAGTTCTGGAGCTTTTTACTGGTCTCTGTCTGGAGTGGAAGAAGTCCCCTTTATTCTTTTCTAGTAGCACCTGAAATTTTTTAACTTGTCATTCTAGTACAAGATCCTTTTTTCTATGTCCAGGGTAGCTGACAAGTCCTGTCTGCTGCAAAATTACTGTCAGTGTAGTCAAAGCCATGCTATCAACTGGTAAAAGTGGCTGTGGACCAGAAGGGCATAAACCCTACTTTAAAAAATGTAGTCTTCCTCTTTCCCTCCAAAAACGCACTTTCAGCAGAATCTGACGGGCTGGATGCAGTCTGCTCCAGATGTCATCATCCAGGGATTAAAACAGAGACAGAAGACAAATACGCCGCTCCTGAGGTGGGATGAGCAAATTTAAAAGTATTTCTGGGCTTAGGGGTTTTCCTTCAGAAGCAATAGTGTGGGTGTTGTTTTTTTTCAACTGACATGTTGATGAAACTTTACCATTGTGAAAAAGAAATAATTGTTAGGAAAGTGAGAAATTCTTTCAAAATGTACCTTTGACAATAAAACATTTGGCTGCTCCTAACAGCGTAGTTTAAAGGGAGAAGAGTATACACTTTTAAAAAGCTGTAAATCTTTATTATACTCTACAACTTTGCAATTCTCCTTTAACTTGCCTGATCCGCGCCCCTCCCTTCCCCCCCCCCTCCCGCCAGTGCACAGATTTTATGGCAGCCTTTCATTTGAGAAGCAAAGAGGGTTTGCATCTATTTCTACCCTCATTCCAGGATGAGAACAGATTGCCTGCCAAGCTGTGCCAAGCTCCGGAGAGCTGCGGTGCGGTCAGCCTCCAGCAAGGGACTGATGCTGTAGAGCTCAGAGCTGCACAGGGAGAAAATCACATGGTTTACAGGAATCTCTGCCTGGTTTCACTTTCAGTGAGGCCATTAGCACGATTATATAAACAGACCATGTCTGCCACTTATTAAATAAGGACAGGAAAAGCTGCTACCAAAGGGATATAATTGTAGACTACTTTGGGAAAATTACAGCAGGGAAGGAAAAGTTGCAGCCTGAAGCACAAATATGTAAGTTACTCAGTGAATGCAATACGAGCATTACATGTAAAGAGCACACACTGGATAGTGTTAGATCTTACACAAACTCCCCCCCAGCTCTTGCCTTCATTGTGAAGATCGCTTTCTGTGCCAGTAGAAAACAAAATGAATCCTTTACCAAAATCTCCAATCAGACTAGCAGCTTTTTAGAACATAATTATTTGCAAATGTTTCAAGGGCCTAAGCAGTGGCTACAGTCTAAATACATTAACGAGATAAAAGGGAGTTGTATGTAAGTCCAAGACTCCCTGATGAGTTTGTAATCCTATAAGAATAAAACAAAGCTGTCAGTCATCCAGCTTTGTGCTGAAATGTCCATGCTTCTTACTCTGTCCATCAAAGGAGTGTTCAGCAGTTGTTTGTGGATGTTGTGTTACAAAAAACCAAACTAAACAAAATACGCCTCTGAACAGAATGGCACAAGCTATTTTTTGTTTGTATAACAATCTGTAAATCTCAGTACAGCTTCATACGTTACAAACACCACCATGTTCACAGGAAAGGCACGAATGCAGTTTAAACCCAGTCCTTTGAAAAGCACTTTTGCACCCTCCTTTCTCACACTTTCCCTAGCACAGTGGACAAGGCCTTTGTACTTGTGCTGGTCTGATTCATCTGTTTGCATCCGTGATTTGATGACATCCATGGGAGTAGCTAATCCCCAGGCCAGGACTCCAGCGAAACCACCAGAAAGCAGCACAACGAGGAAACCTGCAGGAGAGAGTGAAGGGAGGAGCAGTTAACCTGAGCCTTGCACTCATACAGCCACAAGCATCTCCGATTTCTCAGCTAACGTTGTTAACTTCCATGTTTTTCAGCAGTTATTTTGTCCAGCTCTTGCAGTTGTATGTTTCCAGTGATCTCACACAAACTGTGTGGCCTCTCAGTTTCACAGCATACTCAATTTTTGAATACATGAGACTGGCTCGTGGAGGGACAGCATCTATTTTAACACCGCACAAACTAGATGTGATGCATCCTGAGAGCACTCATACCCTACTTATCTTTGCAATTCTCAGCAAGATGCTCTTTGCTGAATGTCATCTCTCTGACCTTTTCTTGAAGTGAATAGTTGGTTTTGGGAGCCAAATCATAACCAGGAAACTTCAGGGTCTTTACATTCTGCACCTGGACTTTATTTTCAAGCTCTGGACTGACCCTGATCTGTGCTCCATGATGGCTCCTGGGAGGTTTGTCCATGTTGCATTTCTAGCTACATACCCTATTTCTGCATGAAGAGGAATTCATACCCACATACTAGGCACCAGAGCATGCCGTAAACACCCCTCGCACAGGGAGAGGTGTAGCTGCTGAGGGACAAGGTCGTGCTGACGAAGCCCTCGCACACAGGCTGTTGACACCCGCGCTGGGAGGGCACAAATGGCCCCGTGGTGCCAGGAAGGAAACAACCCCACGCGAGGACTGAATCTGGGTGAGGTTTTATAGGTACTGGGCGATGTTTGCTGAGAGCCTGATTTCCCTCTTAGCGTAGTGCTAAACAAGCTGGTTTTGCAGGTAATGTCAGATGCTTCCCAATACCTACCTGGTTTATTTTTCCCAGCTGGTGTGAGCCAGTCACACAGAGCAGAATAGGTAAGGAAATATATTGCAGAAGAAGAGCAATCTCTGCAAAGTAATGCAGAGCAGCCCTTGTAGAGACCCCCAAAACCTTCTTCTCTGGCGATCACCTTCAGACAGTGCAGAGACCCTCGGTACTTTGGCTTGGAAACAGGCTGGGGAGATGCGACGGAAGGATGTGGGTTCCTCTGAGTCTGCATGCGAACCTTAGCCACTTCACTAGGGGTCATCAGCACAACCTGTAACGTCAGAGGATGGTATTTTAACCCTTCATATTTAAACAGTGTTTTGATCCCTCTCCTGCAAATTCCTTGTCTCCCACCTCTTCAGGCAACAATATTATCTAAAACCAGCAAGTTCCAGCCTCTTCCCCTCTGTCTGTGCTAAATCCCACCCAGCAGCAGCAGGACACACGTGCAAGCTGCCCTGTGCAGAATGGAAGTCAAGGCAGAAATCAACAGAGGATATGAAATAGCTGTAACAACTTGATAAACTAGATGGGCATGAAAGGGGGATGTCCTCAGCTATAGGGTAGCATACATCAGGGCTCTTGTATGTATCTGTATTTGGAACCAAGGCCATAAAGACTTTAAAAAAACTAGCCTGTGTTAAGTAGAGTCGTTGCCTGCTAGGGAACACCTAGAAACCCGACCATCTGGACTGCTCTGTAAGAGGATTTGCTGTGACCGGGCATGCATTTCTGGCCAGCACGCCATCGGGGTGCCAGGGTGAGCTCCGCCGCATTCACAGCTCCTGCAGACGCTCACAGAAATCCATCTGCTTATGGGAAACTGCTCCTGGATTCAGCCTCACCTCCCTGCCCTGGGATCATGCGTGTTTGCCAGGCAGCATCACTTCTCAGTGATGTGCCATTGAGTTTTGCATCCTGACAAGGCAATGCTGTCTACTGCCCGTTTTTACAGCGATACTGTACCGGGCTTGTGCAGCCACTGTCAAAACACCGGCCTGTGCTTTAACATGCTGAGTTACATCTTTCTTACATAAACATACCGTCAGAGTCACTTGGAAAGTTTGCTGCCCAGGGTGTTTTTCTTCCTTTTTGTGCGTTTGCTGCCAAGGTCCATGTCATTCTTAAGAACGTGTTCTTAAGTGTTTTGGCACTCTAAACCAAATCCGGCATGAGCTGCCCAGCAGGACTCGGCCACGGCACGGGGCCGGCCAGCGAGGGGCCAGCGTGGGCAGAGCGTGACCCCCTGCGCAAACAAACCCACTGGGCTTGTTGCAGGCTCCCCTGTGGCCTCCTGGACAGAAAACATTCACTGCTTTTCCAGCCTCCTATGTTTGTGAACAAGATCTCTTGTTTTGCTTTCCCTTTCGGCTGTTTACCTACCCGGACAGCACCGGCAGCACCTCCGGCAAGAGAAACATCCAGCTTGGATGGCTTCGCATCTGCAGCCCCGTATCGCAGCTTGCAGATGGTACAAAGGAAGTTTTTGTAAGTGCCAAATGAAACAGAAGAAATCACCGATACTGTGAAAACTGATGCAGACACACCTTTGTAAAATCCCCAAACCTAGTTGGAAACAGGAAAAAGAACACTTTTAAGAGAGAATGGCATGGGAAAGCATCTGCCCAAAAACCCTGGCCATACATTGCTGAGCCAAAACTTACTCCCATCTTACAGCTCATCGGCAAAGCTAAATTTCATCCTGACCCTTCTCCCAACAAATGGTTGTACGTAACTGCTGCCTGTCCTCCCCAAACTGACAGAGGAAGCTCTGCTTCTCTGAAACAAGTCATCCGTACCTGGTATCAGCAATTCTGATGAGAGGTACTTACTTTTTCTGTCCTGTATGTTTCCTGAATGCAGTGCCAAATCCCATTGTAATGCCTCTCAGTCTGAATTCTCACCTAGGAATACAGGGGCAACTTTGAAATGCAGATATCAGATTTTAAAAAAAATTTTAAAAATCAACAAATGCCATAGCAGCAAACCAGATAATTAGCCATTAAATAGCATCACCAAACAATTTACTTTTTTTTTTTAAAAAGAGAAAAACAACGCAGCCAAATAAAGTGAAATATATTGATGTAACAAAGATGAAAGCATTGCCATGGGACTAGTTTTCTAAAAGGGAGGAGGAAAGCAAAAGGGCCTGTTTGTTTTCAGTCCGTAGTCAAGAAATAAAGGTCCAACAGGTAGGTACCTTCACTGTGTCCAGCGGATAACCCACTGCTGTGCTTAGACCACCTGAAACAGAGAGTGTATTGGAGATGGTTAACAATGCACGTCACAACAGACCATTTTCCCCCATGGCAGGAAGGCATTAGGGGAACAGCAGAAAAATGCAGCTTCGGAGTGCTGCCGTGCTTGGCACCAGCCCTCTCTTGAGCTCCAGAGACAATGTTTGAGCCAAGAATAACAGAGCAAAATGCACAGACTTCTCTGTGTGACCAAGGCACACTCAGAGGAGGAATCTGAGCATCACAGGAAGCTTATCAGGAGGGATAACACCACGGTGCAAACTGAGACTGGGGGAAACACAGAAAGCAATGCTGCAAGGTTAGAGAGATGACTTGTATGATATTGGACTGTTTCTGTTCCCCCTCTCAGCTTAGACGGTAAAGCATCTTTGGACTATGACCAAGCACCCTCGCGTGAAGTGCAAAGCATCCCCACTCACACGAGGGGGTCTCTGGAGCAATTTTGGTTCTCCACACTTGACTTGGAAATATTAAGGAATAAAAGCAGCAGTCATGAAGACGTCTATAAAAGACGGGTGGTCCTCAGCATTACAGGTTCTCAGCAATCTGTCTTCCTTCTTGAAGGCAGGAGAGGTCCTGCTGCTGCCTCCTGCACACCAGGGACTGGACACGTGCTGCACCTTACAGAGCACATCTAACACCCTGGGTGAGGAATTTGTTGGGCATTAGGGTCCGTGGCACCATGCTGGACTCAGCCTCTGAAGCGCATCTCCTACGTGCACCGAACGCTGCTGCAAAGGCAGAGCCAGAAGCAAAAGCAAAGGTTGCTCGGAGCCCTGGCAGGCCGGTGCGACGCCGCGGCGCAGCACAACCGGCACGCTGCTCTGCGGTGAGACCACCCGCCCTCCGCCGCTCGGGGCTCAGCAGGATTAAGGGGCAGCGAGGGATTAGTGCCAGGCGTGCGCCAAGCCGGCGTGCTCAGCAGCACGCCCCGCGCACCAGCTCACCGCGACTCCCTGCCTGCGGCAGTGACGGCACGTCCAGCGTGCTGGGGAGCTTGTCAATCCTCTATCGACACCCAGGCTCATTGTGAGACCTTCAAACAGCCACTGGAGTCAGAAATGCAGTAATCCTGCGAGACAAAGTTACTGCCTTAATGGCAGATAAGGAGAGCAAAAGAGCTCCAACATGGACTTCTCCCGGTGGCAGTAACAAATAGATCACCCGCCGTCCCTGCCCTTTTACCTCGCTGCGTTTCTCAGCTCTGATCTAAATGCATCTGTTGGCAGATACAACACGATAAAAGCGCTGACCAGCTAACTCCCTCCCAGTACATCAACTGCCAAGTCATCTGAGAGGAAACCAGGCTGGGGGACGATGGAGCTGTAGCCATGTGAGTTATTTAGACAGAGATCAAGTTCAGAAAAGTGCTGTATGAGCCCTTCAGGGGGCCAGGCAGTCATAGATACAGTGCATGTCTGGTGGCTCACAGGTTGGAAATGGCCTCTCATTGAGTCCTTCTTTAAAAAAAATAAAACCCAAGATGATACTTAAAAATGTATTAGTTGCTGTGGGCATTTCACTAGGCATGTTCACCTGTGATTACACGTCTGCTTGGGAGCTCTGGAAAGCTCTACGGCATTTTGGAAAAAAGCAGCAGCTGCTGGTGTGAGTCACTGGGAGACAATCCCAAAGTGCCTTACTCTGAAGAAAACAACCAACAGCATCTTGCTTGCAGAAAAATGAGGTTTGTTCTTCAAAAAGCTCTATCAAATCTGCCACCAGATAACTAGCAATGAAAATGAAAAATGGGCCAAGAAGCCACCTTCTGTATTTCGAAACCAAAATGAGATCAGGCTGGAAGTGAGACAGCGAGGGGGAAAACACAAGCAGAGTAATATGGCTTGAAGGAGCAATGCCTCTGGTCCGAGCAGAGTGACAATGCACAGAGTCACCCGGGGCCACCTACACTGTGGCAGATTCCCAGCCGTTGGCCAGAGGCAGACTGCAAACACGAACCCCGCCAGCCAGGGAAGAGCAGCACATAAGTCAATGTCAGCATGACAGTGCTGACCTCAGAGGTGCAGTCCCCTGGCCCAAGCGCCCTGTTCCAGGCGGGAGGATTTGGCATCGCATGGGTTTCAGACTTCCTGAACCTTAGATTAAGCAGCCATGGGCTGACCAGACGCCAGCGATGCAGGGGCACCGTGTGCCTTGCACAGCTAAGCCCTTTGCTTGCTCCACCAGCTCAGGAAGGTAGGAGCCTTGGCTCATGCACATCAGGTACCAAGGCTGATTTGGGTCAGTGTTTGACAAGAAGTGTCCTCCCTTCTGGAGAAATTGCCCTGTTCACACATTAAGATGCAGAGACAGCAGCAACATAAACAAAATAAAGCAGGTTTGCCCCAAACCAGCCTGTTTCCCATTGCTTCTCAGTCCCAAGGGCTCCCACTCAGCTTGGTTCCAGCAAGGACCAAACATCTCCACTTGGGAGGAGACCATAAAGGTAAATTTTTCACTGCTCCCTCCAAAGTGGAGATGCAAGCCCCCCAAATCTCCAAACAACCACAGCCTGCCATGAACTGCGCTCCTTAAAAGCCAAATCACTCCGAGCAGTTAAGTTGTCAGAGCTGAAGAGCTCAGCCAAGTCCATCGAAGGCTGAGGAAGAAGGGCTTTGCACAACGTCATGCGATATAAATAGCCTGGGACAAAGATAGCATGACCCACACATGCCCTGTTTGCACAGCAGAATCGAACAAGGCCAGCAATGCATAGCATGCATACGGGAGTTGGTTCCTGTGGGACTGCCTCCCAGTAACACTGTAGCAGCTGTGGCAAAAACAAATAGCAAAATCAGGTGAATAGTCTTTGTTGGGTTTAGTGAGCCATTTTTTTATGCCTACTTTATCTGATATGTTCTCAGGTATTGTTCAGAGGTTGCAGCATCCCACACACATATCGCGCAGGGACAAAACTGGGTTACGCACAGTCTCTTCATGAGTCAGGCCACTTCGACCAGGCAATTCAAATGAGCAGAGATCCTGGCAGGGTGGCCACCACAACAGCAATCAGCAGAGAGCAAGCAGCAGCCCTACGGAGCCCACCAGGCTGCAACAGCTCTGAGCTGTTGGCAACCCCCTGGCTGAGAAACCCAGGGAGAAGCAGGCGTCATGGTCCATATGCTGGATGGGTAGACAGCAACTTCCAAAGAAAGACCTTTGTTTTGTGAAGAGTTGGGAACATAAGAAGTGCCCCATACCCTAAACAAGCTGAAGTCCATCCAATAACACGACCCTGGCAGTGACAAGCAAGAGCTGCTTTAGCTGTAAGGACAGGGAGACAGCATGTTCCCTCCGTAGGTGGACTATTTTATCTACCCTTGGACCGCATGTGACTGGTATGTGACCTTGCAGCAAGATGTGGAGAAGCCCAGGCATGCTACAGACCCCGCTGCTCTACCACTGTTGGGTGAACCTCAACTCCCCCTTCCCAAATCTTTACACCTGGCATAAGAATCAAGTCATCCCCTAGTCATCAATAACCCTGATCATCAATACCCATCCCCTACCGTGGCCCAGGCTGCTGCCGTAGCAGGGATAGAAAACACATATGGGATCACAGGAAAATTCAAGTTGGAGGGGACCCTGGGAGCTCTCTAGTCCAACCTCCTGCTCAGCTTTATTGGCCAGGAAGGACATCCTTACAGATGAGCTGCTTTCTACAACATTCAGCCCCATTTGGTGGTTATTGAAAGTCTCCACAGTCACTAAGCATGTTTCTCTCACATTCCTTCTGTCTGGAGTCACAGCAGGTCACTGTTTTCTGGGCTGAAGATGCTGAGCTTGTCCCATGGCCACAGAAGCAATAGCTCAGAGGAGATGCACAATATTTGTGCAGGTGCCTGAGCCAGGCTGGATCATTACATGGGATTCAAAAGGGCAGCACCTCTGCTGTTTTCCAGAGGTGCTTAAGCCATTCTTTCTCCAAAACACTCTGAAAACAGATCAAGGTCACAAGAATGTAATTTCCTAAACAAAAACTCTGTTATTATCTGTGTTGTCTTTTGAGTTGTTTGATGCACTTCAGCTGGGTTTGTAGCCTCCATGCGAGTAGGAAAACTGCTTCAGCTCTAACAAACACAAGCCATGAAATAAGTTCAGCATCAAAACCATCCCAGTTCTTGCAGGAAAGCTGTCCCATCCCTGGAAGCTGTTCCATGTCGGGGTAGGGAGCATGGCCCTAAAGCCCTGCCCAGGTACCTCGCCCATGTCTGTGCAAGCTCGCAGCAGGGAACAGCATGCCAGAAGACACTCCTGTCTGCCAGTAAAAAGTGCATTATCCCTCCTAGAAAAGCCCCAAGCTGGACACAGGTGACAAAACGGAAAATCTTGCTCTCTGACATCCTGGGGTCAGTGAAGTGTGTTAAAACAAGCAAAGACATTTCTGATCACAGCTGGAGCTCCCCAGCCTGCATCCTCCCAGGCTGAGCCCATTTCCAGGGCACCCATGGGAGGTGCTTGCTGCATGGCCGGGCGGTACGTGATGCTGGTGTCCAGACAGGGAGGCTTCACACAAATCATGGCCTCACACAGGAGCGGTGGCAGAATGCTGAGGTGAATGGCCACTTTGAAACTAGTGTTTTCAACTATCCACATTCCCTTGCAAAAGAAGTTTATCCTTAAGTGGCTTACAGCCACCGAAGTACCTGAGTACTTTAACGTTGGCAAGGAAAGAAGAGGATAAAGGCAAGCTGTCATGGAGGGGTTGGTTATATCCCCCTCTCCCATGAAGGGTCCTTCCTGAGCAGGGTCCCCCAGCACCCTGGGGAAGGCCAACACCCCAAGCAACAGGCACCTCCAGGGCTGGATGCTGTTGAGATACCAAACCTTGCCCCATTTGCACATTTTGAGTGATGAGCAACAAGGGGCTGCAGGGTAAAACTCATCATGGTCCTTCCCAAGAAATGCACACCTGCACCAGGACCACAGGCTGCTCCTGGTGAGGGAAACTGCCAAATTTCAGCAGATCTCAAAGTGAGATCTGACAAGCAAGCTTGGGAGGGGCGTCTCAGCCATCTGGCAGGTTCACCTGGCATTTCTGGCAGCTGCGACCCCAAGGCTCTATCTTGGTATTTGACATTCCACTAAACCTGGCAAGATTTCAGAAAAGAAACGAGACCAGTGGCTACATTTTGTTGTTTAAAACAAAGCTGGGTTTGAGCAGTACATGCGCTAAAATTGCCTAGAATGAAATCACACTTTTCTCCTTTTACTTTTTTTATATATGGCTAACCTACTTTCTCCCAGATCAAAGCCTGCTACGTAGCACGCCTGCACTGAAATTACCGTCACAACTGCAAGTACATCTTAACCTAAGATAATGCAAAGGTCATTCATTCAGAGCTTCTTCACTGTCAAAAGCCATGCCTCCACCCCTCCTGTCTCACAAATCGCATCCTCAACCCCCCAAGACCCACGACCCCGATAGCCTGCCAGGACTCTCAGGCACCAGACATGTGAGGTTTTGCTGTCCGGGCATTACTCGCCGGACACAACGTATTCCACTTTGTCTCTTCCTATCAGAGTTTTGCCCTGTCCGGCTGCAATTAGACTGGAGGAGACTGCAGGGCAATGACCTCAGCTGACCAAATTGCAGTGCTGCCTCTCCAGTAACTCTGTGAGCCTGCTCTGATGACATTTTCCACTTAATAAAGACGAATGCACTTTTAACAAGCAGCCCCTATTGACAGACTCTCAGCTTTACCATTGAGACCTGCCCGTTAGCTGAACAAGAAGGAAACACAGCAATCTGCTTTCATCAACAAGCACTAGTTTATGTATTTACCTCCAATGGCCCCGGCAACGAAATCCATCCAGACTGGTCTGCTGCCTCAATTACCCTGATTAAACGTTAGGGAGGTAGAAGAAGGGAGGATATCGTTTTGGTCTTTCCAGAGCCCCGCAGGTCCTTCGAAGACAGTGTGATTTGCAATACGAATCACCTTCCTACTCTCTCCTCTTGCCTCTGGGGATTGTGAGCCTTGTGAATACTTGATGAATTTGTACACTGGAGGCAGAGACGGGAAGCCTGGAGCTGTTCCAGGAACACAGTGAATAAGTAATCCCACGAAGCCCTGCAACGCTGCGCCAGAGCTGCTGTTCCCAGTGCCTTTGTGCTTGGAAAACCAGAAGGGGTGGTGCCTTGCAGGGTAACGCTGGCTGTGAAGGGGCCATTCCCCGTTGTACTTATTAACCCCAGAAGACAGCCTTGCACACTTGTTTGCCAGAGGACACTCTTGCCCTGCACCATGGAGAAGTGGCACAGGTGGCTGCATATGAGCCGCCTCCTCCCCCCAGCCCAGCGTACCCTTCCTGCATCTGATGGAGGCAGACCCCTTTCCCATCAAGGAAAATTCCTTGTGCCCTTCCCAAGGAATTTTCCTTGGCTTTCCTAACCGACACAGCTCACCCTAAACCTCTACCCAGATCCCCATAGATTATTACCTGCTCATAGTGTATACGTGGTGAAGGCCAGAAATGACTCCAACCACATGCAAAGCGTTTGCTACTCTTTCAGACCACAGGGTAGTTTCCCCAGCCCCTGGAGGAGCTCTGTTCCTTCACTCCTTGCTCAGTCTCCCAAACCCCTTTCCAATGTCAACTTCTTGCTGAGTTCAGCGGCGGAGCAGGAATCACTATTGCTGCTGCCCATACTCCAGCATTTTGCCCTGCAGGGGAGATGGGAGATGGATTTTGCCAGGAGACTGGTCCGGCACCTAATTTTTTCTTCCTAATTTACAACCAGCACAGGGTGATGATCTCAGCAGGGGAAAGAGAAAACCACAGAGAGAGATCTGCTCGTCAAGGGGAAGCAAGATTTCAAGAAAATGCCATATTGCCTATTTTTGCCCAACAACCCTGTACCGGAGGGCTGCACATCTACACAGAAAGGTTAAGTTTTGCCCGGAGTAAAACTGGAAACCAAAGTCCTGATGCAGTGAAGGGCTTGCCAAGTCATGACCTGAATTGTACTCCTTTTGAAGAGGTTTCTCTGGGTCAGAGCCAAGGCACATTGGCAGCAAAGGGAAAAGAAAATTTCACGGCTGCTGCCCCCCTGGGTTGGCTTCACAGAGGAGCTGAGGACTTTAGTCCTCAGTGATGTCTCACACACATTTCACAAGAACCTATTTCTATCATCTGAAGTGCCTATTTTGGACGGGCTGATGCATCAGTGACATATAGCACAGGTCAGTGTGAGGGCTCAGGGTTTCTGGGAAGTGAAAATTAAAGAATTTTTAGCAACTTGCTTCCCATAATTTCTTATGTGTCCTTCCCTGAACACTTTCTGCGCTGGAGAGAACAGTTTATTCCAGTGAAACATCATGCAAGGACAGCAAAAACTTAAAACGAGAAGTAAAATATTATCTAGAGAGATATCAGTGTAGCCGCTAAAACACACTGGGTTATTCAGTAGCCCTTCCTTTTACACCTGGTGACCATACAGGAATTATTAACGGTTCATCAACAACCTGTACGTGCCAAGTGGGGGGAAAGGTGCTGTTTCCACTTCTCCTACCAGCCATTCCCAGTTGCTGTCATTGTGGGCCCCCTCCAGCAGCGGGACCAGGTGTGGGACCTGCTGTGTCGGTGACACATGGGTACAAGGACACGGTCCCCTGTTGTGGGGCAGCCCGGGAGCCTACAGCCTCCTGGTTCCTGCGGAGATCAGGCAACCTGCCCGAGCCGCTCCAGCCTGTGCTGCAGCACTCACCGCCACCTTCGGGACCACTGCTTAGACATCACTGGTTAATATTGCTTTTCTGGGAGCTGCTTCCAGGCAAAGTGAAGAAATTCATTATATTCCCTATATGACAGTGTTGCCATGCGTTCCCTCCCATCACATGGCTGGAGGTGTCGGGGGGGGGGGGCATTTTTCTACGTATTGCAGTGATTGGTGCAGTATTGGCAAGAAAATAGAGACTGGCTGGCATGTCACACTGACAAAATTGTCAGGGCTAATAAGTATTTCCCATGAAATGTCACAAGACCAAGCAAAATTTCTACCTTCTCTACCTGAGCTGAACCGCTCAGAGAATCTTCCTCCTGAAACTTTCTGAGATTGTAAAAAATAACCCAACCAACCCCAAAACCTTCCCTTTGCAACAGAAAATTAACTCTTTTTTAATTATTTTAACCCTCATTCCCACCAACACTTCTATCAAAATGTTAGTTTGCTTTATATAGCACAAAGCTGACTCCAGATTCAAGCATTTTGATAACCTTCTGATAGTGGTTTCAGTCACTTCGGTGAGGTATACCGGGAGAAGTCACGTTTTCCATTTGACTGGAATTGCTCTGCAAACAGAGGCCATTCAGAAGGTGGCCATCAGAAAGAAGAGTAGTTTGGGGCTTGAGACATTTCACCTTGTCCCGTGAAGATGTCACTGGGGGCAGCTGGCTCTGGAGGAATGCATGCATGCATGCAGCTACTCTGGGGACATTTGCCTCGACAGGGGCTTAGCATGAGCCCCAGGCAAACACAGTCACCGCTACTGTAGTCTCCAGTCCTTTGCTCCCAGTGTCCGGCCAGGACTTAAAGGCAAATAGCATCCACTGCCATGCTCATCAGCTCTGTGTGACCCGCTCAGCCCGGCCACCACGTGAAGGCAGCGAGGGCAGAGCCCTCTGGAAGAGGAGCCCTACACAAGTGTTGAAGTATTCACACACGAGCAAGTATGTAGGAAGGTGTAATTCAGTGTGAAGGAAACCCCATCTGAGAAATGAAACCTGTCTTACTGTGTTTGCTGTTACTCGCTGGCACGCCCCAAACAGTACAGACCAACTCCCTGCTAAAGAGAGCTGTCATCAAGGCAGCGATTCAGCCTCCCTTACCAGGAGTCCTCCTAGAGATGTAGAGTCCTTGAGGTCTCACTGTCCTTCACGCCTTGCTGTAGAAGCTTCCTCCTTCATCCCCTCTTCCCCAGGTTTCAGAGATACACTAGCTCTCATATACCAGCCTCATTAGAAACACTTACCAGAATCCAGCCCCCCAATGGCCCAGGTCAACAGAGACAGCCCAAAGAAACCTTGAATTAATAGGAAGATCTTCAAGATCAACTACGAGTCATTCCTGTCACCCTTTGACACAATGTCCAAGGACTGACAGAGATCACTGCTAGTCCAGCTTGCAAAGGAACACCACGGTCCACATCTATGCAGAGATGAGCGAGAGTGCCTGGCCTCAACCCAGGTGGTCTTCTCAAAGCATGCCCTAGGAAATGACACACGAAACGCACACTTTGAGCCTCCACAAGGGATAGTACTCTACTAGAAATAACTCACACGTCCTTTCCTGCAGTAGCAAACTGTTTAAGAGCGATTTGTTTAAAATGGGTGAATTTCACAGGGGATTTTGAGAAAGCAGGGCGTGGAAGGTGCTGTCAGATGAAAAGACAGATCTGACGACATGAAGCAATCTGCAGGAAATTATGAAACTAAGTGATAGAAAAGCGAGGAAGGCCTTAATTTTGCACAGCACCGGATGGATGAAACACTCCATTTGCTTCACAGGAGGAGGCAGCTGTCTGCCCACCCAGGCAGAGAGAACTGCTCCACGGCTAAAGAAGCAGCAGGATTAGAGGACTCGTACAAGTGTATGGAGCAAAAGGAAAGGTGGAGAGAGAGACTTTAAGTAGGTAATAAATGTTAAATAAAATCTTTTAGGTGAGGCAAAAAAGCAGGGGCATCCCTTTACCCCTCTCCTTCCACAGCTCACTCCCAGGACATGACCAGCTCCATCCGTCCTGCAAAGTGAAAGAGAAGCCTGTCCTCTTTTGCCTCTGCAACTACCTGCTAGCTCGTCAAGCCAGATTTGTGGAGAAAATGTTCCTGCCTCATTTCCTGCCATAACATGCTGCATTTTCTATTCCCCTCATGCTATGTGATATCACGCTTACATGCATATCCATTAATTCCCATCCAATTTATTTTGGAAAAATCCTTGACTGAAGAGACTGTTCAAACAGCGTTACCCCGCTACGTCACCGGGCTGTTTGCACATTGCAGAACTGGAAAGAGTGACACCAGCTATGCTGAGCTGGCAGAGCCTGGTCCTTGGCTTGTGTGGCGGTGGGTGGAAAGGGGGGTGGAACCTCCTGGCTCCAGCTGTGTTACGGATTTTCAAATCAAAGTGTCTCATTGTCCTTTATCTCAGGTAGTAAAGAAAAACCAATAATTCCAAGGACACAAACATTCGCAGCAGGAATTTCACAGCAAAACAAACAAAACTGTTAAGGAAACCACTCTGAACGTTGGCAAGTGCATCACTTTTCGCCAGATATAAGTGATCAGTGATTTCACCTCTGGAAAGCTGATATAAGGTTGTAATGCTTCTACACGCATTTCCAAGGGAAGGGAAAATAACACATTTCCAAGAGGGCTGAAGATGATTGCAGTCATTTAAGAAGTGACACAGATTTTCTGGCTTTGGGCAAGTCACTCAATCTCCCTGTATGTAATCTTCTCCTCAGCACAATCGGTGTGCTGTATGTCCACTGCCATGAAGTCACTGCAAGGATTCAGGCACTTCTCAGAAAGCCACAAGTCTGTGTTCAGGAGTAAATCATGGGAAAAGGTGGAAATAACAACATTAGCACCCATCCTACAAAAACACCCATGTGAAAATATGTCTATATTAAAAATGGCATTGCTCTCACCGTTCTTTTAAAGTGTTATGTGGATCTTGCACCCAAATACTGATCTTTACAAAAGAAAGAGGAAATGTAACGGTGCACCACCACAGTCAGCTCTGGGAAAGGATTTTATGCCAGCCGACATTGCTAGCACTTTGGAAGGGCTCCCGACTCTGATGGAGGGCGAGGATGTCAGGACTGTTATTGACTTTCCGATTGCACTTTGAGCCTCTTTGCAGCCTCTTGCACATTTTCTGCACTTTAATGAACAGAAGATGTAGTCAGTGACCTGGCAGCAGCCTTGGAGAGCCAGGAGCGGAGGGAGGCACTCACCTTCCCAGCCTCTTCTTCCCCACCAAGCGATAATGTACTCTTCATTTGTCATGATGATATTAATGTGCAACCCTCAACCTTTTCAGCAGGGTAGTTCAGGCATTAGGCAGTAAAACATAGCTGTCATGGTAGGAACAGTGACAAGCCCCAAATCCATTGATGATGCTGTTGCAGTGTCAGTGATGACTCCAGAGTCTATGTCTCTCTCTCTTTTTCTCCAATATTCTCCAACTATGTCTCCCTCAGATCTCTGCTGTATACCAGTGAAAAATATGAGATGCTACATTACTTTAACTAGCTGACAGTCTTTCTTCCCTTTGGAACTATCTGATTTGAAGTGATTTAACAACCTCAGAGCTACTTGCAAATCTGGAATAAAACCCAGCTCTAGCACTATAAAGCATTATTATTATTATTTAGGACTTTGATATCAGCTGCTTAAATCATGTGGGAAAGATTGTTATGAATATACTTAACTGGCAAACCTGGCACCAATGAATTCAGAAAAGAGAACTTTTTCTAAATACCAGCATTATTATGAGCTTATGTTAAGAGGGGATATATACAAAAGAATTTAAGACTTTTTGTCTTGCAGAAGTGGAAAACAAGTGAGATTACACTGAATTAATTAATGCATTCAAGCAAAACCAAAGCATCTACCTTAAAAATTCTGCTACAAAGCAAGTTTAATGCCAGAGAAGACCCCCATATTGTTGGGGGGCAAAGAGCTACTGGTACCCATGCTACCTTGATGAATACTAATTCAGGGATCTCTGGCATAAATCTTTGTAAGCAGTGTGCACTGTCCTAGTGGAAGTATAGACCCATTTCATCAGCAGGTGTTCAACTCTGTGCCTCCAACATTAACCTGACATTTTCCATTGCCCGAGCTGGAGAAAAATTGAGGTCTAAGCCAGAAGTTTCTGTAGTTTTTTCAGGAGCACCCCCAGCATTAGCAAATAATACCCAGACACCAGTACTAACAGTACTGGTCTCTGAATATCATATGAAGTTCACAGCCTCACTTACCACTCTTGTCTTTTCCCTGGCGTTAGTTCAGGAGCCCATCTCTCAGAGTATTTGGGAAGTTTCTGCAAAGGCACATTAGTCATTCTGCTAAGCCTGTTCTTTCAGTTTCTAAGAAATAGGTGCCTCCTCTGCATGACTAATGCAACAAACATATTCCACATGACAGCTGGAAGCCCACACACAACTCAGCAGGAAGCTGCCTTGAAGACAGGCCAAGATATTAAAAATATGTCTGTATATAAACCTTAGTGGCATTGCCTTACACCATATTCCCACTTTTTTTGGCTATCTCTCCTCATTCATTACTGACTGGTGTCATTACTGTGTGTCTACAATTTTGAATAACTTAGCATTTAGATTCAGCTGGAGACCTGGTCTCCCAGTCATTGACTTTGCATGTGGATACAAACTGTGCCAGAGGATTTCAAGTACGGGGTGTTGAAAGTATGTTTGTATAGCTGTTGGCAGTGAAAAACCATTTGCCTCACAGAAATGTTCCTGTAAGAACAGGGTGGCTTAAAAAAAAAGACAGGAGGCAGGCAGAGGAGGCCGTCCACCTAGCTCTGCCTCCTGTTCCCCTAGGACAAATCAGTTTTACCAGCTTCCTTATCTATAAAATGGGCATAAGTGCACATTTTTACTTCACAGAAACAGCCTGAGGCTTAGGTTATATTGTCTGCAAATCCAGACTGGAAAAATGCTATAAAGATGCCAGCTGCTGAGTTTTTATCTTCCTTTTCTGAATGATTTCCCAGAAGTTTTTGCTCACTGTCACCAGTCACAAGTATATTTGTTGAGTGACTGAGTAATGTGCAGAGGGAGAGATGGGTAAAGCTGCTAGGCTGATAGATAGTTACTAATTCAGGTAACTGGACTCAGTGTCCACCCTCTTATCTCAGCGTGCCTCTTCGTGGTCTCTGCCATCTTAAAACCGTGCTGCTAAATAGCTTAGCATATGGGTTCTGCTAGAGACCTCCTCTCCGTATGGCCAACTGCATGTGCACGCAAAGTCTTCTGGTCTTCTCCAAGGAAGGCCAGCAGCAAAGAAACTTGCTCCACCTGCAGCAAACATAAAAGGATATAGTCCTCATAATATTTCAGGTACTTTGGACTCAGGTCCTTCCCCAAATATACATGAAAACAATAATTACCGTGTCTTAGCCATCATAGTGCTAGCACAAGCCAGAGAATAAAGATGGGACCTATGAAGACAGAAGAAAAGACCCAGCACGGGGGTGTGATTGCGTAGGTCTGCCCTCTCTAGCTTACTTGCTAGCTGCTTGAAAGAAACATGCCAGAAGAGGAAAAGGCTCAGCAGTTTAGTTACCAGAACTCAAAGTATCTTTGAAATCAAAGATAATGCCAAAGAAAGGACTTTGAACTAATGCCTGTAAGCAGCTTTTTCTGATTTTTTGGTCTGTTCATTTCTCATCTGCTTCCAGGGAAGCACCCAGGGGTTGGCTACGGATTTGTATTTCAAACAAAGCACAAGACAACTGGCTATGAACAGGGATGGATTCTTCCTCAGAGTGATCATAAATGTTGTTGACTGTTTTAAGTGCAGGTTATGCTTCTTCCTCTTGCCTTCTCCAACGGACCAGTATATTTAAAGCCAGTAACCCAAACTAAAATGCTCCTCCACATACACAGTATCACATGGAGCAGAGGCTGAGGCAAACAGAAGGTGCATGTCAGAACTTGGCCACTTCTGCTTAAAATGGCAACGGTCGGGATTTCCAGAAGATATGTGTGCCCAGTAATAAAAATGTTTCCATTTCACAGGGATAAAGCACGGAAAGTTGGAGCTACACCAAACTTTTCAGGGTGCTTTACAATTTATAGCATACTAAGCCACTCCATTCCTACAGCACTTCTCAGTCTCTGCCTCTCGCAAGCTCAGCACCTCAGATATTAGCTTAGACAGTTGTTCACCTGCCGTGATTTCCTTTGGAACAGAAGGGGTCTCACATGCTGCGATCCTGACCAGGACACTTTGGGGGATCACAAAGCCCCTACCCATCAGCAGATCTCTAAGCAAGGCAGCTCTGTTTCAGTGGCACTTGACGCTTGTACAAATGCATCAGTTACATCTCATGCTTTGAAACACCAGTCTTATCAAAGGATTTTATCAGGCTGGGAAGTTTCAACATTTGATATACAGTACCTTTGAAGCCAGTGGGATAATAACAACAGAGAATACCCTAAAGCCACCCAAGGTCATAAAGTTAATGGATAATAGAGGCATCTAGTCCCATATGAATAATGCCTTAGCTGCTCTGCCTTCAAAGACAGCTGCATCCTGAGGATCTGCAGTATCCTAATGACCTGACCCACAACATAACATTGAGTGGGGCAATGACTACAAGTGAGGCAATGAATACAACAGTGTTTAGGAAAACAAAGAAAATGGACTCGAATCCACACAAAGGTACTCAGTGAATTCACCTGGAGAAGATTCTTTTTCAGACACTGGGTGTTTCCACAGAGCAGCTCAGCTTCTAAGTTTTTCTTATATACTTAACATTGTGTCCCAATATTTCTCTCATTTCACCATTTGCATTTATTTGTTGCTGCTTTAGATGGTCAGCTGTTCGGTGAAGCATTAGCTGATCTTCAAGCCTAGTTGTACTGGACTGCAGTCTCTGGAAAATGCAAGGTTTTCCTTGCAAGCAGTTTGCTAGTGTAAATGCAACATTCACATGTGGTCTAAATGCCACTTAGGTTCATGTCATAAACAGGGCACAGAGAGAGAGCTGCTGCCCCAAAGAGTCTTTGAAGAGCAATTCAGGGAGCCCAAGTAGGCGCTAGGAAGCAGCAGCTTGAAATCCAGTCCCAGATCAAAATAAAAAGAGAAACTGATGCGTTTTTCTGGGTAACGTGATGAGTACTTAAGTTGTGAAGATGCAGCAGTGCATTACCTTAGAAGATAAGGCAAGGGCTGAGGCAGAAGGCTATATGAAAGGAAATTCTCCTGCCAGGTAGTGCCAGAGCTGGCCAAGCCCCAGTGAAGCTCTGAGGAGCAAAGGGGAGACCCCCCTGTCCACCACCCTCTACATTCCTGTGGGACATGTCTACTGGGACAGGGCCAATTGTTGATGCCAAATTCACAAGCAAACAGAAAGATTTTGAAACACCTGAGTCAACAATATGTATTTTATTGCATGCCATTGCCACCAGAATTTCTACAAGTTTATCACAACTCCACATTTCTGTTCCTATCCTACTTCACTCTGCTTTTGCCTTCTCTTTGTGTGTCATTTACCTGCAGTGTTAATTCTGCCCTGCTAACTCTACTCTCCGCCTTATTCTGTTCCCCTCCCTACTCTCCCAATTCGCTTTCCCAGGTTTCTGTTCAGGCTCACCTTCTCCCAGATCTCCCCTGGGTGCCATCAAAGGCAGCAGACAGTTGACAGGGTCACTTCTTGGCACAAGAACGAAGGGAAACCTTCTCTGCTATCTCACCCCTCCAGCATCAGCTGCAAAGCCTCTTCCACCTGAATTGCCACCATTCAGACCTAAAAGGCAATGAGACAAAGGGAAGAGGATCTTTGAAGGATAACATTAAATTATAACTTTAACCTTTTCTCTCAGACATGTGGCAGCGCAGCTGCTGTACGTGCTAGTAGACTCTATATGTTTCCCAAGCTACCATTAGCTCTTTCTTTTCTGCTTTCTCTATTTGATGAGCCCACATTTCACCATCCAGCAGGGAAGCCAAATGCTCCCAAAGAAGAAGAAAGCAGGGAAAGCACAACCCCTCACTCCAGCTCTCTAGGGGATGCATCCCAGCGAGTTGTAAGTTATGTTTGAATCTGCCTTAGCAGAATAAAAAGAAAGGCAGTCACAGCTGAGCCGAATCTATGGAGCCTGAAGGGCACAAGAGCTCCCAACGGATGTCTGAGTCACGCTCTGAGCTGGAGGCATCACACATCAACAAAGCCGACGCAAGATCAGACATAGCTTTTGAACTATCTAGAAGAACAGCCTGACTGAAGAGGAGAACCATATAAATCTGGGTTTCCTTGGGTGTTAGGTTAGCTCTCCTCTCCAAAACTGTATCTGTACTGCACACAGGGCCCTGGATCAATAGGCAAAACATCTGGCCTAAGTCATACTAACAAATTGCAAGAGCTATATGACTTCCTTCCCTTTATGGCAAAGCTCCTATGGAAGCTACACACAAATATAAGCACCTATACTGACTCACTGTCCCCCCCCCCATACAAGCTTAATAAACTCCTCTACATTCATCCAACATTGCCTCACAAGTGTAACTCGAACCAAAAACAAAACAAAACCCCAACCAAGAAAAAATGAACAAAAGGGAAACTCCCCAGTGGGACTAAAGCCATGCTCATTCCTAGTGAACCAACCCTTGACATCTCAAACTTTATACCAATGAGCCTTGATGTTCTCTGTGCTAATTTATAAAGCACCCCCCACACCCCCTTTGAAGTACATGCCTGCTACAGTGGGGTTCAGTAGCATTGAATAAAACATTCAGTAGCGTGGAATAAAGCTTATTAGGAACAGCTCAAGCATGCAGGAACAAGACAGGCCTTTGGAGATTGCAGCAACCTGGGAGGGGCTGCACAAACATCGACAGCATGATTAGAATTCAAGTGTTCTTGACAAACTGGAAAAACAATCTGGAAAAAGCAATTTAGTACGGACAGCTAGGAATGACTATGTAGAAAGAAACCGCAAGTAAAGGTAGGGAACATCCTGGCATGCCACTGATCTACTAAAAAGGGTCTGGGGCACATCATGTGTCACAGGCTGCCTATGAATGAACAAATGTTATGTTATGGTATGGTATGGTATGGTAGGGTATGTTAGGGTGTTAGGGTATGTTGTTATGTTATGAGAAGACTCTTGCAAATAGCTGATCTCATATTCAGATATATGAACAAGAGTGTTGTCTGCAAATACCCAAGGTAATCTCCCATTACTCACTCAGCAAGGCCTTAGGGGTCAGTTCAAGGAACTCCAGATCAACCGAAGAAAGCAGGGGGTAAGAAGAATCAGAGGTCAAAGATAAAAATCAATATAATTCAGAGAAGAAAAGACTAAGATTGAAATTGTCTTCAGATAACCTAAGAAGTGCTTGCAAAGAGAGAGGAAGTGTTTTCCCTGTCCATTGTGGGCCAACATTAAAATTACAAAACACCTCTGGTGGAGAAGGTAATTTCTCTGAGGCAGATTGCTTGGGAGATCAGAGGATTTGAATAACAGATTAAAAACACTCTGGCCAGGAATGTTTTAGGCCAAGCTGATCTTTCCAGGGCTTGTGGTACAAGGCAGATGCATGTAACATCTGGACTTTCACCTGCAGAGCTGTGCAAATGATTGCAGTTCCTCTCGTGGATGCTGGAGTGGACAAGATTCCCAGAAAGTTGATTCCACCTCTACTTGGAGAAAGTGTTTAGGGAAAAAGGACTGATCGGGGATTTCTGTCTGATTTCAAGTACTGGCTGCAGGTGTATGGGTTTGGCAAGGTCCCCGTTAGGAGGTAGGATGGTGTGTGATACAGCAGGAGTGGGCAGCTCCCAAAGCTATCGGTGCTGCAGCAAAGGGCAGGGCCAGCCCACCTACCTGCTCTCTGATACCAACTGGCTGTCCCCAGGTAGGACAGGTATGTGCATCAGGGAATCAAAAGCATCCTGGAGACACCTGACTGCTTGATTTGATTTGAGTGTTTAGAGATGAGAAGGAACCCAAATGAGCGTTGGGTTGGAAGAAGATAGGGGGAAGGTCAGGGATTCACTGAGTGCTTTGCATTTCTATCTTACCTGCTTATTAATCGTAATGATGGTCCAAGTGCTGCTAAATCTGGAACAGGTTCTCAGGTTTTGTTCTGTAGTAGTAGTTTCAGACCTCCTTGGAAGCATCCCTGTCTTTATTCATTTGTTTGTGTGTTTTCTTTGCACAGAAGGTAAAAGCTGGCTTGATTTTTAGTATGCTATTCCACTGCAAGATTTCATCGGCTTTGTATTGAGCTGCAACACCTAGAAAAGGACTGCCGTACCATGGAAAGCAATAAAAAAAAGAGAAAGAAAAAGAAAAAGAAAAAAGAGAAAAAATCCAGCTGCTTTTTCATTCTGCTTCTGGAACTTACTCTCTAAAAGCTGACTTTGCAGGCCCAGAAGAAGATCGTGTTACTCTAAGCAAAGCTTGAATAGGGTACTTACTGTTCTATGCCACTGGTATTCCCCTTTCTCAGACATTGCCCACAGAAATAACAAGCAGCTTAAACAGGGCTCCCTTTTGAAGCTGTCAACAGCTTGAGTTTCCCATTTAAAGGCTCTGGCATCAGGGCACCTTGAGGCCAGGTAATGTTAGTAGGAAAGCAGAGTTCAATACAAAACAAGAAGAGCCTGCAGGGCAGGGAGAAGCCTCTTCTGCAGGGCAAGGCACAGCAGCAATGTGTAAGACTGAGATCCAGGGCTCTGCTAAGTCCCACAGACAGCAGGCTACTGATCTGTGTCCTTGGCCATCAGAGGTAGGGTCTCATCCCCGCACTTTCAGTTGTGCCGTGGGGGCAGCAGTTAGCACAGAGCCCACATCTGCTGGTGCAACCCTTTCTCCCCTCTCCGGAACAACACTGGGTGGGGGAATCTGGTTATAGAATCACAGAATGGTTTGGGTTGGAAGGGACCTTCAAAGATCATCTAGTCCAACCCCCCTGCCCTGGGCAGGGACACCTTCCACTAGACCACGTCACCCAAAGCTCCGTCCAACCTAGCTTTGAACAGTTCCAGGGATGGGGCATCCACAACTTCTCTGGGCAACCTGTTCCAGCATCTCGCCACTGGAGATTGTGAAGAGTTTCTTCCTTATTATTACAGAAATCTAAACCTACCGCCTTCTAGTTTAAATGGTTAGCCCCTGTTCAATCACTACAGGCCCTGGTAACAAGTCTCTCTCCATCTTTATAAGCCCCCTTTAAGTATTGAAAGGCCACAACAAGGTCTCCCTGCAGCCTTCTCTTCTCCAGGTTGAACAACCCCAACTCTCTCCGCCTTTCTTCACAGAAGAGGTGTTACAGGCCTTTCGCCCCTGTTAAAAGGAGGCACCCCCTCCGAAGTCCTCACGCCATCAGCTCCGCAGGCTTTCCGACCACCAGCGCCTCGGGATGCCTCACCCGGAAAGCCAGCAGCCCCCGGGCAGCCTCCCTGCACCACCCAAAACAGCTCTGGGGTGACCGATGCTCCGCAGGAGGGATGCTCTGCCCGCCCCCCCCTCCCCCGACCACCACCTCCCAGCCTCCGAGGTTTCTTTCTGCCTTTCTGGTTAATTCTCCAGCTGCAGCTGCAAAGAAGAAGGGAAGGCTCCGGCCCGCCCCCCCGGTAGTCCCATCGCTGTCCCGCCCTTTGCCCGGAGCCGCCCCGGCGCAGCCGCCAGTGGCTGCGGGCGACGGGGGGGAGTTGTCCCGCTGCCCGCCCCTCCGGGGGCGCGGCCCGGCCCCGCTCCGGCGGGGGCGGAGGCGGGGGCGGGCGATAGAAAGGCGGGCGGCGAGGCGGGCGGCGGCAGTGCGCGGAGCGGCATCGCGCAGGGGCTGGGTCCCGCCGGGGACGGAGGGTGCCAGCATGGCTCTGGATTTCCTCGCGGGATGCGTCGGCGGTGAGGGCCGGGGGGGACGAAGAAAAAAAAAAAAAGGGGGGGGGGGGAGAAAAAAGCGGAAAAAAGGGAAAGAGAAAAGGGGGCAAGGGAGGAAAAACAGAAATCCTTTTTTGAGAAGCGGGGGTGGAGGGGAGGGCTAGGCGCGGCGCTTTTATTTTGTGAGCGGAGAATTGCGCTGGGCACGGGGCGGCGGGGCGATGAGCGCGGCCGCCCCGCTGCAGGTGGGGGCCGAGGGCGGCGGGCGGGGGGGGGATGCAGCGCCGGTGCGGTGCGGCGCGGCGCGGCGCGGAGGGAGGTCTCGGGGATTTCCTGTAGTGGCGGGGGGGGCAGCGGGCTGTCCCTCCCCGTGGCTGTGCCGCAGCGCCGGGGTTTGCCCGAAGGGGCTGGAAAGGGGGGCTGGTGGGGAGGGAGCTCTCCCGGGGTTAGCAAACGGGCAGCAGCAGCAGGCTCAGGGACCCCTCTGACCTGAAAGTATTTATAGCGGGGAGCTTGAACACGAAGAGGAGGAGAGAAGACGTGTGCTCATCTTGCTCTTCCCTCTGCATCTGCTTACGGCCTTCCTTCTTCCATTTTTAGCGGTTGTTACACCGTGTTCAGGAGATTTAGTCTGGCTTTTCAGTTATTTGCGTTTGCTGTTCTCCTTGCCAATCTGGCAAAGAGATTTTTTTTTTTTTTAAATTTTTTTTTTTTACAGCTTCTCTCCAACTTCATCCTAGTGATCCTTGCCTTGCCAGGGATCCCGTGTGGTCAGTCGTGCCACTGGTCTTTTCATGGCGAACACAGCGCACACCGCTATTTTTGTGACTTGGACTACGTTGCCACTGTGCTGGCTGTGACCAACCTGGATTACTCCATCCTAGAGCGGGCTTTGTATTTCTGCCGCATCCTCTCAGGAAGAGGGAGGGATGTTATCTTTCTGCAAATGTGAGGAGGTCATAAGTGAATTGAACTTCCAGTTTTGGTTCACAGAATTAGGGAGCTAGAGGATCCCTTGCTTCAGACAGTACTTGTGTTTTTCAGTGCAAAATGCATGTATTCAGATTAGGCAGTACAACTCATAGGCCTGCATGTAACTTCTAAAAAGTCCTTTGATGCTAGAATAAAGCAAAGCTTTTTGGTAATGCATGGTCCTTCTGCAGGTGGTACCATCACATCTGGAAAGGCTGTGGGCAGAGAGCAGGGGTTTTCTGCTGCTTCTAGAGAAGCTTCATGGTTTTCTACGCTTCCACACAGTGGCACATACATGAAATACTGTGCTTTGGAGGAAACCTGCCATTTCTGCCCACTGGACTCACCTTAGGCTGCGGCCAGGAGTCACCACTGAGCACCCTGTATGATGTGGCAGGCTCTGTAGTCACACACTTCAACCCCAGCTGGGGCTCAGAAGCTTGACGGGAGCGTAAAGGCATCTAGTACAGGCCTGAAGGACTGAACTGTAGATCTCTTATCTTCTGACTTGATAGGATGCTCTTTACCTGGCCTGCCAATAATGCTGTGCACTTACACCTCAGGCTGGTGGTCGTGCTTGGGCTACTGTAGCCCCAGACCCAGGAAGAAAACTGTGAGGCCTAACCATGGTGTTTGTTTTGTTTCAGGTGCTGCCGGAGTGCTGGTAGGACACCCATTTGACACTGTTAAGGTGGGTTGATTATGAAATACCTTTGTCTCTACGTAGAGAACTTGAAAGTTTTTCCAAGGAGTGGGGGAGGAAAAAAAATCCCCAGGCACTGTAGGAGCATAAATCTGTGCTGGAAAGCTTGGAGCGAGCCTCCTCAACCACTCTTTATAGATTTGCAGCCTCCAGCTCTTCAGAAGTGAAAAAATTCTCTGTATGTGTCATTCAACCCAGTAACATGACAAACATTGGCCTGAACTACAAGTTCATCAGTGCAGTAACAACATTGTATTTGAAAATACAATCTTATGTTTAACTTAATTTTGTTCTAAGCTTGCTTCTCTGCAGCTGTTCATCACTAACTGCTCAAACTGCCTTTCCCTGCGTTTGTAACTCAAATCTACTTCGTTACTAGGTTGAAATCTCTGTTGTTTCCCCTTCAAGCTCTGCTACTTACTCCTCAAGCATTAATTTGTTACACTAGCCACAGGGTGTAAGTGGATAAAAATCCACAGCATGAAGCTTGCCTGGGGGCTTTTTCCTCCCTTTAAGTATGACTATATATTTTTATAACTTTCCAAGTTAAGATTGATTTTCTGATGGTCTGTTAGCTGTATGTATTATGCATACTAAGGGTAGCTAAGACCTGTTCAAAGATAAGATTTTAAATCTCCTAGAGGGCCCTTCAGCCAGGACTCCCAGGGGTCCAAGCCCATTTTTCAGAATGGGATGACAACTTAAGTCACTTTTCAGCAGCCTTATCCAAAGTATCGCACTGGAAGAATAGAAGAAGGGGTGCCAATATATTCCCTGCTAAATTAATATACCAGATCACTTGACTGCAGCAGAGAGCATGCCACCCGCTAGATCTATATTTGGAATACCTCTACCTTGCTGAATTTAGATATGCAAAAGGCTGACAGAGTTAACAAGGTCATCACCATATTCTGTATTCTAGCACATGGTTAATTCAACACAGATTTTCCTAGCTATTGGATATTAGTCCTTGCCAGTCAAGTGCAAGCTGCTCAAATAGTAAAAACTATATGTATGTTTCTCACAGTAGGGTAAATTTGACTGTTAAGTAATTGGGTTGAATTCTAGTATATATTTTCCGGAATGGTATTATCCAGACTGGCACATTTTTTTATGGTGGTACAGGGCCGGCTGTCTTTTTCTCTCCCTCGCACCCTGCCAAGTTTTACATGCTTAACTTAAGGTGATGGGTCATTTCACTGAAGCCAGCAAAACTGCTAAAACTCTATGCTCAGACTAAGGTTAAGCATGTGTGGGGTTTTTTTGGTTTTTAAAGTGGAACAGCTTCTAGTGCATGAAACTAAACATTTAAGTGTCTGCAAAACTGGGGCTCCCATGCTGGTTCCAGCAGATGTATTATTGCAAAATAGATGTGTTGGCTTTAGAAAAAGCATCTTGCTTTACAATAGAGCAAATAGTTTGTTTCTGGAGGACTTCAACTGTTCTATGAAATCCAGTATGGCACGCTGTATTTTTATTCCCATTAGAAGGTATTATAAGCATTTTTTTTTTAGAGAAAATACTAATGTTTGTGTTATTAGCTGGCATAGTCACCACTGTATGTGGGAAAACTAACACTATAACCATTCTTTAAAAAAAAAAGAAAAAAAAAGAGACAGACATTGCATAACTTGTTGTGTGTGTATATGTGTTAAGAATTAACCCTTTTTATAGTTCTGCAGTGTTTAAAGGGCTAGCTGGTAGTCACCTTAGACTGTAAGTTTTTAATATAACTGAACAATGGGAAAGCTGCTTAGATAAGCCAGAATTTTACTTCTGTCTTGGCTTTTAAGCTCCTTTTTTGACCGGTGATCATGTTTCACAAAGTGGGGAGGGGGATGGTGGGACACACAGGGAGAGATTAAGCCGGTGAAGTCACCCTGCAAAACCCACAACTGAGCTGATCTCAGAACTGGCAAACTCCTTACCCCTGGTTTGTTGATGTAATGTATAAAATTGCTTTTTTGCTTTTAACTGCCTTTACTTTCTGAGCTAGGGGCTGTCTTCATTAACAGCAAAAGTGTTACTTTGTTGTAGATGACAGATAAGCCTCATCACGGGAGAGTTACCTAGTAAGTATAGCCCAGGTGAACACTTCTGTTTCTCTCAGTCTTAATTTATTCCCAAATGTATTAGTTCAAATAAAGATCTAAAAGACTTATGAAGCTTTTTCCCTTTTTAGTTTTAAACTGATGTGTCCCTCTTCTACAGCTATGGCATGGAGGGAGTGGGGTTTAAATATCCCTTTTTTTTTTTTTTTTAATGTAAAGTCTTATTCTGAACCTTCTTTCTGGTATGCATTTCTGGCTATATATACTTCCACACACAATGGCTCTAAAACTGAATCTCAGGCACACTGTTGTTGAGGTCTTATCCACTACATATCCTTGGAGGACATTTTCATTGCTCAAACACTTCTAAATCACTTATCACTTATTTGGCACATTATTAAATGTTTGGACTGTTTTGGGGTGTGGTGGGTTTGGGGTTTGGTTTTTTTTTTTTTGCTTAGTCTTGAGTACCTTTATGCAAGTCTTTAGTGATGTGAAATTAGCATGTTAGTATTGGACCTAAAACCTTACTAACAGTGGTTTCAAATAACAAGAAAACAAGAATATTGGACAATGAAGAGAATAGAGTTAAAATTTGCACATGATTCATCCTTCCTATAGTTGTGCACACTAAAGAGCTTGTTAAATATGGCATTAATACTGATGAAATAAAGTTTCATATGCATTCATTGCCTTACCTGGCAGTTTGCTAATGGGGGTATCCCTATGTGGTCATCACTGTGCTCAAATGGAAGAGCTGTTTTTCATTCTTAGATGTGGAGCAACAGTGCTCTCTAAATATTTTATCCTACAACAAGGCTTAATAGGTCAATATTTCACAAATTATTTAGACAAAAATAGTGGGAGCTGTATGCCACTAGGAAGTTCAACCTATATATAGAATGATTCCAAACTACTCAAGACAAGCGTATAGAAAAGTTAAAGTAAGAAGGTTCCTAACCTGCATGCAATTCTCCCAAAGCCCATACATGTGGAAGTCCCCCTGACTTCACAGACAGTGTTTGAAACAATAGCAGTAAGTTATTAATGGAGTAAAACCTTTGTTTTGTGCAATTCTGACAGCTTGTTAAGACTTATGACTTTGCTTGTGGGTCTGCTTCTTGAGCAGTTTTAACAATCTGCCTGCCCCCCCAAATGTCACTTTGAGTGACAAAGGATTTATTTTCTATGAATCCTACTATAAGCCTACTTGTAGCTCTAAGAAGTTTTAAAACCTTGTTCCATCTTGGAAGACCTGAGGTGATCTGAGCCTCCCAGTCTGGCTAGCACACACTAACATGTATACTAAAAGGACACTGAAAACTAAAGCTTCAATTTACAAAACAAAGTGACATGTTGTAGGAATATAAAAAAATACTGAAATTGTAAATAATTATTTTTTGCCTCAGAGAAAGCTAATCTGAACACAGAATTTTGACAAACCGTGTCCCCAAAACCTTTTCTAGACCCACATCATCTTATGGGTGACCCACATCATTGTTGTGGTGGTGTTTACTACTACTTTAGGCAAACAGGGATAAAAAGATTTTACAGTTGGGAATCTTTCATGTAGACCTGATAATCTTTTCTTTTGTTCAGAGTAAGAGTCTTGAAGTTTTTTGCCCTAGATAGAGTTGCAGCAGCAGCATTAAATGGTTGAAAAGCATCTTTTCTGAGGAACATTGCAGCCTTCCATGCTAGAGATCAAAGACAGATTTCTAACTTCCCCAATCCAGTGAAACCAATTTATTGAGTTTATTGCAGTGTAGGGTCTTGCACAAACAAGGTAGCTTTCAGGCTTTTTTGTTTTGTTTGAAATGTGTTGAGGACAATTAGCAGGAAAAACTGAATTGGACTTTTCCATTAAATGTTAAAAAATATCTGGGTAATTGGCCTGTCTCCTAATGTCACCAGTTACAGTAGCTTCTATCTGTCCAGCAGAACATAACTTTTCCAAAACTGAAATGGTAACTGATTACCAACATTAAAGGTTTGAAACAGCCACACCCTCACAAATTGTTTGCATTTAGCAAGCTTAAAAAAAAGACTGAAATTTAAAAGGACAAGTGGCTTTTTATCCTTTCCTTATGCAAAGTAAGACATCTTAAGAGTCTCTTCCTAGCTACCCTCTGAAAAAAATCAGATCTCAGTGAAGGGTCCCAAGTCTGGTAGCCAAAAACACTGGGGGGTGGTGTTGAAAGTTTCCATGCTTTTACAATTATTCTTATTTTATGCTTGACTTGTAAATAAATTTTTATGAAATTCTATCAGGTTTGTACAGATAGTCCTTAATGTGAACAGAAGTATTCTTGGCATCTAAAGAAAGTACTTATTGTAGCCAGTACTAGAAAACACCAATCTGAAATTCTAGATAAGTGTACCCTGTTGTACCTTCACATACTGTTTTTCTAATATTTACAAGCAGTTAATAATCCTCCTGCCTTCATGTTTTCACCCCCCAAATTAATTCAAAACACAGAATATTTTTAAATTATTTTGCCACATATGGCATTTCAGTGTATAAACATTGCTATAGCAAATCTCCATATATGTACAAGACACTAGTTTACCAATTAGGCTGCTCTTGACATACAGATCAGTATCTCACAACTTTTTATAGGTTCGTCTACAAGTTCAAAATGTAGAGAAACCTCTCTACCGTGGGACCTTCCATTGCTTTCAGACCATCATAAAGCAAGAATCTGTAAGTACAAAATTAATGCTTTGCCTATTTTGTATCAGAAGGGTGGGAAAGCTGTAAAAAAACCCTGCAAATATTGAAGATCAAGAGAAAAGCATACTCTGAACATCACCTGACCATAGGGCAGATAGCGTAGTCAGAAGTTTGCCAGAAACTTCATGATCATTAATTTAGAAGTTGATATTTTGAAGTTAACTTTTTAAATAAGATAACGAGTATTTGAATAGCTAATTTTCTGAGAATTCAAGCAACGAGTGAGGAAATTGGTGAGCTTTTTTTTCTGCTGAAGCTTCAAGACCATAACTAAAAGGGTGGCTTTAGGCTTTTAGCTACATAAAAAATAAAGCATAAAATTTAGCAGAAAACTTTTCTCTGGATGGACTAAGATTATTTTCTGGATGTGTTCAACTATGTATTTGTACTGCTAAAAATGTTTAGATGTTTGTGTCCTAGGCAGTGATGAAATTATTACTACAAAGCAAGATGATACCGATCTTCTGGCCACTGTTAAAAAGTTAGGGCACAAGGGAGAGCCAGAAAGGCCATGTTCTGCACAGTTTCAGGAGGTTATCAACACCACTGTTTAAAAAGGGTTTTTCCCTCCTTCTTCCATTAGGCTTTTGGACTCTATAAAGGTATTGGGTCACCAATGATGGGACTTACCTTCATTAATGCACTTGTGTTCGGTGTACAAGGAAACACACTTCGTGCTCTTGGAAAAGACACTCCTCTAAACCAGTTCCTTGCAGGGTCAGCGGCAGGGGCTATCCAGTGCATCATCTGCTGTCCCATGGAGCTGGCAAAGACAAGAATGCAGCTTCAAGGAACAGGAGAATACAAACTAAAAATGAAGAACTACAAAAATTCTCTGGATTGTTTGATCAAAATCTATCGAAAGGAAGGGCTGAGGGGTATCAACAGGGGCATGGTCTCTACATTCATAAGAGAGACCCCAAGCTTTGGCTTTTACTTCCTGACCTATGACTGCATGACCAGGTATTTAGGCTGTGAAGCTGAAGACAGTTACGTTATTCCCAAGCTGCTGTTTTCTGGCGGGATGTCGGGAATCGTGTCCTGGCTCTCAACCTATCCCGTGGATGTGATCAAATCCCGGCTTCAGGCTGATGGAGTCGGAGGCGTTACACAATACAACGGCATTTTAGACTGCGTCAGAAAGAGTTACCACGAAGAAGGCTGGAGGGTGTTCACAAGAGGTCTTACTTCCACACTTCTCCGTGCTTTTCCTGTCAACGCAGCTACCTTTGCTACTGTCACTGTGTTCCTAATGTATATGAGGTCAGAAGACAACCTTCGTGAATGTGAACCAGGTCCAGTAATCCAGCAGCCTTCCAGTTTGTGAACCTTACCTGTTTGTTCTCCTAATCCAAAGCCCGGCTGGTTGGGTTGGGTTTTTTTGTTTTTTGTTTTTTTTTTTTTTTAAATGTAAACACTTGACCCGCACAAGTGGTGTAAACGTATGCTATCTGTGTAAAGAATTCCTTAATGTGTCAAATTAGGATTTCATCTCATTACTTGTATAAACAGCATATTGCCTTATTAAGGACTTCGTATCTAGTAGTATCCAAGTAAGATGGGGACCTGCCTTTAGGAAGTACCGTACAGTTACTGTTGCAGCTCCAGAAGAGGACCTGGAGAATGTCATAGTACCAGAAATTGGGTTTTCTTCCACTCATTTTCTGAAAGACTGAGCCGAGTTGAATGCAGAAGCGTCTTCAGAAAAGAAATGCTCTTTTTGTATGTAACAGCAGTAAGTATAGTCCTCTGAGGTGAAGTAGGGGGAGGAAATTAAATGTTGGAAGCATTTTGCAGGTAACCCTGAACTGTTTTAAGACATGGACTAGCATTCAGCTAGCCATGTGTTTTACTTTTCCTCTGCTTTTATACATCTGTGGTTTTAGTAGCAACTTTGTTCATACTGGTTTGCAAAAAAAAAAAAAAAAAAAAAAAAAAGGAAGAAAGATTTGTTCCTGAGCTACTCCCTCACCTTTCAGCTTTGAATATATATCTTAAGCACAAAGTTACCATCTGCACTCAAACACACTTGTTCCTTTAAATCTCAAGGCTTGTAAGGATTTAGGGAAACTCAAATTTAGTAAGACTGATGTTATTTGCCTTCAACTCTATTTCTCATTTGGTGGGTGCACAGATTGTATTGACTACATTCAGACCAAACAGACTTTTGTTCTCTGAAATTACTGCAACTTTGCGCCACTTCTCCCAATGTGCCCCATAGCAGCCAGTGATGTACAGAAGTCAAAGTCCTACCTGTGGTATTGCACAAAATGTTTGTGGGTGCAATGTTAGCTTAGCAGCTTAAAGTACTGTAGAAATATGTACATGTTTAGAACTGGAGGTTTCATACCTTTCCAGAAAATAAGGGTGTGTCTGAAATGGTTGGTGTTCAATACACTTGCATTATGAATTTAAACAATACTGATTTTTATGTATTTAGTTACAGTGCTACTGGAAAGAAGACTGAAAAGAGGTTTGGAGAATTTTCTTGTTACGTTAATCCACTGTGATTTTTTTTTTTTTTTAGCAGTCTGTTCAAGAGGGACTGCATTAGTCAAAGAGCTATAAACAGTTATTTAAGATCTGGAGTAAGAACTACACATATTTGGCACAAATAGCTAGGAGGAAGGAGTGCATGTGTGTGAAGAATGTTCTAAAATGTATCAGACTAGTTCACTAAGTACAACTTGTTACACTTTTGGTTGGGACAAGTGCAATATGTGTTTAATTTATATGAATTTTCTAAAGAAACCTTATTTCATAGCATTTTGCACTGTAACAAAATATGCTGGAGAAACCTGTAAAACTGGTATGTCTTTTTATACCTTGGAGGTATGTTGGATGTTTTAGTGCCTACTCGCACTGAGATTCAAATTGAATGTTAAATCTGTCTACTAAGCTGCATATGCAAAACAACTCACAGCAAAGACCATTTACACCTTTGTACAGTAGTCTTAATTATTGTATATAAAATGGAGGGAATAAATTTTTTAAAAATTTTGACTTTGGTTCTTTAAAGTTTCTTATGTTTTACTTAGATGCTTCCTTGTGTTAAACCTACCTTGCAAGAGGGTGGGGTTTCTGGCTTTTGCCTGAAGAAACTTGTTCCCCATCTGCCTTCCATGCACCACCAGCAAGGGCAGTGCCTTGCTCTGGCTTAGAGTGTATCAGCTCATTGAAGCAAAGAAAGGAAGTTGCCTGAGCTTGCTTCTTCAAACTGATCTTTTCATTGAGTACCTCACTTGAAGATATTATAGCTACTAAGAGAACAATCCTGCTTTTAGAGCCAAAGAGCTGGCAGCATGGTTGGACCCTTCATATTCTGCATTTATTTGGTTTAAGCAGTGCTGATCTGCACCAAGGCTGCACAACTGCAGAAGACAAGTCTAGGGTCCTTGCACAGTCACATCAGAATCAAGTACCAGGTCTGCCAACAACACTGTTCATACCTGAATCAGAAGAATGCTTGGCTCTTAAGACGCACAAGTTTAGCAAAAAGCTTTGTAGGTTGTAGTTTTGTTTTTAGACAGCACAACTAGCCCACAAAGAGCACCAATATTCCAAACACAAAGCCATGCAGGAAAAGCGGGATGATGTGTGTTATGACCTATGAAAAAGACCTCTCATTGCTGATGAGAGGTTATTTCAGGTACTGGCTCTGCTAATTCGTGTTCTTAAAGGGTAGATACACATGACCTAAAGAGACCCTGTCAAGCATCAGTCTGCTAGATCAGAAAAGGGAAAGGCCACTACTCCAACTAACTGTGACCAGGGGTAGTTCCACTCAAGTACCTTGTGTTCTCTCAGCAGGAGCAACGATGTTGAACTATGGCACAGAAACAAATACTTGGAATAAACAAATAGTGTCTCTCTAAAAGACAGGAACATCATTAAAACAGAAAGGGCTACACAATGTTTTACTTGTATTTACTAAAACATTCTCTCCAGAACATCATCCATCTGAACTTAAATAATCAGTAGCAGACGCTGGAGGTTACTCAACAAGCCTAAGAGGAGGGTAAAAGTCAGCTTTCAACCTAGTCTGATGTCAGTTGCTTGAAATCTGTGTGACTCCTAACTAATAAATCAAGCTAGACAATACCCTCAGCCTTTTTAAACACGATTCAGTTCCTTCCTGCTAGATTTTTTCAAATGTCAGCCAATTTAGCCAAGTCAAACAGAACTGTACTGTGCCTCCAGACTCTCCTTCCCACAAGCATCATGATCCTGGGTAGGAGATGCTCTTAATACCTTCTTATTCCCTTCAGTTGTTGGGGTAAAACTCACTGTCACCTACTATCAAGTGCCCATGCTCTACTCTTTCTTCTGACCCACCCTGCTAGTGGATGGATCATACCAGTGTTACAAGTCACAGCCACAAATATGCTCAATTAGGAAAAAAAGCACCCAGGTACAACCCTTCCAGGTTTTAAAGAAGTTATTATAGTAAAACTACTGGGGAGAAATTCAGTTCATGTATCATGTCTGCAACCATAACATGACAGTATTCAAATTTTTTTTCTTTATTCTCTCTTCCTTGCCTTCCTCTGCATATAGCTTTTTTACAGTTCACATGAAAAAGCAGCAAGACATTCAAGGAATGAAAACCTGTACATGGCAGGTGCAGGACAGGTAGCGTACTGGGAAAGTTACTAAGATGCAAGTATAAAAAGTTGACCTTACAGAGAAGAGATGTGTGCGTGTCCTGGTTTCAGCTGGGATAGAGTTAACTGTCTTCCTAGTAGCTGGTACAGTGCTATGTTTTGAGTTCAGAGCGAAGAATGTTGATAACACTGATGTTTTCAGTTGTTGCTCAGTAGTGTTTAGACTAATGTCAAGGATTTTTCAGCTTCTCATGCCCAGCCAGTGAGAAAGCTGGAGGGGCACAAGAAGTTGGCACAGGACACAGCCAGGGCACCTGACCCAAACTGGCCAACGGTGTATTCCATACCATGTGACGTCCCATCCAGTACAGAAACGGGGAAGTGGGGGGCAGGGATTCGCCGCTCGGGGGACTGGCTGGGTGTCGGTCGGCGGGTGGTGAGCAATTGCACTGCGTATCATTTGTACATTCCAATCCTTTCATTATTGCTGTTGTCATTTTATTAGTGTTATCATTATCATTATTAGTTTCTTCTTTTCTGTTCTATTAAACCGTTCTTATCTCAACCCACGGGTTTTGCTTCTTCTCCCGATTTTCTCCCCCATCCCACTGGGTGGGGGGGAGTGAGTGAGCGGCTGCGTGGTGTTTAGTTGCTGGCTGGGGTTAAACCACGACAGTGCGTTCTTTGAAATTAAATATATTCACTATTATGCTGGAAAACACGTGTTAACACCTGTTGTTAGCCAGACTTTTGATCTGTGAATAGTTAAAGAACAACTTAAAGCCCAGAAGTATGTCAAACACCATTAGATTAGCAGAAGGTGCTATTAAACCCCTCTTCTGCCAGAAAAACAGCCAGAGAAAATAGCAGCTTGCCCAGGGCAACATGCCATATCAAACACCACAGCCGTGGAGACAGATGAAGGATCTAAGGGACTGTATGACTCCAGTAGGCACAGCAACAGAGTAGGGAAGCAGAGAACTTGCTGGGCCAAACCTAGTGGAGATAGGCTTTCAAGTCATGAGGAAGAAAACTGCTTCTTTCAATGTTCAGGAATTTATGGGCAGTGGGGGAGGAAAGCAGAGGAAAATAAGCCATTTTCATCCTCCCAATGCAACTGTTCTGCAATTTTTGTAGTAGTGTTGTCCTCACTAATTACAAAAATGGTTATCACTAACAGAAAAAAAATATTAGTGACATAATATGCACAATAATACATATGATATACAGTAAAACCATGTCTACTTATAGTTTATTATCAGTTTTAACTGATTTGACCTAGAATGTGATTTCAAGCTATACAGTTTCTTCAATAAATAAATTGAAAACAAGCAAGGCAAGCTCTGCAGTGAAAAATAATGCCCTATACATTGATATATATGGAAGAAAGGCAAGTTCTTAACGTTCACAAAACATTCTTCAGGTCTATAAAACTTTACATCTAACACAGTTAAATTGCTTCTTGGTATCATTCACTGTTATTACTTATACTTTGTTATGACTGCTTTTTCTTACTGAAAGAAACCCTCCGTGTTTTTTACTAACAGTAAAATCGAGTTCTACCATTTCAACCATATCCATGTGTCTATCAATAAAATACTAAAATCATAATGAAACCTGACCTCATGGTCTGCACTGTTTGCTAAATATATCAAAATAGGAAGAATTGTTGCTAGAGTAGTTTGACTTCACTAAACTAAAGTTAGTATGAAAGAAAATTAGTATTCTTTTTCTAGGACCTAATCTAGTTGTCTTCAGCAGAGATTTATCCTCAATCAGGTATACTCAAGTGTTGCAATCAACCAGGCCACAGATGTTCTTCCTTGTGCACTGATGTATTTTCACTTAAGGAAGAATCTACAACAGGTAATTTTCAAACAGGCTAGTAAAAAAGTTCAAGCTTTTTAACTACAATTAAAGGAGGTAAAAGTAAAAATAACTCTCTTACCCTTAACTTCCCCCAGGCAGATACCTGCTTCCCTGTCAGTTCATAACTGAGAGACTGTACACTTTCATTTTACACTCTGGGAAAAATGGAGATGAAATCCCCTATCTCTAACCTATGCAAGAGGAAAGAATAAAAACAAACAAACACACACCCAGGTAAGAGGAAAACCTGAACACCTGCCACAGTATTATTCCTTACAATCCATTTCCAAACCATGAACATTTGTATGCCCTTTCAAGCTATGGGAGTCATTGGATTCATACAAATTCATTGGAGGTTCAGTCAAAGCACCGGTTAAGACTGAAGAATTCTGTATCCAAAGGCCAGATCTTCTGTTTTGCTGAGAGAAAAGAAATGCATTGAAAAATAAGTCAAAACCTATGCTGCATGATGCCCCACATGTGAGGCAGTCAAAAAGCAAGCCAAATTCACAACTGGCAGCATTAGTGAGGTCCTTGGCAAACATCTTGCAGCTCTGAAGGACACCTGACTTTATGAGCCCTTAAATCAAAACACTAACTAGTAGGAGTTTTCTACAGATTTGTCTTGCAACTGATTGCTGAGATGAGCTTCAGCTTAAGTACATTAAGACATACCCAGTCACCAAGCATTTCTGTGTATGGATTTTCCTCTATTTAACAAGGAGTCCATCTTATGCCTCAGTCTTTATCTGCTCTATAATTTATCTCAAAAATATACCTGTTATCCACAAACAACATTCTTCTGAAATACACCTTTACTGTGGGCCTGCTCCAGAGAGAGAATCAGTTTACTTGAGATCTTTGATTCCCTAAAAAGCAGCACTGCAGGACTCTGATGCAACATCTGTCCTGCAGTCTCTACAATGGCCTTGCAAACACTACAAGCTGCAACACACTGAAGGAAAGTCAAATGGCGAGGCCCTAACTGCCTCAGGTGAGCTTAGACTTTTTAGGAAGCCACTGCTAGAATGAAGCATTGGTGCTTTACACGTCTATCAGCTAACCAAAATAGCCATGTTGAAAGCACATTCATTAACACTACATGTCATTAGATTTCCACATTTCCCTTTAAAGACATTTTCTATTAAAATTGGATGGATGACTAAAACTATATGATCCATGTCACACTCAACAGTTTTTATTTACAGTCTTTATTTTCATTGCCTTGCTGGTGCTTTTTGCGAATGCGTAAGTACACTTGGGACTCTCAGAAATCAGCACAGAGTTGTGCTGCTTATTCTTCTGCACCAGTGTGTGGGAAACTTGCTCTTTGACACTGGCACGTTCCAAGTCTGTCAAGGTCTACTGAACACCACAGGACACCCTACAGACACTTGACCTCATAGGGGCCACCCTGACACTTAGCTATTCTGTCTGCTGGTCATGCTGTACAAACTGGTAATTCACTGCCATCTCCTGGCAAACTACTATTCAAGAGTATCCGTACAGACTGAAATAAAGCATTGACACAGATGGTACCTAAAATCAGCCTGATTAGAGAGAAATCACACTTAAAACTACAAGAGCACTTAATATAAAAGTGGCGGCAAAAGAAGCATCCAAAAGTCCTGCAAGGAACCCACAGACTCTCCATCCCTTTCCTTCCCTCCCAAAATTAACCGACATTTCTAGAGAACTTCAGGCTTGCGCCTGAAAAGAGCTTCCAGTTTACGCAGGAATCTCATGAGAACAGCAGTTCATGAGAGGGTTATGTCCACACCGTAACACACAATAGGAGAAATAGTATCCAATTAACATCCAATCTTAAAGCTTTTCTGTTAGAAAAAAATAACATAAGACTTAAGAAAACCCTGAAACCACAGTTAGCTTATAGCAACTTTTTTTAGACATCCTACTCATTTGCTTACAGCAAAACAGTGTTTTTCTGCTACTTTAGGGGAAGCCAGCACCTGAAAAATTCACATGAACTCTTATACTGAATCTGATGTGCTTTCTCCAAAAGGAAATTCAATATTCTCCAGATTACTTCCAGAAAAACAAAGTGACTGAAAAAAATTCTAAGCAAAACTGCCTTAATAATATAGGATGATTGTGAGTACACACAAACTTGCCTAAGCTGGTTTATTTTAGGCAGAGAGGATGAAACTCAGTAAAGGACTTCTGATTAAATTACCTTACAAAATGAAGCCAGTAGCCATCCAGGTGGCATTTAAGCATTGCTGTAAAGCCATCTTCACACTGTTTGCCTTTTGCAACTTGGTACTGGATCAATTCATATGATCAAAATGAATACTGAGTCTCATGATAATACAAGCACATACATTCCTCCTCTAATTTGTTCGTACCTTTACGGATCACTGTGTAGATGTTTCTGCTTGTTGTGTTCTACGGTGGGGTCTCAAACCCTCTTCCTCACGTCACTCTCCCATTCTTTTGCCCTGGGACTGCCAAATCAAGCTGATGTAAGAAACCTTTTCACTCTTCCCAAGCAAAGGGCTACTTTTGAACTATTCCATTTACACAGCTATGAATCAGGATACTGGTCCCAAGTGCAACTTTTATTTTTATTCCTGCCTGCAAAATTTACACCCGACATTCAGTTTTGAAATCCACCCCAAGTTCTGAAGCTTTTGAAGGACCTTTGATTTCTCCATAGCTTTAAGCAATACAGGAACATTAGTGCAGTTATAAGAAGTCAAAGCTTAATGCTGACACAAACACTGTTTAGTCCTCTCCTTTTCTCAAGCCACTGTAACAGAGACTTAAAGGTGCTGTACAGATTAAAAACTTACTATTCCAAAGTGCCATCATTATAGAACAACTGGATCAATCAATGCCAGTAACAGCTACCACTTGACTGATTAGACTTCCTAGGCCGATTTATCTAGCAGCCTTGACCAAAATACCGATTTTTCTCCATTTCTTCAAGGCATTAAGGAACTGCATTTTGAAGAATGCGATTCAGCACATACTGTCCTCGAGTTTGTCCATCTTATCTGAGTACAAAGACTAATCAGTCCCAGTTCTTCCAAGGCATGCACTAATAAAATACCCTGTGAGCACCTTAGGGCAGGTGATGACCAAGTGGAAACACCTTTTGCCACCACTGCCATTCCTCTTCATCTAGCACTTTGAAAGGATTAGCTTTCTTTAAACATTTTAAAGCCTCAATTTTCCCATTTCTGTTAACTATTGCTTCTTTTGCTTTTTTCTTACTGTGGAATTAGCAGAGGGAAAGGATCTCCGTCTGCCATTAAAATGACATTACTGCTGACAAGCTATGTTGTTAGGATGCGTTTAGTATTTGGCTTTGCTGATTGACAATTTGTGGCCACTGAGGGTTGGAATGTCAAATTGCACTACCTCAATTAAACAGTGAACCTCTTCAAAAAGAAGGTAACTAAAATCAAGTGCAAGTTCAGCTGAGGTCCTGGCATTCCATTTCACTAAGAATTTATTCACTCCACATCTCAAATCTGTACCTGGGCTCCTCTTCCAACCTTTTCAAGAAAAACAACCTCCAGAAATAAGAGGTATTTAAGTTCAGTTTGTCTTGTATTTAAAGCAGGACCTACTGCTACCAGCAGACCACAAATAGACACAGCTAGAAAAGTCTATAGTCAGTGCTACCTTTTAAAAAATGGTCTGAGTCCAAAAGATACACAGCTACAGAATTTGTCCCCTTCCATTTCGACAGCAGGAGAACCAGATATGGTAATATGAAATGTAAGATCAAATGAGCAGTAGAACAGGCGTGAGGAGTAAGCACTTAAATCTTTTGCCAGCTTTAAAACCACTGGCTACATTTACCCCACCCCTCAGACTCTCCTCCCCTTACCTGAACTTGCTCACAAACTGGTGGTATAATGCAGGAACTTGTCGATAGTAGGCTGGCAATGGTGGTTTTCAAAGTCAAATCTGTTGCTATTCTCAAAGCCTGTAACTTCTTCACTGAAAATCCATAAGGAGAACTCTGGAATCAACTAAGCATGATGTTTTAAGAACAAGATGTGCCAATTATACTTTAAAAGCTTAAATAACTTACAGAAGCTGCTCAATGCAAGTATTTATTCACATGCAATATGGAATTAACTAGTTACAAAGCAAGATCTTTCACGCTGCTAAGCGTTGCTACTTACACTCAGGAGTGTATTGAATGCTACTGATTTGAGGCCTACGTGAAAATTTTTCAGATCTCTCTCCGTAGTCAGATGCAATATAACTAGGGGCAATACAAGTTTCAGTTACCAGTTAATCCTCTAATCAATATTTAATATAAAAAGTTTAGTCTCAAATGTATGTTCAAAGATGAAGTACTGACACCATCAAAGAATCTCTTTACCTTGCAATTCAATAAGATGGGTACCATTTTATGACATAGGAAAGCAAACTTCTGCGCAAGCCTAACACCATCATGTATACTGTTTAAGAAAAAATGTAAGGTCAATTAGAACTAGACTGAACTGATTTTATTTCCTTCCAAAAAGAATAGACACTAATTTAACTGTATACAGAATTTAATTTAACTATAACTATACAAGTTTCAGTATATTGTCCTGTTCAAGAACTGCTTATATTAAAAACAACAAAAAAAAATACTGCCAAAATTCTAATGCATACTTTACAATTAAATGTTCCATCTTTCTTTCTACCCCTAATAAACTCAGACTAGAGCTACAGTGTTCAGATTAACTTATGTACGGATGAAAATTCCCTTGGTCTTAAGTGTAGTTTCGTTATTACCCATGTTTTTTCCACTACCACCAAAACTGGACTCAAAAGTAAGTTTCATGGTATTAGCAATGAAAAATTTGATGAACCTTGTAAAAACAGAATTCAGAAAAAGATTAACAACAGTTTTTACTATATTAAAATGTCACATCCCTCTAAAAAATAATACTTATGCATTTCTGTGCATATTCTTATGTTTATTAATCTGTCACATTTTACTATAGTATCTGCAAATTTCTTACTTTGAACACTTGAACAAATGAGTAGTAACCACTTTTAGTTAGACCATCAAAATTCCATGAAGTTCTCTGAGAACTCTGAGTTCCTGTTTTGAAGTAAAAGGTGTCCAACGAGGTTCCAAGAATTTTCATCATTATACTCGGTCAAACAAGTTAGCCAAAAGAAAAAGACAATTTTCTTTTTTTCTGGTACGACCACTCAAACCCTACCGTTCCCCCGCTTTCTATTGTTATTGCATTTAAACCTCCAAGATTCCTTACCTTGACTAAACAAAGGTGCCCACTGAGTTATTTACTGTACTGTTTTACCTAGCTGCTGTCCAGGCACACTGAAAACTCCGCACTACACTGCCAGGTCTCCAAATCCACCATTCCAGTTATTGGAAGTCTAGGTCACTGAAAAAACAGAATTACAGTCAGCAATTCTGTTTAGGTATACCACCTGACGTGGCATTACGTAATTTCATCACAAATCATTGTAACTGAATGCAAAGTAAAGGAAACTTGAGTTTATTTAGCTTCCAATTTCTGGGAGGTCAAGAGGAACTAGGACTGCTCTGGACAACAAAAGAAAATAGACTGTGCTTACAGATCATTTTCTGCCATATTCTTTCTTTAGGACCACTGTTTTATTGTTGCCCTTTCTATTACATGGGATGTACATATTATCAGGTGTTAATAAAAGGTCAGTGCCTGTACAATACATTCTACAACTGAGCACCACTTTCCGTAACTGAACAGGCAAAGAAATTACACTGAACATCAGCATCTGGCAGTATTTCTCCAAAAAAAGTGACTAAAATGGGTTTAAATTGATTAACACTATTAAATCACATCTAATATTTGATACTACATGATTTCATTACAGCTATACGATACAATTATACAAAATGTGTTAACATCAAAGAATACAACCAAAATTAAGATAGCAAACAAAACCTATATAACTTTTTTTCTTTACAGGAAAATACTTTTGAAGTATGCATGTAACTGCCCATTCTTTTAAAGAAAATCTACCGCAAGCAAAGTTATCAACCTCCAGAAAAATCACACATAGCATTACTACGCATATCCCCAAAAAGTGTACAATATGCACACTTGGAAAATACAAAATTAAAAAAATTGTAAGCAACAGGTGAGCTTCATATTTATAAGAACGTGAAAAGAAGTCCAATTTTAGCACTGTTGTATAAAGAATTGTCTTTTCTGATGCAAGTTCATGAACTGACCCCTCCGGTTGAGGCCACTTTACAAAACACCGTGTTCTTGAAACGGGATTACAGAGCAAGGTAGAGCATCTTAGCAATGTCACCTTAAAGTTTTTTTTGTGGGGTTTTTTTTTTGCTTTTTATTTACTACTTATCAAAACACGTCCTTTAGGTTTGTAGGGTTCTTTTTTTAAAATTCTTTCCTAGAAACAATATACAAAGGGGAGGCATATTTATTTCCAATTCATACTCCTGTAAGATGCTTTGAGTTCAAGAACTTTCTCCTCCAACTTTCACTGGTTGTTTTTGGCCTTAGCATGTGTTAAGATGTGAGATTTCAGGTTAGTTGATTGCGCAAACTTCTTATTGCAGCCATCAAATGGGCAAACATAGGGCCTGTCGCCAGTATGAATTCGCACATGTGTGCGTAAATTGAAGTCCAGTGAAAAACGCTTTCCACATCCTTCAAACGTACACTGTTGAAAGGAAAAGACATACTCCATTAGTTAACAAAACAGTACTCATTTCAGTCATTGATTAGAACCATATTCCTCTTTAAATCACTAGACTGCACAAACATGAAGCTAGATGCTGAAGATTATTATAGGTGAAGCTGTGGGCATCACTTGTAAACTGCATTAAAAAATAAAATTAATACTTCACAGTGTTTTACCACAGCAGTGTACCTATTTTCAAATGCTTTCACTAAAACCACCTTCTCTGCATCTGAAACAGTATTTTGCTATGCTGTAGTAGAAAACAGAAACAGTGTTTCACATCAGAATTTCCCCCTTTCAGTGATAATTGCAAAGATTTGCTCATTTTACCAGCTTTACTTTTAAGATGGACTTGGAATACAAAGGGCAGCATGTTTAGCGGTAAATACTTATATTTACCACACAGCAGATCCAGCACACACATCTAAGTGAATGCCTGAGGACTGCAAATCAAGTTTCTGAAATAATTTATTTAACCACAAATAAATAAATAAATAAATAAAGTCAACAAAAACTAACGTATCTTAACTATGAATACCTGTAAAGAAGATTTATAAGGAGTATCATATGAAGTAGGCAGGGGACCTCTGGTGGCAGAAGCTCATGTGACTTGATATGAATGGAAAGAGATTCAGTGACTACCATCATTTTGCTGAAAACTGATTAATACCCGCTACTGAAAATTAGCGTCATGAGTCAACTGAGCAAACAGCTGCAAGTCTCAGTTGCCCACAAGTGCTAAGTTTAAAAGATGATGAGGAGAAAGAGACATTTTCCTTAATCAGTAGTAACTGCAGACTTCGTTTTTAAAGTGGGTAACTTTACATCATATTTTGGAAGGTATCTCCCATGTACATACAATTTGCTAATTTCTAACAAAAGCCCGGGGAAATAGTTAAACGATAGCCTAATTAGCTTAAGGGCACTTCCCATTTTTAAGGTGATGGTTCAGTGCCTCGCCTGATTTTAGAAAAAACATAGTATTCCCAAAATCATATGGAAGCTAGGTTACAGTTACAGTTCACACATTTTCACCAAATAAATTGTGGTACTTAAGCCTGGAGGTTAACAGTACCTGAAAGGGTTTCTCTCCGGTATGAACTAGCTGATGCCGCTTTAGTTTTGAGCTCTCCACAAAGGCCTTGCCACATTCTGCACATACATGTACTCGAGGGCCATGAGTGTGCAGATGCTTCCTCATGGCAGAGTTGTCCCTGAACATCTTTGTGCAGCCCTTAAAAAGAACAGTGAAACTCAATTAGTAGATAAGCTAGTTCTGATAAAAAAGGTTTTATCTGCTAGAGTACAGGCATTTAAAATGCTTTTATATCCTGAATACTTTCTTAAAAGTTGGCCCTGAAAAGGAGACCCCTTACATTTATTTTAAAAAAGCAATACCAAGAAAACTAATCATTTGAAAAGCTGACAAAAAACCCCCACAATCCCAAACAAAAAAACCCCAAACCCCTCTCTTCACTTAGTATTATTAACCATGTGCAGTCAAATGAATAATAGGACAGTCTCATGGAGAAGATGCAGCTCTGAAAGAAGCAAATGAATAAACCAAACAAAAGCACTTACAGTTTCAGGGAAAAAAACAGACAAAACAAACAAAAGACAGAATGATAGTTCATGGATACCTATGGTATATACACTTCAATGTGCTATATTCTGAGTACTACAGTACTACAATATGCAATATAGTCTCTAATATACCACAAATTATTCTCTAGTACCAATTTGTATGTGCACCACTCCATCTCCCAACATTCTGTCCTCTTCCTTCTCTGCCCCTCTCATTCCTGAGAAGAAATGGAGCAAGAGGGTTTCCAGCACATAACAGCTTACAGAAACTACCTTGTCCAAACTGGCAGCAGCAGATTGATCACTACCACCTTGAGATATAAAGAGATTGCCACTGCTTCTACAGTTTAAACCTACAAAGTGATACTGGGCAACTGAATAAGATAGGAGAATCTCTGAGTTAGTGCCAACTCAACCTAAAAGCAAAAGATACTCACATTAACTCAGGTACAGCCATCAGAAGTCTTAATCTGGGGTTCATGCTGCATCGACACAGAATTACTACTTTTGATTCCAGAGTACACTTAGGCCAGAAGTGACCCGGGGCTCCCTTTCCCTTATCTTTCTATACCTTTTTTTCACCTTTTAGTGACAATCAATAGACATCTATCGTATGTTTTATAAATGTCTTCCTCAAGGTTCAAAATCCCTCATAAAATCCTGTTAACAACCGTAAATTCTATCTGTACTTCCAAATGGTGCTGTTTAAACTTACATTAAACTAGTCTACCAACATCACTATGTTATGAGCTATAAAATTCAACAACAGAACCTAAAGGAACATTAAACTGCTAATCTTAAGTTCTGCAGGCTTCCTCTTTGGAAATTATTTTTTTCAAAACTAATAACCACATTTAAATATGCCTTATTTCTTAAAAAAGGGGGAAATGCCACTTTCAGGAAGAGTTCTCTCTTCAGGCACTAGAATTTCTTTGGCTAATTTAATAACTGTTGTGCCATCATTCATTGCACATAACAGAACTGGGTGGGGCAAAGCAGCACCAAAATAAACATACCATCAATTTTTTTTGCATTTATTTCAAAGTCCCTGCTTGCCTCTGAGAGGAGCAGTTACATCTACAATATTTTTTCTTCCTTAAACTGAAGTAATAAATGAACAAAGCCTAGAAACACTAGAAGAGAGAAAATGGAAGGACAGAATATTCTTTTTTTTTTCCCTTGTTCAGATGAAGTTGAAGCTATGAGAAAGTAAATCAAAGAAATGAAGGCAGCATTCCTCAGTATTATAAGGAGTAACTGTTCCTGTATCTCCACATACTATACTACACTGCAATAAAAACATGACACTTGTAGAATGTGAAGAATTGGAAATCAATATAAGCACAAAGAGGAATCCAGCAAATTCCTTAGACTATGCCTGTCAGAAAGAAGCCTTCTATTCATGCTCTCTAATGTGTATTATTAGCTATCTGCCCTGATTATTTGCTAGGCTCACACTTATCTAGACCAGAAGTCAGCAAGATTGTATTTGTCTTTTTTTGTTACAGACTAAGTCAGCTAACAGAAGCTCTACAAAAGCTGGATAATGCAGTAAAGCTAGATGCTACCAATCTAGGTGACTGGCAACATTTATTCAAGACAGAGGCCTCCCCACTCCCAGTGGGTCAGAAACACATCTCCAAGATGCCCCTCTCTCTTTTTCCAAGACAATGCACCTTCCAGCTCTGTGGAATGTAATTCAAAGTCTTCCAATAATGCTGACTTTGGCATCTGCACCATAAATTGCTGATTCCTGATCTAGACTCCAAATCTGTCATAGTTTCCAAGCAAGGATATATAGATCTTAGGAACGTACTTTGAACAGCTTTCAGAACATTCTTTCAAGTATGTATTCTTGGGTGGCAGGAAATCACAACAGTAAAACCAGCATGTTAGGGACTGTGCATCATGGTTACCAGAAGATTAGGGATGCACTAACCTTAAGACAAGGAATGGGAATAATATATTATTCAGTGAAAGGTTTTTAAGGAAGCCTCTAAAGAATAATAACTAAAATACAGTTAACTGAGTGTAGTCTATTAACAGTAAGATACTTTAGTTATTCATTCTCAAGAGAAAACATCAATACAAAATTCTGGTCTACAAATTACTACCTACTCAGAAGCTGAGCACTTCACTTACTTTGTGAGGACAAGCTATCGTTCGTGGAGCATCATCTTCTTTAATTTTTCTTGGTTTCATTCTTAAAGATAAAAAAACAAAAAAAATTAGTAGAAAAACATTAGTAGACAGCTCTTCTCCTGTAACTGCCTACATAATGCACACATTTATTCGATAGTATTACGTGCATCAGTAGTACTCAGTTTAATATTTTCAAAACCTTCATAATAATATTAACAGTATAATTTGGCATTTGGGAAGTTCAGCTTTTCCAGAAGGACCTCTCAAATACAGAATAAGACATTTAATACTACCTTCCTAGTCCTTTCAGTATGTGGAAATAGAAGGTTTTTTCCCGACTTACACTAATTATAATTAGGAGGTTTTGTCTGAAAACTCAATTTTTGTTGTGCCAGTACCCATGTGGCCTATTTATCTTCACTTCCTCTCTATCCCTGCACCAGGACATGAAGGACAGAGAAGCTTCAATCATTTTCACCACACAAGACTTCAGAAGAAAACCCTACAGATGCAGGGAAGACAGGCAAGTTGTAGAATCTACATAGACAATGTAGACATCCATTACAACAACAGAAACTGCAATTATTCTTACTTTAAGCTACTGTACACATGGATTCCACTCTTGGCAACTGACAAGCAATCATCTATTTACTCTTGGTTGCTGACAGGGATCTTCACCACTACTTTATAGGCGCCATTAGTCTCCATTGACTACATAAGGAGCCCAGCAAACTATTACTTGCATGTGTTAGGTGTTTCAAATACAGTGAGACTCCCTGTAGAAAACAATGTTAGAACAGTCCTGCTGTAACAACCACCTGTCTGAATGTCAGAGAAGAGTCAGCTGTGTGGACACTATTCCAGGGAAGTGCACTGCACTTCTACCTACATTTATTTATCAAACCTGTAGTGCTGTCTTCTAAAAAATAAAATAAAAAAAAGGCTTATCTCCACCTTATGGTGGAGGTAGGTACCTGCAAATAAATGCACCTCATACCGCTGAAGATTCACTTAAATAAATGATGAGATTTTGTGCGTGCCAAAAACCTTGCTGCAGAAGGGAAGCTAGTCTGTTTATGTGAGTTCCTCAACAACTTTCCTGGTAATACAGTACAAGATAGTTCTGTATGACAAGATAGCTACGTATCATATCTGCAAGTTAAAAATGGAAGGTTTTCTGATGTACTCTCTAGTCTCAATTAAACAGAGATGAATGGCTTGAATTTAACAAAAGAATTAGAATTTCAGGATCACTATTCTTAACATTAAGAAGCAGAGGAGTCTGTTGCTATCCAAGACAGTTTTAATCCCTGTGAGTTCAGTTCCTGGAAACAGATATGGAAGAACAGGGCTGGGGGAAGAGATTTCCAAGTAGTGCATACATAGTTTTTTTTTTTTTTTTACATGCATTTTTAATAATTGATCTGAGACTGGCTAAACAGCAACTTCTAAACATTCAAAACAATTCCCAAGAACTGTAGGGAAAATAAGCTAAAATTCTTCCAATTTGACTGCATAAGCATTTGCTTCTTTGCAGGCAGGGTCCAGTCTTCTTTAGTACTGTCACATTCGTATGTGTATGGCTGAAATCTGCTGTTTCACCTGCCTCCTTCATGTGGACAGGTGAGAGAGGACAGCAACAGAAGGCCTTGTGAGGCTGAATTAAGGCAAGAGCAGTAAAAAACCTCTCAGAGAGGTCCTGAGGACTGGATCCAGGAAAATCTCCTTACAACTGCCAGCAGTCTCTTATGTGATGGAGAAGTCTCCTTTGGCTCTGTGGGCTATCATTTGTCCCTTGAACAACCTGACTCCTCTCAGTATTGCAAACATAGCACAGTTCAAGTGATCACATACGGACTAAAGCACTTGACAGTTAGCCACTTCACATACACAACATTAAAACCCAAGGATTTAGAGGCTGCGTTTGTTCTTTTCTCTAAATGGACACTTAGGAAACTCCTTCTGGCTCAGCATCTCTAGACTACACTGAATATGTACAGTGCTAACTGAAGAACACTGCAGTCTCCTGCAGGGTTAAAAATACAGATGTGACAAAAAATATGGAAGCTGGAGAGTATCACATCCAACAATCTCCTCATTTACAGATACTAACAGCTCCTAGAGGATGGGTGTGAGGTATTTGTGTAGACAAAGCTCCTCTTGCACCATCACCAGCAGCATACCTAAACATTTCATCAATTTAAGGGCAGAAACATCCTGAACTGTATCTGTTCCTGTAGACCAGCCTCTTTATTATCTTAATCTTCCTGATAACTTTTCTTTTTTCAAGCTTACAGACCAATTTAGATGACCTTATTGATTAGATTTAATTTATATAATCCAATTGGAATACAGAATGGTTGTGCTGTTTAGTTTACACAGCCTCTTTGAGTAAAGTATTAAATACCTAAATCCAAACAAGTGTTTGGGATTAACCAACAACACTCTCAGTGAGGTTCTGGACTGATAGTCCTACAGGTACTGAGGCTATAGGAAAACACACACACACAAGCTTTCTCACAGTACCCCTACAGAAAGCATTCAACTAGCCTTTGCATGGGATTCTCCTTATTAGTCTCTACAATTTTTACAAAAGGAAAAGGCACAGACATGAGTGACTGTTATGCCAAAATGGACACACAGAGAAGAATGCTCTGACAAGACGGGACATGAGAGAACATAGTGCCATGGTTTAATGCCATTAGAGATCAAACACCCTCAGGGGACAAAGCTGGTGCCAAAAACCACCTCCTTTACTTCTAACTCTATCAACTTGTTAAATGTTGGCTGAGTCATTACCCCAGCAAAAAAAAAAACCACAGAGCAAAAAACTCCTAGGCCCAAGATCTGTATCAGTGACATCATCAGAATGAGTAAAATCACTATTGTTCTGAAGCCTTAACTGACCACCTGTAAAGGGAGAGACTAGACACAAGAGATGTGGTAAATAGCTTTAGCGGGCAGCGCCTGCATTTTTTACGCTTGGCATAAGATCCCACTGATCACTGTGTTAAATCTTATTTGTAACTCTTGCGTCTTGCCTCTGGTATTAAGTCAATCTTTAAGAAAGAAATGCTACAACAGTGTCATCTGTGACAGGCTGCTGAAGTAGAGTGAGAAGGTAAACATCCTGGCCAGTGTAGTCAGAAAACTTCTACATCAGTGTAGCTGGGAAGTTTGAGGAACTAATTGCAGCTGAACTGGATGGTTAGACATGGGACAGACTGGAGCTTCGACATACACCGTACATTTTTCAGTTCAGTGTCTGAGCAGGCACGTAACATTATGAGTGTCCATTCTGGAATAAGCTGACTTTTTCATTTTCAAGCTTTGTTTCTAAAGTGAGGAGTTACCAGCCCAGCAGTATACTTGAACGTACAAACATTTAGTCCCTATTGACTACAAAATGACAATAAAGTTTAGCTAATAAAGGGGCAGATTTTAAATCTTTTCATTTCTCCTGGAAGTATGGAAAGTGGGCAACTTAAGCTTAAAATGAGGAAGAAGACTGTGTAGAAGCACAGGGTTCACAGGCAACCAAGCTATTCAACAAAACAGAAGCAGACAATTCAACAGGAAGAGGTGGCAAACAGCATCCAGGTTGTATGTCAGTGCCACAGGCAGCAAGAAGCTGCTGGGCCTTTCTTACATTTGGATTGAAGGCATGAGGGCACGTACACCACAAGCACAGCTATAACAGATCATTTTGTCAAAAATGTCGTGTTGCTCACAAGGCTGTGGAATCCATATAAACAATCACTCAAAGAAGAATTTAAAGACTTACATATTCAAATGTATTAGAAAAAAGATTTTGGTCTTACTTTAAAATTAACTTTCTGCAAAAGGAGACCAGACTAGAACCTGGGCTGTTGATCTTAAATTACACTGTTGAAGGTAGCTCTTGCTGGTGGTTATAGACTTTTGGCTCCCACCCAGTAGAGCATCTCTACAGCTCCATCCAAGTTTTCTTAGCCTGAAACATTAACCAAAAACAGAACTCTAACACATACAACTATTTAAAACAACTACAGACACACACATTAATACCTGGGTGGAACTTTTGCAACAGCTGCCTTTGCAGAAAGTCAATTTACATGACAAGACCAGAATTTTCATTTCTGCAGTGAGTTCATATGGGCCATGCCTTGTAGTAGCAACTGCAGACTAGCTAACTGTGAAAAACTAGCAAGTGTACCTTTTGGATCAAGGCAGTGGGACACTGTGATTAAAGTCCAAGTCTTTTAACTTGTATTGGGGGGTGGGGTGGGGGCATGGAGGGACAGAATGAGGGACAGCAGCAGGAAGGTGTGCAACCCAATAGCTTCACAGAATGAGCTCCATAAAAGCACACTCTCTTATCCATGCATAAAGATTGAGTGAAATCACAGGTATTAAACCACTCAGTACCTCAAAATAAAGCAACCAACTCTGTAACTGTGCAATATCAGGATGCAACAGCTAACTACCTCCTTTCATCTACCCAGCTGAACTGAAAGAATGGTACCTTGAGAGAACCAATCCCCACCCCAAACTTCTGTCAATCTCCACAACCTGTTGTCTTGTAGATAGATCCAATTTTAAAAGTTAGCCACAGAAACAGTGTTAGGGCTAGGAATAAAGAAAATCCATAAGTCAAAAAGCAAATAACAGTATAGAACTCCCCCTTTGTTCCATCATCTCACTTTTTTGCCTCTTAAATTTTTGTGCTCTCACATCCTTTCTTCTCCCTCTTTACATAAATCTGACCTAAACAGCATTACTCTCTCTGAGGCAACTCCTTCGACACATCCTAGAGGTCTCTGATGACCAGCAGTGGTATGCACCTGTGCTAATGACTGCATCGTTAAGAATAGTTAGAAGAGAGGAAATTAGTCTGTATCATCAGCATCACTGCCACTTCTGATCTGCTCCCTCACTCTGCCACTCCCCTTGTACTGCCCTGCTGAGGCAGAAACAACATGAGCACGTCATGGCCCTACGCTGCTGCAAGAATTCATTTGTGCTGAAGAACTCCTGAAACTGGCTAGACTGGCTTTTGGATAAATGGACAAAAGGGGAGTGGCACAAGGTGTCCTAGGAATCTATCTGCAACCAAAGAGCCCACAGCCAGTGTCTTACCATGCTTTGGTCACAGTTAGGTAGGAAAATGTCTTAAAAGGAAAAAGTTCTCTTCCACTCCAAGATTCTGGCAAAAATAATCACTAGTTTTGTCCCAGTTATGAAGAATATTACATGTGTAAACAAAGAGAATGACCTTTGCAGTGTGGTACAGAGCAAGAGACTTCCCCTCCCCTAGAATAACACTTTGTGTAAAGCAATTGTCAGTTTACTGCACTTTAAGCTTCTCTGTAACAAGAGCAAAACTAGTACAAAAGCATACACCTTATAAAGAGGCCTAAATCATAAATCTAGGTAACTATAATGCTTTGTCACTTTTAAGAAAGGTGTCCAATTTCAAATTCTTATGCAGTGTCCTCCTCTTTGTTTTCTGTCCATTTTGGAAAATGGATAGAAAGGAAGGGCAGTCCTCACAGTGGCTCTCCTTCAGAAAAGGTACTAAGAACAGAAGATAAAGCCATGGAGAGTAAAGTTTTTACCACTAGGACCCATTACTGTGCCAATTTCCCAGCTATAGCATACCCTAAACTTATTTCTTAGTTTTACTGATGTCTCTATTCTGCTTGCTTTAGCCAGTTCAGTCATGTATCTGTCTGGAGGGTAAGAGGGAGGGAGAAAGTATCAGGGATATCCTTTTTAGTGGCTTTGTTTGAGGGAGTTTGCCATATGCACCAACTGCTACTTCCCCAAGCTTTTATTACCAAGCAGGTATGACTTCTTCACAGCTAACTACAGAATTACTTGTAATCAATTTAGACTTGGATGAAACATTTCTTTCACTTCAAGGGATTTCCAGTGTGCCAGTCAAAGGTATAAAAATGGGAACATGGTAATTTACTAGGTTTTATTTCTTTCTGAGCAGATCATTCACACCTAATATTTCACATTCTGATATGACTGCCTAAGAGAAATCCACAATTTTTTTTAATTTCATTTTTAAAGCATACTAGAGAAAATGCACGAGTCCTACAATAGAACCAAATAATTTGTAAAAGGTGATAAACTGCCTATCCAGGTATATTTTATGGTCATTTCTCTGTGGGTTACTGAACACATCTTAATGTTCTGACACAGCTTGTTTATTCACAGTGTTCTCAATAGTTTTAGAATGTATAAAAGCCTTTCCAGGAAAAAAAATATAAGAGTTCCCGTTAAAGGATCCGGATTCCTGCTACATGACTCAATGACAAATGCACTAAAAAAAGCAGGGAAAGACAATTGTATCACAAGACACTGTAACTGCTCACGCTGCTAGTGCCACCTAGCTGCTGAGCAGCAGTGGTATCCCTTGCAGATACTGCAGTTTAAAAAAAAAAAAAAAAAAAAAGGGGGGGGGGGGGGGGGCTGCAGAGCTACAGAGGACTTCCAAGCATCAAGTCCAGTCCTGCCTTATCTCTCACTAACCAGACTGTGATCACAACTCCAAAACCTTGACTGAAATCTGTTACCACTCAAATTCAAGCTTTGCCCGTTTAAACTTAACCTCAGAACTTTGTTCCTAAGAATCCATGCAAATGCCTCAGTCAGTCTACCCTTGATCAAAATAAGCTGCATGGTTATAAACAGTGAATCTAGCCTGGTTTTGAGTAGCTGATTCCTACAGATGTGTAGTGAGATTCTTCCAACTGCCTTAATGAAAACAGGAAAGCAACCCAAAATAATTTGCTCTCAACTGCACAAAATACACTCAGCATACAATTTTACTAGCCAGTTCATGTCTCCTTAAATGTGGACTGTGCACAATTCTTTTTCAAAGTCATCAAAATACTAATTTGTTACTCTAAACCTTACTCAGGGCACATGAAGCTACTTACTAAGTTTAAAAGTTACAGTTTCAACTTCACATGCTGCTCAAAGTTTTCAGAATACAGCTACTGAGAATTTCAAAATTCTGGATTGTAAAGCAACCAGCAATGCTTGAAACTTTCACAGAGAACTTTACACTAAATAAACACATTCTTTTAGCATGAACAACTGTATTCCTAGGACCTCTAAACCCAATTCCAGTACATGTAAACCCAGTTTTTTCTTCCAGTTTGCCATGCAAGGTTTCTAGCGATATTGCGCACACAGCAATCTGGATCAACAAGGCAAATGATCAGTATAAAAATAGGTTTATAGATATCAGTGCTTGAATTCATGTTATTGGCTAAAAGGAGTCCCTTCAATTTGCTTCACTGCAAGAGGACTAAAACCTTAACAAGCAATATTCAAATTCCAATACACCCATCTTCTTCAGCCTCAGCTATACACAATCATTTAAGATCTAACATACAACTAACACAGTTTTCTTTTTCATTTTCCTTTTTTTTTTTTTAAGGCAAGAACAAAAGTTTGACAATCATCAATTCTGACCAAGAAATCAAAAAACCTTTCTTAAAAGATGCTTGAAGTTTTCACATATCTACAATTAAGCTATCAGAACAATTCTTCATAGGTTTTGAGCAACTTGGGGATATTGCTAAAGGTCATGTCCCCCCAAGCTGCTTACTCTACCAACATACATTTGTCTTATGACTGAAATAGATTACATTTTATCTGCTGTACAGAAATATATTAACAGAAAAGTGACTGTAGACATAGAACTCAATCTTTCCATCATCTGCTACAAATTCTAGCTCTAGAACTCCCTAGAACATTCTACCATGAATAAAAAAAAGTGGCAATTTTAAATTAGTGCCAGCTGCCACTACTTTCTTAACAGAAAACTTAACTAAAACCCAAAGATGCAGTACATTTTACAGTATTAAGAAATATAAAACAGATCCAATAGAAACAATCTGGTTATTTCAAGAAGCCCAAATCCTGGCAACCATTTCAAGTATTGAAACCAATCTGGAGAAAAATAATCAGTATTTGCATGGAGAATACCCTATGAGAAATTATTTAAACTTCCTAACAGAAAATAGCTATTCAATACTTAAATGTTTAATAGAACCAAAGGTTTCAGTAGATTTTGAAATAATTGAGAATACCATTCTAAGCACATGATGAGCAGAAATGCATAAGTAACATTTTAGAATTAGAACACTATGTACACTCAGAGTATCACCTAAACATTTTTTTCACAAAAAATTGTATTAACGTTTCAGCAGGTCTCAGAGGAACACATAACCACTTTGATCAACAACAGTAAAACAAGTAACCACAGTATCAATAGCTAGAACCACCCACCACTTTAGATAAAACCCTGTGTTCAGTTGTTTGTGACGTGTTTTTATACATTTTCAGATCAGACAGCCTGAAGCAGGGAGCAAGCCCTGCAAAACTATCTTACTAGGAGCCTTCAAAATCCATAGTTCTATGGCTCTACTGAAAATAATTGTGGGAAAAGGCTGTGCTGGCAATACTCTGGCACAAACACACGGAAGAGTAACAGAACAAGCTTGTAAAAAGCAGCAAGATCCAAGAGGTGAAACAAGAGTAGATGCACCCACTGGACACCAAGATCCACTTAACCAAGAAGCCAGACCAGAACTTGTCTCAAGAGTCCCTGCCCTCTAGCAACTAGCTGAAAAACCCAGTGGTTAAAAAAAAAAAAAAAAAAAAAAAAAGCGCACTTCTTCCTCTACTAGTTGACCCAGGAAGTAGGAGTAACAGCATCAGACCATCCACCTGCTCTAAGTTTCAGAATTGTGCAACAGAGCTCTGAAGAATAGCCAGCTGGTAACAAAATGAACATGAACATAGCTTCATACATACGTTTTGCTTTCAACATGCAAAACCTCCTAACAGCAGCTGCAGGAAGCTAACAGTTGTGCTCAATATTTGGACACACCAGCACGAATGCTGCCCATGCACTGACTGGAGGAGTACGCCTTTGGTCACTACAAGCACATGCAGACAAAGCAGGGGACCAAGTAAATGCTGCAAAGGCAACCCTAACGTCACAGCTTCCCTGTGCCAAAGCAGACTTCTCCGGTGACCTCACGGTTGCCCTCTGGTGGCCACCGGCTGCCCTGAGCACTCGGTACCAGAGCCAGGGGCTCGGGGAGGGGAGGGGGGCGGGGGGAAGAGACACATGACACTTTCGGTACTCCGCCTAGAACAGAGCTTCCCTCACTTCACCTCTATTTGAAAGTAAAAGTCACCTTGTAACTCAGGTCAATCTATTGATACGTAAACGAGGACAATTCTGATTCACTAGAGGAAATCCAAGCAGTAGTTACCAGTCGTGAAACTGGAATTACCAGTGGCACTTGAAAGTGCAAGACACGTGACTCTAGTAAAAAGAAGTTTAAGACCTAGAGCTTCAGAAGCGGGTGAAAAAGAACAGTAAGTGGCAAACTAAATGCTGTAGTCTAGCTTTCTTGTATTGAACAACCTGAATGCAGCATTCCGCTTATCAGATCCTTTGGTGTTAAGAATCTAAGGCTACTCACATGAAGGACACATTCTGTCATGTTAAGATGCAGTCTATCAATGTATTTAGGTACTGTCTTACCCAACAGAACAAAGACCAGAAAGCATTTAAGAATTCATTGCGGAATATAATACCCAGTTATTTTAACACAGCATCAGCTACTCTGCTCTGAATTAAGTCCCTTGTTTTAGAAGATGATTAAATGCAGTAATAAGCCAAACTAAATCTACTATTTATTTTGCCTAACAGTTTCATAATTAAACCAGTGAAAATAAAACCATTTTAGTTTTAAAATCCTTTCTTCCTACTTACCTAGCAAATTCAGCCAGTTGTTTGGGGTCTGAGAGGTCAATGCCGGGTATTCCACCAGGAGGAAGTTTCTTCCCTGTCATGTACTCTGAGTAATCTGGAGGAGAATTCTCTCCAATGATCTGCTCTTCCACCACTGTTTCATGGTCAATATCTTTTTTATCATCTGAAATACACAAAATACTGAATTCAATACATACTAAAGATCAAAACAACATGTAAGTTATTAGGCTGCATCTCAATACAAATTCACTATTGCTGCACACTTAAAAGAATACTTCCAGATTTCCACACTAATTGTATAGAGCAAAAAGACACCCATACAGTTACAACATGAAGAACACAGAACACAATGGGTGACAAAAAAAGCACTGAAGTTGCATATCTACTTAAACACAAACAAATAAGGAAACAAGTAGAACAATCCTATGAATGTTGGCTGCATTTGAAAGATAATGCTTTCTTCCTGAAACAATGCCTAAATATTTAATTCCCTTAACCTCTCCAAGACTAACCTTCACCATACCCACTTTGGATGTCAACAGCAGTCGGTAAAAAAGCAAGGCCATCAGAGGAGGGGCAGATACTTACCCTAAGACGTTAAGACTACTGATCTTTACTTCAGAGTCTTCAGACTCCCCTGACCTCCAACAGAAGTGTCATGGAGGGACAAGAAATTTAAAAATAACTGCTAGTGGGCTTCAGCACTTGCCCATAAAATTAATGGTTTTCAACACTTGCAGACAGGACTGAAAGAAAGCAAAAACCTAAATAGCGTGTCTCCCTCCCAAGGGGGCTTCTTCCTTCCATGTCAGAGGCCAGCATAAGCTCTTTCCCACTCTAGAACAGCAGGTAGGGATCATTCAGAGCTTTGATCTGCATACCAGTTAAGATACTGCTATTTTATCTGCTCTAGAGCTCCTCCTATGCATTTGTGCTCAAAGACTGCAGTGAAATCAGGTGGAAGACCTGCTGTTGCTGTCTACTCACATCCAGACCTTGGAACATGCCAAGACATAACGTTTTCTCTCTCCTCTTGCTATTTTATAACAGAAACCAGAGATGCACAAAGACAGAGAATGGAAACATCCACCTATGTTCCTCACTGCAGTGCTCACGCCAGCAGGAAGAAAGACACAGCACCTCTCCTGTTTTGCACCCTCAAATACACCTAGGACAACAGATGTGTATATGGTTGTAACTACTCAGCTAAATGTTAATAAACTTGCCACTACACTACTTCTCCTACTCTGTGTATGGGGAGCAGATTCTGCAGATCACTTTATACACAAGAGGCTTTACAAAAACAACAGGAAGTTTTATTTTACAGGTAGTGTTTAAGGAATGGAAATACAAGGTGGTAGGACAGAAATAGTATTTCCCCAATTTAAAAAAAAAAAATATAGGAAAACATAAGGCACAAAACAAATGAAGCAACGTTTTTTTCTTTTTTATTTCTAAACAGAAACATAGGAAATAACATTATTCATTACTCAGTAACTTTGGTTAGGAAGGAGAGGACAAGACATCTGCAAATAAAAGAAATATACTAAGGACAAATTTCTATTCAATTTGTAATGCCTGCTTTTAATGTTTGCCACTGAGCTATTTCTAGAAATGTTACTGCTAGTTTGGGGTTTAATCTGATCTACCAGATCAAATAGCAGTTCATGTATATGTTCCATGGTGAAAGAGGAAAATAGACTCCAACACCGCAAAGACAAAAGTGTTATTAAGAAAATACTATCTGCAGCATTATACTGGAAATAAACTACAAAATTGACTATTGTGACAATTTTTTTTATTCTAATCTAGTTTTCCACTCACCACAGTACCTTTCAGTCTTTACCAGTGCTTTAAAGAAAGCAACTAGATCTTCCTTAAGCAAGGATTATATGTTAAGTTTCACAGCACCTGCAGGAGTTACAAATTCGAGTCAATAAATCTCCGATTTGGCAACAATTTGTTCTTAGAAACAGAAGCTTGAGAAAAGATATTTCGCAATGCCTACACAGGCAGAAAAGACATTATGAAGCTCAGAAGAGCACAAAACTTCTGGAAAGCTAAAAGTGACACCTTCTCCATGCTGTAGACTAGAATGAGATCAGCTGCCTTCAATGTAGCCATTTCAACAGCTACCCAGAACTTCCACTTTGACTGTTTGATGACATTCATAACAGAAGTAAGTTTTCATTTCCTGCCTCGGATCAGATGCATGAGTCAACAGGGAAATTTTGTATACATTCCTTAAGATCATCTTTCCTTCCCTAGCATAAAGGCTCGCCATTACACAATGCTTTCTTGCCATTTGAGGGCCAAACTGAAAGAAAGTCAGCCTTCAGTGCCTTTACTTCCCAAAAGCCCGCCAACAGAAATCAATTCCACAGCTATTCAATTCCACAGGCTATTGGAGTAAAACATGAAAAACTATGAACATGTTGCTTTGATACAGTAGAAAATAAGAGAAAGTATTGCTTAATATATTGGCAGTTATGTGAAAATAAAAAGGAATCAAATCTTCCTATACCAAAAAACTGTATCTCTACAGCAGCACAAACCTGCAGTTTAAAAAGCTAATTTAAACCAGAACAAAAACATACAGAACAGTTACCTTAAAGTGTTATGTCAGGCTAACGTCCTTCAAGACAGAAGACCTGGTTCACACCAAAAGTCACATACTTTTTCAAAAGTAGCAGCAGACTTCAGTAGCTCTTTAGTATCTAGATCATCCTAGTTACAGACCCTCCTATGACATTATCAACTCATTGGAAAAACAAAACAAAAACACCACACAATAACTCCCACACACTTCTTTGGAAGATGTTTGGAAGAACTTTACCAATGTTCTCTATGCCCAAATTTATCACAAGTTTATTTGGTATCCCCTACCAACCTCGACTAGACAGCTCAAAGTTTGGAGGCTAAAGTCCAAGCAAACTTTTACTAAGGCTGGTAAGTTAACCAGTATCCTCATTGCAAACAGGGCAAGTTGACTGCTTGATGTTTTCTGCCTTCAAGCAAGTCCTGATGCCCACTACATCCAAATTACTTCCCCCTTTTCCTCTCATGAAGCATCAGAGGATCAAACATACTACATCCAAAGCAAAGCAAAACACAGAGACACAACCCTGAAATTCTAGTGACACCTCTGGAGAAGTACAGTACAAATAAGGCATAGTAACTCCATGCAGTTTACGCCCATGTCAAACTAATGTGATGCCACCCATACAAGCTATATACGGGCAGAGCCATGGAGCCAGTCAGGAAATTAACTGCTATATGCTATCTGATCTGCTTTGGTTTGTCCTTTAAAACCACCTGAGAGTACAGCAGACTCAAATATAAGGCATTTTGCTTAAGTGTGTATTTAGCACTATTCTTACAGATCTAATGCAGCTTTCTGTAAGGAACTTGGAACAGGATTTTAGTCCTGTCTTCTGAAAGGTATTGAAGATATGAATGCAGGTCAATCAGTTAATCACTTTATCTTCACAAAAACATGCACTACCAGTCACTGCAATAGCTATGTCCAGTATTAATCTATCTTATAAAGCTGTAAAGTACTGATTTGTTAGAGATACCACAGATACTTCCCAACATCCTACTATGCCCAATTCCATTAGGATAGATACTTAGTCTAAATTGGGTTGTTCTATGTATCTGTTTAGGACATGCCCAAACAAATACCGATGTTCAGTGTCCTTCCATCTGCATTTCTCTCACGCCCTATATAGGGGCAATACACATCTTGAACTGGATTCACTTCTGCACTTCAAAGCAAGTATGTCAAACAAACTTTTTTTTACTAAGATCAGTGAAAGTTCAGCATTTTAGCCACCCATATCTTTTGACTACCACTTAAAACATATTTGTACTGGTGAAATAACCAGAGTTTTAAGAGTACCAAGCCCAAGTACCAACTGATGTAGGAAGAAGCCAGATTACTGGGATAAAACTAGTAACCGCAGATTCCATGTAACAGATCAATGACAAAACATGGAGGAATCTGTTTCCCAAGACTTTATTGATTACCTTTTGCTCTTATTACCACAGTCTCTCCATCTCTGCAGCCCTTCTGTTGCACAGAAAATCCGTCCACCTCTGAACCACATTATTGCATGCATTTCTAGAACAGTAGCTAGCTCCAGCTGACATCTTTGGAACTCCCAAGCTTTATAAGATGACCCCCTTAACTCTCAACCCAAGAAGCGTTGTCAGTATTTCTGCCTCAGTTATTCTTGATTTTAGCCGTTGTACTCCAATTCTAGATCCCTAATTCTCTGAGCCACCCTCCTCCTCTATTACAGAGCAGGGAGAACACATTGTTATTCAAACAGTTTTCCCCTGTGGAAAACAAGGAGCGCAAAAGGGAACTCAGAAGGTACACTTGGTAGCAAAGCAATGAGACCTAATCCTATAGCCTCCTCCCCAAGGTACCAAGTTAAAAGACATTCTGCTTACCAACTAAAAGGATGAACAACATTTAAGCTTAATTTTCTTTTTATGATCAGTTAAACATATTTGTCTTCAGGAACAGCTGAAATGCAATTACATGATAAAGGATGTATTCGCAACTGTGCAGTACACCAAGGCACTGTAGTAACAGCTTCGTTATTGCTACCACGTTGCAATCTCCTCAGGCAAGTTAGTTCATTGGTCATGTTTGGAAGCAAAGAACCATAATTAGCTTGTTAAATAATACAGTTATTAAGCAGACACTTCTGAATGTTAAATTCCATTTTGCACAGTATGTAATTTTTTAATCTAATCGGCTGCTAGGCTACTTTCCCTCTGATGTGCCTTGCACACAGATGGAGAACGGGTTCTTCTTTCCCCATGTCACCCAACTCTTTATTTCACACTGACACACGAACTGACAAAAACACTGCATATATCAATAGTCATCATCTGACTTCAAGATTTGTGAGACACCGTGCCAAAGCACTATGACCTTCTGAATCACCAGCATACAAGTGATGTTGACCTTTCAGGGAAGGATCCAATAGCAAGTTAGAGGATTCTAGTTTGAAGGTGGGCTAAGAGGCAACTTAACTGAGACATTCTAAGTGATGAACCACATTCATGTATTTGACTTTCAAAGCTGAAAAGATATTTAAAACAGCTGCAGGAAAATATCTACCTTATCCTCTAAGGTTCACTCGTAAAAACATCGAGGCAGACTCAATGCTTATGGATACCAAAAACCAATACTGTTGTCTTAATCAGAGTCAGAAACAGATTATCATCTTAACATTTTAAAGGAACCAGACAATCACTTTCTGCCTCCATTATGAAAAATTTTCATGTAATAAGCTCTTTACCTGTCATCACGAAGAATTTTGGCCATCCTTGATACAGGCCCACAACTGAACCTAATGACTCGTCTATCATTTATACTATGCAAGACAACTGGTCAGACAGCAGATGATTATTTTTCTCACCCCCGCAATCTGACAGAGTCAAATGAAAATGCTTCCTTTTTTTTTTTTAAGGCATTATAAGTTTTTTTAAGAGGTTTTGAAGAACGTTCTAGAAACCCAACATGAACCCCTCAAGTTTCCAAATATGGGTGCACAGCACAGGCTTCCTGGATTATCAAGAATCATTTCCAAACCATACACATAACTTCTGCGTCTTTGCCTTTCCCATCAAGGAATAGGGTACTTGAGCAGCTTAACATCTGCGGACAATGTTCAGTTTGGTTGTGCTATTTCAGCCCTAAGCTTGCAGACTATCTATGCTAACAACAATAGTTTAAGCCAACACCTATTTCAGGTTTGAAAGCTTGACAAGAGTCTAAAGTCAATACCTACAAGCAGATGTAGTTACAGCAATAGAATGTTCCCCCCCTCAAAATTAAGCTCCAGCTGCTTGAAATGCCAGCATTTGATGGAGCCAACATTTCAGCACCCCCTTCTCAAACGCTCCTGCATCTAAGAATGATTTTTGCAAGCGCAATCTGACAAAGCGATTTCTAATGATCTTTCCCCTCCCCCGCCACTACTGTGTACCCAACCTGGAGACAGTCACTAAAGAGGATGATTCAAGTTGAATCTAGCAAAGGCACAAATAAATTCCACTTCATAAAACCAAATTTTCCTAGTACAAATTGGGGTGTCTCACTTGGAGAGCCCCATTAACTATGTACAATTTTCTAAATCCATTACAACATACCCCAATGAAAATAATGAGGATGGGTATTAGACAGTATAGAGAAAACACACTAAAGGAACATTAATGTATCTACCATATAAACCTCTTCAACCCTTTCAGAAAATAGAACACCTTTGTTCAGTTCCTATTTTCACATGTGAAAAAAGACAAATAATTCCATTCTGAAGATCTGGAACGCTAATCTGAACTAGAACAAAGCATTCCTGTTTCAAGCTCAACACTTTAATTAAAGTAATCATGGGTCCCAAGTTTGATATCACCATAGATACCAAGGTGATATGAGAAGTTATGGTAAGTATAAACCGTTGCCAACAACAGTACTGCAACTTCTAAGTAACCACGTAACAAGATAAGGATTGAGTAGCCCCCTTTAATCACACTCCTATATATTTCACAGGTTATTTCTATACATTTCAAGAGGTGCCACCAGACACGTTATGCTCATTTATGGACAAAGATTTATGACTGGCTAAATTTGGTACTACCCGTGTACAAGCTAATATAGCAGCACTAGAAAACAGTAACAAGTTATTAATTCACATTGTCTTCCCACACTCTGGTGAGCAAAGTGCCCTTGTCCCCAATTCAAATACCCAAGAACAGCAATATAGGGCTCATTGTTTTATCTTGATGCATGGGCTTATTTACTATTCATCTTTTGATAAACTTTTTGCTAAGCATTTAAACCAAACAGTCAATTACATCAGTGTGCAAGCAAGTCTTTAATTATGTCAAAATACAGAGGCAAAACTACTATCCTTGTTCAAAATAAACTATGCCTGATTCTGCAGGGAAACTTCAGTATAGCTACCCTTTTGCAAGCCAGTAGTTTCTTCTGGGTCTTTCCCCCCCCCCCCCCCCCCAGTTTTGCTTCTTCTGGAATTTTTCTGGCAACCATTCCCCCTCTAAAATTTCAGAAAACGGACAATGAAACCTCAGCATTTGACCACTTCTATAACATTCAGTAAGCTGTGTAGGAGGCATAAAAGCCTATCCAATAGGCTCAGTAAAACTTCACAACACTCAACTGAGCAGGTTATTGCCAAAGGTTGTTTGAAGCTGGGGGGTGTATGCACACAAGGAGGGGAGGTCAAACTTTAATACTTTTCTTTCCCCTATGTATTTTGTGATTTTGCCTTTGGGGGGCTTTTTTGGTATTAGAAGTCAAGTCAGAATAGGTATTCTGCATCCTTCTGCATCATGGATATAACTGAGTTGAATGTAGCAATGCAATTCAATCTCCAGTAAATTACAAGCAGGTATCATTCCCACTGAGCTTGCATGGTCATGCTCATAAAGAACAAAACTACGGAAATCAATAGGGCTACCCTGATGTAATAGTTGTGTACGCGGAAGGAGAATCAAGTATATTGATTATACACATGCTTCACTTCAGTCAGGTAATAATCAGCATGCAGAAGCTCTAAGGAAGCATCCTGTCAGGCACTACGAATTTCAGAGTGCAAATGCATGCTAGAAATCGTCAATTGATCTCAGTGAGGTCCTGTATCCTGCCAGCTCATGAGTCATACATCCACTCGCATTCAGCTATCTTAGGTAGCTTCCACAAACCAGAAGACTGTATTAGTTTCTATTATCTTTTTTCTTTATTGGGCGGTCAATTCTAAGAAAAAAACCCCAGCAAGTAGAGTTATTCAGGTTTCATACAATGATAGACAGAAGCATACAGAACCCATTCTACTAAACAGTATTTGGGAAACTCTTAAATGAAAGTTCTTTTCTGTTCATCAAGAAGCAGGAACACTGGGCTGTCAACCAACTATATACCAGAATACACTTGCTAAGTAATCCCCTACATTTAAAAAGGGAGTAAAAATCAGAATCACCATGCTTTTCGTCTCTTCAGACAGGTGAATTCAGCCATCCAATAATACACTTTTCCTTCAACATTGCCCTCTAACAACTACTGGTCATTCACAAGCATCACAGAGCAAACATTTTGGACTACATCAGAAGCATAAAGAGTTATCTCTATCTTACTAGACTCTTGAAAAATTCAGAAGAGGACAAAAAAATATGACATGCAAAATAGATTACTAACCTACTATTCAAATACATTTAAAATACGTTACATGAACTGATACTATTTGACCGCTTTTTTTCACGTTTACATAACTTTAGCACAGACCTTTGACTACAGAGCCTAGCTGCCAACAATACATTTTCTGTAAAACAAACAAACAAAAAAAAACAAAAAAAAAACCCAAAAACCCAATTAGCCACTAGTAACACTTTTCTGCTGACTAAAAGGACTCTTCCCCCCCATATTTTAAAGGAAGGGATCAGAAAATCGTGGCAGGTAAAATAAGCGAGCAGGACAGGCGCGTGTCAGGCTTATTCCAAGCCCCACAGATACTGAACACCTTCACAAGATTTTATTCCCTTTAAGAGACACTCCCACAAAAAAAAAACCCAACTCCTCCAAAAAACACAGGCAACCTCACACAAGACGGACTCCCTGCGCCTATGTAAAAAGCCTATTTAAAGCTTTAGATCTCGCCGAGGAAAAAACTGAACGGTCTCCGAGCATCAACCAGAAATTGCTGCTTTCCTCCCCGCGGCTCCCAGGGACGGGGGTCTGCCTCCGGAGCGCGGAGCCACCCCTCCCGGCTGTCAGCCCCTGGCTCCTGACAAGGGGATTTCTGAAGGGCCGGTTGTTCGTGGCCGCCCCCTCCGAAGCCGGCGAGCGGCGCGGGCGGCCCCCGCGGGGGCTAAGAGGTGCTTCCCCCTCGCCGGCACCGCTGCCTTCGGCCGGGGAGGCCCCACCCACACCCCGCCCGGCTACCGCAGCGGCCCGGCGGGCCGGTACCGGGCGGCCCCCAGGCCCACCCCCGCCGGGCAAGCAGTAAAACGGTATTTCGGGCAGATCGCCGTCCCCGGGCCGGGGAGAGCCGGCGGGGCGGGCGGCGCTGGGGCGGGCGGTTGTCGTCCCCCCCCCTCCCCACATAACGGTCACGGCCCGCAGCAGACGCCTCATCCGGGGCCGCCGCCCGCGCTCGGCATTAAAATGCAGCCCAATGGGGCCGCGGGTGCGCGGCGGCGGCGGCAGCGCAGGGCGGGAGAGAGAGGAGCGGCAGGCGGGGAGCCGGCAAGGCGGCAGCGGCAGCCGGGGAGGGGAGGCGAGGCGGGCCGGCGGCGGGCCGGGAAACGGGGGAGAAGGAGGACAGAGGGCGCCGGGAGGCGCGAGGGGCGGCGGCCGCGGGAGGGAAGGGCGAGGGGCAGGCGTGGAGCGAGCGGCGGGGCGCCGCGGGGAGCGGCGGCGGCGGCGGGGCGGGGACGGGGGGGAGAAGCGAGGAGGCTGGGTTCGCCCCGCACCCTGTGCCCGCCCGCACACCCCGCCTCCCCCTGCTGCAGAAACTACGCCATTGCGGCCTAGTCCTGGAGCCAGCGGCGCGCTGCCTCCCTCCCTCTCGCACCCCCCTCAGCCGCCGCCATCTTGGACAGCCGCCGCCATCTTTCCTTCCCCCCGCCGGAGCCGGGCAGGAGCAGCGGCGGCAGCAGCGCAGACCCCGCCATCTTTTCGGGGGAGCCGCCATACTTGCCCTGGCGATGAACATGGCGGCGCCCATCACACACATCAAAACATGGCCTCCCTTCAAAACAAAACTGTCCGAGGCGAACCGGGCAGCCGCCGGCGGGGCCCGGGGCCCGGGGAGGGAGGGGTCCGGCGCGCACTTACCCGAGGCCCACATGGTGACCGAGAACTCCCCCTCCAGGGTCTTGATCTGCACCTGCTTCTGCTCCCATTTCCTGCCGCCGCCGCCCTCGGCCCCGCCGCCGCCTCCCCCGCTCAGGTAACTCTTCTTGCTGCTCTTCTTGCCGCTGCCGCCCTTCTTAACGCGGCCCCCTCCGCCGGCCGAGGAGGAGCCGCCGCCTCCGCTCTTGCTGCCGGCGGCGGCCACGGTGACCAGGGTCTGCTCGATGTACTCGTCCTCCCCGGCGGGGGCCGGCACCGGGATGAGGATCTGGTCCTCAAAGCCGTCGTCGGCCCGCAGTCCGTCCGAGTCGTCTCCCCCTACCACCTCCTCACGGGTCTGCACCAGGATCACCTCCTGGTGGTGGTGGTGCAGGTGGAGCTGTCCCCCGCCGCCGCCGGCCGCGCCGCCGCCCGCCCCGCTGGGGTCCCCGTCCGAGACCAGCGGCTGCAGCGCGATCATGGGCTGGTGGTGGTGGTAGTGATGGGGCGGGTGGTGCGGGCCGCACTCCTCGCAGCACTCGTCCTCCTCCTCCTCCTCCTCGTCCTCCTCGCCGCCCACCACGGTGGTCTCGATGGTCTCCACCGGGATGGTCTCCACCTCGATCTCGTGCAGCTCCACGATTTCGGCCGGCATCTCCGAGCCGTCCGTGGCGATGTACAGGGTGTCTCCCGAGGCCATGGCGGGGCGAGGGCGGGGGGGAGAGAGCTCCGCGGGCGGCGAGGGGGCTCCGGTCCGCTCCCCTCGGCGGATGGTGGGGCTCGGGCTCCTCTCGCTTCCCCTCCTTCTTCTCCTCCTCCTCCTCCCCCTTCCACACAAACACCAGCTCCTCGCAGCCAGCGAGAGGGAGGCAGCCAGCCGCCAAATCCCGGCTACGCTCCCTCGCGAGACTTCCGCTGCTGCCGCCGAGACGGACCCCAGCCCCGGGAGGCCGCTGCCGCCGGGACCCGCCCCCCCGCCGCCAAGCGGCCAATCGCACCGCCCGCCGCGCCCACGACTCACCCAGGCGAGTGGAGTAGCCTACAGGGGCGCGCCGTGCCGCAGCGGACCGCCTCCATTTACCACCGCCGGCCTATCAAAGAGCGCTGCGAACGCGGAGCAGCTCCTCCCGGCGCGGAGCAGCCAATCGCTCCGCGGCGGTGTCACCCCCTCCGCCGCGCGCCCTGCCCCTCCCTCTTTGCCCCGCCCCGCGCGCAAGCACCGCCCCGGCCTCTCCGCCGGGGGCAGGGCCTGCCCTCGCCGCGCGCCACTGCCGCCGGCGGGCGGACGGGTTCGCTCCACGAGGTGCCGGCAGGTGGCGCGCGAGCGGCCCGGCCGTTAACGGCCGGCGCGAGCGGCCCGGCTGCTAGCTCGAGCGGGGCGCGGGCCGTCTCCCGGTGAGGTGTGGGGGGGGGGTCGAGGGGCGCCGCGCTGGCCCCTGCCCGTGGCGGGTCCCCCGCGCGGAGCGGCTGGGCCGGAGGCGGAGGGGGCTCCGCGCCTAAAACACGGACCGGGAGCTCCGGCCGCGTCCCTGGCGTTTCCCGGCCGGCCGGCCGCGTGAGCTTGCCCCGCGGCGGCTGGCTGAGCAGCCGGCCCGGGGCCCAGCCCAGCCCTGCCCAGCCCTGCCCTGCGGCGGAGGGCTGTCGGCGGGTACCCGCTGCAGGACGGGCGGGCGCCGGGCCCCAGCGGAGCGCCGGGCTCGGCCAGCTAGGCCGCCAGAGAAGCCTCGGGAGGCCGTCCGGCAGGAACGGCTTGTTTGCGTTCTACAGCAGAACCGGGAGCTTTTCTCTCTCCTCCCTTGTTTTTTTTCAGTTTTTATTTTTGGTTTTGGTTTTTGTTTGGGTTTTTTTCTTTTTTTTGGGGGGGGGTCAGCATTGTGTATAGCACAGCGCTTTCCTGCAGACTTTAGCTCAAAATTGCGCGCAGGCAAGTTGTTGGCTTGTAGGAGCGCTGGCTGCCGTTCCCACATCGCTGACAGCGGGAACGCGGTCTGAATTCACAGCCGGTGGCGGAGATCAGTAGCCAAGTTCATGAACTCGGTTACCCAGAAGCAGAGTTTAAAATAAGCAATACATTGTAATTCAATCACTGCACAAAATTCCAGTACCTGAAGTGATCCCCTCACTTAATATAATTATCAAGTGTACTGATTTGCCTTAATTATTAACACATCTCTCCATCCCTGAACTCCATTGCTCACCAAAACCCCTCAAACAACAGCAAAACAGTATGTGCTTTGCTTTGTGCTCCAGTCACACTCTGCTTACTTCCCCTGCTGCCACAGGACATCCCTTCCTTACCCTGCCAAGGAAGTGCCCCGTGCTGAGGGGAAAATAACCACTTGTTTGTATTTTGCACTGGTTTGATTATTAACTTTGTAAGGGGTCAGGCCTGTGTGCATTTAAATCAGGAGCAGTATTTGCAAAGAAACAGCTGTCTATCTTGATATGAAGACACGGATGTGAAAATGTTTACAAAAAGGAGATAGAGGGCCGTGGACTGGGTCTCCTAAGATCTTATTGTAAAATGTTCACAAAAGGTAGTGATGAACAGTCCTTCAAACAGACTGTATGTTACCTTCAGTCAAAGATTAATGTACTGGTAGCTCTGCAAGTATTTAAATCTAAAAAAAAAAAAAGGGGGTTGGTTTATATGAAATAAATGTTACTGAATGTGAGGGTTTTAAAACAAATTAAAACCTTGTATGCCTTCTGTACTCGTGACAAGATCATCTCCTGTTCCTCATTCCTTCTTTTTTTCTGCTGTTAACAGCACCTTTCCTTTCCCTTATATGTTAAGCTACTATTAACTACAAGTACAGATGTGTCTCTTAAGTATTTTGGAGGCTGCTGCAAGTATACATTCTATTTTCATCTTCACTTCTCACTACACCACTGCTTTGGTTGCTCATATCCCAAATTGCTGTGATATAAAAACTGATAAAAGATTCCTGCTAAGAAATACTTTCTTCTTCTACCTCAGCATGAAGTGTTCTTGAAGTTAGTCTAGTCCAAGTCTCAAGACAGCAATGCTGAGCTTTGGGCTAATGATGAGATTAGGAAATAATTTCCTATTAAGTATCAGAAATAGCAACAAATTTACTTATTGTGTGGAGATCTGGGAATTCCTTCTCTGCAGTCACACTCAGCACTCCCATTTTAACAAACTACAAGATGTAGTTCGTCATTGCAAAATTCTCATAAACTGAAAGGCTATTTTTAGATCCTGGAGAGAGATTTCCAGACTGTTACATATAAATTCTGCCCCTCTGTCTATAGTTGGAAGGGCAAATGTAAGAGTATGGGAAAAATAGTGCCTGTAACTTTGAAAAATAAGACTATTTCAAAATTAGGATGAAGTCTCCCTTGTCCCACAGAAAAAGTTAAATGTAATAAAAAACGGTGAGTCATTGTGGAGTTCATTCATTTCTTTTTTTAGGAAAGATGCACAACTCACTTATACTTTTTACTCTAAGCTTGCGTAGACAAAATATTAATGTCACCTACATGTTAGGCATGCACTTAGTCCTGCTCTTGAATTCCCACCAGAGCTGACATTAACTTCAGAGAAAGTGGGATTGGGCCCTGAACTGATTATTTTGGGTCAAGGGTTTTTTTGTGTTTGTGTAAATGAGCTTTGTCAAATATAGGAACAAAGTCACAAGTCTCTCTTTTTCATCAGTACAAATTTTTTGGTCCAGGTCAATGATAATAGTTTAACAATTCTGTACAACACCATTTCATTTTTGTGTTTTTACTCTGGACAAGTATATAATTTTGGACAGAAAAGGCACTTTTAAGTTTGTAAGCATCATAACCACCTTATTTTGAATATTGCAAGTGTTTTCTACTTTTTCCTGTACTTTGGCTTAAAGCAAATGTTTTAATGTTTCACTGCAACATTCACATTTCATTATTTTTCAGTGAGAAAATGTTACATGATACAAATATTCTTCATCAGCTCTGTGTTTTATCCATTATACAGTTCTCTTCATCCTGAACAAAATGATTTGCTTAACTAGCATATGATTATTTGTTATTAACTGCAAGGATTAGACATACATCATTTTTCCAACTGCTTGATGAGAAAAAAATACAGCAACAAGCAAAAATAAAGATGTGAAAGCTGCCCAGTGAAAAGGTGTTTAAAAGAAAACTTTGTCCTCTGTCCAAATAGCAGCAGAAGTTGCTCGCTTGATAATCTCTTACCTTCCTGCCCTACACACCCCATTTTGCTCCCCATCCTCAGAACTCCAGCTTGTTTCTTAGCCTCATTTAAAAAGTGAGGGGGAAAAAAAACTTAATTTAAAAAATGTAAAACCTTTCATTGGAAATAAAAGTTATTTTTGAGCTTCCATAACAAATAAGTTTTTAAGAATATTCTTTACAAGCTCTACTAGCTCTAGATGCCTCAGATTTAGCTGGTTTGGGTTGGTGGGGTTTTTTTGTTCCTTCCTTAAAATCTGCTGTAGTAAATTGTAGTCCACCTTCAGTCTGCAGAAACCAGTTTTTAACTTTTCACACACACACATCCACCAGCATTGGTTTTTCTTCACTCTCCTTTCTTGGCACTGCAAAAATCCTGGTAGTCGTTTCAAGTCCTGAGCATATTTAACTGAAAGAGCAAAACTGCACGTGTTTTCTCTTGAGAAATCCAGCTTCTGCCATCCTCGTAGCCTTTCTTTCTTTTGGGCTTAACTGGCTCACACATTTGCCTTTCTTTAGCAGCTGGGTGGGCAGGGGAAAACCTCAGGATTCAAAGAAATGACAGCTGCAAAGCCAGCACAAAACAGTATAGTTGCTCTGTACAGTTGTTCTTTGGAGAAGTTAGAAAGCTATGGGTTACGGAGAGCTGACCTCTTTTAATTTTGGTATAGAGTCTCATAAACAAATAGTGCCATCCACATACACCTGAGCTACCAGTAACATGCACAAGAAAGACAGACAGATAGAAACAAGGAAAAGAAAGGAAAGAGGGAGGGAGGGAAAGGAAAAGACAAGATGCATGCTCTGTAAGATATTTCTTACTCCTCTAAAGCTCCTTCAGCTTTTAGATTTTGTATATGTTGTATGTGCTGGGTTGTTGTTTTAGGGCAAAGAGTTTCATCAGCATAAGTGTTCTGAAGACAGGTTACTGGCACCATTTAGTATGCATAGATGACATACATGAATAATTTGAAAAATCATGTTTTGCTTCAATTTACCCCAAAGGATACTTAAGCTCGGGCTTTAACTAACAAGAGTAATTGATCTTTTCCGTTTCACAGGATCATGGAAGACCTGAGGCTACAAGGGATCTCTAGAGATTGTCTAGTCCAAATCCCTGCTCAAAAGTGGGGTCAAATAGAGCAGGTTGCTCAGGGCCATGTTCAGTTGGGCTTTGAATATCTCCAAGGATGGCGACTCCACAGCCTCTCTTGGCAACCTCTTCCCATGTTTGACCACCCTCAGAGTGAAGAATTTCTTTCCTTATGTTTAAGTAAAATTTCCTGTATTGCAATTTGTGCCTATTGCCTCATGTCCTTTCACTGGGTGCCACTAGAAGAGTATGGCTCCATCTTTTTTTTTTTTATTATTTGTAATTTTATTTTGCAATTCCTGGGATGCTCAGTGTCCTGATTAGACTTAAAGCATTTGTTAAATGCAGACTGCCTGCAGTGAAATCTGCAGTGCTGCTTATAGTCCCAAGAAGATATGGGATGCTTGAGGCATTGCAGGACCCTGGTTTGGGAGAACTCTTACAGTCCGTCTCTCAGGTGTGCTCAGTATAGTATCAGCAGATGATGGTCAGCACTCAACATCGTTAGCCACTCAATCGATATTATGCTTTTTCCTTTCGTGTGTTTTTTGTTTTCTTGTGGTGAACTAGTAGTTCACAGCTTCCAGAAACCATAGTTGTCATTGCTGTACCAATCCAACTTTGTGTATAATATCCAGTTACATGATATTTATATAAAGAGCTGTTTCTCATTTCATACTACACAACTAATTGTTCTGGCCCTTATCTCAGCTGCATCAAGCCAAAACTAGGTAACTGTTCTTTTAAACAAGAATTACGTGGTCAATACAAAAGTCTGTTATATTTTAAGAAAAGGAAGGTCACACAAAACAAATTAATCTTTCACAAAGTAAGAAAGAAGAAAAAGATCAACGCTTGTTTTCTAAATCTTGTTTTTTTCTTTTAACCCTATTCCTGCCCCCTTCAGCTTACATTAAAGTGAGAAAAAGAGGAAGAAATTTGAAGTGTCAAACTTGTGAAACATGAGCTTTTCACAGCCATCATCTACAGCCTTCTCTCTTGCCTCTAGTGGGGTCAACACACCCTTTCCCCAGTTTGTTTCACCCAGCCTTTCAAATTCACTGATTTAGAAACTTCTGATATCCTATTTTTAACTTCTCATTCTCACACAAACTATTTGTCTAATGTTTGAGAAGATTAACTCTCCCATTGTAAATCAACACCCATCACTAAACTGGTAATACTTACATATCTAGTTAAACATGTGACATGAATACCTTTTAAGATATTTTTGCTCTTGTGTAAACAAGACCAGATATAGAGTCACTTACTGGAGGAAAAGAAAATCAGTAGTCGATAGTACAAGGTTCTTTTGTTAATACCTGTTAAAGACTTATTTAACACTAATGAATAAGGTCTGCCAATTCAAGATATCAGGTTTTCCTTGTTATCTTCATCTAGAATGGCTTATTAATCAATTAAAACAGAAGAGGTCTTGAAGGAAAAAAAAAACCTCAGGAAGAAATCTAAACTAGGATTTACAATGCCATTAAAGTAATTCACTAAGAAAAATGTTAATTAGCTGTGCCATCCTTTCCCAGAGTCCTTGTCCTAGCTCTCTGCAGCTCTGCTGGAAATGTGGTTTTAACTTTACCTTTATAGTCCTTCATAATTTAGCCTCCTTACCTCCAGCTGATCTAATATGGCTACCACTATGCCTGGGTTTTATGGCCCAGTAGCTTTTGCTACAAATGTTGTCCTCTCTCCTCCTATTGCTAATTAAACATGAGGGAAATCCCTGATCCCAATTTGCATATGGACTCCTACAAAACACATTTAAAGGTTCATTATGAGCATAAGGTTCTGCTTGCTGACTATGACTGGGAACAAGCAATGAACTCTGTGTGCACCTCTTTTCTCTGTTTCTTTTTCTGGTGCTTTTAATAATTATTGTTTTCTTTGCTATACTACATCCTACTTCAGATTCCCCTCTTAAAAACAAACCAAGCAGCTAACAAAGCTACACCAATTAATTTGCTGAGATTTATAGCGCTCTCCTCCATTTGTCATGTGCTTCTGTCTTTGAGACTGACCACAGCGAGGAAGGATTTTCTCTCAGCTATTATCTTGCAGAGGGAGGGACACAGAGTTTGCACTGCCACCATTCCAAACTAATTTCTATGTTATGGTCACTAATCACCCCAGTCTCATTAAACAGGCTTTGTTGTAAGGACAAGATCACATAATTTGTTTTTCTTACTGTATGGAAGGATATGCGAATCAGTGGGCCTAACCCTTGCTCTAGAAACATTTAACCCTTTAATTGTGCATGGAAAATAGAAATAATTATTATTGAGTTGTAAAGCTGATGACCAAAAATGAAGGTTTTCTCCTCTATTCCTGATTTTATGGCTGAGGGTATGAAACTACCCTTCCAAAAATCCTCAGCCTTTACATAGCAGTCATATTAAACCTATCAACACAGGATGTGTGTAGACATCTGAATAGGCCGTATCTTTCAAATTATAGACAACACAAGGAACAGAAACTTCTGGGAAATAATACATATTAGTTGAGCCAGCATGCTATGATTTCACACCTGCCAGCACAGGCAGTATATACGAATGTGTGTCCTAACTGCTCATACTGCACCCTGGGACCAGGAAGCAAACCTGCAGCTCCTGTTCATGCCTATTGTCTTACAAATAGCAGGACTTGTTAGCCCTCCGCCTGCAGACGCATTTGCTTGGGTTACAGACGCCAGACCTGATGCTGGAAAGTGCTGAGCTCTCCGCTTCCATTAAAGTCACCAGGTATTGATAGATACCAGTAGCACTAAGAAAGAAGTACCCCTAGAGTTAATATTACATTTTAAAAGGAAAAAAATCTCAGATTGAAATTAATGAGGCTAATTAATTAAAAATAAATAAGATGTATAAATTCCTGCGGTCTCAATGAAAGCCCAAGGGCAGCTATTTTCTTCTTAAACCAACTTAGCTGGGTTTCTACAGGGCAATAGGTATTGTGAGTTGATTTTCTCTGACAGTTTGCTAAAATATGAGTATAAATGCTCATACTCCTTAGGCATAAGTAAAGCTGATCGATACTTTTTCTGGTGTGCTTATATTAGAAGGATTTGTAACTCAAACTCACTGGAGGAAAGATTGTAATTTTACTTTGTGGTTTTATTGTCAAATCCTAGTCCATTTTGGAGGGACTGTGTATGTTACTACAGTATGTATATTGACTAAGAGAAAAAGATACATCCATGCTTAGAGGGGGAGGAGAGAAATCCCAGTTTAATCCAATGCCTTTTTTCACAGGACCCACATTCTCTCATAATCCTGACACTCTTTGTCAAAAGGGAACCCCTTAGGTTCTCACATTTGGGTAAGCGATTACAAATGTTGCTACTTTTTGCATATATAACATTTTTGCTGTGCAAGGGAAGGCTAGTTAATACACTCCATTCAGGTATTTGTACCAGGATGCTAGTAAAACCGCTCCTGAAATGCCAAGATTGCTGGGAGGGTAGCATAAGCTGTTCATGGGATATGTACTTACGGTGTGTAACAGCAAATACGTCTCAAGACAGAAAGCAATTGCAAATCCTCTGAACAATATAAACCACTGTGTGGAATAAATTACTTTCCAGGAAAATTGTGATTCTTTGAAAAAACTAAGAAGCAGAAAGGTGAAAATGTAACATGAAAAAAAATATTTATGTAGAAGAGGAAATTGTTTTCATTGGAATTCTGCAGAAGCAGTCTTTCTAAATACATTCTGTACTTGATCCCAGAGCAGTGTCATTAATTACAGTAGGCCTGCGTTTGTTAAGCTTCTAGCTAATGATCAGATCAAAACATTTTACAAATCCTTAAGCGCATATTTCTAAAGGAGGCGAGAACATTTGACTGTTGCCAAATCAAGTCTATCGCTCCCGTGAAGTTACCCCTTCCTAAGTCAGTCTTCCATTTGTCGATTTCCGTTAGACCCGTGGGACAGCTAGACTTGCTGCAATAACAGAAAACGCGTACCTGTATGAGGCGAAAGAAGCGCAGAGTTACCAGTCACGGCCCTAAAGCTATTTCTAGGAAAGGCAGAGCCCAAGGGCAGTCGCCCCGGCTCTCGCAACGTTTTACCCCAAGGGCTCCGCCCGCGCAGCACCGCGGAGCGATCGCGGAGCGCTGCTACGCTCACGGGAAGCGTGAAAAACGCTCTTCGGCGAGCTGCGGGAGAGGAGGAGGAGAAGGAGAGGGAGAGGGAGAGGGAGAGGGGAGGGCGGCCCGCTCCTCGGGGTGCGCGCCCGCGGCGGTGGGTTCCCCCCCGCCCCAGCCGCCGCGGCCGGTGGCGCCCGGGCCCGCGGGGGCGCTGCGGCGGCGGCGCGGCGCCGGCAGGGGGCGGCCTGCGCTCGCGGCGGCGGCGGGAGCGGGGCGCGGCGCGGCGCGCGGGGCCGCTGGAGCCGCTGCGTTGGGCACCGCCGGCGGCTGCGGGGCGGGGGGCGGGGGGGGGGTCGGGTCTGGCCCCGCTCCCCCGTGAGAGCGGGGGGGCACTGCCGGAGCAGGAGGGTTATCCGAGAGCTGGCTACGACGGCGTTTTGCCGTGGAGCCCTTCAGCCGTGTCCCCAGCGTCCGCACGGGCGGGGAGCGTGGGTGCCGCGGGTACCCAAACGCCGTGAGATGCCGGTGCCGGATTGTGCCGCTTCTCCCTACGCGCTTCCCCCTGCTCCCGGCCCGAGAAGGGGTTATTCGCCCGGCCGTGAGCGACACCGTGCTGTGCGGTCCCCGGCAGGGCTGGCTGCGCAAGGCGAGGACTGATGCGCCCCTCGGCACGGAGCCGGGATAGTGGGAAAGCTGACGGCAAGTGAGGAGCGACCAGCTTGGGCTGAAGTGAGCTGACCCCGTAGGGAGCTCTTCATTTCTTCGAACCTCACTTTTCATTTTGGGAGCTCCCCGGCAGAGACGCTATGAACCAGCCTGCAGGATTTGTTGAATGCTGGGCAGACGCGGCTGTTGTGCTAGCTGACGTGAAAGCATCCTGCTGCGAAAAGGGTGGGCTCCGTGTAATACGACTAAATGTATCTAACAGCCAACCACCGGCAAAAGGAAAATGCCTTTCTCCCCCTAAGATTCTGTCGCACCAGCTCCTCAGCACCCTTTCTTGGTCAATTCAACTCACAGCCCTGGCATAGAGTTAACCCAGTGGAAAGAGAAAGCCAGAATGAACCAGGGAAGGGTCAGCACAGATAAGAGGGGATAACAGAAATTAGGGCTTGTTGGCAAACTATTTTCCCTGAGCTAACTCCAGTGGGGGTGTGTGTTCATGACATGGCTCGTCTACAAACTATGCTACCTATGAAAATTTGACTTTGTTCAATAAAGTACATCACATCGCAAACCTTGTCACTAGTTACGCCAAGTCAGAGCATGACACCCAATTCAAAATGACTGCAAAATATTTTCTAAACAAGTGAATATAGAGCTATGTTTTCTTCAGGTAATCAAAATAACTGTGAAGGAAAATCCAATTTATACAGACAGAGAAGAAAGTAGGAACTGAAAATACAAGTCTGTCATGGGACAGGGAGCTCTTTATTTGGAGGAGAAAACACCTTATTTAGTGATAAAATTGCTAGACAACTTTATTTTACTTCCAGAACATCAACTTTAACAAAGATTAGTCTCTGGAAACCAGAAGAAGAGGAGTTAAGGCCTGCACGCCAAGGCAGAATTAAGACACCTCAAACACCAAGGGAGCTCTTCAGGCTGGCAATAGCCACTGGGAAACATGTGCAGGTGTTCCTGCCGCATTTACTGTGTCACCTCTTGTTTTAATAAGTGGAAGGAGGAAGTAGCCAGGTTGCATAGCAGAAATACGTTCATGCTAGGAAGCCAGCTGGTGGAAAGGTACCTTTGGGTGGGGAAGTGTGAGTCTGCCTGGTCGTGTGGAAGAGAGAAGCAGTATATCTTGTTTTAAAGCTGCATATCGTAGGTCATGTCCTCAGTGGAGCAAAGGATTTTTGTCTTTTTTGCCCTGGAAATTGCCAGCTGGGATGCTGGAGGTGAGTGTGGTGTGTACTTAAAACTATGTAAATGAGATATTTGACAGTGCCCTGCATAGAGTCAGCAATTGTGCTCTTCCTGTTGAGTGTGTTAGGAATTTCTCTCAACTAGGCTTCTCAATAGTTAGAAATCCTGAACAAGTATAGGAAATTGCTGAAGAAAGGAAGGCTACAGCTGAGAGAACCTGACCATATGAAGCATGTCTGACTTGCCATAAAGTGTAGTGAGTATGTGAATCTGTAGAGTTCACAGTCATTCTAGTATTCATTAAAAGGGCTATTATTGCCAGGTGATGTTAAAACCCTCCCTCCTTTTCCTTTGTGAATGATTGTAAGCCTGTTTGCGCTTTACTGGGGTGCTGTAAAACTAAGGGTGTCAAATGGTCAGAACTGGATAATACTTCTGCCAATTCTGTAAAATGGTCTAAAGCTGGTGTTTCTTGTTTGTCTGGCATCCACAATTACTCTTAAATTAGTATAATTTGTTTGACTTATTACAGAAATATAAAGCATGAAATTCTATCCTCAAAAAGAGATGCCAACTCACTGGAGACAGAAGAGCATTTTGTTCTTCTCATGTGGTCGGGTTGAACTTACAGTAATAGGCTACGTGAAGACAATGCCGTTGCCTGCAAAGGAGATACTTAACTTTCCATGCGTAATATACCACATGCAATAGTACTAGCCTATTGGATAAACTTTTGGGGATGAAGTCATATTTGTTTTCTTTGCAACTGCATGGACTGCCCGACTAATTTGCTTTTTTAGTCACCTTGAGCACTCCTGAGCAGGAAGTGACAGAAGGGTGTCATCATGTTCATGTCGTCTTTGGCTTCTCCACCGATACTGTCAACAAGCCAAAATGTTTGAGCCAATTAAAGGTTTAGGCTGAGATACTGATGCATCTGCTCTCTGAACAATTCATTCCTTATACAAATATGTAATAACCTTAACTTGGATTAACAGTCCATTAACTGGGTTGGGCCCTGCAACTTAATGGGAGAACACCAACCTCATGCTGGAGCAATGGTGAAGAAACCATTGTACTTGCAGAGAGCTGACCTATAAAAGCAAAAAGTGGTTAAACTCCTGCTCTGGGGAAAGCTGCTCACCTTTATACCATATTCCTCCCACTCAACCTGCTTTGGACCTTTAAGCATTCAAGGGTTTACATTTCGACCACTTCAGGGGAAAAAAAAAAAAATCAAAGAAGCCTCCTAGAGCTTTCTAGCAGTCAAATTGGTAGGGTTTGGGGTTTGTGGGTTGGTGGTTTTTAACTTGTATCATTTCATATAATTCATATCATTTGTATCATTTCATATCAAATCATTCACTCTTGTGCTACCAAAAAATCTTAAATAGTTAAACTAGACTAAAGTGAGAGGTGATAGTATTGCCACAGTTTGGAGGCAAAAATTAGTGCTGAAAAATATTTACAATTCACATTTCCAAGGCTGCTTTTTTGCCCCTTTTAACTTCCAACTGTGCTAGGCATTTTTAAGGGTAAGAGAGTGTGGAGGGAGCTAGAGAGATTCATATTGAAACAGAATGAAACAAAATTGTTTTCCAACTGTGGAGCTGATCCAAATGGGATATTGTCAGCGGAAGGAGTAATGATAGGGATAGTGAACACTGAAGACAGACAGTGGGTCAGGTATGGGCTTGCAAAAGAGCATAGTGGGAACAAGAGCAGCACTTTAATTTTGGGTTGTGTGTGTGGAGAAACATCACTGTGTAGCATGTGTAACTCCTCTCCCTGTGAATCAGAGAGGTTAGCAAGGTTGCCTTAGTTTTAAGGTTAACAAGTCCTTGGCCTGGCTTTGTTACCGAGGGAGCAGTGTGATTTCCTGCTACTTCAGCGGAGATGGTACTGGACCTGGGAAATGGTTCCGCAGAATCTCAGGAGTGAAGCGTGACCCAGCCAAGGGCGGGATGCTACCGGGACAGCTCACACAGGGTTTGTCAGAGCGCCAAGGAAATGCATGTCAGGCGTTGGTCATCTTCACCGCCGTCCCAGGTCTTCCACCCCTGGGAGGAGCTCACGTGACTGGGCTTTGCCCTAAGTCACATTCTGCTTAGGGCTGTGGCACTGGATTTATGGCGTTTGGACTACCCTTGCTTTCCAAAAGCCCCGTCTGGAAGTGCCCGGGAACCAGCCAGCAGCGCTGGTGATCCCCCTGCGCTCTGAGGCCATCCCAGGGGGGGATGGCTGTAGTGGCTGTGCTGAGCTCCAGTGGGCCCCAGGGTGGTGGCAGCAGCGCGACGGCGATCCTGCTGACCTGCGAACCACGGCCCACCCCAGGCCCCTCGCCAGGCTGCCTTCGAGACCCCTACAGCAAGGTGGCCCTCCGTCTCCTGCCCCCGGGCACCCTCTCTCCCCCCAGCCCCTCCTTGCACACCCCAGAGGGGCTCTGCAGCTCCCCCAGCTCCCCGCACACCCGAGCGGAGCCGCGCAGCTCCCCCCCCCCGTCCCACGCATACCCGAGGCTCCCCCCGCGGCCGCCCCGCCGGGGCGCAGCGCCGGTGCCCGCCGGAGGCGAGAGGCGGGCGGAGGCAGGAGGCGGGCGGGGCCGCCCCTCCGCCGGGCGCGGAGGTATAAGGGCAGCGCGGAGCGGCGCGGAGCGCAGCGGGAGCCATGGGTAACCGTGTCACCCGCGAGGACTTCGAGTGGGTCTACACGGAGCAGCCCCACACGCAGCGCAGGAAGGAGATCCTGGGTACGTCGAGGCGCTCGGAAAGCGGCCGCCGTCGGGGCGGGCGGCCGGGCTGGATCGCTCCCCTGGACGGGGAGGGGCGGGCGGAGCGGGGCTTCCGCGCCGGGTCCGCCGATGTCGGTGCCGAGAGCGGCTCGGGGCACTGGCCGGGCTGCGGAGAGCGGGGGCTGCGGCCCGGTGGGCTCGGCGGGGTGTTTTCCCCGGGGGGGTGCTGCTCTCCCCGAGCCTCCCGGCGCAGGCTCGCCTTCTGGAGGCAGCGGAGAGGCACGGCGGGGCCGCCGGCGGCCGAACGGAGCCCTGCTGCACCCAGCTGGGTCACAGGGGCGGCGGGGCTGGCCGCGGCGGGGTGACATTGCGGGGCGATCCACCGCACCTGCGGCCAGGGCAGCGTCCAACGTCCGCACCGCCCCGCCCCGCGCCCCGGGCTGGCGGCAGCGGCCGGCAGCGGGGGGGGGGACCGGGCGGGCCGGGCGGTGGGCGGCTGCGCTCCCGGGTCTGCACGGTGCGGGGGGTGGCTGGGAGTCCGCCTGCAGGCACGTTTTCCCAGCGTCTTGGTAGTGCAATAAAACAAATGAGGATGTGGGTGAGCGTTTGCGAGAGAACCGCAGAAAGTCCCCGCTGCTTGTTAGGGACCAGGTACGCTCTTGTACTGTACAGCCGGCGTTTACCTGCGTACACGAGTGTGTTGGGTTGGGAGGTTTTTGCTTTTGGTTTGGGGGCTTGGGTTTTTCCGAAGATAGTTTCTGAGAAGAACTAAAAATTCAGAGTCGTTGCAGAATATTGTTGTGTATCTCCTGAAAATATATTTTCAACATTTTATTAATAAAGAAGAATTTTTTTTTTTGGCTGTTTTTATTTGGGTTGTTCGGTTGCGGTTTTTTCTTCCCTCTAATGAGTAGGATAAAGTTGTTAAAGATCTTTTATGAAGGAAGGCACTGCAGCTTGTGGCTGACGTGCTGCACGGGGTCTATGGTATTGGGGTGTAGTTTCTTAACTCCTCCACAAACTAACAGATTAATCCAGGATTAATCTAAATTACAAAAACATTTCCGGTATAGCTGTGGTGGTGGAATATCCTGGTCCAGGTTTGAATTATATCCAGGAAAATAATCATTATTTTGCTATGTAATCATGATAGAGAGTCAAATGATGTCATTATATAAAATGATGCTTCTTAGTGTCATGCTACTACTCATCCTTTCAGTCAAGGGGACTATGTTTTGCTGAGCTACGGGTAGGAGTGTGTATGGTGGGTCTCTCCCCTTGCTAATCTCTTGCTTTCCTGATCTTGCTATAGAGTGGGGACTGCAAACCATGATGGAAGTTGTATTCTAAGGAGGTACTGGAGTGGTTGGACTGCCTTACCCTTGCTGCAGCGAACTCTTTTTAGGACCTTTCAACTGCGTACTTGCAGAGGTTTTGCCCCCACTCTCTTTGGGTTCAGAACAAGCAGTTGGAATCAAGGTCCATCTCCTTCCTCGCAGCTCCCCCTGCCCCAGCTGTGGGAGCAGAAGGAAGGGCATAGAGAAATACAACATGGAAAGAGAGACATGGAAGATGTGGGCACAACAATCTGTGTCTGTGTCTGACAAGGCAGAACGGATCGTGAAACTAGTCTCATGAATACCAAAATATTACCAAAAGTTATTGAAACTATCATGGTATCCCATATGATACTGCTATAATGATCACCACTGTATTATTCAAAGCCTGAGGGTCAGCAAACCCCTGATATCTAGAGTATGTACTTACCAAAGTGTCTAGTGTCTATTGAGCTGGAGTGCACTGTAAGAATCTCACATACGTATGAACAAATATCTGTAAATATCCATGTATTTTACGTTTTTTTATATAGCAAGGCCTTGGGGACAGCATTCCATACTGGTAAAGGGAGCGTTTTCCTCCCAATAGGTTAATGATTTAGTTGCTACGCACTGGAACTTGATTGTTTTCTGCTTAGGCTGCAGCTTTTTGAAATGTTGGTCTCTCTCAGGCACGACTACTTGGATTTAAGTGCAAACTGAAATTATCCGTTAGGAAAAAATATATGCGCAAACTGTCAAACACATAAGCAGTTTCTTTCTACGTAAGTGGTGTTTCCTTGGGCTGTTGCCCCAATATGTTCCTATAGAGCAACTGTCACAAAGTTGTATGTCCTGACTTGAGAGTTAGTAGCCCAGGTGTCTATAAGACTTTTGTAGTCAGTGACAATATGTCTGAATGATAACTCTGTGAGTCCAATCCCCGTACCATGAGCAGGGACATATTTCACTAGCTCAGGTTGCTCAAAGCCCTGTCTAACCTGACCTTGAACACTTCCAGGGATGGGGCATCCACAACTTCTCTGGGCAACCGGTTCCAGTTGAGCAGCAGAGCTATGAGCTGTGTATATCAACTGGGCTGACTGGAAGCTGGCTTATGGCAGGACACTGTTGCACTAGATGAACCTACTAGGGATGTGATTCCTAATGGCTATAATTATACCAGCAAATAGATCGACATTTTGTGCAAGGGAGGGATGATACTTTCTCTCTTACTTCTTTGTAGTATCTTGCTCTCAGACTCTAGGTATTAAAATGTAGCTTGTGCTTGGTACTGTCTAGGTGCCAACTGCTTCTAAGTTACTGTGGAGATCTCTTGCCAAGCTGGCACTTCGACCCTGATCACGTTATTTGTGTTCCTGAACGCGTTATTCACGCCCTTCGGTTTATGAAATTGAATTGTTTCATTGCTGTTCTCTCACCCTCTTGTTTATGAAAAGCCTGTTACTGCCTCATGTCAGGACTGAGATTTGTGTAATGCTGCAGTGAGCTGTGTTAGGGAAAGACCTGGCTAAAAACTAGCTTGATAGAACAGTTTTTTCATCTGGATCTGCTTAGCCTTGCTGTATAGTTATACAAATGCTATTAGAGGGAGAAATAATGTAGGGTGTAATGTAAAGGGGATATGTACTTCTAGTAGAAATAAGATTTCTACTTCAGTGGCAGTAAGGGTCTGTTGGATTGAAACACTTGGAGAGCTATGGTCTTGCACAGTGGGAAGTGTTGGTGTTTGTTCATTCTTGAGAGAAGATGAAAAAATCATTGCTCAATTGCTGGTAACACCATAAGCACACAATGAATGGTCATTTCATCTGCAAACAGTTTTCCAAATGCAAGTAATGAGCAATTTGTTGTGGGATGGAAAGAATGAGATCTTATTTGTGCTGTGGGTCGGATCTAACTTTGTAAAATTACTGTAGGTTTGTCAGAAAACGTCTTGCCTCACAGGATCCTTAGGGAAGCACTTGTTTGCTGCTGAAGATGAGGGCTGAATCAGTGTTGCTCAGGGTAGGCTAGGAGTGTCTGAGTATGATCTAACATCCAAGAATAATTAATAATTATATAGTTGGTTCTTTGGCAAGTTATTTTGGAGTGGAGATGGTGCAAGTGTTTTATATGTGCTTTATCCTATAGAAAGACTGAGACGTTAGCCTGGGGGGGGATGGAGGGGGCGGGGGCAGGGTGAAGGTAGAACAAAATAAAAAAGCCAAAATCCATTTTATTTTAGCATTTAGCCTATTTGACTATAATAGCTTCCAGCTCTGCTCGCTTATTCAGAGATTAGTCTGCTATTTCTTCCAGCTGACTCTTCTGTTGCCTATTTAAACCTCACATTTATGAAAATTCTGATAAATTGTACCTGCTGAAATGTGCAAGATGTGTATCTCCTTAGCTTAAATCAAAGCTCTGAATTACACATGCTTCTGGCAAAGAAACTATGAGTTTGTTTCCCCTTTATGCTGCGGTACGTGGGCACACTGCTGCCACTGATGTGCATGTTCTCTGATGAGCGCATTCAGAATAGCTGCGATCTCAGTGCTCCTGCCAATTCCCTGTGGGGATCACCTATAAAATAAATCACATGAGCAGAAAGTCACTGGTTTAGGAGCTTGTGCTGAAAATGTATTAAGTGCAACTGAAGGCTTCAGTTTACTCCATGTTGCAGGTTTTTTTCAGAGGGAGCCGGAAGCCCTCTTTCTAGCATTCCTACATCCCTTTACTCTGAACCAGCTAATAAACAAGCATAAATAAACAGGTCATAGCTGCTGTCGTAGTGATGTGCTGACATCATCCATCTCCGTCCACACCGGCAATGTGCCACTATTGCCGTGCTTTGCCTCTGGTGGCCGCTTCTGGGTGACCCGACTCCCTTGGACCAGCTAGCACAAACCAATTTAGGAGCTTGTGGGTGGCAAACACAACATTAAGACCCTTGTCTTTGCACAATGGATATATAAAACTTCAGTGTAGTTAGTTGGGCCATAAAGGTTTCTTATTAGTTTGCATACTGGAGGGGGCAGGAGACTGTGCAAAGCCAGAAGCTTTTGTCATGTATGTTGTCCTCTGTGTGTGTCCTACTTGTGTCCTGGCTCATGTGTGGTTTGAATTAATCACAGAATGGTTTGGGTTGGAAGGGACCTTTAAAGGTCATCTAGTCCAATCCCCCTGCAACGAGCAGGGACATCTTCAACTAGATCAGGTTGCTCAGAGCCCCGTCCAACCTGACCTTGAATGTTTCCAGGGATGGGGCACCTACCACCTCTCCGGGTGACCTGTGCCAGTGTTTCACCACCCTTATATTTATTCCTTATATCTAGTCTGAATCTACCCTCTTTTAGTTTAAAACCATTACCCCTTGTCCTATTGCAACAGGCCCTACTAAAAGGTCTGTTCCCATCTTTCTTATAAGCCCCCTTTAAGTATTGAAAGGCTGCAATAAAGGTGTCCCTGGAGCCTTCTCTTCTCCAGGCTGAACAACCCCAACTCTCTCAGCCTTTCTTCATGGAAGAGGTGTTCCATCCCTCTGATCATTTTTGGGTCCATCCTCTGGACCTGCTCCAACAGGTCTTTCCTGTGCTGAGGGCTCAAGTGCGCTGTGCTGTTTATGGGCATGTTCATGAGCCGAGCTGCTAAAAGCCAAAACACTATCGTGTCAGCAAACAGACTTCTTTTGGGTTTGGGTTTTTTTTGGTACAAATACCAGCTCCAGCATAGGGCACGGGGTACTGAAGCTAACATCCTGTGCCTGGTGTCTCTTATTTGTTCTGGCAGGGACTCATAGTTGATAGAACGTAGTCCGGGACAGCAGCATCACAGAGATTTTTTTTTTTTTTTTTTCGCCCTTTCTCTTTAACAGGCCTTCTGAAAGTCTGATACTGATAGTATCTCCACTTTGACTATACCTGTATGCTGCACTTGTGGTCAAAATAAAAGAAGATGAAGAAATTCAGTTTCTTCTTTTGTTACTACTAGTTTCTCGTGGATGTGGGCAGGGCTGCTGCTCCTTTAAACCTCCATCACCTCTGTGTTTGTGGACAGCTCCTGCTCTTGCCCACATCCAAATCCCATGTATGCCAAAATGTGCAAGTGCTAAGTATGTCGTGTCACATCAATGAGAAATTGTGTCTGGTGCCATCACTGAGGTCTAACTGGGTCTCGCCTGAGTCATCTCAGGAACACTGTCAGTGGGAATAGAGGATGAATGAGGGTTTAGAACAAGATATTTGCTGTCTCCTGAGGAGGAGGAACACCAGGACCTAGCGACTGACGGCTTCTCCAGGAACAATTACTCCAACCCTAACTGAGGATCACTGTAGGGCTATGGCGAGTGGTCCTGGATCTCCAGAGAGGAACATCAGGGCAAAAAAAGTGTAGTCAGAGTAATTTACCAGTAGTGTTTCAGAGTGAGGCATGCCTCTAGAAAGGTGACTGATGCTTGCACACACCAGTGGAGTGATCTCTGTGAAACATTAATTCAGTAAATGAGTTGTTTTAGAATCGTGAACGCTTCTGAAAATATACTTGCAGCATTTGTTCTCTCTTGACTGCTCTTCTTTCATCCACACTGTTGTACAAGTGGGAAATGCTGTCTTTCATCATCGTGGTACAGATTTCAGCTGCTCTGAGGTAATGGTATAGAGACCATGGAGCTGGCTGGGCAGAATTATTAACTACATCTACCCACTGTACTAAAGTGCCTGCACTGCTTTTGCAGTGTGCTGACCTTGGAGACAGAAAAGTCATGCTTCTGCACTGCTGTACATCTACACCAGTATCCCCACACTCCAAATGCCAGTACATTGGCTTAGTCTGGACAACTAGAAGCAGTGCATGTGGATAAGCTGTCTGCTGGGCTGAGCTAACAGACTTTCTCAATAACCTGGAGGCTGGAGAATGTGCTGTGGAGACATCAGAGTAGCTGGAACCGTCCTGGTCCCGTTGTACTCTAAAGGGCAAATCCTGGTCCCATGTGGTCACATAGGGGAGGGGTGGATGCAAGACGTTATCTAGAAGGGCTGAATGATGGTTTGGGTTTTTTTTCTTCTGTTCCTGTGCCCCCTCCATGCCATGATTGTGCATAACAAAGAGCTCAGTATAGATTACATTTTATGCCCATTGTCATGTATTAGCCCTCACCCAGTGCTTGTTGGGAAGCAATGGACTCTGGCCATATAGAAGCTCATCATTTTTATAATGGAAAAGTGCTCAGGAAGACCAAAATGGAAGCAATTCAGGAAAGAGCAGCATGATGAAAATCTCTGGTCAGATGCCTCATAGTGTGAAACAGTCTCAAGAGTGGAGAGTAGGTGTCTTTATTGTGTGGTTGCCACAGGTCTGATAGTCCTTTATGGCTCCTGGTTCAGCACTGCACAGTAGCCCTGTCTCTGATTCTCTGTTGCCTTTGGGACGTGCAGATGGCTGATGTCTGGTTTGCACAGTGCCTACGGACACTTGTCACAGCAGCCTTACAGGGTTGTCCAGGTTTTTCAACTGTAAGTGCTCTATCTTGCCTTACTAGTATTCCTTCAGCTAACTGCAAGGCATGAACACGAGGGAAAAATGAGATACATGTTTATGTTGTTCCATCTTTGCATCAGCACGTTATATATAAACTTCTGTCATCAGTATCGCTTAATCTGAGATTAAGCGTGTCTCACTGAAAAGTGCTTGGCCTCAAGTTTTGAAAGGGTCAGCTTTCAACATTTTGCGTGTGAAGCGCTCCTGAACCAAACAGTCTCTGACAGGCTACTGTGCCAGCGAGGCTTTTAGCCTCCAGTGAGCCTAGCAGTCCCACCTGTCAGCCTCCCCGAGGTTTCTACATGCCATGGAAATGGGAAGGGTTTATCAGTATTAATGATAAACAGACACAGTATTGTGGGTTAACTAGTATGCAAAGATTTCCTGTTGGAGAGGAGTTAATCATGTGTTGAATTTAATATTAAACCCTAGCAAGTTACTTAATAGCTGTCACCTGCGACAAATGCAATCTACCTGCATTGCTGCTTGCAGACACTGTTGCTGCCAGTTGGCAGTTACTACTCTGAAACCTCTTAAATGTAATCTGCAATCCTTGTTAGCTGCCACAAAAAGAAATAGGTCGAAAACTTTCATTGTTCTCAAACTACAATATAAAGCATCTCTTAGTCATTTTCCCATCCCATTAAAACTTTTTTTCTTGGTCAAAGTGGCCTCAATTTGACCAGGCTGAGGAACAGATTTGGTTGTTTTACATTTCTTCATCTCTTCTGTTGACTGCAGTAACTTATCTCTACCAACTGCATGACTGAAAATTTGAAGTGGCTTGATTTATTAAAGGGTTTTCTGGGTGTTGGACAGATGCCCCTAAGCAGGACATTAAGCTACATAAAATTGTATTTCTGTAACAGATTTTCTGACCAGGTCATTATATCAAGTTATTCTTTAGAGTGGATATCCCAGCACTTTGTGTAAAAAAAATTTTGGTACCTGTCTAGGTACCAGAGAACGATTTCGAGCACGTTAGCATTTCTAGTGTGAAAACCATAATTTCAAAAACTGTGAAAACAAGGACAAAACCAAAACAGCAAAACAACCCCCCCTGGGCTTTCCAGAGATTTTTATCAAAAAGTTTGGCTAACTTCAGAAAGACATGAGCTTTTACTAGAGCTTCCCCTCCACTTAGAAAATCTCTCTCTTGTCTGAATACTCCTGTCCTGGTTTCAGCTGGAATAAAGCTAATTTTCTTCTTAGTAGCTGGTATGGTGCTGTGTTTTGGATTTAGGATGCGAATAATGTTGATAACACACTGATGTTTTAGTTGTTGCTAAGCTCTGTTTATACTAAGTCAAGGACTTTTCAGCGTTTCAAACTGCCCTGCCAGCAGAAGCTGGGAGCACGCAAGAAAGTGGGAGGGAATGCAGCAAGGACAGCTGACCCAAATGAGCCAAAGGGGTATTCCATACCATGTGATGTCATGCCCAGTATATAAACTGGGGGGAGTTGGCTGGGGGAGCACCGCAGCTCAAGGATTGGCTAGGCATCCATCAGCAAGTGGTGAGCAATTGTATTGTGCATCACTTGTTTTGTATATTCTATTATTATTAGTAGTAGTAGTATTTTCCATTCTTTTTCTGTCCTATTAAACTGTCTTTATCTCAACCCATGAGTTTTACTTTTTTTTACCCCCAATTCTCTCCCCCATCCCACCTGGGTGGGGGGGAGTGTGTGAGCAGCTGTGTGGTGCTTACTTGCCAGCTGGGGTTAAACCACGACATCTCCTCATGGTGATTTTTGCCCCCTCATCCTCACAAGAGGAAGAATTGAGAATATCTCTTTTCTCATCATCTTTCACAGCACTTGTCTAATCTTTATTGTCTCTAACCTCTGTCAAGCTGGGCTGAAGTTGGCCAACAGGCTCAAAAGTTGTTGGAAGGGTTGCAGGGCGTGACCACATCAACCTTCTTTAAGTAGTGCTTCATCTCTCTGAGCTTCTGCAAACTTCTCAGGGTTCACTTCTATAAAAAACCTTCTCTGCGTCCTGCACTCAGTACCTGCCACTGCTTGCAAGGTCACATGAAGTTATGTGTATTGTCTCCAGCGTTTGTTTATAATATATACAGCTGCATGATTGCAAATCATTATAATCTGATTTTATTACATTGGTATTATACTGTGACAGTCAGATGATATTTACTTTTATATTCATAAAATGGGCCTATTAAACTTACAGGGACACACTGTGTAACCTCAGGGTTCAGAATGAGTGACTTGTCCTACAGTCTTATCTGTGTAAGCTGTAATTATTGAGAAATGCAGAGTATGAGTTAAAGGAGGGAGGCCAGTAGGTGGGTAAAAGCCATAAAACAGTGAAAAAATTCATGTGCAAGTTAATACTGGAAGTGGCAAGTGTGGGTTTGTAAAGAAGAGACCTGAAGCAATGAACAGCACCTAGAAGATAAGCTGTACTTCTGTGTATTTTCTTTTTCTTAAAAGGACAAATGAATGGCCAGTAGAACCAAAGATCAGCAAGCTGGTCCTGGCCTGACACAAGTCAGACCTGGCAAGCTTAGCCCGTGTGTCTCTGATGCTGTATTGCAGTATTTGTGAGGCTGCATGAAGCTGTTGTGTGATTATCTATGTGACTTTCATGCCTGGTTTTGGTATGTGACTTGGAAACAGGCTAATTAATGGGAATAGAGAAAAAATTTCTGTCTTACAAATTCCTGATAATATTGCTGACTTTCTTGTAATGTTACCATGTGCAAAGAGCTGTACATGTTGTAAGCACTGGTGAACACTCAAATACTTAGGAATTTTTTTTAATGCTACATTTGTCATCTAGCCACAGAGCAAAACCTGGCAAGCCTGTTGCTCAGCCCTCTTTCCTCTGCTAGTATGTCTGAAGCAACAGTGTGAAAAGGGCTACAAAGAAGGCAGTTGCATCCCTTTTGTGGAAAATAGCATCTGGACTCGGCAAAATAAAAAAGGAAATTAAAAACTCAACAGAAGGTGCTTCTTAGAGCTTAAATCTGGTGGGTTTTGGCATACTAATACTCATCATTGTGAAGCAGTACTCATCGTTGTGAAGGCATATGATGCCACATATTGACCATCGGGGTAATTTTTTTTTTATATGTCTATATATCCCTCTATATGTCAATCACAATTGGACATGTTGCTGGAAGTGAGAATGGAACCTGTACGTTAGTAAAGCTCTCACTGTAGTGGCAACCGTACTTTGGAATTGCTATTTTCTAAAAGTAGGGCCTCAAACATAGGGTGATAAAAATAGAGAGTCCCAGTGGTGATTACGTTTACTTAACTGTGATCTAATGAGATTTTTCTCTGCATTTTTCTCTTTAGCAAAATATCCAGAGATCAAGACTCTGATGGGACCAGATCCACATTTAAAGTGGATTGTATCTGGAATGGTTTTCATGCAGTTTCTAGCATGCTACCTGGTGAAAGACTTATCTTGGAAATGGATTTTCTTCTGGGCTTATGGTTTTGGGGGTTGCATCAACCATTCACTGACCCTAGCCATCCATGATATTTCACACAACGTCGCCTTTGGGAATAAGCAGGCCAAGTGGAACCGATGGTTTGCAGTCTTTGCCAACTTGCCGATTGGCATCCCTTATTCTGCCTCTTTCAAGAAGTACCACATTGACCATCATCGGTACCTTGGTGGGGATAGCCTGGACGTGGACATTCCCACAGACTTTGAGGGTTGGTTCTTCTGCACACCACTTCGGAAACTGCTTTGGCTTTTCCTCCAACCGCTGTTCTATAGTCTGAGACCACTGTATGTGAACCCCAAAGCAATTACACGGATGGAAATTTTTAATGCTCTCGTCCAGTTTTCTATAGACCTTATAATTTACTACCTTTGGGGGCTCAAACCTATTATTTACTTAATAGCAGGTACGATTCTTTGCATGGGTGTACATCCCATTTCTGGGCACTTCATAGCAGAACACTACATGTTCTTAAAAGGGTATGAGACATACTCTTATTATGGACCTCTGAACTGGCTCACCTTTAACGTAGGCTACCACATGGAGCATCACGACTTCCCCAGCATTCCCGGATGCAGATTGCCAATGGTAAGTATGGCATGAGCATGAGTGAATTGGATTTTTATAAAAGCTGCTAAACTGTCTCAAAGAAATCACTCCAAATCATAGCAACGGATCAATTTTAAAAAGAAAAAAAAAAGAAAAAAGAAAGCTTTTTAGATTTGTTTTGAATTCTTTCATTTTAAGCAGGAGATTGAGAGAAATGGCTGCCAAGCTGCTGTAATATTTAGTTTATTTGATGGAAACAAGAACATCTGACCCTCAGAGGCCTTGAGGACTACTTTTTGCATGATAAAATCCTCCAACGATGCTCTAAATTTCTCCGTTTCCTTCCCTCAGCCACCAGGTTTTGTCTCTTTGAAAGTTTAAAGGCCCATCTAAAGTGAAGCAGGTGGCAGTTACTACTTGGGATTTGTTTAATGATCAATCTGCTAACTATATTGCTTGATTAACATCAAACAAAAGTCTTTCTATTTTTGAGATGACATAAGTATTGGGGCATGTTCCAGCCTGACACAAATAGCACTAGAAAATAAAGCCCCACTCTACATGACTTGTTTTAGCTCTGCTGCCCCACCCACAGAAACTGAGGATACCTGATCTGTCATTGGGAAAGTGCTGTGGCTTTCCTCTTTTGAAAGTCAAGCTCCTTTTTGTTTCTGTTTTATCAGTTGTGGGAATCAAATTTGCAAAGCCCAGGTGTCTAGGAATGGTTTTCAATCTCCCTCCAGGTATGTAGCTGCTCTCCTAGGTTTTAATACAAGGGTTCCTCAGCAGGTGCTCACAGTGTTAGGGGTACGTGACTTCGAAGTACTTACATACAAATCCTCTGGCATAGTAGGAAGGAAACATCTTCTGTCTCTGGTCTGATGCAAAGTTGGCGGCTACTACTGCAACGTCCTCATGAGGTGGAGGTAGAGCTGAGGAATCTAAGGTTCAGGAGCTGTGACCTCCCCACTGCTGCGTAACACGCACAACTTTTACAGTGGTATATCCAGGCAAAGCCTGCTTTGTGAGTTAATGTTGTTCATCACAGAAACGCTGTCTGAGAGGAGGTTCAAAACAAGAAGAGAGTTTCTTTTGGTGTAGAAGAGCATGGAGAGCCTCCACCTAGCCTGCAGTTGTGTTTTAACACACCTCCTTTACTGCTGAAGTTCCGTCCTGGAGAAGCTGGCCATTCCTGGTGGGTTCAGAGCTGCTGGTAAAGCAGCCCACGTTCACAGGTGAAGTTGTCCTGTCAGGCACTCCCATTGCCGATACACCCGAAAGCTCAGCTGGGAAGTGTATGAGTTTAGCTTTAGTTTCAAATGTTCAAACTTGTTAGATAGGCTTAGATACTTAGATTACTGAAATGTAAATAGAAGAAGAGAAGGAGCTTAGCTCTGTATCTTACACGAGGGAGGTGAGTGACTAATTGAACTTGCTGGGACTGTTGGTCCAGACCTGATTGAGACCTGAAAAGCTCTTCCCCACCCACACCACAAATAGTTCAGCCTAATTCCTCGAGGCAGTGCAGCAGCTGGAAGTGTCTGCCCTCCTGTGTAAAGAGGATAGAGTTATTAGTTGAATTTCATGGGCTTGGGTTCATGTGTTTCTAGCTCTTGGGCAACTGAGACTTGCACTGCTGGTGGAGGAGATATGGGGCTTGTCAATCGTTGTTGCCTGACAGAACTCTATGGAAAACTTTGAGTCTTTGAAGAGTGATCAATTACAAGTGAAAATCTATTAGGAAGTGAAAATCCTTTGGCAAAACCATTACTGTAGAAAATCCCTTGTCCATTAAAACAAGTTGGTTATTCTTTTCTGCAAATTGAGAAGAAAAATTCTCTGCCTCTTTGGTGGAAGGAGATAAGGGGACAGATCCTCTCTGGATAGCTTTAAAGTTTGAACTTCATAACAGGTAGCGATAGAAACCTCCCCTCACTCTCCTCTGCTTAACCTCCCAGCAAATTCTTCACTCGGCAAAGGTCTAGTTTTTTCAGATCTAGTCTCTCGGGCACTTGAATTTCTAATAGTTGAATTGTGTAATATGGATGACCTCTCGGTATAGCTATTTTTATTTTTAATTATTGGCAAGTAGAAAGTGGAATACAGATCTTTATTTGGTTTCTGCATGATTGAGAGCAGGGGAGAAATAGGATCAGAGAATAACTGGATCTTAATCTTGAAAAGTAGCTGGCTCTTCCACTTGCTTAACAGAAAAGTGAATTCAGCTTTGTCCTTTGTTACAGGTGTGTCATTCAGAATGATCTGAGTAACGTGTTTGCCACTGGAAAGACCTTTACCCTAGAAGTGTGACAGATTTGAAAGAGGAAGAATCAGGCTGTGCTGTAAGCTTATAGGTACTAAAGATGAGTGACATGAGTGTGCAGTAAGAATTTGTCCCACTAGTATAATGAGAGATTACACAAGAGACCATGAAATTTAACATTATAATGAAGGACCTGCTCTAAAAAAAAACCCTGTAGACTTGGGACTAGATTAGTCTTTGCATGAAGCCTTAGAACTATAGAATTGTTTACCAAATGAGTAAAAAGATCCATCCTTCATTATCTGAAGGATTGAATATACTTATGGAGAGAGGGGACGGGAGGAGGAACCCAGTACTCTTCCTACAAACTGCAACAAGAACTGCAGCATTACCAGAGGCAAACTAGTTACTCATTAAGCTTGTGGGAAAAGGAAAAGACATGGTATGAAACCAGATTTATTAGACAGACAAGACTGGAAAACATGGTAGATGTGCTGGTGTTGAATTGCAGGTTTCATTAACCCTGTGATGGCTAGGAGGACTAGCTTGAGTGCTCCCCCCAGTCAAGGACTATAGAGGGAACTTCCGTAATATGCCTTCCAGCATTCTAAACATAATTTTCCAGCTTCTTATCATAAGGATCTCTAGCTTCTGTATAGCCCTAGGACAAAGGGTCTATAACAGCCATGGTGAAATATTAGGTTGCATTTTACTCTTGCACCTATGAAATACAATGGAGTAGGATTGGGGTCCTGTTGCTGTGCTCTACAAGCACAAAACCAGAAGCAAAGTTTCAGTCTAAAAGATGTGATTTCTTACCTACCACCTTGAGCTACTTGAAGAAAAGCCTCAATATACCAGGTGCCAAGTGCCTGTATAAGCTTCTTGCAGACTTTGCAATCTCGTTATCCTTCCATGATAACTTCTATTCACAAACTAGCAATGAGTTAAGACAGTTGAGATCTGTAAGGAGGAAGGGAGGGAGGAATTGAAGCAAATGGACGATCTCCAATGCAATATGGAGAGCTTGAGGGGGAAATCAGGCACAGGATTTAGGAATACTTCGTCACAGTGCCATCCTCTTTGAGACGATCTATGATCTGGCTGCAGAACTTGCTACCTGGAAACTGCCATCCGCAGGTTTTGTACTGCACCCAGCGTGCAACATGGAGGATGACTCTTCCAGCCTCAAACATACTTAACAGATGTAGTTTAATGTTGTATTTAAAAGGGAATCTGCATTAAAACCCAATTACTTTCTGCTCTCCCTCCCCCGCCCCAATTTTCTGGTAGGAGGAGATAATTTTGTTTTACATATGGAGATGCCGAAAGAAATTACAATACATGAGCTGGTTTTGTCGGGGAAACTTTTGCGTAGATCCATTGTAAAAGAGAAGCCACTTTTAAAATTCTTGCCTGCCATGTGATAGCAAAATGGGAACATGCACCTAAGAAACCTCCTTGTCTTTTCCGTAAGAAAACTGTTCAGAAGTCCTCCCTCTAACTGCATTCATTAAATTTTCCCTTTTCCCCATTCCTTTCTCACAAATATTTTATTGCAGTTCACCTTCTCCTCTCCGTTGTTTCTGTACATCTCATACAGTTGTCCTGCCCAGAGCACAGGGAACTTGCCAGTGGGACAAGTGCTGCCTGCCTTCGGGCACGAGGTGCTGCTGGGCACAAAGCCAAGCAGAGCAAAGACCTGCTTTGTATAGGTGTGAGTCACTGTCCTACAGCTGATCTAGGGTAACACACTCCCGTGCGAGCCCCTTGTCATCTCTTGTGGTTTCCATACCGACCTTCTCATTCAGAATGAGCTGCCACCGTAATCTGCAGGAACGTGCTAGATGGATACGCTTGGTGAACAAGCAACTCCTCCACCACCTGATGCTGGCCAGCAGCTTGCCAGCCGTGACTGGGCTGCCTGCTTCCAGAATATGGTGTGTATGATCTTCTTCAAAATTCACTGCTGGCTATTTTGATAAATCATCTTAATTATCAAATAATACTTGTATTCTGGGTGCCTATTTTAAATCTGTAATACAACCACAGAATATGCATATGGAATATATTTAAGTGCAAGTTTCCAGACCTGTATGTTCTGTCCACCTGAGCTCTTCAGCACTATGCCCAGACTACATTGCTGCTCTTGTTTGCTGAAAGTGCGGAAACTATTGGGCTGAACATAGACAGACAGTGTATTGGCCTCTTCTCTGAGCCATTTTTTCCTACTTCATCACTGGGGTCCTTTTTAGTTAGCCTTTGGTCCAGAGGGCACAGCCGCTGCCTGAGACGTTCCTAGGAGCTGAATTGGTTTCTGTGAATCTCCAGCCCTCTGCTTCCATGTGCAAGGGGCAATACACAAAGACTTTCTGAAGCCCTCATAGTGGTCAGAGTCTAACATGATCAAGAGCTCTGCAGAATAATGTGACTAGCTGAGAAAACATGTCTGGTTCAGTCCATTGTTTCTATGGGCAAGAAATATATGGAGGTTCTGGAGAAGAGGGGAATGGTAGGCTTGGCATATGAACTTTGCTAGTATAGATGAGGGCTGAATTACTGTTCCAAGTCAAAATTCAGGCAGAACTTCTAAAATGGAGGTAGGAGGGAAGGTCTGTAAACAGCACTGTGCTAGGGAATGACCATATCAGAGCTGGAGTGAAGCTTTTGGGGTTGGGTATCTGAGACCCTCTTTGTGTTTGCATAAGGCCTCATTAGTGGCTTTCATTCAAGGGAGTCAAGGGAGCTTACTATCTAAATAGTCCTCCCTCTTATCCTCTGGCTATTTCAGTTCACCCAGCTGTGAAAAGGGAGGATACAAAACCCACATTAAATTATTTCTGACTGTGGTTACAGAAGGAGCACAGTGAACTAAATTTGCATCTCCAGAGATCTTACCCGGTGCCTGGAAATCACCCTTCTTCCAGTTGTTAACAAATACCTCTAAGGGGAAATGCTGATATTGTCTGAATCCCACTGAAAATGAACAACATTTGAAGTACAGACCAACACTTCAAAGCAGGATATAGGGAATTATTAGGAAGTCAGAGCTATTCAGTGAAAGGCAGAATACAATCAGACCTGAACTGAATCTTCCACCTCCAATGCAGCACTACCATGCCACGAGCACAAGGAACGCGTACGGGCTGAGGTACAGAGCTAAAAGATCTTAATGAAACTTGTACGTTACCCAACCTACCTCACAGGGAAGTATCTGTAAGGAAGCTGAATTAACGAGGAAACTAGCAGGGAGCTGTACTGGTTTATAATGTAACTTTTGCTGGGATTCTTACCTTTTCACAGTCAAAATGCTGTGTTAAGTTTCCACCATTACACCTTGGATGCTGATGAGATCCTCCTCCCAGATGACAATTTCTGTGTAACCCTTTTGCTCTTTACTGGAAGTCCATGCTGTGCTCAGCATAGCTGGCTTTAAAATTCTGCAGGGTTTTTAAAGAGAGAAGTCAAGGTGTCCAGCAAGACAACCTACTCTAGAATAGAGCTTTGTTTGTCTAGGAGGTGGGGCTGTAATAAAACCATGCCCAAGCAGCTTATGTGCAAGGGAACAATAGTTAACAGACTTTGCTGCTTCATAAGTGTGTTCAAAAAGCAGAGCATCTAGGTGGAGCAGGGACTACTGATAACCTGGGAATCCTGGGAATCCCCATAGTCCCCTGAACCTGCCAGATCTGAAACCTCTTTGTCCTCTGGTTCTGGCCTTACTCCCACTACAAGCACCACCCCCAATGATGCACAATGCTTCTCTGATGGCAACAGTCTTAAGACTTGGGGATTTGTAACAGGGATGAAATTTTATTAGACTTGTGATCTAATAATGAATCTTGCAGCATTTTTAACACCAGACTGAGGAGAACGGACCGCCCCTGCAATTTCCTCTGCTTGCTGGAGGAACCCGTCTCACGGATTTGTATCACAGTAGCAGAATGGAGGAAAGAAAATGAAGTGTAGGCAAGGCTGTGTCTGGCATTTTCTCAATTGTTATTTCTCTCCTACACGGAACCCTCAGCAGATTAGTATTACGAGTAGCAAACAGGGCTTTAAATACAGCATGTTGGAGTCTTGGCAATGTATAAGGTGGATTAGTCATCTCATTGTGGAGATCCCCCCACCTCCGAAATGAGAGAAAATAGTTCTGACTGAAGGCAGCGATCCATCATCTTTCAAATTCTGACATTGTGAGGCAAAACTTACATCAGAAATCTGCTAAGAAGCATCTAAATGTATTTAAGTACATCTCATTTGGCTGAACTTCAGAAGCTCACAAGCAATAACAAGTAACTTCAGGTTATGGCTGTGCTATCAGATCTGAATGTGAAGACTGAAACACACCCGACCCTGTGCAGCTAAACAGCTCGTTCTCTCTCTTCTTCTTCCAGGTGAAAAAGATTGCAGCAGAATATTACGATAACCTCCCACATCACCAGTCCTGGATTCGAGTTCTGTGGGACTTTGTGTTTGATGACGCTATTGGTCCTTATTCAAGGGTTAAGAGACTATGCAAGCTGGCAAAAGAAAGCTAACGGACTAGCTCCGCCTGCTGCATTGGTGTTTTGTTTGTTCATTTGAATGACTGGAGTTTTCTGCAGAAGTAGAAGGATGTTTGTGTGTGCTGAATTAGCGTTGGTGCATGCTCCTTAGACCAAGAGGATGAATGTGAAAATGAAGCAATTGGATGCACTATTTTAGACTATTGATACTTTTTAATAAAGGATATTTGCGTATGTAACCCTGAGAAACTAGATTAGAGTGAGCTATGATTATATGAACCTTTGGTCTAGGCTTAGAATTAACTTCCTGGGCCACGTGTGCCTAAGTCTGCAATGGAGAATGCTTGGTGCGTGTATGTGTGAGCATGCATGTGCGTAGTTCAGGACTGGTTTCTCTTCATGCCAGATTAGGTGTAGATGCTCTGCGTGCACAGGACTGTGGAAGCAGGGGGAGGACTGGCACGCAGTAGTAAATGATACTTTCTGGAGAACACAGGGGTGCCTTTAGCTCAATGTCTTATCTAATACCTTCTGATAATTGCTGGTAGCAGAGGTTTTATATATGCAATGGAGTATGTGTATATTTTTGTACATTTGTATCATTATTTTAGCAGCTGCTGTTTGACCTTTATTCAAGGCTTTGTCTAAACCTTTTCTGAATGCATTTCTGTTCTTAGGATCTAATACTCAGTGTAGCTAACTGGCAGAGCTGAACTGTGGCGTGGAGAAACCCTTCCTTTAGTCTTCCACTCGCTGCCTGATCAGCAGCATGGATGCGCTCCTGGAGGAACTGGGTGGTCCTTTCTCACTCACCTTTTCAACAGTATTCATGTTTCTCATCCTTTTCCTCACTGTAAGTTCTTCAGGGAATTACATTAAAATTACAAAATTTTAATTGCTGCTTGCCAAGGTTGTTAATATTCCTGATCACTTTTCTTGGTCTTCTCTATATTATACCCCTTTCTGTGAATAGGAGCTGGGAGTATGTGTCAGTGAAGACATGGAGACCTTATAGTGATATTTGTTACTAACTGCTTTCAGAAAAATTGTAACTTTTTTCCTCTGTCATTCAAGGGGCACCAACTTGACATTTGGGAAGCACATGATACTCCAGCTATATAGAAGTTGCCACTGATGGCGTTAAGGGGATATACCTGGAACATGGATCTGGGGTTGCTTCACTCCCTACGTGTCTTACTTTGTGCTATTGACATTAACTTTCATCTGTCATTTCTACCCGCCGGAACAGTTAAATATTCCTGCCTGTCCTCTCCACCTATAAACTTCTGGCTATCCTCAATAATTCTGTATCATCAAAAAACTTCATCACCATGCCTTTCTCCAAGCAGAACGATATTTTGGGAGTCGGGAGTTCAGATGCCATCTAATAACTTCCCTCCACCCTGGAAAGCTGACAACTTACGTCTGTCCTTACTAAGTGGTTAATAGAGAGATCTATAAAGGTCCTCTTATACTCTAACCCTCTAACAGTTTAACAACTTTGTTTTCTTCTGGAAATCCATGTCTTATTGTACATTCTCGCTGGTCCCTCCAAGTATGTTATTAGACCTTGGAAGCCTGATTTCCTCAATAAACACAGTTTCATTCCTTCTTCCTACAGCACTGGATCTAGTGAGTCAGTCTGTCCATTTGCTAGCCTGGCACAGCAGGTAGCTGAGCTAGCCTGCTGCAACTTGGGTTCCTCCTCCTCCATTTCCCCTTCCTCCATTTTTCTCATCTGTCTGATTTTGGCAGTTGTGTAAATACCCAGGTTTGCTCAGCGATGTGAGATCCTTTGTGATGCAGGGGCTGAATACCAGTTTATTCACAGATACTGGTTTGGTATGTGGGTTGTGCTTCTGGAAAAGAAGAGGAAGAACGAGAATTCTTCTGACATTTCAGACTTCACTGGTTCTTCAGTGAAGAACATGCTTAAGTTCTCCCAAAGGAAGAGGCTTTGGTGTGGGAACCTCCATTAACTTCTTTATATCAGTGCTCATGTCAGCGAGCTTCAGTTTTTTGTTAATTTACTTCAGTGCTGCTGGCACTCCACAATCACATACTCAACTTCCCGTGTCCTTAGCAAGCTGTTCCTCAACTCTCCTGGCCAACTTAGCAAGTTAATATCAAAACCATAATAAAGATTATGCTGCCTTCCTCAATCTGACTATTGTCCTTCTCCTCTATGGTGGGTGACCTTTCTATAGTTCCCTTACTCAGCTGTTCCATGATGCAGTTGCCTATGTGGTCTATAGATTACTAGCCTAGCCTGACACAGAGGCTGTGGTGTAAACAGGGGGTAACCAAAATTGGCAACCGCTTCTTATCCTGCCTCCCGTCAGTATTTCCGTCACGGTCCCAGCTTGCTTTGCCTGGCCAGCCCCGCCCCGCAACCCTCCTGCTCTGCACTCTTCATCTCAGCGGGAATTTGAAGTGGCTGGAAGCCTGGTGCCTGCAGATGTGCGGTGCAAGCTGAGTTTCAGCATGTGTGGGTGCTGCTGGAGAAGGCTGTGATCCTGTCCTTTCCATGGGCGCTTGTCCTTGCCACTACCAGTAATGTTGGCAGAAGGGGGTTTTTTTCATAACCATGCGGCATATGGGTCTGGGTTAAAAGTACATTAGGGCTATATATAGTTTTACTCTCTTCACTTAAAAATTAATCGAGATCTCCTTCACCATGTGGCAAGAGGAGATAGGAGGAACAAGTAGCTGTATGATAGGTCAGAGTGAGGGTTAATGCCCCCTTTGATTTCTGCTATGTAAAATGCCTGTGGCCTGCCCTGTTGCAGCGGCTCAACAAACCCAGCATGAAGGGACACCCTTCTCTACCGAGGCAACAAACAAACCGAATTAGCGTCTGGGAGGGGGAAATCCTCCAGCAGTGCCACTACTGGAAATAAACCGCCGGGCGCGTCCCTGTCGCTGGAGCTGTAAGCTGGGAACCAGCGAAGCGCTAGCGATGCCAGGACTGCTCCCCTGCCCCTATCAGCCAGGCTTCCCCTTCCACCCCCGTGCACCTTGCTCCCACAGCTATCAAGCGGCCCTGTGCAAACTTCAGCTTATTACGTTGATATTATACAAGGCCTGCAAAGGTAGAAGAAAAAAGTTAAGAAAAACTCATTTACAGCAGGTGGCTGATGTTAACAGAGCAGCACACCGTATCCAGGCTGTACACTCGGCCCGAATTACAACGTGATTATTACTGACCTTAGGCGTAATGCCACATTCCAAGGGAAAACGTGAACCATGCCAGGCCCCAACTTCCTGAAGCTTAACTAAGATTATGGGAGACTTTCACAGAATGGTTGTGATCATCTGAGAGGCAGCAGTTTTGAAAAGTACTTGCCATCATCAGGTATGCCATTAAATGGGTTTATAATTAAGAAACATGTGAGTTACTGTATGAAATTTATGCAAGAGAGCATTATAATCTTTGCTGTTACTGATGCTTGTTTGTGTTCTTCCTACTGGAAAGGCTCCTTCTCCTGGTCCTGGGGTTGTCATATTGTGTTGCACATCAATGTCTGCCGCTTTAGTTCATGTATGGAAATCTTACCCCACTGTTTAACCTGTCTCTTGCCTTCCACTGGCATTAAACAGCTAACAGACATCAGGCTCAGCCTGGAGCTCACTGTTGCATTAAATTCAATTTTTTTCCATTCCTCCCGTATGTAATCTACAGTATAACCACACTGGAAAAAAGACTCTTTTCTAAAAGGCAGATTGGGTTGCTTTGAAGAGTGCTGAAGGACAACCCCACTCTCCCCAAGCCAAAGCACGTCACATTTTACAAATAACTGCAAAGCACACCCCACCCTGCCTCCTCTCCTGGGTCTCCTGTTGCTGGCCGGCAGTCCCTCCTGCCTGCTGCCGTGCTCCGTGAGGTCCGGGGGACATTGGCAAGGGGACAACCACAGACTCTCCGGGGCTGCTGCACCAAGCTCTGCTCCCAAAACCATTCCTGGAGCCTGGCTTTTAAAACAAAATCTTCAGGAAGGCCCAAAGCAAAGCAGGGGGCTTGGAAAATATTTGACAGATTTCCATAGCTGAACTCCGACCTCCAATCCTTTTGCACAAAGTTATCAAGAAGATGGTATCAAGACTACTGCCATGCAAAGCTTGCGCCAAACTAAGTCAAGCAGAAATTTCCAAGGTTGCGCTGGTGGAAAAAATGGCTCTAAAGAAAAAAATTGTATGGCCTGAAAGATATGGGTGGGTGTGCACTGTTAAGTGTTCGGTGTCCTGCACTCCTACCTTTGACTTCACTTTCTGTGAAATAAAGCTGAAGACCTGCACAACATTAACAAATGAACCATGTGAGATACTAACAAATGACTCCCCTTAAGCCTTTAGTTCAGCAGTGCTGTGCCAATGATTTCAGCCTGCATCCTCCCAATACCTTCGGTAGCCTTGTTCTGCATAAATACCTCCCTCTTATTTACAGGAAGCCCTTACGAGTGCAGGTGATGGGACCTGGGTTTTTTTCAGTGATGGCAGGAGATGCAGTGGGACAGTTCATGGTAGCCTGAGAAGAGCCATAAGCCACTGTCCTTCACTGACTTTGGCAAAAAGTTGCTGAGGCTGCCGCAGCCTGACTGCAGGAGTTGGTGCTCAGCCAGCGATGCGAGGAGGGCCGGGCAGGGGAGAGCCACGTCTCCCAGTAAGAGAAGGCAGGGCTGTTGCCACTGCACCAGCCGGAACATGCTCAGGCTCTCCCCTCGTGCTCTGCGGCGCTGGCCAGGCAGAGCTGGCACCCCACGGGGAGTCTCGGTCACGTTCCTCTCGTCATCAACCCAAGTGACGTAAAAGTGCGGGAGCTCAAGGGATGAATGAAACAAAGAAGGGCAGGGCCATGTGGACAATAAACAGTTTATTACCAATATGAACACAGATACTGTGATGCACTGACGTACCATTTTTTTATATTGTGATAACTCTGAGACAAAGAACTTGTTGGCTGACAACTAACATGTCTCCGTTTCTTCTGGTGATGCCACAATACATTTCTGTTGGCAAAGGATCTTCATTTACATTGCAGACTACTAGTAAAATTACTTTGAAGTCATCTATCAAAAGCAAATGGTTCACGTGTGTTCTTATCTACTACTAAAAAGAAAGGTAATACATTTAAATAAGCAAATACAAAATACAAAAAAGGCTGACAAATCCAATGTGCAGTGTCAGATGAAATCTAAAAAATCCAGAAATTTAAAATTTAATATTCTTTAGATTAAGACTTTTAAAATGAAGCGAATCCAAGGCAGCAGCAAGCTTCAAAGTGTGCTGAGTCTGCTAATAAAAAGGGCATAAGAACAAAGACTGTGCCGGTGTCCTCTCTCACCATCTTGCATGACCTTGGTACACTTAGAAATGATCCGATCTTCCTAGCATTCTTAGTACCGTCCAAATGCTTTGCAATCATTATGTTGTACTGATTCTACTCAACTCCTGCCGTATGGCTAGAAAACCAAACCAAAAAGTTAATGCATAATGTTATACCCAGTGTGATGGAAAATGCTAAGTATAGAGGTTGCAGAAAGTACACGCTGGTAAAAGGATGAGTGGAGGGTAAAAGGATGAGTAAGGGTAAGCAGTCAGCTGTTTGCTTGCAAACTGCAGTACTGGTTTAAGAAGTTGCATCCGTGGTTTATGTGAATGTCTTATTTTGCACTGGAATGAACTAGGGAGGCTCTGAGGGCCAAGCTGCTGGGACGGTAGCATATGGGCGAGGGTCTGCTCAACTGCAAACTGCCCCGAGGTTTTGTGAGCACACGGGTCTGGGGCAAGGGGACAGGGGATGGATTTTTAGCTGGTTTACAGTCTCCTCTTTTTCCCCTTCTGTGAGAATCTAAGATGGGAAGTGCAGGGTGTGGACATGCATCTTCTGTGCCCTAATGCGGGCTTCAAATAGGTATTTGCTGTGTGTTTCATTAATGGCCCTGAAAAATACATTTAGTCATATATTGCAGAGCAATTTATAAAAAAAGTACTGATACCTTTAGTACAGCTGTTGTACTTTTCAATGAATTATAAAAATATGTGGCTATTTGGAAAGCTGTAATCGAGTGAAGGTCTGAAATAGCTCTTCAAGCATAGGAAGCCTACAGAAGATGCTTGGGAAGGATTTTCAGTTTGGTACCTTTGTCCCCTCCTCATCCTGGACCTGTGTGGCCGGCTAGTTACAAGCGATTTCACGCTCCCTGATTGTGATAAATTGATAAGCCACAGGCTACGGGCAGGCCCTTTCTCACCCTCCCACCTGTGAGAAACACTGGCCAGTGAATTTCTCACAGGTTGGGGGTGAAAATGCTCGTCAACAGCATAAAAATAATGGATGTAAACACAATGTCACGATCAGAGCTCAGATAAGGTAGACGCTTGTTCTTCAAATGTGTATATACATCAGAGCTGCTCAGAGAAGTCTGAAAACACCAGGGAACTCTCTGCAGTTCCTATCATCTTATCTACGGGAAATTAGTCATAAAGATGAGAAAAATAATAATTTTTCTCTTTCTTACCATCAATTATCTCCTCTTTCACTTTGTGTAACTCTCTTACAACTTCCTCCAATATTTCCTGATGAGACAAAACACAAGTCAGCTGCTCAGAATTTCCTTCTAACTGGTGGAAGAAAATGCAAGTTTAACATGGTTGTGCCTGTCCCCCGCCTCCGCTGACAATCAGAGCCTAGCACTACTAACAGCTACATCTGCAATCCCAGGCCAAGGATACAGAAGGTGCTGGCACATTTATTTGCACATTTCTGTACAGACATCTTGATCAAATAGCAGTGAGATTTTGCTCTCTTGCTGCTCACCAGCTAGCCCTTCTCTAAGCACCTAGTTATAGAGGAAATCAGAAGACTGAACAGCTGTTTTGCTTGTACAGCGCATGCATGGGGGAAAATGGGTAGCTCATCAAATCTCTTAAGTGCAAAAGACCTTTTCACTCACCTGTTTCATTCGATCAAAATCTAAGGCATCCATAGCCACATCATTGCTGCTGCTCACTGGCTTCATCCTTGAGAAATGGAAGAAGAGCATAAAAAAGCCAGTCAGTTCCTTGCAACACATGCTAAGCTACACCCACCTGATGGTGTGGATGAAATCCCCCCTGGAGCAGGAGCACTCCTGCTCCAGCACTGGGCCGGAGTCTCCCTGTTGTGCTGCTCAGGACCGTTCAGCAGCAGGAGAGCAGCAGCACTGCTCCCGTTTGCACAGCCTGACCCTCAAAGATGCTGCTTTCTTCTACTGCAGACGTATTGGAGGGAGCACAAAGACTGCGCTGAAACTTAATTTACTTTCTTTTTTTTTTTTTTTTTTGGTGTCAGGAGTCTCAGTGATTTCAGACTAGAAAATGCTGAGATGTCTTCAGGGGATAAAGCCTGTTTAACAATGTATTTTATTACGGTATTTGCAATTTGCAAGCTAGATATCTGGTTTTCTCTCACAGTCTGTTTTCTGTACAGCAACCCTGTCTTGGCCACCTAGACTTTAATCAGGTGCTAAAGTAAGCGTAGAATACAGGTTAGAAAAATATTATAGGGAAAATAATAACCCAGTAATCCTTTCCTTGGAAGGCCTGACCGAGTCAAGTGGAGCTTGTTGATAGCACTGTGTAGCACAGGCACTTTTTCTTGACCCAGAAACAAAACCAATCTGGCCTTAATGGGTAGTACACTTGAGTGTTATCATTCTTCCAGGATGGTATTAGTCAGTGGGCTGAACTCTGATGACAGCTGATAAAATAAATTAAGGAAGCAGAAGCTGCTTGGCTTTCTCTTTTAATCAGTAACTCTAAAACCTTTCAAAAATTAACCATGCTATATAATTCATAGAAAAGGCTTCAAATAACTTTGCCATCATCTTTGGGCCCAAACTGGGGGCTGGCAGAGATTCTGCTGTTCCTGAGGGTACACTTGGTCTTGCAACCCTTTCTCAGGAAAATCTTAACATGTCTCCTACCATCGCACAGCTAAATTGGGAGTTAAGACAGATCCAAATGCCATCTAACTGAACAGGAACGGAAACAGATCACCACTGAGAGCTTTTGAAACCTGCCCTGCCTCCCCCGCAGAAGTCATTTGAGCAAGCGAAGACTGAGCACTAAGGTGTTAAACTAGGAAAGGATTTTTTTCCCACTGAACTCCTCCTTCTCCCAGGATGGAATGGCATTATAGAAGACAGCTGGTGAAAACTTGATGGCTGCTTTAAATAGCTCACGTTTCATTCCCATTTGCAAGGAGAAGGAATGGTCCTTCTCTATCTACTGGAAACTCTCATGTATTTCCTAGAACCAATGTGTCCCATTGGTTTTAGGAGAGCTGGAGGGACTATATTTTGCTCTAGTAACACTGGTGCATCCCTCTGAATGTTTGGGCAGGGCACGTTCCAGCATCTTTAACATCACAGCAAGTACATGCAGATCGTTGCCATTGGCAACTTTCTCTCTGCAGACTATGAGCACTATCGTATACGTAACAGCGTACAATAAGGGACAACTCTTTGCAGTAAATGCTAAACATATGTAAGCCTGTGTTCTACCTCTTTATTCAGCTTATCCATCCATCTCAGTGTCCAGTACTGCAGTAACACTGCATGGTCGTGGAGCAGCACTGGAAGGAAGTCTCTCTTTAGCTGTCCAACATCAAACTTTATCTCAATCTCTGTGGGTAAGAACATGGGTGGTGATACTGCAGCTTGGCTGTTCTGACCGACAGGAATTCTGGAATTCTACTTCAGGCTTCTTGGCTTTTGACACCTGCCAGCTTTTGTACCCCATATTTCTGAATGCCCTCTCTCTGGCCGGGCGTTTTTACAGCTCACTGTTATTAACTTTTTGCAGCAAGCTTTGCTCTCCTTTCTCATGCACTCACTGGAGCTGCACAGATGGAGGAGTAAGTTCCCTTCTCCCAATTGCAGGCTCTTCAGATAATTTCTGCCTTTGCTTTTGAATTTCTGCAGAGGCTGGACAATGAAAACTTCTCCTATTGGCAGGGTCATCCTGAACCTGCTGTAAAAAGATGCTCTAAACCCTGCCTTCCACGTGGCACAGCGCACTGCCAAGCCCATGTGTCTGATTCACAAGCACGGATGCTTTAAGCACTTGCTTAAGGGTGTGATGTCTGTGATGCCTGTGCCAACCTGGGCAGGGGGATGTTTCCATGGAACAGGCCTTTGACACGACACACTCTACCTTCACACTTTGTGCAGCGACAGACAAAGCAGATTGTAAGAGAATGAGTAAAAGATGTGACTGAAGATGAACATTAGTGCTGAATGATGGGATTAGCCAAAGGACAAGCCAAGACGGTTAAGAAGCCGGGCCGTTAGCCAGTACCTAGAAGACACGTGGGATTGTGTGGGGCTCTTAGCTTCACAGCTCTTCACCACTGATGGATTTCTACAGCAATGGAATGAAACAAGACATGAGTTGTGCACGTGCCACAGGGACAGCATGACCATCCCAACTGCTAGCCAGCCACAGGGACACCCCGTGCAGCTCACCTAGAAAGTAATGAAGATACAGGCTTTTCAACAGAATTGCTCCTTTCCCATGGCTTCTTCCCAGAGTCTGGAAAACAAAAAGGAAAAGTTACAGTTTATTATTTTTTTCTCTAATGATAAAAAAATCCTTAAGTTGATTGTCTTATACAGCTGCTTTCATTCAGTGAGGATGAGTGACTTAGAAAAGATCCAGGAAAGCAGGATTGCTGAATGAGTGCAGTTGCCTACATTACAGAGAAAGCATTGGCAGAAATCTGCTTAGTGATCCCTTTAATTAGGGACTGGAGAGTTAAATAATACTAAAAAGACATGGAACTGGAACAGTAGGAGCAAAAGCATAAATCACTTCCATTAAGAAATACAGGCTAATTGCTTCAAGGCTTAGTTTATTCAGTACAATACTTATTTATATTTTAAGTTAAAAAGTCTTAGGTTTTTTGTCTGCATAGTTGGCAGGAAACGTGGGTGTATCTAAAAAAAGGCAGTGAGACCCCCACTATGCAAATCTCCACAGAGAATTTATTTAATGTTGTCTACATTTCTAACTCACAGGACATTCCCAAAAGCTGCACCACATAACCCTTGTTACCGAAAACACTTACTATTGTCCCAATTTCCCCCTATGCAAATAGTCTAAAATAAAGTGGACTGTTTCAGAGACTTGAATATCACACAACTTTATACACAAGGGTTTGCTCCTCTGTGAGGTCCTAAAAAGCTCTTTAAAAGAACTATGGGCACTCCCAGGAAATCTCTAGATCTCATTCCTCATTTATGCGCACCTTTCTCCTGGCTTCTTCCCCTTCCCTTGCAAAGCACGTAAATCATGGCCTTGTTCCAAAGGGAAGCTGGAATGGTTAAATACTCATTCCCTTGGGAGAGATTTGTTTTAGCATGTATGAAAGCCAAGGCTGACTCAAGGATGAATCTGACTGGCTTGCAGCTTATCTACTCAGTTACAGTTATTTGAGCTCATCATAGGAAAAACATATTTTGGGGGCTCCTTAATTTCACGTAGTAACTCTCAGGATCAGGCTTACTGCAACAAGTTACTATGTTAAGGAAGGATAACAGTCTGAGACCCAAACCCCAACTGTATAAACCAGGACAGCTACACCACCAAAAGTAAAATAATATATCTTTTTTCTTTTAGAAGATTTAGGTGCACAATGTTGAAGACACAAATCCTCAGCTACATGACTGGACTCCATTAATTAAACTGGCTGTATTGTCATTCTCTTGGCTGTGAAGCATATAAAATCATGATTTCATGCCGAGTACAGTTTTTAAAACAATAGGTATTTGGGAATTTTTTTGTTAGTTACTGCTGCTGCACTCAGCAGTAGGATGATGACCCTAGAGCCTAGAGGTGGCGAAGAAGACTAGCTTAAGAAGACAACTACAACACTAGTAGCTGAATTTAATACCTGATGAATTTTGCGGCTGCTGGGCGGGACCTCGTGTACTGGGTGAAGGAGAGGTGCTAGCATCATCCTACAAAGACAAAACCAGGACATTACTGAATTCTGGAGATGAAGTGGAGAGTCCTCTCCTACTCTGGAGACCAGCTGCAGCACAGGTGGTACGAAAGCAAGTTTCCTCCAAGCATGTCCAACAGGCACTGCTGCCAAGGTATGGGCTCAAGTCTATTTAAACTTTAACCTTTCTCTCCCTTTAGCACGGCAAAATACATCCTTTCCATTTTTTGCTAATATGGACACCTTTTCATGATTCCACTGAATCACTCTCATCCCTGTATGCCAAACCAGGCTGAATTACCACTCTAAAGTGCTGGTTGCTGTTGTCTCAATACAAACCATCCGCTTCCCAAATTTAGGAACTCTCTGTGATATGGAAACTGAGCCATCTGAAGGAACAGTAGGTCAAATCCCAGCCTTTTAGCCCAGGACAGCCACTGGTATCAGTGAGAGTAGTCCAGGTGCTAACAGAATGTAACTAAGTCAATCAGTATTCCTCCTAAGTAGAAGATTAAACACTACATCACAGATTTGGACTCTTTTTTCTGGGATTTATGTGTTACAGATCATAAACATTCACCCATACATTTGACATGTCAATATTATTTAGCAGCCCTCAAAACACACTCAGGCAAAACATTAACTGTGCATTGTAAAATGGAATTGCACCCAGTTTGACGGAAGATACCCCCACCACAGAGTGTACTCAAGATACACATTAAAGAGATGTTCTCTAAAACACCTTTCTAAACAGTTTGGTGCTATCAAAAAGTTTGATTTGGGATATAAACTAGTGCAGAGCTTCAAGGAGAGAGAAGAAGGGGCAGAAAGACAGCAGAGGCTGAATAGTTAGAAGCTAAATGGTGCCTTTCATCTCTGAATGGTTCAAAACCAGCTTTGGGGCAAGATTAAGAGCAATGGTTGCATAGTGGGTTCAATAGGCAAATTCCATGCTTGAAGCATCCCTTGAGGAACATGCAAAAATTAGCTGCTTTTCTCCTTAAACAGTCCAAAGTGCTTATTCCTGTTCTTGCTACAAAGCTTTCAGACTGGGGTGAGAGCTACATTTTCTGAATGAATCTTCTACTGAGCAGCTGTTACTTTGTCTTTGGAGGGAATACCTCTGTAGAGGTGATACAAGGCACACATGATGCTTTACGAACTTGCAGCCATGGCAGAGAGCCTTCATGAGGGTACTGGCTAGCAACAGGAATGCTGTATGAGCAGCAGCCCAGAAAAGCACCACATGGGAAGGGACACAGCATAAATCCTGGCCTCTTTTGGAACTGGAAAGATCTCCCATTCTTCATCAGTTCAGGGGGTAAAAAAGTGTTTTAATCTGCATGTTGAACTCAAAACTGCTGCATCAAGTTCAGTGTAAAGACTGAGTCAAATCAAAACTCTTGTTTAATTGCTTTGTGGACAACATACAGACAGAACAGTTAAAAGAGAAATGAATCAAAGTTCCCCAAAGTTGTCCAAATGCTGTCTCATTTTAGTGTAAGTATCATGAACGCATATCTTAACTTTTGAATGGTCTAATGGTTAATACACTGTTTCCCCTCCACCCCCCCAGAGACGTGTTTTATGTGCACTCTGGGGTCCGAAGTAAGCTGATTCTTGCATGGAGATTGGCAATCCAAAGTCAAACCACACGGTTGATGATCCACTTCAGCTTAGCTGAAGCTGCAAATTTAAAATAAGAAATGTGAACTTGATCTCAAATTAACTTGCCAGAAGGTACAATGCATCTTCTTAAGGGGCAAGAATCTACCGTACCCTACCACACTCAGATCAGACTATGAGAAATCGCCTATTAATCTGGTTTGGACAATACCTCACCTATCAGTAAGGTAGAAATTCTTGTTTAGAAGGTGCTGCTCCCAGGAAAGGTGGAAGCAGTTACATTTGGCTTTTGATTGAATGTGCAAATCTGTTCCTGGATCAGCACTGCTTGTCATTGCCTGCCACACACAGTGAATGAGCACAGGACTTTGGCTTACAAGGCAGCACATCAACATATTTGCAAGAGCACAACAGTAAGGAGTCTTTCACTTACGTTTTGGCTTTCCTCTTCCTTTTTGTCAGCTGGCTTGTCTGACTGCGATGCTGCTTTCCTCCTTTGCAAAGGAACATGAGAGAGGACACACAGTCAACCTCTAGAAACGCATCCTCCACGTGGGAAGGCTGATTCAAGCTCTGGTGGGAGTTATTATTTGCTTAGTTCATTCTAGGGAATGCGACAAAAGCTGGATGTATTTGGTTGCGTAGGATTGGGGTGCAGGTGAGGAATCCAGACCTTGGCGATATGACTCACGGAGAGGGGCAATATTATGAGATTGTGTTTAACAGAGGAATGCAGGGTGCAGAGCTTAAGAAAATGTGTCAAAGCAGAGGAAGGAAGCGCAGCTGGGTATGAAACTGGGTGAGAAAGGGATGGCTTCTCTCTGGGGCTCAGGAAGCGCTGGCTCCTGTGTCCTACACAGGAGGAACAACCCAAACTCCCACAGGGGTTTCTGAGGACCAACCCAACCCCCCCAGGTGGCTCAGGTGGGTATTGCAGTGATGACACTGTGCTCAGCCAGCTCCAATATTATTTTGCTACCTGTCCTATATCCCATCCCCCGTGTCCCTGTTCCCACCCAGAGAAAGGGCTGTGGCAGTGCTCCCATGTGATGGGAAGACAACCAGAAAAGCCCTTCAACCCAGGTCCATCCTCACCGGGAAAGATCGGGCACTGTTTCTGCTCATCCAAGATACCCTGCTCTCTCCAGGGTGGAAAAGCTCTGGCTGGAGACCGTAAGTCAGGAAACAACTGCACCAGCCTGGGTTTTCAAGTGCCTTTGGTGGGTGACAGGAGATTATTGCTGTCTCAAATGCAATTCAAAGGAAGCATTGCTCCTGAGTCCTGTAGTCCTAGGACTGGCAGTGTTGGTGGTGCCTACAGAAGTTGAGTGAGGACCTGAGACCCTCACTCTGTCCTGCTTTCCAAGGAGGCACAAAACTCTCTGAGAAGCAAGTGGCAGAGAGCTACAATCCATCCACTGGAGCAATTGGCCATGAGAGTAAACAAAAATGTTGGTTGTTTATCTTTGAAGAACACATGGTAAAACTTCTTGGGTGTTAGCCACACCGGCTGAAGAAAAGAAAACCAAATTCTTCATGTTCAAGACCTATTTAGGGTCTAAACAGTACTCAAGTGTGCCAGGTACTGATTCTCTAGACATCCAATTTCCCATTTTAGACAATTAGGGGAACTGCAGCTCTAGTCTCCACATGGACTTTGGTTGTGATGATCCTTATCCACCTGTGAACACTACTCCTAGCAGATGTTTTTTATAAAAAACAATATGACAGGTTTTTTCACTTAGTCTTGCTTCTGAAGTGGACAAAATTAATCTCACAGAAAAAAAAAAAAATTGCAGGTGGCACTTAGAAAGGCTTCTGAGTTTCAAAACACTGCTACAAGTTTGTCAAAGGATTTTTCTTTTCTTATCCCTGGCAAAAGAAAAGCCTCACTGGATACACAAATTGGAGGATTTGATGTAAATTTGACAAAAAAACAGAGGAGTAAAACACATGCATGTGTTTGTAGGGCACAGTGGTCCGTGGGAATTATTTCCAGATATTCAACTGCATTAATGATTTTATTAGATCAATAATAATTTTTATAATCTTTCTCGAATATTTACTTGATTCTTCTGAGGAAAAAAGGTTATAATGATTACAAACCTGAGCGAGGGAAATATTTGCCAGGGTGAGAGACCAGTGTTAGATTTATGTCCTGCAGCAAACTTAACTGGGCTGGAAATGATAGCGGTTTGTGAGATAGTTCATTATTCTGCTCGCACTTCAATAGGGGCCACTAAATCTAGAGAGCCATATTTTATACCACCTGAACTCTCAGAAGCATCTTCCTCTGTTACTTACCCAGCATTAGACACATTCCCTGTTTCTGAGCATGTGGTTTTCTGCTCAGAAAAGGGCCCCTGAGATCCCATGCTCATCACTCAGTGATTTCTGTATTGAACATGTTCAGTTTAAAAAACATCTTTTTTACCTCCTGGCTGCCAGCTTGGTAAAAGCAACCTGAAACACAGTGCCAGGTTCTTTCCTTGCTCTATGGCATCACACATAAAAAGGGTTTTGCAGCCAAAAGAAGTCCTCTCAGTATCAGTTTAACAGCATGTGCCCAGACTGCACTCTAGACTGACACTTGTGTATTTCCAATGACTTCCATGGCTTTGTGAAGCAAAATTTAGGAGACAATTCTGTTGCTGTCAACTCCCTGGGAAAGGATTTGCAGCTCAGTTATTTTCAGAGCAGAGGCAGTATGGTGCTCGTGGCAGTACAGGTGCTTTTGTTAAGACAGCGAGGGGATTCGACCCGGAGTACCTGAAGACACCAGATCCTACTCCCAAAAGCCATAGTGGAGTACATTTTAGACTAGAATCACAGAGATTTCTCGGATTTCTATATCCAACTATACGAGATGTCCATTTAGCTTGCTTGCTTGAACAGAGCTAGTTACCCCAGCATCTAGTCACTGAACCTTACTCTGATTACAGACATCTTCCAGTTCAGCAAGGTCAGTCTTGATATAGCAGCACAAAATAGATCAGAAGGTGAACCAGGAAATAACTATTTAAAGATATTAAACTATTTTAATTCTGAAAAGAGAGAAAATTATCTATTTGGTATTTTACACTGCTGATAATTTGTTATATTTATTTAATGTTTCCCAAAGGATTGCATCCACAGTCCATGTTCAGAATTCCTTCTGAAATGACCAGGACATGGAGAAAAGTTGGAATCAGACTCTCTAAACTGGGAACTGTTTTTATCCTAGACAACATTACTTACAACCTCCATCTCTGAGCACTATACAATTGTACCTACTCTTCATTATTTTACTCATCTTTTTCTTTCACTATTCATAAGTTAAAAAATCTTTAGAGCTAAACCCAAAACATTTAACACTAGGAACTTGGGAGTTACAGTCTGACAGAACTCAGGGGGAAAAGATAAAACAAAAATAATTGGAATAATTGAGTGCCTTTTAATAGCCGGTAGCTTGATACATCACAACTCACTTTTTAGTGGAGAATAACGTGGCTAGCCTGCCTGAAACACGCTGAGTATCGATAATAATTTACCTGCCAAGATGTTGTCCTTTTATTGCACTTCTGTTTATATTTTTGGGCCCAACATCCTGAATGTGCTGCATAAAGAATGATTTCTCTAAGTTCCTTTCATAGTTTACTCTTTCCGAAAACGGTAACTTTGAAATAGATCTGGTAAAATGGCAAAAGCCCAGAGGATATATTTATCACCATCTTTGAAGGCTGCCACACTGCAGGATTTGCTACAGCAGCTAAACTCTGCCAGGTATCATTGCTGCAACACCTACGCTTTCATATTAAAGGCCAGGCAATGCCAGCAAGTAACATCTATGCAGGACCTGTCAAATTGCAAAGAAGCACCAAAGTGACCCATTGCTAACCAAAAATGACAGCATCTTGTTCCACAATTTGCTGCAGAGCTCACGCTAGTGCTTACTTGAAGTCTAAGTACAAACCTTTTTGCCAGTAATTTATTCATTTCTTCCATTAGTCCTCCTCCGCCTCCTCCACTACTTGTTCGATTGGCATCGCTCTTAGAGACCCCACTGGGGCTGGACCCTCCTGAACCATCTTCTGGCTTAAGACAGAAATCAACATTGGAATTAATGAAAAGTTTCATTTACAACCACACCCGTAATGATTAGTTTTCCTAATTATTAGGAACAGCGATCACAGTCACAGCCCAAAACCAGAGATAGGATGTGTTCTGTCTTGGGAAGAAGACCCACACGGTCTTTATTAAAACCAGGAAGAGTCTGGGTGAGGCAAATATACGGGCAAATGATGAAAAAACCCACAGTGCTGTTTGTTCATGATTATGTTTATGCATGGTTATGCAACCATTACCTAAGCGGACACCTATTGACGTGAGGCTTCAACAGTCTACACTGGCATTTGTAAGCATGGTGCTGTTTTAACCGCTTACAATGACGGAAAACACTAACAGATAGTACAATCGTGGACTTTGCAGAAGTAATGAAATCTTAGCAACGTGAGAATTTGCAGCCATTTGCTAATTAACATTTTCTGAAGAGCAGAAATTCTACCAAACATTTCCTGCTCAGCTTTACTTGCACTACAAACTCACATTTAAAAGTCCACCTAACGGTCAGCTGAAGCGTGTTTCACCATGTTTCACGCTGGATTTCCAGACCATTACACCAAGCCGCGCCAGGCTTTCCCGCAGCAGAGAAGAGCCCACTGGGGAGTCCCAGTGCCACCTCCTTACCCGTTGAACTCTCCTTAGTTTGGCACCAGCCAGAGCCGCTGCGAGCCCTGACACTGACCCATCTTCGGTGCCAGCCCCTTGGCCGGCGCCTGCCGGCAGCGGGGGCGGCGGGGGGGGTGCAGCTCCCATGGGTGGCGGAGGGACTGGGGGGGGTGGCGGAGGTGGGGGCCCCCCGGACGAAGCAGGGATCACAGCAGCACCACTGGGATGACCAGGTGGAAGTGCTGGGCCTGAAATGCAGAGAATACGAATTAGACGTGAAGCACGATCCCCTCCAGCCCGTGCACAAGGTCACGTTCCCGCTCCCAAGGCCATGACCTGACTGCATGGCGAGTGAGCAATTCAAGGAAGCACGAAGCATGCAGAAGAACGGGAAACGGCGGTTGCACCAATGGTCAACCAGCTACAGTTGTGTCCTCCTGCGAGACCCCGTCACTGATAAACTAGCCTTCTCCCTCTGCTTCTCCCTGGCTGGGCTAGTGTTTTAGTCTGTGCTGAAGACAAAACACAGACATTGCTTCCCAATTCATAAGTGGCACCTTCTTCTGCTTCTCTTATAGCTTTCTACATGGAGATAATAAACTGCATCAGCCGACTCTGTGGACTTCGGTTAACATCAGCTTTTCACCACAATCGTGGGCTACAGCGACACATTCTCCTTTCTGCTGAACAGAAAGCGTGTGGCCTCAGCTGGTCTTGCAAAATAGCGGGGGGACAGTCCAGCTCCAAGCACCCCAAGGTTCACCAAAGCTCCTCAAAGCAGCAGCCTGTGGGAGGGGTTGATGGTGGGTAACTCCGTTGCAGTGTTTTGCCTATCTGTAACGGGTCAGCTGAACAAATACACCTCCCGAGGGTATTTCCCCACATTATGCTCTCTCAGAACAGACTGCTCCTGATACATAATTACAGGTTCAGTTGTTAAGTAAGTGTTATTTTGAAAGACAGGCAAGTTTTGACTGAGGAACATTTGGAAACTGTATTTAACATGAGCAGCCTGGTTTTCTTCTTATCTAGGTTTTCTTACAATACTGCCTTATTTCTGTGGTTACTGCTGCCATTATTTCACACTCCCAATTCCATTCTTGAAATGAACCATAGCTGCTATTAGAAATACTTTAAACGTTTCAAGCCCTCTTTGGTTCATGAACATAATAGCTAGTAATTCATTGTGGGTACAGTTAATTGTAATTGCAAAACTACACCCACCTAATTAGAGGCCAGCCTGAGGCAAAAATTGAACCGAGTCAAAATAATGGACTGATGTGAGTTTAAAATAACTTTATTGAACTAAGTGGATTTCAAGGACTTAAATCAGCTGAAGGACTGAGCCTCCAGTGGATGCAGTAATATTTTTAGCAGAAAGTGAAAGGAAATGTCTCAGTTTTCTTCCTTTTCTAGGCACGTCATTTAAGCATTATATGTGGTTATAAACAGGAATGGATCCAAGTCACAAAACGTATGATCTGAATTGCAAATAGGCATTACTCGTAACTGTTCTAACTCCGCGGGCTTTAGACGAGCACTAGAAATCAAGACCATATGCAAAGTGGCAGACCCAAGCTCTTGATCTGCCTGCAGTGAAAAAAGTTTGCTGGAATAGTTATAGTGACGAGCCCTCAACTATAAATGCAGTTTAGGCCAGGAAGACAGTTTCTAGAATGAAATAAATTACACAAGCACAGGGGATTCTGGGTAACTATAACAAAATCCACGTTATATCTTTTGCTGGTGACAGAAATACCACTTAAGAAAAAGAATAAAAATCACAACCTCTACCAGTATTGCTACACAGACAACAAGTCTACCGCAGACCTGGCCTCCAGCTTCAGAAGAGCCCATCTGCTACGTTTGGACCAGCTGAAAATAGGTTTTGTACGAAGCTTGCTGCCAAATGCAATTTGACTCTGCTGAATGATAAAAATCTCCTTCTGGGCTAATACAGTAAGAATATGCATTGCAACAATGCAGCTACAGGGCCCTGGTCCTGTAATTCTTGCTTTTCACCTTGCTTTTAGCTCAGAAGGTCCCTGGACCGGTCCCAAGTGATTTTGATACTTTTCCACCTTGGTTTCAGAAACCGTGTACAGCAGGAGTAGCCTTGGGTCTCTCAGCCCTTTTTCTGGTGGTCACAGGCAGTGCCAACGGGGCTTTTTAAAGAGCTGAAAGCTAAGGCTTTACACAGATCGCAACTCATTCAAAATCAGTACTTACTCAAGTGGGCAATGGCTGATGAAGTCATGTAAGGAGGGGTCCTCCTGGGCATAGTCACCTCAGACACAGCAGCGTAAGGGGGAGGCAATGGAAGACAGTATGACATGGGCTGATGCTGCCACTGCTGTGGAGGACGAGATGGTGGATGGGAGGAGGGGGAGAGAGCCTGGCCAAAGGAGCTGGGGGGGCTGGTGACGGTGGGCAGCGGGGAGAAGGGTGCAGCTCCTAGGTGTGGAAGGAAGGACCCGTCCACGCTTTTCACCTGGGTCCCGCAGGGGCCTAAAGCAATTTGTCCTTCAGGATGGCCATTCAGAGGTATGTTTGCTGAGGTCTCCTGGCCTGCTTTACCTGTGGGTCCCTTGACCCTGTCAGGCGGGACAGGAATCACAGGCAGGATGGTGGGACCACGCAGCTGCAGGATGTCACCCCTCTGCAGAGGTGGTGAATTTGTGGCGGAGGAAGCAGAAGACCGAGGAGAGCACGAAAGAGAAGAGCGCCTGAGAGGCTGGCGAGAGGTGAAGGGAAAGTGGGGAGGATGGGGAGGTGGTGGAGACAGTGAGGTTCGCCTGATGCCTGGCATTGCGGTCCTGCGGTTTGGGCAGGCTGGAGGGGAGGAACCTGGGGCCGTTGGCAGCTCAGAGGCTGAGTGCCTGTGCAGGAGCTGCGGGGACTCTCTGGCTCTCTGCAGGGATCTGAAAGAGGACTGACTAGCCAGCTTGGGGACAGCGGGTGCTGAAGAGACAGCGCTGGCATGAGGTGGTGGTGGGGGAACAGCACCAGTGGCAGGAGCACCGCAGTTACTGCAGGTGGGAGGAGGAGACTGGGGCTGAGAGGGGCGAGAGCACACGCTTATCTGAAGGGTGGAAACTAAAAGAACAGAAAAGACAAATGAAAAGAATAAGATGGGTACGCGGCAAGGAATGAAACCGAGGCAAAGCGGAATGGAGAAAAAGGAACCGCAAAGTAAATGCAACAGAAGCTCAAACAAAGCAAAGAGGAGATGGTGCAGGCACTGGCTTGGGGGTTTCCAGCCCTCAGCAGAACCAGAGGGCTGTGCAGAGCAAGACCCTGGCAGCACGAGATGGGCTGCACGCTCCCCCCAGGGCTGTGCAGAGCAGGACCCTGGCCGCACAGGCAGGGCTGTGTGCTCCGGTGCCAGTGAGGCTCCTCCAAGCCCCCTGTGAATCTGAGTCAGGATCACGAGCATCACCCTTGCACCAGGGGCAGCTGCAAAGGACACGCTGAACACCACAGTGGCCACCTCGTAGCCAGAGAGGGGACAGCCAGAAGCCCCTGGGAGCCACGTACTGCTCCTTGTGGATGGCAAGGCAGGATTTTGGCTATGTTCCCTACACAGAATAGCACAGAGTAACCTCTGCCGAAACAGCGTCCCACAACTTCTGTCGCTGACTAAGGTACGTGTGTATGTCTGAGCTGGTTTCAAGTCAAAAACTAAAAAGTTAACAGCTGAGGAAAAACATTTTACTTATGTGGCCAGATTAACTGAAAAAACTTCCCCAAAACAAAAGCCCAAACACAAGATGGCCATCTTGGCTTGCTTGCTCTGCCTTCTTTCAGAGAGGCAAAGCCATACTTTGTAGTTATAAGCTATTCCTGTCATCTCTTCTCTCAGCTTAGTGCAACTTAATATGCTATAGAAGATTTTCCTAAGCTCATTAAATATATATATTTTTTTCCATTAAGCTCACAGAAGACTCCTCACTTCATGACCACAAAATCCCCACCGATGAGCATCTAGAGCTGTGTTTTGCTCTGCGCTGTAGTTTGCTTTGTGCTGCAGAGCGATGGGGAGCGCCTGATCTGGCACATCCAGCACATCAACCCCATCACGCTGACATCCCCTGGAAACGTGGCGTCACTCTTGTGCCGGCTGCTCTCCTCGTGGGTGTGGAAGAAGCATGGCCAGGCCCCCTTGGTACACCTACAGCCCCCCCCTCAGCTGTACAAGTTTTGCCAAGGGCAAAACCTGCCTACGTCCACCTGCACACCCCAGACCTGAGGCTCTGTGAAACAACACAACCATGCCCGAATGCATCTAAGTCCCTAGCTGAAAATGCTTTAAAATCTAATCATAACTACAACCACTTTTAGCAGTCTAGCTCTTGTATAGCACCACGCAAACCCCGACTACAGCTAGAGGAGACAAGCAGGGCGAGACTATATCTGCTTGGTTTGATACGTGCCTGTGGTAGAGGTTCTTCTTTCCAGAGATTCCTGGCGCTGTTGCTGTTGCTCCATCACTTGTCTAAAACAGCAATGAAAAAACCCTCGGTCATTACGTATTTTTTATTATTTTGAGTAAAAGCTTTATCCACTGAGAAGCACTCAAGCTGTATGTCTCAGGCGGTGTGAGCCAGTACCTCACAAAAATGCTGTTCCCGTGAGATGGAGGTGATTGATTTCACTTGCCCTGGCCGCTGCGGTGCCATTGCACGCGTCGGGGAAGTGTAACCAGGACATTGCCCTGCACCTGCTGGACACTGCAGGGGCTGGTGGATCCATTTAACATAACTCCTCAGCGGGCTCTGCACCAGGAATAGTCAGTGCCCAAGGCCCAGGAGAGCACAGCAACCACGCCTGTCATTAACCTGAAGTGCATGAGCGTTGCAAGGGAAGAGCAAGGGGCATCTTGCATAAAATGACACAGTCCTGGGTCTTTTATGGATCAGGAGCCCAAAGGACTTGCAGTTAGAATGAAAATATAACGAAGCTTGATCTGCGTTTAGGTGCCAACTGTACAAAACCAAGCCCTTTGCTGGCACTGGACAGCCTGGCAGGCAGCCTGCCGCCTCGCGCCCCAGCACAGCCGCCCCGGGCCGGCCAGCGCGGCCACGGGGACCGCGACCGCTGCATTTCCTCCACGCATGCAGGTCACAGCATTGCACTGCATTGCACAGCTTTTTTGGCACCTTTCCCCCCAGGAGCTGCTAGGTCCCCTGCTACCCAGGCCTGGTGTCCCATCGGGAAATGCCCTGCCAAGCCCTTTCCCGGGCTGTGCTTTGCAGAGATGTGCAGTTCCCAGGGTCGATCAGCAGAGGTCTTCTCTCGCACGCTGTAACTTCTGCAGGAAGAGCTAGCGCTCCGACACCTGCCACAAAGCCACCCTGGCATTTCTTGTTTCTGCAACAGCTTTACTTCATGGGCTGTACAGTAAGGCAAGCTTAAGTCTAAGCAACACTTCTATTTTGACTCCTTACGTAATATTTGAGAGAGATCTCCCTGTTACATTTTTATTTGTACTTTCCTGAGACTGCAATTTTAAATAATTCTATCTTATTTACATACCAATAGAAGCTTTTTTTTACAAAAAAAAAGTCCAGAAGAATGAAGTTACGTTATGTAGGGAAAAAAAGAATGTCTTAATTTGCAAAACAAATTTCCCATATTTCAATTCTAATTCAATAGATGGAAAAGGAAAATCCACAATTTTGCTGTGGAAGGATCAATCCTAAACTGGTTGTATGTTCAGGACAGTCAATCCATCAAACACAGGCAATTTCTGGAAAACTATTATAGGCATCTGAGAAAATTATTACATGTGCAAAGGGGAAACAGTTTTGAGGAACAGTCTTGGTTGGCTGATTCAACTGGTTTCATTTAAGCTATGACACTTTAAACCAAATAAATAGAGATCTTTACTTCAATACAAAACCTGGCTCTTACTTGATAGTTATGGGCTGAACCCATCTGCAACAGCATCAATTGCACTGCTAAATCTTCAACTGTAAACGCATATACTACGAATTTCCTAAGCATACCGTCCCCTACCTTAGCTTGGCATTTATTAGCAAAATTTGATGATGAAGAACAACTTGACAACATTTTCCTCATTAAACCTGGGGGAAATTCTAGGTTTATCTGAAGGACAGACTTGGAAAACTCCAGCCTGACAGACCAGGAAGAAATATGGTTAAGGCGTCCCCAAGTCATTAAGAGCTGCTGCAGAGCAGATACAGGTGCAGGGTGCTCCCCAAAACAAGGGTCAGTCACCGGCATTTGAAGTCATTGAAGTCATTTATGTCAGCCCTGTCTGCCCTTAGGCAGAAGCAGTTTATACGTGCCAAATACACTGTTCCACACATGCTAAAAGGAGAAGTTCTTACACGCTTAGGAAGTCAAATTTATTCCAGTGGAACTAAATAATGCCTGAGATTTGGCACAAGGCTGCTTAAGGAATATGCAAGGAGTAAAGTACAAGAGGGGACAAATTACACTCTGACTCAAAAATATATTCTTTGAACATTTGTGTAAAGGTCTCTAAAAAACCTTTTAAACAGAGAAATTTGCAGACTAGTTACCATAACTTCATTTCCTTGCCTCCTTATAAGATGGTCAAAAAAAGCTAGGCCTAAATTAGGTCTGCTATATGCTTAAAGAATGCATCAGCATAATTAAAGCTGAAAATCCTCTAGTGCGGATGCAGTAATATCTAAGTGCATCTACTGGCATAGCTTATTCCAGTCCAATGGAGCAAAAGCAGCTTTCCCAGAACCACGTGCCCTGTAGCAGTCAAATAATACCTACCCAAAATGCTTTTACTGTCTCAAAATGGAAAATTTTTTTTGTTGAAAAAAAAATTATTTTTTTTCTAATGTAGTTAACCTGCTCACACTTTAAATGTACAGAGTAGACACCTAAATTTGAGGTCTGAGTTACATATGGTCTGAAGAATCAGTGATTTCCACTGGTTAAATGAAGAGCTGGATCAGGCCTTTCAGCCAGGCGGTGGGGACAGGTGGCATCCCCCCTGCCTCTGGATGAGCAGGAGCTCTCCTCTGACCTTTATGATAGCTCTGCTATCCCAAAGTAAATCTTACATATCTCGAGTGAAATATCATTACCCGCTGACCCATTTAATAGTCATATGTAAATCCCCACTAAATCTCAGGCCGTTCAGAGTTATTTGTAAAGGCACAGGAAACTAGTTTCCCTATACTTCCCTTACAGTTTTTAGAGGGGGAAAGAGAGAATCCTAAGTACCTACCACAGCCTGTGTAAGGGTCGTGCCTTAAATAACCTATACATGGTTTTGTGTACGAACCAGTCAGAGCAGTAGCCGTGGAACATCATTGCAAATGATATATTGCATCACTTCATCTCTGCTGCTCCAGGAGCATGTGATATTAAACTACACAACCCATACGGCCAGGGCAGTTCCTGGACCCTGCAAGGGCGGACGTTGCCTGCTTACAGGTTGCACCTACAAACGAAGGCAGAGCCCACTGAGCGCCTGTCATATCAGACCAACATCTGACATCTTTGGGGATGAACTGCCCCCACAGTGTGGTTCCAGTAAAATCCTTGCAAAGCTATTTATTATCTGAACCAAAAATTGGGCCAAGTCCTCTGGAGGACTAGCTGTACTTGCTGAGCCTTCCCTCATTACAGAAGCAAAGGCAGACACCGCATTTAAGCAATGCCAGGCACCAAACCTGGAGCAGTGACAGGTCCTGCCTATTTCTGTACTCCAGCGCACTCCTGATGAAGTGAGGCTCACTAGCTTACGTGTTACGGCAGAATATTCTCTGGTGTTTCTCATACAGTAGCAGAAACATATTTGCAGTTGAGCAGGAATATGGGGAACAAAGATGCTTTTTTTTGTGTGCACAAGCCTATACTTCAACAGGGAAACACAAGCCTGGCTAAGCAGTGCTGCTGGCGTGGACGCCACCGATGCCGGGCAGACAGATCACAGTTCTGACAGTATGGACTGCTGGTCACGCTAGAAGACTTTGTCCAGAATGGGATAGGTTTGTCTCGGCAAAGGAAGCTGAAGATACTGCTGCTACAGGAATCTGGGCTGAATCAGCAAAGCTGAAAGGAGATGGGCCTCCTTATATGAAGACAGGCATATGAAGACAGACACTCCTGCCCACCTGCCATTTGGCGTCAGGGAGACCACTCCTAGCAGCTAGAGAAAAGGCCGTGTGTAATAGTGGCACTAAGTCTGACGTACATGTAAAGGTGAAGGGTATGACTTCACACTTTCATTTATTATCCTAGTTTAGAGCAAAACATCCATAAAAGGAACAGCATATGATATAGGAAGTAGCCATACACAAAATGAGCCTGAGCTATTACTGAGAGTGTATATGGTCCGTCAGATGCTCCCTGGGCAATATGACTGTCAGCTGCCAGCAGGTGATCCAGAACAGGATACGGTTAGGCTTTCTTAATGTGCTTGAGAAACATACACTCCACAAAACGCTTTTAAACACATTTTGTCTTTAGCTCTGAACATCACTTGCCTCTGAGCAAAGAGATTACCTAGAGCTTCAGTTCACTTCACCCTTTAAAAGTCATTACAGAATCATTAGCAATAATTACAGAAAACTCAGAATCAGTTTAAAACAGGTGCAAGTAAAAAGAATAGTGCTTATTGGTGAGCAAGGACTGTATGTTCACCCAGGTTACAAACTAGAACTCTACCATAACTGATTAACTCACCTTCTCTGTGCCTCCATCTCATCTGGAGACGGCCCATTCTGGACCTGGCGCTGGGCAGCTGGACCTACAGAAAAAATGAGAGAATGCTATTAGGAAAGCAAATGTGGCTAACTTTAAAAAAAAAAAAGTGCCGTTCAGATGAATTGCTTCTCCATTTTACTATGAGAGAAAAAAACCTCAAGCATTATTGTCCTCTCTTTGCTTTATTTTTTTTTAATTCATTTTTTTCTATTAGACAAATCATCGCCTCCTGTAAATTTTTAGTCCCACTGGGAGAATCCAATGGCTAAATGTGTGAGCAATTTGTCCAGAAACTTGGCATCACGGTAGCTGTAGACTACATACTAATCCCTTGGCAACGGTGAAGACCCGTAGTGTTGCAAACGATGTCCTGTGGAAGGACAGTCCATCGCACTGGGATGCATTTCTAGCTTCTACAGAGTTCAGATCTAGCCTCCCTGGATTATTCTGTGCTTGCACAGTAATTCAACCACAGTGCTGAGTTTGTGAGCACACTTGCTAGCTAGTGCTGCTCTGATGCTGAGCTGGCATCAAGAAGCTACCTGATGGAAGGTGCAAGGAGATGCAAAATTAAACAAGCCTTATACAAAGGTGGCTTTTCTTTTTACAATGCTGTTGGTCTTCTGCTTCTGCAGGATTCACATCAAGCTGAGCTTTCACTGGCATTCACCAACAAAACCAAACTACACATTACCACTTAAGTCACATCTCCTCTCTTGACTCTGACCATTTAATCTCTGTTCTTGGACATTTAATCAAACACACTGACACTACATGCCATTTTCAGAAAGAAATAATTATTCTGAAAATAAAAATCATTGTTGGTAACATAAGCTACAGTGGTCTTGCATTTGGTGGAAGGAGGATTGTTCCATTGATTTGACGAGGTGGGTTTCAACTGGGACTAAACAGATAAGAGTTCTATTAAATGCAACAGCAATTTTCCTGATAAACAGCACTGAGAAATAGATCCGTTATATGCAGGAAATTATTATGCCTACCTTATTTTTTTCATTTTCAAATGCAAAATTTCATCCTTTTAAAAGTTATCCAACAGGAGTAAATCAGAATTAAACACTTACAAACCCAAATAAGTCACTCACAAATCATTAAGGATATTTCTCTCAATTTTCTTTATATGTTTCTGCCAGGCAGAATGTCATCTGAAAATGAATTTAGAAAGTATGACTGCGTGAAAACAGAAAAGATGGCAGAAATGCATCGCAGTCAGAAATTCTGGTGTGTTGACTGATCCTGATGAAATTGTGCCTATTTTTGAAATGTTCTTAAGGACTAACATTTGCAGAAGGGGAACAGAGCACTTTCTGAAAATCAGGCCCATGTATTCCAGTTTTGGGTATCCCAAAAATGGAGCCAGTGTCAACCACTGAGTCAAAAGCTCTGACACTTAAAAATAACTTAGGACTGGGTATGAAGACAGTTCACTTCTTTAATGTCTCATGACCGACAACTTAATATTGTTTGTCACAGGCCTTTGGCAAACTATTTAGACAGAAATGCCACATTTTGTACAGATCATATGAGACAATGCAGGGGGAGAGGGTGGGTTTTTTGGAAGCAAGCCTCAGGAAAAAACTTGGCAGGTATTTGGGAAGCACAGAGCAGGAGGCTCACGTGTAAGGAGTGTAAGGTGTAACAAGGATGCCGTGTTCCTGTGTGAATGCTTGCTTGTACTGTGCATCTTCACCACTGAATGAAAGAAGGCCAGAGCTACCCCTGAGCAGCAGTTACAGAGCGAATTTAAACTTCTTCTGAACACAGTAGGAAGACAGGTAAGGTCCCATCCCCAACCTCTGGAATTGGACCAGACTCCCCACAGTTACCAGTGCCAGCGGTTTGGACCCTGGCTCTGGTGTGTGCAGGAAACACCCGCGTTCTCCTGTGCACATACACATCCCTGTGAGATACTTCAATAAGCAGACTTCTGGGCGAAAGACTTTCAAGGCTTAAGTCAGTTACACCTTCCTCACCAGGTAATGAATTCCACCACGACAAGCCTTAGCCATGCTCATCACTGCCTATGATTTCATCATGAGAAAACTGCCCTTGTATAAAGACTCAGAGCATCATACAGAAGCCAGCACTCTGCTTGGAAAGAGGACTAAAAGTAGGTGCCAAAGCGAGCAAGAAAGGCCAGAGGATGAGGCAGCAGAAACAACAGTTCTTCCCTGGCAATAAATCATGTCAAAGTATATAGGAGGCTCTAATGATGCCATCTTAATCTGGTACTTTGGCATGAATCTCCCCTTGGGGCCAAATGCCCAGAAAAATGAGGCAGTGTGGCCAGTTTGACTAATACTAGACATGCAGAAGGAATCAAAGACCAGACTATCAACACCACAAAAAAACCAACTCCTTTTTCCTGTGGGCACTGTTATGAACTGGCTATATAGGTTTAAAACCAAACAAATCCAACCAAATCAGTTTGGAAAGTGGCCTGAAGAAATCCTTTTAAGGCAATGTTACAAAGCACATCTGGAAGCTGGGGTTGTTGCTTTTTATCACCTGGAGCTTTCTCAAGCTGATCTTGCATAGCAGTCAGGTAAATGAAAGAGCATATGAATCTGCAAACAAGTCCATCTCAATTTTCAGCACGAAGGAGTCCTAGTAAATTCAATGAGTTTACTTATGTTTTCCGGTATGTATGTGTATGCTTGCAGGATTAAGACCACACTTGAAACTAAATGCACAGCTTTTGGTTGCAATACGTGGTTGCAAAATGAACACTGGCTTTAAAAAATTTGTCTGTGGTACAGCAAATACCTGATATATTCCCAGGGCAGACCACAAGTCAATTCAGACAACGCTACTGGAAAATTTTTCCCCCACTTCACTGAAATAACTTAATTTCACTCCCTTATTCAGAGAGAAGCTCCATGCATTAACAGTTCCTTTTTTTTTTTTTTTTTTTTTACATTAAGAACCCCAGCTGATTGTTTCAGTTGGCAGGATTTTGTTCTTATTATTTGGCCATAGTGTGAAATGTCCTTACAATGAAGCATATAAAGCTCCTAATTATGTTTTGAAATTGCCAATTTCTTCATAGTTTCTATAGAAATGCCCTCCTCTTTTGGCAGACAAAAACAAGAGAAAAAAGATCAGAAGGAAAGAAGCTACTTCAGACCTGACTCAGTAAATAATCAACATACAAAAACTCTTTGTGTTAAGTGGTGACAAATTTTCAGATATTTTTGTTTGCACATTAATTTAAAAAGCCAAACAACTTTTCAGATGCACAGGCTACATGACTGCACGGCCCCCCCAAATGCCTTAATTCTCTCTGATATCTTGAGAGATGAAACAATTAGTGTTTTCTGCGTAATGACTAATTCCTTTCTTTTGCAGGTTTAGATTTCTTACTTAAACCAACACACTGCAGCAAAACATCATTCATTTATTCAAATCTTTTCCAAACTCATTTTTCTTCTGTTTTACTAGTGACCAGCAGTGAGACATTAAAGAAATGAACCGCCTTCCCTTCATACTGAATCTTAAGCTATTTTTAATGTCCTCTTCTGCACATTAGTTTTATCACATTTTTCTTCTCAAAGTGCTTTAGAAGTGAAGTACCCTAAAAAAGTTGGGAGACAAAAGAAGGCAAGCATGAACAGAAGAGGAGGATGAAGCTATAATAGGTAGCTTGTCCTCTCTCCTGAGTAATACAAGAAGCAGTGGAGTAAAAGTTGGTAAGATAATGCTACCTGAGGAAAAGCCTAGATCAGCTGCAGAGGTCAATCACAGCCTGTGGGAACAGGGATACCTGTTTTGTGTTCCTGCAGAGGCTTGTATTGATTGGAAGTTGTTGGAAAAGAGGTTGAGGAAAGTTGTATGTGGAGTTGTCCTGAGATAACAGGGTGTTCAGGACAGTCACACCTTTTGCTGCCAGGGGGGTTACAGCTCTTCTTGCCACAGTGGGGAAACACACTGGTTCTATTTGGCACTGGTTGTTGTTTTGCTTGAGTTACTCGCAACCATAAGAAATAATTCTTTCTGGCATCCTGCTTGTGATCTTATTCAAGCCAATCATTTTCCTATAGTAATATGAAACCTTAATTTGCAAACCCTTTATAAAGAAAAAGGTTAGATGCACCCTGCTTTGGCAACCAAGATTTTGCCTGAAGGTGGCCAATACACTTAAAACTCCAACCCAAGCTTTCAGGTCTGTTCATTGCCAGAAACATATATTCTGCTAGATCTCCCCCCCACCCCAGTCCAGATTTAATAATCCAGGCAGGGATTATTTTTACACTTGGTTCTGTACGCGTATGCTCTGCAGTGCACATACAGCAGACACCGGTTTGACTGAGGGTTTTTTAAATTCAAGCCGATTGCTAGGTTTATCTCCTCGCCACATTTTTAGGTATTTCTCAGACCTGAGCAGACATGAATGGCAAGTGCTCTCGGTCATGGCATCCTCATTTAAACCTGCTTCTCGAGTTGCCGTGTGAGCTGCCTCCAACCCTGGCAGCCTTTGGGAACAGCCTCACAGAGAAGAGTGCTTAGCACAATAACCAGGAGAGACAGTTTTGCTACTGACCCGTTTGCAGCTTCACAGGTGTTGCAATCTACATTTTTAGCAACTACTTAATGCAGGAGATACTCTGTGAATGTCTGTGTTTCCTCGCTTCGTTGCTTTGTAATAATTAACTGCATTTTTGTATAAGCATCTTGTGATTCAGCTCTAGGCAGATTTGGGGAGCACACGGATGTTTTCCATGTTTGCTTTTTCTCCTCCCACTCAGCCACCCCAGCACCCACTCTGCCCTTCCCCAGCTGTCCCTAAAGATGGTGATGGGGAACTCCTGGCATAGGGCACTGCTTTGCAGTGGGTGTGATGGTCTCCATATGCCGGTGGCCGCTCCTGCACCGCTGCACCCTGCTACTGCTCGGAGATGTCCACATCTGGACCCACAGCCAGCCACAGAATAGGGCCAAAGCTGTCACTGAAGGAAAACCTATGCTCCAGCTTCTACTCTGGCATAGCTGATGGGAAGGCACGAGCAAGCAGGAGCAATGTCATCATTTCTTTCCTGCTGGGGCAGCCCCAAGCAGGGTTTCTTTTTCCTCTTTTACTTATGCTACAACTGCAAGCACCGCTGACTGCATGCATTCAAGAAAGTGGCAAAACTAGGCCCATTTCCCTGAGCAACCAGGATTTTGTGCTTCTTCAATACAGAAGGTCTAGTCTAACCCACTTACAGATCTTTTATTCATTATACACACTGAAAGCAGCCCCCAGGTGGGGTTTCTGCAACCCCTATAAGCCTCCATGGTGCTTATGGATCGGTGTGATGAATGTGGTGGGCTAAGGAAAGGGTCCAGAGTCAGAGCTGAATAAGAAATATATCTGGGCTTTAAATTTATGAAATTGAAAATTTTTGTTATGCATATGAACAGAACGTGATGATTTTGTGTGAAAAAAACCACAGCAGTCTATGGGAGGAAAAGAGGTGAGAAACAGACAGACAGCTCTCCCTTATTGATTGATGGTTTCAGCACGTACTTGGATTTCAGAAGACTCAGGTTCAGGCACCAGGTCTGACCCATCATCATTTATATCCTGGGAATGTGACATAAACACTTGTTTATCCTGACCAAAACAGAAAAAATCATTCCAGATTACAAGTTCCTGCAAAGCTTTTCCTTCCCACAGAAGTATCTTCTAAGTAATTTGGCATTTTCTGAAAGAAAAAAAGCCCATCAGTTGTCAAAAGCACTTCTGACCAATGCTAATCCCAGCGTCCCCATTCAGGTACAGCCTGAGCCAGGGCACTGGGGAGGGAGCCCTGGCCGAGCTGCTGCCAGCTCCTGGGGCCAACCTGCAAACCCACGCCGGGACTCGGCTGGACGGTGCATTTTACTGTCTTCACCATCACCTCTCCTCTTCATCCCCGCACAGCTGGGGGGGTTCCTCGCTCCCAGCCGTGCTGATGCCCGATCCCCCCCCACCCCGAGTGCCCCACAGGCAGACCAGCCTTGCGACGTGGGTGTGAAACCTAGTGGGCTCCGGCCCCGCTCCGGCCGGAGGGGGGAAGTTATCTGTGTCTCCTCACACCACCTCTTGCCCCCGTTCACAGCCTGGCTGTAATTTTAGCTCTCTTGCTGCCGTTGGGCAATCACGCCGCCGCCGGGACTCTGTCAGCACTTCGAACATCTGCCTTTACCCTGAGGACCTCAACCTGCTCTCGGCCCCTTCGGCCTGTCCTGGCGGGGACTGCGTGTTCCGCAGACGTCGGCCATGGCCACGCGCCACCAGGCAGCGCCCACCGAGGGAGCCGGCGCTGGGGCCCGCCGCAACGCTAGTGACACCGCGCTCAAACTCATTAGTAGAGACAATTACCCTGGACAAAGCACCCATCTAATTAGCCTAGATAAAGCACATAGATAAAGCAGGGTGCCTACACTACTTCTGGGGCCCAAGCTAGTACAACCAGAGCTGGATGACAGGGCAGGTCACGTAGACCTAAATTTCCACGGCGAGTTAAAGCACTAGGAAGAGGGATCACCCCGCTCGCTGCGCCCCGTCACAGCAGAGCCACGGGCCCCTCACGTGTGCTACCACGCTGGCACAGCGTTTCACGCCGGGGATTTGGGACTCTGCACGTCCTGCCTCGTTTGATGTGCAACAGCTCACGCGCTACGCATGCTGTGGGGAGGGAGTGTCTGTCTGACAGGGATGCAGGGGCTGAGGCAAAGCACGGACAGACGGACGAATGGGGCAGTTTTGTCCATGGGTCACTAGTGGCTCAGTTTGGAAAATTTTAACGCCATTAGGGTTTTGTTGCGCTGTTAACTATGTGACAGAACGCCAACTGCTCCGTACGGGATCTTGTTGGATCATTTGAATCACGGCAAGCAAAACCACCCTGGGAGAGAGAGGGAGCACACCCACCGAAGGGAGGGTTTGGGTACAGTGCCACAAAGCCTCCTTTCAGGCAGTGCTTGCCTCATTCCTATTAAACATTAACTTGAAATAGAAAGTTTCAGAGAGTGTTATTCACAGGCTGGGTGCCTCCACCGCATTTTTAACAAGAGTACATTAAATACCTTCTATAACATCATTTACACATGGGCCAAACCTTTCCTCTGAGACTGCAAAGAACTTTATCAGCCTTAATTAAGCTTCACCAATGCTGTGAGGCAGAAGTTAAGTAAGTGACTTGATTACACCCAGACCATGTCTGCACAAGTAAAGTTTGTTTGCACCAATTTACCTACAGGTGAGATTTGCTACCAACACAGTTAAACCTATGCAAAAGGTCCCCTAAGGCACTCTTATTGTGATGCAGACCAAATTAGTTTTGGTTTGACCTAAGGCAAGAAGAGTGCAGTGAAATGAGCATTTCCAGCTCTGTGCCAGAAAACCTCTCTCCACCTGCCTCCCTTGTCCCTCGGTGACCAACAGTGCTGCAAGTCTGTGGCAGTGCAAAGTAAAACACATCCTCTTAAAACCATTCCCAGCAACATTTCACACAACCTCATTTTACCTTATACTACACTGGATGAGGAGCAGTGTGTATCCAGGTACCAACTCTCAGCTAAATTATAGAAACTTCCAACTTAGAAGCTTTTAAAAGTGCCATTCCCAAGATTGCAATTGCTTTACTTTTATCTTTTACCTGTAAGATTACTTTAATCTAACATGAAACAGGCCCTCCTTAAACTGAAATAAGGGTGTGAGCACAGAGGGCCTGTATGCAGTTTGTTCATTTAAACTAAAAATGGATTTAACATTCACTGCTGAAACTTTCTGATGTAGATAAGATTTAAGGACAGTGACAGAGCTGGAAAAACAAGCCTGGTATTTAACATGGGAGTGCCCCACCCTATCATTAGTTCACACCTCCTGCAAGTACATATGTACAGGTGTGTGCACTGTGCACAGCCCTTTTTTTTCTTTTAGGAAAACCAACAAATGTAATTGCAGGGGTGCCTACACGCACAACCACACGGCTGTGCATGTGCACTAAGCAGGATGGAAGACACGAGATCCAGAAAGGAGTTACCAAATAGAAAGGCCATGTAAAGATCCAGTGCTGCAAGATGATTAGAAAGAAATCATCTTCAATTCATCAGAAGTGCTACTGAACACATCAACATGAAACCAGTGAGCCTTTGACTCTACTGCCAAAGCTGTTAATTCAGTTATTTTGCATAAAATATGATGGCAATTATTTGATCCTGGCCATTTATCTGTCATGGCACTGGCATAGCATTTGATAATTTTTCTTGCTGGTCTCTCGGTTGAGCTGGAGGAGAAAAACTTATTTTTTTCATTCTGAATGCAATAAAGATGAGATGGTGCTAAAGCAGCTCCTGCAGTAAGCAACTGCACTCTGACAGCAGGGTTCATATTTAATATGCGAAGGACACGGCTCAGGTGCATTTATCTCAGTGTCAGTGCCTCAGCTCAGGAGCACAGCTTGGGTTACCTCTCACATAAAAGACAGCACAACCAGCTTTAAAAGAAATTTAAAAATACACTGTGCAAACAGGAGGCCTTCCACAATGAGGTGGCTCCAGGGCTATCGGGGTGAGCATCTCCCGCAGAATGTAGCCTGGGGTGGTGGGACTGCATCCCCACTGTTAGGGCATGGAACAGGGGTGGGACGTCCATGTGTCTAGTCTGGGACTCCCTGTATTTTAACTGGTGACTGATTAATGTAAAATGTAAGAAAGAATTGCATGAGAACTGGGAACTACTTTCCTCTCAGCAGCTCAGCTCTAACAGGAAGAAAAAAACTGCACACTGATCTAGAATAGCACAAGCTCGTCGGGGTGTGGGGAGGTGGGAAATGAAAGCTGCAGTTCCCCCTGGGCAGGGGAGGTGGCTGAACCTTGGTTCCCCACTTCCCAGGGAAGTGCTTCAAGCACCAGACCTTCAGGATGGCAGCAAAGCGAAAGGCGATGCCTACACAGCTAACTGCATCAGGCCCCAGCACTGCGGAGCCCAATGAAGGTGTCGGGACAGGACCCGACCCCGTGCAGCGCCGGCTTTCCAAGAAACAGAGAGTACGGCCAGCAAGACGAGCGCAAGAAAAGCCCCGCGCAGGGCCGGGAAAGGTGGAACTGGAGCATCCCGGGGGGATTCTGTTTGCTGCGCTGAGCTCTGAGCAAGGAAGAACTAATTCAGCGACCGCTCAGTTATGCACTAATGAAATAGAGGCAGATAAGGCAGCCACCTGCCACACAGCACCGAGCGGGGGGACCATCAGCACCTTCCTCCTTTGCAGGGGCTGATGCAGGGGCTCTGCTGCATTTAGAGAAACAGCCTTGTTTCCGCAGGCAGTTTCATGATAAGTAAGCATCCTACTTAGTTAATGACTGATTGCTTTTGTTATGGGAACTGCCACTGACTCTGTGAAAAATGGTGTGTGCACAGAAAGCTATGGGAACAGTTCTTCTTTTTGGGGGGGGGGGGTGAGGGGAATAAAAGGTGTCGCTGAATTTCTAAGGGTGTGATTCCAATGTTGTTGGCTTTATGAACAAGTACAGGGAAGATGATGGGACAAGATGCCAATCAGTGTCGTAAGTGAAAAAGCAATCCGTAAAACTCAGGACCATGAAAGTAGCTAAAAAAAAGTATTAAATAAAACCAAGCCCACAAACACTTCAATTCTTTTGGGTTTTTTCCTCCTTTTTTTTGATTGTTTTTTTAGAATGTGTGCCAAGCCTACTTTCCTGCACATCCAGGTTTGAAACTTGTCAATAAAGGTTAAGATTAGCTCATAATCTTGTGCCTCTAGGTGGTAATGGTGCTTTAAGAAAAACACCAGATATCATCAGACTCTTGTTAGAATTGAGAGCATTGGCCATACTGAGAAGCTGTCCCCTCCCCGCCACTGCACTGGGGTCTGGTTAACGCCAGAGCCCAGGCAGCAGATGCTCCAAAGAAGCCAAGGGTGTAAATCAATACACACCACCTAAACATATGGCTTATATTGCAAAGATATTTTCCTGAATTTGGTTTCAATGAGGACATGAATTGTTTTGCTCTGGTGACAGTTTGCCAGGCAGTGTCCCAACAGAGGAGGGAGCAGTGGCAACGCTGGCCTTGTGCTCTGCAGTCAGAGCATTGCTGAGCTCAGAAAGCACTTTCCCACTGACATCCCAAGCCCCATGCCTCTGTTCTGTGAAATATAAACTGAGTATCTTCCTTTAGCTACGTGTGACCATGTGTGTATTTGCACATGAGTACATGCATATACCTGTTTATACCCACTTCATACTTACAATTCCTTACATCAAATAAAAAGCAGGAATCCAATCCTTTTTGGGGACAAACTGAATCTCTGAAAATCTCTGAAGTCACAGGGAAAAAGAACCCAGCCACTGGCATGTACAAGAGTTCAATCGGCTGATATTTACACACTTAGCTGGTCAAACATCATCTCTAGTTTTGTTTAACAGTAAGACTTATGACACATTAGATCAGAAAAATATATATACATAGTGTAGCCTGGTGCAGCACCCAAGATGCCTAGAGCACCACGGTCTATTCTTGGCCCAACACCACTATAACCTTGCAAGGCAAGTCTCTCAGTTTTTAAGTGTCTCCTTCCTCTTTCTCTGTCTGGTGAGACAGTAAACTCTTCAGGGCAGTCTCCTCCTCAATGTGGAGAAGAGCAGGGCCCTATATGTGCATTGGAGCAACATGTACACATAGAAAACACCACATTATAAACACACAGTTTGCATCTAGTTAATAGTTAAGATCCAGACAAGATCCATTTTACCAAGATTTAAATCTCAAGACTGCTGTAAGACAACTAGGATGGGCACCCGTGCCTGGACAGAGTGCTGGAAGGCAGAGGACTTTTCTACGAAACATGACTACAGGGCGATATATTTGGGGATTTATGAAAAAACATGAAAAAACATCATTAGAAATGGGTAGTGCTCCTTGATAATAAACCCACAAGTCTAATAAATTCAACAGATGATAAACAAAAAAATTCAAATACAGCACCTGCTCCCATTCACACTACACCAAAAGCCAAGCCCTCTGCTTAAGGGAAGCAAAAGTCCCACTGACTCGGGAAGTCCATAGTAAATCCACCCATCCTCAGCCTAATAGCCCAACCCTACACAACCCTGCAAATCCTCATTTCCAGAAAAGCTGCCAGGAATCGACAGTCACAGGCAGGTCATTATGGAGAAAAACAATAGGTAAATATCCAGATAACTATAGCAGGTATAAAATGCTGCCTTTGTTCATATCTATTTTTTTAAACCAGTATCTATTCTGTGAGTACAGATGCTATTCATTAGCAAGTAAAGACAGAAGCAATCCAACACGTTGATTCAGAAGTCATTGTCCCATATTCTCACTGTAATGACTTCTCCTGATTTAACAGCCCTGACTAATGCCGGCGTCATTTGAACCTAATGGGTCATTTCTTTCAAATATTATCTCAGCATCCTGCTGCCTGCCTGCTGGATTTAAAAGCAAGCAAAAGACAAACAATCCATCAATGAGCTACAACTGCAAGCGATTCCCCAGCACAACTGGATGGCGGCACAGAACATTTCCACGCAAAACCGCCCTGGACCAAGCATCCCTTCCCCCTTCCCAGGATGGCTGCCGCCGGAGCATGGCATGCAAGGGACGGGGCATGCAGGCAGCAGGGAGGTTTCCATCACCTACAAGACATTCGGCACAGGATGATGCAGTCACAGTGGCAGAGGCAGAAGCAGTGCCAAATCCATTCCCTGCTGACCATAGTATGGCAGCAGCCTCCTCAGCACACTCCTCTCTACACTTTCCTCATGCCCAGCACTTACCGACCACCCCGCTGCAGACCAGGTTTCACCAGGTGTAATCTATCCACCGCTGCAGCAGCAAAGTGGGCCCAGCCACTTAAATATTTAATTGGACCATCTTCCTCGCCTATCACAATGCTTCGGGGTGCCTGAAGCCAGACTTCATTGTCTGGACTTTCACGTAATAACCATGAAGGTCAGAAAGAAATTGCATTTTCTGCCTCCTGCCCCAATCAGACCACCATATGTTCACCTACATGCAAGTACTTAGAATAAATGCAAAGTGTGAATAAGCAGAAAGTTAGCTTGTACTGGGGAAAAAATGACTGCAAATGAACATGCAGGATCAAGGTCACTGGCGGTGTAGCTGCTGAAGTCAAAGGGGTTACACCAGTGGTGAATGTTGAGCACTAGTCTTAAAATTCAAGTATGAACATGCTGGATTCAGAAATAAATATGTATGGCTTAAAATCCCCATCTACTGTCTTTCAGTTCTTTCCATCATCCCATCATTCCTGATCTCCTCTGATCCCAACACTTTTCTCCCTTTCTACTTTGTCTGCTAACCACTTTCCTCTTCTATATTTAAGGACGGCAGGCCTCCCAAAGGCAATCCAGTTGAAGTTAATGGACAGTTTGTATGAGGAGGCTAAACAGAATATTTACTCCTTGACATCTTTGCCTTATCGCCAGTCCTTTGATCTGTTTCTTTCCCTTCTCCTTGCCTTTGCATTATTCTGTCTGCTGGTGACTTCACACAGCCCAGTCCTGTTCTCCTCAAGCAAATTCATAGCTGGTTTAGGGCATATAGCTTCAGTGACACTACTCTGATTTAGATTGATTAATGTTTTGACCCACTGAACTCCGCAGGTAAGTCTTTTATCTAATATCTAATTTCTAGAGTATGCTGAACAAAAACTATAAGGCTCTTCCTATGGTTAGAGCAGGTGAAACCCCAAGTGGAGACAGGTTCATAACTACCTAGCAATATATCAGAGCCACTCCTATCCTTCTCAAACAGTACATATTCAGCATAACTAAGTAGTTGGTTGCTCACTGTACCCGCCTCCTACAACATACTCAGAGTGTTTGAGTGATAAGTAGATATTCTAATAGCAAAGCTGCTTATCATGTGTTTTCTAATGCTTGTTGCTATGAATTATTTATGTCCCATTTTAAGTCTACAATATCGATACCTCTCAGGTATGCTCCACGATCAGATGCAGCAAACCAAGTATTAACTAATTAATATTTGAGACAGCAAAAACTCTGTTAATATCAAACTATTTTTTCACTATGGCACACAGATGGTCTAAATTCTACCTGCATATGCTCATTGTTTTCTGCTTGCTAGCTTATAAAGTCATTAGAGGCACATCAGCAAACAGGAATATTACATTCAAACCTGAGTGTAAATTCAGGGTCCCATAGACATAAATGCCATTGGTCTTACGTAATTACTTTCTGAGGGTTTCAGGAAATCCAGAAGTACATTTAAATGAACAGAATTGGCATTATAATGATAAAACTGTAGACTACGTTTTATCATCAGGACTCCAGTTTTTTGAGACAAAAAGGTATGATCAAACCATTGCATTTTCAGTTTTGAGGACACTCCAAATCCCTTTTGTTCTCCTGTGCTTTCCTCCCATATCTCACAATGAAGGGAAGCATCTGGCTGGTGTAAAATATCAGCTCTGACCTCTGAAGCGCTGACTTATCTTGCACCACCATTGGAACCACCTGCTTTTTCAAAAGGCGATTAAAAACAATATACCAAACTAATGAGGGAATCTGTAAACCCAGAGATGTACAACTTCATTCTGTCAGAAGAATACATCTAGCTCTTTCAATGACTTACTTGGTCAAGACTATCTGTTACCCTCTATTTTCTTTATTATTGTCTTAAACACTTACCTCTTACATACTAAGATTTTGGTGTCTAAGGGGTTAAATATGCTCATGACTAATAAAAAGCTGAAAAATATCCTTCAAGGCTAAAGTGCAAATCGCAGGCTGATCTAATAGAGATTAACAAATTCCTGCAGATCCTTCTACAGACTTACCACCTGCACAGGAAACACCCTGCCAACAAAGTCTGCCATGCAACGAGCGAGTGGGTATGCTTACTTCTCCCTCCGCCTAACCCTAGAATTAACACAATATTTTTAATAGCTCATTCAAACACAAAGTGGGGCAGCAGAGCCAGTGCCACCATGTGACTGAGTAAGTGGCACAGCATGGCTTTAGATGATCTGCAAGGAGAGCACATATGGACCGGGAACAGGTTCCCTCAGGGACTCCACCATCACTTCTGACTCTGAAATGAAGCTCCGGATCCACAATCACATCAGCAAGAAAGCGACCCCTCGGAAGTGGGAAATTGCAGCATGGCCTGCAGGAAAAATAATTAAAGAAACTGAGAAAGCAGCTGCCCCAGAGGGTATGACGTGAGCCACCACCTCTGCCTCCTACTTTGGACAAAGTTACGACTTGCTGGACACTATCAGCCTTGGTCTAAGTTTGGAAAAAAAAAATTCAGGTCTGGCCGAAAACGTTGTGACCAAATGTTTTTACAACACCTGTATTGGGATTCCTAAGCTGTGGTACACGTGCCACCAGCTGTATGCAAGTCACTTACAAGTGATACTTTGCCATGCAGCACGTGGTACTGGGCATACAGCCCCCCAGACACCTCGTAATTTCTTACTGTCATTATTTGACTCTTGCCTTCACAAAGGTTACATGTCAGCTTGCCTGTGGCAGGACAGATCATTCCTGAATGAGGAGCACTTGCAGATGTTATGCACCTAAAGAGATTTAAAGTAACAATTCAATTGACCATGTCTTACTCCTGTATAAAAAACAACCTTGACCCTATTTTGAGCATGAACCAATACCAGCTGCCTAGAAGGCAAACACTCCCTCAACTAACTGCACCTGTAATCCTTGCAACAGGAAATCAATTGTGCAAATTGCATTTTGACAAATATAAATCACTCCTGAGTCTGTAACAAAAGCTGACAAATCACTCTTGATGCCCAGTGCTTACCGGGTGCAGCGGTCCTCTGAAAGGAGATGTGCTAGAAAAATGCTTCTTTTTTAAACAGAAGTTGGAAAACTGTAATTCCACAATTCACAGCAGTAAAAATAAAGGACAGCTCTGATCCTGCAAGTGGTAGCAGGCAGGTGGCTCTCCTACATGAAGCCTTTTTCAGGAAGACTGTAATTATCTGTTTGAGAACCTACTGATTATATGTGGAGACTGTGCGCACAGGAGCCAATATGCAGCTGATACAACTTGTGTCATTTTACTTTATGTACATTTTGCCCTTAATTGAAAAGGTTGCTTTCCTTCTTTATTCCTAATATCTACTATCCATGCTTGGGGAGGCACTCAACAGCGCATTGGACAGCTAAGAAGCCAGAGGCTGTGCCAAAACTGAAATAACACTACGAAGTGAACTGAGTGCTTGGTTCCATGATTTTAGTACTGTCTTTATCCACTGGCACTCTGAGAAGGTCTGTACTCTAAAGAGCTCTGGAAAACACTCAAGAAGGAGAACAATGAACTTTTAAGTTCCTCAGTTGGGCAAAATATACTAAAAAAGCCATTGTCATGCCATTGCCCAGATCATTGTAGTCCTGAAGATGGAAACTGGTTTCTTTTATTGAGGATCAGTGTCAGATGTTTTGTTCCACCTGTAGAAGCCGCTTACTCTGAACCAGGCTTAACTTTTTATATTGCCTTTCTCTGCTCTCAACCTCCATTTCCATCATTACTTCCAAAGGACTCCTGGGTACCGTGCCAAGGAGAGCTGAAGTGTTTCCCACCAGTCCATGATGCTTGCGGGATGGCTGTTAGTCTGCAGGCACCACATTCACATACCCTAGCAATTTGGTTCGAGTAAGATTGTATGGAGCAGAGCTAAGACCTGGGAGAAAGCACCCTGCTCATCTCCACGCTTTGTCTCTCTTGGAGCTGCTCCCTGCACGGAGACCTTGGCTGAGCCCAAACTGAGCTGGGACTCCAAGTTGATGGATCCTCTCCCAGATTTCAGCGTCTGCAACACCGGCACAAGGGAGCGAGACCAACCTAGGAATACAGCATGTAACCTTCATTTCTTATAGGGACAGCCCAGGTTCAGGTGCCTGAACCAAGACTCGCCCATAGGAGTGAGAAGACCCACCTGGCATAGCATTTATTTCAGAACTAGATCCTAATATATATTTCCAGTTACAAAAAATTTTAAAAAGGATGCAAGACTGAAAGTTTCTGCCAAGAAATACAGAGCAAGAAGCATTCCAGCCAGATGCGAGTCTCACGGACTGAGCCCAGAAAACCCCCATCGACTCAAGTTAACGATTACAGCTCCCAGAAATTTATCCGCATTGGAGCGTCTTGTACTGATGCCATTCTCTAATAATATGCTATGATTAAATCATGCCAGTGTTTGTGGTACTAAATTGAACTACTTTTAAAAGACATGCTTGCACTTTACATATCTTTTCTTTGCAGGGTACTGCTAGAGGCAAAAATAGCTGTACAGGAAAGATGAAGGCTGGTAGGTCATTTCTGACGACAGTTGCCCCACTTGCAAGTTATTTAAGCTGCTGCCTGTCAGTAGCCCATAGTAAGGTAACAATTAAATACTCACTAGTAAGATACCTGTATTACAATATATTGCTTTCTAAACTGTCTTTTACAAAAAATTTCAATTAATTTAACTGATGGGGAATTTTGAAGTCTATGCTACGCTGCTGTTAAGATCATTTGGTATAAAGGAAGTGCTGGCATGGATTCGATACTTTTCAGAGGGCTCAACTTTCATTAATTTAAACTTGCAAATTGATTATGATTCACTTGAAAATGTTCAGAAAGTGCATTCTGTTCCCTGAGAGTAAGAACAGGCATTTTGGGGGAGACTGGGATGTACGTTTCATATGATGCAGAAAGCCTGAGAACCAAGAAAAAGCCCCAGACTCCTGTAAAGAGGCTAGCAAGCACAATTAAAAAAAAATACTTCAGCTTTGCAAACTTCTGGTTACATCACCAGTCTCCCAAAACCTCCTCAGCTATCAGTGCCAATCTGAAAGAGGGATGAATCCTCCCTGGTGGTGTGTCTCCCCACTGGTTACAGGAGGAGCTGGGGTGAGACTTCACACCAGACTTTCAGTCCTGTGAATATAGCTGGGATGAGTCTAATAAACTCTACCAAAATACCCATAGATTCCGGGAGGGTTTCGAAAACAGAATATCACTCTGCATCTTGGCTCACCATCCTGCTCACCGCTGGTGACTCACTGTTGGGTGTGCCAGAGCGAGCCTTGTGGGGGGGCATGGCGTGCAAATGCTCCTTGTAGCGAGTAATAAATACCTGTTTGGCTCTGTCCTACCATACCTTCCCCACGGAATGAGGAGCGGAGGTTTATTAAACACTGAGCTTGGGTGACCAACTTTCTGTCCTATTGTCTGGCTTTCCTTACTGAAAGGAGGCTGGCAAGGTAAGCAGTTGTGAGACAGCTGTGACACAGGGCACATATCTTCCCTCCCAGCGCAGGGAAAAATGACTTCCCAGAATGAGAGTTAAAAATAGCTGGTTTGCCTTAAAGGGCGTATTCACTTTGAAACATGGAAAACAAGTCTCAGCTGCCACCTCTAATATGACAGGCATCTTTAGTAGCCTGCTCTCTGTCAAAATACCTACTGCCCTGCTCTTCTGTATTCTCCTTAAATTTTTACCATTTCAAATTGTAGAAGCTTTTCACCACATTCGGAGAAGCTTGGGGGGACAGCGGGCAGCTACAGCCTTCTAAATTGCATTAAAACCAGCCTTATTCACACCAAAAAGGCTCTTCAGGGTTATTTCTTGAAATCTATTGCAGCTCTGTGTCCTGGTTTCAGCTGGGATAGAGTTAACTGTCTTCCTAGTAGCTGGTACAGTGCTATGTTTTGAGTTCAGTATGCGAAAAAATGTTGATAACACTGATGTCTTCAGTTGTTGCTCAGTAGTGTTTAGACTAATGTCAAGGATTTTTCAGCTTCTCATGCCCAGCCAGCGAGAAAGCTGGAGGGGCACAAGAAGTTGGCACAGGACACAGCCAGGGCACCTGACCCAAACTGGCCAACGGTGTATTCCATACCATGTGACGTCCCATCCAGTATAGGAACGGGGAAGTGGGGGGCAGGGATTCGCCTCGCGGGGACTGGCGGGGTGTCGGTCGGCGGGTGGTGAGCAATTGCACTGCGCATCATTTGTACATTCCAATCCTTTCATTATTGCTGTTGTCATTTTATTAGTGTATCATTATCATTATTAGTTTCTTCTTTTCTGTTCTATTAAACCGTTCTTATCTCAACCCACGGGTTTTGCTTCTTTTCCCGATTTTCTCCCCCATCCCACTGGGTGGGGGGGAGTGAGTGAGCGGCTGCGTGGTGTTTAGTTGCTGGCTGGGGTTAAACCACGACACTCTGCCTTTCTTCCCACATTTCTTACACCAGCGTTGTTTCAACTCCCCAGCTGAAACTCTTTTAGCCCCACTCTGTGCCTGTCCACCCAGGCAGAGGGCAGGCTGGCCGCATCCTGCCAGTGCTGAGATGACCAGACAGTCCGGTTCGGAAACCATGAATCAGCATCAGCAAGGCAGGTGCCCGAGCTCGGTGCTCTCAGAGGCAAGGTGTATCCTTTCAGACCCGGTATATTTACCAGTGATGGTAATGAGCCAGTTGGGAAAACTTAACTGAAGAAGTGGTAGATTCTCTATCACATGCAGTTATTAAATCCAGACTGTGCTTTCTAAACTATGCCTTTCTAGCACAAACAGGGCATTACGTACTTGGTAAGAATTTGCAGGCACAACACCGTAGGTTTGAACAACCGAGGTTAGAGTAGATGGCTTTAATGATTTCTTCTGACTCTAAAAATCTAGGAATCTAGCATCATCGGTTATCACTTTCTTTACACCAAAGATCTGCTTGACTCTTCCGGGAATCCATTAAAGCTTAAAAGCCTGCCAAGCTGAGAAAATTACTGTGATATTTCCAGCTGCTTTCCCCAGAATTTTACATTAATCCTTCCCCCAGCCCCGAACAAGCCTTGCCACTTTTGTTTGAGCAGCTTGAGCAAGGAGCATGGTTGGGCTGCTCCTCTCTACAGCTCCTTATGGGCTCCCCCCTCCCTATGTGTCCCCTCTCAGGTATTGCCAAGCCACTGAAGGAACTGGGAAGCTTTCCTTGCCATTCCCTGACATGGGTATAAGCGTTTCTTTGCAAGTCTGGAAGCCAGCACCACAATTCACATTGAAGAAGCAGCTGACAGTACCGAGCAGAGCCTACCAGGCCTGCAAACAGCTTGCAGATTTAAGTGATAGCCTAAATAAGAACCACTCTGAATGTTATTCATAATAAAGCCAAAAAACTAGCAATGTCCCGCACTTTTCTCACATGCAGAAGTGGCAAGCGGGCGACAGCGCTTGCTACCCGGCTGCCAAGGACGGGACCTGGTTGAACGCCCCCTCCCCACCCCCAGCACAAACCCACCCAAACAGCCGAGAAACGTGAGCAATTCTGCATCTTGCTGATGAAGTTCTTAATCTACATGTCACCCAAGCTGAACTGCAAAACACGGCTGCCTGCCCTAGTTATCAAATGACCTGAAATTCAGCACGATCATCTGCCGTAACAGCTGGTTCATTGACGACGAGAGAAACTCCTGCCTGGCTGCTGAACCAGAGCCAGTGCCGGGAGCCCGGGGACCCGGCACGCACGCCCTCCAACTCCGAGATGCTGCTCCCACCCCCCTGCATGGCACGGCCTCAAAACGTCTTGTGCTCTTCGAATTCTTGTGCTCTTCGAATTCTGCACGCTCACTCCTTCCTCTACGTATTTATTTTTCATCTGTATCATTAAAAAGAGATTTCAGAGACCTGGCACTTCAAAAGGGGGAAAAATAATGAAATGTCCTTCCCTAGAAATTAAAGTGAAGGTGAGGTTGGATCTTGTCAGTTTTCTTTCTTTCTACCTAGGGCGCTGAATAAATAATAAACCGCACTAACAAATTTACTTCTTTTTTACAGTAGCAACCTATATAGGAACATTAGTACGAAACAGTAAAATGATTGTACGAGTAAGAGTTAAGTGCCCAACACAGGCAAAGTTAGGGAGCTAGATAATTTTGTCAGATGTTATGAATTCTTTTTTAAGAATGACTCATGTTCAAACACAGTGATACTTTCTGAAGTTGCTTTGATGTACACCAATTTATATTTTTCTATTACATTGACAAAAAAATCTAATCATACATTAGTAAATTTTTACAGTTTTATTACTGCGAAAGGCAATATTAATGATATTTATTACTCCTTAATAATGAAATAAACAGAATTAAATGTTTGGACTATATCCTAAGGTACTTACTTTTGTGCTTCTTCCCCAATAAGAAAAGAAGAATGAAAGCTGAACATAATATTTTATTGAAGACCTCCCCTCAGCTGAACCTCAGTGCTATTCCTTTGAACCCAATGGACATAATTTCCTGCTAAATTGGATCTAGACTATGGTGTTTTCTGTGCTGATCTGTCCTCTTGGGTAAATAGCATTTTCTCATTTCCTAGCTGAAATGAGAAATGAGGACTGCACATGTTCTTAATGTGATGTGTGTCAGTCCTGGAAAGTCCAATAGCTTCACATTGCTAATGTTGTGCCTAAGCAGCATCTGTCCTTTGAATTTCATGTATGTAGCTGGTTGTAGTTGTTGCTACAGAGTCCATATGTGCATAAGCAAGACCAACGTTTGGGCTGAACATATGCCTTATTCTCTGTGTTTACTTCAAGGTAGGCTTCAGAATCCTTCCATCAGCAGAGAGAACATACTGTAAGTGAGAACATAACCATGAATATTTGATTAGGGACACACGAAAAGAATCTGAAATCATATGGTACAAAGATTTTAGCTAAAGTATGCATGAACAAGCAATGTAACTAATATTAAATGTATGCTTGTATTTTTCTTGTTTCGCAGTTTTGCCTACACATCAACGTGAATTAAACAAATTGAAATCCCACATTGAACAGCATCAGATCTAATTGTAGTGCAAAATATTTCCCTAATGAATTTCAGTTTTCATATTTTCTCCTATAAATAGTGTTATCATGCTACTGAATAAAAGCAGATTATTAATATATATGGGTAATTTATATTAAGCCAGTTATTTTGGCTAATTTATGAGAAAATACTATGAAAATAAACATTCTTACCCATATTAATAAATCTTTTACTTGTGGGCTACTGTCAGTGATGCCTTGGTTTTATTTTTAGATGCTGTTTGCTAGGTGCTGACAAATACATGCATGGAGTTACTCCCTGTCCTGGACAGATCATAATCTAGGCAAGTAAGTCTCAATCTTCTAATAAGGGGATTCCCATTTGCACGGCAGGGACACCCTGCAGTCGTAGTCGCATTAGCTGAGATCTCCCAACAGCCAGATGGGGAGGAGCACTGCCAAGCTCTGAGCCTTGCGGTGTCCTCAGCCTTGATCTGCGAGACAGACACATACACAAAATACACTGAGGGTGGCTCAGTGAAACCCAAAGGACAGGAGTCTTCCCACTAGGGGTGGCTGTGCTGCTTTTGCAACCGCAGGAAAATTCCTGTCTCTATCGGTATCCTTGTTTTCACCTCATGGAAGAAGGCAATGGTGAAGACATCTTATTTCATAGTCATGTGCTTGCCTGATTCAGGACAATACGCTTGAAGTGGTAGGTGAAGACCCAATTCTGCAAAGTGCTGAGCTCTGCATTAAGAGGAGCCAGCACCCTGTCTCTCCTGGCATTACAAGGAGTCAAGAGCACGTTCCTGAGATGCGTTGAAGTCAGCATCCTACTATATCAATCCCTCCACAAGTCCTCCTTGCCATTCATCTCAATCCTGTCTGGAATTGTTCTAATATCTGGAGGATGTGGCACAAAAGCCTTTTCTTAAGCCCCTCTTTCATTCATCAGCTGTGCTGGAGCAGAAGCAGGAACATTGGTATTGGCCAATTTAAAGCGTCCCAAAGGTTTACATTACTTTTGCACCTTCTTGGGGCATTTGTTAGACCCTTCTTTCCGTGGCTGAAGTCAGATCAGTTTAATTTTGCCTTACCATCTTTTAAAAAAAGGTGCTTTTTTTTGGCTAGTAATAATAATACAATTAAGTTTATGATGCAGCTTTCTGCAACAAAATCTTATTCAGTCTCTATGTGGCATGCAATCTTGAAGTGTTACTCTATGAACTACAGACAGGCTATTTGGGAAATGCCAGATGAGGTATTTGGCTTTCAGCTCTATTACAGCAGACAGCTAATTAAATGCCTTGCTAATAATAGTATCCTATGTTTGAGGAGATAAGCTTAATTACTTGTTGAATTTCAGTGGAGTTTTGCAGACATGTCTGCATATTCCTGATAGCTAAACCAACTTTTGTTTAACAATACAATTTGCTCTCATTTCTATTTCTCTAGTTTAGATGTATCATTAACAGACATAAAATGTCACTGATGGAAAGAAATAAAGGAATCTGGCATTTCTTAGCTAAAACTCCATTACCACATAAAAAATAACCATCAACTCAATACACTAACAGCAGACACTCATAACACAAAACCTTCACAGGAAGTCAATGGAAATCCTTCTGACTTAAGGAGAAACTAGACAACACCTAGGATTGTTGTCATTAAAATATTATGTTTGCAATTTGCATGTAATCCATGGTCACTGCAATACTGTGAAGTTCATTACTTTCAACACATAATTACCAACACTTTTTGACAGCGAGCAGGGAAACTAGAAGGCTCTTTGCTTCCCAGGTTCTTTAGGAAATATGCAGTTTTCCCAGTGTCACAGCTGTCCTTTGATCAAGATACCAGAGTTTTTACCCTTCACATTCCATACTCTCAGAAAGCACAGCTGTGATTTGAAGCTATAGTACACAGCCTAAATTAAAAGAAATACTTCTTGCTCATGGAGCAGTAATGCCATTTGTTTCGTCTCCTTAGGGCACGCCTACCCCACACAGCAGGGCCATGCCAAGATGGCATGGCAGCCCACACAAGCTAGCTAGGTGCAGGATAAGGACGCTATCCCTCGGGGTGTGCTTTGCTTCCCCCACTGACATCTGCACTGAGCCAGGGAGATGCTGACTCCCCCCGTGTTTTAAAAGACAGCAAAATGTAGAAACATTTGCGTTTTGCTCGTCTCACCCTGACAAGACATTTTAAACACTGGCCTGGAAGGAGGACAGCTGAGATGAAAGGCAATATAACTCCTCTGTATCTAACTGGCCTTGAGTCAACTCTGCACCTGTAACACTGGGTCCAGCTCTGGACCCTTATACAAGAGAACCATTGACATAGTGCCGTGACCCAGTGGAGGGTGATGAAGATGGCTGGGGGCTGCAAATGGCACATGAGGGAGGGCCAGGGGAGTTGTCTTGTTTGCCTCAGAGAAGGCGAGGCTGAGGACCACTCTCACTGCTCATGCCAATGCCCAACTGGCTCATGATGGGAAAGGCCCAGCCCTGGAACAAGGGCCTGCCCATGTGGAGAAGTCTCCATCCTTGGCGATGCTCAAAACTCACTGGGACAAGGCCTTGAGCATCCCGATCAAATTTTGAATTTAGCCTTGCTTTAAGCAGATGCCTGGACTAGATGATCTCCAGAGGTCCCTAAATAACTCTGTCTGAAGACACTGGAGAAATTAAGGAAGCAAGTATCACTAGACTTCACAGCATATGGAGAGCAAATAAAGGAACTTCATCTGACCATGGTTTTTATTGCAAAATGAGTTATCTGCTGATGCCCTGGGGTCCACTAAGCAGCTTCTAGATCTGAATTAAGGTAGTTACTTCAAAGGTAATTCAGCATTTAATACCTAAGTATACTTAACATTCTCCTAAATGCTTTTCTGAATTTGAATTTGAGCTCTGCTGTTACAGATGACCTCATATGAGACAAGGGACCAAAAAGTAGAAGAATCCTGACTTAGTATTAAAATCCCTAGCAGCACCAACCCCCTGAAAGACACAGTGCTACTCTATACGCTACAGCAAAGTAGTCCAAGCCAAAAGATTTATGTTCATTTAATAATAAATAATTTCATGAGACTGTGAGAACTCAGGATCTTTGACCTGGAACTCCACAGACTTCAAAATTCCCAAACGAGGTTAAGTGAGCTAAATGATGACAACTCCTTCAGTGCTACTCTGCTCTTTCTGTGTCAAGGAAGAGTTGTTCTAGGTTATGATTGCTCTTGTAATTAAAAGGGGGTTCTGGTACAGATAAGGGCCTGTGCTGCAAAACAACACTCATATTTGGAAAGGAAAAGAAAAATGCAGAGCTAAAAGGGATAGTGGTAAGGAAAGGAAAAGAGATGCTGAAAAAACAAAACAGCTAGCGGCTTAATGAAACTTGACTTTGAGCTGCATAAATAAACACAGCTACAGCTTCTTGCAGAATTTAGGAAAACGCCCTGAGCAGATGAAATGTGGCGGTTACCATGGCAATTTACATACAGTCATACATCAGAAAAATCCTGTAGCTCTTTCCCAGTTTAAACTCCCAACTAAAAATATAGGATCAGGTACAAATGAGCAAATCTCTTGTCTGCATTGGTGAGAGATTATTCACATGAGTACTTCCACAGGGGTCAGCTCACGACCTGTGGTGAGTGCTCACCCTCCACATGTGCAGGGGTTTACAGTCTGGGAGCAGCTGGTTGCTCTATACCTTCCCTCTGCCTATTAAAAAAAAGTGTATGTGATGGGGGAGTACTGCATAGCAAACCTCCTTCCTATAAGGGACGTGACTGAATACAACACAGGGCTGCTCTTTCTACCCTTGCCACCTCTTTGCATGGCATCCTAGTTCACGGTAATGTACAGCAGCTCCTGTAAACCTTCGTACTGCACCACTGTCTCCAGGACCCAGCACTGCTCACTGCACCTGCGACCTGGTGTTGGAAAATCAGCTGTTAGTGCTTTGTACCTGCCTGGGTGCCCAGTGTGCCCAGCCTTGCCCAAGGACAGCCTCGCAGCAGGCTGGGGCCCAGATGTGACCAGCTGCCAGCATCCCCGCACAAACACTCTGGCTGGGATGGAGTTAATTTTCTTCATAGCGGCCCGAAGGGCTCTGTGTTTTGGATTGGTGTCTAAAACAGCGATGGGAACACACCAGTGTGTGTTATGCTCCTTTTCAATTTCCAAAATCAGGGAAGGGGAGGACAGGGTAAGGGAAGCTGGGGAGAAGCTGCGAAGCTGAAATGGCAGAGGGACCTTCCTGTCCTGCACCTCTCCCCCTGCGTGTCCTCACCAGCTGACTGTGGGCAACATTGCTGCCTGTTTGAAGATGCGGTGAGGACCAGGACAGCCTCTGCCAGCTCATGGAGGGGAACCAGGCTCCGGGGTCAAGAACAGTGACAGCCAAGGGAGCAGGCATCCACCACTGTGACTGGCAGGTGATGCTCCACTGATTTGGGTTGCCTGGAGAGCCCGCCTGGATGTGCAGCTGGGAGTGCTGGAGTCCCAGCATCTCAGCTGTGAACACCGTGAGCAGCCCTGAAATAGCTTCAGAGAGGGTGCGTGCGAAAGACTCTGACCTAGGGACAGCATAAGAAGAAAGAGTCAATACATCTGGACATGCTCTGAAAGGATGAAAAGGCAACAAAAGGATGTTATTCTCAGGTCTATGCCCAGAGGGAAAGTAAGGGGCAAAACAGTGCATGGGTCAGGGCTCTCAGCTGCCAGGGCCGTTAACAGAGAGAGACAACAGCATGGGAGAGGGATTGCACTGGACAGACCGCCTGGGCACTGCAGATGGGAACTGCGGCTGCACTCAGGGAGAGGGATCTCAAAATGGCTCTCTCTCAAGGGCATCCTTCCTCACGTCTTTCTTCCTGACGGCTAAACGCACTGTGCACAGCTGTCATGCTGGTGCATGACGTCTTGGACAATAAACAAAGGTACGTTTGACTGAAGATGGGAACAACAAGAAATAACGAATGACAAGGAAATGCAGAATCCAAAGTTCGCCGGATGATAAAGGTCTCTCTCTGCCAGAGATCACACTCTCCTCAGTAATGCCACACAACTGCTGAGGCTACAATTTCACTCTCAACGAAACACTTCTGTAAACTACTTCTTACCTGTGATAACACAACTGTGCCCTGAACGGCACAGCTCCTGGCGAGAGCGCGCTGTACGGACTTGCTGGAGAAGAGGTCTCCTGGCCCGTCTCCATCCTGCCTCAGGGTTTTAGGAAACTTGGGAAAGAAGTTGGCAGCACAGTGAGTCCTCTCAAACCTCCTGATGCCAACACTTTGCTCTTCTGCACTGCGATACTACAATGCCACTTGGGATCCTACCACAACAAGCAGGCGAGAACGTGCCTGAACATAAATCTCTGAGCTGTCGCATTTGACGGCTAAAGTGGTTACTGCTAAGCACACACTCAGCTGCAATCCTGAACCTGGGCTGGAGTGGATAAATAGAAGTGATGCATTTTAACAGCAGACCTGGAAGCATCATTATATTGTGTTTCCACTTTAACAGTTGAAAATAATTAATTTTCAGAATATGGATGTCTGAAAGACTTTATGTTGTTTCTGTGCCAATGCACAAGGTGTTTTGTCAGACCTTCTCCACCTACCATCTCTTAGTGTCCTAAAAAAGGACCAAATGAAAGACAGGAAAATGTTTTTTATTTCTTGGTCTCTTTTCAGGTCACCAGGAATCTTTCAATATCATTTAGAAAATGAAATCATGCACTTCCCCCCCCAAATTAGAAATTTTAATTCAAATAAATCTTGGTAGAATAATAAATCTATTTAAATTTTTTTTTTTTCCAAAACATCTAGTGCTTTTAGGACAATTGAACTGAAAGCTTGGATACCAAAGCCTATCTTTGCTCATTGAAAAGGTTTGATTTGGAGAGGTTGCATACATTTCTGCTTCCTGACTAGCTGATATGCTATACTCATGTTTTCCATAAAAATTAAAAAAAAAAAAGAAATCCTCTACAACAATGAGAAACCAGGGTGATCCACAAGGTAGGCACTTCAGCTTCTCTTCTGAGACCAATAGAGACAGGTTTATGGATATACACTCTGGACCAGCCAGAACGAGATGGAGAGCCAGTACTTGCAGTCTCTCAAAAAGGCAGACAGGGTTTGCTTTTGAAAGATATGGAGCGTTTTTAACTCCCAGAGGCAGCACAAAGCGCTGAGCTGCTCAGGACTTCTCAAATAGCTGCACAGCAGTCGATTGCTCACTCCTGGACTGAACTTCTGTTTCAACTGAAATTTGAACAAGGGAACAAAGGAAGAAAAAACCAAGAGAAGTGCCCCATCCTCCTCCTAGTCCCCTCAGCAGCTAGTTGCTCCATCCTGTAAGACATTACACACACGTAACCAATACACTACACATACATGACCAAGCTTGCTTTAAATGGTATCACAGAGCAAAGACATCCTTCCTTAGCTCTCAAGAAACCATGCGGAGAGAAAGTGCTGTCGGAGCCCACAGCAGGCCTGCTGCCTGCTTGCTACAAAAATATCAGAATATTCCAATAAACCAATTATTAAACTCAACTTGTCCTGTTAAACTTGCAGTACGCACTTGTTCTAAGCTGGCACAACAAATCACCACCAAATCTCACTGCCAAAATATGCCATCCCTTGTGTTTGGATCTCCTCAGAAAAAAAAAAAAGAAGAAAAAAAAAAAAAGCAAACCCACCACACTTTACAGCTGGAAAATGAAACAAAATATAGCTGTAATTACACATCTGCCTTCTGTTACACTGAAATTCATTTTATAATGGCTCTGTGAGTCTCTTCACAAAGCTCAACTGCAAGAGAAAGGTGGAGGTGACCAGAGAGGTCAGCTGAGTTAGCAAGTAGAGAAAGCCTCTCATGCGAGCAGCATTAAAACAGGCCATTCAGAAAAACCTATGCATGCTATGATGATTTCATGTATTGCTCTGCAATAGGAATAGATAGCATTTTATAAATCTGTTAGTCTCAACAGATTTGGCTTCCACAAACATGTAAATCAGAAGTTACTGCATGAAGGCAGTGCGTTGTACAAATGCTATGTAAAAGAAGCAGACTCGCAGGGTTTACAATATACAGCAACTGAGGTTCACACAGGAAAAAAATTGCAATTTTATTTCTGCCTGTAGTGCAACAACTTAGAATTAATATTAAACCTCTTCTGGATGTACAAATATTTTATCCCCTCCTGCAGTCCTCCCAGGGAAAATACTGACATCTGCTTTAGTAACCACATAGCTGTCTAACTGATAGTAAACATTACTATATTTTCAATAACAATAGTTTAAAGATATAAATGGTGGAGGGCTACATCCAGTTATTTTTTATTTTGAAGAAGTGATACTGAAAAACCCAGACCAGCCATCCAAGGCAGGACAGGGGTAGCGTCGAGTGCCTTGTAAGCACCATTATTCACAGACAGTTTTACTTCCAATGAGTACTTGGGCTGATGACAGCCCAACTCACCCCTTCCAGGCGACCCTGCTGAGCCAGCCAGACTGGTATTTAAAAAAAACCTTCCCAAGTGGCAACATGAACAGAGACATTGACCAGCCCTGTGGATTGACTTATGCAATCAGACACAGTGTCCAAATGAGATGTTGGTAAAAGCCGGCACCTATATACGGACCCAGCGAACTCCAGTGCGACCAGGGACACCCCGTGGGATGAGGAACTCCCCGGGGAAAGAGTGGGACATCATCTCAAATCTATCACAAAACTTCAGGACTCCTGAGGCTGGTTTGCATCTCTGCTCACAGAAGTGGTAACAGAAAAAATGTGCACAAGCCCCCCTAGACCACAAGCGCCCAGGACCAGGCAGACCATGAAGAGCCTGCACCAGGAGATGGCTCTACCCCTCGCCCACAGCCTGGCACAGCGGTGTGAATCACGCCTGTCTGCAATCAAAGATTTGCTAAGCAGAACTTGAAATATCAACAGGATGGATAAAACTTCTCAGTTTCAATGTTAAATACTACTTTGCAAGGGGTAGTACCTCTTGAAAGTTAAGAAAGTGTCCATCCCAGATGGCGAGTGAGCATACGGGTATGGCATAGGAGCAGTACCACACCAAAAACAGAAGACAGAAGCTCTTTTGAACCTCTCACTCAGGTCGGATGTCCTCTGCAGCAATACTTACTTAGCTGGTGAGATGTGAAGGGTTTATTCACTCTTAACCTGTTTTAGCAAAGCAGTTCTGAGGTCTAAGCGTGAAGACGTTTGTGAATGGCAGGCTGGGCTGCCGGTTTTCACCCCCTAGCAACCAACACCAGCTGGGGATGTATTTACTTTTTACCATTTAGGGCAAAGTAATAAAATGTTCACATCACAAATAGAAAGGAAATCATAACATGTAGTATTAAACAATTGCAATAAAACCCTTTTAAACCCAGGGACATGGGGGGCACCAAATATTCATGTCTTCTGTAATAACATGATTTATTTTTAAAACATATTATTAGAGACAAGGACTACTTTGTATTTAATAATTAGTTTGCAATTTTCACCATATTCCAATACATAAATACAAAGACATCTGCTGAACAGTTTTTGTCAAAACTTGTTTGCTTTTGAAGGTTGTCGCCCAAAAGAAATATTAAAAATGAACAATCTTTTTCAATCTGGGCATGAGCAATTCTGTAAAATCTTTTTTTTAATATGATTTCAGATACGTGCTGTGCTACACTGGAAGAGAATAATTATAATGAGGTTTCTGCTCTGTATGTTTGGGCTTATCAGCTCAGCATTAATTTTCCTCAATATCTGGTGAAGGGTCCCTTGCTACACGCCTCTTGCAAGCACTTGTGGTAGCAGCACACCTCCTCCCAGGATAATTTATATAGCAAGGACAGGAGACCAGGCAGAACCAATTCAGCAGAAGAACTGAGCCATGGGATAGCTTTAAGACAGTTGTTCTATTTTTAATCAATCATCTTAGCTGATACAAAAAATTGCCAAAACAGCCATGAAGAACACCTCAAGGAAGTTTTGGGTAACAGTCGCAATATTACGAAGAAGTGATACATTGACAATTTAAATCCAGATCTTGCAAAGTAGCGGGGTCACAACAGTCTCTTACTATCATCAGTCAGAACCAAAAAAGCCCTGACCGCGTTTATAAACCCTACGGTCACTCACATCTGGGGATGCGGGAGCATTTTATTTCCTTTTCTAACTAGCACGTTTTACTGGCAAGAGCTAACCTTTCACTGAAATACCATGAAGCCTATCTCATACCATCAGCACACCCCATTACCCTCCGGCTGGACATTATTTTCACATTTTAATCATTCTTCTCGATGTGAAGTCAAACAGCTGAAAATCCACTTCCTTCACAGAAATTTTCTTTCCTTACCGAAGTATTGCACAAGACAGCGGTTTCCCTCTGGAAAAATCTCCTGCAGCAAACGGGGCTGAAGTGGAGCGGGGGGCACAGAGCAGGAGAGGGATCGGCATGGGCAGGCGCGGAAGAGCGAGGGGTGCTCCCCCCATCCCTGCTGCAGGGACTGGGCACGGGATGGGGATGGACGGTGGCTGGGAGCAAGAGCCAGGCCCTGGGACTGAGGAAACGAGCCCATGGGCTCTGACTGACGAAGCAGGATTTGGGGAACAGCCCCATCCTATGCCTGGACAAGAGGTCTGATGCCTACAAAGCAGCACTTGCACCTGGCACTTTGCAGCTCAGTGCAGTCAGTCTACTGGAACCGGCCGCACGGAGTAGTTCTGGCTGGCCCATCATTGGAAGTGTTCAAGGTCGGGTTGGATGGGGCTTTGAGCAACCTGAGCTAGTGAAAGATCATAGAATCATTTAGGTTGGAAACGACCCTTAAGATCATCGAGTCCAACCGTTAACCTCACACTGCCAAGCCTACCACTAATCCACGTCCCTAAGCACCACATCTACACGTCTTTTAAATACCTCCGGGGTGGTGACTCAACTACTTCCCTGGGCAGCTCGCTCCAGTGCTTCATGTCCCTGCCCAGAGTAGGGGGGTTGGACTAGATGATCTTCAGAGGTCCCGTTCTGCCCAAACCATACTATGATTCTATGATTAAAATTGGTCTATGTTGATATATTGGGTTGGTGTACTGCAGATTTTCAGGAACAAATTCACCAACGTTTTGCACACTCCTGACGTGGGTGATCACACTCTGCAGAGGGCTGGGCAGGCCGTCGGGGGCAAGAACTTGCTCCAAATGTCCAGGTCGACCTTGCTGCTGCAGTCCAGCAGGGTGGCAGGGAGGACAGCCCAGCTGGCTCACACCACCCCAGACCTGCTCTGACCAGAGTTGGGATGACTGCTCTGGTGGCTCCCCGTTCCTCATCAAGTCTCATAAGCCTCCACTGCGAGAGAGACAGCTCTGCCAAGGCACTGTCACACAGTTTGCATGCCAAAATTGGGGTCCGGCACGGGAATCTGGATCCACACCGACTGCTGCCTGAGTCACAGGAGATGAAGCACCATTCTCCAAGGAGACTGGTAACATTAAAGATATGCATCCCTGCTTTGTCTTACAAATTGTAAACTTTACTCCCTATTGAGTTAGAATGACCTTTAATTTCTTTGAAATAGGAATCTGTGTGAATACGGTGCAAATGCATATACAATGTGATATCTATTTTTATATCCATTCCAAATACAAAAGGATATTAATGTATGGGTTATCTGATAATATAAGATTTCACTGCAATTCAACATAGAAATCCATCAGAAAAGCTCATAACTCTCATAACTGCCATCTGTGCTTAATTCACACGGGGAATGGCATAGGACCTTAATCTGACATGCAAACGAATATAAATCCTTAAATAATACTCTCTCTACATAGTCATCACTGTAAACGTGTCCTCATCTTTAGCACACCAAAATAAAGATCTATTCTGACAAGACAAAGCCCTGCCAATAATTTCTGAAAGTCAGTTAATGAAAGACAGTCTCATGACAAAGGGCTGCTTTCCTTAATCTCTGCAAGGCATTTCAAGCCCACAAGGTGCAGCTGTTAGCCCTCTTCTAGAGACAGTTTCATGCCGAGGACCCCTGGCTATTAGATTGGCTATATGACTATGATTTGGAGGATTTCATTCTTTTCCCACATACTACGAGCTGTGTACGCTGAGCCTTATAAAAATGCACCACCCAATTCCTAGTGGTTCCTGAAGCATCCTCTTTTAGGGGAACTGTATATGCTGTGAAAAAACACCACCCCAAAACACCAGAGTTGCATTTTTTTTATGCTGTGTCCGAAGAAGCCAGGTCAGGCACTATGCTTCACCCTATCAACAGGTCAAATTTTGGGTTTGCTCTTTTTTTTTTAGAAAGTAATTGTTAACATGAACAGAACACTTAAGTAAAAGCACTGGAAGACCTTTCCAGCACTGACAGGGAGAAAAAGATTGATTTAAATTTGCTCGGGCCAACCACTCCTGTCGACAAACCCATCACAGAGGACAAACCCTGAAGAGCTTGGGTCATGATGGCAGAAACCCCAGAGACTACAGTTCATCCTTAAATGCTCTCATATTAATAGGAACTTGCATGAGGGGAAAAACACACTCCAGCTGAAAAAATGAAAGAAACTAAGATTTAACTGTAACTTCTGTATGCACTGAGCTCAGTGAGAAGACTGAAATGTGGTGAGGAAAGCCCAGGAAAAAAACATTTCAAAATCTCTAACCAAGGTTAAACTGGAAAAAAAAAAAAACCCCACCTAATTTTAAAGTACATATGAACAGAAAACAGAGGCATCGTCATCCCTTTCATAGTGCTGCAGAACAAGGAAAACGAAACCCATAAACCAGCTGATTAGCACAATCGCTTATAAGGAACACAGGGGAAAACAACGCAAGTAGCCCCAGAAATAATGCCTAAAAATGATGCGCTTGCCTCTGTGCTGCACCCAGAAATAGGGAGGCCAGAAGCAGGGACAGCCTTGGGCAGTCATATGTGGGCACAGCCAGGAGGCAAGGGCAAGGACTACTGGCTTATACAGCTTTCTGCTCTTTATATCCACATTCCTCCAGATTTTATGTATATATTTGCTCAATTTTATACTAGCAAACATTGCAAGTTTCTCCTCAAAACCACCACTGAAAAAAAAAAGGACACTTTCTGAATCATTTTATATGATAAAAAACCCAAATACCCTACTATATCTTTTTCTCATGTAATATGAGAAAATACTCATTTAATTTATGTAGCGTGAAAGCTGATAATATGTTTTGCAGTTTTGTTTAAATAGCTACTGTTCTCATGTTAGCTGTAAATGAATCTTAATGCTAAAAATAACCTGTAATAAAAATAATATGAAATCCAGTAATTCAGGATACTGCTGACCAGGAATCATTACTGCATTACTGTTTCTAGTGCAGCAGTGAAAAAAGAATTTTAAGGTAAAATTTGGGGGGTTGATTTAACATTTAATTTAAAGACAATTTGTGAATTTGCACAGAAGTGTATGGGGTTTTGATTCTGAATAAAAGATATTCCTTTTCTTTAAAAATATCACAATGTTTCATTTCAGCTTTTCAAACAAAGCAGGTCTTTTTACATTTTTGTAATTGACCTTGGATTCAAAACACAAAAGAATGTTTAGCTTGAATTTCTCTTTATTTTGAATCGGAAAGCTGAGTTTTGTTATTGCCTTCAAGATAACAAAATATGGTATTTTACATTATGTGCATTTGAAAAAGAAGTGAAACAAAAGGTAATTTCAGAATGAAAAATACAGACTTTAGATTCTCAGAAAGGTCAAAAGTTCCATTTTGATTTTAGTAAAATAAGAAGTAAAATCAGATGTGATGTGTTTCTCGGAAAAAGTTTTGGTTTCTGTTAAAAGAACCTTGAAAACATTATTCCCAGCATTGATGAAATGGTGACTTAAGCACCCACCTCATGCCTGTTGTAGAACTCTTGGTGAGTTCCCCAGCCTTGATGTGCCTCAAGAATGCTCCCGAAGAAACACATAGTTTGTTTGTTGCTGTATCTGTAATTTAACTGCAGAAGCTGAAGAGAAACTAGAATGAACACAAGCCATGGCAGTGAAATGCATGACAAAACCTGACTATAAAACAGCCTTCGGAGCAGCGCTTGCATACTCAGCCCCCGCTGATGCGCCCAACATGCCGACAGTGACCTTTACAGCGTGACCAAGGACACATCTCTGCGCTGTTGAGGTTTTTGCAATGGTTTCTCAATGTATCAGTGTAAAAATAGTCTCCTTGTGTATTAAGGCTTGCTGACCAAACCCCCTGCCCCCAACTCTAACAGCTCAATTCAGTGGCCATCTGCCTACAACTTTCTGCACCATTTGCAGCATCACGGAAAACATTATTTAAAAATATGGCAGTGTTGAAAGATCTAACCGCAAAATAATGTGATCTAAGACAAGAAATATAGAGAGCATGACCCTAGTTGGGCAATTTCTGGACATGTCAGTAAACTCTGACAAGCAAAAAGAAGGCAGTTGGGGGGTGCATTCTCAGGCTGATGAGATAATGAAAAGCCACCCAGGAGCAATCTCATCTGTAAGAAGATCATTGCAGTAGCAGTCAAAAAAATGCAGCTACTCTGGGCTTACAGGAATGTTACAGCAGACAGCAAAAAAAAAAGGAATCAAATCTCTAAAAAGAGATATATCTATGTTTATTGTTCAAGCTTTAGCCCGGAAGTCTAAATATCAAATTTAGAGTGATCAGAAACGTCAGAGAGATGAGGAATGAAATAATCAACAGAAAGCAAGAGGCATGCTTCCCTTTGGATCCTCACCTTTGTTACACTTTTCAAACCCTTCCTCCTTTCACAAACTAGGGGTAAATTCCTCATTTATCTCACAGTCGGGAGTTTTGCTGCTGACTCTGTCGGGACCAAGCTTTCTCCTGGTGCCTCCTGCCTCCACTGCAGATCGAGAAACCTGTCCACACACTTCAGCCACGTGCCTCCAGAGCACTGCAGAGAGCAGCTCGCGTGCTGCCACTGCCCTTTGGCTCCCTCCATCCACCCACCCCTCCATCCACACTCAAGGGTGCCCCTCCTGCGGCATTGTGCATGCTAACTCTTGCCAGCCTTTGCATTAGATGTGCCACCCTTGTTAGTCATCAGCAGCACTCAGTGATTTGGCAGGCTCCAGAGGACATTGAAAGGCTCGTTTCTTTTCGTCCGAGTTCAGTTAGCCTTGCTGTTTTGCTGATTCAAAGTGTTTCCTTTTGCATTTAGCAAGGATCCCATAATATTTGCTGGCAAAGCATCCTGAGAAGTGAAATTGAAATGTATGTATTTGTAAATGATGCAGGGGAACCTAAGCACCCAGATCCAAATGTGCAGAGTCGCTTCTATTGTGGATGCCAATACCGGTTGCCTATGGTATGCCGAAAAAATAAAAACAAACACGTTGTAAACTAAAATGCCTTAGAACTGAACATCCATTGAATTTCAGGACAATACATATTCAAATGGATTTCTGACAATATCCAACCTTCTGAACGTCCTCCTGCTCCTGTCCACAAAGCACCAGAGTGGCATGTGGGTACCTGCAGTCCTGCTCCTTGCTCTGCCATGCTGCAGGAGACACACTATTTCTTCACAAGAACGAGCAATTCACATTTAGTGAGTTCAAGCAGTCAAAGAGGTGATAACCTCAACGACTTGTGAATGTGTTTATTTTTAAAGGTGTGAAAAAATCCAAGGTACTCCTCAGCCAATGCTGACTAATGTTCTTCCTCCTAGTGAACAGCCAAGTAGCGTCATTAGAAATATGTACAAACACCACCAACTTACATCTATCACCTGTTGCAGACATTGTCATAGCATATGTTGACTTCTGTGTTGCAACGGCTACACCGACAGCACCGAGAGAAGCCACACAGCCAGCTATGTGTGTGTTTCAGCCTGCTCCTTCCCAGAATGACAGCTCCGGGCATTGTACCCTGGGAAGTTTTCTACCAGGTTCCACCTCTTGTAAGTTTTAGCTCAGTATCGAGAGTCTGAACTTACCATCTGAAGTCTATGACCACAGAAGACAAAAGTTTGAGCAAACCTGAAGCAAGATCTTTGCCTGCATTGGCGAGGAACAAGGCATTTGGAAACATTAGCTTACCATAGCTAGCTGTGGGGATCTGGGCACTTCTGAAAATACCAACAATACTCTCTAATGTCTATATGGCTGGCTCCCTCTCACCTCATCCATTCCTATCCTTCACACTCTTTCAAGAGAAACAAGATTTGAATGTCAGATCAAAAGGTCCTACTCTTCTCCCAGTTCTCCCAGTGTATGTCTCTAGCTGTCAAACCTTTAGATGGCGAGTTTCTCAGCATGGTCAATGCACATATTGTCACTTCAAATACTAACACAACAACAGATTTATCCCTAACAACATTTTTATTCACAATAATACACGGTATTCCTTCCAGAAAGCCATTTACAATATTTACACTAATTTGCTTAGACAATATTATACAAGAGAAGTCTTGCAGTTGACAAGTCATAGCTCATTGTCACCTACTACAAATAACTGATTCTAAAATTTCTGCTTTACAAAACACATTGGGATCGTCTGTCTTGCATTGTCTCCTGGGCAGTACTTTAGAAGCCCACAGCCTCCATGTGCCACACAGTTTTACAGCTGTGCCTTCTGTTTAACTCTTGCAGTTGATAGTGGGGACATGTTTTTGGAAAGCACCTCTAAGCCAGCTGCCTCTCAACTTCCCCACAGAATGGCAGCATTCTGCCAATTTGCAGAACACCACTAAAAACTGAGAAGAATTAAATTTGTAATTCCCTTGGCTCCTTCTCATGTCCTCCAAGTCTTGCACAAGATCAGAATAAAAAGGACTTCCATACATTGAATTATGCATGGTCTTAGAGTAAAATAAAGTCATGTCTCCATTGTAAAAGAGTGATAGCTCCACTGATTATATATTAAAATATAATCCTCTATGTATCTGTTGCCTGGATGGTTGTGGTACATCAGGCCTCTGAATTCATTGGCCTCAAATTCACAATCTTCCTACCCAGAGTTGAAACAGAACTTACCTTCCCATAATCTGGGTACCTGTTTTTGCAAAGTACAAAATTTGGGTAATTATATTGCTGGGATAGGATGCCATTAGTATAGAAATAGTTCCTTCATGGATGCCTCTGTCAGTGCATATTCCCCTCACTTACTGGACCTTCAGATTAGGAGCAGTGGTGGATCAGGGAGCTCAGTGCTTACCTGCAGACTGGGGGAATTGCCTTCGGAGCTTGTCATTGCTGAAGCTAACAGAAGGTATTAGCACATATTCTTGTCTATGGAAATGCTGATGTTTTTCTGCCATCTCCATAAAGAAGGAAGGGAGACAGACATAAGAAAGAAAGACTTAGAAAGGACTCAGGAGTAATGCCCTGGAGATGGGAGAGAAAGCACTGAGTAGCACGGCGAGAGGCTGGGCCTGCAGTTAAAGTAAACTCAGCACAACAAACTGGGGTGTCTGTCCCACTGACTACAAAATATCAGCTCTCTGGCCCATGTATAAGGACTAGCTTCTAGCCAAAATCTTCTAGTCTGGCAGTCACAGGTGCTTTCTCAGAGGATTCAGAAGCATTTGGTTAAACCACACAGATACCTGCAGCAGATGATACACTTAGGGTGTTCACTGCTTCAGAGGCAAGTGAAGAAATGAAGCACTGTTTTGCAGACACACAGAGGAGGACACTTCTTCACACATCTAAGCCAGGGCAAAACAGCAGGTGTTGAGCATGTACTTGTGCCAGCAAAGGCAATGCTGCTGGAAGGCCATCATCCACCACACAACTCTTGGATCCCACCAACCAGAACTCAGAGCTAGGGACGAATCCTGGATTTCTTGGGCACCAAACTGGCACCTCAGTGAGATTCTGGGGAGATTAAGAAGAGCACAAGGTGGGTCTCTTATGTAAGATTTGGTCAATATCGGAAAACTGGCCTCATTTAAGCACTTGATTCTCTCCCTTAGCATAGAGAATAGGCTTGCATCAAAACAGAGCAAAACCAGTACAGTAACTAACTACTGTTATTTTCCTTCCATTTAGGGAATGAAATAGGCTTACATTTCTCCCTTACACTGCTGTGCCCACAGTATCTACCTCTAATATCACGCTGTATTGCACAGAGGAAGATGCACACACGGTTTTTCAGGCGCTGCACTAACCACCAGAGGGAGTTCCTGGAAACCAGCAGCGGAGGAAACAGAATTAATATTGATGTTTTCTATAGAGCACTCAGGAATACTAATCAAGACCAACAGATAAAGCAATCCATGCAAATCAGATTGACCGTAATTGCTTTGCGGGGTTTGGCTTTTTTATCGGTAGAATTGGAGCTGATTTTTAAATCCACCTTCAAGACCTGAATCCCGCTGCCTTCTCAGCTGTGCAGCTGAGCACGTACAAGTGCAAAGGCTAGGCGCTTTGTGAACTAAAATCACCTATTAGCAGATTACTTCCTTCCTGAACTGCAGGAGGACCAGAGATCGTTCCATTTTATCACAGTGGCGGTTTGCTCCCTGCTGTGTTGCAGGGATTGTGCAGCTTGTAGAGCCAGCAGCCAGCAGCACAGGACTACATCCACACTCATCACCTTTAGGGGAGCTGTCCTCTCTCTGTGGAGTGGAAACTACACAACTATTGTAGACTAGATGCCTAGCATTTATGTGGCTGAATTTCAGTTAAATGAATTGTGTGTTCAGCTGCATTGCTTCTCTGGGATTAACTGGAGAAATTACAACAGTCATTTCCATATGGGTCTGAGACTCTGCTTGCAGAATGCCACACAACCTAGAGCGTTCAGGTCCCTGACTTGGTGAAAAATAAGATGCTGGATGACCACACGGAGTCATCTATGAAGGCAATTAATAGACTCTGTGGGAGCTCCGGGGGGGATTACCAGCCAGCAGCAGAAGCTGCTCTACATGCTTTGCTGGCGGCAGCATATGGCGATTCACTCGGTGGTTGGAATTAAGCAGTGGACTTTCTCCTCAGCTGAGCCTCCCGTCGGAGAGGGCTGTACTGACTGTCCCCACTCAGCTCTCTGGTCCTAAACGCTGTGTGTTTTGACCAGGAACATGTTTTTAGTGACTGTTGTTCATGCAGTGAACTATGGCACATAATGAAAGCAGAGTTTAAAAACAAAATTCAAAACACTATCAATTTTATTTTGATTACATGTGAAAAACCCTCTCAGCCCAGAAACTTACTCCTGACTTCTATCTATATATGTGTGAATTTCTTCCCAAGTTCACTTCTGGTATAAAATCCAAAAATTTGCATGTACAAAGACCATCTGTTTGCAGAGCTCAGGCAGTCGGAGAAGTGATAATCTGATGTGCATTGCTCATGTGAACACACACATACAGACGCAGGCAACACACATGTATTCCTGTGAGTTCTCACTAACTGTCCCAGGGAAATCCATGGAGCATCACTAAAAATACAGCTTATGTGCATTAGTTTCCAGGTCCCTAATTTATTATTATTATTAAACTAGAGGTTTAATTATTATTGTAGTTACTAATTAATTATAGCATAATTAGAAACAATTTATCTATTAATTAGAAGGTTTGGGAGAGGATAATAGCAAAATTGTCATGAACCAGAGAAGGGCTCTTAGCAGCAATCCTTTACAGTCAGTGAAAGTGAAGTAAAATAGGCTGAATTTTTCCTGGAGGTGCCTGGTAGAGACACCTAAAATACATAACCGACTTGTCTCAGGAGCATCTGTTACTGTTCCTTGACCACACAGACAGCCCAGCTCAGGTACAAAACCCTGTACTACAGATGCCTACATTTCTACTCCCATTAACAGGAGGATCGTGGTCACACAATTATTACGCATTTGGAATGGGATCACAGCTAGGGGAGTGTATGAATTATTGTGTACAGACAAGTTATTATAAGGTCTGGCTCTTAGCTGCGAACTCAGAAAGTCTACTAAATAAAAAAAAGAGCCAAGTTTCTTGCCAGCTCAGCAACTAATAACCCAAACCTATCTTAACCCCTACACATTTGTGTATCTCATCTCAAGTTAATCACTGATATAAATTAGCTAGCACCCAACAATTAACATAGGGTACCCATGAATAGTATAAGTAATTGCAGGGGGGCAGGGGTGGGGCTAAGACTAGAATTAGACAACATCATCATTATCAGAAGGCACCATTTCTGCAAGATGATTCAAAATTAATACAACATGTATTTCTGTGTTAAGTATATTTGGATACTTATTAATGCTGTAGAAAGCTGGAGATGTCACTATGTCACTTCCCATACAATCTTTTGGAAGTTTCAGTAATTTACTTTTCCAAAAATAAATAGTATTTGGAGGAGGACAGCACCATCGTAAAAATCAATCATCTGGTTTGGCTGATTCAGGTTAGGAGTTCCTATCAGTAGTTAATCACTCTTTGCAAATCTGGATCTGTGTAACTACCATCACAGCACACTGCCTGGTCATTTTTTTCTTTTAAGAATGAGGGCATCCCTTACAGTATTTAAAATAGTTTATTTATTTTCAATATTCTTTCTCCTCTTTTCTTCTCTCACTTTTCTTCTAGTGAGAAAAATTTCACAGAATGTTCTTTTCAACTTATTCTATGACATTATATATTATGAACTATATCAATATTTGGCTTTAAAAATAGTGTGACTCAATCCATAGAGTGGGGTGAGATGTCAGTGTATGTACAGAGGTAAACAGAGCATTGTTCTGCGTGGAATTACAGCACCTCTAACTCATGCAGGATCTGAAAAGGAAGACAAACTGCCTTAAAAAAGCTATTCTTGTTCCAACACAAATGAAGTCATGTTTTTTTAGAGACTACCCCAGGACACCAAATATCAAAGCACTTTAAGAATGACAGAAAATGAGCACAAAACTGAAAGAAGGTTTGTTAAAAAAACAGATCTCTTCCAAGGAGCAATTTCTCCTTCACTGAAAGAAATCATATGCCCAATCAATAAATAAACGTCCCATAGACTATTACTTCTGAGCAAAACAAAATGCACTGAGAGTCAACATGCCAAAGTACAGCATTGGAAAAGGTAAAGAGAAAAATACTGTTCTCATCACAAAAAGCCATTTGCTCTTCATATGCTTCAGATTTTTGAAGAGCTGTGGACTCCAAGCACAGACTATGGGCTTCTGCAGGAGGTAAGGCAGCAGACCGGGGTGTAAACCCCCGCCTTTGCTCATTGCCTGCGCAGAGCGGAGGGGCAGAGTCAGGGCAGAGCCCACCACTGCCCACCCGAGGAGCTGCGCCCGGAGGGTGCTCGCAGCGCGCTGCTGCCGTACTCCTGGCAGGTACTCCTTCTCCTGCCACCTCCCCGAGAGGAGAGGAGAGGAGAGGAGAGGAGAGGAGAGGAGAGGAGAGGAGAGGAGAGGAGAGGAGAGGAGAGGAGAGGAAGCAGCAGAGGGAGAGTGACACGGAGCTGCTTCTGAGTCCCGGCATCTCCTGGGGCAAGGCAGCTGTCGCACTTCTGTGGCTCCAGGCTGAGCTCCACTCACAGCCCTGGCTTGATGCAGGACATATAGTCCAGACTAACCCCCAAAAAGGAGCCCTCACCAGATGAAGAGGTATATTCAGCAAGCAAACACCAAATAAATGGTCTCCAAATGAATACCGGCCAAAATCTGGCCTACACTGCTTGAACATAAATTACTGGACTTATTACATTTTGATAATTAGTTTTTTTTCTAAGCTAATATATTCTTCTACCACTTATTGTACTCTAGTGAAAAAGCCACATTGCATCTCCTACCACTTTGCTCCGGGAACTTTGCCAGTTTGCAACAGTTTCAGAAAAACAAGGGTTTGAGGGCAATGGTGCTAGGGAATCTTGCTAGCAGAAGTCTTCGCTCTCAACGTGTACAAGTCTCTCTTAAATCTCTCAACAATTTTCTCCCCACACAGTTTCCTTCCTGAAGTGGTTTTCATTTAGTGCAGAAGAATTCAGCACAGCAAAAAACATCAGCGAGAGACTCAAGAGCCGTTAGATTTGTTATGCTCTTCAAAGAACAGAGGCACCTTTTGTTGTTCTAGACATGCGACAGCAGCTCCAGTGCTGCTGCTGCTCTAAGCAGGGATATAATAGAGTCCTGCAGAAAAGCGGCTAAGACACGCACAAGCAACATGCCATGGGTTTTTATTTGCATAACACTGGGAGAGCACTTCACTGCCCTGGAAAACTTTCTGCCGTGGATCCCTACCACCTGGGGGACTGAAAAACTGAATTGAAAAAAACCCGATGACTACTTCTATAGAGCAGAATAATTAAATAATGGTTTGATACTTCCTGACAGATGAATACTAGCAATGATGTTTACAGTTCTAGCACTGAAAGGAGTCTGTAATTCCAGTTTATCCATTCATGAGTGAAGCAATTCACCTCCTGTGCTCCAGTCAGCTGGAGCCAAACTAATATGGAAGATTAACCAGTTTTACTCACTACTTCTTCTGGCTGGGCCAACTTCTTCCAGTTCTGGTTTTAAACATGTTTCTCTTAACATGAACTCAACTTAAAGAGCGTACAGAGGTTCTTAGAAATGTCATATATCCACCTCAGGAAGCCAAGGTCAACCTGAGAAGAGGGAACTTGAGAAGTTTTGCAGGCAGGGGAAGCTTGCAAGGAAAGGGCCCATAATTCCAGGAGAAGTGTTGGTTGGTTTAGAAACATGGGCAGTGGACATGTACGAGGACTGTCATCCCCATCAGCACAGTAAGAAACAGCCTTGGGAGCAAGACCCAATGAGTGCTACTACGGCCTGAGCTGATGTTTTTCAGCTGGGGTCACAAGGGACTCTTGTCCTGAAAGGGTCGGGCAGGGATGGGACCTGCTGAACGTGCGGTGGGGCACTGGCTGGGGAGGACCCTTCACAGGTTGCTCAAGAAAATAAATTCATACCTAGTTTGCTGGGTAACAGCTCATCTCTGTCCAGTTTGCAAAGGAAGGAATTTATTCCTATACCAAGCGATACACTAAAAGATTATTTGTAAGTCAGGTGGGTTTTTCTGGAACAGTTCCAGTGATAAAGCAATGCAGCAGATGCAAGGAAAAAGCTCATCATCTTATTTGAATTTTCCCTCCCTCTTCATTGACTTACAAAGCACAGCAAGCTAGATCAGAAACTGCCCTATCTGCAGAGCATTTCTGAGAGACTAAAGTTTATATTGAAACTGGAGTAGGCAGGAGGCTGGAAAAATTGTGAAATTTATTTCTCTAAACCTTTCTCTGGTGCTTTTGGAAGATGTCACTCGGGAAAGATTTATTCCCCTGGGGAAAACTTTGTTTGTTAAAGAAGCAAAAGCTTTTTGTATTTTTAACATGCACCCAATTAACCATTGCCTGTGGGTTGCTATTCTGGCTACCACTAAGTGTCTGACCACATGGACCATATTTACACTAGTAAGTTTAAAAGTTTGCTATTTACAAGTTCTCTATGCCTACTTTATAAATAAGAACAACTTCTGGGATGATTTGGTTAAAAGACCTGCAGCAGAATGGCATGCTTACAGTCCTGCAATGCCTACACAACACGAGGTTACACGAGTCTTTAAATGTTATTAGCACACTTAAAAGTACAACGTGCACAGAATATACCATCTTAGTGGTTTATAATCTGCACTAACACACCTGATAGTGTGGGAAACGAGTCCGCAGCACAGTATGTGAAGCGCCTCACATGGAGCACAGATCTCTTTACGCCAGCACCGTTTTGGAACCAGCTGGCTTCAAGTAGGCATTGTGTTCTGTGGTAGGTCCCTTCCATTATTGATGAGTTATTTTATGTATTATGCAGTACTGTAATGAAGATGCAGTCTTTTGTCTTCCCACACTGTGTCCTCTGTGGTGCTAAGAAGTCTTGGGGCAATATTATCAAATAAAACAGTCACTGCATTGTAGAAGATGAGTGCAGCTGACTGACTTTCCCAGCAGTAACACTTCAGTGCCACTGAAATATCAGGAGACGCGGGACTAGTTGGAAAAATTCTAATGTAAAAATGAACTCAATATAACATTACAAAATTATATTAAAAAAAATTGTGTAGACTTTCATCTGAAATCCAGTGCACCATAATCTTCACACACATCCTGCACTGACAGAAACCTTGCAAATACTTAGGGCGTCTAACTAGGAGAGAGAATGTATACTACATACTGCCAGTTTATCTGCTGTTTGATGAATCAATGCTTTATTCTTCTATTTCTCCCCTTATTTTGGAGGGCTCAAAGTGCTTTCCAAGGAACCTCCTCGCAGCAGTATGGAAATGCAGTCACTTCTGGACAAGGATAAGAGCAGAATGACCGAAGGAATGGAAAAAGATCTCAAACTCCAAAGAACTTCAAATTCAACTTATGGGAAAGGGGGCTAGAGAAATACATGTCAAATAATCCACAATAGTGGAAAAGAAAAGCCAGCAGATGTGCTAATCAGAACAAGAGGAGTAAGGAGCAATCCTTCTGACTGCCAAAATGACCTCTCTGCAGAGTTAAAGCTGGATCTGTGAAGTTCTGTGTCTGAAGGCACAGGGCTGAACTCTGCACCCTCTGTGACCCACACGTCTGTGTCGTGTGGTCTGTAAGCCACTTAGAACAAGAAAATGGCTTTCTTACAAGCAAAAAAAAAAAAAATCACTATTCATTTTCTTCAAACCTCTCCCCTACTATTTCGTGCTTTCCTCCTACTTCTCCCTTCTTAGTCAGGTAAGGCAGCTGACCTCTTTAAACTATGACTAACTCTGCAACATAGCCTTCTGCATAAGGCTTTCCAGCACGTGGTGTGTTTACATTTAGAAATATGATTTTCTTGCATTGTAAGCCAACAATAACTATTCAAGTCCCCAGGGCAAAGACATCAGAAGAAAAGCAAAAGTCTATAATGTGTTACATTCACTATGTCATAGGCAGCATTTACCAGTCGGCTGCATATATAGATCAGACTCTCAATTCTTCTCCAAGAGGTACCAAATCTTTAAGCTGTGGAAGTCCAAGATGCCCTTGCAGTTGGTCACGCCAAGCCACAAAGCCGAGCCACTGTCTCCTCCTGCAGCGTGGAAACATGCAGGTGCTGTCAGGGACCAGCAGGGAAGCAAGGACAGTGTCTGAAGTGAGCAAATAAGGAAGGAAAGAAATGAAGCCATTCCTTTGCCTGTCCCTAGTGATTTGGGGAGCAAGAAAGGAGAGAAAAGAGTCTCACTCCCTCTCTCAGGGAAGTGTAACCACTCACTGGGAGAAGCGCTGAGTGTACAGGCTCCGTTAAACCCTGCAGAAAGTTACCTTCACCACGGGCACCACTGGCTTTCCTGCAAAATCATGCCAGGAACTTGCCCATTTTAGCTTACTGATATCCTCACCTTACGTCCTGCTCCAATAACGGTGCTGTGCTGCCACCGGTCATTGCATTTGTTAAATCTAAGAGGATGTAAGCCCTGAATAACATGAACCTTGTCTGCTTACCAAATGTCAGCCTGCGGGCAGGATCCATGCAAAATGCTTTTCCCACAGTGTCCATGGGCAAGAAGGGGTGATGCTCTGTCCCCAGTGAAACCTGGCTGCAGGTGACAAGGTAAGCTGATGACATTCCTTGGTGATGCTCCTTGCAGCAGGTAGCTTATGCTAGTAAAAGGCCTGGTGTTACAAAGTGGACACCCATGAAAGAAAAACAATTTAATGGGAAGTCATTTGTCATACTAATGGTCTTACTAAATGACACCATTAAAGAACCATAAGCAAGAGATTGGTAATGAGCAAGTCAATGTTATCATTTGCTCTCATTTTGCAGGCTGGCTCAGGACCAACTCTTCATTTTTTATTGTAAAGGAGAACAGATTAAAGAGACGTATAAGGAAATCAAAGTAATTAGGCATATAAACAAGCTGGCAGGTAAACAATTGTGATTCAGTGAGGTAACTGTCAACCTCTAAAGGAAGGACGGCACACATTTGTATTATTATTTTCTTTTTAGTCTTATTTTATCTCATTTCAGATTACTCCTAACATGATCATTAGCAACCTTACAAAGCACAAGACTGAGCTGAGTATGTGTTCAGCTCCTGCACTGCAAGGCTTGCTTTACCCCACCCTGAGGACGTGCACTGGGAGAGGCTCCCATTACAGTACTGAGAATTTGGCCACACGTAAGATGGCCAGCCCCCCCGGTGGGCAAGAGTAATAGAAATACAACTAGACAGCAAGTTTAGTTATCGCTTTTCTCCCAGCCTTCCCAAACTTTGGGACGTCAGACTCCCTGGAAGAATCCCTGTCCAGGGATGATCTTGACACACAACCCAGGTTACCACAGGCTGGATGTAGGATCTGATTCAGCCCATTTAACCGTAGGCATTTAACGAAGCACTCAGTTTAGTTTTCACTAGTGCCCCATGTAATCAGCACACAGATATCAGTGCCTGTGGTGAATGATCTCGGGTATCGTAGCCTCTCTTGTGAAGAAGTGGGACAGTACCATAATTCTCAACACTAGTTCATAACTGTATATTCATTTGAAGTGACTCATGCATTTGAAAGTCAGCACTGCCTAAAAATTATTTCCAACTCCCCAAAACACAGACTGCTATCATTTTTTTAAACTAATTCAGCTTAATGCACCATTCAAAAACCCACACCATTGCTTTGCAACTAAGACTAGTTATTTTCCCAAATGTTACAGTACCCTGACTCCACGTCTGCTGAAGATATGATGCAGTCTCTGATTTTCTGCTGTAGTCTACCATGATTAATTTTAGTCTACGCAAGTGGGCGGTAGAATGAAGGGAGAAGCAATCATGGAAGCCAGAATCTGTACCCAACTATGGGAAGATTAGCAGTACCTAAACACAGTAAAGTCTCAGCAGGGAATATACAAAACAAGAAAACATTAGAAATAGCACATCCCAAGTAGTGCGCATAGCATATCCCAAACTGTAGAGCTAGCAGATAGATAGGGTATTCTGAACGATGAATGTGCCAGGGGGAACCTCTGTTCAACTCTCTGGTTTTGGTTGAGGATTTTATTAGTGTGTGAGCAATTCTGTGCGTACAAATGCACTCCTTAAAGCTGTCATCTGTCTGCATAAGCACATGAGCAACTTTAATACATGGATGCGTAGATATAATAAATACATTTTTTTCCTAATGATTCTTCCATATGAAAAAGCAAACCCTAATGCAGTACGCAGGCAGCAGAATGGATGGAGTATGCAGGCAGTGACTGTGCCTGAAAAGATATATGGATATGTGTGTTTGTGTGAATTCCTGTTTGCATTAATTCATGCCCACAAAAGCTTATGCGCTATATGAGCCTAGAAGAGCAGATCTGAAAAAACATTTTATACCTTATATTCATTATGTACTTTTGTTGTCAACTCGCATGCTGAGATCATTGCAATAACTGGGAAACTTACGGTGATATAAAAGTCCTCAATATAATCTATTATCTATTTGTAGCTAATAAATTTACAGATAAATATTTATAGAAATATATTTTGTAATTAAAAATAATTTTGATAAAAAACTATATTTTGGGAATTTGTTTCATAGAATCAGAGTTTTTTTTAAAAGCCACAAATGCTGAAATTCCCTTTAAACCAAATTTCAGTTTTTGACAAGCTCAGCTGTAAAGAATGGGACAACTGGCAATCTTTGAAACTTCTAACATTTATGTATGAAAGAAAAGGGGTTGTTGAAGACTGAATGTTTACCAGACCATTTTTTTTTCTAAAAAAGAAAGTAGGAAATTTTTTCATCTATGACCCAATTCATGCCTGTCTGTGTGACAACTACAAACTTTAAATGCAAGCTTTTCAGCATGGGCTGGATCTTATGTCTGTAAAGCATCTAACACACTTTGGTGTGCTAAGTAAATGAATAAAAGAATACCCCCCAAAATGCAAATTAGTGTTTGCTATATATTCATAAACTTCTCAGGAGTCTAACAGGCTTTTCAAGTACTCAAAAATACTTTCTTAAAAATACCTGTTGTTCTTTGCTAGGAGTAGCTAACATAATTAAAGTATCCTCTTTAAGATAGTTTCTTTCATTTTAGCCTAAGAGCAATAAATTCTCATCTTGAAAGTCATGTTTCCACAAGGCACCTCCCTGGAATAACCTAAAAATCCTGCAAAAACCCCACTCCCTCTGACGGGAAGAGACAGATGGAAAAAAAACCCCAAACTTAAGAGCTTTCGGAAGAAAGGCAGACCCATCATAGACATTAAACCAATGACTACATCAAAATCATAATCAAAGTATCCAAATTTTGGAGACTCGTCTGGTGGTCTAAAAGGGTTGAGCACATTATGAGCAGCCAAAGAGCTCTGTACTCTTCAGACTTGCATGAATTTAGGACTGGTGAGTGTTGGCCAGATTTCCTCCTGAAGTCTCCTGCTGTGGCACAACCAGAGCTGAAAAAGTTCAAGCTGAAGAAGGCAGAATTCAGCCCTCAGTACTTCTAAATATAGCTCAGAATTTAAGACATTTCTTGATTTTTTATGACTTTTGCATTTGTCAGCTTAATAGGATGAATGGAAATAGCAAAAGAAAAAATAAGAACTTTTATATTACAAATAAACCTTTTAGTAACACATATTTGTGTATTGAAGGTTGTCAGGAGACAATCTCTCTCTAGAGGGCTGCTGTCCATCGCCAGTGAACACTGCAGTGAAACCCAGACGACAGCAAGTGATGTAAACCTTGACTCACTGTGTTTTCAAAAGGAAAATAGGGCTGTGGTGTGTGTTTTGCAGGAAAAAAGACACCACACAAGAACTGCTTTCTGTTCCCAGCCCAGGAGCTGCAGAGAGGTCATAGGCATGTAACTGAGGGCAGTACTTCATCCAGATACTGCAGACCAGAAACCGGTTTCCATTGAGAAACCAGGACTTTATTTTGGGCCCTCGTCAAGCTAGCGCAATGACAATTTCACAGAACAGTAAACTTCACCATAAACTTCAACTGCAGCCAATATAGTACTTAGGAACAACATCAATCAATGTCCAGAGTACAGGCCTTTGCATTTTACCTTATGAAATAACCGAGACGCCACACACTCCTCTTTTTGAAAGCTGGCCCACAAGAGCCAACAGCTGTAGCTGACACCCAACGCACTGGAAACGCCAGCTCGGAGTTCTACCTTATAAAATGTTGCTAATTTTACTCTAGCTTCTGTTTATTTAAAGTTATATTCTGCCATCTTACACATAACACAAGACATACACAGACCCACATAAACCAGTGGGGCTACCTGCCTGCTGAGGCATTCCCAACCAACCATTGATTTCCCATCATGAATTAAGGCACCATGAAAAATTAGAAGGAAAGCGAATAAAACCTGAAAACATGCACACACAATTCATACCACAGCAAATGCTGATCTAAAGGCTGTCTACCAGAGACCAACTTTTTTTATTATAACGTGTTTTATAATGGCATACTATCCAATACAACTGTAGTAGGTGCTTGAAATGTAAAACGTAAGCTGTAAAATGCCACAGATTAATAAAGAGTGTAGTGGCTGCTAACTTACCTCCATCTTGTGAGTTCATGATATTCAGAGCAAACAGCATTGCATTGGAGAACGTGGTAGCCTCTTCTTTGCTTGCAAAATTCAAGCCATAGACCTGCCGTGCATCGCGCCATTGATGAAAGGTAGGTGTTGCTTGATTGTACTTCAGTCCTTTCACAATTGAGTAATTAATCACTACCTGTGATTTGAAAGAGAGGGGTGAAGATTAAAAATAGTTCTGTTTTCAGTGGGGAAAAACCCCAACCCTGTGGTAAAGGTTAATTAAATTGGTAGAGGCAATTCATATGGCAGCTCCTACATGGCTGTACAGTAAGGCAGCGTGTGTTTTGATGACAGAAGACCCACATATGGGGGTGAGATTTACAACAGTTCAATTCAGCCTCGGGGAGCTGTAAGCTAGTCTTGCAAAATCTATTACCTGGTCGTGTTTTCTACAGCACCTCCGCTGGATACAGCTGTGCAGATACTGCAGACAGATGTCAGGAGCCAGTGCCAGCAGCTGTTGCCATCTTTTGGGGGATGATCATGCACAATTGTCAGAAAAAGAGCCAGACAGCGCTCTTGGCACTAACCCTGCCCTTCAGCAGATAAATGTTTGACTAATTTTACCATGTCTGCTTTTCTTCTCCCATGCACCTGATCACCACCAGCTCCTTATGTTGAGAGAGTTTTTTCTCTAGAATCAGATAGGCAAAGACAAAAACAGACAACCAAATATTTCCTCTCCCACCTCCTCCCTTGCTGTACATGCTGTAATTTCCAGGTAAGGGGTGACTGCGGCAGAAGGGTGTTTCTGTATGTTTTGATTTAATCTGCTGAATACAATGCCCTGTTTATCCTTGGGCAGGGCATGTGGGACACCCAGCTACACAGTACACCTGGGATCCAACCAGAAACCTCCAGTGCTAAAAGTGTAAGCTGCTCTAGCTGAGAGTGGAGAGGCAGGAGTGTCCGCTGCACCACTAATAAGCCAGAAGGACCCATGGCAGAGACAGCACCCCTGAGATACCCATCTGTGGAGTGGCAATGGCACTCTGTTGTGATGCAAATTTAAGAAACAAAATGCCAACAGAAGGAATCATAATTATTCTCACAAACAGGCAGAGTGCACCTGAAAACAGGGAAGGAGTAGGAAATGGAGGCTCCCTCTTCATCAGCCCACACGTGCTGGGGGCAGAAGGGAACCAGGGATGGAGAAACTTAAAATTATGAGCAGGGAAAGTCTGAAGTTCATTATTCAAATATAGCAAATCTGGTTTTGAATATTTGAGACTGTCTCTACAAATGGAGTTATTTTGCCTGGAGTTTTATGAAGAGCCAGAATAATCCCACAATTTCTGGTCCTCATTGAAAGCAAATCAATGGAAATCCTCCAGCAAACTAGTTTGTATGGCTCATCTGCAAATTAGGCAGGCTGGACACTGGTATACAGGAGTAGGAAGAGGGATTTTGGTGCACGCTGTCTGGGAGCTCACTCTTAGCACAAGTCTTACCATCTTGGACTTGGTACGAAGGGAGCAACAACTGAAGGCAAGGGAACAAACAGCCAGTAACGAATAAATGCTGTACACAGTATTTACTGTTACAGGTGGATCCCACACACCAGAAAACCTACCGATACATCTTTTTCATAGTCTGATTGACCAGTACTTTGGAAAGTTTTCTGTTAGTACTATTATTGCATCTAAAAAACTCCAACATATTTAATTAGATTAACAATATTTTTGCTAGATGACTGACAATTCTTCTCAATTATAAAAGCAGAGTTTTAAAACTAATTTCAAAAATGAATGACTCCTAGCTCTGAGATTTGACTTTTCAGTGAATTGCCAATTTAAATTGGCAGAAAAACATTAGATGAGCACCTAATACATAAGGAGCAAATTGTTTTTCACACATTCCTACTTTTGAAGGATGGCATTGTCTCATTGATATAGCTAGTTAACAGATGTCTGATAACTATACTATATTAATATATAAAAAATGATGGAAACAAGCAAAGAAGCCATTACACCAGTAGATAATTACAGATATACTCTATTTCTATAATGCATTTACTTACCTGAGCCAGCATTAAACAGTGATGTAGCAGATATAGTCTTTGAATACTTGGTCTAGCTTTAGGCATAAATTATCCTGATGGTTATTGAACATCCAGTATCTGGTCCGACTTTTGCTCTCAAACCAATATCATTATTAAGTTACCATGTAAATGCACTGGGCAGCAATCAGATCTACGCTGCTTTTTTTGCCACATTTTATAGAGAGACTCCTGACCTACGATCCAAAGGGAGATGCAGGACAGCCTGCATTTGGTACACAGGATCCCAAGAGTTGGTCCCCTGAAAATGGGAACCGCATCACCAGCATACTGCGCAGGAAGGCACCCACACCAACCAGAATGACATGGAAACCACATCGTGCTGGTCACAGCAAAGCCATGAACTCACTCTTCTAGCTGACAGCTTAGATAGCCCTTTTCTCTTGAAAAATGGTGACACTACCCCCCTTCTACCTCTGAGCATTGGGAGAGCCTGTACCAATGTTGCTCACACTCAAGGGGTCTCTGGAGCATCAAGTAGACTCATAGCTGGATTACTAACCCAACAGTTTTAACATGTACCAATTTTTAAGTTTTCCAACCACTTCTGAGTAGCTTAACCAAGGGAGGGCACAGCTAGTATCTTCAAGGAAATGTTTAGAAATACTGTGATCTTCTACCAGGCTTTACAAAGTGATTATTTCTCACCCACTAAAAGTATCTTCCGTTTCAAAGGACAGCACTATTAAAGTCCAAAGAGCACTAGAGGGTGTAGTGCAGTTGTATAATGAAAGACAGGAATTGTAAAAACCTATGCCAAAAATTGTTTAATAGAAGTCAGGTGAACAGTTCAAAATTTGCTTTCCCAGAACATTGACACAAGGAACTCAGAGAATCCGCTGTATTCTGAGGGTTTGATCCCTTCAGTGGAATAAAGACAGAATTTGAATGTTGACCTTCATTAACCGTCAGGATGCCTACGCATGTAATACCTTGTCTTCAAACTGAAAACAGAGAGTTTAAAACTGGGAAATGAAACATAAAATAGCCAGAGTTTCATTTTATCTCCTTTGGCTAATGTTTCTAGAAAACAGAAAAAAGAGGGCGGTTCTCCTGCTGTTGTTAAGAATGGGTGCACACAGGTATCCGGTACAGATGGTGCTGAGGCTCTGCAAGGCACATGATGATAAGTAAGTGCTTCAGAGCAGTAATTAAAATAAAGAAGGTCCTCCTGTTTGGAGCATGAGGATTTTTTTTACATGTGTTTCTAAGGGATCTTTACTCTAAAGCTTCATATGTCAGTAAGATAGCATCTGCCATGCTGAGCAGACCAACAGTTCATCTTTTAATCTTCAATTGTAGTCTATAATAGGTGAGTTGCAGAAACTTACTGGAAATCTTGCAGAAATAAGTAATGGATTTGTCCATAACAAACAGATCTTCCTATAACTCTTCACTCAGAGTTTGTCTGAAAAGCTGAAACATGACATTTTATGTGCTTATTTTTTCTTTTCCAACCCCTTTTAGTATTTTCTATCCTGAAACAAAGTGGCCTTGTTTCTGATATAAATATCTGTGTTGTTTTGAACCCTGTTAAATTCTGGATTTCAATGATCTTGTATGGCAAGGACTTTCACAGACCAGATGTGCATAGTATTAATATGTTGACACCTTTCAATATTCCCATCTCTGTAATGTTAAAAAAAGATTTGCTTCACTTCTACCTAGTACAAATCATCACCCTTTTATCCGAGGTTGAAGTGTAGGCTCTCTGGGGCAGGCAGGGAATTTTGGGATTTTAAAAAGCTCAAAACCGAGAAGCCCTTCCCTTTGACTGCAGTCTGTAGGCTGCTGAGTTATAAATTGTCAGCAGTGATGATGGTGGTGGTTGACAGGACTCACAAGAATGGGGCCAGAAGGGATTGAGTGGGCCTCAGGACCATGGCTGAGGTGTAACCACAACCAAGATCACGGGAAGAGCTCCCACACAAGTCTTATGATCCATACTCTTTCTTATTGAACCAGAACAAGACATTTGCTTGTTTCCCCAGAGTATGAAATGGTTCAGAAGTTTATTATTAGCTTGGGGTCTGCTGCACCTCCAGCACTCAGACTCCTCTCACAGGGAGCCGTCATATGATTACTAAAACAGGAAGGATACGGCATAGCAGCTAAAAACTGCTACAGTTGAGGCCAGGTTCTTTATTTCTGTAAGCAGGCCCAAACCTGACCAACTTCTAATAAGTTACAGCGGTGATTAATTGGTTCTTTATTTTTCAAAAAATGTGGTTTAGTTTATATCCCAAGAATGCTGTCCCCATTTCAGTTTTGGCTTAGGCGCAAATGTAAAACGTCCCACCTTCCCCAAGGCCCTGTTTTTACATTCACTTCTCAGCCGCATCAGTACACCAAACCCTCAGGAGGTATGATTCACTTTAGACTTGCACCCTCCTCCCCGCCTATTTGTTCAGCACATGCCTTTCGGTGATGAGATCATGCTGAGCTGAAATCACTTGATGTAAAACCGTAATTTTAAACCCTTAGTTGATCAGGACTCCAAACCGGGGAGCTACTGCTTGTCAGCTAAGCCATAAAGATGGACCGCTTGTATGTTTTTAGCTTTGTTAACTTCTTGCATGGTGACTGAAGCCAACACACTTCACCTTTACAACAGGCTACATTACAACAGCTAGCAAGTCGCAACATGACGGTAAACTGTTTGCTTGTGACTGTTGGGCTTCAAGAAAATGAAGGCTGCAAGGAAACATCAAAGCTCATGACGTCAAGTGATTGTAATACTGATCTGGCCTTAGCTTCAAACCAGTTCTGGCCTCTGTGGCTACTTCAAAGCTTCAAAAGTCTACTTCTGGTTTTCTGAAGATTACTGCTCAGGCCAGCATGAGTCTATGCAAATGTGCACGTCTGTGCAGAGCAGAAAGTGGAATTCATGTACCACTGGTCTGCAACTTAACGTTGCTGTGGCACGCGAGCACACAATGAGCACGTCACCCAGACACATAAGGACAACAAGAAGTCGGGTAACCACTTCCCTGTGGTGAGAATGATGCTCAAGTTCTGCCACTCTAAAAACTGTATTTCTTTGCAGTGAACGTTCTAGACACCGTCAGCTAGAGAAGCAGATAAACACAGATAAGGTAAGCAGAATGAGAAGACAGTATCATAAACTCTACAACATGCACCAAAAAAGGGTTAGAAAACAAGACAACAAAAGGAGTCTACAGAAGAAGATACGTGGAAAAAAAAAAGGATGAAAATTAAAGAGAGAGATTATTAGAGGTTTAACGTAAAACAACAAAAATTTAAAGGGAAACATTAAATTCAGGCAGGGATGAAGTCATGAAGATTACTCTAGTCTGTGCCTTGCCAAACAGTATGTAATAAAACTTAAAATTGTTCCACTGTGGTATTGTTGTGTTACGTATTTTAAACTAGTTTCTCAACTCTTGGAAATCTGCGTAGCTTCATTAGCTTCACTATATGTCAAATCACATATTAGCTGAAGATTGGTCCTTTTCAGAAAAATATGGCGTTCCTGGCAAAGCAACAGCTTTTACTAAAACCTCACTGTCAGTGTGATTTAGCAGAACCTGAGAGCAAGCACGAAATGGCTTGTACAGAGAATTATTTTAACTGAAATTCATTTTTGTTCTCGTTAAATGCAAATACTTAGCAAGCCTAGCAAGCTTATGATTCCAAGTGAGACTCATAAAATATATTAAATTCTGAATCTTGAGACTTTCAGAATGTTCCTTTTCATACTACTATGCTACGCTGTCTTGAATTTACTTTATTCATAATACTGATTTTTGTAATCATATTTAAGGTAAATACTTTCTTTTAGACAGTTTTAAGTGACTAAGGTAACCTGTACTTTTTTGTTTGAGGGAGGATTTTTAGTCTTTAAACTCCAGAAAAATATATTCTTCAATATGTTTCCTTCTGAATGGAGATGATTTTTAGATGGCATGCAGCCTCTTCGTAAGTAGGAACATTTGCAAGCAAATAGAATGTTACAGTTAATGCAAAACATGTTTAAAGTAGAGATCAAGGTTTGACTTTATTAAGACAGACCTCTAGTACATAGCCTCCCTTACACATATATGTAGATTTTATGACTTTTGCTTGGTTTACACCAGCTATTCAGACCCACCTTAGATTGCAGTCACATTAAAATAATTTACATTCACCTGCTGACTATGTAAAATAAACAGCTAGCATGGCCTGTTACAAAGCAGTACTGGCTTTCACAACTAAGGCAGCACTGGATTTCATTTATTTTTTAAAATATTTCCTATTTTTGAAATGGAACTACATTAATGTATTGTCTTTGCTCTACTGAGAAGGATAAAAGCAACGGCAAAAGATATGGCAAATGTTTCAAAAGTGCACTGCAAGGAGCTGAAAACCAATGTGTTCAAAACCCCCACCTATTTCTATTCTGCTTTTCCTTTTTCAAAACGATGACTGTGTACGTGGACAGTGTAGCAAAGTCACTAACACTTCCAGTAAGCAACCTAACTAACTTTTCCAGTTGGGCCAAGGATCATTACAGCTGACAGCTGAGGGACATCATCTGCATTTCCATGAGCAGATCGGTCAATCCAACATCTGTGGCAGCTGAGAGGTGGTGGTGCCCTGGCTCCTGCTCTCCAGCTTGGCTTGGCTTGGCTTGGCTTGGCTTGGCTTGCCTTGCCTTGCCTTGCCTTGCCCTGCCCTGCCCGTCCCACACTGGCAGCAGTGTTCATCACACCTTCCCAGTAGGCAACGCCGCTCTGTGAACCAACAGGAAATCCATCGCCCGCTTTTCTCCGATTCTTCTGCCAGGTGGACGGCTCCAGGTGAGCATGAGAGGCAGGCAGCCTGGGTAGGCTGGGCTGCCACCGCCGTACCGGCCTCACGCCAACGCACAGAGGGAGTCCCCCACTCTGAAATTTCTGCTCTAAAATGCAGGTGGCACTATGGTATAGCACCACTACTCCACCCAAGTAAATTTTTGTAATTTGGGGTCTAAACGTGATATTTGGTTACGGAGCTTCTGATGGCACGCACTGCCTGGCACACTCGTGAGCCAGGCTGCCCAGAGCCATGCCATGGCAGCCCCAGGCTGAGCACCGTGCTTTGGTGGCCAAGGGGGGTCCGATCCCAGTTCCGATTATCTAAATCCCACATAACTCCTTTAATACCCAGGGAGGTCCTGCAGACTTAGGCTGCCGTAAATCAGATCACAGTGTGCACCTAGGATTTTAAAATGCATTACGAGGAACTAATTAACTTCTCACAGCAATATAACAATCACGCTTTGTAAGATGGCAGTGCAGAATGATTGATTTCTTTTTTTTTTTATGTAGTACTAAAAATGAGCAAAAAGTAAGTTGGGGGAGCTGAGAGCAAAACGTGCAGAATGAATGAAGACTCATTTCACAAGGAAAAATGGAGGGGAGAAAAATAACATTAAAATCTCTCTGGCATCGACCAAAAGTTTTGTTTGCAAATAAGCAGTAATAAATTATGATACATTCTGTGTGCAAAAAATTATACAAAATCCGAATGACTGGAGTAAACAGACTCATAGGCACCTTGCAGGGAGCAGGAAATGTTGCTAGACTACATTAAGTATAGAACTGATGGTATCAAACGAGATCAAAGGTTAATTTACAGGAAACTCGATACAGTTACTCACTTGTTGATCTTGCAGTTTAACTCCAACTACCCTGAAGGTGTTAGTGGCCGTGTTGTGGTATATGTTGATTCTGCTGAATCCCTGCTGTCCAGGTTTGATTGGCACCCATTTCTTACTGGTATCATCATAGACCATAACTGAAGCCCGGGCTTGGCAAATACTCTGTTCACTGGAGAGCAAAAACAACAAAATCAGAGAAAAAAACAGTGAATTTGCTGCATACTACTGAAAATATCTAAAGGAAAAAAACCAACAGAAATTATCAGAACTACTTGCAACATATGTTTTGTAAGAGATCTGCTAATCTTTTGAATGCAATCTGCCTGTTAAATTAAAGCTGGCATGTATGTGTTCATGGACTTAAAAAACTCCAGTATGCTGCTGTTCTGAACTGATAATCTACTTTATATAAAAATATTAGGCCCTGAGGAATAACTTGTTTCACACAAACGTTATGAAAACTGTCCAACAGTATGAATGCTCCATTTATTTTATGTACCTGCTGGCAAATGAAGCCTTTCACATTTACATGAAAACTTACCAATATTTTACAGCTTACTGACAAAATAAACGTGACATCCACAGCTGAGTTACACATTTAAAACTGGAAGCAAGCAGACCTTGAACCAAAAGCCACGTTAGGTAAACTGAAGAAATCAATTACGTTAATCCAGCTGATGCCTAATACCCAGACCCACTGACGCACTTAGAGTCCCAGAACACACGGGGCAAAGCACACAGGAACTCTTTTCCTTCATCCTAGTCACAAAGAAAGTGGGAAAGGGGAATCCATGAATGTCTGCATTTCAGTGTTAAAGTAAATAGCCATTATTTTGTATAGCATTAATATAGAACTATTTTTGTTCTGTAGATTCACAGAAATTCATCAGTTCTTTACCTCTTGCTTGCATATTCGTGACTAATATACATATACTAGATTCATGCTAAAACACACCTTTCATGTGCAAGAAAAGCTACTGGCAAATACTGTTGAGGTGACATGTCAATATGGATCAGGATTTCAATCCCCGCTCTCCTGACTTCCCAGCCACTTTTCTTATACCAGAGGAAGTAAGAGTTTCTTATATGAAGAAAAAAAAGAATCCTCCAAATTTTGGAGATGTGAGATCTTCAAATGTAACAGGGATATCCAACAAGCAAACAGTGCACATCAGGCCTACATAAAACTGTTAGAATTTATGTCCTGTAAAGATCTCAAGTTCATGATCGTCCTATTAACTTTAGACCTATATATATTTATATATACCTCCCTTCCCTAGCCCAAGCTGTATTAAATAATTTTTGGCAATGCAATATCAAGTAGTAATCTGCTTTGCACACAAATCCCTTTTTTCCCTCTCTTGCATATACCTCTCTGTTTTGATTTTGCCTCAGTAATGCCTTACTTGCACACAAATACACGAGAAGCTCCTGGGTGGTGCTAAACCATATCCCTGCACTGCCACAGCACCAAATTACACCACTTGTAAATTATACCAACTGTTGCAAGCCCAAACCCACCCAACCCTCTCACTGTCATCATCTCAATGAAAGGGAGCATGTTACTGTAAGTATTAAGAGGATCTGGGTAGATTACAGCAGAAATTTTCAATCTTTTCTGATTTGTGGGTCTCAAAAAGATTTCCAAGGTAGATGCATCCCCCATTGTACATTAAAGCCTACTGATGCTGGCTTGTTTTATCAGTCACTTTGCACAGCCTCCAGGCAGCCCACAGACCTCCTCTAGGCTGTGGGTAAGACCCTGAAAACACTTCACAGTGTTTACAGAGGGAGCAACGATGCTGGCCAACATCTCCATAAAGAACAAGGTAAGAAAATTCAGAATAAAGTGTATTTTCATTACATAGCATGGAAACAGCTAGACTCTGTTACTGGAGCAATATATTCAGAACAGAAAGATTAAACATTATTTTATTTATATTCTTCAGAATTTATAAAACCAAGCTCATCCACCAGTTGCTGTTGCTTTGTTATGTGAGATACCTGGAGAACAGCTGCGCCTTTGCTGATGTACTTACCCAGCAAATACCTCTCCATCCCTTTTTTTAAGGTAAGCTAATGTCTCGTGGCAGCTTTTCCGTGTCTGACACTAGCAGCTGAGGGATTTGAGCTCGCTCCAGCCTGCCTAATCCTCCAACTGGTGCAAGAGCTGCAGACTGGCGGCAGCAGCGGCATTGCCTGCATCCTTCACACCTGCCCGGGGACGCTCACTCTGCTCACTCGGATTCACAGATGGGGAGGATGGGAGAGAAACGCACCAGCAAAAAAGCAAGTACACTGGATTAGTTTTGCCGTGTGGAAGTGGAATGGCTAAAAATAATCTCTGGTGCGGTCCTGTGGCTGGAGGGTGCCCGCCTGCCTGTGCTACCAGGCGTCTCGTGCCACCTCCAGCTCCAGTGGTGGGGGGAGCATCAGCTGCCTGAGGCCACAGCAAGCCCCTGCCCAGTGAGCCTGCGGGCTCCCAGAAAACACGGTCCCCAGCAGAGTCACACTCAGCCAGCGTGACACTGGGTCCTTCTCCTCAGGCCTTGCTGGTCGCTGCAAGCCTCACTGTACTGTGGTTTCATCAGAGCAAGTCTGGGACCAAATATTGTCCCCATTTCAGATGAATTTTGGAACCCACAATTGCCATGGGCTCCTTAATAAGTCAAAATTAATTAAATTAGCCTTACTTACAACAAAGAGAACACACTTAACCATACACACGAGGGCCTTACAGTGGCGTTATTCGTAATGCCGCATCCAGATTCCAGTCGATACAGCAACTTTGCCTTCAGACTATGATGCCAGTAAAAACTGCGGCTAAGAACCCCTCTACAACCCCATGATTGAAATATAGATGTAGACCCCAGGAGCAATATTTAATGCATGACAACCAATTGTTACTGTAACGTAAAGCAACACATCAAGCTCAATCCCTGCTCTCCCTGCAGTCAATGGAAGTTTTTCATCATTCATTTAAATGGAAACAGGATTAAGCCTGTTATCTGGCCTCCAGTGAAATAACAGAAGGGAACATAAAACAAGTACAGCATGAGGGGAATCCTTTCCTGCAAAGCACTTCATCAATCTTTCAAAACCTAAAATGCCCACAGGGACCCATTGCTAGCTTGCTGTCTCACCCTAAATGGAGGTGTAACTCTTTACGCCTGAAGACTCTCTACTTGTCCTACCCACAAAAAGCACAACTCTCCCGCTGCTGCTTTAAGGGGTTTCCCTGAAAATAGTCCAGAAAACGTTCCTCTTATAAAGGTCAGTGAGAACCTCTCTATTACTCTCAGTGGAGTCCATTATTTTAAACGTAAATCAAGCAACATTGGTTTCACAAAGCTCCAGCAAAATTTTCTGTTATTTTTGGGACCATACACCGTTGATACTTATGTATGTCAACTACACATAACAGATAATAAATATGGGGTTTAGTTGCACTATTGTGCATATGTAAGTCACATTCCTTCTCCATGAGAAGAGTCTGGCAGATATCAGTATTTATACACAAAGTCATGAATGTAGCTTCTAGAACTTGCCTTATATTCCTAAGAATATGCAAAAGTTACTGAAAAATGGATATGTGTTGGAGAATATTCATCAAGTTTCACATACATTTCTAAATATTACTAATTGCCCTACTGATTTTTTACATTACATCAACATGCAAGCAGTCAGACTCATCCACCTGGATTTCCATCATAGGCAATTATGTGTAAAAAAGACAAAACCAGCATCATGGAGGGGTCTTAATTACAACGTTGTTCAGGTTTGTGCATAACACCTACTCCAATCTCTACACTTTGCTCTAGGGCAGATTTAAGACATCTTATTTATATGTGGAGGGGAAGGAGCTCTTCCTAGGGAACCCTTTACAGCCATCCTAATATCCACCCCTAACTACTCTGAAAGCATTTTCTCCTCAGTGCTTTACATCTGTGGGATGGCAAACCTCTGCACCAGGACCACTTGTTTGCCTGAAGTTAAAGCAAATCTGCTTAACTTCACATCTGATAGAAGCAGACTGCACTGGGAAATCCTTCGTTCACAGCTTGTACCTAAAATCCAGCATTCATTGCTGAGATTTATAGAATATTGTTTCAATATTACAAAACTATAAATTAAAAAAAAAATGTTTGCAGATGATACTGTTTGCTTTGGTTTGTGCAACCCATTTTGACCCACTGTCTTCCATCTCTTCTGTTTAGGATTTGTCTTCACAAATTAGCAGATTAGCTAATTTGGAGTTAACCCTTCCTGAAAGGGTCAGCTTTGACCCTTCTTGCCCAGCCCCAGTGAAAGTGGACAGCCAAGCACGGCACCTGGGCTGTGTGGCATGCTTGGGCTGGCCACACAGGTTTGCTGTATCCTCTGTGCTTTGCTAGCTACGGTGTCAGCAGCACTTCCAGCCTCAAATGAGTCACGTCAAGCTTAAAGGTACCAGTTAAGGTACAGAGACTACTGAATTCGGGAAAGCATCTGGGGGTAGCATTGAGGCTGCACTTCGAGACAGTGCTGCAATGAAGGCGGCCTCATCCAGAAATGTCTCTCCTCTTCCGTCTGTGCAGAACTTGAAAAATGCGGTCCTTTCTTCCTGGCTTTTAGTAAATTTATGATTACCAAGGACTCATAGCCGAAAAAGAGCCACAAAGGAGTGTGGAAAAGATAACACAGGGAGTCTTAGGGAAAATATCTGTAGTTTTTGTGAATTATCACAAGACTTAATGGGGCTGCTTGACATTACATGGCTGAGTGCAAGTAATTAAAAAGGAGGAGGAAACACAGGGGGGAACTATATGACAGAAATTACTGTGGAGGTTGGGAGCAGGGGACCCATGGGTTGGGGAAAAGTCCTCCTGCTTCACTCTGCCTAGTCCAGTGGGTTATCCACATGGATTTGAGCAAAAAGCTTGAACCTGAACCACAAAAGACTTGGCATAGAGAATTGAGAGGAAAAAGGGAGTAAACCATAACGGTTGGAAGCAAGTCTTTGGTAGAGAGGCTCTGGCGGGTCTCCAAGGCTTTTCTCTCCTGTCCCAGACTGAGAAAAAGACAAGAGGCCAAGCTGCACTGGTCCTTCATTGACCTGTTTTCTCTGCTTACAAGGTATCTTCTTATGAATAGAACTTTTGCAGAACGTGGTACTGAGTCACTGAGCCCACCTATGACCAGCGGCCCCGTGCAGAGCCTGCCGTGGTGCAGGGTTATCCCAGCCTTACCCCAGACTCGCTGTCCATCACCAGTCCACCCAGAGGTCACCCCTCCAGGGTGGGCTGGTATTTAAGTATTACATTAAGTAAGAAAGTATTTAACCTAACCATCCTTACTGGTGTCAGAAATTGTTAATACTACTTCGCCCAAGGCTTGTCCTACCTGGGAACAAACCCTCAGCACACAGAACACGCGAGATAACTCACAAGCCAATTAACGCTTCTCACTCTACTTGTCCTCTGAGTCTGCCTACAGAAAGTCACAGTTGTGCGGTTAAACCTGACATACAAGAAATAGATGCTGATGCTGATTGATGAAGCCAACAGAATTCTCTCAATGTCAGCTTAAACAGCTAATGTAAATATAAAATACTGTATATGGAGATGTGTTGTCTGTGCGGTACGTATCTGTGTTAACCTCAAAATTAATAAGCTACAAGTCATGTTCCTGCAGCATTTAAAGTGTATTGCAAACCCTAACAGACTAATTTGCTAAACAATTTAATTGGTTTCACTACAACAAATATAATAATGACTGGGATGCAGGGAAGTGTTGCGATAGTTATCTTTACAGGAAAAGGTGGAGATTTCTGTCTGACAACTGGATTTACAGAAACAAAAACCTGGGAGACCCTCTGATCACAAGTCAGTCAGGTCATCTGGGCTCATACAGATCATATCTGAGATCTGTGCTCATTACAGATAAAACTTGCTGGAGGACGGTGGCTCTCCAGCCCTCCCAGCAGAGATTCACTGCCAGCTTTGCTCGTGACCCCTTTTCTTGTTAGGAGCCTCATTTCTCCAACACAACGTCAGTCATGCTTGTGACTCCTTCTGGGACCTCCTTCTTCAAAGTCTACTTCCCTCTGCAACCAAACGCACGGGACAGTCGGCGTCACCTTCGTTCACCCCACCTCTGTCCCAGACCACTGAAGAACTTATTTCCTCAGCAACACAGCAAAACCTGACAGTGAAACAACAGCATTTAGCCACTGATCAAACTAAAGGACAGTGGAAACCCATAGGGACTTTACATCCCGACAGGTGCTTTCAATCCTCAGTGACGTGCAGATGCCTGAATATTTTCTAGCAGACATTTAGGAAAATACCAGTCACAGTTTCATATATAATATGGAGATGCCACAACCACTATCTCCATTTGCTTTTCTGAGTCCCATTTCCTGGGACCCCTTGAAAAACCAACCCATGGACCCAGTGGTCAGAAGGCTTCAATTTGCACTCACTCCTGATCGCCTGCCTCTGCAGAGAGACCTCCACGACAGTGCTGCCCTTGCCCCAGTCAGCCTGAAGTGAAACCCAGTTCCCAGGGGAGCTGCTATTTTTTGGTTTCCTGCTCAGCTTGCATATACACATTGAAGACCTGCCTTTGGTGCTGGGCTTTGGCTGCATCACCAGCAGGAGATGAGCCTTCTGCACTGAGCATCTGCTGCAGGTGCGTGGCCATCACCTTTCTCCACTGTTAAAGTCCAGCATCTGAACAGTTTAATATTAAATAATTACAAGAAAATAGTACAAATACAAAGCCTCCTTCATAAGCAGCTCTCAAAAAGACTGATGCTGTTAAATAAAGTCATGACACACCTGCAAGATAAATACATATTTTACAGAGCAGGAAATGGAAATACTGGTACCTACAGGATTAACAAGAGTAAGATGAACACCAGTTCACCTCCACAAGGAAGAGTATTTAAGAGTTAGTCTTACTGCTAGCAATGAGACATTCATTTTGAATCCTCCCTTATTACAGTGGCATACCCAGTGGGAATTGCCATGTCCAGGATTTGTTGCAGACATCCATTGCAGACACTTCAGCTGGAAACCAAAAAAAGACACAGTTCATGAAGCACCCAGGTCTCACACTAAGCCAGGACTTTGGGAGATGAGTTGCTAAATTTGGGAACATGCATGCAATCCTGGCATGACCAGAGAAACTTGCATAACCTTCTGTCACCCCTCAGTGCTCTTGAGCATGGGAGAAGTGAGTAGAAATATAAAAAATAAAGTATGCAAAACAATAATGCAGTGGAAGAGATGGTCCACCTGGGCCTGACTGTCGGTCCTGAACAGCTCAGTCCTCAGCACCTCCAGTGAAAGTCAGGAGAGCGCCCTGACCTTTCGGTGTCCACCGCAGCACTTAAATAGCATATCCGCCAACCAGTGGAGATTTAGGGCCAGCTGAGTGACTGTAGATTGATGCCCTTCTAAGCTGGCACATCTGCTTAGTTTACATTGCTGAGATTTTGAAACTACGTGGCGGAGTTAATTTTAACCCATCACTATTCTGGTATGTTTTGCAAACTGAAGCGTAAGAATTCAAATGATTCTAAGGGGAACTCCAGTCATCAGTATCTCAACTCAACATCTTACAAAAATGCTTTAAGAGAACTGCTTTGCAAGCGGCACTTCACAGAGGAAGTGTAGTGATTCAGAGAAGCGCCATCGCTGCCAGGCAGCTGGACTCCCAGAGCCATGTCGTGCTCCAGGAAACTTTCCCTTCAGCTTCCACCTGCTCCAACAAGGTCCGGTCACTGCTGTCTAATAATGGAGAAACTCCATTGCTCCGTTAACGCTTTAATTCATGCAACATTTCTTTCTGCAGTGAAGTGTGGTTCACTTTCAGATTTTGCATGCCACCTTGAAGATATACTTTGGGAGTTCCTAAAAATAAATGTCAAGTAAATGTTTAGAAGTTCCTAAAACTAAATCAAGTAAATGGCCTGGGGAAACACTATGAACCCAATTAGTCAAAAACTGTAAAAAAGCAGCTTGACTAGATCAGGTTGCTATTAATATAAACTATTTCCCTTCACCCTTAAATTACAGAAATAAAAAGAAGAAGTAACTAAGCTTGTAAAATACGCATTATGCAAAACCCCAAACTGAACTGTCAAGTGAAAATACGTGACTGAGGGCTCTCACTCAGGGGCCAGCCATATCTGTATTTCAGGAGAACAATACCTTAAACAAAGGCTTTGAAAGATGATAATCATAACTAATAATCAGGAGAGGCAGACTCATATGTGAATACAGGAAATCAACATAAAGGTCTTTCATTAAAGCTGGCGTTGCTTTGCCTTGGTTCCCCTTCAATCCCAAAAGAAATGCAAATAAACCTGTGACAATTCCCCTGGAGCCGACGGAGGCAGACCAGGAATGAAGGAGGCTCGCTCCATCAAGTCAGCCTCTCCCTCACTGCCAGGGGATGCACATTAATGCAGCGTTGCTGCAAAAGCTTAATTACCATTTTACACAATTATAAATTATCCTATGAGGCTATAACCAAAACCCAGACCTTCTGCGTTTATGACAATACATGCTCTCCGTCCCATCCAGTCACATTAACCCTGGTCAACAAACTCCCTGCCATCCTGCACAGTCCCCAGATACTTACGTGCCTGCCATCAAGGAAGACCTGGTCAGGTAATCCTGCAGGAGTATACACTCAAATCCAGCACGTGCGCTTAAACCCAAATAGGCTATTTCACCTGATTACAGAGCAGAAGACAAATTTGGCAGGCAGACAAACCAGGAGGCTCTATGAAGGCTTATAACCAAAACAGGAAAGGGAAGCGCTACCGGGAGAGTAGAAGGGCAGGAAGTAACACTTACTTGTACACAGGGGCGGGGAACGGACTTCAAAGAAGAAATGTATTCTTTCTTACAGCTGATTTACCGAACAAAAGTCCAAACAATATAGATTAAGATTAGATGCACTGCCTTTGCCTCACTGGTGGCATGGATATTAAAACCATTTTGCTTATTTTCTCAAGGCACGGGTTCACTGTCCAAGAAAAAGCAAAAGCAAACAAACCTCAGACCCAGAAAAAATTGCTATTATTCATTTATTGCATGGGTGTTTGCATGGTACAGAACCAAACCCAGGGCCCCCGTCCCGCCTCGCCGCCAACCTGGTGTTGCCTGCCCCTTGGCTAGGGGCCAGCTCCAGCCCAAAACTTGAATTGGCGCGGCACAGTGCCAAGATACTGCACGCTGACTCTCACCTCCCATGGCAATACAGCTTTTGGACGGGAGCTGCCTTACACCTGGCTAACTCGGGGTCCACCAAAGCAAAAGCTTTTTTTTTGGTTGCTCTCCAACCCTGTCATCCTACTTGGGGCATCACTATAAATACATAAACTAAGAAACACATCTTCACAGAAGGAGGTAATCGATCAGGTAGCTTATAGGACATGGGAGAAATCTCCAACACTTAAAAAACAAGACAAAATTTGCTCCAAGGGGTGTGTAAGCAGCGCACGCCCTCCCTCCATCACCAGCAGCCAGGAGAGCCCCCGTTTGGCTCAGCAGCAGGCAGGCCCCCAGCCAGCTGGTACCTGGAGACAGCAAAGATGGGACTTCATCACCTCTCCCCTGCATGCCTGCCCGCCCTGTGCTAAGCCTCCCACAAACGGCATGCGGGATGTGGCTTGAAGTTACTGCTCCGAAGATCATAGCCATAAGGAGGAGGATACCTTATCTCACGGCTTCTGCCGTAGAAGACGTGCCATCTGCTGTTGCCTTTCAGGCAATTAGTTCTGTGTACCATCCTATCTCTTTTTTAATTAGAGTGCCTTGCAAAACTAAGCCTCCTTGACCGTGCTGTGCCTGCAAGAGACCCCTGGAAGACTACGAGCCTTCGTTTCCACCCTGCCATGAGCTGCCTACATACGTGTTTGCATGCATCCACGTTCCTGTTAACAGGCAGGTTGTTTTTTCCCTGCAGTAACACTTCCACCTCCCTTCGTATCTCTGCAGGCTCTCATTTGCCTGCTCTGCTGCTTCTTTAACTGGGCATTGCCATTTGGCTATGGCAGCAAGATGGCCTAGTAATACAAATTGAAACTTTGCAATTTTAGAAATAATAATTGAAAATATTGCAGCAAAAAGACTGGAGGTCTTGGAGAACAGGACAGCAGATTAATACTTTGGTGCTACCTTTCCTGGGGTAAAACTGCAGCAGTTTTGATGAGCTCCCTCTCAGAGGCCCTTGAGACAGATAATTCTTCTTTTCTCTCCATCCCTTGGTTTGACAAATTTGTACACATGGATGTAAATACCTGCAAACACTGTCTAGTCTTCCCAGCTTTGCTCAGGGTATGAGTGCATCATGGCATGAGCAGATTAACAGCAGAGGGAAAACACGATGGGGAGAACTGGATGGACCCTGCTGTGGTCTGGCTGCAAGTAGTGAAAGCTGGGGTTTTCATCTCATTTTCACATGAAAATAGCTTTGGTGTTTTTTTGTCAGCGTGCTCACAAGTTCTCTTAACATGTCTAAATACGTCACCTGTTATCTGTGATTACACAAACACGGACAGTGCAAATAATACAAAATGCAAACAACTGCAGAACAAACCCACTGGATGTTCAGAGATCCCAACTGCCTCTCCCTGCCTCTGACCATCACCAGCACTCCCTCTTTACATCCTTTACCATAATATCACTTTTTAACACACATTGCTTAAGAAAATACTCCTCCCATGACATTACTTGAGCCACCCCACGATGCGTTCCCAGAAAGGTAGTGCAGGATCAGCGTGTGGAAGGGGATAGGAAGGTTTGCACCCACTCATATGTCACTGTGTGTGTCACTCAGCATTTTGCTGAGCCATGTTGTGCCCACCCAGGCATTACACAAACCAGGAACAGACGCGTTACCTAATCTGAACCCAGTTCCCTAAAGTGCAATGAAAATGAACTGCCTCCCTCCTGTAAACCATTGCACAAAACCTTATCGTTCTCACCTGCTTTGATCCCTTTTGCCCATCTGCCTGAATGTGAGCTGGAGCAGCCATGGTGCCCAGGTAGCCTCCCAAAGCACCCCACAAATGGCAGAGCTGCTCAGCTCTTGAACACCTGCTGGAAACACAGCAAGGACCTGTGATTTTACCACGAGGCAGCATGTCGCATCACATGCACGTGGGCTTTCTCTGGGAGTCAGCACCAGAGGCTCTGAAGTCTCCATTAATGAGCGCGAAACCCGCAGAGCCCTGAGGAGACCGGGCCTGAGGAGATCACACAATCCCTCACGTCCTTGCAGTGGTTTCAGAGTGCAACTTACATGTGAATAACCTTAGACCCATGTTTAAGATAGCAAGAAGAGAGAAGTGTAAGAAATAGGCTGAATTTGGCAAGGCACACCAGCTACATAAACTCTTTAGCGCAGTTTCTGTCGGCGAGCAAGAGCTACAAATGCCGCTCTACCTGAGCAGATTAGCAGAGTGCTTTTCATGCTCACCGTTTTTCCTGTTATAAAAAAGTACTTTTATGGTCCAACTGAAAGACCTGCAGAAATTATTGGTGAAATGGCACCTAGTAAAAACATGGGTGTCAAAATCTGGTTGATCTCACGGTTGCTAGTGCATTGCCCATTCAGCTGCAGCTTCTGATTGCTCTGCAGCACATCTCTGTATGACTAAAGGGTTTCGGTTTTCAGCTGATGGGGGAAGTTTAAAACTCAACGAGAAATAAAGTTCCCACTGACATTTAAGCAAAGCTTTTCATGTTGTGGTTTTTTAATGTATTTTCTTCTGTTTAATGGAACCTTTCATTATCACTTTTCTGGGATTTCAATTTGGCTGCATTTTCCTCATATTACACCTTTCTGCTTTGAGATCTGGGTGATTTTGGGCACTACCTTGTTTCATTCAAAAAATCCTGCTTTTCATGAATTTAAAACTTGACTTTTGGCAGTTCCTCTGTATAGCTCATACACTGCTTAGACTATTATTGTAGAGTTTGTCTGTGTAAACAGTACTTTACTGCACGTATTAGAAAAGAAGGACATAACCTGAAAAATGCATCTCCAAATAACTATGGACTCAAATCACTAACTGCCCAGATCAGTCACACTGGCTCCACTGTTCTAGGCAGAGACATTTGGGAAGATGGACTAAGGAAAGATCTGAGCAGCCTTTTTATTTCTCTGATTTCATGTGTCTGGGATAGATATGGTCACTGATTACGGGGGAAGGAGACAGCACTTAGTTGTCAGAATAGTTTTCCTGCTAAACCAAGCAGATATGATTCTCCTTGCACACAAATATCAGCCACAATAATATCAGCTAGAACAATCTGGTTTTAAAGATTTGGTTCTCCTGGACACAAATACCTTTGAACACACTTGAAAACTCCCAGCCTCCCCCCAGCTCCTGCTAGCACTGTGCATGCCCAAAGCACAGCAAAGAGCAGGTCACTACTGACATATCCAATGCCACGCTGGGAACAGTGACAGTGAGTGGGACAAAGCCCAGCACTGCCTCTCAGTGCCCCCGTCATAAGCCAAATTAATTTCATTAAGCACAGCAGCATACATTCCAGCAGAAGTGCCTCTAATCACCTCTTTGCATTGCTAAAATGCCTCCATGGCCCTGGACTAGAAAGGGAGCACTTAGAAGGAAAGCGCACTCTGAGACAAATGACACATAAGACCCAGTAACTGATTTCTATCCAGTCCTCACAAAGGAACATATGCTGGATAAACAGATTATTTCAGTCATGTGTTGAGATCTGTGTGAGATCAGGATTCCTGAACACAGAAGCAAGGCTTTAGTTGCAGTTTCGTGAATATTCCCATAGGTTTCCGAGCACCACGTCTGCTGGCCATGTACTAGGCTTTCATGTTCCAAAGACATCCAAGTACTGTACTTGCTTTCTTTTGGAGAGTTTCATGACCAGATGAAACATGATTTGTATAAGACAATAATGTTATACGTTTTCAATCCTTAGAGCTGCAGACTAAACGCAGAAAGATGAGCGTGCCTGCCTCAAAATGACTCATCTCCAAATACAAAACCCAGTTAATTTTTAAGAATGAAAAGATGCACTGTAGAATGTGTTGTGTATACTCCAAGACTATCACAATCACAATACAAAAATAAAACTGTAACCACCTAAGAGCTATTTGAAGGCAGACGTGATTAAAACATTTTTTTCTTAATAAGCACATATTTCACACCTTCCAAATAACTTTTTATACATGTATATCTACTGTTTTTAATTCCGTGTTACTCCCCAAAGGCATCTTATTATATTGCACAAAATTCAAAATTTGCATATGGCAATGTCTTTCGTTTAATGACCTCATGATTAAGAAGTCTGAAAGTTCACACTGAAACTGTACACTCAAATTTCATAAGCCACAAGATAATGTTATGAATATATGCACAAATGCTACATAACAGCATATAAAATATGCAGTTATATATTCAGATTTGCAAAACTAATTTCACAGCTGTTAATAGTCTTTGAACATAAGACATTTCCTCATACACTGAGATTTGCAACTGCTAAACATGCTGATGAGACAAAAAAAATTCCTTGCCCTCAGAAAGTTTAACCCTGTACGTTAATATATGCTATTTCTCTCTCAAATCACTTTTTTCATGCTTTTCCCTCATTTTAAAGGAGCAGGAGAGATACTGGAGAGTAGAACATATTTCAGTATTACAAGAGTTAGAAACGTGCAATGAGCTAAGGTGCTAATTGCCACTTTGACAGCAAAACAATTGTTCCTGTCCTGAGCATATTTTATAAATCAGAATCTTCTTGACAATATTAATTTAGGATGCAATCCCATCACTGCTGAGGTCCAAGGAAGTTTTGCCATGGACTTAAAAGAGACAAGACTTAACACTTGGTATAGGTCCATTCAAGTAGCGATAAATAAGAATATGGCAGGAAAAAAAAATACCAAATCTTTTAAAGGAGGTGAGATATATGCAAGATTTGGGGAGCCTTATTTTTTCCTGCTGGGAAGCCCCTGACTCTCAATTCATTCAGTGCTCTTTCTGAAGATGATTTCATCTCCACCCCCTCACTCTGCAGAGGGAACAGTCAGGACTCACCTGCTTTCAAGAGGACCGTCTATTTTGGCTGATGCAAACAGCTTAGGTATTGCATTAAGGAAATAACAGTATTGCAAAGAATTAACTCTGTGGCTGCCTTCAATTTTCCTCTGTATAAACTATGATGAGCAATGGGCAGTAAGCCCAGACCCCACGTTAAGCAGCACGGAACAAGCTATAGACCATATGGAGAGAAATAAACTGCCACTTCATACACAGGATATCTATAATGCTTTTTTGCTTGAGTCAGCTAATTGCACATCCGCAAATCAGCACATTTATAACAAATGGAGCGCTATGATATCATGGGAAATTTATTTAATATGATCAAAGTTTGCCAGAAAAAGTTCCCCTGAAAGTATGAAAGTACTTAAGAGTCCTGGGTGCCTGGGACATTTTACAGTCCTTATTAAACAAACATTTCCATGCTGTTTCATGGCGGCCAATGGTGCAAAAGACCGTATCTTCTCAGCAGCCTCACTGCAGCCACCAGCATGGGCATCTCCCTGCTGCAGGCAGAAGGTACCTCCATGCTCACAGAAGCAGGCACAGCACCCACACCTGCTCCGGCAGCAGTTACGTTACTGCTCCCATGAGTAGCCTCAGACAAGGGTTAACATCTCCTGTCTTCTCCAGAGGCTGAGAATTAAGAAGTATAGACTTTCAAATCCTCTTCTGTACTGCAGATTTTAAGAGGTGTACTTAGCTTTCCCACATAACTTTTGTAATGGTAAAGCAAATCAATGGCCTTGATCTAAAGAGCCATTAGCAATGGTCTAAGCATCAATATAAACTCACTTGGGGTACCAGCTGAAAAACATTCTCATATTTATGTCACCAAGCATATGCTATCCCCCAACATTGCTCCACAGCAGATGTCTTTTCACTTTCAGCTTGTGTTTTTCCTTAGACTTTAGTAAACAGATTATCACAAGTGGTTACAGCAGCTGTAGGCAGGGGGCATTTGAACTGCATACATTATTTTTCATAGCTCCTAATTTATGGGGAGGCCATACAAATTTCTGGGGTTTCGATTTGAAACAAGAAATACCAACTTTATCATAGTCTCAAGGAGAGATTAGGAGCTTCTTGCTCAAAAACTAGCACTTGCTTATTTCTAGTACTAACCTTTGTTATTTAATGCTCTCCACCACGAAGTAACGTAATTCAAACATCATGTTTTACTGAGCAGATAATGATACTTGCATCATGAGACACCTCTATAGCATGTTGTGGGCACCATAACCCAGTGGAATTGTTTTTATCATAAGCCTTTTAAAGGCAAATGGATGAGTGAGGTACAGCCTAGCAGGTGTGAAGATAAGGAAAGGTTTTCTGACATTAAGGGATGCTAGAGTGAAAGGAAGGCATGTAAAAACAGCTTAAGAGATTGGAGGGGAAGAAGCTGACAAAAAATGATCAGAAATTACATTTAACTGCATTTTTATTACAGGCATGTGCCTGCCTGATGTTCAGGTTGCCAGACTGACAACATTTGCTATTCATTGGGAAAGCACTTCTCAAGACGGCAACACCATCCATTAAAAGTCAGGGCCCAAACCACAATAGTAAAGTGAAGGCTGTGCTGTGCAGGATGGCTGCAAAAGCTGGTGAGCTCTACTGCTGAGGGAAGAACGATGCACTAGGATGGCATTTGTTGAGGTTATAAGAGGACTAGAGACTAGGTTAACACTGAGATGAAGAATGCCTGGCCTTGTTTCTACACTTGTTTCTGATATTTGCGCTTCTCGGAATAGGACAGGTTGGAAATAATAGTTGGCTTACGGACATAGGGAAACTTCGACTTGCAGAAGGACCCCTGAAGGTAGAATGGGTATGGTCAGCAGTTTGTCATGTCAACTCACCACATCTTTCATTACCATGTAACACACTGTGGAGCAGACACACAGGGAAGCTCTATCCTGTAACAGCAGTAGAGCATTCCTACTCCTTCCACTTTTTACATGTCCTACAGTAGGTAAGTAGCAGCTTTTACAATAATCCCTTACAACATTTAACAGGATGCTCAGCTAGTTTTGCACGACTTGATACTTGCTCCATCCTTGCTGAAGTTGCTAAACTCCCATTAGTAATTTCAGCTGCAGCAGAAACTTATCTTTTATATTGTCTCTGTCATCGGTCAGGCAGTAAAACAAGGTAAATGATACTGGGCTATTGGAGCTTCATCTTAAATCCAGTGTCTGCACTGATGACAACGGGCAATGAATGTGGCCTCGATATTTGCAGATATGCTTCAGCTAGGAAGAATAACAAATTACGCCTGGGCACAAACAACAGTCTGTACAACTGAGTCATAGTATGTATTTAGATTAAGTATCTTCATTCTGATAAAAAGTTAACATTGCAGGTCTGATCATTTGTAGCTTTCCATCATGGAAAAAGTACAGCCCTCTTCAAGGTGGGCATAAAAGAGCACCAAATGTAAACAAACTGTACTCAAAAATCAGTAATCAGCGGGGGGGGGGTGTCCCCTAAATTTCACAAGAAGAATAATTTTCAGATTATTTTAGTAAAAATAAACACAAGGAGAGCTAGTGAATAGAGATGTGCAGTAATCAAATCCGTTGTCCAAAACTACTGACAGTACTTAACAAAACAAAAATTATCCTGGCAGCCCCTTGCTTTCCCCCTCCTTCCCTCCTTCCATTATTTCTTGGCAAAGATTTGTCCCCATTGGCTGGCAGATAAAAATATTCAATGAGTGCCAAAATTGAAACAGGATCCCTGAGCACATTTGCGCACCAGACTTGTTTGCGTGCAATGTTTGGGATTTTGCGAGATGACTATGTATTTTTCTAAATCAAAGCTGCACGTTATTTGTAATGCACAAGACACCAAAGACAAAAGGAAAGATTATTTCAAATAATGGCAGAAGTACTTTTGCTTTCCCATGATTTGTACCCTTTTTTCCCTTAGCAACTTTTCTCACCTCTTATAAAATGATGTTCTTGACTTTGATATGTCCCCTGTGTCGTTCCCATCATACAGAGACACCACACAGCACCACTTCTCAGGAGTTAAGTGTCTACTAAATGGCCAGCTACACAACATGTGCATGTTGGTGGCAAGCGGCTGGTCAGCCAGACCACACGCGGCCTTTATCTTGGGAAGGGCTCCACTCTGAATCACTCTCCTCTCCATCCACTTGCTGAGTCTCACAAACCAGTGACTTTTATTCCTCTGTCAAACTAGGCTGACACTTCCGAGTCTGCTGCTCATCTACTGGGAAGGTGGTAGAGAGAAGGAAAAGGATGGGGCAGACAGAAAGGTGAAGCAACTGCATAAGCCTTATTTCCTTAGTAAAGCAAACTGAAGAGAGGTTGGTGGTGGGAGCCTCCCAAAGAACCACTGCTCATCTCCACCAGTACCCTCACCAGCTCCTCCATCTGCAGCCAACAACCGCCAAAGCCTCTGCAATGGCATGCGCAGTCCCTTTTAAAATCAGCTTCAGGCTATTGCCAAATACAATATCATTGCACCGCTGATGTTTATATGTAATAGTATCCAGGACTAAACTTCTACTAAAAACACTTCAGGCAGTAAATTTAGGCATTTTGGCTTCACGTAGCCTGTTGCTGATTTCATTAAATCTTATGAAAGCAATCGCCTGTAACACCAAAACCTGAAGGTACAAAAAGGCTGGAAAGCGATCATAAAGGATGCATTGGGACCAGCATGAAGAATGATCATCATCAATCTCACAGGCCATGTCACAGGTTTTGGAGTTATCATGAAATTACGTGTGTCCACAACATGGAGAAGACATTCTTATGGTTTGTGACAATTTTCACAAGTCAGAGTTGAAAAAGATTCTTCCACATTTTTTGCAGAGGAGCTAAAAAGTCACTAGAACAATGGTCTCCAAACTTTTTTGACCGCATACCCCTATCAGAAAAAACTTCATGCACCCCAATATATATTTCTTTATAAATTATATACATGTACTACTGAAGTTTTAGTATCTTCTTCCCATAGCCCAGTGGATTGTCTCACGCACACCTCACTTTGGAGACCATTGCACGAGAAGATGACAAATAATACAGACCCTTGTCTGAGCCCCAAAAGGAAGCACGTCTAGTAAAATGTCAAGATTTTGTGAAGCCACATCCTTTATTTCTACTGAGCCACAATGTCCAGCAGAGCAAAATGTATCATGACTGGAAAATTGCTGAGGAAAAAAAATAAAAATCTAAGGCAAAGCAATTTTCAGTAAAATTTCCAAAACTGTATACTAGTAATTTAAAGTCCTTCTGCCAATCTGGAAAGCTATACCAATTTAAAAGGAGGAGGATGGAATGAGTTTTCCTCAAGTTAATGTTGATTAAGAAGAATAAAGAACCAAATCATCTTTGAATAACCATGAGAAATGGAAGACTCAGTTATTCTGTGGTGCTGAGCTGTAAAAAAAGACCATATAAATTCCTTTGACTTCAAACCTACATTTGGTAAGTAGTAGCAAACACAGTTACACCTCATAAGGGTGGAAGTTCTTTATAGTTCCTATATTCCCCGTCTTGTCCTCTCCTTCATATTGGGAATTACAGACTTTTTCCAAGAGTATAACTTTCTAGTTCTCTGGCATTTTTTTATTGCCTAAAACATGTAGGTTTTTTGTCAGAACTTCAGAAAGACTTGTCAAAAGATAACCCTCCCACCCAAAGCTTAACATAAAAGTTTAGCCCCTGAGCCATTATACAGACTGGGAGTGTTCAACAGCCTATATGTCAAGACGTGCTTTTCATAATAGTACCCCGGTTTTATTATAACAGCACTGAAATATTTAGAACTGTTCTTTTGCATAACTGATAAAATGTTTTGGAAAATAAAAATAAAAAGAGAACCGAAAATCACTCACAAGTCAACAAGTTACAGAAAGGAGAGGTGGATACAGGGAATAGGGAAAGTTTCAAAAGTAATTCAACTCTCCTTTCCTGCTAAGGCCTTTCTCAACTTCCTAAAGCTCTACTGTCTCCCAAGATAACAAATTCAGGAGGGCTGAGATGAGGTGGTGGAGGATTTCTAAGATGGAGCAACATGCCACCTGCAATACATCTTCTTCCACTTGGCCAGTGTTAAGGCTGCCCAGCCTCTACAGTAATGCTAACAGCCACAGCCAGGTGGGATCAAAAGGCAAATTCCTCTTTCAGGTGTGGCAACCATTATTTCTCAGCCCCAGCAAGAATATGGAAATCAGCATCCACAGCTGTATTATGATTAAGTTGTTAATTAAAAAAAAGCCCACAAGACTTTTGAAAGATTTAATAAATTGCCACAACCTCCAAGCTCTTCCCCTACATCCATGCTGGCTTCTCTCTACAGCCTGAAGAGCTTACCAAAATCAAAATTGATGCAGAAACCTTCAGTCAGTTCACAGCAGGATCTCTCACAGTGAACTTTATAATTGGTGTGTTACCAGCTGAGCAACGTTACAGCGTTATTTGGTCTGCTGAAACGAACTCCCCGAAGTGCAAACAGAATACAAATCAGGCAAAGCTCTGAATTGTCTCTTGGGCTGCACACTCAGTTTAGGCAGTTACAGCTTAATGGATAAACCACTGACCTCCGAGACCCCTATTCAAATCCCGCTTGCGTTCCCGTGACAGGCGCTGGAACTGGGTTAGGAGCATTAGTTTCAAGGAACCATTTTCCAAAGTACTGTCTGCATTTTTTGCCATGAGCCTTTTCTCTTCAATATTTCTGCCTTCCTTGCCTGTCTCATCTCTTTCTGCTTAGGCTGACTGGCTTCTAACACCCAGACAATGGTCCTTATTTACTTAATAATACAACCACAGCTGGAAATCAGACCGTGGATTTAGGGAACGCTCCTCTGAAATACGTGATGTGTGAAAACAAAACTTCCCTGCCTCACTCTGAAGGTTATGGTAGCCTGCACAGGGAATGGTTTCCAGCTTCCAGCTTGGTGTTACACAGCTAGTGGACTCTTTACCATTTGTCTGGTTTTCCATCCCTCCTCCATATCTTTTCTGGACAGAGGCATTTTGCTCTTCAGGAGTCCTCTCACCTGCCCCAGAACAAGGGAAAAGGGAAAACAGAATAAAGCAACAGCTATTGATTGGTGTGCCGTATGCCTCATCGCTCTCAGTCTCTCACTTCCACTGCCACTTAGAGTTAGGTTCACACTGTTTTTAAAATGAGAATAAAACCTGCTGATACACAAGGTTTTCTATGTCTTGGTTTCTATGCAGGCTCTCTTGGTCTGTGACATGCCTGAGGCAGGTACCACCAGCCCTTGCCATGCATGCTGCCAAGCTCACTGCCCAGCTCTGACTTTGCAGTCTCAAGGCACTGCAGGATTTAATAGAAACTTCCCAGAAAACAGGGAGAATACTGCTCGCTCAGCAGCATGTACATTCACACCCAGCGAACTGGCTGTGGCACCTGTGGGATCTACCATTCCCTGCTATGAAAGCACCACGCTTGCTTTGCTGGCTGGTGCTGGGTGAACTGAAAAACCCTCAGATGAGCATAAGGTTCAGAAAAGAAAGGGGGTTGTTCCAAATTCCAGTTTACTCGTTCTACCAGTATCCCTTCAAGACAGGTTTTGAGCATCAGTCTCTTCAAACCTAGCATCACCCCAGGGCAATCTCAGTCACATGCCAGAAACAAGACTCACGCTTTACGTGCATCTGCGCTCCTCAGATCACAGGCACTACACAAGATGCAATTCAGTGGAGGGAGGCCCCTTGCCCTGAGCAGCAGGACTCGGAGGCAGAGCCGAACCGCAGAGCTCTTCGCAGGCCGGCTGGAACCACAGCACTACCTGCTCCGCCACAGCAACACTTGCATCTCCAAAGAGGGGAGGCAGACCATGGTTTTATGAGAAGGAATTAACAGTGACCTCTTGATTTAGTTGGTCGCACAAACTGTTGGATGCATAAACTTACAAAAGAAAAAGGGGTATGATGAAAACCCTTGGAGATCTCTGGGAAGTGAGTGTGCTCTGCCAGGATGGGAGCTCTCTGAAACCAAGGTATGAGGGCACAGTGCCTCTGTATGGGCCATGACACCAGAGAGCCAGGAAGCAGAGGGCTGGCTGAATGGTAGGAGAGAATAAGGGGGTTTGTAGATTTACATTTTCCTTCACTTTTTCATCTGTACATTTTATAAACATTTGCAATTATATCATCCACTTCAGATGTTACAAGTAAGTACCATCACTTACATTTCGACATAACCCAGCTTGAGATAAGGTTAGTTTCCAGGTACCAAACTAATATTACCATGTGCCTCAAGCAAAATTGTGGCTCTGTTTATAACTGTGAAGCTCTAATGAGCGCCCAGCTCATTATAATAAAGCGTAACACAGTGTGCAATGAAGTGTGCCTTCAGATACACTGCATGGAGCAGTGTGAAAGCCAGCACTGCTGGGCGAGGGAGAGAATGAAATGCCTCCTGCTGAGCAGGGTTACCAGCAAACAAGGAGGGTAGAGCCAGTGTGGGCAAAACGGTATCTTCAGTGTGAGCTGTGGCGACTCATGTTTCCACAACAGCAGCTCACTCCTAAAGGTACTGGCCAACTTGGTAGCCATCTGTGACCCTCTCTGTGTCTCCTTCGTTCAGGGGTGCAGAGAGCATCACTTGACCAAGAGCTAGAAGAGCCCACAGGCCGCACTTGTGCTGAGCCAATATAAGCCAAACTATTTATGCAAACTAAGACACTGGTTATACTTATGCATGATCTCCATGTAAGACTTGTTTTACACACAAACACCAGCCAAAATTATTTCATCCTTTTCATTTATAGTATTTTGGTGCCCGTATAAGGACATTCTTATTCCAGAAAGAAAAAAAAAAAAAGAGGAAACAGTATCCCTTAGTCCTTCAACTTATATTCAATAAGAAGTGGAAAACCTAATTGAAAGACGTCAATTGATAAGTCTTTCCTGCAGTAACGAAAACAAATTAAGCCCAATTCAGTTATTTCAGTTCTATTTGGTTTTTTAGTGATAAGACTGGGATTTCTAAAGATATATTAGGTACCAGTCTGAAATCCAAGGGAGACTTGGCACCTTGGTATTCGCTGTCTGAGCTTCTTTATAGGAGCAGTGTTTATGTTGGAAGTGTGCTGGATGGTTTAATTCCAGCCTACTGAAGAGCAGCCTCCAGGTCATAGATCTGCTGCAGCTAATTTGGCAGAAGCAGCACTGCCTCTTCAGAGAAGGGCAACATGAATCTGCAAATACAGCTTCTGTCTGGGGGAATGAACAGCTTTAATTTTCTGTAGAATGACAGTCACTGAGCAAATGTAAAAAAATAAAACGAAACAAAACAAACCCCAAAGACCCATGGTAGTAAAACACAGCTCCTTCAACAAACGGAAAACCTCCCCTCTGCAGGAGCTTCAGCTCCCCTGAGGCAGCATGCCAGCACGCTGCTGGGAGGGGCACAGCAGAAAGGGAGAAGAGACTTTTTACATTGTGAGACTGAAAGCAATTTCAGCCATTTCAGGTTCTCACCCACCAATTCAATCTGTGATGAGCTTCCCCCCCACTAGTATAAGCATGTTTCAGCATCTTGCTGGGATGTTTAGGAGCTGGTTGCCTTGCCCACATAACCCTGGGAGAGGCAAAGCACTTGAGCAGTGCTTTTGGCAGGCAGCAGCGGGAAGGCAGCAGGCAGACCCCTCCACACCATCCTCATGCCAGCACACCCCCAGCCTGCAGCGCAGGGACCAATTCCAGGCAACTCCTAGGAGAAGGCAGCCCCAGACAAGCAAGAGGTGCCCACCAGTGCCACAAGGCTTTGGGCATGCTGTGTGGCCCAGCACAGGGTAGAGGAGGGATGATGGATTACTATCCTTTGGGCTCTCCATGTGCTTCAGGTTTGCTCGAGGATACAGGCATATAAGCATATAATCTCTAAGGAGCTACCCGCACCCACCCTGATCCGCGTGAGGGCACATGTCATTGTAGGGAAGGGGAAACGGGCAGGAGAAAGGAAGCACGAGTGGTTGTGCCAAATGCTAATGAGAACATAGAGAAACCAGACCCAAACCATCCATTGTCCATCTGTCCTAGGCACTGTTCTCCAACGGGCTTTTCTTTAAGGAGGAAAGATGGTTGTGACCTTCTGTCTGCTGCTGGCACTTTCCTTCCAGAGAAACAACCAGCTGGATTAAAGTGTATACAGGAGCTCATGCCTGTCTTAGCTCATTTGACTATTACTTACTCTAAGGAAAAATCCTGCAGTTCTGAAATCTGAGAATTTCCACTGCGGACTCACCGACTACTTAGCCACCAAAAACTGAGATCACAGAAACAAAAAATATTATTTAAAAAAATATTTTAAAATATATTTAAATATATTTTAAATATTTTTAAAATTATTTAAAAATAAAAAATGCTAAACCCAATGTCTAGTTTAAAATAATTTTCAATCTACTTCCATAATGCTACAGGCAATTTCAGTTAGCAAGATGTGTAGTGCATTGAAAGAGAGGCAATCAAAGACATTGTCAGAAAAACAAATGCGATAAACTGTAAATAGCAACCACATCTTTCAGATATTCAAGATGGGCAGCACTGGTTTCTTGGCGTTAACTGGAAGATTTATCATTATGGAAATGATGCTAAATTCTACTTAGAAACAAATCAGAAAAGGCAAAACCAAACTGGTGTCTCCAGTAGAGTACCCAAACTAGGACGATCATGGCAATTTTGCTTTGCATCAGTTAACAGAAAACAGTTTTAAGGGATAGCACTATATTTCTCTACCTTCATAAGCTATTACAGCTTACAGTACTATTATCATTTAAACTGTCTCTGGGAACATACATTTCTTGTGTTTGAACAAAACCAAATCAATGCACCCCCTCATGCAGGTCAGACCTGCAGCGAGCTGGGATTTCTGGGGAAGGTTTGCTTTGCTGCTCAGGCGGAGGGCTGAACAGGTTGAGGGAGAATCTCTTCTATGTATTTCCCTTTCTGCAGTAAGCAAAAATGCCCCACTCCGAAAACAGCATTTGTAGGTTGACAGAGGATAAAACAAACCTTAAAAAAATAAATCAAGCTTAACAAAGGGGCTTCTTCTTAACATGGCTAATGGCACAGGTTCCTCTACAGACAAAGACACTGTTTGACCTACTGCTCTAATTAGAGGAGTAGTGATGTTGACATTTGTGTTGTATAAAGCAGACATGTTAATAGCCAGAGGGAAAACTGTCAGTGCCTCTAAAGATCACAGCATTCATGGTGATGCACGATGCAGCCTTTAAATATTCAAATAATCAATTCAATGCTTAACTTCTTTTACTGGTAACAAGAAACAACCTCCAAATCAGCAAAAAACCCCAAAAGAATCCCAACTTCAGTTGGTGTTAATGTTGAAAGATTAACAAGCAATACATGAATCAGTTTTATTCTGCTGAGTATAGTATTTCCTTCCAGATTGTATGTAATCCAGTTTTGCCATGAAGAAACACGAGCAATTTATACTCTCTGGGGTTTTCACTTAATATTAAAATAACAACCACCAGAGACTGTGGTTCATACATTCTTATGTGTCAAGTTTACCTAAGCATCAAAAGAGATACCTCTTCTCCTTTATAAATACATGAAGTGAGTTTTAATTTAACTCTGCTCTGACCTATTGCATCATACTCCCTTGACATGAGCCGCACCATTGCTACAGATGGGCACTTCACGTTTTACAGATCAAAACCCGTGCAGTAAATCCTCTCTGTGCAGTGCCCAAGTACCCTAGAATGATGGAGAGCCCTTAATGCTGCGGCTCAATTAGCTCCAACCCTCACTCAGATTTTTCCCCCAACATGTGATGTTCTCAAGCCCACTTTTACCCAAGGCGAAGCTGAACGTTAAGTACAACAGACTGACAGGAGGTTTTGTACTGCAGTCCAAGACCGAAGCTCTCCATTCCCACCTCCTGTATCCCAAGGAAAGAAGTCTCCTACAGGCGCAGAGGTGGAGAGAGGCACAGCATCACTCATCACATCCCACAACACGCTGCTGGCTCGATACAACCCATCCTGGACACTTTTAGAGCCTGTTTTGTAATTAATTTCTGTAAGTAAGTGGATAATTGAATCATTAAGCTGAATTAAAGCAGCATGATAATGCACAAAGCAAAAATGTAACTCCTATTTATCCCACTGATCAGTCCAGCCTTCAAAACCACTGCAGTGTGATTGCTACTGTCAATGAATTCTGAAGGAAACAATTTAAGCTGGTAGGAACCATGTGGTCCAAGCTTAAAGAAGTTAAGAAAAAAGACCTTTACAATGGTATGTATTTTGTTTATATGTAGATTGCACCACATGCCTCCCATTCCTTTTAATTTTTCCCCTAGCTTTTTAAGACTGTTCCACTTTCCTTTGCATGGCATCCTATGTGGCCAGCATTGCTCTAAGGGAAGGCACATGAAGCTCATCTGTCTTCCCCATACAGTTCCAAACACAGCACATGGACGTATATATATGAAAGGTAATGAGATGATCTTAAAACACATTATGGTGAAGGGACGAATGAGCCTGCAAACATGCTTGGAAGGTAGATTACAAGGAGACACCCCCTCTGAATGGCAGCAAAGTTTTGGGTTGCTTCAGTGCAGTAAAATCAGTACCTTGTTTGTTGATAATCAAGAAAAATCAAGCCTGAAATGACACTCATGTATAAAGAAGATAAGGAAACAGGGCCACAGTACACTATACATCACAGCAGGAGAGGGAAAGTTAAGTTCATGTCATTCACTCTTTGCTGCACAAGTGCTGCTATTCCCTATTGATCTCCACCATAATTGTAAGTAGCCGCAGAAAGTAATTTCCACTGCCAGGACAGTGCTTTCCAGAAGCAGTTTTGCTGTTTACAATACCTTGGGGAAAGAGACGGAGAAATGCGGAGGAAGGAAGGAGATTGTTCTCCCTCAAATTCGTTTTATACTGACAGAAATCCATTGATCTTGTAGGTTTTTTTCTCATTTGCAAGGGCATATCCTTCCATTCCCTGAAATTCCCTGCTGCAAAAATTAGACCATTTAAGCATAAACTGGGGCACTAGAGGCAGATACAACAAACACAAGAGGAAAGGGCAGACATACACATGACAACAGCAAGACACGAGGCCACACCAGATGGTTTGCAGTTATTACTGGGCAAGAGAAGGGAGCCGAGGCGGGTGATGTGGCAGGTACATTGGCATTAAAAGGGAGATGCTGCCCCATGTAAGAAGTGACCCAAGAAGGATGAGTTCAGAAATGGAAAGCTCCTGCTGCTGTCCCTGGAGTCACTCATCTCCTGCTTGCAGAGAAAGGTCTTCCAAAGAACTAAGCTGAGACCCTGTCTTTGGAGAAGGGGCCAAAAGCAACACTCGGTTTGGCTCCAACAGGGAGAAGATTTTGGTGGAAGACTGCAGATGAACATTGCAATAGAGAAACTAAGGATGGTGTAAACACCTTCCCTGAGCATTTCCAGGGAGCAGCCTGTGAGAGGACAGAATTGGCCCATGTAACGCCATCAGTTAGGGCATTTAGACCATGTTATGGTGTCATTCAAAGTCCCACACCCACCTCCCACACGTCACCAGTCAGATTTGTCATAGCACAGGGGATGCCTCTTCCTTTCCACCACATCCTCCTGTTTTCAGGAAGAAAGCAGCTTTGCCACAGTGGGCTCAGAGCTAGCAAAGGAACAAGCTATATTTATCCTAGAACATTTGCAACTCCTGATGGATCTAGAACATACCATGATAAAAAGGAATAAATGCTATTTTCCAGTATTGCTGTTAGCACTTGCACAAGCCAAGTGTTATAAAACAGCATCTGACGTGACAGTGCTTTACATAGTCCCTGCAGGGACAAACTACCTGCTGGAAGAAAACAGGGAGGAAAACAAGGAGGAATCAGGCCCTTTATTAATAGGAGACCCAAAAGACCCGTATCTCAGTGAGAAAGTTTTGCAAATTCATGACTCAAATTTGTATTCTGTCTCCTCTTTATCTGTTCAGCATGTAACTGGCACATGATTTCCAGGCACTACTATAAAGCCATTTATTTGTCCAGACAATAGGAGGGAGCAGTAGGTCCCTCCCAAGCCAGTACTGCTCCTGCTTTTAAGCTTGGCTAAATGCAACCGTTGCAGACTATGGCAGCTGGCAGGCTCAGCCACAGAGCCTGCTGCGAATTACTGTTAACAAACACATTTGGTTTTATTAAGCCTTTCTTCTTCCTCCAAGTGTTGTAGTCGTGGTTTCTGGAGTAATCACAGACACTGTTTAGAAACGTCTTGAAAAGCCCTCACAAGGTTCACCTTGAAGCTGCTGAGCATAGGGGTTTTTTGGCTGCACCAGAGATGTACCTGCAGCCTGCGGGGTCTGATGCTTCATGGAGGGATCAGTGTCAACCCCACAGTCCTCAGCTGCTTCATCCAGGGTGTCCCCTTCCCTGTCAGGTTCCCCAGCCTACCTCCCTACCCTAGCAATAGGGCTTACTTGACAGAAATCAATGTTAAAATTCAGATTAGTGTATCAGGCCAGCAACTCCTACCATACATGCTTTCAGACCAGATCAGCAATGAAGTGGGGACCACATATGAATGGAGACCCTCCACGTGCAGCTGAGTGGGAAGGGAGTGGGGGGAATGCAGAGGACGAAACAACTTCCAGGGTTTCAGATCCAAATTTTTGTCCAGAGGAGCTGGACCAGACCACAACTTCCCCCTAACACCAGTCACTTACATGAAGCAGTAGTGTTCGCAGCTATCAGGATTTCCACTGGGAAATCTGTGAGCTCTCTTAACCTCTGGTGTTCATAAGGGGGCTGTTCCCACAGCGATGGAGAGGACTGTGTAAAGGATGCTACAAGAACCCACACCAGGAAGCCCTTATTTTGGCAGAATTACATGCTCACAACCCGCTATCAGAGTTCAGCGTCTGCCCGAGCAGAGTCACCAGCAAACGGGGCTGAGGAGGAGGGACCGGAGCTGCCAGACGGGGTGCAGGGTGACAGCAACATGTGGGTCAAGTTTCCAAGAGGTCTCCGAAGTTGGGCAATGAGTTTTGCGTGTGCTGAGCCTGCCATGCCAAGAAGGGAAGTTGCTTCACAGCTGCTGAGGCTGTGAGCCTACTGCCCTGCAAATGGATCTGCTTCTCCCATTGTCCTCCTGAAATTCTAGGCTTGGCTCACACCACGTTTAATTAGTGTTTGAAGCGTTCTTTTTTTTCCAAACCCCCAGTATAGAATAATAACACTTCTGATTAGCCAGCAAAAGAGATGACTGTGCTATTGGACTGAAAGCTATAAGGCATTTGTAAAGTCTCAAAAGGTACCAATCTGGGTACCAATCTAATGTGGTAGAGGAAAATAGGTAATTGCAGGCTCATACATTATGGAGCCAAAGCAAATTACCTGCTGATGATGTCTTTATAGTACTGATGCTGGGGGTGGAGGGATGGTTGCCAAATGGAAACCCGCTCAGCCTTGGGAACCAACTGACATTCTTATACCCAGGAATCACGTAGATGCTCACAGCAGATGGAAATTGATGGCTGTAATCTCCACGAGGAGGATGCTGGCTGCACTAAGGCACCCCTGCTACCCACCCCATGTGGCATGACCATCAATCTGATGTGTGTTATTAGCACAATTCAAGGTTGCAGACCGTTGCTGGAGAAAGAAATAAAAAATCCACAATGTACAATTGCTGAGGGAAGCAGAGAAAGAGGATGGCAATTTTTGTCAGTTCACTGGATGAAGATACGTCCCTTGAGCAGCTCTGAAGTTAACACATGGGTATTAGCGGGACACACGTACGTTTCTGTGCCTACAGCTACACAGTGTGGTTCTCTGTCTGCCTGGTCACAAAATCAGTGCAGCTGGTTTTTACAGTGCTGGGCCACATAAAGGGAGAAGAACGATAGTGGAGATGACCTTTAGCGTAGCATCAAAGGTATATTTTGAAGAGTTGCAATTCCACTGAAACACTGTTCAGCTCAGTGCAAAATCGGTTCTGTGAGATACTGACATTATGAAGAGTGATGGCTGGTGCTATGCAGGGAACGCTGCATGCTACATCCAGCTGCACGAGCAAGCAGAGCACACCCACGTGCCTCGCGGTTGGCACTGCTGGTTCAGGGGATTCAGGGCCGCCTTCGTCACTCTGACTTTCTGGAAAAGACAGAATCAGGGCAACTAACTTTTTGTCATGTGCCACGTTTGCTGCCAGCAGATTTTCTAGCATGTGCACAGCCACAGCCAGATTTTGCTCTCCCCCCTATATTTCCATGGAAAAATAACCTGGCATACATCAAGACAAATTTATCTTGGGTGTAACCTCTGGAAAGCCATTGTGGTAAGAACAGAATTATGTGGCCATAGTACAGATGAAACCGTGTCACTGGGGAATATAATTTCAGATGTATTTCTCTCACAATTAATAGCCACTAACTTTTTTAGGGGAAAGAAATGTTGAGAATATTTTACTAAATGCAAGTTTAAGAAAAAAGAGAATATTGATTTTAGAGAATAATTTTCAAATGGTTGTAACGACAAAATGTTCTTCTGATACATAGTTCACAAAGATAACCCCAGGCCAGAGTAGGCGGAGACTAACATATTGATTGCATTGAAGCAGACAGAGTATGCATCAGTTTGAAAGCTGGCCTTACCATTTTCCTTCTCTGAGTCAGTAGCAGAATGGCATAATAGGAAAGCATTTTTTAAAATATCCACTGTGGCTGATACAGCTGAAAATATGTTCTGAAACAGCTCTGATGACTTACAGAGTGATAGAAAGTGGCATTTACAATATAGCGTGATTTACATAGACAGCCCTATTAGAACATGAGTTACTTCTTAAGATACATTCATCCTATAAGGATTTACTGCAATTCTTAAATTAGAAACAAACAGGAAAAACACACTCAGAACCCATAATAGTTATGTTTGTGTTCTTTCATCTTGGTGTTGGTAGACACTGCTGCAGTGTGCTTCCCATCCTAAGAGGATATTTTGCCTTTTCCCCCAAGCCTAGCAGTAGTGGTCCATTCTACTTTCAACAAATAGTCCCGAGAGGCTGCTTTGCTTTTAAAAAGGAATATGAAGGGACTAGAGAAGGCCAAATTGGCTTGTCCTGAGCACTGCTTTGTAGTGAAAATCTGCCCTCCAATGTCATCCACATGCTGTGGTTGAACCTCCACCAGTGTCATCCTCCACAGAGCAGTCCCACTGCCAGGGCTGGAGGATCTTGCTTTCCATGTCCAGAGCCAGGTGCAGCATCAAACCCAACACATTTCACTGCAGATTTGGCAGTTTGCTAAGGTACAAAGGTTATTCAGCACACATTATTGCTTAGGAATTATTTACCTATTCATAGCACATCATTTACATTTTCTGGAGTTTTTTAGCAAGGTTGTTCCAGGCACAGTACATATTATAATAAAACATTCAATATATATTGAAAAGTCACCAGTTCTTGTTTTATTTTGGCAGATTGAAGGGTGAATTTCAGGGCAGGATGAAGCAGATGTGCAATTTTTGATCCCTTGCAGTGGTCTCAAAGAAAAAGTGAATAACCATTCTTTAAATGTGATGGCAAACTCTCGCCAGCAACAAAGACATCCCTTCTGCATTGGAGGCATTTCTGAGGATTTTGCAAGATATCCCCATCTATGCCTTTTCTATACCTGCCTCTTCTCCTCAGAGGTCCTTTTGCCCATCTTATACATTCATTTTGCAGCCACATCACACATCCACTCCGAATCCAGTGTCTGAACCTGCACTTCAGCCACGTTACAGTCAACAGAAAGGCTCTCCCCATCCCCCAAGCCAAGGGATATTGATAGTTTCCATCAAGCTAAATTTGTTTAAGTAGAAATTTTAGATATAAAGTGACAAATAAAAAGCCCAGAAAGGAAAACACGGCAGTGCAGGATCATTGTGAGGTGTGCAGACTAGCCCTAAACTGATAAAAGCTCTTGTTGTAGAGGTTATGAGTCCTTTTAACAAAGGAGAAAGTAAAGTTTACATAACAGTACAAAAAACCAGTTCTTCCTGTGAAATCTTAGTCTTTCCATGTATGCTGTCCTCCCTGTATGGTCTCCTCTTCCACTCTGTGTACAGGTTTACTGCTGCCTCGAATACCATCAGAGCACCCCGACGGAGAAGGGACTCTACCACCAGCAATCTCTTTGTAGATATGAAACCTTTTCAAGTGCCTGATGGTCTTCTGGAGCTTTTTCTTTGGAGCTGACTAGAGTGAGAACAAACTACTTCCACGCCACACAGCCCCAATTTTTCAATTTTGTTTAAATTAAATGGGGACCATCACCACAACACTCCCATAGCATCTTCCAGAAACAGGGAAGGGAACAGAGAAGAGAATCCTTCCCCCTCTCCCAAAGGCACCACTGTCCATCAAGCAGGACTCCTCCCTGTTGACATCTCTCGGGGATACAGTATGGGAGTGCTTTTAATTATTTGCCTCTTGGCTGATGTGCTACAGTCTTTGCTTGGGAAGAGCAGGTAAAGAAGCATGGGAGGAAACTTATGTGGTTTGTGGTAGTTCTTAGCATGTTGGTTTTACTGGGGGTGGGTTTTTTTGTTTTAATGAGTCTCTTCTGTCTGGCTTTCAGCTCTGAAGCAAGTCTTCCTGCACAGAAAGCCCAAACTTTCCATTGCAGAGATATCAGACTACACCACCCAAGACTAAATGCTATGTGCAGTTATTTCCACTTGGTGATGCCAGAAAACTCACCCAAAGCCACCGTGCAGGTGAGTGGCAAAGCCAGAACCAGACCCAGGAGCTCCAGACCAGATTGCAGCACAGTTCCTCCTCTGCTCACCCTTTTCAAACAAACCACTATGCTTATAGGAAACCTCACCCCAAGCCCTAGACAGCTACATATGGCAGAAGGAGAAGGGAAAAGAGAAATAACAGTAGCAACAGGAGACAACTACAATCTCTAAATTTTCACCGTCCGCATGCTGTACTTCCTAACAAGGCACCTCCATAAAAAGAAAAGCCTTTTTAACAATGCTGAGGATTAAACACCAGTCAAAACTGACAAAGAAAAGCTTGTTCAGAAACTCTGATTTATTTCTTGGGGATTAATCACACTTGAAAGCAGAACAAACCATAGCACTACAATAAACAACCATAAGAAGAAATCAGTACATAATAGTGATTTATTTCTCTTACGGAAAACAGAAAAATTGAACTATTATGGATGAACCAAATCAAAACCATCATTTTTGGCTATAGCAAACCTTTTATTTCAAATTAAACTAAAAACTAAGTGTTACTTTCCAATTTGGGATACTTTAAAACTTTTCTAGTAAAAGTAAAGGCTAATTTCATAAGGGGACTTAAGAGCATGATTTCACAACCACTGCGGAAACTGCCTTGGGTCTGCACCACAGATCTCTGTCCTGGCCAACTCTCTTCTCTGGCAGTGGGAAATTCTTGCAGAGATGCAGTGAGCTGGGGTGGGTGTTGCAGCCTGCGGTACCACCTCCCCCCCACTGCCCAGGCTCCTTCCGAGCCCATGTTCATCTCCATGTGGGCCCACAGGTTGTTCTTGTAAAAGCAATAAGCATGCGCGTTGATTTGTATCACTGATATTAATTATTATTTAAATCAGTAAGATTAATTAAAACAGGGTTTCCTGTGCTATCTCCAGTTTGGTTTGCATTTGCGCTTTTTTAAGCTATTTTCCGAAAGGAAAATCTTACTGGTTAGAAGAGACTTGGTGCTTTCTTAGGTCATCAGGAAAATACGTTATTCAGTATCTAAACACAATAAGCAGTTACACAGATTAAACATACCTTTATTCAGAATTTTAATTTTTACATTAACTTATGCAAAAGTGAATTATGTACATTTTGCATCTCATAGATTTTTTTTTTCTGGTTTTGATTTGCCACACTGTGTAGTGATGGAAAATTGAATTTTAATTCACAGCATACAAAAATAAGCTTACATAACTCCCTAAGTGCCATCTAAAAATTAACTTTAAAAATATTACAAAATAAAGATAAAATATCATCTGCCATCACACTGAACTGACAGACTTTAAGCTTGGTCTCCTCCACAGCTTTAGAGCTAGCAGATCTCCTTGATTACATTTTTATTCATAATTAGAACACCAGGAGAAAAAAACCCAAAACTTTATGTTTATCCTATTCAGTTTCCAAATTTTGATTTCACATTATTCAACTGGTGGAGGTGAACTAACAGGAATGAATGCAGCTCTCTCCATACTTCTGCAGGAAGAGGCAACGGTGGTTTAACACTTAAATGCAAACTACTTTCAGACTTCCACCTTTTCTGTAAGTAGACATTCTTTGTAACTTCAAGAGCCAGAGTGGAGCACTGACTAAAGTATTCTTAAGTGAAGGTAGATTTTAACAATTCTTTTTTAAAGATATAAAACAAGCAAAGAAAAATGTTCATCCAGCCAAGCAATGAGCTGTGGCACACACTGACAAAGGCTCTCAGACTAAAAAATATAAAATAGAGTTTATATATTAATTATATATTTTATGTATTTGTGGCTTATCAAAGGTAAAACCCAACCCCTAAATCCTTCTACTAGGCTGCCTTCTTGTATTGGTTTTCCATCCCAGGTGAATTTCCATATTACTTAGTTTTAATAATAGCACATGTTTGATAAAAGTTTTCTCTCATTTCAAAATGAGACCTATAAATGTCATTTCCCTAATTAACATTTACAAAGGTACTGATTTCCTATTTAATCCATGATTTTCACCTGATGCTGCTTCTAACCAGGTATCAAGTAAAGAACCTTCTCCCAGCCTCTGAAGCTGCTTGGCCATGCACTGACATGTAGCTATAGAAGTATTTCAACATCCATAGCAAGACTTCAAGGAGAAAGTGCATCTCTTGCATCTCCCACCTTTTCCAGTGTTCAGAATAATGATCAGGTAATCAGATCCACTGAAGGTAGAAAATAATCTAACAATGGCTTTCTTGGCCTACAATTCTTCCAACACCTGCTTCTCCTGCTGTGTTTCATATTTCAAAGCTCTTTTTAAATAAAGACAGTGCTATTCGGTTAAAGTCCTCATTTTAACCAAGCCTGCTGAGTATGCCATTAATAAGTCCCACTAACAGAGACACACCAGGTTAAATACAAATAATTATAAACACACTATTCAAGATTAATTTTAATCCCCAGTTAATTCCATTACCGTCTCTATTTGTTTCCCATTTAACTGTCTTCTTTAACTGCCTGTTCATTTTTTTATCCAATTAAAAGAAATTCCTGAGAATAAAGCATTTTGCTTTTTATTTCTTAACTCAGCCAACACAAGACTGGCCATACCCTCCCATCTAAGCCTTCTCTACTGGCTCACGAGACACCATTCTTGCAGCAAGACACCTGATGGATGTGCAAGATGGTCCAGCTGCAACTAGGGCCTGGAAGAGCTCTAACAAGTCCTTCACTGGGACTTGTAGATGGAGTTTCACTCTCACCACCCGAAGGCAAGTGCCCAGCCGGCGCATGCAGCGCTGGTACGAGACCTGCCCCAGGGCTGCTCCAGGGTCTTGTGCTTCTCAAGCTCTTCCTAACTTCACGTGCAGTCCAGCTTCACAGGATCAGTCCTGCAGTGCCATCCCAACACTTCTATGCAACTTGCTGGCCCCAGCACTGAGCTGCTGGACGCATGTGCCACCGAAGTTCCCCTGCCTCTTGCAAGTTTTCCACCGGCCTTTTGCAAAACCAAAGGCAGCATTTGCTTCCTGGGATATCTAGGTGGCACGAAGGCACAACTGTTCTTGAGTAACTCCAGCCAAGCGACTGGTATGTTTGTAGGTCTGCTCCCTGCAGCAGGGAGGAAGGAGAGAGAAGATCAGGGGAAGGGAGATGGGGAAAGATGCAGCAAGAGGGGGCAGGACAGACTGCTGAGAGACAGAAAGAAGGCGACACTGCTTGTTAGAAAGAAAACAAGTGGGGGTTTTTTGTTTTTCTGTTAATCTAGTTGTCCTGGGTCAAATCCAGTGGAGACTGGCCAACTTCCATTAGCTAAGCAGCCGGCCCACTGCATATTCCACTTGGGGATTGCTGTTTCATTTCTAGAGGCCTTAAAGACACCTGCTAGAGCTCTCTGCTACCACGGCCAAACATTGCGTACAACTAAAAATATGCTTTGTTTATTTAAATGAAACTTTCAACAGACTGTAGGGCTTGTGGACCGATGTCAACAGCGGCGAATCTCTGTTTACCCAGACAGCAGGTGCAATGAAAGCAAGGGCGCTTCTCTCCCTCGGCACGTAGCAGGCGCTAGCAGCAGAAGGAATGGGAGAAAATCCACAAGATAGAGAAGGCGGGTCCGAAGGATCAAGACGGACAAGAGGGCGAGACTTCAACCTCCCTTCCCCAGCTCCTTGCTAGCCCAGAGCATGAGATCCCACATTCACTCTTGACTGTGAGAGAAGATGATGCTCTTTGGCATTAAGATCGTGCTAAGTGATACATTTTTAGGAGATTTTTCCAGCGCAGGAGTCTCCTTCTGAACCACACCCCAGCATTTCTCCTGCTCCACGGCCCCGCACTCCAGCCATGCTGGATGGCTGGTCACAGACCAGCTGCAACTGTGGGACCCCAAGCTGCGAGGAGCCCTGCAACACAGCTCTGTAGGCATGTGAGATGCGGCACAGCTGCAGGGGAGTGTGAAATGGGCGTCCAAAGCATGAGTCACACGTTCCCCGTGCAGGCTGCACACTAGGGAGACAGGCCAGTCTTGTTTCTTCTCTTTAACCACTGCATTCACTCACTGCTGTTTGGAGCTAGCTGCCTCTTCCACACTTAGGCAGTACACCTTGCTCTGAGATAACCCATGCTGGCGGGCAGATGATGTGTTTGGGAGGAAAGGAAAGGAGCAAGAAGTCTCATCTTGCGAAGAAGATTTTGTGAGTTTAGTTCATTCCTCCAACATGAGCATTTGGAGAGAAACACAAGTCCAGAGACTCCAAGCCTGGTCCTTTTTAGACAAAAAGCCAAGGACATCCTGGGAGCAAGGTGCCATGGCTGGCAAATCAGAACAAGAGTTCCAGGAAGAGGGAACAGCGGCTGTGTGAGTGTGTCCTCACAACACCAGATACAATCCACATAGGACTCTAAAACACGTTAGAGCACGAATATGAATAGATGTTTAAATAGACTGTTGTCATCTAGTACATCTCACAAATCTAATCAGAAGTAACTAATACTGCAAAGAGCCACTTGCAGTGGCATCAGATGTAGCATTTAATAGTCAATTTGCAAAGGCTATCAGTTTCTTTCTCCCTTTTTGGATGTGTTTAGTTGATGTTTCACATCAGGCCCTGCTCCTGTCCCAGCCCATATTCACTTCAGTTTGTGACTATGCGGATGCCTCTGTCTGTCTCCCATTCCCCCTTTTCTTTCACCTACCACAGCAACAAAATCCCCAGGGTGTTTCTTTACTCACAGTGTTGGACTGTGGCAGATGCACATCTCTGAAAGTAAATACAAAATACCACCAAGCATCTGGATAGGCAAGTGTGCTTACCCAACCTCTATCACCTAACCTCATCATGACAGTGAGCTTCACCAACCAGTCTTCGGGATTGCATAACCTTCAGACTGGATTCATGGAGCAGGACCCCCAGTTAACAAAACTGTCCAACAGAAGAGTAACTTTGTACATTAGCTAAATTCAGTTTGAAGAGGTTTTTAAGCCCTAAGCTATCACAAAGCTTTGAAGCACGTGCTTTGAACTGAAGTATGCACTCAAGTTCTCTGTAAAACTGAGGTCCCTGTCCTGATTTGAATCCAACTCTTCTCACCTAGCACTGAGTTCATGGAGGCAAACGGATCAGCTGAACACCAAGACTAGCAGGATTTGCAAAATAAGGATCAGATCCCCTACTTCCCAAGGACAAAGGGGTTAAATTCATTAGTGTAAGAGGTGCTCAGGAACAAATCTAATGGAGGCAGTGTGAAATCTCAAAAATTAACAGCAAACAGGACAATTTGCTGGGAAGTCAAGAAATCTTTATCTAAACTGTTGCTGTGCCTCATGAGGACATTTGCAGGCAGAACACAGTAGCAGTAGTAACAATTACTTTTAAGCAGGAAGACGCACAGGAAATGTTAGACTCACATTTAGATGTGTGTACAGTTAAGGACTTGCTACAAAGCCTGCTGAAGCTAATGGGTCTGAGACCAGTCTTAGAAACCCAAATTTAGGTACCTTGTAAAAAAAAAAAAATAATGATGGATGTATTTGTGATCCATGACTGAATACAGCTAAAGGGAACTGGTTTTCCTAATTATATTTATCTGGAGAATCTTTTTGATTTAAACACTCGCATAGCTGTAACAATGTTATCTAATTTTGGCAGAGCAGAATAGAGTAGACTGACTAAAATTAGGTTTGCAAACATGCACTAAGAGACACAAGGCTTCACATGACTCATCTACTTCTCTAACTAACAGCCTCCCTGATAGACTAATGGAGGAATCCTCAACAAGGATAATAATTTTCTCAATAAAGGCAGAAGATTTAAAGTAACCGTGTTATGAGAAATAAGAAGATAGTGCATTTGCTCTGAGGTAGCACATTCATTTTCAAGACATCTAGCAATAGAAAACCTCTTATCTGGAGAAAGTACTTTTAAATATTTTCCTGGAAAGGCAGTTAAATTTGAGTGAATGTGTTAAAGCCTATATATCCTCACCTCCTGCCACAGGTGGGCTTTGCTGGAAAGTCACATTATAATGTGTGTATAATTATAAAGCAGTGTGGCATGTAAATATACAAGCAACTTTGTCCAGGAGGGACAATCCAAAAGAAAAACGCCTAAGTAGAAGCTCTTTCCTAAAGAAGAGTGTCTCAGTCTTAGTAGGTTTACACCCCAGGAGTCTGACTATCCCCATTTTGCAGACAATGAATCTGTTTTGCCCAAAGTCACCCCAGTGCTAGCACAAACCTAGGAAGAAACTCCAGCCCTCCCCAGGCCCTGCTCCCAATCCACTCACCACATCCCACCATCTCCTTTCTGAAACCCATCCTGACTCTAGGTCTCTGTAACAGGGGTGGGAATCAGAATAAATCTGACAATGTTCTGCACTAAAATGCTAAAGTTGCTGAGATCAGTACTTTCAACCTTAGTTCTTCAAACTCAGAGAAGAGGTCCTACATGCCATACATGCCTCATGCCCTCCAAAGGCTGGGCCAAGACACAACACTGCTAGAACAAGGCTCTTCTATCAGTGTCTCGCAGACCATGCAAGCAGGCAGGAAGATTACAATAATCTGAGATGCAGGGGGGGCTCTCTGTGATGATACGTTGTAGATAATTTGACAAGTTAATCAAAACAAGACTGGGTGACGCACATCAGTGTCAGAAAGACAAATTGTTTCACAGACAAGGATGGCAGAAAGACAAATAGTGCCTCTCCTGTAAACAAGTGTGACTTCAAGTTCTGTGCACACAACTCAAAGTTTATCCCGGCACTAATAAAGCTGTGATCATGCCAATGCAGGCACCAAGTTCAGCTTAGTTGACTGCTATGCACCCAGATGAGTTTTATAGCCTCTGCACAACCCCACACTGCCGAGGAGCATCAGACAACAGTCTACCGATACACAGGCAACAACATCCCCACTGGCAGCTGCAGAAGGTCTTACCAGCACTTTTGAAGTCAATGATAAGATAGCTGACGGGCAGGGAAGGTAGGCAAAAATTACAGGCCCAGGGCTAAAAGTGATGAACTGACAGCTGGCGGGGCTCAGGGAGGGATAAAAAATGATCTGCACCATGGGAGGAAGCCTTGGAGGCTGAGACAGGGGAGGCCATGGAAGAAGATGGAGTGTTTTCCTACTTTCAAAAGGATTTAGAAGTCCTAGACTAAACTCTTCACGCCATTTACCTACCTACTTTCTATTTCTGGCTAGACTCGTAGGTCTTTATTCCATTAATGGCTTCAAATTGGGCAGCCAGAAGAGGGAATGGGAAAATACCCGCAACTGGTCTTTGTACTATACTCCCACAGGTTGTTCAGCTACTGTGGTGCCCCTAGTCCTCCCTTTTCCCACAGGCTCTTGGGTGCCTTCTGTGAGGAGCTCTCACCTCAGGAACAAGGCAATACAGAACTGCCCTGGTCTTTGAACTGTCAGGGCAGGCTATAAAGAGCTCCTGCTGCTGGAGGCTGCAGAAGAAAACAGGCCTGTACAGAGCAGGGGCATTGTGATAAGAAGAAGGACAGTTAGTGTTTAGTTGGCTAATTGGAGACACCATGCCTCTTTTTATTGTTATAGAAACATGAAATAGTTACATTTCATTCTCTCTCCCACCTTACACCCAGAAACTTAATGGCACCAACATTTCACTTACTGGTAATAATTCCATTTTCTCTGCAAGCAAAAAGTCAAGGAACTTGTATTTTTAAAAATGGAAACTGAGATTAGGCTTGACATTTAGAAGCTTCCAAAACTGGCAGGCCCGAGGGCCAGGGACTTTGCAGTCCTCAGAGGGCAGCTGTGCAAGTTCGAAGAAATGAAGTGCAAGGAAATTGCATAAGTTGACCTTCTCTTCTGCAGCGGGGAGAGAAAGCTCAACACTTCCATGCTTCACTGGGCAGGCATTCATGAAGATGAGTAAAATATTATAATCAAAATGCCAGTCTTCACAAGGAAACTCACTGAGGCTGCTGGTCTCCATCCCAGCTTAAGAATTCAGCTCTACTGGCCCCTGTAGAGGAGCAGGACACTGACACAAGGACGTTACCTTGGCTTTCTTTTCTTATGTGACTTCACAACTCTTCTTATGTCTGTAGATGAATAAACCCTCTTTGCATAGCCATGACACATAGAAGTGTCATTTCACTTGCAGACTTAGGCAGCAATCTCACAGCGGGGAATTGAGTCCAGCAAGTCAGTGAATCCATCTTTTCTTTCTTAAGGAAGTGCAACACAGCATTTTCTGCTAGAAAGAAAGCTCAGTTGTTCAGCACCTTTTGAACACATGCTTCAAGAAGAAAAATATCTGCCACTATAATTAAGAGTAGGGTGCTTAACTAAATATTTCTTTTGTCAGCCATTCATTTTAAAATGAGAATTTGTTGCCACATTATGCCATTTTAATATGGGATTGCCCTCAACCAGAACATCTGTGTACTTAACCAGCTGCTTTAAACAACTGCCTTCTTTAAAACTAAAAGTCAAACAAAGTTTATGTGTTTTATTATAGCCAAATTTCACTGTGAAGTTCATTCTCTCCCATGCTGTATTTGGCAAGAAGAGAACTATCAATTCATTTCCAAATCAAACAAAACACCAAAACCCAAACCACTCTTACTAAAGTGACAGCAACTAGTGCCTTGTAACCGCGATAAAGATGTTAACACAGTAACATTGAAAATTGTTTACATATTCATCTGCCTAATATTTGATAAGACAGTTGGAAGCACGCCCCAGTAAACAGCCAAGTTCAGTCACTCTGCAACTGGCAGGAATAGGGGAAGAAGAGATTAGCTCCTGGAACATGTAGGTAAAATTGTAGCGTTCAGTTCAACATAGGCTCAGTTGGTGTAACTATTGGCTTAGGATATTCATGTGCACTTTTCAAAGCATGGCAGCATCTCTCAGAGTAGTGAGATGCAAAAGCTTAGTCAGGTATGAGAAGGGATATGGGATTTCTTCTCCTGGAGCTCAACTTTTAAAACAAAAAGTTACCAGTTATCCTTGTGAGAAGGGATTTAAAATGTAAACTGGCTGTAATGGGCCCATCTGCCCAAGTGTTCAGAAAGCATGAACCATGCTCAAGCTCCATGCTTAAGCTCTTTGCATTCATTATTCTCTGTTATTTCACTGGTTAATGAATTATAAGCCGGACCCAGTACAGGAATAAAGTAGTACTGCATGGAGAAGATCCCCAGCTCCTCTACACAAAACTCAACAATCTGAGACTTTGACAAGATGATTGTCAACAGGAGCACAGGGATTATTTTATTGAAGGGAATTTCCTTTTTAGTGTTTGGGAATTACTGCACCAGTGAAACTAGGCTGGTCTAGGATGACATTTAAAACAAAACACTTCAGAAAAACAAGTGGTTTCAGGCAAATGTCAGCTAACCCAGCTTCATTAATGAATTGATTCAAAGCACAAAGACAATAACACCCAACTGAGATGACAAGAGTCACAGATTGTCAATGTAACTCACAGACCAGGAGAAGCTCAGCATACACTTTGACATACCCACTTTTATGTTTCAGTTGTTTACTACACCGGGAACCTTCTTAAATCCCCTGCAATTCTCTCCACGACTTCTCCAGCATCCCAGTGGGCAGGTAAGTAGATCACGAAGGAAGCTATTCTCAGTGTCTTCCTCATTCGGATAGGTTTTACTACCCAGGCATAGGTAGCTCTTTCGACTTTTAAATACATTGTTCCCTTGGAAAGCTTCGTGACACCGCAGGACAGACATTTTAGTGGTTTAGGTGTATTGCATGTCCAAAATAGAGCCAAAGCACAAAAAAAGCTGGCCAACTACAAGGCACATCATACAACTTAGCATATGGAACAAGAACAGCCCAGGGTATGCGGTAAGCATCAGAGAAACAACGAACAGAACTGCTAAATGTTCACTCCAAGAGGGCAGTAGGTGATCTTGTTTGAAGAGATGCAACTAGAACTGCGTGAAACATCCCAAGTAACACTGAAGCCATTCTGTTATTCTTCTGCTTGTACCCTAATCACAAGCCAAGTTCTGTCTTGACTAACACCACCTTTTACAAGGGAGCTTATTTACTCCGTTTCCTGAAATAAAAAGATGCGTTCAAGCAATAAACCAAATTCAAAGCTGTGATCTCACCCAGGTCAATGAGACAGTACCTGGGTCATTCCCATGTTTGTACTCTAAAACTGTAGACATCTATAGCCATTAGAATCTAATGGACAGTAAAACACAGTGGCCAGAAGCTGGAGTAAAGACGATAAGAAAATGAAAGTTCCACATGCAAAACCCCACTATAAAAAAGGTAAACTGCTGTAAGACACAATTTGGGCCAGATGACGTATTACAGCTGCTTACACTGTCCTGAGTTCTGCTTCACCTCACCCAGTCCAGACAACCTCTAAGTTTCAGTTCTTCATTTGGACTCCCTTAAAACCAGAAGAATAAACGTGTTTCTGGAGCATGCTTCATCTGCTCCTAAAGTAGGTGGCTAAAACAGGTCAGATGAATCACAGTAGCAGCAGCTTTTTCCCTCCATTGATTACACAAGGAGCCTACAGGGACCAGGTCGGATGTAGACATTCAGAGTTAGGGGAAATGAAGCCCATCTCAGACATCTGCACAACTGCATCCACAGCACTGCTTATCCTCTCATGGCTGAAAGGGGGGCTAATTTCCACTGCAGAAAAAAGTCAGAAGTAGAAGACAACCAGCTTTCTGAAGAGTGATCTTGAATCTGAATTCCCAACAAGGCAAGGTTTTTCTGTTTCAAACATTTGAATTAAGATTACGGGTTGAAAGAGTCTGAGTCATGATCCCAATTCCCAGCACTACATCTAATCTGGAATCTGACCTTTGGCACGTCATTTAACCTCATTCTTCCTACTAACTGCAAAGTATGGATAATTATAACAACTCTGCAAGAACACTGAGTCTTAATTGATGAACATCTTTAAAGTGTTCTGGGATTCCAGTGCCCCTCATCAAAACAGAGATACTATTAACTATTATATGAACACTACCATGATTATCATTACAAAGGCAGCATTTATCTGATATTCACCTTTAAAACAGCTAAATTAATATGCATGTGCTTTTTTTCTGATAGTCCTTCTCAGTGGTATTCACATGCCTATTTCTCTTGGATTTGTATCTTCTGATCTGACACTTTGCAAGTTTACCACCATGTTCCCTTTTTTGTTGCCCATTAAAATAATATACTAATGAAAAAAATCATTCTTTGCTTTCTGCCTAAATACAACTATATATAAATAGATATATAGATATATATAAAGGCCCACACATTCTGCCATTAAGTTTAGCAGACAAATAGATTTGAATTTTGCTAATGTAAACAAATCCGCAGGCTTTTGCCAAATCTAATGGACAAATATGAATAATTCCTGTCTAGAAGCCACACTTGAATCACTGTACACAGTAACTTGGCTTAGAAATCAAAACAAAGTGTCATTGTTCCACCCTCTATTCTCACAACCCCAGCAAGGAAAGCTCAAGGAAAGTGCTCACATAATACAAACGCTTCTATTTTCATCTGAAATCGGCTTCCATTTACAGCACGATGTAGAAACACACACACACAAAAATATATAGACATGTAAGTATGTATATGTATATATACACACATACAGCCATGTTTCAGAGGGAAGGCATCCTTGGGCCAGAGAGACCCATGACAGCAGGGCCGCTGGAGCCAGGATCTCACTCCTCAGTGCCACTCTCAGGATTTAGGACACCTTGTACCTCCACTTCCCTGGCTTCAACACACGGGTAAGTAACCTTCCTTTTCTTTGACATTTAGGGATGAAAACATCTCTGCTCCCTTTAATTATTGCCACATAGTACCTGTCACTGGGAAAAGTCCTGGGACTGATCCTGCACATGCCCCAGCACCTTGCGCAGAGCAAAGAGAGGGAGTTCCTGGGGCTTGCAGAAACCCCAGGGCACCCCATCGACGCGGGCTGCTGGCCGTACATTGCCACGCTGAGGGGAAGGAGACAGTGAGGAAAACTTTTGGAGGAGCACGAGTGCCGAGGCGGACTATTGCAGCCACTCTCATGGCATGAAGGATACGCGCTGCAGTGAAAGCAACCTGCTGACAGCAACAGAGACCAGTTTCAGCCCCGTTATTCACCAGCCATGAGACACGAATTTCCCCGTCCCCACAAAGCTGTGATCACATCACTGCTCCGCTGCCCCTTTTTGTTTAAACGAAGACCCCCCCTGCCCCTTGAGAGCTTCCAGCCCTCGCGCAGGGCTGTTCTCAGCGAGGAGCAGGCAGAGCTCCTGGCAGGTACCACGCTGCAGTGCTCGCCGTCTGACGCACAGTGCCCCGTGTCCACAGGCACGCATGTACCATTTCTGGTAGCATCTGCACTAAATTTCAGCATTAGAGACAAATCCTCAGTTCTCTGGCACAACTGTCACTGTCAGATTTGATCCCCTCTTGAGGTTACAGAGATTTTGGACTGAAGACTAGAGTCTGCACACTAAACACTGACTATGAAAAACCAGATGACTCCTCCGGCCCATGTTTCTGGATGAATGGCTTCCTGTGACGCACATTTCTGGGGGTTACAGCAAGCACCAGTGTGAGAGGCTGCAATTCCAGCAAAGCCAGTGCACCTGCACCTCCTCACTGGCCCACCAGCTCTGTCCCTGCTTGCCTCAGCTTGCTTGAACATCGAAGTAAAACTCAAAGTGACAAGCAACACCTGTTTCCACATCTATTTTCCACACCCAGCTACATCTAATCCTTGCTTCATTGCCTCCTTTAAGGTTTAATAATGGTTTCAGTGAGCAGTCTTAGTCAAGTTTCTGACTTTTTTACTTAACGCTTCCATGGCTGAGCTCAGACATCTGAAGGAATCTGAGTTTAAGTAATCTGCTCAACACAGAAAACCCTGGAAATATGCTTTCTGCTCGTCATCATCTTAAACCACAAGTGCAAAGCTGCAGTACAGTGTGTATTTTCCCACTGTAGCAACGCAATGGCAGGGTTTTGCTTCCCTTGCGTTGGATTTTCTCAACAGCTCCTCTACCAAATGGACTCAGTAAAGTATAAAACAGGATGTATGTCTCAAAATGCATTCTTAAAATTCAAGTTTCTATTCATGGTACCCACCAAAAGGCTCCGTATCATACTTTTAAAGTACTGAGAAACAACTAAAAGACCTGACTGAGTTCATAGATTAGTAGCTTTAATTTACATACATGTAAGTTACATACATGCAGTTCTCAGATAAAGATTTTAAAACCTCAGAGGCCCTGAGAAAGCACCAGAAACTTTAATTTGGTGAAGCCTGACTAGCTGAGCGCTGTACTTGGATCACAACACATACTGGGGAAACTGATGGGGGGAAACCTCAAGAAATAAAATTTTAGCAGGCTCTCTGACCTTGGTGGGACCCCAAACGTGGCAATCCCTATGCACAGCAGCAAGGCAGCAGCTGCCCGGCTCCCGCCTGCGCCCCTGAGCTGGGGCTGCTATCCTCGGCATGGCGCGGCCAGCCAGACCGACCCCAGATACTTCAGACGGAACAAACCAAAAAGGCAAAGCGAAACACATTCCAGACCTCAGAAGCCAAATCGTGCATCTACAGGGAAAACCGGTCCGTATCTGACCCCTTGCTCTCCCCTCACCCACGCACGCAACGGCAGCCAGCTGAAATCCCCAGTATTTGGCAATCAAGGTTACCCTGATGTAGACCCAGAGTCACACAAGCGTGGCCGGAGCTCAGAAGGGACGTGGGAAGCTGCAGGGACTGCGCTCACGCCCACACCCAAAGCTTGTGCACTCGCAGGCATAGAGGTGATCCTTTCTGGGGGGAGAAAATTGCACCTGAAAGGAGCACAACTGCAGCGGAGCTGAGGTGATGTCGAGTGCACAGTGTCCCCCTCTGAAAAACCCCTCCGTTTCCTAAGTCTCAGTGCTAGGAAATCATATCGTATTTCAGGATTGATTTTCTCTTACTTCAACCTTCAAAACTAGGATATTGTTACATCTTTGTCAGCAATGTCAGGATTTTCCAGAACAAATCAGACATCTTTTTCATGTAAAATTACCTAGATAGATACCTTACATGTGCTGTACCCTGAGGGTACTTCATTTTCACCCTCTTCTGTAATAGGACGTTTTCTTTCTCCTCCTTTTCACACTGCACTTTATAAATAGTTTAAATAAATGCCTCTCTTTGTTTAATGAGCTTGTGCTGTCTGAGTGAGTTTGGAAAATACCATTAGTTTTATGGAGTAGCTAAAAATGACTATAGGGGAGCTATGGACATGAATGCGTTACCTATTATTAGCACCAATAATCTTGTCTAACAAGCCAGTACAGTCTTTGAAGTGTCATCCTCAAGCTTTGAGGGTGACCCTTTTCCAAAGGTGGTGGTGGGTTTTTCCCCACCCTGTGTATTACTCGTACTTAGGATTCCTAAATCATTTGCCGTTTCTCTTGCAACAGAAATGTCCCAATACCCTACCAGGATGAATCCAGTTGCACCATACAGCACGCCTCCATTTGACTCAACGGACTGCCTTACTTGCTTTAAAGCGTGGTGAAGCTTGGGCTCTACTCTCTATTTTCAAAGAACATACAGTGATGGTGCAATTATGTGGCTTAACTGGGACGTGCATTTATCTATGCCCAAGCAGAGCTGTAACTGCATGTGACCTAAGGGACACGCTCTAGGCAAGAACCTCTTTCTCTGATGACAAGGTCCCAAGCAAAATGCATTTCATTTGCTCTAACAGCATCCTTCTGGGTTACAAGTGAATTTTTTCTTCACTTTGTCCCTCTTGTATGTGCTTCTGAAAAGGCTTTGACCATCATTGCCTACCTATACTGCTCCATCAATTGCAAACATTTACCGATACATCTTACAGATGATATAAAAATCACACGGGATGTTGTAGCTTGCCAGTTTTAGTGTGTTCCTGTCGAAGAAGCCTTCATCTATCTGTCTTATTTTCCTACAATGTGATGCACCAAAAAATCACAGATTTAAGAAAATAGCAGCTTCTACAATGTTAGGGTCATAATGCCTGCTCCCTCCGTTCTGCAATACACACCGACAAGTTTAGAATCACATTTTCCACATTGTTAAGCACTGGAAAACAAACATAAATTTTCAAATAATTCAAATATTCCACATCTATGTGAGCCTTTAAAGACAAAGGCCAATTTTCTACGTAAATAGCATCCAGCTGGTCGTCCTCCCTGGAATAATCAGAGCAGATACATGCTTTTGTGAAAATCCCATCCATGTAAAATGAATTTTTCTTGATTTTTGAAATACGGTTCTTAGATTTCCATTCCCCGTTTAAAAGAAGAATGTGACTTTGATCTCAAATAATTTGTAATGGATGTCAAAAAAAGTCTTATCTGTTACTTGCATTTTAACCCAACTTTACGAAAAACAGCCCCTTGCCAAACAGCAGCAAAGTTGCGCTAGCTGGGCAGAACAGTGTTAACTACATGAAATGCAGTTAGCATGAAATAACATCAAAAAGTGCTGTCTCATCAAGCAAAGATGATCTGTGGAGGCAAGGTCTGCAGGTATAGTTCTTTTATTAGACCAATTCTTACAGTCAGAAGAAAGGACAAGCTTTTTGATACAAACCCCACCTTCAGTCTGAAACAAAAGGTCCAATTATCTCTTTCCCTATATTTTTATCAGTCTTTTTCTCCCTTTATTCCCTTCAAGCTTGTTTTTTCACCCTCTTTCCTCCTCTCCCACAGACAAATTTAATGGGAAATTAGTCTGAGGCTTCACAACATTGCTAGCAATTGACACTTTAATGAAAAGAAAAGCAGAAGTTTTACTTCAGAGAATTATCCTTCCTCTGGGTGGCTTTGATATTTTCTTAATTTCTTTGTCTGAAACTTCTGTTTCAGCTCTGTACAGGGCCTGTGTAATCATAAGCTTGCCTATTTTTGACAATTATAGAAGTTGGTTTAATAAAAGATATTCCCTTTCCCTTCGAACACTGCCTCATTTATATCCCTAGACCATGACCACTACAACAGCACTACAATAGCATATTTTATGGAAATACATTCGTTTCCATAAAGACAGCACAATCTCTCATGCTCTGTAGTTAAATGCCTATGGCACTTGCCTAGGATGTGGATAATCCAGATTTAAAACCAACTCTGTGTGATTTAAGAACAGTTTTTCATCCCAAATCATCCAGAATCAGGCAAAGCAGAATTCTAATTTCAGTCTTCATATCCTGAACCAACAAAGGGACACCACACTGCCTGACCAATCCACACCAAAACAATCGTACTACAATGGAGAGTATCAAAGTGTGTATTTTCACCAGAGCTGGAAAAGTTTCATTCTCATTCAGTTTCAGATTCAAACCCTCAACTCTACATAGGTGAAACAGAGCCATCATCCTTGAGCCCAGCCTAGCAACCATCTTTGCTGGACTGTTATCGCTCAAACTTCATGCCACTTTGCAATATCAACTCCACCTGCAACACGCATCTTTTGCCTGGGAAAGTTTTCCTCTACGCTCCTCTTACCCAGGTCACTTCCTTTCTTCTTCGGAGCTCAGCTTTTCTTTCATTACCCCTAGATGGAAAGAAATGGGCTATTTCACAGACTTTTCACTCTCCTCACCTTCCCCTGCTCTACACTAGCTGCAATGAAGAAAAACCAAGTGTCAGCTTTCTCTAACTGCTTTTGAAAGGTAATACTGCAAACACCCAACGGACAAATTTTTCTTCTCATAACCTTACCTGAGCCACGTTAGTCCCTAGCAGGAGGTGGCAATGGTTTCTAGAGGCAATAGACCCAGCTGTGTTGTGCAGTCCAAAGCATGAAACTAAATCCATGTTCCCCCTGGGTGGCATGAAGCAGCTCTCCAGCTGCTGGTCAGCTAGTCATCTGCAACTACAGATATCACTTTAAAGGGAAGAAACTCTAAACATTTGATTTTAATTCTGTGTAATCTTGTGAGCCAACACAGCAGCATATTAGTATGAAGAAACATCAACATTTGTTTTGAACTTTGATTTTTCAGCTGACCTGTCAGCTCCTTTTTTTTTTTTTTTTCATGTGTGTGTTTTAACAAACCTTCAAGAAGCTTTGTATGAGCCACGTAAATCATGGAGTTTTCAACCTCATTTTATGGGCAGCTGATCTAAATCACGCAAGGTTGTGTGATCCCAAGCTGAGATAAGTGAATGGACACACCTTACCCAGAAAATCTCCAAGGACGCAAGGCAGCAGGCTTGCAAAAATCTTACAGCTAAACGAGGGTTTGAGATACAGCTCTGGGCACAGGATCATTTGTAGGAATGGCAGGGAGCAACTCTCCCTAGTTTCTGCCTGTTCTCACACAAAATCTCAATGGGAGAGTGAAAGGCTCATTCCTTAAAAGCACACTGAGGTCCTCAGATGAAAAGTGCTTCTAGTAATGAAGCATCACCTTTCTTGCCAGTGTTTTTTCCCCATAAGCACCATACCTTCTCCACTTTTAGTTGATGAACACAAAGCTTATGTGGATGGGGTTTGAGCTGATGCTATGTGTAGTCAGCCTCTCCTCGCAGATGATGTTGTGAGGTCCTACCCTCCCTCCTGTGCAAAATCAGAGAGGCACACGTCACTCCATCCAGCTCTGTGCTCCTGATTCCTGCAGGAATCATACCAGTTCCCAGGAGAACAAGGTCAGGATTCCAGCCCAGCTCTTGCTACAATAAGTAGAAAAAAACTTTTCCCCTTCAAAGGCAATGATGACCTTTAAGGACTAAAATCTATCATAGGAAGAAGCCCCCATATCCTGTATCTACCTTATGAATAGCAGAAATAGCAACAGCAGCAATTTGATCTGTTTGGCCTTGCTGCACAAGAAAAGGCAAGAGGGAAGTCAGACATCCACGCTGTCATGTATCTGAAGTTAAGGGCAGGCACAGGGATAATCAGCGTCTCCAGAAGACACCAGGATAGCAAAATCAAGCAGCCGTCCCTAAGAAGCTGGCACTGCAGGTAAGAAGCAGTGGGCAGCAGCTGTTTTCCAGGAAAGTTCAACTAAAGCACTTCAAATCTTTATAGGCTTTATGCTCAGGCTTAAAAGAGGCAGGCAGGACTGCAACGACTTGCTCTAATGGATGCCCACAGGTGGATTTAAAAATTATCATAAATTCTGTTCTTTAAAGAAGCCATCTGTACTCATGTGTTTGTTTTCATTTTAAAGATTGACATCAATTTCCATGTGTCTTGATAACTAGCTTCAGTTCTGAAAAGTGTGTCTGGATCCTCATTAAACAACAGAAGCCACTTCTTGTTTGTGAATATTACTACAAGGATGGTTGAAAGAAGGGAGGGGGGCATAAACATGTATAGGAGATGAGAGAGACAACAGAAGAATGCAAAAACAGGTTACCACGCCTAGAAGGCAAAGGGAACACAGAGGAAATTTCTTGGTTTTGCAAATGAATTACACTGCAGTTGATCTCAGGTACCCTTTCCATACCTTTGGCACCAGTGAGGCGGTTGCTTTATAGGGTGTACAGCTGCACCCAGGCAAAGATGGGAGCACTGCATACTTCCACAGACAGCCCCACGTTTCAGGCACTAAATACACACCCTCACACAATTTACATTGATTTTAATGTGACTGGGATTTACCTCCTAACATACACGCCAGAGCTCCTCTAGTCCAATAAACATCCTGGGATAAATCTCCTTTCATATTTATATCTGGGATAAGATTATACTCCCAGGCACCACAATATTTTCTTCTTAAAATCGGGCCAAACCTAACCCCACCATCGCTAACAAAGAGGCTCTAGCTATTTTCCCCTTCAGTAGAAATATTACAACATAGCCACTATAAGAATAGTACGTGCTTATCTTCATTCCCAGCAACGGTATTCTCATATTACTGCCTTAGAAGTATTCCTCTCCTTCTCTTCAAATGCCTCTGTGCTAAACCACTGAAATATGTGGCAACTGCAGTGTCAGTTGTCACAGGGAAAAATATGTCAGCAAAAATATTTGATTCAATCTGCTGTTTAAGGAAGCAACATTTCCTCAGGGTGTATGTCTTGTGTGGATAAATACCAACTGTCCAAAAATCAAGTATATCTAAAATCAATTTCAAATATCAAAGGGCACATTTCAGGCAACTGCCTTCAGCAAAAAAAAACCCCACCCCAAAGTAGTTCCTTTTTCTCCTTTTTTAATTTAGTGCAAGTTTGTTTCAGAACAAACCCATAAAATTTAGCCTCTCGGTCACAAACTGAAGGGTGAACTCTTAAGTGAAGAATGATGCGAAAGGTATTATGGACCTTACAGGAGCCCTAACTTGCCCCCCCAAGCACATGCATTTTCTCTGATGAGATGCATCATATGGAATATTCACATTTGCAACGTGAACACCTAGACTTGCCAATTGCTGTTTGTAATCAAAAGGTTCCCTCTCAACAATGTATTTTTATCAAGTTTTGCATTCAAATTCCCCGTATCCACATAAAGACAAAAGAGAGGAACATAACAAGCTGGTTCACTGGTGGACGCAGTCCATGGAGGAGCAAGCGTTGAGCAAGAGAGACCCCGCAGGCCTGCAGCATCACTTGTCTGCTGAAGCTGAGCTGGCTTCTAGGTTCACACATTTATGGTTATTTATTAAGCACCTATAGGATAGTTTGAACATGACAATGCAATCGGTGAGTTCAGCAACACAGGTTAGAAGGGGCTGAGATACTGCAACCAATTATGGTCTGCCAAAATACCATCCTTGGGTTTTCTCCATTTTAAACTTGTTTGCTCCCTTTCATTTTAACACCTTTTGACTTCAGCAACAATAACTCCCTGATTCTTTTTCCCTCTTGTCAGAAAAGACTAACTGCACTATTTGGTGTGTTTTTCACTAGCTGCTCCATCTAACCTGGGAGGTCAGAGTCACCAACTTGGAACAACAATTTGTTCCACTTCTCCATAGTGCTGCAACCCCATTACCCCTCTCCACAAAAGCTACGCTCTTGTAGCAACAGAAATAGTCTTTTGGCAACTCTCCTGACGCTTCTTGCTCATCAGTATGATCATATTTCTTGTAGAACAGCAGATCTTTTTTTGTTGTTTTTAAAGAGCAATTCATGACACAAGCAAATCCCTTCAAGTGCCTCACCTACAGCTTCCTGAAGTTGCTTGACTATTCAGACTGCAGTTGAACTTCTGAAAATTGGGATTATTTAAAAGGCCTCCTCCTTAGGAAATTTCAGCAGCAGAAACCACAGGAGACAGGCCTGCATCCCTTTGGAGCACTAGCCTTTTGCCCCCTACATAAATCATCTTGCTATTTCTTTGGGGGAGAGGGAAGGAAAAGCCACCTGCCTTCAAGTTTTAATATCATGTCCACCTTTACAAAATGATTGTGCTTGCCCTTTATACTGTTCTTTAATAAATGTGCCACCCACCCTGGAGGTATCTATCTGAACTGTTGGCCGTAATGCAGTGAATGCTGCAGCCAAAGTCAGAGCAGGCGTTTGATGGGCATCTGCTGCCAGACTTAATTTTTGCAGAATCGTATGAAAACCAGAATTCTTCGCTAATTTGGGGTATTCAGTTTTTCATTTGGCAGTAGTAAAAGGAGAGGCTTAGGCATCAGAATTCCTGGGTTCGGTTCCAGTTCTGCAGCTAAACTCAATCATTAGATGCTTATAGGTAAGGTAAATTCAATGCCTGCACTTGCTCAAAGACAAAGGGGATTGCCTAGTCCCAGGAGGCACCGCGCGACCGCTGCTGCTGCTTTGGGGATCAGGAGGTGAGAGGTTCCACATGCACCATGGTACCCAAATGCTTTACGTTCATTTTGAACTTTGCTTTCCATTCATCAGTGGGTTTTGTTTCCTCTGTTCATAGCCAGCTCTTTGAGAGACTCATCTTCCCTCTTGTAGCATTCTCGGTTTTGCTCAGTGGATAGGGGAATAGAAGATGCAGTTAAAAATACTGCGATGCCATGGTGGGCGGTGTATCAGAAATAGACAGACACTAGCTCACTGCGAAGAATACCAAGTAATATCCCAGAAAGATAAAGGCATGGCAACAAAAGAAAAAAAAAATATGCATTTTTGTTCTGCTGCAAGAGAGCTAAATCTGGACTGAAGATACAAAATGAGGAGTACTGCTTGTGGCCAAGTGTACCATCCTCCTGTTGGCTTCACGTGCAAAGTCATCTTACAACAGTGAGGTCAGCAGGAGATCGTAAAAAAGTGGCTGACGAACAATCTTACCTCCAATTATAAACAAAGTGTATGTGAGCTTTGGGGTTTTATGAAGACGGTGCAGAAAATCAGTAAGAAAATGGACCCAACTGGTATCACATAGAAATCAGCAGCCTATATAAACTGAGAAGGGGCTTAGCTCCTTTAACCCTTGCTTTAAAAGCAATCGAAGTTTTTCAGGGGATATTAGGTTCTTCCCAAGAGGAAGATAAACCAAGCTTGGCCAACACAAGGAACTATGAGATTATTCAATGGATTTAGCCCCTATTTTTTCTGAAGCTTAAGTCTCTGTTCATCCAGCCAGTAACCACAAGGGTAATATTTCATCCCAAAGGGCTTTACAAGTAAGTGTTTCACAAACAGCACACCAGGGTCACTTACAGCCCTTAAGTGAGTTACTCCTGCAAAGAGGTCCAGCAGCTGCTTAACGCTTCACAAAAATACACCAGCACTGTTTCGCCAGGGAAACGAAGAAGGCTGCATCAAACTGAAACTGCCGGGGGGAACTCAGGCAGCCAGACTGCAGTGATGCCTCTTGGCATTGGGCCGGGGTGCCACAGCCCCCACCGCCTGCCCGGGGAGGCCTGTGGGTCTTTAAGGCCCAGCCTGGAGGCAGGAAGAAAATGTAGAATAGCACATAAAGAAATTACATGCATGGGTTTGCATGAGCAGGCACCGGTGGGGTTACCACTTCCCTAGATACTTGGGTATTCAAGCCATGTAGGTGCACTGAAAGATGGAAACAGCCATGCTTCTGCAACGTGCATGTGAGCATCTGCTTGCAGGTCAAAGTTAAGATGACAGATGAGTGCAAACTTAAGTTTTAGGCACATGGAAAATGGCACCTGTAAAGAGCATAGGGCTGCCAAGGACCAGAGGCCATTAGTCCAGAGAAGAGTGCCATCTACTGCTACATCAACTTTGCTTCCAGGAGCCCGTGGGACTGAGACTTCCACCCTGCTGCTCAACTAGACCCTTTTTTTTAGTTTATCTTGCAAGATATGTTTTGATCCCATCAAAATGTAATATAGCCACAGGCATGAGAATAATCATACTATAAAAAAACCATCATCATGCAGATACAACCTTAACAAACCACCACGGAAATGCCTAATAAAATAAATGCCATTTAAACACTGCTACACAGAAACCACAGCCCTACCAGTGCAGAAGATGTAAAAGAAAAGATCTAGCAGTCTGCACATCAAATGTTAATACTATTTTCAAAGCAAGTCTAAGAGAGGACGACAAGTAATTTAATAAGTCTAATGGCTGTGTAATCGGCATCTGACATTCTTGCCATAAAAGTAGGTGTCTTCCTGGCCCAAGATGTCTAGGAAACCCACTGAAAGACAGCTAAGGCTTTTAAAACAGAGGTTTTAAAACACCTTTTTTCTTCTCATGTAGATTGATGGAGAGTTTCACTCTATTAAGAACAGGATTCAACCAACTGGGTGAAATAATACAAATAACTCTCTGGGCATAGTAAGTTTGGGGCCCATTCGCAGCTTAATTTACTGCCAACAATCAGCGATGTCAAGATTTCAAGCATCTCCTGAGAGCCCTATGACAACTGCAGTTACACAGCATTATCTGGTCTTCCAGTAAAATCTTCTCCCTCAGACAGCATCATACTGCATTTCACAACAGGAGAAGTATACCCGGTCAGCCTGTATCTCCTCAGCCCTTATGTCTGGAATCGGGATATTTGGGGAGGTGGAGGGTGTCCTGTAGGTGCTTTTACTACTTTTGACACCACTCACTTCCACATAGAACCGATCAGCAAAACACGAAATAAGAGAAATTCCCAATATATTACATGCTTTAACAAAAGGCAGAAATAATGTTAGTAATATTTCATCTGAGGTTAGAAAGTTTAATTCGAAAATATTTGGTACAGAATGCTCATTGTGTATACAAAGAAAATCCATCCTCTCCTCTAGTTACTTACTTGATCAAACAATCTCTTTTTTTTGCATCAAAAAGGAAAGGGTATTTTTAAGATAGATACATTATAATAATGATATACAGGCAAACATATCATGAGGTGATCCCTAATGCTGTTACGACATTGTCACCATTTTATCTGGACAATTTTATAACACGAGTTCTAAGAACTGAACACACTAAGCAAAACAAATTTTTAAAAAAAGTGAGACACCCCCTGCCCCACAACTACTGACCAGAATTTTTCAAGTTCAGTACAGTTTTATTGCAGATAAAATAATCAACTCTGTCAGCGAGGGCAGAAATTCTGTTTCATGTCTTCAAAAATCTGTTATGGTTTTAAGAGACCTCAATACTTGCATAAGGATGGAGTTATATTGGGGGTGGGGATGGAGGAGGAGAGGGGGCAGAGGCAATACTGAGCAGAACCAATATCAAATAAAAGGTGCTAATTTTATATTCTAACAATCACAGTTGCTCAAATGTTTGCAAACAACAAACCAACCCCAACAAACTTAACCATATTGTTATTTTAAATGTTATTCATATGGAATTCTGCAGCTACCAGATTATGAAAAGGACATGTATACTCTGCAGCAGCATAAAATATAATCCTATATGCAATCCAAGCATCAATTTTCTCTTCTCTATCACAATCAGTATTCTATCTCGAAGAAGCATCTGTCAGATTCTCCGGAACCAAAAATAGCAAAGACCCTTTTAAACAGAACAGTTTCTGGCTTATATTTATAACTACACTGTACTCCCTGCTTCTGGCTGCACGGCAATGAAATTTGTGCAAGATATAATCAATTACCCAGCTTTGCACTTCATCATGCGGTTAGCTACAGTTACCTGCGTCTCACCCTTCAAGCACTTCTCCCCATGCATAAGGTAGAGATTTTAAAACGCAAGAAATATTTGCACATTGAAGAACTAACTGTAGAGCTGACTGACATTACACAGCAAAAACCTTGTGAGAACAAAAACCAACCACACTGATGCATAAAACAGAGAGCCTACCTGAATTCTTCAAATGCATACATGGCCTAGTAACTACACAAATGCTCTGAAATTTAAAATAATCTTCTTAAGGTGCAGGAGGACCATTTAGTTTGTCAAACTGCAGCAAAATGCATAATGACGAGACAGTATATTTGAAATATTCTGAAGAGAAAGGGTATGCAGATACTGGCCTGCAGCCTACAGCTCAGCCAGCTGCTGACAAGCAGCAGCTAACAGGGAAAGGCGATAGAGTACCATGTGATCATTCCTGCAAGTCTGATTAATGCAGTATACTCCAAGAATACAGGCTGATACCTTTATTATTCAAGCCAAATAAGTCAAATACTGTACACGGCAGGCTCCACGGCTAAATTATCATTCACATGCTACATCAAAATCAGTAAACGCAAGCAGAGGACACTAAAAGGCTAAGTATGTCTCGTAACCGAAGAGATTAATTAGGCCCATTCGAGCGGATTTTCTTACCTGGTAGTGATATTTTAGTCTGTGTTTTTATTCATATAAACCATCAGTGATGGAACAAAAGACTGCAGCCACAAACCTCCCTTTCCATGAATGCCAGAACGTTTTAAGTAGTTTATCTGCTAGAAATCATTTCCTCTGTAGTCTATCCCCAACCACTTTAACTCCTTCAGCCCTGAATTCGTCGCCATAAATCCTACTTGCAGTGCCATGCGGGCTTTTTAGGGTTTATAGGGTTAACACCAAGAAATCGCAGCAGTGCAACTGAACGAAGCGGGATAAGAGCCAAAGGAGTCATAGCTGCGAAATCAAAGAAGGGAGAAAGGAACGAGGAAAGTTGAGAATTTCGTGGCACTGCGGCGTGCAAGCGAAGATGCTTCAGCTGCCTAGCAACAGCGCACGCAATCTCCACGGCAACAGCGCAGCAAGCGCTGGGGTCAGAGCATCCCCGCTGCACGCACACACCCCGGGGGCACAAACCGGAGCCGACCTCCCCCGGCCCAGCCACGGCACCCCTGCGACGGCCACCCCGCACCGGCGGGGCCTGCCCCAGCGCCAGCGGCCCGTGGGGAGAACCGGGAGCGACACGGCACCCCGGGGCGCAGGGCTGAAGTTTGCAGCTGCTCCACGCGGGGCGGTCCCGCTCGAGCGGAGCGCGGAATAGCTCAGCGATGGACGAGGCATCTGCTCCTCTGAAGTGACGGGGCCCAGCAGCGTTGCACACCCCGGCTGAACGAACACGGCTCACAGCGCAGGGGAACAGACCCCGAAACACCAGGAGCCAGAAAGCCCCGGGGAAATTCTGGACGTGTAAGAAACACAGGCTGGACGACTGCCCTTGTCCGTTCGCTTAGGGTTTGCGTGGGTCTTATTCATGGGAGAGACTGGGGAGGCTTTGCCAAGGCTCCCGACAGCCCCAGCTGAACTCGGCAGCGTGCTCGGGAGGGACGGGAGGAGGTTTTACCGTGCGGTTGTGCACACACTACACTGGCCTCAGCGTCTCTGCCACAACAGCGTGCAGCCGCCTAAGGATGCCAGCGTAGGCCAGGCAGAAGGGGAACAGGCTCTGCCACTCGGCTGCTGACTAGAGAGCAGATTAAGGGAGAGGATTGCTGGATGTGGTGGAGATTCAAATCCTGGGAAATCAACCCCCTCACCTGGGAGCAGAGATTATGGGGCAGTGGGAGAACACGCTGCCTGGGAAGGTCAGGAGGAGGCAGCAAATTCAAAGTCACACCTGGGGCTGCTCCCCACCTTGACTTGGCTCTTTCTTTTACTGCTAGGGCTGGTTTCCAGTAAAAGGAAACAGTTTCTCACATAGAGGATTTTGGCTGGCGTCTGAAACATCCAGACCCAACTACAGCCCCTGAGGTTCACCCTGCTCTAGGGCAGCGGCTGCCCCACCGAGCTGCGGGATTCGGAGACTGGAAAAGCAGCCGAAGTACAGACAGGCACATCTCCTGGACACTGCAACTGTGACAGGCTGCCGTAACTGCGGCATCTGATCCCATGGCTCTGAAAAATATAGGCAGAAAGGGCTGGAGTGAAAGGGAAGGGCACTCATGGCAAAAAAAAAAAAGCACTGGAAACAAAGAAAATCCACATTTATTTGGGACAGGGTGTTTTTAATGTAGTAGTGACCTTGGGTTTCGTTTTATTTCCTTTCAAATGAATGCGATAGTGTTAAGTGACAATAAAGGCACGCTGTATGAACACTAAAACACAAGCAGTCATACCATCTGACAGAAATTAATTATTCCATTAGCATCCAGAAGGAGAAGGACTGCGAGCTAGGTGGTTCTGGCTACAGCCTAATAAAAGATTAAAACTAGCAGAGAGAAGAACAATACAACCGTTAATAAAAGTCATCTTCCAGATTTAGGCTGAACTTCACTACAAGTATGCTTACTGTATACAGTACCCAAGCAGCTGGGCATGGGTGAGGTAGCCCCTTGCAAGCAAGTGTTGCAAGCCCTACTGACTTTGTAGGAAACAGGTTTTTACCTTCAAAGTCAGAGCTAGCCTAGATCCCTCATGGGTGAATGAGGAAAGTCTGAACTTCTGTTTTCTTGTTCACCCCAATCTCCCTCTGACTTGAATTCAAGTGGAAGAGGGCTGTTTTTCACTTGAAATGTGTTTATTTTTCATGCTAGCTAAAATAAAACCCCTTCTACAGAACTAACAGCAAATGTAGTGTACTGTTTTCCCTAAGTATTCATTCTTCTTGAAACAGAGTTGACAAAATCACTGTCTGGTCTTCCAATTTCTGCAATTTCTTAAGAGCCACTATGCAAATAAATAGTCAACTGTTCAAGTCAAGGCTTCTGTCATCAATGAGTTCACTGTGAAGGACTCGAAAGGCAAACATCCTCCAGAAAGCTTTCATATTCGGTAGAGGCCAGCTGCTGAAAGGTTTCAGTAGGATAACTTTTTTTAACTTAATTTTTTTTAGCCAGCACTTTCACAACAGCTCGTAGCATTGCAGACAGCAAGAGCAGGGCTCCTATCCTGTGCAATAACCGCTACTGTCATTTCTGGTTAATTAATTACTAGGATTCCCATATTAGAGAGTAAGATTTGAGACCATCATGTCATATTGTCGACATAAATGAGGCTCAGCATGCAATTATCTAACAACACGCAGGGGCTTCAGAAAGTCACATGAACACATGCAATGGCCAAATACATAAATAAATGCAGGATTATAATACCTCCTGATGACTTTTTAGCAAAGACAATTGTAACTTCTCATGCCCTGAGCCAGACTGAAGGTCTCAAGAAGCAGACAGAAGGTACGTCAGAAATCACAGCCAGCAACAAAATTTTTTACAAGAAGGAGTTGTTCATTCCCCGCCTGGCTGTATAACCAGTCCAGACCTTTGATGAAAAACATCCCACACTTCACCACAAAATCAAAGCACGTCACGGAAAAGAAAAATGACACTAAACATTGGGTGGGACAATTAATGTAATGGGAACTGTGGGACCCAGGTCCCACCTTCTGATCCAAGGCCAGATCGACGTGACAATGAGGACTCCCTCCCACTGAAGAAGAAGATCAGTGGCTTTTGGAAAACAATTTGCAGTTTTAATTTCAGGCTCTAACAAACAAGTGAGACTGTGACAGAAGTGGTTATCCTTGATGAAAACTTGTCAAAGAAGCAAAGGATGCAAAAAAAGCCTGGAAATACAACAAACCAGAACAAGGGAGAGGATAATGGTGAAACTTCTGGCTTTAGCTAGTATTTAAGTGGCATACAAGGGCCTTGTGTTGATACTCTGCGTAAGAACCTAGTTTCCCCAAGAATAACATCTTGCATTATTGGTATTCAGTATATCAGTGTATCAGTATTGGTTCTCTTGACCTGAGATTCCACCAAAGCCTTGGCCAGATGCTAGGTGACATTATCCGATCACAAGCAGACTGAGATATTTTAATGAGGTAACTATTTATTCCCTTGCTGAATCAAGGAAAAAGCCACTAACACAGCGGACTTCTGTCATTAAGCCTGTATTATCATTATGCTGAAGTGATACTCAGACCACTCTAAAAAAACCACAACTGCATTGAAAAATCCAGCATTCACTTCAATTCATGAGGAAGAAAACAGGAGAAGGGAAATGAGCCAACAAGAGCATATATAATCAGCATACATCCACCACAGATCTAACATTTCTGCACAGTGGAGGATGTGGCGATCACAGGCAGCATCCCAGAATATGTTGAAAAATCTCCTTTCAATAGGATTGTCTCTGAGTTCAAAAGTCTTTCTTGGGCTTAAAAAAATGAGATTTAAAAGGATTATCGAAATAGAAGGAATGGCTACCTTAGTTTGTTCAGGTTCTGGGAAATTTGCAGAAATAATCACAGTGCCCTGAAGTTTACTGAACAGTGGTATATTCAATATTGGAGTACTGACTCAAACTTTCAGCTGTTAAAGGAAAAGGTGGGTGGGGCAGAAATGAACATTTTTTTTCTTCCTCTCTTCATCAATGGGATTTCTATTATATGTTGCCTGAAAATACTATGTGAATTTTGATGCACAAGAACAGTCTGATCCACGTTTCTGACTGCTCCTTTCACTCTCTGGTCTTCAGTTTGACCACTAAAATTTGATTTTGTGACGTTAACCTTCACCAAAAAAATCCTCCTCATTTCACTCCTCATTTATATAGCTTGACATTATTGCAGCACATGAATATTTGCACAGCAAAAATCACTTTTCTCCCTCCCAGATTTAGTCCGAATATGCCTCATGCCTTGCAAATCTCAAGGCTTGGCCTGACCACAGGATGGCTGATGTGAGGTCTTCCCCATGTTTTTCTCCCACAGCTTTACTCTTATCATACTGGGAGTAGCACATACCATTTACATTAATATATACTCTGTACCAGGTGCAGATGAGCATACAGCATCTCGCAGGGCTGAAATGGGATGTTTTTCCAAATACATCCCCATCTGCCTTATTTTAGTGCTTAAGGGAAGATGCACTGAAGTGAACTAGAAAGAATGGGATTCTTACTGATTTTCTAATCAGCCCTTAGGGTTAGCACCAAGTCACAAGTTGCAGTCCAACAGAACTGAGCCAGTTGGAATTAAAACTGAAAGCTCCATACAGATTATTAAATTATCAATCACTGCAACAGTGCCTTAAATATCCACCAGTCAAGTTTAGGACTGCATGGTGCTGATTGCCATTTACAGCTGAAAATGGAAAAGGTCCCTAGCAGTTTACACAGACAAGACATAACAGCCATCAACCAACAAGGATATGTGAGATGAATGTCAAATTAGTAAAAGAAGACATATGGTCAAACGACCGAACATCCAAAAACTAAGATTCAGTCTGTATAGGTTGCAAATGTTAGTTGGCATGACCAAGACTTGGGTATTCCTGCCTGCTTATGAAAAATTATTTAAAGCCATAAAAAATCCTTTCCAAGGACAGGTACAGGGCTATACAAATTTGAAGTGGAAGGCAGTAATGTATTATTTATTCCTAGATAAACAATTACCAACCATAGCTTTTTCAATACAGCCCAGATTAATTTGAATCGCACTGCACACAGAAGTCCCCTTAGCAATTATGAATTACGCTGCCTCAATATTCACCTGTGAGCCACAGCATCTTATACCTTCTACTTCTTTGCTGGTTAGTATCTTAATCTGTACAGATCAAGCACAGAGCAGAAGGCATAGAGGACTCTTTCAGAGAAAATAAAAGGAACCGTAGGCTTCCATTTGGAAGCTTCCTTCAACTAGCCATAATTAGTCAATTTGACTTTTTCCAAGTTGTGAGGGATTAAGTGGAAAAAAGCGGGAGGCTAAAACTAGATTTGCATTATCACCACTATCAAATGAAATGTCAATGGATATGAAAACAGTATCTGAATAAACCATGGTCATCCACTAAAGCACACACTGACAATAAAACATTCGGACATTTATGTAGGGTATATACATCATGTATCAACAAACACAAACCTGTGTACTTTAGACATGAGTACAAATAAAGGTATTCACATACCACCATAAATACCCTGACTTCTTGCCATTTTCAAGGAAGCCAATGGCCTAGATCTTATAAGCATTTAAATTGTACAGTGGCATATTTGCAGTCAAAAGTAGCAGCCAACATGAACCAAGCAACTTCCCCCACACAGATGAGCACATTAATGCCTACTGAACTGGGGACTCATTATCAAGTATATTGGCAGGCCAGAAGTTACTCTGTGTGGAAAATATCAGCGTCTACTTGACAACTTCTCCGGTAAACATTGGAAGAGTAATCCTAGTAACAACTGAGTCTTCTTATACCTCTGCACTCTCTAGTTAAATGGTAGGACATAGACAGGAGAAAAATCAAGGCTAAGTTTCATACTTCTGCTTCTATCATCTGCCACAAGTAACCTCACTGCAGTCAATAAAACTCCATGGGTACCACGTATCTGTTGAGCAAGCTCTCTGCAGCACACGATCACAGCACCAAGGTCTTAGGAGCTATTAGCTTACGGGGATTTTACATAGACATAATGTCGAAGCTCGGATCGGATCGTGGCCTAGAATTTCACCAGGGGCATGTAAGGATTATCCAGTGTAAGGCACTGATGGTAGAGAATTTGCCAAAACTTAGCTGCATTGCTGTCACATTAAGATGTGTACTGCCCCTGCTTCCAACAAAAAAGAACAAATTTTTCTTTCCTTTGCAACTGATGCAAAAGATGTTAGAATAAACGTGTGAAGGAATTATTCATTATATACTGTGGAATTCTTTGTTCAGAAACAGCTTCTGCCAGCAGCACCAGACATAAGCTGTGGCAATTTCAAAACATCATTTGCTCACTCCCATGAGAACATACAAAAGTTTTGATTCCTCCAAGGCTTCAGGACAGCCTAGCACCCATCAGCAGTTTTACACACTAACCCATACGACTTTGCTGGCAGGAGGGACATGCTAGTGGTGTGATGCCACTGGAGCTATGCTTCTACCCAGAGAAAGGTGACACCATCATCACACTGGTCATGTTCTGGCCTACTGTGTACTGACATGTCTTGACTCCAGTAAGGCTTTTGACAGTGTCTCCCATCACATCCTTACAGACACATTCATCAATGTGTAAAAATACGTGATGAGGGAGTAAAGAAGACAGTCAGACTCAGAGGTGACAGGACAAGAGGCAATGGGCACAAATTTTGAAATACAGGAAATCCAATTCAAACATAAGAAGAAACTTTTCTACCATGAGGGTGGTCAAACTCTGGCACAGGTTGCCCAGAGAGGCTGTGGTATCACCATCTTGGGAGATATTCAGAACTCAACTGGACAAGGTCCTGAGCAGGGGATTGGACTCAATGATCTCCAGATGTCCCTGCCAACCTCCACAACTCTATGTGATTCTGTGAGCAGGACCTTCCCATCCCTTGGGCATAGCACAGCTTGCTCCCAAAGTGTGCCTGGCTGCTACAGCAGCTGCTGCACAAGAAACATCACGTCATTCCCACAACCTCTTCCCTTTGTGATAACTCACCTCACGTGGAATTTACTCATTGGCAATGCATGCTCCCTAAATAAAGTACACATAGTGGAGGAAGATTATACATAATCTTTAACAAGAACCACCGATGCATTTAGACTACAACTTCAAGACTTCATGCTGCCTTCTTCCTATAAGGCTGGAGGAAAGTTATGGGTGACCATGAGTATGTTCTACAACACAGGGGACAACTCAGGGATGCCTTTTTCTGAAATGCATGTGGCTTGGCCACACTGCACTCTGCAAAGGGTCAGTGCAGCAAAGGCGTGGGTTTCTGCCAGCTTTTCCAATTTCTTCCCAGAGCATCAGCAAGACCCAATGTTTTTGAGCCAGATATAGCAAGGACATATGTTTTATGACATTCCATGGCAAATCAAAACCACAGCAGGGAGTTTAGGTTGCAAAGTATTGTTCTGAATATCATGTTTGTATCCCTTATTTGTTCTTCACATAAAGAAAGACTGAAGATTGAAAAACTGATTCATTTTTTTAAGAACCTGAGAAATATCACAACTCCTGCTTTTTGCAAGACTTTTCCTGCAAGACTCCTTGGAGAGGGTCTACTGGTTTCTTCAGTCAAAATGAACACAAAAATATCTTTTTTACATAAGCTGCATGTTACACTTCAGAGTCAAATGCATGTAAATCACAAAAACGGCATCACAGCAAAAGCCTTTACACAATCCATTAAACTGGGCAGCTTTCAGGGCCCCACATCATCTGAACATCATCAGTTCTCCAGTTTCCAACAGTAGTTGGGATGAGATTCAGTTTCCTAACAAAAGGACAAGCACTAACATTCATAAAGCAGCAAAACAGTAACACAGACCCCATGTTTGGGGCACCTTGCTTTGCTTTCTACATCCAGAATTTTCCATACCTCTCCTAATTTTCCTGTGACTTATCTAATAAGATCCAGATTTCTGAGGTGGGGAATGGAAGAGTGAGGGAAGTCACGCTGCTTGCTTCACAGCTGCGTAGCAAAGTAAATGATAAAGTCTGAATTCTCATTTTGGCTCTGCCAACTCCCAGACCTCTGCTCAATGCACAGTCCGAACTAGGGAGGTCTTCGACAAATCAAACCATTATTGCAACCCGCCCCAGCGGCCCCCAAGCCCTGGCTATCCACCACTACTGTTCAAGACCCAGCAATGTTTCTTGCAGCCAGAAGAAACCAGGAGAGCTCGGGAGGGAAAGCAGAGTAGGAGGTCATGCATACAAGCTACTTGCCCAGCCATAATTGCATGGCTTACCATTTCTCAACTGAATGATCCCATTTTCTCAGTCTATCTTTAAGAAACACCTACTTAGGCTATACAGCCGTGATTAACTACCTACAGTTGAGCTAGTAGCATTTTTACGGACAAGTAAGAAGCAGTAGTACAAATTGCCCTACACTACCATGAATCAAGCTTAGTACACCACCTATTGCCTCCCTACCTGTGCTGACTGGGTCCTTTTCATCACTCAGGCTAGACTAGCAGGCCAGCCATGCAGAACACACCCAGTCTGTCTCACAACCGGGTCACAACCTTGGGAAAAGCAATGAGATACACTGTTGTTCACCCCAAAACTGCACAAAGTAGGTGTACAGGACCAGGAAAGGACAGAAGGGGAAATCAGGAGCGAGTTTTGCAATCAGATCGGTCTTGGCTCTAGAACCACTGACTGATACTTGTACACCAAACCCCAGAGCAAACTGCAGCAAACGAAACTTTTTTCCTCCCAACAGTGCTCACTGCTGAAACATTGCATAGTCTCACCGCCGTCATGCCTGGCATTGCTTGGGGTTCAAACCAGTTGCCTAAACCCAAGTGTCCAAGCACATGTACAGTGTCTGGCATCCAGCTGGGCTCTGGCATCCCACAGGTCATGGCCATCAGCCACACATCCACCACTTGGGTACTCCAGATCATTTGAAATGGAACTGGGCACCAATTCAGATTTAACAACTGACTTGTCTCTTTGAGTATTAAATATTTATTCATGAGGCAAATCCTACTTCTCTCATCTTTGGAGGCAAAGAGAGGTGAGAATCACCTGTCCTCTAACATGAGATACATTTATCTTTCCAAGTATGAATGACTTCCTGAAAGAAATGGTCAGGTCATCACAAATAAACATCCCAGTCAAATCCTGGCTTAGCTAATTTCTAATGAATGAAGCTACAGAGCAGTCAGTGCATGCCAGTGACCTTGAAAGGGAATACAGAAGTAGCAAGGCTCTGCAAATGAATTCCCGAGACTCATAAAGTGAGACATCATCACAAAACCTCAAATACTATCCAAAACTTATTCCCCTTGCTCACAAATTTCCTACTAAGTTTCCAGCCACAGACAGGCATCACTATTCTTCCACATTTTGAACTCACATTTCTATCTCAGAGCACTGCAGATCCACCTAACCTGACGCCTGCTCCTTCCAGCCTCACATTCCTAGTTACATTCCCCATATCAGCTGCAAATAGCTCAAGCTCTCTTAAGTCACAAGTATCTTGCTTTCCCATCCGCTCCCAGGGGCACTACCACTCTTTGATACCTCAGGCTGCTATTAGATGAGAGCAACATTAAGTGACATGAGTATTATCAGACAGTGTTGGTGCCTGGAAAATACAAGCAATGCTGGACCCTTGGGCTGCCTCTGCTCCAGGCTCACCACCCGCTCCACCTGCCCTTTCTCCAAAGACATGCCAGCACTGGCTGGATATTACCTTTGGCACTGTAGTGGCGCAGGGTTGGGGACAGAGATCAGCCTGTACAGCTGCCTCCTCCCCTCCTCACAAACAGAAAGGTGCTGGGCAGAAAAGAGCTGAAATGTTATGTAGGGTCAGTACGAACACAGGAACGGCAACAACAGGTAAAAGGTAAAGACAGTGGAGGAGAGGATCCGATATCCTGGGGAGAAGGATATTTTGTACCCTTCGTGGGACATAAAATCTGAAGGATAGATACTAGTCCCACAACCAGAGTGTGTTGACCTCACCTTCTGTCCTTTGACTTCTCAACCTCTCCAAAAACTATTATTATTTAACAGTATTGTTGATGCTCGAGGGTGTCCTTTCTGGTATCAGTGTCATGACAGATCCATACGGCACTGCTCATCGTTGCGCCCCAGGTCGCCAACATCAGTGTGGCCTGGAGTTCCTCTTCCCTCAGGACTTCACTAAATTGTGTGGCTTAAGTCTCTGCAATATTTTTATATTCCACTGGTTTATCATATAGACAGGGGATTCAGCAACATCCACAGTGATTTTTAGCTTATAATCACAACTTTCTTCTCTAAGCCCTCTTTCTCTTTCAACTACTTCTTCTGAAACCATTTCAAAATGCTGCTGTGATAATCTTCTCTCTCCTCTCTCATTCTCCCCAAACAACTCCAAGTCTAAAATGCTTCTGTCTCTGACGCCTTCCCTTCAGTTTATTATTTATCTTTATCATGCTGGCTCTTTTAACCCACCACAGTTTCCAAGGCATCAGGAACATAAAGGAAATGTTCCCAAGGACTGTAAGGAGCAAAAGGGTGATAGCAGACTAGATTATTCCTAAACAATCCCACACTTACATAAACAGAAGGTAGCACTCAACAAATGAGTAGTTAAAAAAAAAGGGTATAGAGACATAATTATAATAAAAACATATGTGAATCTGCTCAGGAATATGGAAATACAAGGAATTTTTCATTTTAGTTTTGAAAACCTGCTTTCTCTACATACTTTGGACCAGACAGAGGTCCAAAGGGGTCTTTGGCCTCTTTTGACCAACATACCGAGTTCTCCTCCAGCAAATATTCCTGGGGAGGGGAAAAAAGGCACGCAACACTTGCAAGTTATCACTGCACAAACACAGGAGATTCCTCGCTGAAGAACCGTATAAAGGAAACTGTCACGGAGCCAAAATATTCTCTTGTGACAGCCAAGCTTCTTGCAACTTCCCAAATAAGGCCATGACTTTAAAGAGCATGTCTTTTCAAAGCCTCATTGATTTTCATCGCCTCATGAAGAAGCACATTGTTTATGTGTCTGGGTGTGCTGATATTAAAACAGGATGAGATGGGCACAGCTCGGTGGTTTCAAAGCCTGGTTTCCAGACAGAATGAACCAAATAATCACAGGAAGCTTCTAGAGGCTGACAGCACCCCTTTGGCCACTATTTTGGAGTGATTCCTTGTGCAGGCTGAAACTAGGTGTGAAGATGCTAACAGGGACAGCCAGCATTTCCTAGTACACTGGGGATAGATTTCAAGCAAATTTTGAAGCACAATATTATATTCCTTCCAGCCTCCCAAAGTTCAGACAGTTTTGCATCAAAGTTAGGGTTCATGTTAAAGTTCAGGCCAGGTTTCAGGTCATCTCTCTATTTTTCAAATACCAGTATACTCAGCTTCAGAGAAAGAAAGAAAAAAAAAGCTATGGAATTAGATCAACTTTGCTATATCTAGTTTGTATTTATCATCTATTCTTCTCCTGAAGCCTCTCCAATAGTTTCAACTTGGCAAATTGTTGAAAATTATTAGGTGCTTCAGTTCTGCTACTTATTTTACACTTGAAGCACAGCACTATGAAATAGGATTTTTTTTTTCACAATCCTTTGAAAACAAAACAAGTCCTTAAAAAACACCCTATGCAAAAACTTGCAGCCATTCCAGTTATCCAGTCTTTGCAATTATAATGTATCCATTCCTATAATAACCATATGGCAAAAAATACACTCACAGAACTTTAAAGCCATGGACAGAAGAGGAAGAAAAGCAGTAAGAAAGTGGGTCAGTAGAGCTTGTGTATATTGAAAGCACAAGCTACTTAGGTGATGGTTATTCAGAAGGTACATGCTGTAGTCTTACACAGGCACAAAGGAGACAAAAAGCTAAAGGAAAACAGTACAAGCCACAGCCAAGTAATACATGACAGTTGTACCTAAACACGGAGCAAATCAAACAAAAAAGGGTTGACCAGAGATGAAACGAGTCCCCACCCTCTCCACCTTGATCACACATTCACACTCCTGCCCTTAGCCTGTGGAGCACCACGCAGCCACAAACCAGGTCAAAAGCTGGCTAATCCAACAGAAAACTGATGAATTTGCTTTAGCTGGATTAACAAATTAACAAGACATCCCACAACAAAATGCTCATGAAGTCCCCCACAAGGAGAGTGATGGGAAGGTCCTTCTAGAGCCAGGGGGAATAAACACACAGTTACACCAGTTTAGGCGTAACTAATAAACTGTCCTGTAGGGTTTATCTACATGAAAAAACTCTAGAAAGGTAATCTGAATTAACATTTCTGTAATGAATCAAACCACATTAGATCCCTGCAGACACACTCATTATTAATTAAATCAACCCTATTTCATATTTAGTATAATTTACTTTGATGTGAATTAAGCTTAATCAAATTAAGGTCACTTGAATGCTGAATCAGAGAATATATATAATGGTTTAATTTAGTTTACCTAATTTACTTTACATTCACATTTTTGGTGATTTGGATTAGTTTTCCTTCACATCCTTGTGCAGACAGCTTTAGAATAGAGAGAGACAGCAGAAGAGATGCTGGAGAACTCCGCCCAAAATCAACAGTTTTGAGCTGTCAATGAATTCATTCCCCAGGAAAGGGGTACTAGAAGTTGCGTATCCTGCTGAGGACAGGTTGGCAGGGCTGCTGCATGCTCACTCTCCATGAATGCTCTCCCCTGTCTCTCCATCTTTACTATAGTTCCTCTGGAGCCCAGAGGCTGGAGAGAGAGAATCAGACCCTGCAAGTGTTCACCTCTCCATGCTACTGCATTTGCAATATCTGAACAGATGTTGACGAGCCATGAGAAATGCATGTCCTGAAGGAAACTGAGGCATCTGATGTGGTTATTTTTTAAATAGCAGGCCACTAAAATATTTGATGTGTTTTGTACTATTAGGAAAACACAGCAGCTATCAAAGTTGTTTTTAATAAAATAACAAAAATCATAAAAGCCCACTTCTTCAGGCAGATGTGTTAAAGTCACTTGTCATGTTTATTTCACAGTTTTAAGGTCATATTCTAATTTTGCTTACCCTGCTCCAACACTTTAAAAAGTCACCACTGAGTCTTCTAGCAAACTCCATTCACATTCCTCTTACATGACTATGCTTTTTACCATTAAAGAGATTTTTCTGTATATACAGATATGTAGACAAATGCACTCTGTCGTATTTAGGGCACTAGTCATCTGATATTTTCTGCGATGCAGGTACCATCTGTGAAGCTGAACTGCAGTTCAGGCCTATCATATTGACATGGGTGTTGGGGAATCAGAGATGGAAATTGATATTAGACTATAATCCCACTGCATTCAAATAGAAGGTAAGGACTCCAGCAAGGTCAGGCTTAACCATAGCCTCTAATACCCAAGGATACCTCTAAAATGTTTGCTCAGGGAACCTTTAGCTGGGTTGTTTGTTTTGCAGTGTCCACTCAGGATTATCATCTTTTAAGGGTCACAAAAGGTGTCCAAACCTCCAAAGCAAAAGGATGATGAACAGACCATGATGGCAATAACAGATGACAGCTGGTATCAGGGTGCAACTAAGTCTGCAGTGACAGAGTGACCAAAGAGATCAAAGACTGGAGACCAGTGTCAAGAATAAGAGGCCATAGAAAGCATTCCTGAGTAAGGAAGAAGGACTATTGTTTTAGCAATTTAGCATAGAAATCCTTAGCAAACCACTGGGTTAATCAGACCGTGCAGTGATTTAAATTTGAGCTCCCAGAAGCATGAAGTCACCACCGAGAGGAGGGTCGGACATGGAGCATCATTTCCACTTGGGCTGCCCCGATGCGCCCTGGCCCCACCGCAGCCTTCCCTCCCGCTCCCCGCACCGCTGCCGGTGTGATGCTGACAGACATTTACACAGCTCCGTGGTGAACCGGTTCAGGGGATGGAGCCAGCTGAAAACAATGCCACTCTGCTTTCAGACTGGGAGCACTGACTAAACCAGACCTGCACCAGTACCGACGCCAGAGCCCCCGCCACACTCAGGACAGCTAAATGCACGATGCAAGGCATTCGCCCCACACACCTCCAAACAAGCTTCATAGCTTGAGACATGTCCTTGTGTGCATTTATTGCTCTTCCAAACTCGTTTCCATCTCCCCTAGCCTGCTGCCTGGCTCAGTCTCCCCTCTGCTATTTCTGTAACACTCTCATATTTAATACCATGAAATTTTAAAATAGTATGCTGGCTCAGGGTTTTTGAGATCCTGCAAAGAGTTGCAGTCACGCAGTTCTGGCACTATTTTTGTTTAGCAAGACAGGACAGAAGAGACAACCAGGCCCTTGCAGCTCATCCTTGGGCAACATCTTGAGGACCACAAAACGAAGGGGCGTTCCCTGGGGTCAACACAACAGGCCCAGTGGGACACCCCCCCCCCCCCCACCCCCCCCATTCCTCAATTATGCTAAACACTGCCCATCTTTCTGTTCACTTATTTCCATTTTTGCTCATGAATCCCCAAAAGGGAAGGACCCAGCTCACCTGCCTCACCAGGACGGCTCCATCAGCCCCAGCGTTCCCCACCGCTTCTCAGCAAACCTACTCCTTGTACCACCCGCCTGCCTCCTCCGCTCCCCTGAGGGCAGGGGTTGTTTTTGACTTACTGTCAGGTTTTCCATTAATAATTGTTCATTTGGGGGAGGAATATTTTAAACAAGAGATGCTTACGTTCCTATTTGTATATGTTAAAAGTGAGGACTTCCATACAGAGGAGAGGAGTAGGGTAGCTTTTGGCTCCCTTCCTAAAAGCTACAAAATTTCCCCTGCTGAGCTCAGCCTTCACATGAAGGAGCAAGCCTTCATCGCTCCATCAGACCCCAATCCTGTCAATACTTGCACATGTACTTAAATTTATTACGGTCAGTGGTCTTATCACAACGGTCATTAGGTTCACAAACATCAAGGATGCTGTTCCCAGTAATAAGGTCAAGAATGTGTACAAGGCTTTTCAAGATTAGGACCTTAATGCTATAGCATCAGCCGGCTTTCGTCCTGCCTCCCGCATTAGAGGTGGGCAGCTGAAATCCCCGCGGATGGAGGGGGATGGCCGTCTCCAGGCTGACTTGCAGGTAGAGCAAGGCACTGCTCTGGACTGCTCCTGGGTGTGCGATGAGCTAGACTGCCCCGGGGATCACCACTCACCACGGCAATCTCGGTGGCAGTTGTATGTGATTCATATGCTGTGAACTAGCGTTTGACAGCTCAACGCCAATTAAAACAAATAGATACAATGCCAAGAGTCAGCAGGTCAGGCTCTGGGAGGATCCATCACAACACCAGGCTACCAGTGGAGTATAGGGAGGATCCATGGCTGGGCTACCAGTGGAGTCATAAGATGGTGTTGTGAGTTACAAACAACAAACAGGGACAGATATAGGACATTTTATTAAGCATACGGATAAAATGAATATATAAGTCCATGTTCTCTCTCTTCCACTTATCTGTCTAGTCAAAGAAATTAATTGCCTGAGAATAGCAAGGCTGCTTTATTTGGGTGATTCAGACCCTTATTTCTCAACATAACAGCTGTGGGATCAAAAAATTGACTTAGATTCACCTAGATGATGTATTTAGTTATTTAATAGAAAGATTAGCATGCAAATGTATTGCAGCGCTCAACACTAATTCATGACAAAGTAAGTCAGAATATTAAAGTTACCTCATTCTGTCAAAATATGCTAGTCCAGTATTTCTCTCATTTTAATTCACAAATCCTTTTCAAAAAGGAATTCACAGATTATCTCAAATCCCAGTACTGTTTGGCAGGTGGGAACGAGAGTGACAGACAAAACACAGTCATTTAATAAAATGATAAGTTTAGTATAAAAAACATTTTAACTAGGTAATAAGAACAGTAAGGAGCTAATGGGCATGGGTACATACATACAAACTGCATGAAAATATGTGCATATGTGGATGATTTTAAGTTCCTTGTTTCTGATTTTTGAAGGTTTTTGTAGGCATTTTTGAACTCTCTTTTGATGTCCTCTGGACCACAAACCACAAATTGAGCAGTGCTGGTCTATTCAGTGCTGAAGATATATTCCTACTCATCCAGCACACGTGTAACAGACTTATTTCCAATTACAGCTTTTTCACTTGAATTTACCTATTTAAGCTAACCTTTTATCACGAGCATTCAACAGTCCTGGTTGTGTTTAGCTGTTCCTGCTGCATGCAAACATACACCCATGCAACATCACTGCAGCCAACCTCCTCATCTGTGTACAGCTACAGAAAAAAAAAAGGATACAGCATGCAATTAAAGGGATTATGGTGACCACGGCTCTACTTTTTGCTAATACCATTTCAGTGTATTTTGTAGATCTCCTCGTTACTGAGGGAGTGGCTTACTGATGAGGGATAAAGGAAGGAAGCACAAGGAGGAAGCAATGCACATGCTGACTAAGCAGCAGCGAATGACGGGAAAGGGAAAAGAAGAGGAAGGAATGAATGGATGACAATATACAAGGAACTTTACTATAATGCTTAGCACCTAGTGTAAATATGCTTGTCATCCTCAGAAATGCTTTTTGAACAGGAGACTCCATTCTAGCAAAGCAAAGACTTCAACAGGACCAAACTTAAGCATATCCTTAAATCCTATGCTAGACTGAGACCTAGCTACTTAATCATCTTAATTCCCTCTCAGGTAAGTACTGTCATCCTCCAGCAGATAAAGAAATGAAGCCAAAAAGGTTAAGAGATTTAGCAGCCGCAGACCAGACGAGGAAGCATGGCATATCTGCACCGTGGAGCTCACCACAACGACAAGGACCAGGCCTGAACAGCCTTGCTGCAAAGCCAGACCCAAACTGCCATGTCCTCCTTGCTGGAGCATCTACCTGTGCCTGCACCTGTGGCACGCTACAGTACTACATTAAGCCGAGTTTCTCTACACAGCTTGCTTCACCCCCCACCTCCCCCCAGTAAATCACAGAAAAACATTGTCGTTGTTTAACTCCAGCTGGTAACTAAGCATCAGGCCGCCACTCACTCCCCGCCCGCCCCGCCCCATCCCCAGTGGGATGGGGGATAGAATCAGGAAAAAACAAGTAAAACTCATGGGTTGAGATAAGAACAGGTTAACAGAACAGAAAGGAAGAAACTAATAATGATAATAATAACAATAATAAAATTACAATAGTAATATTGGAACATACAAAACAAGCGATGCACAATGCAATTGCTCACCACTCGCCAACTGATGCCCAGTTAGTTCCCAAGCAGCCATCCCCCCAGGCCAACTCCCCCCAGTTCATATACTGGACATGACATCACATGGTATGGAATACCCCTTTGGCCAGTTTGGGTCAGCTGTCCTGGCTGTGTCCCCTCCCAACTTGTGCCCCTCCAGCCTTCTTGCTGGCTGGGCATGAGATGCTGAAAAATCCTTGACTTGGTATAAACACTACTTAGCAAGAGCTGAAAACATCAATGTGTTATCAACATTCTTGTCATACTGAAACCAAGACTATAGCAGCTACTAGGAAGACAATTAACTCTATCCCAGCTGAAACCAGGACAAACATGTCTATCCACCCTGGTACCTATGTGAAGCTGAAGAAAGACAAGAAAACTATGAGAGCTCAAGTTACAGGAATGACACCTACTGCCTGAGAAATGAATTGCTCACCTAAACGAGATCTGCACTCAATGGCGAGGGGTTTCCGGAGAATAAAGCACCACACGGACACGAGCTGGCAATGTGCGCTCGCAGCCCGGAAAGCCAATTGTACCCTGGGCTGCATCAAAAGAAGCGTGGCCAGCAGGTCGAGGGAGGTGATTCTCCCCCTCTACTCTGCTCTCATGAGAGCCCACCTGGAGCGCTGCATGCAGCTCCAGGGCTCCCAACATAAGAAGGACATGGACCTGTTGGAGCTAGTCCAGAGGAGGGCCACAAAGATGGTCAGAGGGCTGGAGCACCTCCCCTGTGAAGAAAGGCTGAGGGACTGGCCTGGAGAATAAAAGGCTCCAGGGAGACCTCAGTGCAGCCTTTCAGTACTTAAAGGGGGCTTATAAGAAAGATGGAGACTTTTTTACCAGGACCTGTAGTGACAGGACAAGGGGCAACAGGTTTAAACTGAAAAAGGGTAGGTTCACATTAGACATAAGGAAGAAATTTTTTATGATGAGGGTGGTGAGACACTGGAACAGGCTGGCCAGAGAAGTTGTGGATGACCCAACCCTGGATGGGGCTTTGAGCAACCTGATCTAGTGGAAGGTGTCCCTGCCCATGGCAGCGGGGTTGGACTAGATGATCTTTAAAGGTCCCTTCTGACCCAAACCATTTGTGACTCTGTGATTCTATGAAAGACGCCCAGCCTCACTGCTATCAGGGTGATTGCACGAAAGCCCACAGGAAATTCAGGCAGGAAGGGAGGTTTAGTGATGAGAAGAAAGGTGTTGAATTCCTGGTCAACAGTATATATAACTCAGGGGGAAAAAACACCTCCATCATGAACTCAGGTGAAAAATACATTTTTCTGGACAGGCATCATGGGTAGTAGTTAAAAAATGCTCATCCATACTACCAGCTAGGCTACGCAGTTTGTAGTGCAACCACTGCGACGCCCGAGTTGGAGGGTCTGCAGTGGGTAAGAGGAAGAGAATTTTAATTTATAGTAATAGCATTCCCTGGAGAAACAGTTTCCTGAGCATTTCTGGTGGTGCCAGGGAGCACTGTCTCAATCTTTCAGCCTCCTGCTTGCTCCCACCCTATATATACACCCTTTGTGTATGGAAAGTGTGAATTTTCTTTTATTCTGTCTTTGTGTGTAAAGACTTCATGATCTGGTTCACCCTACCAAACCACAAATGGCTAAATTGGCACAGCTGAGGGGAGCAGGAACGAGAACTCAGAAGAAATGTATAAACTAACACTGAACTTGAAACAAATGTAAGGCTTGAATGCCTACATCAAGAAGGAAAATCGAAAGTTTCTGGCCCCCACATGTCTCTCCCGCTCCAGGACTGTGAAATATCCAGTGAAATGTAATGCTTCACTAGTTGTTGTGATGTTACAGAATGGCACTTTGGATAGTCAGAAATGTGAAGGAGGTTTCCAGGCTCAAATTTTGGTAAGGACTTGCCCAGTCTGTCTCCTGTGATTAACAAAAACAGATATTCTTAATGCTTTTATAACTCTCAAGTGAAGGATAGTCTTGGAAAGACTGTCAATACCATTCTGAGTGTTTGCTCAATGCAAAAATGCAAAGTCTCACGGGAAGAAACATTCTGCAGTGCTAAATACCCCAGAAATGAAAAAGAAAAAAAAGACCAAATTTAAACTGTTTTCAATTTTGCACGGTCACAACCCAGACTGAAACACACTTTGAGTGCTACTGGGTGACGTGTGTGCACACCCACGAACACAGAACCATCACCGGGAGAACGTGCCGGATGAACCATCAGGTTACTCTGCTTCCTCCAGTGCAGGCTAGAAACGCCTCCGCTAGCCCGAGTACTGGGAAACAGCCTATCCTTACACTGCAAAGCTCCCCGTGGGCTAATTAGCCAGGAACAAGGTAGATTAACCCAAGCAAGGCTGTGCGCTGCCACGACTTACACCCCGGGGGCCTCAGGGCAGCCTGTCTGGAGGTCTGGTGTCTTCTCCCTGGGCTGCATTACGGCCGTACTCCTGCAGGGATGGGGGCTTTTCTGGTGCGCGCCTCAAATGCGTCTTGGTGGAAGCTCTGAGCCGTAGCAGGACGGCTTTCGGTCGCTCCCCCTCATTATGGCGCATTAGATCAAAAAGCAGATGAAATGGAAGTCTTGGGTAGGTGACTGCGGATGAAATCTGCCTGAGGGTGAACAACAGGGTGAGATGAAGAAACAGTGGCACAGCTACTCCATCTCTCCTCCCTGCTCCTGAGAAACTGAACCTAGAAAAAGAAAAAGGGGGGGAAGCACTGTGGATCCCTAGTGCTTTGCAATGGCTGTGAAGAAAACAGAAAATATATCCTGAAACTCCCCATTCTCTTGTAGGAGGAATATCAATGTACACTGGAGTAGTTTTTACTGTTTATCTATTGCAATGAAGGACAATACCAAAACATCAGCTAGTATTTTTTTTTAAACATAAATAGAAAGCAGATGAGATGATACTAAGATTCAGATTCAGCAAAGAAACTTGAAGTATCTGTAGTGACCTTCACAGATAAAGAAAAGCTATAGCTCATTCAACTTATTTTAATTCAGTAATTATTAGGATTGAACATTAGTCAGGATTCATTTTATTTTGGCAGCAGCTTTAGAAATCTTTTCTAAAGAGGTTCAATACTGCTCCTTACACAGTGCCCAGAACTGGGAGAAACTATGACAGATAGCAAGAAAAAAAGGAAAGAAATCACAAAATTGCTAACTTGCAAGACACAGGAGAGTATTTGAGCCTGAACTGTGTTTGCACTTTTGGAAAGATTTTGATGATTTCTTACAAGAAATGCTTAAATACTTACAAAGAGAGAAGTATTGTACTGTCCAAAGGAAGCACCTAGCCAAGTACAAAGAAAGACTACGCAGGCACCTTTAATCGCAACACACTTCTAATGAAGCTGTTCTGCATTAGGGTGTCTGTTGTTTAACACAGTCTGAGTGATCCAGGAAAGTGAAATGCCACACAAAACCACAATATTGAGTTAAAAAGACCTGCACACACTTGAAAGATTACCTTCAGCCTTGATTATACCACTACAGGAATACAAGACAAAATACTCTAAAAAAGAGGGAATGCACAGAAAAAGTCCAGAGTTTATGCTTTATTTTAGAGAGGGGGAAATAAGTTTATTTTTTAAGTATACAGAACAACAATTAGTATAAAAGAACAACTGGCCTGCCTGTTCACATGTCCTGACAGTAGGGTATCTTGAAGGAAACCCAGCATCACTCGGTTCCCAATGAGCCACTGCCACTGCCTTTGCATGGCCATAGCCAGCGTGGTGCAACCTTCAGCGGAGGTCCAAAATTTGCTGACAAAGGAGTTTGTCTGCAGCTAGAGCTAAACTACCCCTCTAAAGATCTAAGCTGAGCTAACAAAAGCAATCTTCTGTCAGCAGCACAGTATCCACACTTGGGATTTTGCTGACGAAACCGTGACAGCCAAAGGGCTGGGTGTTTTCTCATCGAGTGACACTGGCAGAACTGCGTAGCACAGATTTGGCTTGAGAGGCTGCAAACCTAAACATACCCAAAGGCGTGACTGCAGAAGGTGGTGTGCCAACTCCCAACCGCCCCCAGGAACCCACAGCCACGCACGCCGCAACGCCAAGGCACACAGCGGGAGTCAGAACATGGCAAGACAGAGTTTTCAAATTAAACAAGAATTAGCTAAGTTACAAGCATATTGCTCCAGCTCAGAAACAAATTACTAAGTGACAAGGTTAAATGAAACTTTATAGACAACTTGATTTTATTATCCGTCTCAGGGGACGCTACTACTCTCCTGCAGGACACAGTACACTGGGCGACACAGGCCACTAGTCCAGTGAGGTCGGTAACCCCAGTTCTGATGACATCATAAGCAAAACCAACACGTTCTCTCTAATTTGTTACAGATGCAAACAGAAAGAAACAGTAAAGAAAAAGAAAACTTAGAAAATAACACTGCGTACATACAGCTCTGGTTACCCTCCAAGCAAACTAAAAGCATTGGCAAAACTCTTGAGTTATCTCATGAACTGCTTAATGAATATAAAATGTGGAAGACAATGAAATGCTCGATACATTGTGTTTCTTGGAACAAATTTAAAGACCTTGCTTGCTTATGTCTGAAAACAAAAGGTTTAAGAAGAAGGATGTATAGATGCTTCCTGTTATTAAAACAGGTTTATAGTATGAATAGTCAGTTCTCTTTTTCTCAGGGTGTTGCTCCATCCCCTTAAATTAGGGCTAAACACAACAGCTTTTTAGGATTTCCAGTTGGCAGCTATACAGAAATGTCAGAACAAAAAGGTTGACTTTAGCTAGAGAACTCTATAAATGTTAAGGTGCTAAGGGACACCATTTCCCCCATAAACTTCTGTACTGCACTCATTACTTTGGGTTGGATTGAAGCATGTTACCACAAAAGAGTAAGGAGGTACAGTTTTAATCTTTATAATCCTGTTTAAAGGTTGTTTCCATCTCTGGATATTCACTGTATGTTCTGTTTAGGAAAAACAAAGTGCTTAAAGTGGGAGGTTTTCCCCCACATCACTGCCTCGGGACTGCAGCACTGAGAGCCAACTTACACTCACCACAGTCATGGCAAAGAGAGAGACAGTGAAGATTTTTTCAGGGATACACCCAAAACACTATAGCTGGTTTTTATTTTTAAGAACAGAAACCACTGAAACACAGATGCTTTATAAACTACATGTATGACTAAGAAATGTGAGGTTACACCTCTGCTGACAGAATGTAAAAATCTTATTTTCATCTACAGCAATATTCATAGACATTTTCCCAAATATGAGCTAATTCTGTTACTTCCAAGAATAAATAAATATCTGCTGTAGAATAACCTCAACATTTGTTGTACTAAAGCAGTATTTTTATATACTAAGAAGTAATAACACCTCTGCACTTGAGCATTTTCCACCCAGGAATCCTAATCCACTTTTGAGACAGAACATCTATTATAACCTGTTTTATTACTAAGACTTGTGGTACACCCACTGTACACACACTTTATACCTTTGAAGTGAAGACACAAAGAAATTATCAGAAAATGGAAACCATCACATAAATGCAACTGTGCAAAGAATAGCACTGTAATCTATTCACCACAAAAAGCAATATAAATAAAACACACATGGCTAAGCAAATGTTTTAAGAAGGTTTTTATTAAATGATTGTATAGCCTGGCAGGGTCTTTTGGAATTATATAGCCTATATTTATTAAACAAGAATTGTTACTGAAAAAGGTTTTAGGTGATTTGCAGACATATTTACTGACAAGTACAACCTATTCAGTAATGTCTGTATATGCAGGGAAAAAAAATCAGTAATGGAAACCTTTAAAAACAGGAATTCATTCAAAAAACCCAAAACAAGCACGTACATTAAAGTGTAAAAGTGGCTTTAATAAGAAAAGACTATTTTAAGTGTGATACACCTGCAGAAGCCAAGCGTCATACGGGGAAAACGGGAAAGGGCAGCTGTACAAAGAAGCGCCCAGCAGCACACAGAGACTAACTTCGGGTGCTGGCTCCCCCACCTAGACCAGGCGCAGTCTGGCATTAGGTGTCCAGCCTGGAGAGGCATCATCAAAAGTGAGGATATGGGGAAGTCCTGAAGCCCCTCCTGGAGTGAAGCTGCTTTTTCTTTCCAAAATGCCCTGTAGCTCACCCATCCCCTGAGAGTGCCCTAGCTCTCACGATGGGGATTCCTTTGGATGCATTATGCTACCCTAATTCACAGTCTGTCTTCGTGGGTCTCTCTCTTTCCTGCTGCCTCTTCCGAGCAAAAGCACAACCACCAACTGCCGATGTTCATGTGGAGCAGGGTTCCTTCAGTGGGAGAAACTCAAAATTGTTGCAGCCTTCCAACTAGCCCCGCGGTGCCTCCTCGGGGGGAAAGATGTGCTTATGAGTCAGAGAGTCAGCTTTCCTTCTCCATGGGGGAAGAGCTCTACCAACCCTTCTTCATGGGGAAGGGCTCTACCAACTGGGCTACTAACTGAAAGGGAGGAAGCAAGGGAAACCTTCACTGCTGTCTGTTGTGGCTGATGACTTATCTCTGGAGGTCTCTGAGCAGCGTCGTGATCAGACCGGGTGAGACTGATGCAGATGCACTTTTTGCGAGGAGACCAGAGAGGTCTAGGCCACCGGTCGCATGACACTGCAGGCTTGTGTGCTTCTGGCCCTCCCCAAGATCATAATTTTAAGCAAATGAAGAAAACTAATGGCAGTATAAATGACTAAATAAACTGATGCAGCTCCAAGCCTTTGACACACACGATAGTGTCAGGAGTACATGTAGCTGTAAATGCAGATGAAGGTTTTTAGACTTCCGCTGTACTTCTAGGAGCAACGCCAACCTTGCAATTCAGGGATCAGGCACCACAGAAAGGTATCTGGCTTCAAACTGTTATTTCTATTTTAAGGTTTCCCAAAGCGGTTTTGCTTTGCTAAAGATAATAATTAAGTGGAAAGAATCACTAGTGTTAGAAGATGAATCAGAGGCTGGATTGCTCTGAGATACTGACAGCTCAAGTGAACTCTTGAATAAATGAGGAAAGAGAAAGGTTTGGAAGAGTATGAACCAAAACAAATAACACCTTCCTTCCTTCTTCCTTCCTTCCTTCCACCAGGCACTTATCTGGCTGCAGGAAATCTGGGGATTTGGGGGTTTTTTTTGCTTTTCACTTTCACAATAGACAAACTGACCTCGGGAAAACTACGAGTTGGAGCACTCGCTGCCTGACGAGAGAGAGACTCCGGGAGATCAGGCACGACCTATGCTGGATGCCCGGGAGAAATCACATCTCTTCTCCCCTCAGGAACTCCTCTCTCGCAGCCCCGCGCGTTGTCCTCACCGCCCGGAGGGTACTTCGTCCGCGGCTCGCCTCGCCGTACCCTCCGGGCTGTAAGGCACGGCAGCATTAAGCAGGATCCCCGGCTGTACATCGCAGCACTATTTTCAAAGCGCTTACAGCCTTTTGTAACCGCCGAGATAATCTGTCATACGGATTTAGGCACTGACAGTCAAACATGCCAAAAATGTCACCACCCACTCGTATTATCCATCCGGTGAAGGACTAGGAAGCGCCGCATTGCTTAACCTCTCCTCCGCCTTCCACCCGCGGAGGAAATCCCCACCCCCCACGGCGTGACACCACCGCGGGGGGAACCGCGGAACCCCCCCCCCCCCTCCCCGGGCCGACAGGCAGGCAGGCAGGCTCGGCGGGGCTCCCCGCCCGCGGCGCTCGGCGCTGCGCATCCCCGGCCCGCCCGCACTCACCTCATCTTCCCGGCGGGGCGCGGCGGCGGCCGGGACCGGCACCGGCACCGGCACCGGCACCGGGGTCCGGGTTCCGGGGTCCGGGGTTCGGGGTCCGGGCCGGGTGCGGGCGGCGGCGGGGGCGGGGGGGCTCCGGCGGCGGCGCCGCCCCACTCGCAGCGCCGGGCCCCGCGGCGCTAGCCGGGCAGCGCGGCGGCGGGCAGCCCCTCCGCCGGCCCGGCCATGTTGCCGGCTCCCGCCCGGCTGCGCTGCGTGTGTCTGTCTCTCTGTGTGCGTGTGTGTGTGTGTGTGTGGGCAGGACAAAGCGCCGCTGCCGCCCGCCCCGATCCGCTCCGCTCCGCTCCCACGCGCGGCGGGGCCGCCCCGCCCCGCGCAGGCTCCGCCGGGGGGGTGGCGGGGGGAGCGGAGCCCGCCCTGCCCTGTGCCCTGTGCCCTGTGCCCCGTGCCCGGCCCGGTGTCCCCCCGCGGGCTGCGCAGGTGAGGCGGGGCGGGGGCGGGGCGGGGGGAGCGGCCGCGCACCCTGCGCGGCACCGGTCGGCGGCACCGGCCTCCTCCGGGCTCCTCGGCCCGGGCCGGGGCCCGGGGAACTGGCCGCGCCGCGTCTCCGAACCGCTCCCGGCTGGAGCAGGGCCAGTGCTGCGGCTGCAGACCCCTCCTCTGCCAAGTGCCAGGGGGGTCCTGTCTACCAGCGTTAAAAATCGGTGCTTTTGTGGGTGGAAGCAAGGGCAGAAACTCTATTTCCAGTTAATGCTGCAGGGAAGCTGCTGTTTTCTGCTCCTTCACCACTTGCCCCAGACGAGTTTCCCTGCGAGCTCTCTCATCCTGCTGTCGGCCCCTCCATCCCCCGCGCCCACCTTCCCCACCCCCCCGGGGGGGCCCTGGGCTGCCTCCCAGCCCTGCTGCTTCTTCCCATCCACCTCCCCTCCCCACTCCACATCCCAGTCCCGTCCCTGGCCCCCTGCTCTTCTCCTTCCAGTCACCTCCCACCAGCTCTCTTGTGCAGCCTGAACTGCACGGTGATGATCTCCACCAGTGGGAACAGCTTCTTTGCAGGTCCAGAGCCTGGAGCTGCCCCTCTCCACATCTCTTTGCCTCTTCTCATGCACCACCCACTAGGAAAAGATGATATTGAAAGTGGTATCACTTGGATATCCTCAAGGATCTGGCACGATAAGGGACCAAATGCTGCAGTTACTGCTCAGGTCTTCCATATGTAGGTCATCGTAACTTCATTGACACTTCTCAAGAGTAAAGGCTCTTCAAACTCACAGTCTGTGGGTCCATCTCCCACGGATCTCTCCCAGTCCTGCATCATCCAATTTGGACCCCAAAAAACCCCCAGCAACCATGTACTCCCACAGCAAGCGGTGGGTTTCCAGGCAGCTAGCACACGTGTGCACATTGTGTCTGGAACAGAAACGGTTTCTGGCCCTCCCTCCATATGTCTGTGTCCCAGTTAACACCGCTCCAATCACTCCCTGAGACCCTCCTCCATCCGCACATGCCGTGAAGGGTAAGGAAGCTGTAGCCCCTCTCCCTGGGTGCAGAGGCAGTTTTAGGAAGGTGCAGGCAGTGTGGCTGGGGGAAGGTGGGCTGCGGGGCAGTGCGTACGGCTGGGAAGCCGTGTGAGGTCTCGGGGGAACGTGCCCATGGTGCAGAGCAAGCAGACTGTGGGACCGTGCTGGAGACGATCGGGCATGGCACAGCCTGTGCAGGAGGTACGGAGCAAAGCAGTGGAGGCCATTTTTAATATAAATACTTTACATTTTCCTTTCTGTTTCTCTGAAAAGTTTAGGTTTCCATATATTCAAGCCAATACAACACTTATTTTTACTGCAATAGTAGCCTATGCCACTAGAATAAATGTTGCAAAAATCAAGCCTGTAGATTTGATGCCCTAGAGACCAATTTCACCATTGGCTTGTCAAGCCTTGCTGCTGCCTACTGCAGCTCCGTACCAAATAAAAATATACTACAACAATAACAACAGCAATAATACGACAGCAACAAAACCCATGCTAGTAATAACATGTATGCCTTTTAATCAAGGCCATGCTTGTTTCTTGTTAGCTAATGCATGTCTGATAATTGCTGTTTTCAATGATCATTAAGATGTTAAAAAAATAATGAGGGACAGAGTTACTGAAGGGCTGGGGGAGGGAACCTCCACCCCTTCTGTGCTTCACTAGCACAGAGCCCAGCTCGTGCCTTCCCTGCCCCATAGCAGGTCTGTGCCATCCTCTTCCCAAATCACCCCATTAATTAATCTAAGCTCACGTGAGACAGAGAAGGTGTCTCCTAAAGGAGCTCCTCCTATTACTAAGGGGCCTCCTCATTTGTTTGAAACAAAAGCTTATACTCCTTTCTTATAAGCAATTATCCTAAATTTCCTAGAAGGCACAATATATCTTGTTTGTATAAAGAAACAACTGTGTCAGACCATAGATCTGACATGCAGTCTCCCCCGAGTGACAGTGGCTTGGAGAAACTCATCCACGTAATTTGTGATGGGGTTGCTGAAGGTAGCAAGCTTATGAAGAAATAATGAGCAAAAATAAAACCTATTTTCTTATTACTATCATCTGACTAATCCTTTAGAGTGTGGGTCACTGGCCAGCGCATGCAACATATGGGAGATAGCATAAGGCAAGGAAGATGCTTATTAAACTAGAAAGTTTCATGGTAACTGTACTAGAACTTAAAACATGATTAAAAGAGCAAATCCATATGTGAGTTCACTGATGATCTGGTTTTTTTAAATGTAATTTCCTTAATCTAGGTTTATAACAGGCACAGATCAAATAGGCAAAGAAACCTATGTACATCATGCCATGGCTAAGATATAAAACTAGAGTAAGCAAAAAGTCTTCTGCAAAGACTTTTGTCTGGGTATGTAGGCTGCACAGCATAAAGGGGCACCTGATGTTGAAGGGAGACTCACGAGTCGTAACAAAGAGCTGAAACTACAACCACGGCATGCCCCAGCACTGACACATCCAGCCCCCGGCAGCTGCCCAGAAAGGACTGCAAACAACCGGGTAGGGCACGGGGGTGGTTTCCACCACTTGCAGCTCTGTACCTGCGCTGCCTCCTGAGAAGAGGTACCGTCCTTGGGCAAGTTGCAACACCTCACTGGCTCTAAACTTGTGTAATGTCTACCCTTGCAAAGCGTTGGGAGGCTTAATTGCACATGAGGTAGTTTGAGAACTGATGCAGAAATGCAGAGTATGTGAGGTTACTGGTCAATTATATTGGCCACTTTATTTATTCTTATATAAAGAAACAAGAGAGAAAAGGAGAAGAAATTTTACGTAGTTGCAGATGCCAATCTTGCTGGCCACTAACAGCACAGAAATAGGAGAGCAATGTTAAAAATCTTTGTTGTATCAGAATCCAGGAGGCTTCTTCATCAACATTCATGGGCTCAAGTGTCCACCAGGTCACTGTGTTGATTGAAAGACATGACTGAACCATGTAATAATTGTTTTGCTGGGACAAATCTTACACTACGTTGCTATCAGAACTATACGTCTTTTAAGAGACTTAAAGCTGTTCATTTGTATGAACACATACATCATCTCAGACTGCAGTCTTGTCAGTTCACCTGCTGTTTGCCCAGGGGGAAATCCTGACCTGCCAGGGCGTATCTCCATCCTGCTGGCCTCGTTGGCCTTCCCGCTCCCCCATGCACCTCTCCCTAATTGCAAATCCTCCTGCATGGCCCGACGAAGACCTACACAAGAAAACTGCTGTCCCTAGGGTCGCGTCTTTCCTGGCTGAGACCTGCTGCGTGGCAAATCCTGATGGATCTGGCCCCTCCGGGTCCTGCTGCAACAACTGCCCGGAGGTCTGCTCTTCTTGTCACTTCAGAGATTTCATGTTAGAAGGAGGAGGAGAATGCCTTCCTTAAAACAGTCACACAGCCTGGGGCAACATCCTCTGTAAGTATTCTCATATCAGGAGCTCAAGGTCATCCAGTTGTTTTTCTCAGTAAGTCAATGCCATGTCCAGAGCTACATGCCGGTGCAGCAAGAGTCTCGTGGTGATTTTTTTCCCACTGAATTTGTCCAGCTCAGAGCTTTCTCTTGATACTCGCAGGCTTTCCTGTGGGCTTGTCCACAAAAATACCTGGCTCTTGTCAAGGAAAACAAATGTCCACAATAGCTTGGTTTACACACTTTTTTTTGGATGGCTTTTCCCAAGCATGGGGGATTTAGCCTTGTGAAAGTCACCCTTGAGAGGAATTCATTATCAATTCATTATACTATGTCCGGTAATACACATACACATTTATTTCTAAAAAATTGTTCTGCAGACAGCAATGTGACTCATAGCTTTGCCAAAGCTGTAGTTGGGTTTCAGTTGTACAATTTCATGGACACCTTGCTGGGGTGCACAGAACACGATTACCAAATTCAGCTGCAAAGCAAGATTGAAAGATTCCCAAAACTCAGAGGGGCTCAGTCCTGGATGTTTGGTTTTCACCCATCACCATGCTCATGTGCTTGGCCACTTAAACATTCCCTGCGATCTTCGGCGCCATTTGGCAAAGGTCTACATCCTGCTTCTGATTTGTTATGGCAGCCCAAAAGATAGCCAAGGTGAGGCACTGGTGGTGAAGGACTGCACATCACCCACCGCCCACACGGGCAGCCGGTGTGGTCCACGCTGCAGGGAGACCGAGAGAAAGAAGCTGCGGCAGGGCTGCAACCGGAGAGTCCCAAACCCCTGGATTTCTTTAGCAACGCTTCATCCAGTCTTGGGGTGAGGAGGAAAGAACGAGAAGAGGCTGGAACAAAGGATCAAGTGGCAGAAGAGACTGGCAGGAGCTAAAGGGAATAACAGAATGGAGACTAGAGAAAAATGAGGGAAATACAGAGGTTTGGGATTTTTTTAACAAGGAGAGAAAAGGAAATTAGATGAAAAGGGCAAAAAGTAGGAGAGGAAAGAATGAAGAACGGAAAGAAGACAGAAGGGGGAAGTGCTATAGGAAAAAGCAGAGAATAAATAGGAAAAAATATACCATTGATAACATACTTTAATTCTATGTTTTCTTACACTTCCTCAAGTGAAGATGGGAGCAAAGGAAAGGAAGGGTCCAATTGCGCTCTGAGGACAGTGGTGGGTGATAGTCAGTACCATCTCTCGGAAAGGGAGGAGCCCACTGGCACTTTTATTTTTCCCATTACGCCTCAGGAGACCGGGGTTTACAGTCGCTAGGAAGGCTGAAGCAGGAAGGTGCAGCCTGCCAGGCAGCCGGGAGGAGCTCTGCTGTGCAGGGAGGCCCTGCAGACCTGTTATGGTCTTATCTGTTCAAAGCCATCGGTGATTCTTCCTTAACGACTTTGACACGCAACTTAAAATAAAAAAAAGACACCAGTAAATCGTAAGTGTGTATGCACCCAGTGTGCAAAAGCCAAACCAGTAAGGGTGTTTCCGAAGACCACGCACCCTTCTGCGGTCCTCAGAGATAACAGTGGTCCAACCTCCCCAGCAGCATCCCCAGAGATGCATTTTCAGGCTAGGGTGAGGGCAGAAGGGCAGGAATGGGAAATATAAACATGCCTGACAATTCCAGTTTTCCTTTTAACAAATAACTTTGGCTTCTTTGAAGAAATACTGCCTCAGCTTATGCTTTAGCCCCATCCGAGCATTGCCAAAGCCCGTGTTTTGATACGGCATATTCCACGTCACGGCATAATGTAGTGCCCTTGGAGGACAGTATGTATCTTTGCTGTCTCTTGCAGAGAAGGCTGTACTGAGCCAGGCAAGGAGCCACTTCGTTTTGTTTGTTTTATCATTATTAAAATCCCCTTGGTCCCGCTCTTGCAAGGTCAAGATTGTTTGGGCTTGAACTTCTAAAGAAAGAGGCCAGGCTTGTCATGGCAGGGTAACAAAAGCAGCGGTGTTCTCACCCAAAACTAGTCCAAAAGATCTCTGCACAGAGGCAATGCTGTGCTCGTGAAGTCAGAGATAGTCAGGACTCTCCAGGCTGCTACACTGTGTGTGGCCAGATTTTCTGCTGAACAGGAGCTGTGCATACGGGAAATGCCAGAGGGCTTTTCACTTAAACCGAGCCTCCTGTCAGCTTGGTCTCCAACTGCTTGAGCCATAGACAGAAACTCTCAGAGCTCAGCTTCTGCTCTTTTTAGGTGCTGTAAGGAGGCCAAAACACTTGGACCTCTGGCGTAATAACCTCCCCTGTGGTTATACACTGATGTCATAAATTCGGAATTATGATGTCAATCAAAGCTGCTGAAAAGAAGAAGCTGGGCAGGAAGGAAGGAGCCCTAAAATGTTGACATTTATCTTAATGAGAAACTGAATCCAGAACGAACAGCCAAGGCAACTGATTTTGTAGAGAGAGGCGTTCTCTTCAGGCTGCCTCAAGCAGACAGTTCCCTCTTCAGCACGTCTCTGCAGCGCGAGGGCAATGCAAGGCAATGACAAATTACGAGAATCTAACATGGCTGCAGAACTCATCCAGCCTTTTTAATTTTTGCTTTCTAACCATAATGACTGAACAGCCTGAAGGAGACTTCTTTAGCCTACAACCTGGAATCTGGAGCAAACGTAGCTCGCATAGCGCTGATAGCCAGACTCCACAGAGCAGCTGAATTTGCTTCCCTCTGGCTACATGTTTATTCTAGGCAATTCCATGGGTCAGATTTTAAAAACGTTCATCTCTTAGAAGCTTGTGCTAAAAACCCGTTCACTTGCACGGAGACCCAGAAAACGGGTCACCATTCTAGCAGTTATAACCTCAGCACCTCAGAGTAGACCCAAACAGGCAGCCTTTAAGGTACAAATATGTCCACTACAAATGAATGGAAATGTCTAAATTAATTTAATGTAGTTGGTAGATAGCCAAAAGATGGTAAAAACAAACCTGTGCTAAGTTGGGACTGTGGAGGTGGTGGGGAGGAACCACTTTTCATGGAGTCCAAGACCTCAAGCGTTCCTACCAACACGGATAAAAAGCAAGGTCCAAGGAAGTGCCTACAGGGTCTGGTGACACTAACAGCGTAGTGGCTCTGTCGAAGGGAGGCACCTTCCCGCACTTCCACATTTGGCACGAGACCAAGGGGAACCCACAACGCTGTAAAACATCCTGATTGACAAAGGTACCCCGAGTGGCTTTCACAGATGAGCCCGTCGGTATCACCACTGACACAAACAAGGCCTACCCAACTTAGTGCTGGATGGCAGCTTTGGCCGAACTGTCATCAATACCTCCATGTAAACTATCACTTAGACTTCTACAATTATTTAATGAATTCAGGGGGCAAAGTTGTTCCATTAAGAAAAATGAAATTGCTGCAGGAGTGCATGACTAAGGAGAAACATAAATCTCTCCCAGCAAGAGCGTGAACCACTGATGTACTCACTCATCCGGCAGCCAGCAGCCTCCGCCCAGGAGCAGAGAGATCTGGGTGCGATTCTGTCCTTCCCCTCAGGAGTCGGTTCCTCATCTCCCACCTTTGGGGCTAGGAGATGCTCTGGCTTGGGGCGTCTCTTCTGAAGGGCAGCCCGCTGCAGCCAGAGCGGCATGGCAGTGATCGGACCGCTCCAGCATGGCTATGAATCCGAGCCAGTAATGGAAGAAAAAGATTTCTGTTTAGGCTTCTCGTAAGTCTGTTTTTTCACTAGTAATTAAAGTGACATTTTCCCTGCCATCTGTAGGGTTTTTGAGGATGCATTCCAGTGATCTGTCAACAGCCCTAGTTCCAGGGACAGAGGAGAAAACACAACAAAAAGACTGCCTGCTTCTCTGAGCAGAACCTGAAGAAATGAAAAATACCAACCCTTGCAAAAAAGGGTCTGTTTGCCCTTGCAAGCTCTTGTCACGTGAGTATTTTTGAAGGGAAATAATATCCTCTAATATTAATTCTTTTGAAGAATAAATTTCATCCAAACATTTCACAGAGGAAATATGACCTTGTATTAATTATCCTTGTATTAATTATAATAGTAAAAAATCCATTTTAACAAAATTGATTTGCTTCATGAGAGGATTTTTTTAATCCTTTAAAATGGTGGCGTTTTTTTAATTCACTAGCATTGAAAAACTATTTACTTTCTCTTATCTCCTTTCTTCGCTGTTTTTTTTTACTTTTTTTTTTTTTTTTTAATACAGTGACTGATTTTTGTGAAGCTCATCTGTTGGAAATTGTTAATACCTGTCACATTTCAAAAACCTGTCCAAACCAAGCACTAGGAAAAGTATCTATGTAATAATCATCTTTCAGGTAGTAATTCAAACAGTACATAGAGAATTAAGTTGAAAAAAGCTGTAGGTTTCATATAATATGAATCTGTGTCCTCTAGGAGAAAATATATGAACACACAGGAGAGAGAAACAAAATAATGAAAAGCCTCTACGTGAAAATGGGTTGATGATCCTAAAAACCAGATTGAGCCTGTGTTTGTTTTATAAGTGTATAGAAGGAGGAAGAAGCCTTTTGAAACCATAGGTATTGTTTCTGAATAATTTAAGACTTAGGGAATAGATATTATCTACTTCAGTAGCTAATCACTTTAAATAACCTGACACAGAAATGTCACCTGAACATATATACATGCTTATCATTTTGGGCAAATATGACAGCCATACTGTTGTAGCGAGTGTAGGATCACAAAATCCCATTGCTAAACGCCATACAACAATGGAGAAAAAAAATCTCTACCCTAAAAATATTTTAAAATCTAAGTATGTGATATAGATTACAGGGCTGCCCACAGACAAACGGAGGACAACCGAGAAACAACGAGACAGCGTTGATCACCTCGCTACGCTCAGACAAGGCAGGCAGGAGGGCAGGGCAGGGAGGAAGGGGCTAAAAGCAGATGCAGCCACCGATACTGACAAGTGCAAGTCAAAGGAGGAGCGTGGATACAGATACAGTAAGAAACCAGGAACTCAGCCCCAAAACGATCAGAGAGGTAGTCAGGGCCGCTGGTGCTATAAGCAGTTAAGGGCAGCAACATGTGCCAGTAAGGGCTAAGATTGATGCAGTCCTGGAAGCTGAAGTCACAGAAGAGCAACGCTAAAAACGAAGGGAGGAAAAGGAAGAAACAGGAATTAAAACTGAAGAAAGTTGAAAGGGAATAGCTGAACACTTGGTAGACAACAGCAATACACAAGAGCCACGAAGAGATGAGTCTCTTCTTTGAGCAACACTACACCTGCTGCAGCCAAGGTGAGGGGAGGGAAGGAGCAGGAGCAGAAGCCTGGCCCTATCTCCAGCCATGGCCTTGAGAACCAGCCTTACGCTACATGGAAGGGCAGGAAAAGACAACTGCTGCAGAGAGAGTATCAGGTGAAGGAATCAGGTGTAAGAGTCCCAGGTGCTGCTGAGGGAACGAAATACACAAAGTTCAGGAATAACTCTTTCTTTCCCTTTTTTTTTGCTCTTTTTTTTTTTTCTTTTAAAGCAAAAAAGAGGACACTCCTGAGGAAAAAAAATAAATGCAAGAACTAAGGAACAAGGGTGGAAGTGGGGAGAGCTGAAGATTATATATAACAATGGCAAAATTGTGTAGAATTTCCTGGATAAAGAAAGAAGAATCACTTTAACAGTAGTCAAACGGGTATTTGGCTCAAGACATTACCCACCATTTGCCAATTCAGCTAATACGCTTATCAGGATTTCATAGAGGAACAAAGACACATTTAACAGCAAAAGTTAGGAACGGAGGAGCAGCAGAGGCACAGATGGGATGGGATTGTTGAAAATCCCCTTTGATCAGTAACCCTAGGGATGAACTTGCAGGATTCTTCATCTATTTCTTGTAACGGATAATAGTTTAAAATGAAGAAAGGGATCACAAATACATTATTACATCCCAACAGTAGCACCATGGGAGAAGGATGAAAAGGGAATGAGCCAACCCAATTTGCAGCTCCTGTTTTCTCTGTTGCAAGTAATGACAAATCACCTACAATTCTGAAAGCAGAAAACCTGAAAGCACCCCATCTGCAAAAGCAAAAAAAAAAAAAATAATAAACAGAAGGTATCGTGGCATAATCAAGTATCCAGACAAGATGAGAACCTGTCACTTGTGTATTACGACCTCTTAGGATTGGATTAACCCTAGAAAGGGTAGGGATATTATGCCTTAGTTTCACACACTTCAAGCACAGGGAGATTGACATCGCCATCAAAAGAAGTTGTTCCAGTGCTCCTCTGTCCATTTATTTTCTTCTCCACGTTGCTCCTTCCTCTGTACAAGCTCAGTACAAGCACTCATACAGCTGCACAGCTAAATCAGATGAGGAAACGGGTTTTCTGTTTTGTAGTAGTTGTTGCTTGCTTGCTTGGCCTTTTTTTTTTTCCTCTTCCCTGAATTGATTTTAACCTGGGTCCATCCCCCAGCTGGGTTCTCCCTGTGGCCACGATAACTCTTGTGCTGCTGCACGGGATGGGAACAAGCAGCTGGGGGCAAGACCTCTTCCTTCAGTGACAGTGCTAGATAACATCAGCTTAAAGTGACCCTGAAACCCTGGCCTTCCAAAGTCTTGCCTGAGGACAAGTTCCTAACACAGAGAAACTGTCAGGAGCTCCTGCCACGAGCATAACCCTGCACAGTGGAATGACTTTCCTCCACCAGCCGAGAGCTCAGAAATAAGTGATGTGTACTAGGAGCCAGAACCAAGGCAGTCTGTAGATGAAAGCAAGTGGCATGTCCTTCTTCCCTGCCGTGAAGCTGGAGTTTCACTCTCTAGGTGTGCATTAGGGATCACGTTTCCAGGGTCATGCTCACACATGAAATTATGTACCCCCAAATCAGTATTTTATTCCCAAATATTTTCAAGTGCAGCTCTAATTGAGAAATCACAAATGTGTGTCGTTAAGTAAAAGCCTGTCTCTTCTATAGGTATTTCACGTTGAAACAAAGATATTTTACTAAACAGGAAGAATACATTGAAAATTCACTTTAATACATGTTTATTGGTGTCCTGCACTTTCAGTGTAGGAGGTTGGAGATGTAATAAAAAAGTTTCAAAATTTATTGATTCCATTTCATTTAAATCACTCTAAACAACCAGTGCTTTAGAGTTCAGAGAATTAACGTTGACTGTCCGTTACAGGCAAAATTTTAATATTACCTTTTTCAAGTCGGCTTAGAACTCCTCTCCTTAAAATTCTTCGGATACATTCCTCAAAGTAAACAATACATTTCAATCTGTGTCACAATCAACATTGATAAGGCCTTCTTAACCATTTTATACCACCTCCACTATTACTTCATTGCAAAACACAATCTTATTTCATACTATAAATATCCATCCATGCACAAAACACAGGGGCCAGAAGTTACACATTAATATCTCATGTAGGCTTCCAAGACTTCCTTTACCCTCTGCAGGTTTATGGTACACTTAAAAAGATATCTTTAGACTTGGTCTACTTGGTCTTAAAATACAAATATACAATATCCATAAGCATAAAAAAGTAAAGCTAGATTGCCTTACCATTTGTTATGAACTGCTAAAATCTTATACATGTACAATATAGCATCATGCTGATTAATATACATATTAGTTAAATATATCAATCAATAATGGGGATGTGGCCAAGCTTTTTTGTCTTGTTTTCAAAAAGAAATTGTTCATATACAAATAAAAAGATTTTTAATTTAAACTCATATGGAATACCTGAACCACATAGACATCTGTAAACCCTGCTGAGATACTCAGGTCAAACTGGGGCATAACCTGCTGATTCACTTGAACGGGAACACAACTCCTCACAGGTGATACCCAAGGTGTGCTATTCCCAAGAGAATGCAAATTTACCAGCATTCACATTTTCAGGTCTAGAACACTAATTTTTGCATCTTACATCTCGGTTTATACTTTTTGTACCTATTCATCATCCTCCATCAGAAACAATTCGGTACCTCGACACTGTCATAGATTTTTCTAAATAAGTAGATATACAGTACAAAGTGTAGATAGTGAAACAAGTAAGCACATATATACAGTCTTTGAAAGGCATTTTTGTGACCATTTTAGCAGTGTTTATAGAAAACATTTAAGATAGTCACATTCCGCTGATACCACTGTATTGCAAACTGTCAAGCCACATTTCTTATATTAAACTTGTACTGCATTGTATATCGTACAACAGAAGAGAAAACGATCATTCTTAAGGTGTGACACAATGAAAAAAAAAAAAAGAAATCACTAGACTGAGTAAGGTAACCAGCACAGGGCTTAATTTTCCTGAGGTTTGTAAGAATTTTTTAAACAAAAATCACAGTGACCAGGCTAAACTGCAAACATACTGTTAAGTTTTAAATATACAGTTTATACATAAGTTCTGTGCATGGTCGACTCAACTGTGTATGTTCACGCTGATGTTTCCTTTAAATGACTCGCCACTGCATAATACTTGTATCTTTTCCGCCTGTGGAGATGAGATGGGTGTCTTCACAGAGAAAATCTACATTAGTTACATGACTACTATGTCCACCGTACACATGGCTTGGAGCCTAGAAAACACCATATTAGTGAGAATATAAACTGTCATAAAAACATATCGTTATAAAATTCATGAAACAATGAAACTAAGGCATCACATCATTCTCAAAGTATTTTAATATTAAATTAAATTTTAAATGTAACTGTAGTCTGCATCAACTTTAAGTAAATCCCTTAGGCATATACATATTCCTATTCTTCCTATTTTTTTTTTGTACATAGGAAAACAACATTTAAGGCATTTGTACAAGTTACAAGAGTAAATGTATTTGAAATACCTTACCCTAAACTGTGAACATGGATACGAGAAGAGATGTACTTTGCCAAAATCATCCCCTGTTGATAGCAGTTTTCTCCCATGTGATCGACAGACAGCGTTGATATCTGTTCCATCTGAACCTTCAGGCCATACACCTGAAACACAGAGCAACTAATTAAAGGTTTTTATAATGGAAATAAAAGTGACAGCTTAAGTTTTTGTTAAAATATTAAGAAAGCATTACTTGTTTAAAGAAAAAAGATAAAACTATAAAAATAACTGCAGCTGAGTCAGTATGTATACTTCAGCACCAGCAAAAGACCCGATCCTAATAGGAAATCAAGCACATAAACAAATACTTTCTTTCCTCTAGTCAGCAAAGTGCTTTTTACTCTGAAAAAAAAGAATCCTGCTGAAGTACAGTCACGTGTCTGAGCCTAAAAGAGTTTTCATATGGTTATGTAGAAAAATACCAGTTACTGCTTTTATTTTCCGTTCTGCTTATGTATGAGCTAACATAGTTTCTTCATACTCCTGTAGTCTAAAAAACTACCTATGTATGATTCAACATACTTTCTTCATATTACTAAAGTCTAAAACCTATGAAACAAGAAATTAGTTTAAAATGTTATTTAGTAATTAATAGAACCCTCAAAAAGAAACTGAACCTACTATAAATTTTTAAAATGCTTTTGTTTTACTATAACTAACTCTCCTCCTTCCTCACGTACTCTACTCGTTGCTGTTCTTGCACAAAGTGGTGTTCCAAAATTAAACTGTAGGTTCATCAATGCAAGGATCAAATCTATGCACCTGTCCTGGTTTCGGCTGGGATAGAGTTAATTTTCTTTCTAGTAGCTGGTATAGTGTTGTGTCTTGGATTCAGTATGAGAAGAATGTTGATAACACACTGATGTTTTCAGCTGTTGCTAAGTAGTGTTTATACCAAGTCAAGGATTTTTCAGCTTCTCACACCCAGCCAGCAAGAAGGCTGGAGGGGCACAAGAAGTTGGGAGGGGACACAGCCAGGACAGCTGACCCAAACTGGCCAAAGGGGTATTCCATACCATATGATGTCATGTCCAGTATATAAACTGGGGGGAGTTGGCCAGGGAAGCAGATCACTGCTCAGGAACTAGCTGGGCACGGTCGGCAAGTGGTGAACGCAATTGCATTGTGCATCACTTGTTTTGTATATTTCAATTCTTTTATTATTATTATTGTCATTTTATTATTATTATAATTATTATTATTTTCTTCCTTTTCTGTCCTATTAAACTGTCTTTATGTCAACTTTTTTTCAATTCTCTCCCCCATCCCACTGGGTGGTGGCAGGAGTGAGCGAGCGGCTGCGTGGTACTTGGTTGCTGGTTGGGGTTAAACTGTGACAGCACCACTTCTTTAAAGCCTCTGAATACTTGCCTGTAATAAATTGTAATTGTAATAAAATCCAACCACTTATTGAAATTTCAATTTTTTGTATGCAGTACTGTGAGGGTTTTGTTATGATTTTCATAATTCAGATTTTATCTAATCCCTACTCAACATAAGTGATACCTAACTTTCAGAGACCACAGACATAGTCAGTTATAACGTGTTCTGCCATTATGATGTGGCAAAACCCCCGCCTTGTCTTGGCGTTACAATTTTCAATGGCTGTCCCTATGTCATACATCCTCTGCAGTGTCCCCCTGAAGTCCTACCACTTGAGTGCATGCTCTTCCTTCGCTGTTCTTACAGGTCAGGATGAGAGAGCTGCTACTCCCCCTGCTTGCCCTCCCATCTCCTGGAAAGATGCCTATGCGGGCGGGCAGGGCAGGCACACTCCAGCCTCCCTTCTTTGGGCTATTGAGAACACCAAAGTGGGCATCTGCCCTGCACTGTGGAAACAGCTAGCCTTCGATCTTCATGTAATTCTTCCCAAATACAGTCTTTTTGCATCATTGCACAGCAATTCAAAAGCACTAAGAGGAAGTGATGCCATGTCTTTATAAGGAATTACAAATTGTTGTAAATAAAATGAAACACAAAGTACTGATTTGTGGACTGCCCCTAACTCTCCTGATGTGTGTGGAAACTCCTCTTAGCTAGATCAGTGACAGTAAAAAAGAGGCTTAAAGAAAAGGAATGTGCAAAGAAGAAACACAGTAATTGCTACTTGTGGAATTATGAACACGTAGAATGAAGAGACACAGAAAAGCTGTTTTAAATAACTGCTTTGACAAAAAGGAGGCTGTATGAACATCAAATGCTAGCTGAAAAGAGGCAGAAGTCTTCTCAAGACATCACTATGACAAGCTGGAGATAAACCCTAAAGGAAACGGTTTAAGAAACATGATAGCCATTTTGAAATGGGTAAAGGATCATATCAGGGTTTTCCTTTGAGAATGTACTGTTTCAAAATTTACTCTAGTCCCTCACTGTCAGTTTTTCCGAATATGTAAACTGAATCCCCTTTGCTGAAAAATTAGTCCATTTTTTTCGCATCCTCTGCAGACATGGAAAGAGACTGTTTCCTTTCTCTCATTTGAAGATTGATGTCATGCTTTTTCTCTCCCCCTCTAAAATTCATTCATTACATCTCTTCTCCCAGAACAAGATTTAGGTGGATAATTATTCTTGCTAGTCAGCACAGTATCTGTTGGTCCAACATGCAAAAACCAGAAGCAGCTATTCCAGCTGTGACTGAAGCAGATACTGATAAATGGATGATTACTTCACATTTTGCATGGCATCCTTTTCATTATACGTCCCACTAATGCATCCGCCTTTCCTACAACAGCATAACGCTGTTGAATCACGTTCAGTTTGCATGCAAGAGTAATCTGATCTTTCTGTGCAGATCTGCTCTCTTTCCTGCTCTTCTCCATTCTGTATTTGTACAACTGGGTTCTGCTGTTCAAGTGTGTCACCTCTTATTTGTCTCCATTGAATTGCCTCCTTTTTTCATACCATTCCTCTATTTCTCAAGACAACTTGATAATCCTGCAGCTTCACGCCACCTACAAATTATACATGCTGTTTTATCATCCATGCTATTAATGAATACATTCAAACAAACATATTCAGTGTACAGTCTTCTAGTCAGTTTCGAACTCAACCAGTCTGAGCTCTGCTTTGCTTGCAATGTTGTTAGGCTTTGCACAGCATCTTAGATTTCTTCTGTTCCTGTCCTTCACCTCAAATACTGATTTTTCCAAAACTGCGCATGTGATATGAACCGATGCCTTCGTTGTGCATACAGAGCATATGGCTCTTGCAAGAGCATACAGATCAGTAAGTGTTTTAAAGTCTTTAGTTCTTCACATTTACATGTGTTTTTGTATCACTAAAATATCCTCCCTTGAACACGCTTCTTTACATGCTGCTGATTTTCAGTTGAATCATCTCTAAACATTTCCAGGCTGGCTAATCTGTTCCCATGCTTGAAGACAGGTGTTCAACAGATCAATGTTCATTTTCCCCCCTGCATTGGTTATGTTGATCTGTGAGTGCTATGCATGCTATTTATGATTGTTATGTGATTCTACTAGAGTCAGAAAATATCCCTAGTTTCAGTCAGCCAGTAGCTGCTGAAAAATCAATATAGTAGAAGCTTCATGGCCTTGATGATGTGATTGCTTCTTCTATGTCCAGTGGGGCAATCCCGGCAAGCATTTGAAGACTGTTCATACTGGCTGCTCTGAGGCCCCAAAGTACTGAACAGTAGAGTGACTTCCAGCATTACCAGACTGGTTTCCAATTTATAATTTATGATCTTCTTCAATGTATTATTCTAGCCACTAACTTTGCACTTTATCCTCTTCATATGGGCTCTAAAGGTAAACATATGATTCTGCGGATACTGCATTCATTCTTCTCCATTTGTCCAGAACTTTTCCTGTTCTCTGTGAGGTCCTGAAAATAAGTACTAAGGGTCTCAAGATAATGCCAGCCAGTTGTTTTTACAGATACAACAAGGTTCATTACACTCAGATACTTTGAAGATATCTGACTTCTAACTACTTTCCAATCTACTCCTTCCCTACTGAAAGCGGAGGTCTTATCCTTTCATTACTGGTACTAACTGGGTTAGCCATCAGATTGTAGTAAGTCTTCTAATAAAGACACATTAAAAAAGAAAAAAAAAGTGTCAGGTTTTTTAACACTTCAGCCTTAGCAGTGTCATCTCTCCTCTCCGCATAGCAGACCAATATCGCCGTTGGCCCTTCCATTATTTCTGTACTTGTCACAAGTATGCATTTATGTTTAGGCTTTGTTTATGTGTCTCCTTGGTCCTCCGACAGCTTCTACTTTCTGCATTCCTCTTCCTTGTAGGAGAGGTCAACAACAGTTTAACCAAATTTGTGTCTTGCTCCCACTCCTATCTGTCCTCTGGGCTGGCAGAGTTTGTGCGCTTCATACTATCTAAGGAACTACCAGATCTCGCCTTTTCTCCAGGTTCAGATCTTCCCTAACAGGGCTTTGGATTTTTGCAGTTTGCCTCCCTGAAGTCCATTATTTCTATTTCATTGCTCTTTTTCCTTCCTATACTAAGGACCACACCTCCCTAATTCCACAGTCATTCCTATACAAGATGCATTCACATTTCAGCAAATTCTTTCCAACTCTCCAGAATCAAATCTGGAAGAAACTCCCCTCTAGGTGCTCATCTATTTCCTGTATCAGAAGAATTTTGAGAACTTGATGGTTAGCCACTGTACTGCAATTCCTTTCCGAAGAGACACTGGAATAGTTAAAATCTCACATCCTCAGCAATCCCTGTGATTTGACTGATTCTGCTAGCTATTAAAAAAATTCCATTAATTTGATCTTTCTGGAAGAATGGGCAACAGCATAACCCTGCCACCATTAATATTCTTTTTTGCATCTGTAATTATTAAGCATTATCTTTGTAACTTCCCAGTCTGAACCTAACTGTATAGCTATGAATCCTCAGCATATATGGCACCATGTTCTGTCCTTGTGCATTGCATATCCTTTCTGAGTAAGTTACAACCTTTTACTTTAAAATTCCATTCATTTGACGAACATCCTCACAATCTCTATGACATTACTAAAATCGTAATTGTGATAATTATTAAAACTAGCAGCTACTTTTATTTATTCCTCATCCTTGTTGCTTTAGCTTACAATAAATCAGTTCAGCATGGAGGACTGTAAGTATAAAAATGTATACACAGTTTCCACAAATTCCCCATTAGCCCAGCAGATCATTTTGTTCCACAGTCTGGCTCCAAAAGCTGATCTGTTGCAAGGTGGGGGAAAAAACCCTCTCAGGTGTGACACTCCTTTCCTATGACTCTCTATGCACCAAAAGCAGCCCCATATTCTAATAGCATGATATTTTGCATGAATCCAAATTATAACGTCAGGAATACTCACTTAAAGTATTTAGCATCTCAGAATATCTAAACCTATGATGCTAAATGCAAAGACTTTGCAGCTCTGTAACTGTGTGTCAGGTATACTCAAACCCCAGGGATATGCTAATAGTTCTATAAGGGCCTTCATCCCTCATATGAGAAACACAGTACGTTAACATGCAGCCAGTCTTCCAGGATTTCCTCCTTTTACTAAATCTGCATGTTGTAGTGATACCCAAGCACTTCTTGTCAGTTAAATTATACAAAATTTGAATGTGTCTTCCCAGCATATTGCTACTGCCATCCCATCTTTAGGCTCTAACAACATGTCCTTTCTGGCTGCCTTCAAACACATCACTGCATCTATTCCACTTGAAACATGGGTGAAAAATCTTCCTTGCTTATTGCTTATACTAAACCAGACTCTTCTCTGAACTTCTACCATGGCCGCCTGTTTTACCGTGAGGACTCAAGAAATTTGAAGCTTCCTGTACTCAGCTTTTATAACGATCTGTCTAGTTCTGCATGCACTGTGGAGTGAGTACAAAGCTTCAGAGTACATTGGAGAAAGCAGCTCCTTCAAAACTGGCAGAAGTCCCATGGAAACAAACTATCCTGATTTTGTTACGTTTTTCTTCTTTCTTCTTGCATTCCTTTCACCTAATTTAACTGCTATATATTGTATCAAAATACATTATAAGTACTTAATGACAGAGACTGTCACCCATTTTGTGTTTGCACAGTAACTAGTGCAAAAGAAACTGGTCCTGGTAAGGGGATTTGGCCCAGTAGCTGCTAAAAATGACAAGAAGCAGCTCTAGCGTGACAGAAAGGGCAGTATGTGATTTCTTGTCTCCCACTTACGTTGTAATTTGATTTTTGTACTTGAAGCAAGAATATTAAATCAGAGTCTTTCTGGATTGAAATAAGAGGACAGATTGTAATAAAAATGGCATAACAGAAGTGCTGTATTTTTCCCTGAAATATGAATAGTCATGTTTCATAAGAAAAAGTTGGCAATCCAAGTGTTTGTTAATAACAAGAATGGTAAGAGCTTGTCAGAGGAAAGACACTTACCAAACACATGGAATCCTAAAGTACAGGTGTAAGTGGCCCATTCTATATCTCTAGTTGTTTCAACACTCACAACTTGTTTACAAGCAGAGGGGATCCCTACAAAAGAAAAAGAACAACCACATAGTAACATTTTTAATTCTCAAATTGTATAATTTTTTTATTGCACCAGATGAATTAAAACATATGGTTTATCTTGGCAGTTATATGGTCTCATTTAAATTTTAAATGTGTATTAGACTGCCTGAACTTTGCACAAAAGGACTAAATATAATTCTTACTCACAGTATAAGATTTCATAGTCTCCTGAATTAGACACAAGATACTGTGAATTAACAGACCAATCCAGATGAGTAATGAAGCTGGAATGACCCTACAAAGAGAAAAATATTGTATTAACTGCACTAACAGTATCTCTCTCTGTGACAGTATTAATACAGTGCTACAAAACATACTTAAGTTGTTAATATTGAACCAGGAGGAAAGAAGGTTACTTACCGAACATTTGCCAATTCTAGTGTACTTTCTTCCATTTTCACTTACACCATATATATAAATACAGTTGTCATGGGAACCTATTGCCAAGAAGTTTCCATCTATAAACACAAAAGTGAACTATAATTATTCCTGTAAGAAAGAACTTAGGCTAATTTTGAAAATTTAGTGTGTCACAGACAAGAGGAACTGTTCTTAAAGGCCTTGATACAGAAAAATGAAAAAATAAAATTCTGCTTTTTCTTTTTCAGTTGCATATTGATGCATGTTTCAAGATTACAAAACAGCAAGTTTACACTGCAAATATTACTGTTAAAAACACATGACACTTCTGGAAGCAACTACAGTCCATTTAGGTCTAACCTGACTGCAACAACCTGCACAGTTAAGTCATATTTGTTTTTTTTATTTCCCAGTGAAACCATATTGAACATGTGGGAGAGGGAGGAGGGGAGGGAGGGAAAAGAAAACTAGAGCTGAAGATACCACCCATTCAGTGTTGCCCATGTTTCATGGCATTTTTATTTTCAACTTCAGTACGGCAAGTGGGGAGTTATTTTAAAACAAACCAACCCCAAATTTAATAGAAAAATTCAATGCTTTTTTTTAACCACTAAATAAACACTCTCAAACCTGGTGAGTAACGCATTACAGACAGCTGTTCGTTTCCATCTGTGTGTACAGTGACCAAGTCTTTTGTTTCTGTGTCAAACACAAACCACCTGTTGTAAATACAGAAAGAGGCCAATAAATCGTTCCATAAGGAATTCAAATCTACTGTAATCTTGACCAACTTTTCTTCTGTCAAAATAGCATAAGTTTTACACCAAGAAAGGAAAAACAGCAACTGCTACTCGGTTTGGTTTGTTTTTACTTTAACACAAGGATAGTTTCTTTCCCATGTTTTTTAACCAGAAAAATGATAAGACATTGACCCTGATATCAATCTTCAGATTTTAGTCATTTTACTGTGTGTCATGCATTAGAATAAAGTAAGCATTACATACAATGACCTTTCTCCTTTAATGACCCTCCTCTATGCTATGCTGATGTTTAAACTGATGCCTACATTAAACCCCAGAGCAAAGGAAAACACAAGCAAGAATCAGGACCATTCTCTTTTGATAGAAGGATTAGCTTTATTTATTAATTTATTTTAAAGTTAATTAATTTATTAATTTTTAATTAATTAATTTTAATGAACCAAAATTTAATTTGCGGGAATGCGTAGAAAGGACAAAGATAAAATTCGCATTTCAATACTTGCATCAAATTCTTAAAGACAAAGTAAAGATTCCTCTCAAAGCTTCTCCTTTTGATTTACTTTATTTAGTAAATAAAGTAAATTTTGTAACTAAAGTACATCCTTTATTTATTTAGGATTGATATGCAATCCCAAATAATCTTGGCTCATAACCTGTGAGCATCCTATATGTTCTCAGTTAAGTGGAGCTGTTTTCAATACTAACAGCAAAGTCTGCCCTCAAGTGATACTAAAGGAGAGGACGAAGTTACAGTGAAGGTACTCCTTCCTCCTATGACAGACAACCAAGGCTAAACCCAGGGTCTGCCGTTGACTCACTGTGTGACCAAGGGCTCAATCTGCCCTGTAAAAAGGAGATACTATCTTTCACCTCGGTTTTGTCTGTCTTGTTTATGCCTTTTCAGGCAGAACAAGTCTCTTAATATGCATTCTTACGCTATGTCTAGCACAGTGGAACACTTGCCAAATTTTTGTTAAAACCTCTGGTTGTCACTGCATTAGAGATAATAAACCACTTGCTAAATTTTCCAATGAGCAACTTTTTTCTATGTGATTTCCTCTATGCTGCCCTACAGGCCTCAGAGAAGATCTCCGTGCACATCTGCAAAGTTAATTCATTATCTCAGACTCCTCTTAGCCTCTCCTTTGCCACAATGGACACAAGGATTTAACATTTAAGTCACTGGTGCAGTGACAGCACCTCCCACGCACGGTCTCACTGCTAACCGAGGCTTCCTGCCCTGTCCAAATCCATCTCCTGGCACTGATCTCAGACTGCCGCTCTCCCAGGGCAGAAACCATCTCTTCGTTCTGTGTTCATGCAACACTCGGCAAACATGGGGTACTGGTCCAAGACTGGGGTTTCTAGGCACTAAGGCAATACAAATAAATTTCACTCTGAAATTCAGTAGAAATCAATAGGGGATGAATATATGTCATGCATACATCTGCAAAACAAGAATGTGAACTGGGACATGAGCTGGAAAAATCATGTAGCGTTTGTTGGTGCCCAAGGTGTAGCTCTGTGCATCTTACCTGCCGGTCAGCGTCCCTACTGCAACAACAGGTGCTGAAGGATGAAAACCTGAAGACTGTGCAGGATCCTAAAATGTTTCAGAAGGAAGCACACTTTTTTACCAGTCCAAGTTATCACAAAAACACTGTTCAACTATCTGTCTCAGGAACAGAGTAAGTCTCTCTTGTTGATTTTGGGGGGGGTTGGTTTTTTTTTTTAAATACAAACTTGAGGGAAAAAAAACATTTTTAACTGATTGAAATATTACCCAATAGATTTTTTCCCTCTATATAAGACCACTGTTTTCTTTTCTTCACTATCTAAAAATAACTTGGCAAGTGATTTCATAACATAACATTGGCAAAGGCAGCTTCTCAACAAATCACAAACAAGTAAGAGATAAAAATAACTTATTAAATTAGAGCTGACCTAAGAATTAAATATCAAAGCTGCAGTTTACCTACTGTCTAAAGGACAAGCAAGTACCTTCTTCAACAAAGGTAGGTATCACTTTGCATGGAGGGTTAAAGCCTAACTTCTACGCACACCACCACATTTTTCAGCACCTGCCTGTTGCAGTTTAGTGGGAGATTAAGGGCATAAACTGGGTTTCTTATTTTGATACGCAATTTTAAAACATTTTACTTTGTATCGTGTATTATTATGGAGACAGGTAGAATTGCAGTGGTGTTCTTATGACTTAAACATATGCCTAAAAAACAAGGTAAGCATTTTCTTTCTAATAACCTGTTCAGTTACAAAGAATGAGCTCCAGAACTTTTCAGGTTATAGCAGAAAGTCCCAAAATAAATAGCTTATTTTTTCTGATACCTGCCAAAAAAAATTTTAAAATGTAAGCAAAAAAAAAAAATCCAGTAACATATCTCACAGAAACACTTATGTCCTTGATTTTCTATATTCTAAAATAGTATCACATTGTAGCCATATTAGTAAACCTGTTCACATTTTTTGCAAGTTGTAATTACTAGCCCTAGAGGCTAGGTGTAAGGGATACTCTCATTAATTTTAAACTAGTGACTAATTTCAAAGACATTACTAACTCTAAAGAAATTTCAGAGAATTGTTGAGATCCAGGATTTCTATACACGTTCTAAACCACTACAGTAGTCCAGAAAGGAAAATTTGCTAATTTTTTTAAAGTATAATTTCATAGTAAGTGCTAAAATATTCTCTTGAATAAACCAGAGGTTCAAACTGTGAATTTAATGAGCAGTAACTTGTACTCATAACTACATTAAAAAGCTTTTACATAGATCTCTATGACAAAAATAGTTTAACCCATGAAATGATTTAGTTTAACATGAAATGATTTATTTACTCTAGATAATCAGTCACTGATTCATGAAACAATCTCAGACATTTCAAGTCATTAATAAGGAGATTATTGTCAAGATTGATAATAGAAATCTTGTCTTAATGAAGTGGTGTGTACTTGGAGGGGAAAAAAAATGATCCTAAATCTAGTTTAATAGTCCTACTGCTGTTGCCATCAACCTTTTCAAAAGCATCAAGGTAAATAAAGCAGTTTCTTAAACGTTTCAATAACAACACTTTCTTAGAGAGCGTCTTATATTTGCAAAACCACAGCTAAATATTAATTGAAGCTCACTGTAAGTCAATCAGCTAAACTCCAGTTCTGTTTTTCAGAGGACAAGGATAAAACAGTGGAAATGATGTCCTTTTTTGAGTTGATGATTACTTAAGTAACTTTATTTCTGAGATAGCACCTTATCTGATTAATAGATTTGTTCCTGTTCCCCATATTGTACTTATCTCCACTAATGATGTTTCACTATCAACTTAGACTTCTAAATGCTCTTTTCTTTAGACTGCAAGGGAGCAAAGGGCCAAATTTTGCACTTCTCTCCATGACTATAGGCCCTCCTCCTGTAATGAGAAATATATCAGAAGTACTAACTTCTTATTCTTCCACCTTTTTTGAAAGTGTATGCAAGTATACAAAAACATACACCTTTACAGTGAGCAAAGGATCACATTAGTACCTGCAACTGAATTACACAATGATTTTTTTCCAACAAAAAAGAAATTTATTAAGAAAGCATAAAAAATGGTACCCATGATTTTACTTTCCACTTCGGGATATTTATAAATAAGACTTGCACAAAACCAGCCATGCACCATTTCTAAATAATCAAACTAAATCTCCACAAAAAAACTATGATAAAGGCCTATGTAAAAGTTTCCAGTCGTGTCACTGTTTGTCACTCTGAATTGCATGTGAAGGAGTTGCTGCAATCGAATGTGTTCATATTCCATACAGTACAATATAGTACACTGCTATTGCTGTATTTCAAAACAAAAAAAGGCACCAGTTTATCTTTGTTTTTGAGAGTCTACCAAGACAGATCCTGGAAAATTTGGTTTATAACTGCTCACTGATTTTTAAAAATACGTTTTATCATTGAAGTTCATAGCCCAACTGTGTTGGTATTTATTTTATCTTGCATTTGGCATCTTGGTAACAGTTCAACAGATTTGCAAGCACGTTAAGATTTTGGTGCGTCTCAAGATTGACCATTCCCCTAAGGCCCAGCTACAGTATTCCTGAAGACTGAAGGGGAGAGAGCTTATTTTTAAAACCAAATCATATTAACATATCTTAAAGCCTAAAATGTTCAAGAGGTAGGAAAATGCAATTATCTGCCTGCCTCTCGGGCCAAACTCTTAGTATTATTGATTTCCATTTTTTTACATTAAAAAAACTACTTTTGTTTTCCTTTCTTTTAAGCCCTTATACTACAGGCCAATCTGTCTTTATAGCCCAGGCACTGAACTGTGAAAATACGGCCCCATCTCTGGGGCGGAAACTAGTGATTTGGTCTCTCCTGTCAATTTAGAAGCTTCCCACGTCAACAAAAATATGGATCTTAGAACGTATGACCTTGGTTAGACAGAATAAATTCCAATTTCCACATTCACCAAGCAAGTGTGATTTAACAAGTGCATAAAACTGGAGCGGGATACTATGAGACAGTTTGGCAAACACTGTTCTGTTAAGACTGCATCAACCTGATGCCACAGCATATACTTACTGCAGATGCATTGTATTCAGTGAGTGTTATCACTACTAGCCTTAACTTAAAGTGTTACGTAGGCCTGAAAATGAACAATCTTTTTATGAAAAGAAGTTGCATAATTAAGATTTTCAAAACTTCATGTAAACTAATAAAGGATTATTTACTATATCACACAGAAAGCACTTTTGTCAGCAACATGAGGGTCATCTATAAGTTACTGGCTACAATTTGATCTGCAAACTTGTGTATTGGATACATATCTACACCAGGTACTGTTTTCTTTTTCCTGAAGTAATTTTTGAACTTTTCCACTGTACAGAGGGCAGATAAGAAAGACTGAGAAGTAACTTGTTCATTGTGATCAGTACATGTATCTCCAAAAAAGCATACTCTCACACCTATTAAAAAAAAACCTAGAGAGAAGACTGTTTGAAAAAAAAAAAGTGATAGTAGTATCTCAAAATAGAGATATAAAAGCAAGACCACTGTCTCTAGGAGATAAGCCGATGTCTTTTTATGGGTAAATATTTAGAAAAGTGATCAGGTGTCAAAAAATGTATGCTGAAAAATCGGTTCCTAGTGATACATGTAGTAATCAAGACCACATGTTACCACAAAGCTATTAGGAGTCTGCAGATACACAATTATGCTTAAACACAGTATAAAACTGAACCTCCACTCAGTATTCCTTCAGTACCTAAACACCAAGTTTCATACCAGAGACAGGAAGTGAAATCCAAAACCCAAATTTGTTTATTTGTGAACAGGATGTATAAAAATACTAATAAATTATAGAAAATAAATTAAGAAGGCCAAAAATGTCACCAAAAAAATCTTTTCCTTCTGAATTCTGACTATCATGCTCAGGATGGTAGTAATCCTCATCACAACTACTTCTAAACGATAAACATTTCCTAGCCTTATATTTGTGGTTCTCTTCCTATTAAAAAAATAAAAACATCAGCAGCACTGTACACTTCTATATGATACAGCATGTAGATCCATATAACTGGGTTAAAGGTTTAAAATTCTTGTTTTTAAGAATTTTACATCCATTTTCAGAAAGACAAATTTTATGACTCTCATTTTTTTCCTCAAGTTAATACTTTAAGATATTTTTAATCAATAATCTCATGAAAAACTCAAATTACTTGAGAAGTTCAGTAAGATGAGCAGAGTTGTGTTTAATAAATTTATACCTCTATAATCTTGTTCCAGATAGGACGATGTGTGGTAGCATCCCAGAGGGTAATGTGTTTGTCATGTCCACAAGTGAAGAACTGAGGTTTAGAGGAATGGACTGCAAGACCCCAAAGCTCATCAGTGTGACCCTACACAAGCAGAAACACTTCTTGACAAGAAGGACAGTACCATCAAAACTAAACATGTTTAAACAGGATTAAAATGACCAAACTATATATTAAAGCATTACAAAAATATATTGGCTTAGATAGATGCATATTTATAATGTTATTTACTGCCAAAAGTACTGTAATAATAAATCAAATAGATGCATATTTATGAAACTTAACTTTAAGCAATACCTTTACTGCTATTACGCACTTAGAAATGTTCTTGTAAGGCAACAGCTTACCTGGGTAATTGGGAAAAAATCTCCTGATAGCGTGCCCTGTAGGACGAAGTTTCTAGTGGTTCCTATTAATACAACGTCCCCTTTTCCCTCTGCTACTGTTCTTATTGGACCAAACTGCTCTGGAATCTGTGGTCATAACAGACAAACAGATAAGTCAGACAATTTTTCAAGCGTTGCTATTTTTGAAGACATATGGCATAGCAAATGCATTTTAATAAGTGTTGCACAGAGAAGAAATGAAATGGATGAATATATATGTCTGACTTTCAAAAGTTTATAACAACTTGCATCAGCTCAGTAACTGTCTTTATAACACTACAAGAAAAGACATCCTTATCTGCAGAATACTCTGTACAGATAAACCAAGTATTTCAACAAACAGAAAAGGTTCCATCATGCTGTGCTAACTTGATCATATTTTAACTGCAGCTATGGTATCAGACTAAGCATTTCTACTCAGAGATAGTGTCAAGCTTTATAGTACTTTCTTGCAAGGAATGTTTCTTTAATTGCAGCCTAGGTTCTGAAAGAGTCAGTGCAAATCTCCAATATAAAGTGCAAGGGAAGATGTGAAATTTAAAACAACAAGGAATACCACTATAAGAACAAATAATAGAAAAAGAAGGATACCATGGTTAGAAACAGCATAAGCATGTACCTTGTGCTGTGTTAAAACCTGAATTACCAAGACAGACATGCCATTCCAGTTCCATGTATATTTGCAACATTTAATAATATATAGTAGAGTTGAAACCCTTCCTCAGAGTTTTGATTGTTCTCTTACATTTCAGTATGTAAACAGTCATGTAGTTCTGTCCAAACAAATTCTGCTTTAATCTTTCAAGTTCCTACATAGCAACTGAATTCATTTTCAGAATTTCTTTTTTAAATAAAGAACACTAACCAAGAAATTAATGAAAAATGTAAGTACTAAAACCCCCCAGAAGCCCTCACATCATTCTGGAAAAGAGGAAAGTACAAAAACTTTTTAATATTGTAATACTCCGAAGTGAAAATTACCTCACATTATTAATTGCAAAGAAAGGAAGAAATAATATGAAAAAGTATGAATACAAGATTTGTTTTCCAGTTACCATAGATCTTAAAAAGGAAATGCTATGTTAATGAATAGGCTATCATAGGAATGACCTGATGACTCAAATGATACTGCATTTTACCATTGATTTGCTTTCCCACAAAATACACATCCATAAGAAAAAAATTGATTTAAAAAGCTCTGTTCAGAAGAAAGCTAAAATTTCATTTTGAGTAGCAGAGTAATTTCAAGATAGGTGATATCACCTCAGTTTTGTGAAGTTTTTGGTAGTTTCCATTCCAAGATATCAGCTTTCGGTCTTTTCCTCCTCCTGATACTAATGTGCCATCTCGCAGCATACACAGTGCAAAAATTCCACCCTCATGTGCCCCTTGAACTGCGTGGCTTATTCTGTTGGTACCTGGACAGAAGGAGAAAAAACTTTACTACTGAAATACTCAGCTTAATAGCTCCTTTTTCCCCAGGTTTTTTTCTCCATTTCTCTACTACCTGTCAAGGATTATACCTAAACAATGGTAATGGGCGGCATGGAGTGTTGCACCAAAATGCACAGACTCACAGAAGAGACTGAATTAGTACATCTTAAGAACATATTTCCCCATCTCAAAAATGACAAGTACACATACTCGCTCAGCCTAGTTCAAACACAAAGTAAAATAGGTTCATTTAAACTTTCATGGGGGTTTAAGCTAAACTGTTTGACATGGCATTTGACCTGCAGTAGCACTACACACCTCATCAACAAAGAAACCATAACCCAGTCGCTTGTTATCCTTCAAGGACATTCCACAGCCTCCAGACACCAAACTTGCACCAAAACCGAAGTAAGCTAGAGGTCTTTGTACGTCTGGCAGAAGGTGCTGAATCACCCTCCCAAAGAGCCTGTACTTCTTTACTGATGAATTTGGCTTGTTCAAGTACCTTCTTAGGCTCCAAACACCTTCAAAACCAGCTACATTAGTTTAAGTATCTCTAGTTTGATGAACTGTTACTATTACGAAGTATAAAGAAATGATTACTAGTAATTCTATGACTGAAATGTGCATCAAAGCTTGGCTAACTTTATGTTTAGCTCAAGCAAGGGGCTGATGCAAGTTAGGAAGAAACAACTGCTTTTTCCTTTATAATTGTCCTTTTGCTAAGGGTACTCTGACGTGGTGGAAGGAGCCCTCACTTCAACATAGAGCTCTGAGTCAAAAGTAGTGAAGACATATAGAAAAACAAGAACAACATTTTTGTCCAACCCAAAAGAACTGGCAGAGGCGAGGAGATCTTGCAGCACACAAAGAATTCCCTTTCATTCCTGGGAGAAAGGGCAGAGGAGGCTGCTTGCAGTCAAGGCAGAAATTAGTCTACCGGCATGAAGGCAAATGGGCTCCTGAGCAGTGCACTGACCCTACCATGCCAGCAGCTGCCACTGTCTCCTTTGTCTGTTGGCAGTCCAAAATAACAACCAAGAACGGGGAGGAGATGGGACTCTGCAATTTCTAAACTCCATTTGGAAGGAAAAGTGTTCAAGTGCCTTGCTTTAAACTATCATAGGAAAAAGAAAAGGGAAATAAAAGAGGAAGTGAGTTACAAGCACCATCTCCACCCCTTTCTTCAACAGTAGTGTATTGGTCAAAATCACAAGGAGATAACTGCCTGATAGTCCTTGGATGAAAAAAAGTCTACAAAAAACAGCTCAGTAAGGCTCAACTGCGTAACTGATTCACCATGTTGCTTCCCAGGTCTTGTATCCTTTGGAGTATCTTGGGAGAAGGCACTGAGTAAATAAGCAGCAGCTGTCATCTATATCCCTTCTTCCTTTACTAATAAGGCCTCCTTTAGGGGATTCTCCTTATTCCTATGCATGGCATCTCACGCACTAAGTAAACGTTTAGGATGTTGCTGCTGTTTGCCTTCCGGCAGGCATTGCCTTCTGCCGCCTAAAAAAAAAGTCTTTTCCTACTAGAAAATGCTTTTTAAGAAGTTTGTCCTATCCATCTGTTCTTTTGAAATAAAGCTGAGGAATTCAATTAGATCTGCATATATTTTAGCTTGGCTTCCTAGGAAAATAAATAAAGCTATTTGTTGTCTTTTTAAAAGTGTATGTCAATAGGCATAATTTTTGCAAACACTACAGAGTGACAGTACAGGAGACCGGAGATCATGAATTACATTAACAGTGTTTCTTACTATCACACAATGATTAAGGAAAAGAACTTTTCCTGCCTTTTCTTATGTCAGTAAGAGCCACATATGCTGGCATAGCTGCATGATTCAACATTTGACCATAGGGAACACATTCTATAGAATTTTGTGCTCTAGCAGTATGTTCTTTAGGTGCTCATAGAGGAGAATCCAGACATAATCTGCTGGATTGGTCTTGGGAAAGAACTCAAGATAAACAAAATTTTTTATTCTTAAAGTGAAGCTACACTCATGTAAAAATTCACAGTCTTTTATATTAAAATTTCACTATTAACTTCAATCTTGTCTTACCTTTCCCCCAAACCAAAATGTTTCCGCTTGAGTCTCCTGTAATAGTATCACCATTTTCAGAAAAGGTCACACACAGGACAAACTTTGGCTTCTCTTGTTTCTGTATGGTTATGAAAAATATACACTCACAGCAACACACAACCCAGTCATTTTAACTGTCCGCATTTGAGTAAATTAGTTTAGTCTTATACAGCTCTATTATTACTTAAATATCTACACAGGAGTTAAACACGTTCCTACGGTCTAAACAGTTAATCTGTGCAAGGGCAAAAGGTGTATCAGCTGAGGTTGGTGGCCCAATCCTGCACCCTTTAATTACAAGTTGTGGACAGAGCAAGTGAGAAGGCCTGCCAACTTTTAACACAAGACCAGGAATGCTCTGAGATAAACCGAATCCCCCAACTCCCACATAATCCTAAAGGCTTTAAGTATTTAGGAATGGCTGAAGATATAAACAAGCTTTATTACTGTAATTTTTAACTCCAAAATTAGAGAGTTTGGCTGTAGTGTAAGAATTAAGAAATCATCTCTTGAATGAATCCTAAGGTTCAGTAATGGAAACATTGCTTTGAGACCCTGCACTTAAGATACTGACAGCAAGAAAACAGTGTAAGGGGAGAAAAAAAATTCACTAGCTAGTAGCTTCTAAGGACACTATTTACAATGTTTGTTGTCTACCAGTGTGTACGGCCTCTTTCTCCCTCAAACTAAGAACTGTTCTCAACTAGGGGCACCACACTTCTCCATCTGGAACAACCATCGAGAATAACAGAGCCATAACATAGGCAGAAATCTGCCCAAGTAGCTTAGATGTTAAAAATGAATGAAAAATAAAATGTAACAAAAATTAAATGCATTATCTCAGTATCTCCTCCTGATTTCACATGAAGTATATTAATTGACATTGCAAAGTAGTTGTTTTGACTATATTTGTGAGCCACGACTCCACAAGCAGTTAACTAGGCCTTATCGGAGTTATCTGCAGTCACCACTAACATCCCTCATTTGTGCAGGCAGCTGCTGTAGAGCTTAGTCTGTATTTAAGAACAAAACCAAATCAAGACCATGAAGTGAAAATGCTATTTACCGAATAGTGGCCAGCTCAATCTGTATTTGAATTACATATGTGTATGTATCTGAGCAGAACAGAGGGAAAGGGAAGAATATTCATATTCACGTAATTTATGGGGTTTTGCAAGTCTTTCCTCTGACAAAATAAAACCCAGCATGAATCACTCTAGGAAGGAACAAAACACTCTGCAAGGAACAAAATGGTAATTGCATTTCAAAACTTCATTGTGGAAGTTTTACCCCTGGAAAAGTTCTCTGTGCCATACCATGAATATTACCTGAGCTTCTGCAAAAATTCAAGTTTAATAATGATCAGTTGTTTTGATTTACTCAAACCTTATTAACCCTTACTTCTGTATGACTGTACCATTACTATAAACATAAAATTAAGGAAATATTTTATTTTACCTCAAATAATCCTTGCTTTTTAATAAGGGAATTCCCTTCTAGTGTCCAAAAATAAAGGTGTGATTTTCCACAAGTAACTATTATATTTGTATCAGTAGGGTGAAAATCTGCAGCAAATACAGCCTCATTAGAGCACTTGGAAGGAAAAAGAAAAACATTGTATCAAAATTTAAAATTCAAAGAAAACAAAACAGTATGAAATCGTTCTCTAGTTAGATAAACTGATACTCCTGATATAAGAAAAATTCTGAGCTATTCATGTATTAATGTAGTCTGGAATATTTTCGGTATAACACTTTGAAGTCAAAAGATTTTATGTTTTTATAAGTTAGCATCAAAAGTTATCCTTCAAAACCATGTCACATAATGAGAAGTTCTACACATAAAAGATTAGTTTAAGACATTTCATTTCTGCACATGCTCCTATCATTGCTGCCTAGACTTTTCTAATCAATTCTAGAATGACAACAATAGCAAAATTTAAAAAAAACCAAACTACAGGGATAATCTCAACAGAGAGAAAATATTCCCTTTCTTCACATTCTTTGCCTTTTATAAAGTGAAAGTGTTAAAAAGGCACAAGAAGTTAAATATAGAAAGACATTTTATGACAAGAAATCCAGATCTATACACAAGCAAGTAGTACAAAATATCTTATTGCAACACCTTGACGTCTGCCAGCTTTTCTTCTTTCTGCCAGTCCCACACAGAAAGCACGTGGTCATTTGAGTCATCCACGGAGCACAGGCTACTTCCTCCATTCTGAAGCAAAACATGGAAAATATTAATGCATTGCCCAACCAACATGAGAAACATATGAATACATATTCAAAATAATTAAATACTTATGTGTAGGTGAAAATATTTATACATATTTACACTTTGTTATACTTTTAGTTATCCCATAGATCTCGATGAAATGTAACAATTTATAGGGTCATTGAAAAATAGGGTTAAAAAGGGATCTAGAAGAGGAACTCTTGCAAGCTGTAGACAAAGAGACTATGTCAGGAATGAGGTAGGTATCTCTTTTCAAACATTCAGTAATGGAAATTCCAAAGGCAAACTACACATCATTACCTATTCTATTAAGAAAGCTTTTCCTGATAATTACACTGAATTTCTTTCTTTGCAATTTAAACCAATTACTTCTTCTCAGATCTGCTATGGACATGGGGAACAATTTTCCTCTTCATATAGGAGTAATGGATTCAAACCAGGGAACGTAGTAAGAAATTAGAAAACAACTTATTCCTGACAGGTGTCTTTTTTATAGTTATGTCTTCTATCAGTCTTTCTAATCTTAATGGCCCTAATTCCTGTAGTCTTTCTTCATGCATCATATTTCCTAGACCTTCTCCAGGTGGTACCCATTTTTCTGATGTGGGAATCCAAATACTGGATGAGGAGCTCCAACTGAGACTACCTGAACTGAAGGGAGCTGCCCGACACCGGTTTCACTAGTGATGGGAACTGCTGTACAATCATCAGATCTTTTTCCAAACAGTAGCTATCTGGAAGGTACTTTTTGGACCATTTTTCCCAATTACTTTGGTGTTCATTCCTAGCTGCATGTCTACAGTGGAATAAACCCTCAAGTAATGTCCAATTGCTTTCCAACCCATTCAAATATGATTTTTGTATCCTGTTGCTCCTGGCATGAGCTACGTTAGCTTTGACTGCAGATGAGCTTGCTGGAACAGACTGAGGCTGTGGTTACACAAGCACTCCTTTGGCAGCAACGCTGACACAAACAGTCCTTCCTCTGCCACCCACAGCACAGCCACTTGTTGCTGCCTCTTGAGCTGAGACTCTGCAAAAGTTTGGGCTATCACAGAGTGAGCCTCTTTGGGGAACAGATCAATTTGGGGGGGAAAAGAAGACCCAAGCAAACTCTGCTTTGTTTTGTTTATATATGAGGTTGCTTGGTTGTTTTCCTGATGCATCAGGCCCCTAATACACATCTCAGACACAGCTACAAAAATAACTGCACCCAGGCAACTCAAGAGGTGGGACACAGACAGGACTGAGTAGCCAGCCTGAAGAGAGGGCTTTCTAAAGTAAGATAAGCAGTACTGCTGTGGGATGGGAAGTGATGCTTAGGACGAGGCTAAGCTATGACTGAAATCACAGCATAAAGCAAACATATTAAACACTTGCTTTCTTCAGCGATCCTCCATTATTAAGTACCTATTTCTTCCTCCAGGGAGATATTTACAGAGTATTTGCTTGCTATTCCTTTTTAATTATCCTTCAAAAGCTGATCTTGAACTGTGTTGGCTTTCACCTTTGTATTCTCAACCAGCTCCCCCAATTCACTCCTCTCTTCTCTGCTTTCTATAAAATATGTCATCAATAGATTTCAAATGTTTGTGGAAACTGAAGTACATTTTGCCTAGGGAATATACCATTTAGTCCTCTCCTTTTTAAAAATGCAGTCAAGACAACCAGACACCACCACATACACGGCTTACGGATTCTGTTCTACGCAGAGAGTTTTTAGACTTGTGCGTGTCAGGTTACAGACTCATGTTTTTATATGGGACTTGAATGCTGCCTATGTCATCTTTTTTTTACCTCCCTGATAGCCTAGAGTTCAAAGGATGGTGCCGGGAGGCTAACAGGATTCTAATTCTTTACCATCCTTTATGCAGATGCCTTTGCTGCTTTCAAGCCAAAGATTTTGCTCCTCCTACGGGAGCTCCAATTTTTTAAATCCAAAATCAGTGGTACAGGCCATTGTAAAAGTCTTTCATCAGTCATTCTTAGGCACAGTGAGGGGGTTAAAAGATGCGGAGAGAGTAACTTTCTTATGTAGGGAGAAACACAATGGGATGACTAAAGAGAAGAAGTAAGGACACCGAAATTTCAAGAACACAAGTACTTCTGCAACCGCTTGTCCCCGAAGAAATTAATTGCATTTTATGGTAAACATACGATAGACCTCTGAGACTGCTGAGACATTGGTAACTTTAATAGCAACATAAACTGTTGGAAACAATCGGTTTGTAAGCATTCCTCCTCTAAAGAGGAAACTGAGAGAAAAGACAGCTTGGAAGTTTATTTTGGTCAAGGAAGCTAAATTTGAAAGACTTCAAAGACCTGTTCAGAGAACATTCTTAATATGACTATTCATTTACTTTACTTACAGATTTAGAAAAAGCAATGCAAGTGACAGCTCGGTCAAAAAAACCCATTCCGATTACATGCAGTGTATTCAGAGTTACAGAATCCCAGACACGCACATGTGGTGGCAATTGCTGTAAAATAGACACAGAAAAAACAGCTGAGGCAGTGGTGGCAAAAACCACCAGGATTTAGAAAAAATGAGAACGCATCCAAAAAAACCCATTTTATCACAATTTAAGGTGTGAAAATTACCAGAACTTCTCTAGAGTCACCCCTGTAAGCACAGATACAATACAAATGATTTGCTGATTACTGTGCCTAGGACCAATATCTGGAACTGGCTATCCAGAGCATACAGCACGGCAGGTCTCACTGATCTCAGTTAGTTCACTGAAGTTAATGGGCACTGAGTCATTCTTCATTAAGTGAAAATTGTTGATGACCTTGCAACTTGAGACTTACAGGTAGGTCCAGGATCATCAGTTTGAACTCTAGCAACCACGATAATTCTGGTCAACGTCAAACAGCAAGTGCAAAAAGAAGCTTAAGAATTTCTAAAATGTAATGAATTTCAATGTCATGAAAACGGCCGTGGAAAAGAACTGTATCTTCAGGCTCTTTTTTACAACTGTAATCGGAACTAGATTGCTTTTTGTATATAAAATTGAAGGTATACATAATGGCCCAAGATCAACTCCCTGTGAAAGCTACGTGGTTCCCCCTCCCTCCCCTCTGCCTTGGATTGCTGCATCACAGAGAGCTCACCCCAGCACAGGCTCAACCCCAACAGTGCAGACAGAACTGCTTCTCAAGGCCGCTAGAGGGCAATCCCAGGAAGTACTTGCTGATCAAGGTTTATTTTAAAAATAGGTAGGGGTTTAACACAGCAGCATCAACCTTTGCAGGAAAACAAGGGCCATGTTTTATTCTCCCTTTTTTCCCTGCCCTTTCAAATGAAAAGAACATGTTTTATTACAATATCAGAAAGAAAAGCAAGAGCCATCAGTCTTTCTTGCTCATAAGTAGTGAAACTGCCCTTTAACATAAATAAATATATAAAAAAAATCAAGGCCATCCCAGTACGTGTTATGTCAATGGCTTTTATATAAGCTTACCTATATACCACATTCCCCTCGAGCATAGACATCAAACCTTTAGATTTTATTTCACAAATACAATGGTAATTGTATTTATGAAGTTAAAAAAATAAATACCAGACATTTCTCCAACACACAATAAAAATTAATAGTTTATGTTACTCAACTAAGTTATCTTTACATAAATGTTATATTGCATAACTGGGATTTTGTTTTCCTCATTTAAAGTAGTTAGCATATAGATAATCCCTTTTTATCCTAAAATTCTTCTGACATCTACCAAAAACTTTGCAATACTTTGGCTGTGACATCAGCTGCATACTCTGATGAGTAACTTTTTCCTCATGCTCTTCCTGCCTCTGCTTGTACCCATTCTTTCTCACTTGTCTTAGCTCTTTGGAGTAATGTTCATCTTACTGCGTTTAAACAAATTCCTAGCCTACAGCTAAGCTTTACGATAATACAGGTAATAATAGAGAGAAAAATATTCCTGCCTAGATGATGGCAAGAGTAAGCATTTTTTTTTCAGCAAACAACCCAAAGCCATTCTTATTTGTCCTTTGTTTTTGGTAGCTGTGGTCAGAAAGGAAGTTGTACACTGTACAATTTAATCTCCGCTGCTTCTCTGCCTTTTCCCCGCATCCATCTGCCCTCTCAGGTCTCCTCTGTAGCCTCATCCTTCCGCGTCTCTTTTGGAGACCAGCTCCAAATTTACCTTCAGTCTGTGTAAGTAATGGAACCAGAAACCACTGACCACTCTTGATAATGGAACTGGGTAATTTTGATAGTGTGCAATAGGCACTCTCAAATTAAGTTTTGCTTGCGTTCAGTCCTAAAATGTGAGACCAATTTAACTGCAACATGAAAAGAATGTAGCATGTACCATCTTAGTAACATATTCTTATGAAACATAAGCAACTATACATCAGCAAAGGGGTCACTCACTTTTCCATCCTTGGATGTCCCTGCAACTTGACCTGTTGCTATAGTGATCCTATCAGGATGGACGGCCAGGCTAAAAAAAGAAAAGAAAGGGAGGTCAAACATAAAGCCATTTATTGTCCATTTCATCAAACTTTTACATGAGTTTGTAATACATAGCTCTACTTTAGCATGTATCAAACAAGCGCCAGTCTCACTCATGTTGGGATTCATCTCACCTAGATTTAAATGATTGCAGCGTATAAGGAGTTTACAATTTGAGCAAGTTACTTAACTTCAGTTATCTCTAATCAGAGGTTGCAGAGATCTGCTCAGTATAGTCAATGCTGTCTAGTGACAACCCTCCAGAGCAACGTATGTATCCACTCAAATATTGCTCTTCAGACTATATTGACCAGATATTCAGTGACTTTCATAGGGAGATACCAACTTCTCTCTAATACTTTTCAAAAGGTAAAAAAAGTCCTTTAGTAAGTAAGAACAGGATACAGAAATTAGGAGGTTTGATTCTAAAATTAAAACTGAGATTTAAAAAACTGTGATCAATGTTAACTGATGTCTCTAAGAAAAAGCAACCTAAAATTTGTATTAAAGCCTGGAGGACAGCCTATTTTTGCCCTAAATCCTCTCAATTCTTTTTTCACTGCAGCTGCTTTGCATACAGTTCTACAGGCCAAGTGCCCTGCAAAATGAACAGTGGCAATAATTCATCCAGCTTTATAATGCAGAAAGGTATCTTCTTTCCACTGAACCTGAAAGCTTTGAAATATCTAGAGAGTCAGAAAATTTGAAAGAAAGAAATGAAATGGAACAGATCCAAGTTAAAATCTCCTTGTAAAACAACTAGATTATATAAATAATTCAATTTTATGAAACATGTTCACAATGCAACCAGATTTGGTAATCAGGTCTGGTTTTGGCTTTGAGGGACAACAGATTTTTCATAATGCTTAATCTAAAGAAGGGATGTCAAACTCGTTTCATACATTAGGGCACTTCAGATAATCCAGGTACTCTTTTTCAGCTACACTCTGCAAACAGACAGATACCATCAAGATAAACCATATGTTTATTTAGATTTCAATTTAACGATACTGATATTTCCTGATACCTAGTATCCTCTAAGCTTCAACATAGCTGCATCACTTTGAAGCCCAAGCTGGCACGCCTGCATGGCAGCAGACTAACCAGGCTGCTCAGGGCTAGTTCACAGGCTATCTGCCACGACATGTGTGAAGTCTACCAGAAGACCACAAATGACATTAAAACTGTTTTGTTGGCTAGACTGAACCTAAGGGACCTGTATCTGGCACCTAGACCCAGGTAAAGATGAATAATTCAATCCTACTTAAAAAGGGGAAGGCGAAGAGTCTAAAGAAGAAGTTAATGTTAAACCATCCTAAAAATAGAGTAATGAAAATGAGTAGATCTATAGATTATGCCATACTTCTACTTTTCTGTATTCTCAATGTAAAAAGTATATTAGTTATGGAAAATAAATTTTCTCAACTAAATACAAGGAGGAAATGTTAGCAACTGAGAGAAAAAAGCAGAATCTTGAAGAACATCAATACAGCAACTGCATATAGACACATCCAAACTAGGTAGCACAGCACATACAGCAGCACAGACTTCAAGGCAGGTTTCACAAGCAAACCCAGGCTCTGTTAGGGACATATTTGGATATCCTCAGGTCTGTGCCATCACACCCTGACAGCAGTTGCTTCATGTGCTGACTGGATAGAGCTATAACAGACACTTGACATCCTTATCATGACTACAGTCAGACCTTCATTTGATTGTGCAAAGGCATTGTCAGGCATAAGGACCCACCTATGCATGGCTTAGAATTTTCATGACTTGAATTTTCAAAACTACTTTAAAAGACACAACATTACCTCCCAAATACTGTTTTATGAAGAAAAAAGAAGGGTTATTAGGTGACTTACCACTTCACATCATCATTATGACCAGTGTAATGTCTCTGAAGTTGCTCTTCAACATTGAATAACACAACTACAGATGCGATGAAATATACGGTTTCACCCGTTGGAAGAAGATAGAGATTACTGCGACAGTCCCGACCCCTATAACCATAGCTAGCATGTTGGTCAAGCTACAATAACATTATCTACCAATTAAGAATGTTAAAAATAAGGAAAAATGAACTGGATTTTCTGCCCCTCTATTTCCTTAAGTTGGCATCTCTTGCCTTGAGCACAGCTTTATCACTTGACAGCCTTCAGAACTCCCTCCCTTACTACAGTAGACAGCTAAAGTGTTTCACACACTTTGAGTTACTGAAAACCTACATATCCTACAGAAAATACATGGTAAAGAAGATGGGAGTTTGTAGACATACTATTCCTTTAGTATCCTCTGGAATCTGCTAAATACCAGACTAAGGCAGTATTAATTTTGTCCCAAGTGTATTTACTATTTACACTGCTTGACTAATTAAAATAAAAATTTAGACTTGATGGAAACACTAGTAAGTCATTCAGTACATCTCCCTGCATTACATTAGGATTGATTGCATTATCCTGTGTGCAGGTTGATTGATTTCATTATTCTGGGCGTTACCAGCCAGATGGATACGAAACCTTAAAAGGGTTACATCATCCGTTCCCATTTATTTTTGTAGTATTTAAAAGGCAGTGGCCCAGATTCTGACGCTAGTCATATCAACACTAATCTAAAATTAATCTAATGAAATAACTGGAATTAATCCAGAAATAATCTCATTTAGACTGAATGTTAATTCAGCCAAATTATGTAGTTTTATTTGAAGAGTCATTAGGGACTACAACTATTTTGGCTTTCATTTTTTATGGGAACAGAAAGAAACAGCATTAGAAGAATCTTGGCAAAACAGAAGTGCATTCTAATTCAGTCAATATGGAGAAACTGGCTGTGATAAATATATGGGGAGGTACTGAAAGCCCTATTATATAATATTAAAAAGGTACTTGTGCACTATTGTCTACGGTCAATGATAACCCAGTCAATCTAAAATACTCCAGTTAACATTATCCAAGAAGTAAGGTCAATAGTTATCTTACTTCTAAAATAGGAATTTAAGTAACAGCTTGCTGATTTTTCCTAATAAATGCAATAGAAGTAGTGCTGCATACACAACCATCAAAATGTGCATTCAAAAATACAGCTTTCAGACTCCCAAACTGAAATATTTCAGCCAAAGTTCCTTCAAGTTTCAGACATTAAAATTTGAAGACAGGAAAACAACCAGTATCTTCAAATTACAAAGCATTTACTATCAATTTTGAATCTGTCTGTAAAGATTAGAGTAACCACTACAGATTGCTGGACAATGCTTTATTTGTTTATATTTATTTTTCTCTATGAGGCCAGATACCATTACCAACTGAAGCCAACATAAAATTTCCCTAATTCAACAACGTATAATCAAGTTTATAATGAACTAGCAGTTGAAGTTAGTGTAAGGAATTGAACTTTTTTTAAAAAGTGAAGTAAAAGCATTACACAGACATTCATAAGGAACAAATTTCTGTGCATAAAAATAGCTATTAAGTGGGAAAGATTACATTCTTTAGGGAAAATCTCCTTTCTTTATGATTCTTCCTGTGGGGAACAATGCTGCATTCAACCGTTCACATGATTGCTGTTGTCAAACACTCAGTTTGTGTCAGCCTTTTTTCTCAGATGTAAACTCCTAGGGTTGATCTCTCCTTCTCCTCACTGTTTCCCACACTCAGATTCGGTGGCTTCAACTTGGATTTGGAGAGTTGGCACTTCAGGGAATGTTATCTTGACCTTTTCTTTTCACTTGGCCTGCAGCTTTTGTTTCAAACCTCCTGCTTGCCAAGTGAGCTGGTCTCAAACAGATCTGTGCAGACCACCGCTCCCTCCCTGATGTCCCCAGTGCCAATTTCTCGCTCAGGTTTTACCACCTCTGCTCTAGCCCTCCCTCAGGCTTCATCACTCAGCATTTTTGCTTCTTCATGTCTGAATATATCTGATGTGGTCTGAACCTTTTTCGGCTTACCCAGATACCTGCTAACATGACTGTAAAACCCCTTTATGGTTCAGGTATGCCCTGAAATCTATATACATTAGATTTTTTTCCTTCTGTTTCTCATCATAGTCTGCTTTGCCCTTTCCATTTGTCCACCTCACCTGCAATATCTTGTTTCTCTATCCCCATTCTTACATTAGAAAGCATTTCTGGCTGTAATCCCACAGCTAGGCTGATTTGTCCGCTCCAAAGATGTTTTCTCCTACTCCAGCTCTGTTACCCTCCAATCAAACAGCTCAGCTTCTCCAACTTAACGGGAATGAATGCCTGTAACACTGGTTGGTTTTCTGCTGTCTTTGTCTTTCTCCTTAAATTACTTTAAGCTCCTGCTCCCAGCTTTTCTTCTCATCATTATAGTCTGTATATTGGGCATAATCTTCTCTCTTTTTTTTTTTTTTTTAAAAAAAGTCTTTCATATACCTAGTCATTGGTGTAACTTTTAAGCGTGGATATCATGATTGGGTTTAACAGCAAAGAAATTAAAATCTGAAAAAGCTAGCACAGTATTTTTGGAAAAATATGCATCCTCCTCAGTAACCATTTAGGGTTAGTTAGATCACTTTATTAATTCATACCTTTTTTAATTCACAGACAACCTTTATATATAGGATTCTGCTGGGTATACAGACACACACCTGGAAGGACATATGAATATTCAAACTAAAAATAATACTCCATCTGGCAAACATTCAGTCATTTAAGTAAGCTTAAGTGAGAAATTAAGGAGAGTGAAATCATGACCTACTTTAATTATCATTTCTTATAATAGTCTGAAATATTAACTTCAGCTTCCACCTACACACTGCTAATGACAATCTGGTTTTTGTGGTTGGGTTTTTTGTTGTTTCAGCAAGCATCCTAATACTTTGTCCCATATCATCCTTAGGGCCCCTAAGCAAGGGGCACCTTACAATTATAAAAAGACGTCATTCAATTCTATTGTGATACATGGTGAGAGCCTGTACAACAGATTGTAAAATGCTGCAAGCAGTATTTAGCACTCTAATTTCAGGTCTTTTATTAACTCTGTGGATTTTTGGTTTTTTTAACTCATCTTCAGTTATTTCTGTATGCATTATCTATGCAGTTCCAGCAGAGTGGGGTAGAACCCACAAGCTCAGCTGCAACAGGAATAATAAGAATGGTTACTAAATCTGTCATTAATCTCTTGTGAATACAATGGGACTTTTGGAAACTCTCTGTGTGTATTCTGAAACCACATGCAGTTCTATTTATACAACTTCGAAAAAGACTATATGAAGCCTGTCTTCTTTTTTTATGAAGACAAAGCAACTTCCTATTTGCACTGTTTGGGACCCCAAAAAAGTCTTTTTCTTAAAATAGAAAACCTCATGAAGACTTCATCTCTCTAAAGATAGCAGATATTACAAGTAGATTCAGATCTTGTTGTGTTTATATTTTATCTTAAATCATCTATTACATATACTAAGATTATACAAAAATGTCATTTCTTCTTTCAGTAAAGAATATATTTTCTCATTATATTTAAACGTGAAATGTGAAAATTTCTGTATGTAATGAAACACTGATTTCTTTCAAGTTAGAATTCTGTAATTATGTCCACTCACAGAAGTCAGTGGAAAATTCAGGTTGTTCGCTATTTATGGTGCTTAAACACAGTTAAAATCTAAATTCAAACATTATTTTATATATGATATCTTATGAATTTTATTGCTAAGCACCTACCAGTTGCAAAGTGCTATTCAATTCCGGGCTTATTCAAGTACTGAAGTTGATGATAGCATCCTCTAAAGGACAATAGTGCACATTTTATAAAACAGTTTAAAATGACAAATTACTGCTGAGAATGAGCAAAAAAACCTGAGCTTGTTTTATGCATACTATAATTAATAATCACAGCTCACTACATTCTTACAATATGCCTAGTTTAATCTTTAGCTAATTAGCATGCTTCAGACTTAACCTTCAGGCAACATTTAAGCAACATCTCTCTTAAGCTGCCACCCTGTACTTCACAAGGTACACAACAGCAGCCTCAAGAAATTAACACCTATTTTCAATGGAATGTCATTTCACTAATGAAATGAACCTTATGATCTTAATTCTGCTATACTTTAGCTCAAAAAATTATTTAAAACAAATAATTAAGAAATGATTGATTTCCAGTAGTGCTCTAGCGCAGAAAGGATACACCCATTCCAGTTTAAGCCTCTTGGCTGGTAGTTCTACTTTTGCTTCCAAATTGTAAGATTCCACTTGCTCTTTGGGCATGTACATGGTAACAGGACGTCCACGAAGAAACATTTTTACGTATCCTTCCTCTACAAAAGGTCAGAAATGTTTCATGTTACACAAAAAAAACCATCAGTGGAGAACTCCAGTGCTCCTCCATCCCTTCCCACTTAACAGTTTGGTGCATTACAGTTAAAGAATGACATGCAATCTCAAACTTAGAAATCAAGCAGGGTTTTGGGTTTTTTTCCTAAATCATAATCACTAAGCAGAATTTTTTTTTAACATACAAAGTCCCTTTTTCCTCTAAATATTTTGAGCAGCAGAATTAGAACTAAACAATGTCATAAAGAACTACAAAACTGAAAGGACTGAAATAGAAACCTTTTTCTGTAAAAAATAATGTTACAATATTACAGGTTTTAAATGTTAAAAATGAAGGGGAAAACATCAAAGATTACAATTAACGCAGAAATGCCACTTAAAATTAATTTTATTTTTTAATCAATATTTACAGTTGAGCATCAGCATCTAAAGTATTTTCCAACACTCAGTCGCATTCTTTGCATCTCAGTGTAAAGATATGCTTTACACTTGATACAGTGTTAGAGATACATTCGAAATAAGGAACACAAACAATTAGTAAAAGGAATCATGCTGATGTACATGCAGAAAAGATATGTGCTTTAAGAATTACTAAACATTGAAAAAGGAATGACAACATTGACAGCACATTAAAAGAAAGGAAAATGACATACAGGAGAGAAGCTACAAAAACTGAATTGGCTGACAGAAGTAAACATTTCTAGAAGAAATACTAAAAGTAATGTGTTGAACTGGTAAGAAATATTTCTGGGGGAGAGAAGCAGGGATTAATAACAGATCTGGAAGTACTGACTTGGGGACTTCATGGGGCTTATAAAACTAGGAGATCTGGGAAATGCCATGAAGGTCTGACTAGGACTTTTGGGAACTGGCAAGGCCAAAGTGGGTGTCCTGTGAACTTCTGGTGAAGTTTGTCCAGATTCAGAACGTGCTGGCTCTTGCTGCTCCATCGGCAGATCAAGGGGTTCAGCCTTGTTCTCATGCGAATCAAGCAGTTTTGGAGTCAGTGACATCTGTAGAGTTACTAGACAGAATAATCGTGGGCACAGAGGAAATGGAAGGGCAGAAGTAACAAAATCATGTAAATGAAAAAAAATTATACAATTTAGGACTGTTAAAATTATGCTATGAATTGTTAAGTATCAATACAACTATAGCATTATTTTTTTAATTTGAAAACTAAGGCTTTATTTTAATTGGAAATATGCATATGCTACAAATCCTGACTAAATTAATAAAAATTATTGGTTGAACAAATAAACATCATAGCTATGCTGTATTAGCTAAATATATGTGTATTTTGCCTTTAGACTAATTCATTTGGGAAAGAGATCTACCTGATCTGTCGCAGTAACGTTACAGCTAGGGCTCTCTAGCTTCATTTACAGAAATCATACATATAATGAAAACAACAGAAAACTGAATGCTAAAATGAAGCAATAATAATGCTGAAATAATGGTGACAGATGGTTGGAGCTTAAGATGCCTGTTAAAGTGCTAGAATACTGGAATTGTTTTTAAAAATCTACTCCAATAGAACTGTACTGGAAAATAAAATATAGGGGTAGAGCATTAAATAGCAGAGCAATACAGCACTATTTGTATGCACATGCAGCATCTATTTAATGAGCCTGAACCACATGCCAATACTATTGATACTGGTGCACTGGAAGCCAATAGATTTTCAGCAGCGACAACCACGGACTGTGCTTATCAAAGGCTGGGAATGAACAAAACTTTAATTCACTGAACCGCTGTTCTCACCTGAAACTTATGGGACTCATAGAACTTGCATTTAGCCATCTACAGTGCAAGTATATCACTCAAAACTCCTTTTTAGAGTAAATAGGGAGAAACAGGTACTTTTGGACAAATTAATCACGTTTTAAAGCAGATGTCCAAAAGCAAATATAGTAAATTATACCAAGTATATTATAGCAAGTATATAAATTGTGCCTTCGGAATGCCTCTCTCTCTCTACTAACTATGAAGAGGAACTTAGGCTGACCAGGTCAGGCACAGAAATACATACTGTGTATTTATTTCTAACTTTTGGTAATATTAATTCCATCTGTACTCATTTTTGTTAGTAATCCAAACATATTATCTACATAATCAATCTACACCCCTTTCTTTGTACTTTTCTTAACTAAGTTTTTAAGACAGCAAAGTTCTAAATGTGAAGATATAGATGTAAAGACAGACAATCATCAAACTACAAAGACAGACCAGTGGTGAAACTTCTAGACAAATGTATCTTTTACATCTGCAATTTTGTAAATTTGAAAGTGTCACTGAAAGTAACTGCAAAAATCAAGTTACTGAACTGAAATAAGAAGGCATGTGAATGCTAGTAGGATCTGCAAAGGAGACCACTACTGATTGCAGGCATAAAATTGTACAAGGAATACACAGAGGCAGAGACTCTCTACAAGACTTTGCCTTGAGAACAAACATTCTTTGCTTTGTTCAATTTTAGATTTGTTGCAAAGCTGAAAGATGCTGATTAGTGGAAAAACTGTTAGGATTTAGCGATGTCTAAAAAGCAAGACAAATCTGTGATTATATCACAGATATAAACATGCATCAAAAATGTGCATATTTACACTACAATTTAACTAAAGCTTTAGAAAACAATATGGTATGTTTAGCAAATGTAACTCTGCTTTATGACATTGACCAAAAAGCACTGAGAAATTAGTTGGAGGCCTAGGTCTGTTTATTCAACATTCAGAAAAATCTACAGTCTACTCAGTAAGAAAAAGCAAGGGAAAAACCAAGGCTTCTATAATCATGTTAGGCTAACAGCAAAACAGCCAACAAAGGGGCAGTTTCTATACAAATTTCAGTAAAAGTGCAGAACACCATTTCAAACACAGTGAACATCCACGTGTTGCCATATAGCTCTCTCAACATATTTTTTCTAATTCAAATTCTTCTGAAAAAGTCCACAGGAATCTAAATTATAACCCGTTATTATTATTAAAGTACACCTGAGGGTTATAATTCAGTAGACTGTATAATAAATGGTATAATATTTTTGTTTCATTCAAAAGAACTAGGAAAGTTTTAACATTGCAAAAATGTGCGCACATTAGAAAACAGCTGTTTATACTTTGAGCTTTTATCCCACCAGTACCATTTTGCTTCGAGAGCTATGAGGTTTTGGAAGTGAAACCTACCTTTGCAGTGTGTCACACGGCGCTTCCCTTGTGATTACAGAGACAGAGACAGAAGGGCTAGATAAAGATGTGTTTGAATACAATAAACTCACTAAATACCTGCTCTACCAAATGTCCAGTAGTATTCTGCTGGAGGCTAACCTGGTGCTTAATAAAACACTGAGCCATACTCCATGCCATACGTTGGGTAATCACAGTCAAAATCCTCTTCCTCCAGCTAGGGGTTCTGTTTAGTTCTTCTATCATTAAAATACTAGCTTAAGCTCTATTATGCAACTACATGCTTAAAGTAAGTAAAATACCAAGTATAACTTTCTTAGAAAAAAATCATTAATTTCAGTAGGAATTTTGTCCAGGTGAGAAAGGTAGAAGTAGTGTCCCATCTGTTTAATTACTGATCTTTATCTACAGGGAAAGTGTCAGATGAAAAATTATTCCAAATACCTTTGCTTACATGGTGCAAGAGAAGGAGAAATGTTACACAAGAAAAGTATATTCTGTGCGAATCAGAAATTTTCTTTTTCTAAACCAACAGTTTTCATGAAAGTAACATGAACTGTGATTGTATTATCACAAGAGACTGAAGCACATACTTAGTTTTATACATTATTCAGTTCAAAATCAATTACACTAAACTGTGAAGTATGGCTTATGAGCTTTGTTGGATCAATCAGCGCAGTAAACAAAAGATTTTCTACTTTTTCAGCTTAATGTATGATTACTGTCACAGAACTATACCCCAAAATAATACGATATATCTAATAAATCAACAGGGTTTTTTCCTTCCTTATTGTGTTAAAAGAAAGATTTTATTTTAGTGTCCTTGGTTTTTCAGAACAAAAATAAATGTTACATATACTATTCAGCTTCATACCTTTATCAAGACTGTTCAAAAGTTTGTAACTGTCTAATGACAAGGACAAACTCTGCTTTCACTTATACCTACTATTTCACTTCCAAAATCTTTTTGTAGGGATAATACGTAAGCAGGAAAAAATTAAAGTGATTTTCAAATTAAAGATAGACTTCCAAAACTGTAGTAACAAAACACCTTTTTTATTTGTCATTTGACAAATTTTATTACAAGGCATTGGGACAGAGGTGGCATTCTTTAACAGTAGTTGAGGGCTCCCTTTTATGACTAAATTAACATGACAGCATCATAGCTGGAACTTGGTATATGCTTTAATTAACAAAACCTTAATAGTGCTTTGAAAGGGAAGACATACTTGGAGTAAGAAGACATGGTCTTTTTCTTTGCCTTCTTAAGAAGAATCCTAAGTGTAAAATAAAACCTATTGGACCAATAAAAACTCGAGCAAACTGATCAGCTTTTTAAAAATATGTCATCAGCAGCCTGTAAGTATCATGTTCAGATTCCCATACCAGTTTCTAGGCATCCATGGGGAAAAAAAAAAAAAAACAACCAAAAAACTATTGTGTTATCACAGTTGTTATCTGCTTAAAAATTTTAAAAGTTCCTACCTGCACTGAACATTGGTTCCTTGGGTTTGCTGTGAAAATAATGAAGAAATTTCTATTTTAAAAAGCATGCACATACAGTCTGCACATATAAAGGTATCAATATAAAATTAAAAATATAAAAGATATAAAATATTTTTTTTGTGTGTACATATAAATAAAAATACTTTTTCAATTCAATTATTTACAAGGTAAATCCCCAGACAGACGCAGTTAAAACCAGTATACATTGTGGCTCCTTGATGGCAGATGTTAAAACTTTTACATTCAATTCTCCTTACATTCTCAAAACTATAGATTTTCCTCCACTAACTACAAAATCCTCTTCTTCTGCAAAGTTAGTCCAGTTATGAGCAGCTGCATCAGTTTTGGTTTCCAGTCAGTGAGATTTGTTACTCTAAAGCAGTCTACAACTATAATAAAAAGCTAGGAATATATTCTTAACTACACCTCTCTGCATATGTGGAGCAGGGGGGGCTACTGTATCAGTGCATGTGTGGGTGTTCACTTACTTCATGGCTTTGTTCTCTCTGGATTTAAGGAGCAAACCAAAGTTTGAATCCTGCTTTTCCAAAGAGTTTACATAAAACATGGAACTGCCCAATTGCTTCTCAGTGAATGACAGTACTAGGTAAAACCCAGAAAGCACATATCCATCATGATTAAAGAGTCTTCTCTTTCTCACTGCACTGCTGCCTGGAAGACAACCTGAAATTCATTTGTCTTTTTGTCTTGAGAAAATATTTGGCAAAACTTGAGGGGAAAATACATGAAGCGTGTGGAGAAGGAAGAGGCAGAAAAGCTGAGGGGCTCTCTGGATAGTACTACCCTGGCCAGAAGGAAGCAATCTTTTTCACGAAAAGCCAGTCATTTGTTTTCTTTGTCCTTTGCCCCTGTATAATCAGGCTTGAGGGTGTTGTTTCTGATGAAACATGAAAGGGACACAAAGCTATATTATGCAGTTATTTTTCCTCCCAGTTCCATGTTCCTTCTATCCAGTAAGACGTCTGAAATATCAGATTACTGTTGTATGTTTCTTAGGGTGATCTGAAAAGGGTTGAAAGCCCTATCATTCTGATGGAGAAATACTGAAGCATGAAGTATCCCTAGAGCTGTGATGCCATCCCCACATCCGTTCCTAGACTGCAGTTGGCAGATAAAGAGAAACCAAAAAGAGAAACGAAACTGGGTTGGATTTTTGCACGCAATATTTTTCTAAGCGTAAAAGATTCTCTTTCTACAACAGAAGTTGTAGCAAATAATTTTACAGCGTTTTTCCTTTTGCCTGGATTTGACAGTTATATTAAGAATAATACATTTACTTAATGATAAAACCAAACCAAGCCAAAAAGAATTCTATTGATCCTGCCCATTGATTTAGCAACTTTTCATAATATCAGCCTTGGTATTAATCATGCATCAAAATTCATGCTTCAAGCTGGCATACGCGGCCAATCTCATCCATATAAATAGAATGATGTGTTGCCATTGTTAACACCAAGATTAACATTTTTTCTTATGAATGAAGATATTTTTAGAAAATAAAAACTTTATGGGATGGAGCACTAGTGAGAAATGCTGCCATATTAGAGACAAAAGAGTCCCCAGCTCTGAACAGACCATGCTGACTTACTCAAGCTGATCAAGCTAATGTGAAAGGCCGATTCATGACAGTTATAAAGCAAATCATGTGTACTTTCTAATTATACAAACCCTAACCACACACAGCTCAGAAGTCTGGCTACCCTTTTTCTTTTTTGTGAACTTGAGTCACTTCCTACTTATCTAACCCTTAGGAAGGCTTACCCCTGGCTCATAGCCATCGGGAGTTGGGACAGCCCATAGTAGCGCAGGAGATTATGGTCATCTCCTTACTCCTTATGCTTAAAGCTTCTTAAAATGGCTTTCTATAGCACTATGGTTTTGCTTAACAGCCTACAACTCTATATACTTTGAAAAACAATAATTTTACGATTGTCTTGTTAGATTCCTGGCATGCCTTCTGCTTTAAGCTTCATCTACAGACCTGACACAGAATCACATAGTACCATAGAACATCTTAAGTTGGTAGGGACCCATAATTATCAATGATACAAATAATAAGGCTGTGAGTAGATGGTTAAGTAACACCCTCTTCCTCACTCTTTCACACATACAGTTAGCTCTAGGAGGACAGCCTTAGCCCCCAGCATACAGAATCATGCTAATTCTGCTTCTAGTCCCATGACTCTTCCTTTATATTTTGCATGGTGGCCTGGCTTCAAGAAGAAACATGAGGCAAGTCTTTAGCCAGCCTCTTCCACAGGATAAGGACACTCTTCAAGGAGATGAGAGCTGTGGTGCTGAACACCCTCAGGCTGCACGTGACAGGAATCAGGGAAAACTCTCTAACCATACAATGGTTGTTCTCATAGTGGCACCAACATCACTAGTTCCAGCTAAGGCAATCTAACACACGCTCTCGATCAGTTCCTTGGGATACTTGCACATTATTTAAGCATTGCATTAGTTGTGTGCTGGACCTCCTCCCTGAGTCCTAAGTAAGTGATTTCTGATCAATGCTGTTGCTCAACCCTTTGTGGCCTAACAACTGCAGAGTGACATAACCATTGGGTTTCTGTTAGAATAGTAAGGAAAAATAAAAAATGCATCTCAAGTACCGTGATCAACTTTAGAGCAGAAACAATTTCGCAGATAATTAATTATGTCATTATGTTTTTATTTCTCAGCTATTTTGGAATCCATTTTTCAAGTGTACAGTACCTCTATGTAGCTACTAGAAGTCATATATTTCCTTAATTTAAATGGACAACCTAATTAATATTGTCACTTTATTTCTTTAGTTGCTTTAACATATAACTAATTTCAGTTAATTATCACCTTATGCAGATAGCAGGAACTCAGGGGTATTTTCAAAACACAGACTTTGCAAAGCACTGTATTTCGATTTTGACAGATATTTCTCCCACAGCACAACACACACAGAATTCACCTTTGGAGGACTTGTTCTAATGAAATTTATTGTACAAGATAAAATACACAGAGAAAGCACACTGCTTTCTTAATTTTTTCATTATTCCCATAATTTTCTAAGCCTCTCTCAAGTTTCATAAACTTTGCACACTTGCTGTCTTGCTTCATAGCTGAAAACGTAAGCCAGAAAACAAACTATTAATAATGTAATCACCCATATTTAGGCTGTCCATTAGTACACAACAACCTCAGTCACTCCTTACATCAAGCAAAGATACTGAAGGGATGAAAAGGAAGGGATGTTTTGTGCCACACCATCAGCTCATGAGCAGCCCAGTGACTCCCATGATGGCACTGATGCCCAGACAGAGCAGGTAAATTAGGTTATTATGTGATCTTTATTAACATTGTGTTTCTATGGTCACATCATCTGTGAGACAGTGAAACAGTACCATCAACACCACTTTTTGCATCGGAAACTGGAATAGGACCGGTCAAGTGAAATGGCTAAGACTAAAATCTGTCTAGGAAATACAGGAAAGAACCAGTTGACCAATACTGACAATAGTGACAAACCTCAATAAATCAGCTATTCATTCAAGACCATCCTAAGTCTGAAACCCTTGCACAAGACATTCTCTTTTCTTTGGACTGTCAGCAGTACAGAGAAGCATCATCAGAGATACACAGAGATAGGCATCACTTTATTCCACTTCTTTGGATAGCACTTGCACATAAGCCTCTCCTTCCACTTCTCATTAATCTGACCCTCGGACTGAGGCAGTCATTGCTCAGAGACTGGCTGGGCATCTGTCTACATGTGGGAGGTGGTGAGTAATTGCCTTCCACCACTTGTTTTGTTTTCTTTTCCTCTTTCCTTCACTTATTAATACTGCCTTTATCTTGACCTATGAGATTTTTCACTTTTGCTCTTCCTATTGTCTTCCCCGGTCCCACTGGGGGAGAGGGACTGAGTGGCTGTGTGGCGCTTAGCTGCCAGCTGGGGTCAATGCACCACAACCAGGAACTTGAAGAAGTACATTTCAGGAACTTGAAGACCAAGGGAAACCACTAAGATAATGGAAAAGGCATGTTTAATAATGACAAACTTTTCCAGGCAACTCAAGGTTCTCACATTGTTTATGGTTTGGAAATAAGGCAAATAAATTTCATCTAAATTTGAAAACCTGTTTTATTTGAAACATTTTAAAATATATTTTTGTCCAACTGTTGAAGCTTTAAAAAAAAAAGCTCCCAATGTTTGCTAAACTAGGGAAACTAATTTCACTAAAGAAACTAATTTCATTATTAGGGCAGTAGGCAGAGAAAGGAGATGATATTTCGATAACATTACCTTTCACTGTTCTTTTTACCACTAGATGAACTGCTGGTGGATCCAGTGCGGTTGCGACTTCCTTTGGAATCTCCATAGCTTTCCCTCCGACCACCTGGGGACACACGCTCAGCTGAACTGGTTCTCTTAACAGTGCTAATAAAAAGAGGAGCAAGTTTTACAGTGGCACTTGTAAAAGCACATATCTCTACGACAAATATTTTTGAAAAACTTATCAAGTAGAATGCTGACCCTAAAAATAACTACAACTTTGTTTTTAATCATAACTTCATTTGTTAAAGAACCTACGTAAGAGTTTTGCTGAGTACCTGCTGCAACAGAGACAAACATACTGCTTTTTCCTTAATCATAAAATAGAAGATGGGCTAAACCAATATCATAGAGTAAGTTGCAGTATCTATTTTCCAGGTCACATTTCAAATCTCTGACTACCACTCCACACTTCTCGACTTTTAGATTCTCTTAATAAGAAGTGAAAGATTTAAAGAGAAGGCATATTACCTGACAGCTCCAGCCAGACTACAGAGAATGCAGAAGTAGGTCAAAATTTGAGCACGTGCAAGCTAACTTTTTGTCTTCATTCAGTATCAATTATTCTGTGGTTCAAAGCTAGTTTTAACATACCCCAAAGTGCAATTAACGGTGAGCTAGCCTGCAGCTTGTCAAAAATGTATGCCTCCTACTTACATGTATGAATAGATTAATTTCCCCACATCTCCTGACAAGGGGTTTCTCAAAGGCTTAAAGCTTGACTTACTCTCTCACTCTTCAACCATCCTTCCTGCCAAGATAGCTATCAGGGAGCTCTTGTATGACTTTATGGCACCCCTTAGACATCCAGCTCTCTCTGATGGAAAAACATGAGCCAAAACACAAGCAGTATTGCTTAGTAAGTTAAGAGAAGCCCACTCAAAGCTTACACCTAATAGGAGACAAATTACTGTGGTTATTTGTTAGTCCAAAGCACCTCTCCCTAGAGCAGTGCTTCCTAGCAGGAAAGGGAGCAGCTAAGGGTGAGGCCCTGAGCTGGGCAATGATTTTTACTTTGCTGCAGTCCCTGTGCAGCAGAGAGGTGCAGGCAGCATTACCCCAACCAAGGCAGGAATCACCCCCACAGCAGCAGCTGAATGACAGGACTCGGTGTCAGGGTCTTATTTCCCCCTACCCCAGTCCTGTGCTGTTTTCTCCCCTCCAAAGAGCAGAACAGACATCCCCTTTACCCATAACATCCCCAATAACTAAATGACCACGTTCAACAGCTCTCTCACCCCAGAAGCCATGGACATAATGATCGCTTTCAAGCTCACACCCCTCTACCCAAATCCCAACCACAAGCTCCCTCCCTTTGTGAAAACTTCAGTTCTTTTTGTTCTTGCTCCTTCAAGGCTCAGTCTCATCCCAGCCACCCTTTTTACCATCGCCAGCCAGCTCCCCCTTGACATCCGTAAACCCCCAGGGATGCTCTGCTTACCATAACGCTCATGTCAAGCATCCTTGAGGACTATTCCAAACCTCCCCCTCAGCCCCTAACAACTATCCCTACCCTGTTAATTCAGTCAGCTCCTCCGGCTCTGTCCCACTTTGTGTGTGGTGTAAGAAAGAGAGGCATTGGCTCTTCATAACTAAAGAGTTAGAGGTAGACTCTTCTGTCTGGTCAAAAAATATTCAGCTTATCAACTGTACACCACCATTGATACACTAAAAAAAAAAAAAAAAAAATTCCTGCTCCCTCATGTCTTTTTACCAGCGAGGAGGGGAATGTTTCAACACCTCAGCTGAGGCTCAGTTACAGAAACGACAGGAACAACCGAACTTTGCAGAGTCTTTCTGCAAAGCAGCCGCCCTTCTGAAAGGAAGGAAGCCCCCATCCAGGGGGAGCTCTGCAGAGCAGATGCATGTTAAGATGCATCTCAGGTAGCTTGACAAAAAACTTTCTGGAACATGTGATGGTAGGACAGATGTTCAGTGCTGCGTTTTTGTATTAAAACCAAGCACGATTCAAATGATTAAGCTGAAATTAAAAAAAAATTTAAAAATACTGTTTCTGTGGAGAGAGCAAGCAGAATGCGGTTACACACAGGCACAGAACAAATACATTCATAGGAGAAGGGAAAAGGCAGTAAAAAGAATTGAATTCTGTCTTCATTTCAGAAATAAGTGTCTCCCATACTAGCCTAACACTATCCAAGTCATCTCAATGTCAAATGCATGAAAAAACTCTTCTTGTAAATTAAATAATATACTGTTAACATTTAACTGTTCTCCCTGCATCTCATGACATCATCTGATTTAATACTACTCCAGTCAAAAAATAAAGCCTTGATACTGAAAATGTTTAGTCCACATAAAATAGCTTTATTAGCATGAGTCCTTCCACTACCTTATATACAGTACTTGCATAAAAATCCTCTCTGTGATTTTGCAGTATCAAACCTTTACTTTGGCATCTTTTCCTGGTTAAGGAAAAGAATAGGCTATATCAGCCTACACGGAAATGAAATTAAGGAAATCACCAAATTATACTAATGTTAGAAAAAATGTAAGTTACAGAAGCAATTTTAAATTAATTTTAATATTGCTTGGGGTTTTATTTTTATAGCTATCAACACTCAAAAGATGAACTCGTGGATAAAAAACGAATGGGTGGGACTAAACCTTAAAAGTGTAATGCTATCTTCTTTCTGAATAATGAAGTCTCATATCAGTATAAAAACTACTTTTACCACAGGAACAAAATTCTTTTAAGCTCTTTTGGTTTATGTCCGTTACTGCTTAAACTAATTAGCAATGGTATCTTCTGACAAATTTTATTTTAAACTTTCAACAACAACAACAAAAGCCCAGTAAGAAGTATTAGCAGGTGGTTGGAAAAGAGGATTATAACTCCATTATATTAACTCAGTTTTGGCATACACACATTTTGGTAGCTATAGCGTTAAACACCAGTGATTATATCCACGGCTACAGTAGATACACTGTCACCTGAAGAGGGATTTAAACCAGAAAATATTCATTTAACTTACAGGTTTGTAAGAGTATAACTGGATTCCAGAATTTGGCTTCCACATTAGTGATATGAAAGGAGAGCTTTTTCAGTTATTTAAAAAGGTAACATTTGATAACACAATTTTTAACTTGTTTAAGACAGCAATGTGGTCTAATGAAACATCCTATAATAAAAATTATGTTAGCATGAGATAATGCAGATACCACAACTGAAATTATTATCTAAGTTTTGCAATGCATTTATCAATGATGAGAAAGTTTTAAATGTACTTCTGAAAATGTTAAAAATGGGAATAATAATTACAGTTCTACCATGTTAATGCTTGTACTAAACCAGCCACTTTCTATGTGTTGAACCGAAACAGAAAGGAAAAACAACTGAGCTTCAACACTACAAAGCTATTAAGGATCCCTCACCTTAGAGCAGGCTTTTTCAGTTTGCATGCATTGAGAAGATTCACAGACCTGCTTAATCCAGATTGAGAGGTGCATAAACAAAGCAGAATAAAAAGTGAATGCAACAATAAAATGTGGAAACAAGACATTTAAAACAAACTTACATCAAAAGACATAATTGCATGCTTTCAAGATATGAAGTCACGTGCAAGAGTTAACAACACAGTGCTTATTGACTCAGTTAGATGTTTGATCATTTCAAACCATACATTTAGGAACACCAATGTATCTTTGAATGACAAAATCTCAGCAATGCTCCAATATACTGACCATTTGTAAAGCAACTCAAAAAAAAAAAAATTAAAATCAAAGAGGCTATCTGAAGAAACAAGACAGATGATCCAGCTAGAAGACAAAGACTATTAAAAAAGCAACAATAAAGACAAGAAAATAAATCCTCATATATACATACATATACCACTGCATAGCATGTATGTTTCAGATGGTTGCATTACTGAATTGTGGTGAACAAACCTCACCAAGATTAAAAAGACCATATATTTAATTACCAAAATTTGGGGGGTAAATATAAAAGATTTTAATAAAATAAATTTTAAAATAGCACACAATGCTCTTAAGACACTAACTGATGATATTAATAATATTTTGAAACTTGTCTAGCACTATTTCTGACCCTCATTTAAATCAATTAGAATAAATTCAAGAATAACATATGACTTTAATTTCATTATGCCTTTGAGCAAAATGCACTAACAACTTTAATTGTTAGAGATATAGTGAAGTGGCATAATAGTTTTGCCACTCGAAGTTCAATGGAGAGGGATTTCTTTTTTAATTTATATTCTGTTTATTTTAAACCATTTTCTTTCAAGTGTTAAATAGAAGACTTAATTGAAGGTTCGATACAGAGTTTGTGTGTGTGCCAGTTACAAACCATCGCTGCCCCCAGAACAGAACACAGAACATTAATTCCAGGCGACTGAACAATTTCCTAGGGGCCATGTGTTTAGTTTAGAAGAACAGGAATTTATCATATTAAAGTATTTTATTCTCCCTACAAACAAAGCTCTTTATGTTTTCTTTGTTCCAGCTTCTTCCTTTTGATCTCCATTGTCAGAGTTTTGCACCATTGTAATACTCTGCAATCTGCTGGGGGAGAAAGAATGACTGATTGTCTCCTTTTGAAAGGCAAAGTATGTGCTAGCCTGCAGCCTGCAGCAGCATCCCTACTGGGAAAGGTACTGTCTGCATTCTCCTCCCTTACTTTTTTTTTTTTTCTTTTTCCCCCTCAAATAGTGGAAACAAAGCTATCCTAGACGAGTCACAAACCCCTAGATTTTAATAACGAACACAAAACACTACTACTGTGCGCTGGCCAAACTCCAAATACAAATTTAGTGTTAAGCAGTGAACTTCAAGCCACATTACATGAGAAAGGAAGAGTGCAGGGGGAAGGAAAAGTTCTGCTCATGATACACTAAACTCATCTTATTTTGAATGAAAATTTCAAATAATTATTCTAAGCACAAAGTTCAGAATAAAAATATGGCAGCATTCAAAAAGGTGGTACTCAAAACAGCTTATACACTTCTACAGTATAAAAGTAGTAAATACAACATTAAATTTAAAATCAAATCCTCTGGGCAAAGGCTTTTTGCGAAGATGACTTGGAAACACTTTACAAAGGCAGGCAATTCTTGATTATTTATGTCAGGTGATTATTCAGCTCATTGCAAAATCACTTCAGCTCTGCATTAGCTGGCTTGCAGGTGGAAGCCATCCAGCTGTGTTCACATGGCACCCCATCACCTGAGTGCAGCAGCGCCTGTTGGTGCTGGACCAGAATTTTTGGTCCCAGTATTACCAGGCTTTCTGTCTTGCATCGTATTACCACTACATACTTTTATAATCCAATTGACCTACGTTTTGGGTTTGTGCTTTTGCTCTATTCAGGTTATTTCATTCCTTCCTTAACTTGGATAATTGGGTGTTGACTATGAGAGATCTGAATGCTGAAGGGGGGTTTGGTGCCCTCAGTTCTAACTGAAGTCAGAGTCAGTTGAGGTTACTCAACATTTTGCAAGATCTGGATCTAATTATCACATTAGGCCCTATAACAACCTACTGATATCCAGAGGCACACATTTTACATATGGAAAACCAATATGCATAGAGGTTAAATGATTTGCATAAGGTCATTGAGAGAATATGTGGCAGCACTCAAATAAAAGCCTGCTAGTTCCACCCTTTCAGCCTCAAGCCTTTTTTATTACCTCCAATTTTATATTCCTGCCAGAAGAAGTCATTTCCATTTCAAATATTAAATGGGAAATCAGAAAATGTAGTGAACTCTGAACCGCATCTCCTTGGTAATCCAGCAAGGCAGATAAGCCATATACCAACCTGTGGGTTCAAATGAATTAACCAACACATTTAAATACAGCTATTGTATGAAATGAGATTGTGTGTGCAGACGTATCAGTAAGCACATCTATTTCTAAGCAGTGGAATGTATGGATGCACACTTGGTCCCCACGGAGATTATTTGCATGTATTTATATAAATATGCACGACATGCTCTTTCAAGGGACAGACTAATGTCATTTCAATTGGGCATCATACACTTCCTAACCTAAATGGTGAAAGTATCAAAGAACAGAGGAATCAGAAGTTATTTGTTTGTAATCCCCCTTCTCATAAGGCTGTTCAGTAAAACATTTGGGAAGGACTCCATTCACCTGGATGTTTGCCTCTCTTGAAAATATGGTCGCAGGTAAGAAAAAAATTGAAGATGATGCTTTCTACTATAGTAATCCTAGCAGATGTTTGTAATTCCCAACAGCAGACCAAAGGTTTAGAAGATAACTCAGAAAAAAATACAATTTTTTTTTCTTTCTTACTTTTTTAAACTTTTTTTTTCAAATGTTACCTTTTTCGTATTTTGAAAAATTTCAAATTTTTCAATTCTGCACCTATGTTGTATAGGAAAACTATTAAAAGTATCCAAGCAGAAATTAAGTTTTAAAACATCCATAAACATTTAATACTATTTAGAGCTGCTATGCCACATTACCATATTTTGGACTAAAGAATACCTACAAAGTAGCAGTAGTTTTGGAATCAGTTTATATGAAAGGAGCACTATAAAAACATGACTGCTTAGCAGAAATCAGAACTAAAAAAATTATTTAAAATTACATACCATCTATAAACTGTTCAACACCAAGTGAAGTTTTTAACACAAATAAACAAGTCCTACCCCTTAAAAAAAAAGGAAGCTATTTCATCTTGCTGATGTATTTCCATTACTGTTTTATGCATACACACATACAGTTCCTGAAGGTAAAAGGGTCCAGTATAAATACGAAGCATGAATGAATTCATCTTAATGAATGCATAATGAATTAATCCACTTGAATATTTGCAAGAAAGCTATTTGGAACACTTAATACATCATCTTTGAATACTGAAGATTCGGAGCACGATTTACTATAAAAACATGAAATCCCATCAGTTATTTTAAGGTTCATTATCAAATGATAAGAGTAGAGAATAATTAACCAAAAAAAAGGTTTGTACCGTAATTCATTGGTGAGGTCCTTACCATTCCACTCTCTTCCTCTTGAAGTATATTTATAGGCAAGGCACAGAAATATACTTTAATATAATTTAATAAAAAATAAAATTAAAGAACAAAATTTGCATATTAAGGATAATCAATACAGAATTTTAGAGCATTTGAAGGGAACAGGAATTCCACAGCACCTGGATTTATAACTGCGTTTCAAAGGACATGGAATAAGCCTGCTCTCCTAAGCACTCTTAGTAAGTGTCCATCTATTTCAGCAAAACTGCCCATTTGTATTTTTTCTTTTCCAAAACTGAATATATATTTTCATACTGCTTATTTAAAGCACCTTCAGTCTAGCCTCTTCAGCAAAGAGAAGGGATAAAGCATAATAAAAGGACATTAAATCCTTATCCTGTGGAAGATATTCTCATACAGGAACGAAGACTGTCCAAAAATGCTCTCTAAGGATGCTCCTTAGGGACTTCCCCACTGGCACTCCGGGTATCCAGACTGCAGATGGGTCAGGTGGAAAGGCTGCAGAGTCTCACTTATCTACAGGGATCCTGAACTAGGATAATGCCTACAGGCTGCAGGCAATACCTCACGGACCACCTGAATTACGCAAAGGACTCTCAGAACACAGAAAGCATAGGTATGACCTTGACCTGCATTTCATCCACCCTACTCTGGGACAGAAAGTCCTACGCTGAACCTTCGAGATGGAGTGTAGAGACTCAAGAATCACACCCTCTGTACACAAGTCTGCCAATGCTTGTGCTCTCGTGTTTTATAATTACCACTTGAAACTTTATTAGTGAGAATGAAATTATGAGAATTATTAGGAAAAAATAATTTGTAAAGAACAAATTTCTTTAAAAATTCAGCACGTACAAAATAGTACTCCTTATTAAACACTAATAAATTTTCTTTTTTAAAAGGCAAGTTCTTTCACCCATTTTCAAAATTCTGATAATGGAACAGTTTATACAGTATTTGCCTTCCTCCTCTTATCTTAAGGGCTGATTCAGGCCAACATGCCAAAACCTACAGCTGCAGTGAGCCGCAGTTCATAGGAGCTCATAGGAGTTAATTTGTGCAACACAAACAAATATGGCATTTTCCAATTTTAATTGTGCACAGTATAGCTTCTCTCTTCTCTACAAGAACAAAACCTCAAGTTTCCTGGAAAATCAGTCCCCTTCAACACAGTATATCCTTAGTAATCATCTCCCCTTTAAGAAAAAATTCTCTTTACAAAAGAGACCTCAGATCTTAGCAGGTTAATGCTCTCATCTCCACAACTTGCCCTCCTCAGAGTTGACAGCATCATCACTACAAAAAGCTGAGGATGACACACAACAAAAGAAATGTAAAAAAAAAAAAAAAAAACCAAAAAACCAAACCCAAGCTATTATCTTTTATAGGCAAACCATACAGCAGATTAGCACCACAATAACTGTCACATGTAACTTGAACTTGATGCACCCGATCCATTGCGTTCCTTATAATCTAGATATATAAAACATGTAGCCCACTTAAAACAACTAAACACACACAAAGCAAATTGAGAGAGCAGTAATTTTTAAAAGGACTTAAATACTTGCTAATGGTAAGATATCTTAAGACGGATGTTTTCATTTGCATAAATATGTGCTAGGCATAGAATTTCACCCCTCCCTGAGATGCTTCTAACATTGCACATGCAGTTTCTATGATAATTTTTAGTGAGAGAAAACCACCAAAGGTAACATACTGATTTGTAATGATAGCACAGTTTCTCTACAGACTACATATTTTCTACTAGCTGCTAAAAGAATTCTTGCACTACTTTTCATGTCATGCTGTGCAACAGCACAGTAGAAATGCTTTATTCTCTATATGCTAGACGGTAGTAACAAGAAAATAACACAAACCAGTAGATCAAGCATTGTGCATTCTTCCAATATTCATAGTAATAACCTTAATTCTAATTAGGACAAATAAGCTTAAAGCCTCTTAGAATGAAATCCATCTCTCCTTTTCCTTCCAAACTAAATATTTAGACTGTTGCTTTGCAAGTAAGAAAAACTACATGTCTAGAAGCTTAAAAGAGGAGATATACCATGTTTTCAATTTTGCAATTATATGGTTTCTAATAGATGCATACCTTTTTGCTGCTGGTGATACAGTTTCCTTTCTGGTTCCTGATGGAGAAGGTAAAGAGCCACTTGGTTTCTTTGGTAACACGGTTCCATTATTAACAGTAGTCCTTAAAGGCAGGGTTTGTACCAGCGGTCTTGCTGTAAAACAAGCATAAGATGAAATCATTGTTTTCATTTGCTTTTCATTTTTCTCCCCAGCAAACATTAGAATATTTAAAAGTATCTGTGCAGTATGCCATTTTTGTTTCACTATTGCCAAACTCACCATAGATGAGGGTTTTAACAAGGAAGATTTTTTTATTATTATTATATTATAATATAATTATATAATAATAGTATCAAGCAAATCATCTGCATATGGCTTAAGCACACAATTCTACAACCTCTCTCATCTGTAAAACTCTGTCTTAGTTCAAGGAGCTTACTGGTAAGTGGAAAGGTAGTCGTTGCCACCGAAAACAATCCTGCTCTCTCACAAGAGCATCAGTCTCTTGCCCACCTGGATAGCATTCAGAGGAGTGCTAGAAATGAAAGCATGTTGCCATCTCAGAAACTCCTGCTCTTCACTCCTCAACATTCTTGCAGGTCTTCCACACGCAAATGATCTATTAAGAAATCCCTACTGCCCCAAAAAGGTCTTCTTTCAAAGAACGTGGGCTTACGTTTGACAGAAAGGAATTTTACCCTTCAGTCAGAAAAAGCAATTGAAATCAGCAGAAGAGTGAACTTAATGAGCTAACATTATCTACCTACGTTCTCCTGATCAAATGTTGGCTCAAAAAAGGATATACATATCATACCTATAATTAACATAAGAATAACAGAAAAGTCCCATTCAAGTACATTAGAAATTAGCTGCAAAAACAAACACTGGTTAAAACTGCAAGCAATAAGTACAAACATGAAAACTACAGTGGACCATAGCCTAAAAACACAGACGCAAACATAACTAGTGCTCTCTCTGCAGCAGGGAAGAAAGCTTGAATCACTTGGAATTTGACAGAACTTTATCACAAGCCAGCTTTGTAAAGATGCCAAAAGTCTCTGGGATCAGAGAAACAACACCTGAGAGAAGGCAGCAGTCACATGTCACTTAAGGAACACAAGATAAAATTTCACTGAACTTGGGAGAGGATGGCAGAGAGAATACCTATGAAATGTTCTTCGAAAAAAGACTGCTGAGAATAAATAATCTAAAAAGCTAAACCAAAATATTAACAACTGTATACAGTTCTAGGTTATATTATGATAACTTCTTATTGTAGCACTGACGGCAAGCACTTATTGACTTGTTCCCCTGAAGTTTTCATATATTGAACAAAAGAAGATAGATGTGAAAGCCTGCGCCGTGAGAAGATTAGGTCAGTAAATATTATGGTCTACTTGGGAATGCAACTTTCAAGACAAACTTTGTCTTGAAACTTCGTTAGAACATACACTTACTTGTTATGTATTCATCACTCATTTGTTCAGAGGAGAGAAATTTAGAAAAAACCTATATGGAAATACTGAAGAAACGAGGCTTATTTGGCTTAGAAGACTGAAGGATGACATGAGAACAAGTCAACAAAGAAAAAAAGAAGAAAATTTTCTCCATGCTCACTGAGGATCTGAGATCTTATAACCACAGAAGATTGACAGGGTGAGACAGCATCATTCTTACTGAGGACAGGAAGAGCAAGCGCTCTCTGATTTTATGGGAAGCTTTAAGGAAAGGCTAAACAAGACTTAAATGAATTCGTGGTGCCTTCCAGCCCTGGCTTCCAGGATGTATTTTAACAGACTAATGCTGTCTTTAGAGCTTATACAAAACACCTCAAATTTACTGTACTTTGGCTTCTCATGCCTCTTTTTTTTTTTTTTTTTTTTAATTAAGGGATTCAGGTATCATGATCCTATTTACTTCTACAGTTTCCATTCTTCCAGATTAAATTGTTTCTACAGTTTCATGTTGGATGCTCTGCTGCTTGTTTTCTGACTAATTGCTGCAATGCTGTAATTAATCTGTATGTATAAAACTGATTCTGTTGCATACTACAGAATCACAGATAGCTACAGTTGAGCAGTTGTGGACTTGTTTCCTGACAAGATTTCTGTAGCTCACAAAACTTCAATGAGGCGTTGAGATCACAAATTAGAACAATAATTAAAGTTAAATAATAAATGATTAAAATATTTTCCTTCTTTAAAGCTATATAAAAAAATGCCTATTAAAAAGTAGCTGGAGTGAACTAGTTGGAGTGTATTTACTCTCCTAACTTTATTAAATCGAAACTAGCAGCAGCCAGGAATAAATCGTGCAACCTTTAACAGAGGTTTTGCTTCAAATCCAGCACCAACCCGGAACCCACGCTTCTGCAACTAGAGATTTAAAAATCTAGCTAGTGTAGAAAGCAACTTCATGAAACTCTTACACAGCACACAGAAAAACTATACATTTTTCAGTTAATCCACTATTTACTCTGGAGCTATTTAGTTTTATTTACAACAGCTAGTTCACACCAGTGGTAACTGACATAACAGTCAAACAACCCCACACATGTCATTGCTGTTAGAAGTCAGTAACTCAAACAAGTTGGTATTATTGCTTTGTCAGTAACATTTATTTTGGAAGTTCTGTTGCTTTGAGATCTTACCTGTGGTAGCAGGACTGACATGTTTATCAGCCTCAGCAGCAGCTTTTTTAATCATACTCTGATCTATGGATTAATAGGGCTGTTAAGTTTACAAACAAACCAATAATTGCAAAAGGAAAGAACAACAAACACAAGTAAAACAAAGGCAGGAAGCCATACTGAACTCCGCCAAGTAGTTGAATTACATAAGGAAGGGGGAAAAAACCCACCCAAACAAAAACCCAAAACACCATTAGTGAAGGAGCTCCGCAAATGGCCAAGATAAGCAGCTCACTTTCCGTGATGTACGCTGCTTTTAAGCTGCCTAGCTCAAGTCTAAAATAAGAACACAAAGACTGAAAACAAGCTCAAGCTTTTTTCCATTATAGGTTTGAAAGCCTGAAACTTGAAATCTTTAAATCAATTTTAAATCTGAAGTACTCAGAAAAAATGTAGTCTTCGGTCCCATGAAACTTCTTGTTCCAGACTTTAAATGGTACATTGGGGATCCTGTTTTTCCAAAGTCACAACCTCCCCCTGACATACACACACTTTTAATCCTGATCTACTTCATCTATAGATCAAATGAAAGAAGCAGCATACAATAGGCTTCAAACCCCAGTTTGCATGGACAAGATTTTTGTGACACTGTGAGATCAAATTCCACTTTTTACAATTCTAAATGTGCAATTAGTCATTAAATGATAAATGGAAAGAAAACAGATTGAGTCCATGCAGCCCAAGGGGTTAAAACACTAGAAGCCAGCACGCCAGTTTTGCACATCTAAGCAAATCCCTCTCCTAACAGTCTCTATCAGGAGCCTCTGTAATGCTATTCCAAGTTAAAATACTGAAATTGAGCTTAGTCTTATGCCAAGTAATTGTGTGCAATTCGTTATAAAGTAGTTGTGCCTACTATAGGAAAAATAGGCCATCATGTGAAATGTATCATACTTGACAAAGCAGCTGGAAGAAACAAATGATCAGGCAACTTCAGATTCTATAAAGGATGTTTAATAAGGCTGACCATACACTAATGATACGACTAACATAGAGTAAAATTAAAGTTCTTTACATAAATTGTTACAGTAGCAACTACTTCCAGAAATTAGGTAGATTTAGTTGGCAATTATCAGGACTTATTTCAGTAATTTGTAGTGAAAGAGCAATTGACATCTGTAGTCCTCCATTTGCATTATCACAAAGTAAAACTTCTTACACTGTCATTTCACACACACACACACAAACACACACACACACACTAAGAAGTATCCATGCCATATATACATTTAAGAAAAAAAAGGAAAAAAAAAAAAACAACAAAAAAAACAGCCATAGAAGGCAGAGGGATAGGCTTACAGCAGCTTTTCTTCATTGTACATTGAACTATGGCTTTAACAATCTGCCACAACCCAGAAAACATCTCCTGATTTAGTTCAACTCTACTCACAGAATCCATGAATATCTGGTCTGTATTTTCCTAAATAAAGCCAGCAGGCAAGAACAACTGATTTGGTTACAACTCAGTAGTAATTACCAGACTTTATTTCCTCCATGCATCAGATAATATCTATTTTACAGGCAACATAAAGCCTCTTAATCCCTTGTACAACCAGATCTGGTGGAACATTTTATCACAGTGGAGGCTATATTTAGTAACATTTAACTTATTTGATTTTTTTTTTTTTTTTTTTGCAGTCGAAGATAAAATGAGAATACAACAGAAAGGGAAGAGAACAGGAAAACCAGATCACAGACATTTACCGCATATTCTGTCCAACAGATAGAATGATATCTGGCTAATCTGGCCAGATATCAACTAATCTGGCTCTGTAATTTTGTCCCTTTCTCCCTTCCTCATCTCCAGACACAAAACATTATAACAAATATGACATCTCAGTTCAGCAAATTAAGTAGTTTCGTACCTATTCTGTTAAATCAATGCCTAGAAGTAAATATCTATTGCAAAGTCACAAATATATAACCGAGATGAAAGGAAGTCCTAATTCCCAGCTGAGAAAATATGAATCCATAATTACATATCATACTTCCGATGTGAATTAAGTTTTTAATTTATATTAATACCTAGCAGGACCCCAAAAGAAACAATTTCTTAATTTAGATAACAGAGAGCCTGTGAAGTCAGCCATACTTTCATTCCACATCTCGGTTGCCACCACTCTTACTCCTAAGACTACTCAAAAATACCTCGTGCATTTCTGCTAAACTGCAGATAGGCAGTCACCCAGGCTTTTGCAGCCTCACAGACTACAGTAAATCACACCAGTTGGGTTCTAATAAACCTTTACTACTGTGAAGCACTGGATGTTCAACTCCAGCTTTTCTGATTTGTGTACAAAGCCGATCTTGCAGAGCAGGAACCAAGAGAAAGCACGCTGCAGCACACGGGCGCAGCACATCACTGAGTAGCAACGTCTGTCACATCTGCGACCTCGCTGGCTCTGGATCTGCTGCGCTGGAACAGGGTCGGGTACCAACCGCAGCTCTACCTTTCCTTTGTAGCTGAGCAGCTGTTGTTGCACCATCTCCTCAGTCATTTCACCTCTGTGCTACCTCATAGCTCTGTCTTTGGTTATGTCTGCACCATCCAAAGACACTTAAGACATTTTTAATTAAATTAAAATTACATTTTACTTATATTTAATTAATTGTTTGGATTAAAAAAACCCAAACCTATTAGGAGTTTCACCCACAAAAGACAATGCATTCCCTAAAGAGTTTATAAACTAATCTTGATCAAAAGTCAGGAAGTGGTAGCCATGGTTAAATGTAGAGAGTGGATTAAGCACTAAGAATATGCAAATGTTTTGCTGGTTCATGGGAACTGTAGAAGGCTCACAGATTTACCCACTTGGATTTTTATGTGTTCTCTTTAACAGGTTAAACTGCAAATGTATTTTGAGTTGGATTTGTTGATTTTGAGTATTTCAAAGATCCAAAGAAAAACCTACTTTATACATATAAAACACTCATTGAATTGCACTACTTATTTTACACATATCTGAAATGCAAACCTTTGGTAGGTCCTTTCTTGTTCTGCATGGCCTGCTGTTCCTCTGTAATATTCAAGCGTCGAACCACATCGGCAAGGGCAGATTTGAGCAGCTGGATGTCATCTTCCTGCATCTGGACACGTTGCTCCAGAGAGGCAATACGATCTGTTACCTCCATACTGCTTGCAGCAGAGGCACTGTCATCTAAGTAAAACAGCAGAAAAAGACGCATTATCAAAAATGTATAACCATCAAGGAATACCTTATATATCTGACTGCAGGTAAAAACAAGGTTTTTCTCAGACCTAATGACCTCTTGAGGAAGAAAGGTTTTAAGTGATCAAAAGGAAGAGATGGAAATAAAAATAAATAAGTAAATAAAAAAAGATTAGTACTTAAGTAAGATGTGATTATGAAGTTGGCTTCAGGGCTAATTATTGTTAATTGGGCCCACTATCAATTATCTACATGTCTGAACCGGAGTGATCAACCATCACTCTTTACTGTTCTGCTCGACACAACATTCCAGCACTGGCAGGCATTCAGGTAAAGAGCTATACTTTCTCATATGCTACACACCCTCCCAGATTTTTCTCTCTCACACACGTGAGAGAAAGTATACATTAGACATAGATAAGCAACAGATAGGCTTACACTTTTTCAAGTTATTGTCCACAGACTGGAGAATAGATACTAAGCCCATCTGCTAACTCCTAATTTCTACCAGCAGCTTTATGAGAACATTCCCTTGGACTGAAATAGAAACATTAAAAAAATTCAGAATTACTCAGTAATTGTACTCTTAGCCTGCAAATTCTTAAAAGGGTCATTACTTTGCATACAATTCACCCATTATTTGGAAATAACCCACAGAAGCTTAAAGCCTGCAACTCCCTGAGGAGGACTACACATTCTTTCCAGCCAAAACTAGTAATAAGATTTTTTTTCCTAAATGAGCACTTTAATTCCACTGCAGTTCCTATCACATAGAAACACTGTAATTTCTTACAATATTAAGTTAGGAAAAAGAAGAAGAAAGGAAGACAAAAGCAATGCCAAAGATGTCAAAGTCAGTATCTATTAGGGAAGAAAAATTGTGCAGTTTTTAAAGAGAATTGCAAGGTTTTATTTAACTAGGTGGACTTGAAACCTAAAAAAAAAAAGTTGGGTATTAACTCACTGGATCATTTTAAGTAATGTTAGTCAAGTGATGATGATGATTGGATTATAGCTTTCATTTCAAGAATTAATAAGTTATACTTTAGCAAAAATGGATATTAATGCTACTATCTATAATCATAATTGACTTCTCCCTCACTCTTAACACAAGTCCACAGCACATCTTTCTCCTGTTAAAGCCAATCTCTCTTTGTGAAGAAGCTAGTATTTGTTTTCATTTCTTGTGTACATAATTCTCCTCCATTCCAAAGCAGAGTTTTCCACTTCTTTTGTACAAGGGCATAAAAGGAAAGTTAAATGGCTTATGCATAATAATAACTAGTGTTGAATTTTAAAACAAAGTAAGTGTTTCAAACCAGGAAAAAACCAGCTTCTCAGTGCATTTAAAAGCATGTCCAAAAATGTTAATACACACAAACTCTCAATCAGAAGGGTCTGGGGAAAAATTGCATTTAAAATTTAAAAAAAAAAAAAAAATCATCTCCAAACCACCTCAATACAAATTGTTTTTGAAATCCGTTCGTAAACTGTGTTTTGGCTTCCTTACCCCTCACACCCCCAACAGCTATTTGTGCTTACCAAAAGCTGAATTGGAAACAACTTAGAAACAAAGACTATAACGATATTGACCTCCATAAATAGCAACAGGCTAATGTAGTTTAAATTGCTTGTTAATTTTGTTATAGGATTTTCAGAGCATATTTAAAATATCAACATTAGGATATTATTAGGCTGAACATAGTGGTAATGTAAGTATCTGGTTCTGAACAAACCAAATCAGAACTCAAGTTCCTGAAAAATGCTGAAAAACTTTCCCCATGACAAAGCTTTCCAAACTTTGGCCTAATCAGACTTTGCTCAGCACAGGACTCTGTCCTGCAGCTGTTACAGGTAATTAATCCCCAAACTCAGATTAGCAGCCATGCTGGCAGCAGTATGAGCTGCCTGCAGAACTTAACCTTTCCTTGTACAAACAAAAGGCCCACGCTGCTCTAATGACTTTACACTTTAACTCAGCTGGAAATAACATGGATTAGCATACTGGACAATAGGCAACCAAATCAAAAGCTTGATTTAACCAATACAAGCCAAATTCAAACTTCAGCCATTCAGCCAAATTCAATACGACAGGGCATAGTTTTCTTCTGAATTCGGTCAACAAGAAATAGCCAATTCCAAAATTCAGGGTGGAGAAGGAAACCCAGGGAGAAATTGGTTGGTCTTAAAATGATCTAGCCCTTGTTACCAAAGAAAACATCCTCATCAAAGTATCAATTTCACTAATTTTTAAGTGTGTAGAAACAGTAATTTTGCCCAAACATAAATCTTCAAGTAGTAAATCAGTGGCACTGGTTTATTTACAGTCCTGTAAGAAAACACTCCCACTAACAACTTATTAAGATGTACATCTCTCTCTCTTCTTCCCCCTTCTCCCAGCTGCCACTGTGACTCTTCCCCTTGCATCCTTGCTGACCAACAGGCACCAGCAAACCCTTCCTCTGGACACAGCGTGTCTGCGCCTTCCACCATCACCGTTCTTCCTGGTCCTTGGGAACGTAACCCTCATCCTTGCTGCAACCTACAACTTGCTTTTTTATGGTGGTTACCTCGCTGGATGCAGTTCCCTTCTAAGGATGTAGAAAATAATAAAATTTGTAATAACTTTCAGTAAGATTGCAACTGAAAACAAGATTCCTTAGAGTCCAGTCACACTTCACTTTGCCTCCCCTTTGCAAGCATATACAAGTAAGCTAGAAAAGACACAGTTTATAATAAAACTATGTTTTCTGAAGAATGCAAAGTTCAATTATAAAATAAGCATAACCTGTTTGTTATGCAAGTAGAGGATGGAATGTTCTTGCTGTTCAGATTATTACATTCGAGTAAGTTGAGCAATAAAGTTGCAACTTCAACACAGCCAAATAAGCAAAGGGGTATGGTATCAGAAAAGAAAAAAATAATTAATGATATAAACTAACCAAATAACAACAACAAAAGTCACAACAGATGTCATCTACTCTGCCAACAAGAGCAAAAGCTATATTGTTAGCCTAACTGTGATCTGCCTCTGCAGTATACAGTTCATCCTCGCAGCAAAGAACATTTGCAAGGAAATTTTTAGGACACATTTGTAATACAATTTAGACTCAGAGTAGAGCCATCTTACTATTATTGTTCCCAAGCCAATATTAAAGTGACTATACATTTTATAGCACCTAGTTCCATGTTTTCTCATGGATAAAGCATATCCTTAAGGAACTTGCACAGAGTGGGCTGAGAGGGGAGTACAGGGGGTTTGGAGGAAGGCAGCTGGGGGGTGCCGAGAGGCCACCAACTGCTGTGCCTTGGGGTGGTCCAGTCTGGGGCTAAATTTTCCCTCACAGGGTCCACACATGCACTCGCACAGCAGCTGGGTTACAAGTGTGCTTTGGCTGTACAGTTACAGTAACTGAGAGAAAAGCGCTTTATAGTAATGATGTAAAGATCCTCAAAACACTTCAGGTGAATCCAAGGAAATAAAAAGCATGCCTTTAAAAGAAATCCACATAGATAGAAATTTGCGGTAATAATACACAAACCTTACTGCAGTTTTACAATATAATAAGGATACCATTATGTCAATATATGTTACTTTTTGTGACTCTTTAACAGTGTCGATATACTTAGATTTGGTGACCTCTTTGCAATCTAGCGGTCATAAAACCCACAAACATTCACCATCTTGAAAGGCTTTTGAAGGAGACTACAAATCCAAACAATTTGCCTTGAAGCGTTAGATCTACTTATCAGTCACTACCACTGTTTTTGCCCGTGAACAGACAGAACAGACACCACCTACATGGGTAGCATCGATAGCATGTCAGAATTAATCACTGCCTCTTTTTCATCAATGGGAAGAGAAAGGACTTTTAAGGTGAAATTTATGCAACCTGTTTTTAGAAATCTGAAATTAATCACTTTCTACAAGTGTTCATTTCTTTTCATGGATTATAATGCAAGTCTAAATCACTGTCTCAAACATGTAAATCTACATCTCATGAGATAAATGCCACCTACAATGTCCAAAATTAGATAAAACGAGGAGGTATCAATTCAGATGCCTGATTTTTCATCATAATACATATTTGTGGTAAAGCTTGGAAAGAAGAGTCATTTGTCATTCATGCTTTGCTGAGATTCTGCAGGTTTCAAAGAGAAGGCAGCAAAAAAAGGGAATGTTCTTCATGCCTCTCTTTAAATTTTCCAACCAGTTAATCCATGATCTCATAGATTGGAAAGATTTCTTGTGGCAAACTAAAAGACAATACTGAGTCAGATGATTAATCTGCTTCCAGAGCGTCTTCCAGTTTTTCAGCAATTTATTACTTGAACTTAGCCAAATGTGAAGAAACATCTGAAGCAAAGCCAATAACAGGATGTGTATGCTGTTTACAAGAATGATTTCAATATTATTTCATTGTATGTAGGCTAAAGCAAAATTACATACTTACACTATTAGTTAGAAGGAAGCATACTATTTTCTATAGATTTTACCTGCTGGAAAGCCTAAATCTGAACTGTACGTTAATGGTGTAGGAAATAATTACAATTAAAATAGACTTGGCATTTTCCCCCCAGAAGAACTACTTCATTAAACATATTCCACCTTTGCCTTATGCAGACATTAATTTTGAGGCTAATCTTGTCCAGCTCAGACCATGGTAGCTGATTAAGTAGTGGAAACATTAGGTACTGATACTCAAAAGACTGGCAAACAAATTTGAGTTTATTCTATCTACCTGGTCTCTTTGGAGCACCAATTAACAGGACCAAATTGTATACAAAGTACTTCCAAAACTTTTCAGGATATATTCTGTGCATTATATGTTTGTAAACTACCTAGCACAATGGGGGAGTTGTTGCTAGACACTATTACAATACACTTTAAAAGCAGCATCTTAAAGTCTTCGCCAGAGTTGTCCTTAAATTTAGATGCTGCAAGATATCAGAAAAGAAAATCTAAGCCTTCTGGGGATAGCAAATTCCAGCAGTGGTCTCTGGCAAAAATTAAAAATAACCCACATGATGGAAAATATGGCAAAGGATGGCAGTGAAAAGGCAACATCACCTGCACACAGAGATGCCCTTCTTCTAGCATAAAGATATAGATTGTGTCAACAAGCTTGAATTGAGCTCAACTGGTAGGAATACTTTCCATCATTGAGGGATATCGGTAAGTACATAATGCTCTGCACTTCTCCTGAAATTAATTGGTACAACTATTCACATTCCTTGGAAATCACTATGAACTTCAGGACTGCTACTAGAGCCTTATGAAACATGCACACGGACAGAAAGGAATTCTCCATCCCCAGCATGCAATGATCTGTATGGCAGAACACAGTAGCTGCTGAGAAAGCCCATGACACCAAAGGAGAGAAAGTTAAGAGTAGCATTCATTTAAAAAAAAGCAAACCAAAAAGCACAATCCCGCAGCTGAATTTAGATACGGAGAAGTATAGACTGGATTTGACCCAGCATACTAGAAAGCAGGTAAGAACACTGAAGATGCTACACTTCCAGAAACGTTTTTCCACCGTAAAGACCCACATTTTTCAGACTCCACTAACTCTGCAAAACTGTCAGATGTAGCACATGTCACTTGGTACATATTTGGAACCTCCCCTTCTCCTGCCCACATCATCACTGAGATCTCATGCAAGTAATTGAGTTACTTAAACTATTTTCTTCGTGCTCCCTGGGAGTCACACTACCACTAACTTTCAAATGACCTCTCCGCTTCACCTCTCTCAATGCCATCTGTTTAGCTTGAAACTCTAACAGTGCAGAAAAACATCCCTCTGTGGCAGGCATCTCCTACGTCTTCAAAATCCTGTCCTCCCTTTTTGGTTCATTTCATGCATCTTTGAGTCTGGGGCACAGAAGTCAGCCAGACAACCTATTTGATAGATACGGTCTGTCTGAACTGACAGCAACAGAGAGAAAAAGAAGAATTAGGAAGAGAGACAACCATCCAAGGTTTAAAATGAAAACATCTTGCAAAATGAACACAAGCAATTCGCTGTGGCACATAAACAGCAGAATGGAGCCACGACATCGTTGCCAGGCTTAGATGCAAGATCTGGAAAGTACCAAGTATTCTTCTTGTAGCAATTTCTGTGGCATAATGTCAGCGGTCATTTGCAGACCAAAAGACTCTCTGTGCAAGAGAACAATGGGAAAATAAAACAGCAGGTTTAGTTTCCTTTGACAACACCACGCCAAGCTCCTTTGTTTAAAAGATTAGTGTCGACAGTATTTCACAGACTAAATATCTTTCCTCCATCCACTTTTCTAATGCAAAACATTGTACCATACCTGAAACACAGCAGCAGCTTTCCAGTCTTGTCTCCTGGGGACAATGACAACACATATGGGCAACAGCTTATCATAAAGTCTGGTACATACTGGACTCGTCTGCTAGACCCTGATTTGACCAGATTAGAGCTTTCCACTGCGAGAAGCAAGTGGATTTAAAGCCCAAAATAATGTTATCCCATTTAATCTTGTTATTTTGTGCAGTTAGGGAAAAAACAGACAGAAATTTTTAACTACAGTTAAAACAGTTAAAACTGTAAAAGCGTGTTGCTCTACCTGAAGTTTTGGAAATTAAAACTGGTTGCCAACTGAACACTAAAGGAATGGCCTTTATTATGTCAAATCCTCTAATTGCATTTTATTATAAAAGTTTATGTAATAGGATAAAAGTGCAAGCACCACATATGCTTTTTTAGCTGGAAAGCTTTGCTTGTGAGGAACAAGAAATCACATCTAATTTTTAAACCCCACAGCCACAGGAACAATAGGATACCATGCCTATCTATAAGCTTATATACATATATATGCATACAGCCTCTGAACAGGTAGGACAACTTTTCAGTTCAATCCCTATTCTAATAGATGTACTTAAGAGTGATTAGCATTGCAAGGAGATGCCCTAGTTTGGTACAATCAGGTACATCTCACAGTAAGTAATCTGAACAGACCAGATTAGTTTTTCCATGTCCTCACAAGGTATGTATGTGTAGGAGGAAACGGGAAGAAGACAAGTCTATCCCACACATCTACCTAATGCCGTACTCTGGACTGCACTGAGAACCCAACAGATAGGTAATCTAAAAGACACCACAGTAACAGTAATGTAAAGCATCATCTTGGGAGAACAGACCACTTCTAAACCACTCTAACAAAAAAATTGTAATCCAAACATTTGTTCCTCTACTATATGTGGACTACAGATGGTTATTTTTGTGAACAGTATCTTCCTTCCTCTAATACAGCTAGCTATTGTAGTCCAGTATTTATAAAATCTTGCTAATGTATTTCCCAACATTTGCTGAGGAATAACTTGTCCTTTTACAGTTTTACCACTAGAAACTTAAAGACAAGGAATATAACTTCCTAAAATTAGAAGCAGAATTTGAAAGGATAAATCCATAATAGCAATCATCACTCAGAGCCTCACAGCTGGGTGCACTGTATTCATTAACAAAATGGGAGAGAAGAAAATGATCTTAACAGAAAATTCTCAGAAAGTTCCTTGTGGCTAATTAGTCAGCAATCACTGTAGCAAAATTATAAGCATGTGCCCTTGAGCTGCCTGTAGCTGTCAAGCTATAACCAGCAGCTTACTATTTTTTCCCCATCAGATGGTAGATGAGCTTCTACTTGGAAATCAACCAGTTAAAAATGATCTTCCCCAACAGTGCTTAAGTGGAAGATGGAAGAAACTTCTGACACATCAATAAAATAGAGGAATTTTCCCCAGAAGAGGTCTATCAAAATGCTTTACAGTTCAGAGTTACTGTGCTGGCTCTGTTGAGCATAGAAATCAATAGAAAAAGTTTTAACAAATTATCATTCCTCCACATTACACTGGAGGAATAACATTGTGAACAAAAGCCAAGAGAGTAAAGACGACCTTCTGTAGCATAATATTAATGCAAGGACAGTAGTTTGAAAAAAGTGACACCATGGGATCTGCCTAGAGTTAAGAAGCTGGAGATACAGCCTAACACAAACCTGTAGAGAAAGGAACCGGTAGCATAATTAATAGAGGTATCTGAGGGCACAAGAGTTGGGCTGTGTTTTACTGTCTTATCTTCTCGGTGATGTGCTGGGGATGTGCCTGTATCACACCTTTAAGAACAAGAGAAGAAAAGCAGATTGTGGAACATTGGAGAATATTTACAACTCATCTCCACGTCACAGCTACTGCTCAATGTCCAAGTCATCTACAAAAGCCAGCAAGGGATGAATTCAAATTCATCACATGACATATGCTAGTAAGACTCCAGCTTTTGTTTAGCACTGTTAGACAAAAAGAACCAACATAGACGCAAGATTTGCTTCTCCTAAACGTGTTTTAAACCACGTGCAAATAAACACCACATATTGGTACACACAAAACGTTTTCTTAGAAACTTTATTAGTACTTAGTTCAATATATTTTCACTGCCTTTAAAAAAACTGGATGTCTCCACTGGATTCTTCAACTATGCCATATGCCAGTAAAGCTGAAAGATGCACTTTTACTTGCAGTCAGGACAGATGTAAAAGGCAAGAAAACTGATTTAAAACATCTTTTAAAAGTTACTGATCTTAGCCTGTGATAATGCATTACAAACCAATTTTATTTTGCCTTGTTTGTTGCGTACTTCTTAAGTTATTTTACTAGAGAAAAGTTGACTCACACTAGCAACAAACCACTAAGACGTTATCAGCCACTAGTTGATCTGCAATTAAATGCAGCCTTTACGTTACATTAGAGATAGCACTATATAAACACTTAAAACTACTTATGTTAGCATACACTTCTTCACTTTCCTAACTTCCATATTTGATATTAGAATGGCAACTGATACTCAAATTTACCTGGACCATCAACTTTTTACCTATAATTTCTTATAATCTGCATTTTAGTGAAAATTATAATCATATATGCATAAGGGTTTAAAAAACACTATTAAACTTCAGAAATACATAAGCAAATAAAACACTTTTTCCATTTAAGAAATTAAAAATTTACGAAAACTGAGACTACATCAATAGCAAGTAATCCATAGCTATCAATTTGAAATAGTTTGTGTTTTGTCTTATTTCAAAAAATGTATCCTTTGAGAATTAAGAATTGGAAAATCTCAGCCTCTAATCAATACCATTTATTTGTAAGATAAAAAACTGCAAACATCCTGCATTTACATTTCTTAAAGGCTTATCAGCTTTTTAAATTGTTTTCTGTAGACTCAAACTCTAGCGACAGAATAGGAAAAGAACAAAACATTCCTCCTGCACCTGCACAAGGGGTTATTGATGTCAAAAGCAGATTTATCACTTTTGCAAACTTTGGTTACTTGTTCTCAGCTAATGGCTTCACTTCCAGCAGTAGTCTAACTTTTCTTCAGAATTCTGTACCTCGTGAATATTTTAGTTTCTGAAATTAATACAGTATAACATTAGGTTTCATTACAGGTTGTCACAAAGACAAATCACAATCTAAATATTTAAAGGAAAAATTATTTCAAATTTAGAAAACTATTTTAAGTCTTCTTTTAAAACCTGTCTTGTTCAGTACTGTCTTTCACAGCAACGTACAACTTTTTTCACTATTGCCAGTTAATCTAGTGCTAGTGAGAAGTACTTGAATTAACTAGTGACAGCCTTGCTTAGATGGAAGAGGAAAAAAAGCACACAGGATGCCCACAACAGACTGAAATTTTTCCTATGTGGTCCATCTTTGTCTTCCATTAGGGTTAAGTCTTCCTTTTATTTAATTCTGACAGATATAATATCATAAAATAATTAATAGTAATATAATCTTTTATTCTAAAATCTTCAGATCACACATTCCCAGTTTCCAGCAAAAAATCTTTACTGACATTAATGCAGAAAGAACAAACTGCCCTTGCCAGGACTCAAATACAGCCAGAGACACTGTATTTAATAGAGTGTTAGATGTCCTGGTAATAACCAGGAAGACAACTGCTTTAGGGCTTTTTAGGATACAGAGAAGGAAGAAAATCCCTTTATTCCCTATCCTTAAAAAGAAAAAAAATATTTCAGGTTTGTTTCAGGAAACAGAGAAACACACATAATCTGAAAAATTATTTGGTTTAAAATGCTACTCCTCTAATTGAAGACAATCTGCATTCTTTTTATATTTAACTGGATTCCCTAGCATGAGATGATATTCTTATTTTTGCCAGAGTGGGGTGCACAGCATTGTCACAAATTTCACCCAGCTGTGATGCCATTCCCAGCACACTATGCAAGTGTGGTCCTGCTGCCCTGTGAGGGCAAAGGAGCTGTACTCCAAGGCTCGCTCCATCCTCCACAGCATTTGGCAATGCTACAATGACATGCACGCTGCCTATTTTTAAAAGAAATTCAAGTGTTCACGGAGGAGGAGAGGAAGGAGTAGACAGAGATAATGTTTTATAGCTTTCGTGTTTGTCAAAAAAAGTTTACAAATATGCTTTGATCGACTAATGTAGTATTGTATCTCCCCAAGGCTACGCAGAGTCCTCAGTAAAAGGGAGAGAGCCAGCAGATGCCTGATCCGCCCTTGGCTGGGAACAAGCCCTGGGCCAAGGTCCAAGCAGAGCCTGGCTCATGACCGTTCCTCTCCCTCAAGGACTTTCTGCGACTGACTTCCTTCTGGCGGCAGACAGGACTTCTCCCGTATGAGTTTCACCTGAGAGATTAGATGGGCGAAGGCTGTGCGGTGCAAATCCTTTTCCAAAAGCCGTCTCCTACTGGCACTGAGCTGAAGTACTAGTGCGAACAAACCCTGCAGAAAGCCTGGCTGATAAAGCTCTTGTAGCCCTGTGATTACCAAGCATCTGAGCTTCAACCTTCATGATAAGGTGGAGTCTACCCGCAAAGACAAACCCCTAAGGCTAATATGGCCATACAGCTTTAGGGCAAAAGTTCTCTTATGCTGTCTTAGCTCTGGATGTGGGTGAACCTCACATAAGTCAGACCTCTGTATCCAAGTGTACAGACACAAGGTAGGGCAAGTATAGCCACTTGAACTAAATTAATTTAATCTTTTCAGGGTTCTCACTTGTGAACCTGGAATTTATTTATTTACTTATCTTCCCCTCTTTGATCCTTTCTTTTTTTTTTTTCCTAGGCTACAACTTCAGAAATCAAATTCAAAACATGCCAGGACACCATTTAACATTACAGTCTTTATTTACGATTCCAACAGGTACATTTTTAAAAGCAGTCCTGAACACGGATTAGTGGTCTCCAAGTATGTAAAGATTATTTCAGTGATAAGATTTATTTGCCCAAAATGGCACCCAGGCATAGTAAACTTCCTCAACACATCACAGAGCAGTGATTTCCATGGGCAGTAAGCCAAGCAACATACTGAACTTGGAAATTGCTAGATTTACGAGAGGTGGGAAAAATGCTGAAACTGATTGGAAAACATTTCTCCCTACTGCACTGAAGAGATAGTTCAGAAACAGTATCTGCTTACAGCACATCAATTTTGTAAGCCAGACAAGGCAAGCAGGGGACGCCTGTTTCAAAATACCTTTCAGTTTAGCAGAAGACAAAAGTAAAGTCTAGTATAGAAATGCTTCAGCATGTGAATACTTAGTTATGTAAAAGACACAAACATAATAAACAATCTCGTGGTAAGATACACAGAGCAGAAGGTCATATTCCCAATATTTAACATGACCATTTAGGAAAACCCCCAGACGTGAGTCTCTCTCCATGGCAGAGAAGTCTCATGCCCAGGGCTACAGCTTCCCTGTGCCAGTGACCCAACTCCTCATGATCAATGGTCTTATTTGTAAAAGTTTCCAAAAGTTGATTCTTCACCAAAACACAGCACTTCATATTTGTAAAGTCAAAAGGTAAAGAGAAATAAAAAATAATCTGGTTGATCAGGCATCCCCAGTTATGCTCAAGCTAACAAGCAACCTCTATAGCAGCGAGTGCCACTAAGGCAAAGGAGTCACACACTTGAGCAACTATATCCTATCCACACCTCCCCCTTTTTTTTTTTTAATGGAAACAAGACAGCTTCATAAACACACTATCAACTAAAAAAAACCCCAAACCCACAAAAAAAAAACCCAACCCAAGTATTTTACTGAAAAACACATTTTGAGCAGTCATTCTCAGTGTGATAGTTCCCACTCCCTTATTAATTAAAAAAAGAAAAATTCTTAGAAAAATATCATTAATTTTTATATATATCTTTTACTGTATTGCAAGTACTTCAATGCCTTTCTAGCTCTCCTTCCTGGAAAAAGACAGGCTTTTGAACTGGCCATCAAATTTACTGGCTTTATATTTACTGGATTTCAAATTTACATTAAATGTATTTACTAGATTTATTGGACTCGGCGAAAGTCTATCTTGTGAATGAATGATGCAGAATTCCAACAAAAATTATAGGGGGTGATGAAGTAATTAAAAAATCTTGTAACACGTGAATAAAACAGTTGTGTTTTAAGCTTCATTATGCAGCCTTAGTTTTAACATTTTCTAACTTCCCAGAGCTTAAAAAGGAAAGCTTAATAATTTTCCTAATTTTTCCAGAGGTGTTAGAAGTTTCTGTCTGCTTGCTACTTCATCCACAGAAATAACCAACAGCAAGGAGAGTGTGTTAGTATCTGTGGATACATACCAGAAGATAACAAAATACTTTGTTTAACAGATAACTGCCTACAGCAAAGTAAAGACAAGACCCAAGAAATGTGCATTTCCTTACAAACTCTGCAGGAACTATGCTCTCATGGTGCTGGTTCTGGAGGCTTCTGCTCTTCAACCTTTTCCACGTCTGTTACGACACTGGAACGGGTTGCCCAGAGAAGCTGTGGATGCTCCATTCCTGGAAGTGTCCAAGGCCAGGTTGGATGGGGCTTTGAACAACCTGGTCTAGTGGAAGGTGTCCCTGCTCGCAGCAGAGAGGTTGGACTAGATGATCTTTGAAGGTTCTTTCCAACCCAAACCATTCTGTGATTCAACCTGTTCACAGTCCAGTCCCTTTCTGCCCGCCCCCCCCCCCCTCACCTCCACTTGTCCTGTTCCTCCTTTTCCCGGTTCCCAGCATCCCTCGCCAGACATGCCAGCCTGCTCCCCACCCAAGCTCAGCCTCCCCACCAACCTGCTCTGACGTTCCCTCATCCCAGCTTGCCTGAGCCTACCCCAGGTCCCCCCTCCAGCCTCTGCTCCTCCTGCCTCCTCCACACAGCCCGTGAGCTGCAGAGGGGCCAGGGCAGAGCAGAAGATACATCCCCTGCACCCATCACAGGTAAAATATACCCAGCCCTGCCCCTGCAGCCCTCACTCAGGGTCTCTTTAGCTGTTCTGCAGGGTAGGTGGGGCAAGGGCTGGAGGACATTCAGTTGTGCTCCCAAGACCCGTACATGAAGCCTGATTAACACTGGTGCTATCAGACACTACGGCACACAGAGCGGAATTATCATCTGCTATTCTGGCAGCTCACATCTCTGCTGCAAAGTATCATTTCTGAAAGACTTGCAGCCTGGCAAATGGGACAGAGCAGCGGTGTGGTGGGAAAAGGGTACCCTGACGTGCCCAGTCCTCCAGAACTCAGCCTGACCTCTCAAGAAACCAAAACGGTGCTAAAAATTTGCAGAGAAATTAGTTATCTAAAAGCTGGCAGCATGGACCATTTTCCCCTCACCGTTGTTTTGAGAAAGGGCTGGACAGTTTGAAACTGCCTATGAAACAGACTCCGAGGAACACATCTGCATGCAGGACCCATGCACCAAGCCCGAAGGTTCAGATGTCGCCCGTACACAGCCTGTACACGGTGCCAGCAGCGAGTTGCTACCCGACCCTCACAACTGCCTCCCCACTGCCCACGGACAAGTCCCTGCAATGCAGGCAGCTGTCACTGCTACTAACTTTATGGAAGAGCTTGCCCCACATCTCAAGTCAGCACACGCAGGGATACAGTCACCTCTGTGAGCTGCACTGGGGAGTCGCAGTTCCAGGGCGTGGGGCGAGTGCCTCCCACCAGTAGTTACTGCAGAGAGCTGGCAGCACTGCCAGGCCGGGAGCTCAGGGGGCTTCAGCAGGTAGGAGTGGGTCCCTGTTTGTCACAGGAAGGAGCTGGGATCTGGTATGCAGGTGGAAAGTATGGAACTAGGGTCCCAGCAGGCACAGCACCCAGAACATGCACAATATCCAAAGCATGCAGTTACACACAGCACAAGGAAAATGGGCAGTTGCCGCTACCTGATCCCAATTCTGCTGCCACCACTACCTTTGACCTGCTGCTGATACCCTGCCAAATTACGTTGGATGTCCCAAAATCCCACAGGAATATTAAATGCCATGTATTTTTTCTGTCTCATGCACATCTCTTCATAATCCATCTTCCTGCAGACTAATTATAAAATTCACACACTATAGCCGTGTCAAGGCCTTGCTTCACCTTCCCCCCCTCTGCCTATTCCTCCTCTTCCTCGACACAAACTACAGAACCCATCTTCTCCTTCAACCGTTCCTTCCTGCGCCCTTAACAGGATGCAAAGGCAGAAAGGGTAGCGCTCAGAATATACAGTGCAAGAAAAAGGTTATTATTCCAGAAAGTTAATTTGAAAGTGAACAAGACACTGGGTGTAACTGGAAGCTAATGCACACAGTTCTAAGATTATATGCATAACATGGTGTATTAAGAACTTCTTATCTAGACAAAGGAGTGATTCAGAAATAGAAATGAGAGTGCCAGTAGGTTTCTCCAGCTTCTCCTGGATTATTTCAAATGGATACAACCCGTTTTCACTTTAAAACCTGTGCTTTACACAACTGTTCAGAGGGCTTCATCTTCAGTGCAACGTTGCTTAAAGAAAAATGCATACAAACTTGCATATCATTCATATTTAATGCCTTGCCAACGCACACCTTCTTTTTACTATCTAATTATCATGTGGAAGCCTGTCAAAAATGTCAAAAGCTTTTTTTTTTTTAAGCTGCTACTTTTATCATAAGAAAAAAAAAAAAAGGATGAAAAACTCTGAAAGACATAGTCACTTTAACAATGCTCATTTGTTTCCCAAGGTTTGTGCCTAGAAAAGGTCAAAAGAACCCCTTAGACTTCACTGCACTCTGCACCAGCCACCTTGGGAGGACCCTTGAAGGACTGAGCTTATTTTACTGCCTCATGTTTCCACTCCCACAGCCGTGGAAGTGGGTATTCAGCTCATACAGATTACAACATACGATAACTGAGGTTTAGTATGCAACTCTTAACCATAGCTCGCTAAAGGACAGGTAAAAGGGACTCATAAGATCAACAACATGTCAATTCTTCCAGGCCGTAACTGGAAAAAAGAGGAAAGATTTCACAACTATGCAAGTTGCTGACTTGTCAAGGGAGTCACAGAATTGCTGTTTCCCACACAGAATGATTTTAAATTTTTATACAGGTCTAACATTTAATTTTAGTACGACAAAGGGTTATGTACAAAGAGAAACTGAATAAATATCTATGCAGCAGAACAAAAGGTACTACAATAAACTGCAAGTAAAAACAGATCATTTACACTATTGTTTAAGATAAATGAAGTTTCCACTAAAAAACTTACTACTACATTTACAGTAATGATAACGCTTCCACAGTGCACAGAAGTCATAACAGCAAAGACAGTTATTTTTCCTTGGCTTATAAAATGAGGTTTTACCCTGTTGAACATCAGGGATCAGTAAGGACCAATTAAACAACTTTGATCCAGAACCCCAACAAGCTGCCTTGCTCAACCCGGAAGCAAATGGTTCAAATTAATTAAACAAACTAAAGTGTGAACAACACTGGTGACTCCACAGAGCACCATGGGGCACGCTCCCCTTGTTGCCCAGAGTTTGTGCCCTAGACTACAGCTGAAATGGCACCCCATGCCGCTCGGGTCTCCGCAGCAGACGAACCCAGAGAGCCTGGGAAAGTGAGTAATGGGTGTGTAACTCTAATTGTTTTTAAATCCCTTTATATATTTTAGACAATACTAAATCTAGTAACCTTAGTTAATTCTAACCTGTGCAGTGCAGGAAGTGCTCTATGCCACAGCTGGGAACACCCAAACAGAAAGACCTTCATCCTGCCACAGTCAAGATGTTTGAAATAGCTTTTTTTTCTCCCTGATGTATTTGTCCTACTTCTAATCCAGTCCCTCAAGACACTTCTTTTTAAGGTAGCCAGACTGGAAGAAGTTCAGAATAGCCAGGAGAAGGTAGCCTATATGTATTTTATTCTTGGGGGAAGTACCTGAGCAGTGCTGAGGTAGCATCTGAAGAGCCTTGCTAGGAAAGGTGAAGGCAGAGAGGTTTTTCCCATGCTTGTTGTTTGGGATATAGACGGCCATGGACTTGGCAAATGTTTGCTTGCTGAGCCAAGTAGGGGACTGACAGACGCTATGTAGAACCAGAATTACAAAGATCCAAAAGCCTGTGTTGTTTTCCCAAATATCTTTCCTCACCTTTTCTGGTACTTGTCAGTGGTCCATGGGGCATCATCTAAGAAAACTAGGCTGTAACAAAATATCTCCCCCTTGAATCTCATGTTCCACTTCTTAAATGGATTAACCAGTTCTTAATGCTAGATATTAAAACTCTGACAAAAATATATGTGGTTTTCCCCACCATTGATTTTAGCAACTGTTCCAAAATAAAACCAAACCACAAAAGATACACGGTCTCTGCAATTCTGTAATTTTAGGGTCTTTGCTAAAAATCAGCAGTTTCACTTATTCTTGTGTTAAAATATCTACATGCTGGAAAGAAAATGTCAAAAGCATGAACTTCATTATCCTTCTCCCTGCCCCCAGAGAGGTATCAGCCAGGCAGCAGCTACTTCAAAGCTTCACATCACACATGCCTAGAGACTTAAACCAAGAGAAGCAACTGCCAAATTCAGGAGGCAGCAAAAGGCTTAGATTTAGAGGGCTCCCTGAGGCTAAACATTTTTTTAAATTAAAAACTCAAAAATAAAAACTACAACGGAGGAAAAACCCTGAAGTTACACCCTCCTGGAACAACATGCACACAAATCTCTCATAACCTTCTGAGTCACAGCAACCAGGGTTAATAACCCAGCACCAACCAAACGGTTTCTGGGCTTCGCAAAATCCTACAGAGCCTTGCAGGAATCACTGGAGCTGCTTTAGGCTTACTTCAAATTTTTGGAAGCGAAGAAGAGCAAACAAACAGGACACACAGCTGCTCTCTCCAGTGCAAGGCTCTTAATCCAGCCCTTCCTACACAGGACCACTGAAGATGACTGCTAGCTCCTGCAAGAGTATTTTTGTTTAAATTCCTCAATGCACAGAGGTCTTGTGGATCTTCCTCTTCCCCTTGCAACGAGTCTGCTGTAATCAAAGAAGTGCTTCAGCTGCAGTCAGCCAAACTTGATTCTGAGAACAGTGCAGCGACATCACACTGATAACGTTTGTAACTGATTAATTCTGGGTTTAGGGTATGCCTTTTCCTGCAAAGTTGTGGAATAATCTCATCAACGTGCCCCTGAAACCCGTATGTTCCCAAGACAGACAATATAACAAAGAAGAGATCATTGTTCTTTTGACAGAATTTTCTTTTGTACTTCTGAGAGAGAAGTAAAATTTTGAAGAAATGCATAGTTACAAAGTTTTAAAGTGCAAGAAAAAACAGTGGATTATATGCAATTAGAAATTAAAATTTCTGTATATAAAAATACTGTGAGTACATCTGTGTGCCTGGGGCTACCTATGAAATTTTTTTGATTCAAACGTGATGTCATATTCTGCAAAGAACATAAGAAGAATTACAAAAAATATTGAGATTCATAGCTTCCAGGGAGAAAAAACAACAACGAAACACACACAGACACACATGAAACCAACCACAAAAGCAACCATTCACCAAAGAAATGCAGGAATCTCAATGGTAAAAAATTTATGTTAGTACACTCTGCTTTGAATGGGTAACTGGATTGAAAATGAAATTTTTGATGCATGTGTAATTTTCCACCTCTATGAACTTTTAATTCAATTATAAATCACATTTGTAGCAGTCAAAAAGTACTTTTCCTCTTTATTACAGTCTTCTGGCAGCTGCCTGCCTCTCACCTGTATTGCCTTACACATTGTTTTAAAACTTTGCCTACCACCACTATGCCTGGCACAATACAGAAAAAAGGGGATCACTTCTACCTGCTACAATACAAAACAGATGGGTATCACTTCTAACTTGGATTAATTTATTGATGCCATGCAACGCATGATGCCACAAGCAGCTGCAATGACAAAAGCAGGGGTCCAGATCCACAAGACACAATGGCCAATCTAGAAGACCCCAGTCTGCCTGCAGCACCCGCTACTCCTATAATTTATATTCTGCTGCCTCTGGAAGTTGATTTAATTCTCCAACCTGGCAGAAAACTAACCCAGCAAAAGCAAAACCAAAGTACCACACACAAACACTGCATAGATTTTTTTTTTTTTTCTGTTGGGTTAGCATGTTAAATTAACTCTGACAAATTAGTCTGTCAAGTGTTGAGTGCATAAAACCACAGAGAGCAAGAGAGGGAAGGGGAAGCGAGATCTTCCTCCTGAGCAGCTGCACGGTATATGTTAGCTTATCTGCTCAAGCTATTGTAGCCTGAAAATGGGAATGGATGGCAGCGGGGGGGGGGGCATCAGGTTTGCCCCCAAGACCAGAATCCACTTAACCTCAGTCTCCTGAATTTTATACTGCTATCTTCCAGCTTCCACAGCTCTCTGGTTTGTTAACCTTTACTCCTAAGCAACCCTATACACCCTCTTATCGCTTAACATCTGAAGGACCAAGCCTGTCATCTTTAACATCCCTTATTCAGTCTCCCCCAACTATGTTACATTATATTCTTTCATTTAATTGAAAAAATTGAAACATTATCACATAGTGTTACTCGTCTTCAAAGGTAGTAGTTAGAACGATTTTATTACATCAATATGCATCAGAAACAAGGTAAATTTTATGAAAAGAAGCAGATAAAAGAAGAAAGCGTTCTTTCAATTTAGCTGTGCCCTGGGGAAAAAAAAAGAAGGGGGGAAAAAAAAAAAAGTGGTAGGTTGCCCTGGTATTGACTCCCCCTGTTTAAACAAATTTTAGAAGTAAGCATATCAATCACCCAAGGGTATGTCTTCACATAAGAGGTTAGGGTCCCAGCAAGAGTATCCTAACTAGGAATGACAGCTACAGAATGGAATCTCTCAAATAACTTACACATGAGACAATGCTGGAATAAACCACACTACTCTGTTAACTGCTGTGAAGTTTCACCTTAATGCCTTACAACTGTGAACTCCATAAAAAAATGAGTAGATACAAATATATTGGTCTTGGGACACCATATCAACAAATACATTTTCCAGCTTCCATGAGTTTTAGTTATGAAGCATTCACTTAACAGCAAACACTTTTCAGTTCCATAGCTGAACATTCAATACCATGACTCCACTTCTTAACTGTCTCCAAAAACCAAAACAAAGCATCCAGGTCATAAAAGAAAGCTGAAATACAGTTCAGATAACTAATGATTTAATTCAGCTATAAATTTGTTCTGAAAGACTACTGGTGTGATAGTCAGAAACATTTTTTTCAGACTTGTGCAAATAACATGCTTATTCTAAGTCTTTCAGATAACAGACTGTCAAATGTAGCAAAAACAATCTAAGCAAAACCCACCATACAGTAATCAATCATACTGGGGTGGGGAATCCCATAACCAGAAACCTTACTATTTGTATCCTGTTTATTCAGCTTTAAAAACAGAGGTGGAAACACTGAGCTATTAAATAATAAAAAGGCCAGGTAACCCACCCCCCCCACCCCCCGCCCCTTCCCTTTAAAATGACTGGTCTTAAATCCTTCAATAAAGCAGAACTCTTGTAAATGTAAAGCCTTGATTTTAGCTCTGTCCAATCCATTAAACTTTGCTCAAAAGAAGTCAAGAGTTTCTAGGTTTCAGTTCTGAACACTGTCAGTGTCCATAATGAGCTTTTTGATAAACAAACCCTTAATAAATCTTCAGACCTACAGAAGCACTCAAGCCCAACACAAGTCCTATGGTCCCTTGTTCACAATATTAAGAATCTCTTCTCAAGAAAAACAGAGTGGAACAACGAGTAAACAACTTTGCAGGAGTAGTGTACCGACCATACTTCTTCCCAAATTAGAAAGAATGATGGTAAGAGACTAAAGACTGGGAGACAACATCACTCAAAGAAGACAACAGCACAACTGCCCCAGCTCTAGCTGCCACAGCAGCACTACCCACCAACTTTGATAACCACTGGCTCCCGATACATATTTTAGCTTGGACCCCGAGGGTGCTCATGCAGTGATCATCACCACTCACCCCTCTTTGGTTCATATCATGGCCAAGTCTTGGAAGCGCACTCCAGCAGCGCACCAGGAGCACTTGAGTACTAATGATGTGTGTTTAGTGCACGGCATCAGACTAGAACCAGTCCATGGTAAATGCAGGGACATACGGACACCCGAGTCCTCACCACAAACTGTTCTGCTTTACAGATTTCTTCCTCTTGTCCCACATTTCCTGCTAATGTAGACATACCACTAAAATACAGCATCTCGGAGCTACTGCATCTTAGATATACCTCTTTTAAAGTATTCCGCCCTTCAGCTGTAGATCCTGCAGCACACCATTCGAGAAAAGGTTTATCTGTACGCCACCGGTAGCTGACCCCAGCCTACACATCTGCCAGACCACACACCAAAACCCCAAATTTTAAAAATGGATCGTTTCTCACTTCTCAGTAGAGAAAGGCCTCAAGCCTTGCAAAACATATAAATGCTTAACTTAAAAATTTTATGTATAAAATCTTTTGTCCCAAAGGATCCCTAATTAGTTCATTAAAACATCTGAACACAGAGGAAATTACTTATTTCCAAACTGAAATACAGCCACCACAGGGATCTCACACACACACTGTCTAGCATAAAAGGGAGAAAAAGAAAAAACCTACCCTCACACCTCCCTCTGTGCATGGTATTATACAGAGTTAGCTAAATTACAGTGGTGTATACTTTTTACCACGAGAGCCAAAATTACTAAGAATACTCATTTTCTTAGACTCAACTGCAGCTTGCCACAAGCCTTTTCAGAGTCTGAAATCGCAGTCGTACTGAAGTCCACAGCCAAACTCCTATGAGCTGCACTGCATCACGATTTCGGCTCTTACCCCAGATCACATCAGTAATTGTTTACTGTGTTACACTGATCTATTTTAAATATGCTTTATATCCATGCCTCATATAATCCCTGGACGTGAACTCCTCAAACTCAGTTTTAAAATTCAATTCAAAATTCAATTTTTAGGTTCACAGTTAGGAACCTAAAAAAGATGGCCTGATTTTTCATATCACTTGAGCATAGTCCTGGCTGTCACTGCCCTATTATTTTGGCCTATATTTGGAAGATGTAAAGCAAAAAGGCAGAAGTGCAGACACTGGTTCAAATAAAGACTGGCCTGAGTCTCAGGATATGCTAATGCCTCTCAGGTTTTTATCAGTTTAGATAAAGACCCCATTGCCCCCCTGCAGCCCAGCCAGCCTCACCAGACCACCCATCTAGCCACAGACCTCGCTCACCTCCAAGAAGCCATCCTCTGCCAGCGTGCAATTCATCGGACACTGAGAGGTAGGACCATGTGATGTAACTCATTAAGCCTGATGTGCTTACTTCAGGGTCAGGAGAAGGACCCACCTGCCAGACCCTGCAAGTTGTATAAAGCAGCATCTCCATTTGGGAGATGGAAGGATGCTTTCTAGGCAGCAATAGGTCTGGGTAAAACAGTTTGGGAAATGCTGGACAGGGAAGGGGAAAGGAAGCAACAGAGTGGTAATTGGTTTTAGTAAACATAAATATGAAACTGACTGGCAGCATCCTTCTCAGGTTTCAGGATGATTTTTTTTTTTCCCCAAGGGGAAAAAAATAAAAAAAAGCTGCTCCTAATGCTACTGACTTCAGGGTACAAAAACGTTCCACAGTCTCAGGGAATTTCTAGAAACCACTGTCCAGCGATCCCCACTTGGGTGTACAGGAGCTGCAGCTGGAAATCTCAAAAGCTGTTTCTGTTTGTTGTGTTTTCCACCACAGTTGTAAGAAAAAGAAATATCTAGTTTTCATGAAATACAAGGTTCTTTACAAAGTTTTCATTAAAAAATATTTGCCTTTACTAGCTTGAAACAATGACGGATTCTCCATCTTTTCTATTTACATATTGAAATGTGCTCATCTATTCTGTCTCTTAGGAACCTCACATTTTAAAGCTTAGCTTAGACTCCTGTTCACACACAATTCTCAGATGACTACAAGCCAGTAGCAATGTTTCATATATTGACCTGCAACAGATTATAGAAGTTATACTTAAAGCCAGAAAATATTTCTTCTTTCCTGTTTGCAGGAAACTTACCTAAGTTTCCAATCAAATACAGGGTCTACGCTATTAAGAAATGCAAACTGCTTTTATCACAATTCGGTGTTTAATTGAGATTTTAAATCCAAAAAGGCAATTAGTTACTCCGTTCCACAATATCTAAAAACACTGCTAGAGACCTCCAATACTACTTTTAAAACGAGTATATTATATTTATTCAATAATCAGTCATTTCAAAGCAAGACAAGAAAATGATAGACCATGTCAGATTTTACTCTTTGGAAGTAATGGAGTGTGGACAATCTCACTTAATTACTTTCCAAAGAATTAATTTAGTGAAATCATGTTAACATATCATTATCCCCACCCCATCTCCCTAAAAAACCTCAGGGAGCTACTTCCACATTTTAATTATGTAATGGACGAACATTTTAAATTGTGTTTCATGGAAGAAGAGCATCACCCATAGTTCCTTCTGCACTCCCTCTAAGCTTTCACAATTCCTTATGGTTGCCCAATTAGTGTCATTTGTGAACAGCAAGCACCCCACAAAAAATGTAATCATTATACCATTTCACGCAACCTTCCTACTTATTCTCTCACATATTCTTCGAGATTTTAATGATCAAAAGACAGGTTCTTCATCAGAGCTTTGCAAAATTTCTCTTGACAAAAGAACTGCAGCATCAACTTTAAAATCTTCATCTTAAATTTCTAATGAAAGGAGAAACAGGAGGGAAGTCAGGATAAAACCTATTAAAATGTATGTCACTGACTGGCATACTCCCTCACTGCCTCCTCACATATTCACTTTTTAATGATGTACTTCTAATATAATTTTAATCCTTATTTGAATTGTTTGCGTGTGGTTTAAGCATCAATAAAATAATCTGAGTTTTGCTATACTGAATTAGAACTTAAAACACATATTTTATCAGCTCTGTAAAGTACCATTAAATTTTTAAAAAACTCCTTGAAGATCAGATAAAGCATGGTTTTTTGCTGTGAGCCCAATGCTTTAATTTGCAATTCTGTATGTTGTTTTATTCATGATAAAATACTTGATACTTGTAGTTTCTTTCCATACTGCTAACACTGACACAGATTCTCTATTGAGGTTTGACTGTCACTGAAGGATTCTCTCATGACTGGTCTACATTTTCGTTTGTTTTTAAAAGCTTAGTTAAAAAAAAAAAAAAAGAAAAAAAATTAAATTCCAGTAACTACAATTAACACTATCCATAACTAAAATGAGCTTTAATAATTCATGATTGGGAAATACATAGCTAATTAAAGGGCAACAAATTCATTTTACTTATATAGTGTCTTATTAAAAATAATAGTTTGAGCTTTAATAGGCTAACAATATATATTGTGAAAGTGTCCATTACAGCAAGTTATTTTTATTTCATAGTGTACTGATTTATTCTGCATTCAATTACTGCACATACAAAAAAATGTGTTTCTGTATGCTACCCCTCCCCTTTATTCCAGGATAGAAGGAAATAAGTTCTAGAAGCAAGCTGATCAAAAAAATCAACTTGTATTCTATATAGCTCCAAAATGTGCAAAACAGACACTTAATGTAGAGTCCAATCCAGCATTACATTTAAGAGTTTGTAAGAGCCAGAACAAATCTCAATGAAACAAATAAGAAAATGCTGTCCAAGCAATTCTGAGCAATAAAATTTTCTATTGTCCTACAAAACTGATAGAAGTTTCATGTAGGGTATCTCCTCCACTCCCGAGTTCAAAACATGCTGCTGTCCTGGACAGAACAGGTCTAGAGATGAAACATGAGAAAGCCTGGTTTGTATGTCTCTGTTGTTCTAGGCTTTTGAGAAAAACAACAAACATGAGTAATGCTATTAACATGTTTGCAACATCTTTTTGAACATGCTTGCAACACCTTTTCATACACACAGTGCATGAATCTGCCCAGTGAGAACCAAATTAAATCAAATCTCGGTTTGCATTATTCCTAGAAGTGATCACAGTAAAACAAATTACAGTCTCTTCCAACCCTTGACAGATTTGAACTAGTGACCTGAAAGCTCAACTTACCATTGTTCCTTCCCTAATCCATATTATATCGTGTCATTTTGGTCCAGCTGTAGGAAGAGGGTAACTGGCTGTATTTCAGAAGGTTAGGGAGAGGAAGTGTGAGAGTCAAATGGGAAAGAAGAGCCAACTGCCAGAATAATACTGTCCATAAAGGTTTCCTGTTTGTGGCGTTCACTTCCTCACCGACAGGGCATCACTCCACTTGTAGATACATGAGTCAGAGAGAAAAGGTATATATATTCGATTTATTTTGTGGTGGATAATTACAGAAGCAGAAGAGTCAAAGTGGAAATAAACTGGCCAAAACTAGTATATGAACTGATTCACACAATTTACTTTTCATGACTTAAAAGAAATAGTGACTGACAGTTATCAAAACTACTACCTGTCAAAAATCTTAATATGATTTAGTGATTTAGGGGAGAGGGAGAGAGCAAAAAGGATCTGTTACTTTTTAAGAGGCTTTTTTATTATTCTGCTTTTTTTTTTTAATAAAAGCTAATACAGTTGGTATTACTTCAAAATTTTCTCAAACTCTAAATTTTTCTACTAGCAATTACACTTCAGGTAATCAGTTAAACAGAACTGTAATTAATATTATGGAATCCCTTGCCAAATAAATCAATTTGATTAAGAAATAATTTGTTTTACACTTTTTTTACTGCTTTACCTAGATACTCTAAATTTGAAGTTTCTGTCAAACAAGGCATCCATGGCTGCAGAAATGGCCATTTGACAGCTACAATTTTCGCACTAGCCAAGTGAAGGATATTAAAGAGATGCCTCAAGTTGTAAATGAATCAAGGATAAATTCTCACTTCCTTCTCTAAGTCCACACAGGCATTTTGCAGAGTGCAGGAATCACAGATTTCACCCTTTAAATTCTACATGCCTAATAATCCTGCCCACAGCCATTAGCGTGGTGAAGGCCATGTTTATTAGGTCATCGTTACGGCTAAAAATGGTTAGGGAATTGTGGTCAGAGGACCCACAAAGCCCTGCCCACACCCTACGTGTCTCCCCCAGCCTGCCTATAATCACTACTGATCACTCTTGCAGCTCAGTAAATCAGCTGAAGGCGAGATGAGCACTGTCTGTAATTTCAGTCTGTGCCTTGTTCTGTAGAGTTTCATGTCCAGCACGGTTCTCTCCATCAGTTTTTATGCAGATGCTAAAAATCTCGACACTATCTTGCCTTATCAATATTCTGCCACTTTTACCTTCAGCTTAAATAACACATTACCAACACCCTGATTGACTGTAGATAAACATAATGGCTTTCTACCCAAGAACCTAAAAGTTATATAAATACTGAGCTGTAAACTCAGAGGAAAGTACACATTTTGTGCGTCTGAAGAGACTGTCCTCTGAAAATCAAGAGGGAGATTTCAGACAAATGCGATGAACTCCTCCAAAGTAGGTATGTACTTTCCTCTGAGTTTACCACTAAGGAAACCAAGGCAACAAGAAGGAAATAACTTGCCTAAAATCACATAGCATCAAAGCAAGAAATACTAACTTGCAATCTCAGACTGACACTTGCGTTCATTAACATGTTTCTCAAATGCCAACCCTACCCTTACTGTTCTGTAAAACAGAGTTGAAGAAAGTAGGTGTCTTTGAACTAGCTGTGCTAAATATTTGCCCTAGATTTTAGACATGCAGCTCAAAGCGAACATATTTTCCTCACCCCTTTCTTCTCTCCCTTCCTTTCCTTCTCCATTTACCATATTTTTTACACATTGCAAGCCACAAAAATACATTACTAAACAATCACGCAGACTAGATCTGCATATGAGTAAAGAAGGGAGAAAAAAAAAAAAGACCCAAATTCTTCTCCTGAACCCAGAGCCCCTTCTAGAGAGAAAGCGAGGCTTGGGGTAAGTTTGCCCTCCTATTACTCCTTTCCTCTCTGACCAGGTCTGCCAACAGCCAAGGTCCTGCTCCCTCATCCCCATCACAACCTCCTGCCCACCATGGCTCCCTTCCTCCCCCATCCCCTCTGCGGCTGCCACCTGCTCCGAGCAGGGAGAAGGGACCGGGAAGTGGGAGAAGCTCCAGCCATCCTTGGGCACAAACTAGAGCTCAGTTGCTACCCTACAGGTGATCCACAGTTATTTTTACAGGAGCGCAGGCTTTGTGTCCCGATCTTTCCAAACACAACACATACAGGCAGTCTCTTTATCATTTCTTCAGTTCGAGACCATCAGAAAATTCCATCATGACTTTACTTGTAAAACTAAATTAATCCTTTCTTCTATGTTCAGAACAGAAAACCTTACAGCATACAGTGATGATCACATTGAGTGCTTACCAGCCACTTCTGTATTTCACTTTACCCTATATCAAAATCGAATTTTCCTTCACATCTCCACCACTTGCTTGCTCTGTTTCATTTTTCTTTATGCCTGTCCCACTCCCAACTTCACATTGTCTTTCATACTACCCGTTACACTTGCAAGAGCTTTCCACTTCCCTGTAAAGCAATTTTCTTTTCCTCTTTCAACCTCAAAACCCTCACTGGCATCCTCCATCTGTATTTTTTTTCCTCATGGGTCATGTGTGCCTGTGTGAAATATCTGATCACCTCAAGGCAGTACTCAAAGGCCTGATTCTCTTGTTCTTCCTCATCTCATCTAATACAGTCTCACTGAAGGCTAACTCATAAAAGGAAAGGCTTCTCAATTCAACCACTTTCTTTTATAAACACAAAATAATACAAGTTTACAACAGCCCTTGAGCTCACTATCTACAATGAGATGACAGCTAGGCAAGCGATCTCATCAGTAACACCTTCTAGAACATAATACTTAAGGATTAACTAAGATTTTAAAACCTATGTACAGCATAAATACATACGGCTTATTTCCATCATGTATAATAGGTGCTTGGAGTTACAAAATCAACATGAGTGACAGTTCTCAGAAATAAGCTACTCTGCTTATTCAAACTCTTCAGAAAGTGCTGCTACTCCTACTGCTCCCACATGCATGCTAGTATCATGTACACTGTAAAAGCAAAACCCAGGGATTTTGGTAGGAAGACAGCTTGCTTATAAATGTGTTACAGTATAAACTTTGAAATACATTGCTGTATGTTTTCATTTTAAAAATACTTAAAATGAAATATTTATTAAGTTTAGGCAAAACAGGCATCTGCTATTAGCGTACAACCCCCGTACATAGTCATAGTTTTCTCTCCTGAAGAGCTCTGAGAATACAGTGTCACCACACAATGCACAGCCCACACGCGCGACTCGTCATGCCCTGAAAAACTGCTCCCACAATCTCAAGGTCCACACATATCAGTTTTCTGCTAACCTGTCCTTTTCCTGCACCACACCACAAAGAAAATCATGTAAAATTTATCATCTTCATTTCTTCCAAGAGAAGAGGCAGCTATGTTTGATGCAGTTGCTGTCATGAGGCAATTTAATATGAACCTGACTCCAGCTGTTCAGACAGCAGTAGAAAGCCAGACCGCTACTAAAATCTGGAGGAATAAGAGATCCACAAAATGAGTTTTGGATGAAATACGAGACTATGAATGCTTGCAATTTTGCTGCTAGAAAGCAATAACTAGAATCACAGTAAGGTATTTTGAGCTTAAAGTTTACAGTGAAGAACTCTTTGTAACATTTAGGACATCAGATATTTATTTCCCCGCAAATAACAGTAAACACCAGCTAGTTGAATAATCCCAAATACTATGCAGGCCAATCTCCAAATACCTCCTCTGAGGATACTGGCAGTTCCTCACCTCCGTCTTCCCTTTTTACGACCTGTCACTGCAGCCCAGCAGCTCCCCTCTCACGCCGCCACCCCAATAACCCCTACCTTAAAAAAATACCAGAAAGAAAAATCAGGAACTACAGCCCAACTACCTTAACTCCACACAGGCATGTGACACCTAGAAACCGTCCTTCGCCCCCGTGGAGAGCCGCTGGGTGGGCTCTCCGGGCAGGCAGCGGAGCGGGGCGCGGGCAGGGGGGCGGAAGGACACCTGCCCCGTCCCCGCCGCTCCGCGCCGCACCGCACCGCGCCGCACCGCACCGCGCGCCGCCGGGACGGCTCCCGCCGCCGCTGCTGCGTGCCACTGCGCGCCTCAGGGTGAGATACGTGCGCCCACAGCTCCGCCGGGTACACACATACGCGCGTACATACGTATGTGCATCTATATATATGTACGCTGGCACACGCGCAGCGGAGACACGCAGCGGCGGGTGATGGCTTGGGCTACCAGATCTGCCTTTGAGGCAGACCCGCACACGTATCCGCAGTGTATACGCGTACGCACACATGTCTATACATATTCCCGTGAAGGAGGTGCAGGAGAAGTTCCTCGCAGAGGTACCCCGGCGCCGAGGGCCGGCAGGTTTCCCGCTGGATAACGGGGGAGGCTGAGGGGGGTGAAGTTTCCTCCCTCCTCCTCTTCCTCCTGTCCCCGAGTTACGCTGCGGAGACGGGCGGCCCTGGGCGGCGGAGACGCCGCCGGCAGCCTCAGGCAGGCCCGCTCCCGGCGCTGCCTTCCCCGCGCCGGCCTCCGCCTCCGCCCCGCCGGGGCGCCGGGACCCCGCTGCTCGCCGGGGGCGGCCGCGGGAGGCGGCCCCCGCCCTTACCGTTGCAGAACTGGAGCAGCGAGGAGGTGTCGTAGAGGCTGCTGTAGCTGGAGAAGCCGTCCTCCATCCTGCCGCTGCGCTCCCGGCCTCCCCTCGGCTGTCCCGGCGGCCGCCCGCTGCCTCCTCGCCCACACAGCTGAGGAGCGGAGGCGGCTGGGGCCGCGGCGGCCTGCTGCCTGCCTCACTCAGTTGCCATGGCAACCCATTCACTCCGCCGCGGCTGGGGCGGCGGCCGCTCCGCTCCGCTCCGCCGCTGAGGCGAGGGGGGGAGACCCGCGGGGCGGGGCGGGGCGGCGTCACGGCGCGGCGGCGGGGGGGCGGCGGCGCTCCCCTCGGCGGCCGCGGGGCTGCTCCCCCGCTCGGCGGCGGCTCGCCCTGCGGCTCCCCGGCGGGCGGCGCAGCCTCCGCCCGGCGGCTGGCAGGCGGAGGGGAGATCGGCGGCGGCGGCGGCGGAGGAGCCCCGCCGGAGCGCGGCCGGCGGGATCTCGCGGGAAGGGAGCCGCTGGGCGGGCGCGGGCGGCGGGAGGGCCGGGCGAGCGCAGCGGGGAGGCCCGGGGCACCGCTAGCTCGAGCGGGGAGAGGCGGAGGCGGGGGGGGGGGACGGGGACGGGGACGGGGACACACGCCGGGGCGGCAGGGCCAGCGGGGAGCCGCGTCCTTCGGCTAGGCGCTGGGCCGGCGCGGCCATTTCCCCGCAGCGGCGCCGCCGAGCCCCCGCGCCGGGCCAGGCCGCCCTTGCGCCGCCGAAACCCGGCCCCCGTCTGAAAGAGGGGCGAGCGCCGGTCCCCCGTGCCGCGGCGAGGGGCCCTGCCTCCCGCCCGACGGCGGGACGCAGCGAGACGGGGTGCCCCGATCGGGGCGAGGTGGAGCAGCGGCACCCCCCGCCCCTGCGGGGGGAAATGCCCGCCGAGCGGCTCCGAGGGTAAGCCAGAAGCACGGCCGCGCAGGGGAGCGACTGTCTCTGAATTCAAGGCAGAAGTTTCGCAGTAAGTGCCGGGGCAGGCTGCCAGCTGGAGAGCCAGGGTACCTACAGCCTCGGCATCCCTCCGTACTGCAGCAACACTCTGCCTATTGCTGGTTTAGCCGACGCTCCTCTTGCTTCTTCCACTGAAGCAACAGACTGCATGTAGTTGCACCTTACGTCTTCCACGGAATTCAGTGGCGATTCAGCTGGCTACAGGATAGAGTTGTCAAGATAATACTGCAACTGACGCTCTCGTACAATAGCAGAAAAAAAAAAAAGATACATACTGTAATTTGCTAGGGCATTTTATACAGTTTTAACTACCTAGTTTGAAGAATATTACACACTTTTCCAATATAGAACACTGAAATAATTTCAACTGCTTTTAATATTTTTAGGTAGGTATGTTTATAATGTCCATTCGTGGTGAGATGAGGGTAGTGGTACAAAACTGGTGGCTGGTAATACTGTAAAATTGTTTTATACCTTACGGGCTTCGATTTCTGTGCTAGGGATGTTGAAGTGTCAAGTGACTGAAAGGCATTTTTATTTCAAGCTCCTCAAGGGACACAAGAAAAATAGTGCATTCCGTATCTATAGCACCTTTCATCTTGAAAAATGCCAAAGCACTTAACAAAGCACGTCTTCGGGTCTCAGTCCTTTCAGGAGCTTTTTGCAGGGCAGTTCCTTCATGTGGATCTATTTACAGGCATGGGTTTGGTATATATGAGTCTTTTCACCAACCACTAAACCATGGTAGTGCTAACACAGAAATATGCTATAAAATTAGGCAGAGATATCAGTTCCATATTAAAGCGGAGTGAAAAGTGCTCCCTCCTGAATTGCTACTGCCAATATCGGTAGTGTTGAAGTCATCTCCAACACAAGTACTTACCCAGCCTGATGGTGCTTAACTTGTATCTGACAAGAACAACTGCTTTTTATAGCTGTGGGCTATATTTGTGGTAGTATAATTATATAAAAAAAACCCAAAAACCATGGAAGAGAAAATTACTTAAAAAATACTAAAGACAATAGATTTTCTTAATGTTTTAAATGAGCAATTATTCTTTCTCATCTTTAAAATTAATGCAGAGCCCTTAGGTTTTCTCATGACCTTTTCATTCATAAGCCATGAAACTTTTTGAAGTTACCATATTGTTCTAAAAAATTGTACACACAGAAACATACATGCATGGGATTTTTGGCAGACAAGTTACAATAATAGAAAAATGAAGCTCATTTTTAATACAAATTTTAATCAAGAATTTCCTTCATTTTAAAACGTTATTGCCATGATTAGGTTATTATTTTTGAGGTTGAGAAGTGTTTTAATATGCTGATTTCCCACCAGCTTGAGGCAGTTTCAGCACAAGTAGCATGCTTGCCATAACAAGTCGATGTTAGCTTAACCTATACCTCCTTCAGATGTGCAAGTTTTGGCAAATAAATCTATGAAATCTGTGCTATCTATCTAAAAGTATTATGTCTGTAGTAAAAAATGTGTTGTCAGTGAGAGTGCTACAAAGGTAAGAGAAGTAAGTGCCCAACAACTTTTACGACATCTGCCAAAGCAGAAGAAAGGACAAAAAGGGGCAATGCAGCTCCATTTCAGAGAGCGGAAATTAAAAGTCACTTCGAAACTCAAATCTAAACCTGATCTGAATGCGGCATCATTAAAGGAAGATACAACATCTAAAACCTTAGAATAGATTGCCCACCAAAATTAGTTGTAAAGGTGTCAGTGAAGCCTATCGTCTCACCGCGCTGCAAATCAGCTTGGTGATGTGACAGAAAATTATCTCGGCTCCAGTCTCTAGATGCTGTTATGATGCCATTATATTCTGAGGGCAAGGGTCAGAAAAGGAAAACAGTTTCATAATTTAATTGCAATGATTTCGAGACCTGTTACAATCTTATTACGCTAAACTGCACCACAAGGCACAAAATGAAAAATTCTGTCTGGCTGTGGGAACAATGGGACAATGGATCAGAAGGATGCATTAATGTGTCTCTGGGAAGTCTGCTGGTATGGTGAAATGATGAAAATGCTTCTTTTTATTGTCCATTTTTCAGTAAAATATAGGTTTAATAATTTGTACAGATCAGAGCTAGTGCATCGGAAAATGGGAAATCATAGAGATGGGAATGTGGCATCCTGAGCAATATGGGGGACTGATGTAACTGTAGGGGATTTGTTGCTGTATGTTTGTGCACGCTTACTGTTGGCAGTGTCAGAAACTCTGAGTGATGTTACATTTTTGAAAGATGTATTTTGTAACTAATGATTTAAGTTCCATTTGTATTGGGTGGTGTAATACAAGTGACTATTTGCTAAGTGAGAACAAAAGAGCTTTTACCCATCCCTAGCTGAATTTTCAGGAGTTAATACTCCAATTTTAGGACAAAGAAGTCTTGCTTTCACTTCCTGTTAATAGGCTATAAAAAATAATTTTGATGTTTTATGTATTCCTGTTCCTTTTTTATTTCTATTTGTTCTGCATTACTAATAAATACAAAAAATACCCTGCAGCAGGTTCATATCAGAAGTATTGTAGTTCATAACTCTCAACAGTATAGATTTGTATAGTATTATAATATAATGTTATAGCTGACAATACTCTCAAGTCAAGAGCGAGCTGTCCCGGTCACCATGTCAATATAAAACAAAGAAATCTGTGTTAGTTACAGTATCCTCTTAAAATCCACTAAAATAGCAGACGCTGAGTATATAAATCTTATCCCTGTACTGTTTACATTTAACAATAATGTTGAGAGAAACAGCCTGATACGAGCACGTTTTGCCTGGCTGGTAGAGAAAGGCTTTCGAAGAGGGACTTTCCCTTCTGGTTCACTTCTGTGGCTCTGTCATCTGACAGTGTCAGGCTGTTCTCACCATTCGGTGATAGTTTGGACAGTCTGCCCTTTGGTGATAGTTTGGACAGTCTGGGTCTGTGCTGAATGCCATTGCCTTCAGCAGGCCTGTTTGGGGAAAGAGGTGATGGCACTTGGTAAGGGAAGGATGTTGGGATTTGGATGTCGGTGGCAAAGCCTGCCATGCAGAGCTGCTAATGGCACAGGTATAGTGGGCCCTTCTTTGCAGAGTTTGCAGGAGGGGAAGGCTCGGTTCACCACAGAGGCTGGAAGGTTCTTCTTTCAGGTCAGTGCAGTGCATGTCTGCTGAACAGATCTGGAAAGCTTGGGCGGCTGTTGCGCACGCTGAACGTATTTTGTAACTAGAGAAGTCTTCATCGGGCAAAGCATCTAGCGCCATCAGCCAATGTGCTGGTTTTGCTAAAATTTATCAGTGGATATAATTATAACATCTGTTTTACTGTGACTAACTTTTGAAGAGCCCCTCAAGCTCTTTAGCAATCATTTGGTAGGTCACGTTTACTGCAGCATGATCAAAGGGAGCTGAGCCCAGTTCTGTAGCTCACTGTGTTTCCATTTAAGACATAAGAGTCCATTTCAGCATTTACAGTCTGTCTTAATGCAGCAGTCAGTCCCTGCTCGAGCCTGGAAGGTTTTAAATTGCATGTTTGTTCAAGTTTTGCTTTTCCTCTGAGTCAGAGGTTTTATCTATTGAAGAACTGAAGCACTGCAACACTCGGTGCCTGGCCTCAGCCTATAATCCAAAACACAAGGTACCACGCGTGCGCTTCTCCCTGAATCATCTATCACTCATTCAAAACAGAAGAAATGGGCACCTCTTGCAGCCATTCACCACCAGCACTGGGATTTAGGTGGTCTGAAAGCTGGCATCGGAGCACAGACCTTGTTTCACTAGCGAGGTGCTCTACCTCAACCTTGGAGGACACGGTGCTTCGGCAGGAGCCGGGGGCCAGCGCGGGGCAGCCGTGATGCCCAGAAGCAGCAGCAGGCTACGCACAGCAGGAGCCCCAGGGAAGGAAGAGCCAGCAACAGGGTTTTAGGCACTGCAGGATGAGATCGGCATTTAGCAGAGGGGCCTCTGGGGTTAAGTTTTGGATTTAGCGGCCTAAAGTCTGCTGAAATCCTGATTTAGACAGATTTTTTTATTTTTTTGTTTGTTTGTTTGCCCTTTCTCTTCAGCGAGCAGCAGCAGAAATTGTTTGGGGTTTTTAAGAGAATTTCATGCGGTGAATAAATTGGTTTTGTTCTTCAGAAGTGGCTTTTCGTCACCACTAGACTATCTCCAGGTGGGATTCTCTGTCACAGTCCTATCATAGGCTCAAATAAGGATTTCCTCTCCTACTGTGGGGTAGGAAAGGACAAAGTGCCTTGCCGCCCAGTCTCCTTTGTGAAAACACTTCAACCGCTGGAATAATCGTTCATTCTAAATAGCAGGACTCCAGCATTTCAGCCACAGCAGGGGTCTTCATGAATGTCACTACAAAGCACGCTCCATGCATGTGGGAAAGATGGGGTATAAGGGGAGGATCACCATTATGCCAGCACAGTCTGAGCACATTAAAAATACAATATAACAAATGTGGGATGAAACCATCAAAGGTATGCTTGTTTTACAATCCAAATGAAAATATGTTGCAATATGTCTATATACATCATGTTGCTTCGAATGACTTATATTGGAATTGTGGAATTTTCCCTATAATTAATAAGAATATTCTTAATCATACTGCCCAGGAAAAAAAATACTGCTTTGCAGATTGATTAATTTGTAAATACAAAGAGAAGGCTTTGAAGATGAAAAGAATAATGCTTTGCACATCTATGACTCTTCCCATTCAAAGATAGGAGGCTGCTCAGCAAACAGTGGTGCTTTCAGACTTGCATCACCTTTTTGAACTAAACATTGTCTTTATTTTACATATTTGGAAAATGAGAGGGAAAACATGAGCCAGCCAGTCATGCTGGGAAGGCAGTGACAGAGTCAAACCAGAATAACTACCAGTTGAGTGCACTAACCATTAGACTACCCTGCCTGCAAACTCTGAAGGTATTACTTGTACAGTTTATTATGAAATGCTTTCAAGCATAGTGCCTGCAGTAGAAATACCCTTATTTTTGTAAGGTCCCCTAACACGTTGGGTTCAATGCACTTCAGGGTATGTAATGGCCAACTGCAGACTTGTTACATCCATAGATATAACATAATGATACTAAACTGATGGGAAGCAAAATACACTACAGATACACAGGAATGCAACTCCTTTTCCACCTTCTGTGCAATCTGTGTGGATGGGAAACACATTTCTGAGATATTAATACTGAGAGATTGATGTGAAGAGGCACAGTGATGGATGGCATCACACAAGGAAATGATCCATCCACTCTTCAAAATTACTCCTTAAAAGTGTTCAATTCTAGCTCAGCTCTGCAACCCTATTTTTGGTGGCTTCAGCCCTCAACAGAGGCTGAAAGCTTCCACTAGAGCAGAGCTTTTTGAGATCTGTGTGTTCAGGGGCAGGAATCCTACCTCCTGCGAGAGTGCCTTCTCTGGTTTCAGGTACAATAGCTTTGGCACAGGCGCACCAGTTCACCAGCCAAGGCACAGGAGGGTCACCCCTACAGGTCTGTATCGCTCCCCACGGGGAATTCTGTCCCAGTAGAAGGAGCTTTCCTGCACCCACTGAAACCTCAGGGAGCCCCAGGCATGTAGGTATTGAGAAATGCTTTCAGCAAGTATGAAAAAGACATGCTTTTGAGTGGCTAGCACCACATCAACGCTCCTCCTGCACATGGCTGAGATCACTGATTTTGTTTTAATTTTTATATTATGATTATAAACATGTTACTGTGACAATAAATATTCCAGAGGTCTATTTTATGCATATATTTGTCATATTTATTACAATTTAATATCTGGTTTATACAAAGCCACAGCAATATAAAGCTATGCCTTCTGAATTATATTACAGAAGAATAAGAGCAGAGCAAACTATAATGTAGATATATTTTTTTTAAATAGTACTTAAATAACAGCATAGCAAATTGATCATTTAAGGTGTACACAAAAATTGCCATTTTTTAACAAAGTGGTACTAAAATAGTCATTCTGTTCAATTTTTAGAATAAGCATTTTAATTTGACTGTAACAATTTACAAGAATGCGTAAACCTCAGAAGTAGAAAACAGGATATATGTCCAAAGGATATATGTCAGCTACACTGTGAGAGTCTCTCACTCTCTCTCCTCTGCAAACAGATACCCACAGTGGCCATGGACAGAGGGAGGTATCTCAGCACTATTTCTTACATTCCCTGGTCGGTACGATGGTGGTTTAAGCTTGTGCCTTATCAGAACTGATATTCATAATTTCCCACCTTCCCATGTCAGTGTTTCACTGTTTTCAGGATCCAGCACAATTAAGGGCCTCTCATGGGAACCGATGCATACTAGGAAAATTTACTGTCAGCCATGTAAATAATAAAGCACACATAAAAACGTATGTGTAAGATGAAGCACTACATCCGTTCAATATATTAATGTTAGAAGGGGCTAGCCAATCTCATTAATGTTACTTCCTACATTTGCAATAAGAGCTAAAATTGGTAATTTATGTTACTGGAAATTTGCCCAGATATGGAAAATGAATTATGGCAAATATCTTCTGAGAGGTAGTTGGGAAAAGTACTGCATTTCTTTTAGTGATTTCATATGTTATGCTTGCTTTTAGTTAGGGGCTTATTGGAAAAGTTAATTTGCACTACTGAAAAGTCGTAGAGAGTTACCTGTAATCTTAACTCCTGCCATCACATATGCCCATTTACCACCTCAACTAACCTAGCTTCATGTTTTGCTTATCCACCTCCTGTGTCTTTCACCAAATACAATATTAATTATACCAAAAGAGGTAGGGGAAGAAAGAAGACAATATTCCATTTGTATGGTGTGAGTTATTTCTGCAGGGGACAATAGAAATTCCACTGGTTCAAACTCATTGAATTTCCATGAGCTTTTCCAGAGCGGGTGGAAGAGCGAGAGGGTGGAAGGCAGGATGACCTACAAGGGACAGGCAGGAAATTGAGCCCACTACACTCACAGATTCCTTTGATATCTGCCAGAGCCTGAGACCACCTACATTGAGACCTTCATCCCTCCACTGCTTTTGCTGCCTCAGCCCATTTCTGCTTTCCCAGTGCAAGATCCCAAGACACAACCTGGGGATGGAAGAAAACAGTTAAATCATCAGCTAATCTAAACTTGGCTGGCTCAAGAAAAAAGCAATAGGGAACAATCCTTTCCTACAGTTTTCAACATTACTTTTCACTAATTTCCAGCACGGACTGCAGCTTTTATTTTTGTGGGTAACTACAGTTTTGTTTTGAATTAAACTTTTTTATTTACTTTGGAACAGAATTTGGCTTGGAAGAAACTTTTTTGTTCCGGTCTGTGCAATCACCCAAGGCCCACATTGTGATCAAAGTGATTTTGTGTTACGGTTTTTTTCAGAGTAATTTCTTTCTACGGATTCATAGCAAGTGTATCCAGAAATTTAGATAAATTCCACGTTTCTTCTCCTTTTGACATATAAAACTTAAGAAATAAAATGCAACAAAGTAAGTGGTTGAACCAAAGAAGCCTTCAGTGAATTGCCCAGGAACATGAATAGACATCGGGGTTCAAATTGCAGGATCAGGTCCATACAGTAATAAAACATTTGGCTTTTGGGGAGAGAATGCCAGTTGTTCTTAAAACACCTCTGCCAGGCAGTGCAAGGTGTAGGATTACTAATCCTCCTCAGGGGAAGCCATGCGTGGCATTCTTCTCTTTGGTGGTGGCATTCAAGAGAGTCCTGGACGGAGGAAAAAGTAATAGGGGCAATAATGACAGTCTCTGAATGAAGCCCTGAGAAATACCCCAGGCCCTGCTGCCTGGCTGCCAGCCATCCAAGCATGAAGAACAATCGTGCATTTGTTTTGGATACCGAGTCACCTAATTTCAAAAATGTTTCCTGATGCAGCCCTTTAATTCTTAAGTATTTCACCACCTGACGTTTCTCTCTCAAGCTTTCAAAGAAGCAAGAGAAAACCAGAGCTACAGATAAGAGAAAGGAGGGAAACTAAAAGGATTTTGTCATTAGGGCAGTCATAATTCAAGCAAAAAAGGGCAAGAAGACAAGCTCTTTTCAACTCTTTGATGCCCGATAACCCCTTCTTGTCCCACCACTTTCCAACAGAATAAATGCTGGAATAAAGAATAGAATGAATCTCAAAAGAAAAATATGTATTGTGTGCCATAAATTATACAAGCAGATGCAGCCATGAACGAAAGAATTAAGAACATAAAACCCCTGCAGTGTGCACTGGCTGATGAAGGGCTGGAGGTTGCCAAGGGACACTGCGTGACCACCATGCAGTCCAAGCTAGGGTCTTGCTCTAAACATCAGGCTGCAGCCCTGTCATGCAGGGGCTTGCTGCCTTTTCCTTTGCATTCTTCCTCTTAAACAGCTCTTTTACATATCAGTAGCTGTTTAATGAATGTTTTGGCCATAACCAGCTTGTGGTATATTTTACAGATGTCTGAGAAATCTTGTGATGAAGAATTTTGCATCTTTTCCCCAAACCATCCCTTCAGACAGATATTCCCACATGAAGGTGAATGAATCCCCATCAACTAAGGGATGGGTAGAATAGGCCAAGGGCCAAGTCTTCATCTGCTGTAACTTTGCACAGCGCTATCAGCTTCAGCTGAAGTCTTGAATTCATTACTTTTTATTTGTTAGAAAAAGTGTTATATAGCTTTATGGTGCTATATACAGAAATAATTACAAATAACCTAGCTAGCTGCTTAATGCTCATCAGAGACTTCATTCAACTAAACACGTTTTTGGCAAAGTCAAAACTCTAGATCCACATTTCTCAGATTTACACATCTATAATATCTCCCCATTCCTTCATGACATCTTTTATTTCAAGACATCAGCAGCTATTTTCTTATTCAGCAATCATTGCAGCAAGGAAAAAAAGCTTAGCAATACTGATGCAATTTAGTTCATACAACCAATTAAGAAAAAAAATGCATTTCAAAGAAGTTGATGGCATTCATTTCATATCAGTAAGATGTTTTAAAGAAAACCTTTATGAGACTGTGTAAAAGGACATTTGCCAACTTCACTCTTTTAAATGTCATTTGGTGACCATCCAAGAATAAGGAGTAAATAATACTTTGTGCTGGAAAAGAATACATATGACTCATGATTTTCAGCTGTCATACATGTGAACTTGTGGAAAATGATGCAACTGGAGACCAGAAGCAGAGCAAAATATCTGTTTACATTCAGCTCTGCCGAGCAGATGGGAACTGCCGGAGGACTGCAGAAAAAATGTCCTTTTCTCTTGCTGGTGTCCTCCATGGGCTACGTCCTGTTTGGAGTTAGATGGTATTCAACCAATACAATTAGGGGAGAGTCTTGATACGATTTAGCGTTTTGTACTTTTTCCATTGGCCTGATGAAGAGTGTTTGCTCTGTCATTCATTCACCATTTCCTTCCATGTGAAATTAGGAAATATGGCATATGAAGACTGAAACCCAGGATTTTTCCATCCCTGCATGTTTTCCCTTGGAGCTCAGAAACTCAAGTTATCCCAGTGGAGAGGAAACGTAGTAATGAAGTACCTGGCTTCATCACAAGCCCCTTTCTGACCTGAACAGAAGAAAGTATGTGGAAAGGGATTGAACTCTTCAGGATAAGTATAGATGAATGGCAAAAGTATGTTGAGGTAAAATCAGAAAGACACGAAATAAGCACAAAATAAGATACAGGCAGGGACAGTGAGGTAACAAGATGTCATTCTACAAATGCATATGAAGAAGGCCAGAAGAGTGCTGGTCCACTACTCAGAGGTGCAAGACAACTATCAACAGATGACACGGGGAAGGTACAAATGGTTAATGACTTTTTTGTATCCATCTTCATTAAAGCTGTATTTCAACAAGTGTGTTAAGCCAGTGCTGTTGCTGAAAAATGCAGTTACACTCTCCCTGCTCCACTCTGTTCCCACCTCCTTGCTCCCTCCTGCATCCCGCTGCCACAGCGATTTGTAAGGGCATGCAGGGATCTGGATGGGGGAACTGATCCAGATGAAAATTAACCTAGCAAATAGATGTTTGTTACTAGGATCAATGAGTTCTGCGGTTCGATTCATGTCATGGCTGCACTGTATTCAAATAATTTTTTTCAAATTAGCTAGACTTGTTAACTTCATCCTATGATGTTTAAAAGGCAGACTGATCCCAGGATGGGTAGTTACTGTCTCTGAGTGACTAGATGTATAGGGTGTCAGAGGATCAGAAATAGGAAAGCATGGTGCCTGTCTTTAAATTGGGGAAAAAAGAAGGAGCTAGGAGATTATCGATCAGTCTGGTTAAATTCAATTCCTGCCCCAAATTCTAGGATTTTTTAAACAATTTATAAGTCCCTAGAAGATAAAGGGGAAGTGGGTAGCATTCAGCTTTAGTTGTAAGAACAAAGTCTGTCAAACCAGTCTAGTTCCTTCTATGACTGTATTGTGCTGTGGACAGGGGAAAGGCAGTTGGTGTCATATAACTCAACTTCAGTAAGGCTGAAGTTCACACACTCACGGCACTCTCACAAGAAAATAAGGAAAAGCAGCCTTGCTGACCCTGCTATACCTGTTCTAACAGGTGTAAGACTGTTCAGGTAATTATGCCTAAAAAGTGACACAATATGGAAGGATGTATGAAACATGATTCTGCACAGTTTTGTCCTTAGCCCCATTATAGTCCACATTTTCATTAGTGACTGAAAAAGAGAGCAGAAGACATACTTAGTAAATGTGCAGGTCACATCTTGGGAGCTCTGCAAGTATGCTAGTCAATAGGCAGATTAAAATTTAAAAAAAGATCTTGGCAGCTTGAAGGAACTATCCATAAAAGCAAGATAAAATGTACTAAGGACCAGTACAAGGGACTACATTTAGACAGAAATTATCTGCTGGAAGGTGGGTAATAACAGGTTAGGAAATAACTTGACCAAGTGCGGACCACAAACCACACATTGAGTGAGCTATGTTATGCAGAGTGGAAAAGGCAAGCATCATACTGCAATGGACAAATAATCCTGAAAATGTATGAAGAAATCCTTCCACCCTATTCACATTGATAATGCCTCAGTTGGAGCATTTAAGCCCAGTTTAAGTTGTATCGGGAAAGATTCTCATTCAGGTTAGACATTAGAATAAAAAATCTTTTCATCTGTAAGGGCAGTAAAGCGCTGGGATAAGTTGCCTGGGGAAGTTACAGAGCATCCATGGAACATCTCTAAGATCATTTTAGACAAATGTATGTCCTGTTTGATGTGATATAGCTGGTCCTGCCTTGGGTCAGATTGACTAGATGAACTCTCAAAGTCTTTTCCAGCTTAGGTTTCCTGAGAGCCACCTCACCGAGTTATTGTCCAGCCCATTAAGCTTTCTGGGGAACAGTAGCTGCAGGGCCACTTCCATGGGCATTTTGCTGTTGTTCTTCTCACATGAGGTTCACGAGTAATTGGCTGGAGTGCCTCAAATAATCCCGCTTTGCTTACAAAATCTCTCTCAGTTGCTATCAAGCTGGAGTAATATAAATTAGGACACTGCTCCATTTTTCTCTTCTGAGGAGATCAAATCTTGCCCCCATTTAAGTCATTGGCAATATATTCCTACCACCCCCAAGAGCAGCTGATGAAGAAAACAGTTTAGTTGATGTCATACCAGAAAATAAAGTTGATGATACACCAAAAAAATTGAGTCACTTTTCTGAGCACTCATGTGTATGGTGCTACTATTCTGGGGGCTAGTGGTGGAGAATCAGCCTTTCTTCTCACGGTCACTGGTGTGTGTCAAGTCAGGTCAACATGAAGCAATCACAGTCCACTAGCGCTTGTTATAAAATGAGCTAATGCCCCTTTCCCTCTTATGAGACGGTACAAAGCAGAGTCAAAACTTGGCAAAAAATCACTATCAATCACAGTTGCAATAGTGAAATGCCAAAAGCCTGCATAGGCATCAGGACTGAGGTGTCCTCACTGTCCGCTTCCAAAACAGTATGTGGGATGTCTGGGATTTCATTTTTCTACTCTGTTCCCTTTTTTGGATCCACTCCTATGATGCTCATATGGACAGGCTGATGAAGCAAAAAGGCTATTCACACTGACTGCAGTATTTGCTTTCAGTTAAAAGTGTCTAATTGCTGTTTAGCAGGCAAACACGTACACCTACGGAAAGGAGAGCTCTCTCTGGGTTTGCTGCTCCTGAGCATCTGTAATCAGCACATCTGAAAATATTATAAAGTGAGCTCAGCCTGTATTTGTCTTCATATCACAAAGTACTGATAGGGAAAGAATCGAATGTTTGGGTCTGTTTATATTATTCCCTTGAATGAGATGAAAAGCATTTATGCCTCTCTTTTCTCTGCATTCACAGACACCTACATGTACTCATGGACTCGATCTTAAAGGTCTTTTACAACCTAAACGATTCTATGATTCTATGTAACGGCATTCTGTACAAACTGTCCTCCTTTTCCCCCATAAAAGAGTGATAATCTAACATGATTTATTTCTCAGTGGCACAGTCTCCTAAACAGGCATTGAAAATGATCATTAACCTTGAAGGCTAGACTATCTATTTTCCGGACTTGTCCTTCACAGTGCTGACAAAAGTAGCTTCTACAAGATAAATTTGACTTTTACATTATCTAAGATACACATAAAATATCCATAAAATATATTAATCTTTTATATATTCCAGAACCTAAACCACAAAGTTTAAAATGATATCTTCACACTTATGAAACTCAGGTTTGCCATTCTGCTTAGGTGTCATAGTGTGACATTTGAGAAAGCTGTGACATTTGGATCTGTGTCCAACAGAGGGAGGTGTTCAGAAACACGGATTTGGTCCAAACTCTTTCTAAGTTTAAGGAATTCAACAGAAGGGGGGGGACACACATGTGCAAGAGAGCAACACGTACTCTACTATTGCAATTCAATTCATCGAGCTGCTCTGTGAGAATTCAGGTGTGGAGTCACTGCCTACTTACAGAGCCAGACCTACTCGGAAGATATAGGATCAGACCAACTGGGATGATTTGGTGGGAGGACTTTTAGATCAGACAGGTGACAATATCATCTCTGTGTCAGAAAATGATTCTCTTAAAAGTAAAAAGCACTAGTTAGTTCATACAGCCTGATTGGTGTAAGACAAACTTAAGCACAGGTCCAGTCTGGTATGCAATTCGGGCTCAGTAAAAACCTGAAGTTACTCGTCTGTGCCTCCCTCACAGGCAGTCACTATGGCAATGGGAAAATATTGTGAGGTATAGGAATGATGGGAATATGACTCAGAGAGTACAGAAAAAGGAACATTCAAAAACATAACTCCCAGTAGGCTCAGAGTACACTTTTCAAAAATATGCACAAATCAAGCATGATAATCTGGTACTGCTTTGCACCGATATGTTTATTGGGGAACGCGGTTAATAAATAACGAGCCATAGTGCTGCATATTTTCAGCCCGTTTATTATCAGGGGGAAACAGAAGCTGGTGGTGAAGGAAACAACGGCAGTCTGCTCCGCTCCTTCCAGCCCTGCACCTTTCCCCACGGGACTGCCATGCGGCTGGAACTGTGTTTATTGGTAACGGACATGTTTGGACAGACTCAGTCAAGTCAGTGTGCGACTTCCATGGCCTTTCCTAGTGGGAAGGCTTCTCCTTTCACTTGCGAAGCCACAGAGGCTTGTGGGAGCCCCTGTATGAAGTCTCCAGTCTCACTGACCCTGGTCCCACCAAACTGGGATTTGTCCTGAATACAAAGGAAGTAGCCCAAGGCAAGAGCCACCCCGCTGGGAGATATCTCTACAGAGCATCACATGAGCAAGAACTACCAGGCTAACCCAGATCTGTGTTCTGGCTGGCCCAGTACCAGATGGGCTTCAGCTTGCCACACAACAGGCATTTATAAAATAGCTTGTCCTCAGTAGAATCTTCTCCCCAGTTTTTTCTATTTATTTATTATTTGGCCCCAGGAAGCGTGAAGAGAGAGAGAGGGGGAGAGATACATATATATATTTTTTTCCCTTTTTTTTAAAAAAACTCTACCTCATATAGCTAATGATGATTGCATGGCCTGTATTAGTGCTAGTCATTCTCTGAATCCTTTATGCTTTTGGCCCAAGTAGCACTCTGACGTAGTGAGTCCCACCGATCAATTATGCATTGTGCAAAAGCCTTTCTTTTAATCAAATTTATGTTCTGCCTTTTACTTCGCTTAATGTCTTTTTATCCTTGAACTCTGAGAAGCACCAGATTAAGTACTCTCTCTATAGCATTCAATTTTTTCCTACATCCCTCTCAAGCTTCCCCTTCAATTTACTCAAATCCTTCAATCATTTCTGCCCTGGAGGAGGCGAGAGCTTCTTTCCTCGTGGTTTTCTGGGACCTGTGGAGTTTGGGGGCTGTCCCCAAGCTTCCCCTCCTGACCTGCAAGTTGATGCTTCTTCATGAGAAATTCAGTGAGTTGAAGCAGTCCGCTGGCCCTTTGATCCTGCTCCCCTGAGTTTTACTGTGGGAGGTACAACGGAGCCCTGAGGCATCAACATGATTATACTGTATTCTTTTACCTTAAAAATGCTGGCCACCACTATTGTTGCTCAGCAACATGAAACTGTGTATCACTGCTGGCTTCATTAAACTTTAAAAATATTTTTCCTTGCCAACTCAAATAAATAATTGACAATGATTTCAGTGTATATTTAGCATGTCTGTTGGAATTCCAGGAAGTAGGTAAAACAGTTCTTATATTTCTAGAATCAAGAAGAAATAACTAATACTGGCTGTAAAATAAAATGTATGGCTGAAAAATACTTGCTCTTACATAGCAATTTGTAAATCGCTCAAAGAAGCTGTACCAAATAAATGTCAAAACCCTATAATTATTTCTTTACTGAACACACTGCACCTTCTTTTTTGCAAAGATCATTAAATCTTATTGTATATTTTCCTACTAGAAAAGACTACAATGACCGATTCTTTAACTTCTTTATTATACATGTATTTGCTAATAAAGGCAATTGAACACATTAAATATGCATAAATAGAGAAGAACAGATTTCAACATACATATTTTCTGATTGAGTAATAGTGCCTGGGGTTATTAAAAGGGAATGAGTTGTAAAACTCAAGTGTACTTTTTGTCATCTAACTGATGGATTGCTTGTTATTCACCTCTAGCATGGGTCCCAGATAAAATAAATTGCTGCAATCCTTATCAGCAGATTCTTTTCTATTATCTGCATGAAGTCCCAGTTTTATCTAATTGGTGGCATTACCAGAACATTTTTCTGCAAATATAGAAGACTCTTGGTAAATGCAATTGCTACTTTAATCCATGAGAGGTGCGTTTAGATGCGTATCTGTGAGCAGAATGGAGAGAACCTGAGCTAGGGAGCTCCGGAGATCACAGATCTAAATGACTGCCAAAATAAACATGAGTGGAGATAGAGGGATTAATCCTGTAATCCTTACTTAAGCAAAATTCCTGCTATCTTCAGTGAGATTCGCACTGGGGAACAGCTGTAGAAATTGGCCTAAATGAAGCAGAAATGAGAAAGGCCAAATTCCACCTCTGGGTGTGTGTGTCTGACTTCTGTAAAACCTGAAGTGTGACACCCCGGGCCTGGGATAATCAGCACATAAATTCCCACCAAGCTCTACAGTACCAAGACTTTACTCAGTATAAATCCCAGGCACATCCATACCCCTGTAGTGAAATGTGTCTACCCAAGCTTCACTATGAAGCAAGAAAACAAGTGCAAACTGAAACTGGCATTCAGAAATAAAATGTGCATTTTATTAAAAAGTGTCTTCCATTTTAACCAATCCTAGGAGTGTTTGGAGCATTTGTCTTCACTGAACTCAGAGTTATTGCGCCATTTTCCAGCTGGGATGGAAAACCAACATGCAAAGTTAAGTGATTTTCCACAGACCACACAGCAAGTGATTAGTATCATGGGGACAAATTAATCTTGGGTGTAAATCCATAAAGATTAATGGAGCTCTAACAGGGATTAATTTGGCCCATCATCTCTAAGGATAGCAAAACCAATTAGGTGATGTCATTAATCTTCTGGTTAGTACAGGACTGTTTCTTAAGCGATACTGAAGGAAAGGCAATAGAACCGGAACGACCAAAGGATCCGCTAAAACAGATCAATTGGCCATTCCTTGGCAGAGGATTCTCAGCAGGAGTCTTAAATAGTGACAGCAGCCCTGATGTGCCCTCAGGCTCCCATCCCAACTGAGACACTCTATGGCAATCATTTATTTCAGGATTGGAGAGTCAGCCCAGATTTCAGTCACTGATTAGGTTTATGTCTTTTCTTAGGGCAAGACTTCCATGAAACTGATTTGGAGTCAAACGTATTTATTACAGCCCTGGGATCTTCAAACCTTTGGAAAATACGAAGTGGTTAATGCCCTATGAAAAGTAGCACTTGAAAGATTCATAAATTTTAAAACTTCCACTTTGGGCCTGACAAAATGTAAACTATCCCATTGAAAATAAGGCTATAAGAAGGAAGTATTACAAAGTCTGTATAACTGGCATGTTCTGAGATTTGGAAGAAAGTATTTCCTTATTCATTGGTTAGGACAGTACAAAATTTCCCATCTTAAATACTGAAGATGTTCCTGATACTTACAAAAGGGTCAAAACTGGCCCACAGCAGAGAATGATCTTTGCCTCAGAAATTTTATTTTAAAGAGACGCTAAATTAGACAGAAAGTTTTTTGTTAAAGGGTAATGACCAGCTATAACAAATGCATACAAAGCAGAGATGAACAGAACAGCAAAAACTATGGCTTCCAGACCATGGTTGATGGAATTTATGGAAAAAAAACATTTGTGTCATTGGCAAGGTCTAGCGCGAGGACATTGAATAGGAGATAGTGAATTTGTGCCCAAAAGTTGTGTGCATTACCTAATAGGCCTGGTAAAAATGTTCCACTGGGATTTTGAAAGCAAAACTTGGCAACAGTGAGATCATTAAAACTCTACTGCATAGAAGCCCTCATTCAAAATGTAATAATATGTAGCAGGTTTTTCATTGTTATTAGGAGAAAAAATATTCTAGCTGTAATAGGGATCTTCCCATCAATAGTTCTGCCTGAATAAGAGTTTCATGGCTGAGATTTCATAATCGGTAAAATGACTTAAAACTCCTTTCATGGGGATGTTCTTGGATAAATTAAAACTTCTTTCCTCATTCTATGTAATGTAAGAGTTCAAATGAGGTGGTGTGCTCAGGCTGATAGTATGGCTCCATTCAGAAGGGAGGACGTCATGATGCTCCCTTGTACTGCGGTAGAGAAGCAAGGCTCTGCGGGCCCGGCTTTCCAGCTTCCTTCCCACCCCAGTCGACTGAGCACTTTTCAGGAACATAATGACACACTGCCCCACCATCTGTGAACAAAGCATGCTAAAAAGAGACATGGAGTAAACAAATGAGAATACGAAAGAAACTTGAATTTTGGCAGGGTGACTTGAGTATGGAAGATGGAGTGAGGTGGAAATGTTTCTGAGCTGGTGCCGATAGTATGTCAGCACAAATACACTTAGGAGTCGGTACCTCTAAATACCAATGCTCACAAGCCTAGAAATTGTGATGTGGAAAATTTTATCAGCCAAAAATAGTAAATAAATGTAGCAGGGAGAGTTCCTACATGGTATCGTCTATGTTTCAGAAGGGCAATGAAAACAACAGGAAATGTGCTTGAGAAAAAGCTGTCAAATTAGGCCCATAATATATAAAAAGATAAAAGAACGTTGGTTTTAATATCTTCCTTTGACAGGTGGATCTAAAGAAATATTCTGAGAAATGCTCCAACACAAGCCTATGTTTCCAGAAGGCCTTTCAGTCTATAAAATTAAAATATTTCTGTCTCACTGTTTGTTTCTGACAACCATATTCGGTGATTATTAGAGGAAGAAATGATAAAAATATACTTTTTTCATAAGTAGCTTTATATTGAACTTCATAATTTCTAGGCAAAAAGAAAATCTTGAATATAGACAGTCGTATTTCAGTAGACTAGCTAGCTTAATACTACTTTTCCTTTTAAAAAATAGGCCAGCTTTATCATTAGTAATTTGGGCAAATGGGTAGTGACCACATCACCATTTCTGCAGCCCTTCTAATGTGCAAATATACCTGCAGCACAGTGCTGCAAGCGCAAGGCTATGTAAAACCAAACAGTAAATGTAAAACTGTGCAAAAGCTATGCAAAACTAGTGCAGTAAATGTAAACCAGTTCATGCTTTCAGCGCTGGTATGGCCAGGGTAGGAACTGGGTACAGGTACCTTATCTTCTGCAGCTACTGTTTACTGTAGAAACAATATAGCAACCAACACAGCATCACAGACATTAGCTCCATGCAAATAAACTTCTATTAAAAATGGTATTTAGTGTCCAGGGGGACAAAATCAATACTTTAGTGCTGTAGTGAATACCACAGTAAAAATACTTGACATTCAAATCCAAGTTACTTCACAAAAAATAACTCCACACGAACAATTATAGCCTGTCTAGTTCATATATTTTTGTTGCCCTACTTAAAACACATGTGTCAGAAATAATTTATGAGGGAAGATACATGCATATTCATAGTAATTACTGCTTCACAAGTCCAGCTGCAGTAAAGCTGGAAGATCTTGGAGAATAACAGTAAGAAAAGTAGGGATGGCAACTGCTTCTAGGTGCTGCAGAACACAACAAAGCCCAGACTTTGTCCTGTTAACGCTGTGTTAGCTGTTTGCTGATCATCTGATTGGTACAGCGACTGCTAATTTCATTGGCAATTAGCTCTGGTTCTGTTTTAAGAACAGAGTAGCAGGCATCCCAAAATGCATGTATTTATGGAAAAGCCTTTAATGTTCTAGTTTAGATACATTTGATGCTATTCAGAGGTTTACTGGGTTCTTTTTTCCAGACTGCAAACACAATAATGGAAACATTCATTCATTGGCTTGCGTACACATTTAGTGCTATATATGGATTGTGGACACAAATGACAAATTTGGCTTACATCGCCAGAGATATGTCATCTTAAAATCAGAGTAAGAGAACAGACTCCATGTATGTATGTGAAATCTTCATGGTCATTTTCACATACCCGTTTTGCTTCCTATTTACATCAAATTAGCAGCAAATTAGCTCCTCACCATGTCCTTGCTAAGAAGCAGGAGCTTCAACTGTGGTGGCAGCTTGCCCTCTTCAGAGGTACCAACTCAATCACTTGCTACCATCCCACAGTGCCTAATGTCACCCTGAGGGATGTAAAAAACTAATTTCTACCAGCAAGCATCCCTTAAAATGTTTTGGAAGATGATACCAGTCCAAAGCAGATGGGACAGGTCTGCCACTGCCATCTGCCTAGGGAAGGTACCACCTCGAGCCCCATTTTTGAGAGAACACAGGTACAGTGCAGCGTGTCCAAGGGGATGAAAAGAGCCCCTCTCACAGAAAACAGAATATAGGTGCCCCAGCAAGTCAAGCTGGACACAATCCCCTTGCTTCGAGCACACAGCTGTCGAGGGGGTAAATATGAAGGCGAGACAGACCAAGTTCTGAAGTACATCCCACAGAGTCAGCGTCCTGAGAGCATGAGCAGCTGGTTAATCTGATTAAAGGAGATGGAAAAACATCTTGAGGATGACACGTCCGGGGGGAGAAGATCAGTGTGCAGTAAAAGCCAGAGAAGTGCCTGGGTGCACGCATGGTTCAGTGTCGATAGCAGAACACGTGCAGGAGACAACCCAGTACGACTGTTCCCTGCACAGCTTCATGGTACCCTCCAAAAGCTACCGTCCCCACCTCCCCCAGGTGCCTGGCACGTTGGGGGTTCCCTTCCTGCACATGCTGGGCAATGTGATCTCCAACAGTATGATTAAAAGTAGTATCATTTATCCACATCTCTCTATCTTATCTCTTTATTTTGAACAAAGAAGAACCCATGAGGATGGATTCCTCATTCAATCTATTGTAGACTACAGGCAATACATGACCCAGGATCTTCTCAAAGATTTTTGATAGAAAGGAAAAATATCTGCTCTTCCACAAACCCTGGTATTCAACCTCCCAGCTGGATAGTTTCAAATAGCTTCAGAGATCTCTCTGTACTTCTGTCTTTCAATAGCTCCTGGATGTCTGACACAGCCCTACTCTTGGCTTGTGCCAGGATGAAGTGCCTTGGCTCCTTAACAGATCTCCTCTATCTTCACTGTGCATGAGCCTATTCCACAAGAGCAAGCTTAACATTTTTGTAAAGCTCTCTCTGAACAAAGCAGCCAGCTCCAAAAGCATCTTTCTACCTGAGCTGTCTCAGCTGCTCACAGTTAATGAGTCACATGCTATATAGTACAGCGATGGGGCTGTCAGAAGGGTTTTTGAACCTGTTCTCACTGTGCAGAGCCCAGGTTTGATACATGCATAATTCAGATAATACCGTTTGCTGCTGTGATGCCAATTGCTGGACTCGGGCAGCTTTGTGGGATCAAGCGCTGTGGAGGGAAGGACTGCTGGGGACATTGGCAGCGTACAGCAATCGCCTACAGCACCTCCCGGGACTACACCTGCAGACCACAGAGTCACTGCTGTGTGCAGACAGCGGTCCCTGTACCCTGGTACGGGAGAGCTGGTATTTCTGGGGCTGGGTAGAAATGCAACACATTCTTCTCTTTTAAATCTGGTTTTGGGGTATGCTGCCAAGCTGTACAATGCAGGGAGAAAGACAATACAGCCATTTAATCTACATAGATTAGTCTCTGTATGAACTCCAATCCTGGATTTTCTTGGCTAGATCTCAGGATGGGGGTTAGTTTTGTTAGCTAATGAGTAACATAAAAAGATCTACAAGTCTACTAGTTAGGAAAATGAAATATATTTAAAACCAGGTATATTGATTGCTTATCTTGTTTTTTTCCTTGCTGACTGAAACTACAGTTATGTATAATCTCAAGACGGTAAGCAACAAATCCTTTCTTATTAAAGTAACTTAAACCATTAATGGCATTATAGCTTGCTTTAGATTTGTAGTCCTTTTTTTACTGCCACCTGTCTACATTCCAGACTGTACTGAAGGAAAAGGAAAGCTATTTTCTGTTCTAAACTCACACTAAAACACTGACCGTGAACAAATAATACTTAAAAAGAAACAAGTCTATGAGGTCTTCAGAGCTCAGCACTGAGTCAGAACGATTTTTCTTGCTGTAGTGTGGTATTTAAAATCAGGCAATACAGAAACAAACTCTATCTTACAGCATCATATCCAGACCACGGAAAACATCATTGCAGTAACCCTGTCTACTTACTACTTGACACCAAGCCACCATCACACTTAAGGAAAATTAATTACTTTATAGATGGAGTTAAAATCCCAGCTGCTATAAAATACAAGATAATCCTCATGCCAACGGCAATGTGGAATTAAGTAATGGAAGAAACAAGTGACCTGCACAGAACTCTGGTGCTCCACTGTGGTCTGCCTGGGCTGGTTCCTCAGGGATGGACTTCATGTTCCTCAGCGATGCCCCCGAAGCAGCTGGTGGGTTATGTCCAGGACTCAAAGGGTTCTGCATGAGAGGCAGCTGGGTGCCTTATCTTCTTTTTATTTATGTGAAGGTTACAATGGCAGCAGACAGCAATGCATAGACACTAAATTAATTAAGCTGTTTTTAAGCCACAGCATTAAGGTGATGTCATAAGAACCCGCTTAGGATGGCAAGGTCACTGGAAAGGGAGAGTACACATCCTGCAATAAAAGAATTTGTAGTTTGGAGGGCTTGTGTGGGATGCCTTGTGTGGGCTTGTTTTTCAAACCTGGCACCACCTGGAGAAGTACTTTTTCTATCCATTGAAACATCCAGCAGCATCTCTGATTTAAACAGGAGAAGAGCTGGTACACCTGCTTCAACCATGAGCAACACACATTATATACTCAGAAATGCATAAAATAGATACATTTGGAAACACACAGAACTGGAAAATATTTTGATGCAAGAAAACATAGTTTGTATAATTTAGGCCAGACTGAGTTTGTGTTTGCATACAAGCATGTTCAGTTAGGCACATGTCAGGCGATCAGAAATCTGCTTAGCTTACCACTTGCATTGACATGGCATTGCATTGCAGTTTTGCACTAATAGTTTGATTATGTTGTACAACTGAGCCTGAGATTTTTTTTCTCTGTTTCCTAAGTAACTAGTTTTGTAAAAATCAAGAACAGCAGCAATTAGTTTTTATTTTCTTCATTGCCTTACAAAAAAAAAAATTAGGGAGACTCTAACAGAAGAAACAAAGCAGATGCTGATGTATTGCAAGCTCTTATGATGCTATTGCTTCATTGTGAAATATTTCTACTAACAAATGTTGAGCATCTGAACTGTAGCCATAATCCTCTCATACAGAAGCCTTTTCTACAGCTCGTACAGAGTAAGTGCAAGCCTGTGTCTTCAGCATTAATGGAATCAGCTGAAGTGAGTAATGCCTTGTGTATCCTAAGGCTGTGATCCTGTAAACACGGTAAAAAGATGGCAGTGTTGGTTTTTCTAAGCAGTCAGTCCCACACGAGGTAAAGTGAGTCAGAGCATTCAAGATGGATGGGCAGCTCTCAGAAAGGAGCTTTTGTTCCTCGTCTCCAGTCTCTAACAGTCACAATGAAATCGTCTCTACCATCTACCTATTAGCATCAACATCACTGGGGCTGTTTGTGTGGGAAACACTCGTGAATATAAGTAAAGGTCACACAAGGAGACTCTTAAATCAGGATCTTTTTTTTTGTACCAAGCTTAAAATGACCACGCTGATGACCCACCACTGCCTCCCATAAGGAAAAGCTAGAGGCAGCTAGAGACACAGGTGGGGATCAATTTGTCACTGAGAGCTTTACAGTAACAACTATTTATCCTTGTCTGCAGTGTTCATACAAACAACTGAAGAGAAACATTTCTATTCACTACATGGCAATCTCCTACCCTTTCTTTTCCTGATAGCCGTTACTTGTAATTGCAACAAGAATAATATCCTGAGGGCTTTATGCTGATCTGCTGGATTTGAACATCAACCTCTCAACTTAGAGCCTCTATATTCCCCACCGCCAGACGAGTACACACTGTTTCTGCTATCCAGTAAAAGCTTATGAAACAAGCTTAGACCCGCGTAGATTTTACCACCAGTTTCATACAAGGAACTGAATGTAAAATCCACTTGGTAATCATGAAAAACCGGAAGGCAGATGAAATAGCTCTGTTCCACTCTCGATGCCGCAGGGCACGTTTTGTCCCGACCTGTGCGTGATACAGCAGCACTGCAGGCAGCGAGCTGTAAGGGCTCTGAAGCCAGGCAGCACATGCCAAAGAGCAGGTGTGCTCTCTTAAGTGTTCCTTCTTGTAGTATCTCAGCATTTCTGAGTGCTCGAAGGTTATATACTAGCTATGCTTCAATGGTGCGGAAAAGCACTTTCCATTCAAAGTGAATAGCCATCAAAGTAATAGAGAAAATTGTTAAGTGCTGTCAATGGAGACATCTTTGCTTTTTTATAGATGCGTTAATGGAATGCCCTGCCACAAATCATAACGGGTTTGCAGCCTGTTACTTCCAAATGGTGAATATAATGATAAAAACAAATACTGTGTTACCCACTGGTTTCCATTATTGGGCTAAATTATTGGATTAAATCATGATCCCCAGAGCTGAAGTCAAAGGATTTTGCCCAGAGCAATGACTAGGATATCAGAAGACGCAATCTCCTTGATCCCCACAGGGGAGCTGAGGGGAAGCATGGGAGCAGGGGGGTGGCAGCACAAAGGGTGCCTGAGCCCCCCCATTCTACCCACCACATGCGAATGCACATTGGGAGAATGAACCACTGCATGGATGCACGCACACACACACACACACGTATATATATGTCTGTGGGCCCTGCTGCACAGCCAAGCCAAGGGTACTCAGCCCTGCCCATCCATACAAGGAAGCCCAGCATTGCTCCGTATGGATTTTTAGTGGCTCCTATGTAGTGCTTCACAGTTTGCTTGAGGTAAAAGGCAAAAGAAATGTAGGCACTGCTGCTAAAAATAGCCAGTTATGCCCTCGATGATTCATTTGTTGATGGGGAGTACCCATAAGTGCCTCTATCTAAACAGTCTGTTCTCTGGCTCACTATCTCCTGTGCCAGCTCGTATATGTCTCTCCAGTCTTGCTCAGTCTGTTTTCCTATGGGTTATATCTTCTTTAGCTAAATATAGTAGGACAGTCTATTTATCTCCCTCCATGGCAGCAAGACCCAAGCATGACTTCCTCCTGCTCTAGGAATTTCATAAATAAATCACTGTCTATTATTTCCCTGGGAGCATATAGCATTACAAAAAAACCAAACCAAACAAAAAACAACAAACAAACCCAAGGAATCATCCCTTTCTCAGGTTAGATATGTTGGAAAAATAACAGAAACAGGAATATGCTGTTAAACTTCAGTGGCAGACCTCTTTGCATTGCTCTGATTTATGCAAGTAATAAATAATTGCGCTGAATGACTTCTTGAGGTACAGCTAAAGAAGGCTTCATGTGAGAAAGAAAGCTTTGTGTGATTTAACTCCCCATCCCCCAAACATACACAGTCAGGGTGATGACCAGGATTTAAATCACTGTCCTGTAAATTGCCATGGATTGGGAGAAAATGAAATTGGGCCCTTTGGTGATGTCCTTGTAGTGCAAGTGACTGTTTATGAGTGTATAACTGAGCTTATTGATAGGCATTCTGAACTTGAAACAGGGTCTGTTTGGAGCTGTTGGATTTTTTAGTATCTGTTACAATATCACTATATTTCTGGAACTATCCCATGGTTTTTTGTAAGCAAGCTCTACCCATCACAATCCCTAGGAAGAATGAGGGAACAAAATGCTTCTTCAGTTGCACTACAGGTTTCTTTATGTCTGCTCCAGTGCGAAGGGCAGGTAAATCAGATGTGGTTTAGGTGAGAGAGCAGGGCAACAGGTGTATAGTGATGTTACTGACATGAGTCCCAAACACAGAGGACCCAAAACCTGCTTTTCCTCCAGAGCATCCCTTCAGCTGCACGTGGCCGAGTCAGGCCTTTCCCAGGATTGAAACCGTCACTCACTACATGGTGTGCCCATGAACACCGGCTCCAGAGGGAACGAATCTGGGATGCTGTGATTAATGGCTTTTGCCTTCTTTTTAAATTTCTTTCTTTCTTTTTTTCTTCTAATGGGATCTCATGTTTGACATCTTTTATCTTTTGATGCGGGGACTTGCTGATAACTAATAAAATATAGCTGGTTTTAATTTTTGCTGCTAAGAGTCATTTTGTGAGGTATTTAAGTTGCAGTAGGATAACTGGGGAATAATAAATAAATCCTTTGTGTAGCGATACTTAGTTACTGAATATTTAGTCTCCTCAGTTTAGACAAGCCACGTAACCAGATTTTATTGTCATTATTTTTTTTGGTAACAAAATAGTATTTTCTTGATACCTTCACTGATATTATTTGGCAGTCCCCTTTCTTATTTTTCTCTGTAGACACAATCTGTCTTTGTTAGGAAATGTCATTACCACTGATGAAGGTAGTGATTTCTTTAGGCAGTCTGCACATAATACTACGTGTCCTTATTTGAGCACAACAAGACATACCAGCATATTTGTCTTCCCATTTGTAAAAGTTTCCCCAAACACTTTCCCTTCCAACAGCTCGTTCATGATCCATACTGCACATGCTTAGACTACATACATCATGTTAGCAAGGCAACATCGGCAAACTTGTGATTTATCCCTGTTTTCCCTCAAGAGCCAGGCATGCACAATTCTACACTCGAAGAGGAAAGCTGCTGGCTCCCAGCAGCCAAAAAGCACAGCAAGACTCATGTGCTGTGGCTCCCCCTGAATGAGTAAGCAGCTGAAAATAATACTGCTTACATTTTCTTTGGCAACGGGGGTTATAGACAATATTTTTCCTCCTTTTCAAATTTTCTGTGAACCAACTAGTGCAAGATCACAGCTAACATAACTGGAACACAGACTCTAGTTTGTAGTGCTGTAGCTGGCTTCATCTCTGACAGACCACCTCTGAAATACTGATAAATTCATCCGTGAGATATTCTGCTCTTTTCTGCGTAGTAGTGGATTTTGCAGCTAGTGTTTCTCTTTTTATGTAATCTGACCCTATCTTAGTCCCACTCTTAATGCTCCTCACTATCAGCCAAGGCATTAATCTCTAGACTGTGTCCTAAATCCATTCCTGGAAAGGCGATGGAAGTAGGTATTAATGATATTTTTCAGTTCAACCAGTACATGCCATAAAGATTACATTTGTGCAAGACACGCCAGAACAAAGATACACTTGTCAGTTGATGCATGTTTGGATAAAACAATTTAAAAGAAAAATAATAGATGAGATCTTGAGATTTTAGGAACCTAAGTTCCATCCTAACCGAGTAAGACCAAGCTAAGCTCCCTCCAATCAATAAAAAGATTTAAAAGAGGAATGAGACAGACTCAGGGTGCATATACATCCAGGCATCTTGCAGCTGATAATTTCTGCTTGTGGCGATGACACATAGCACCATTCAATGGCCTTCAGGGGTTTGTGCTTATTCAGTGGTGAGCACGTGCAGTACCTCTCCTGCAAGAGATACGCTGGGATTGATTTCCAAGTGGTGGAGCGACAGGCTGTCCCACTGGAGGGCATTAGGAGGAAAGGACATCAGCTGGGAAAAGAAACAGAGACCCAGGCAACTCCAATAGAAAAGAACAGAACTAGAAAACATCTGTGAATTAGGCCCTTAAATCTAGACTATTAATAGCTGCAGAATGGGTCTCCTTTAAACATGGACCTTCATTGCCCAAGTCCCCAAAATGAACTGTCCAAACTCTAATCTCTGAACCTCACGTGACAGTTTTGATGTTTACAGTAAATGAAAAATCATTTTTCTGACTGCTGCTTCACATGTGACATTGTTGCAGTAAGTTCTTTGCAAATAAAGAAGATAATGATTGGATGCATTTTTATATACATGTTAAGTGAATAAGTGAGCTTCATGGGCATCTTTATTTCACCCCTTTCCAGAAAAAAAACCAACCAACCTCTAAGAGCCTTGTAAAAATCGGACTTTTTTCCAGCTATCATCAAGCACAGGCAGTGCAGGCTAGCACACAGGGCAGCAGGAGCATTAACATCAAGCACTGCCGACAAACCAAGCGGGGCTGGAGCCTGGCAGAGGACCAGCAGTCAGCCCTTCCCCTGCGCAGCCCCAGGGCACTGCTCAGGAAAGGGTCGAGGTCTGCCATGGAGGGTGGCTAGTACTGATTTCTACACCGCTTCCTAAATGCTTCTCCACACCGTCTGGTCACAACGTCCCAGCCCAGTTAGTTAGGATGCCCTCTGCTAGAGGATTTGAATCCTCTCAAGAAGCTGTCGGATAAGCAGCAGTGCTTCTCTGCTCAGCAATGTCAGGACTCCAGCATTTGTGGGTACACACAGAAGTGGCAAGTTGGGCTGAAAGGTCTGAACTGGCATTTATATTGGAGCTCCAGTGCTCACGATAGGATCTGAGACTCGGGTACCCAAACCTTTGCTCCTTCCCGGGAACCTGAGTTCCCTGTGGGCTTGAAGTGGCTTAGCAGCCTGTGATTCACTCACAAACCATGAAAGACCTCAGAGGCTAAATTCCAGCCATCCCGTGAGATCCAGGTTGGGACACAGGCCAGCTGGGCCACCCTTTGCCATTAAGTGGAGCAAGGTCTAAGTATCTCTAAAAATGGGCCTCTGTCCTTATTCAGGGAAACCTCCCTTTCATTCTACATATTTCATATCTGAGTAAGGGCTCAAAAAATTCAAAACAAAACCAAAATAAGGATTGGATTCATTAACTATTAATACTATTCATTACTAGTATTTCTACAGTAGCATTTGCATGCATGAAACTTCAGTACAAATGAAAATATAACCCTCCTTCACATATCTTACGAGTTCATTTATATGCAACGTAGCTTGTAAAGAGACAGCAAACAAAAGACCTGGGAGGAAGAGGATTTACTCTGAATAAGCTGATATCTACAAATGATTCTGAATCATATTGGAATTAAGTGACTTAGTGCCACTAATGCCACTGGCACTGCTGCTAGCCCTGACACTGGTGAGGGACTTAATCTAAGAGGCTCTTTTGATTTCTCAGAGGTTCCTAATGGTTAATTTTCTATTCCTTTTCCTTTTTTTTATTTCTCCTTCTTTAGGACTTGTCAGACAGAAAGGCTGATGTGTGAAAGGATCTAATCTAGGCTATGCTTAGGTTATGACAGGCAGGAGATGGAGGAACAAAAGAGGAGCAGGACAGAAAAAATATCTTGCAGTTCAGCTGAGCCACTGATATTTGCTAATTGCAATAAATATGATACTGCACAGAAGCTTCTAATGAGCTTATATAAAGCATTTTAATGGGATGCTGTCAGGTTAAACATTGTGTTTAAAAACATAAATGTCCTTAATAATTCCAGATTAAAACAGAATGAAGTTTGAATACCCAATTAATTTTTTCCCTCTTTGTACCAGAGTCTGAACTGTATTTCACACAACTCAGCCACTGAAACAGATGGGGTTTTACTCTGATGCTTCCAGGCTGGAGCACACCTACATCATACGAGAGATCATAGTGCATGGATGCCCCAGGCAGCGTTGGAAACACAGCTGCAGAGATGCAGAGGGGCCATGTTATGGCCTGGCTTGCCCAGCTGCCCGGGCAGCTCTTGGTAGCTTTGGCCCAGCCTCGGGCTCCCAGGACGGCAGCTCTGGGGCTTGCAGGAGGGTTTCCCCCCCAGCACAGCAGCTCTGGGGCTTGCAGGAGGGTTTTCCCTGGGTGTTGCTCTGTGCAATGGGGCTGTTGCAGCTCCACCAGGACCAGCCTGGGGGTCCTCACACGGCCCTGGATCGCACCGAGCAGCTTCATTTTCTTGTTTTAGCACATAACTTAAATGTTTCCATGTTTAGATTACAGGCCTTTCAGAGCTGAGTTTAAATCCAGAGCAGTGACTATGTTGAGTTTAACTGAAACTGAAGGAAAGAGCCTGTGGAAACTTCTTCACAAAGAAGTTTTGTAAATAGTGTTTTGATACTATGGTGATGGGTCCTTAGAACTGCCGACTCCATTTTTCTTCCTATTCAATCCCTTAGTTTTCTTCCAAACCTGCAGATCTTAGTCCTGTCCTACATGGCAGTGTCGATTGTGCATTTTTATGCATCAAAGAAGTGCCAAGGAAATCATACTTAGAAAATAGCGATGCTGTATCTACTTCCCAGCTGAGCCCCTCAGAAAGTGGGGGGGAGGGGGGGGGCAAATGCATTTCTCTGCCTTGGTATCTCCAGGGGCTCTGGATGTGTCCATTTACCCTGGGGTTTGGTAAACCACAAAGGATGGGCCAAATCTGAGAAGGCTGAGAGTGCAATGGATTGTGCCCAAACAAGAAAATCCGTTCACAGACTGAAGGGCTCGGGTATGTTGCCTTGTGGAAGCAACACCAAGGACGTGCTTGAGGTCATGTCCTCTGCTGTTCGCATCATCTGCCTGCTGAAGCCCCCCTTGGTGCCAGCCCTGCAGCCCTGCAGTCCACCCTCGCGCGAGGGTGAGCCCGAGGATGGCCCCCCCCGCCGCCTGCTGTAAGAGCAGTGGGACTGTGCTGGCAGCCGGAGCTTGGCCTGTGGATCACAGGGAGTCTGATCCCCAAAGCCCCTGGGCTTCAGACCACGATCGCCACGAGCCTCTTCTGGTAGGTGCAGCCTCTCTCTAGCATTTGAAGCATCTAAGTTTATCTATTCCCACCTACCAGAAAGACACTGCAGCAAATTTAGTGGGCTTCTGCATTTGCTATCTAGCAAATTCTCCTCTCCCAGATGGAAAGATCCTCTGCTTCTTTTGTACTGAAGAAGCAGAGAAAATAAATGCTTTCAAATAACCCACAATATGGATGACTTCAACAGAAGCAAGAACAAGCACTTAGAGAGCGATAGAAGGATTACTGTTGCCACATATCATTATCTGGGGGAGGCCAAGCCCGATGCGCTGGAAGCTTTGTAAACATCTCAGACTACTTAGGGAAGCTGCAACACAAGCTGAAACGTTTGAAAATGTATTTTTCATAAACCATGCATTTCCCAAATGAGTATGGACAAATTTGGGTCTGGAACGAGTCCAGTGAGCATGATGAACTACCACTAGGGAAGAGCAGAGGCAATTGTTTTGTGTTACCCCCTCCTTCCTGGAATGATGCAATATCTCTTAAATTCAGTGGGAGGGGAAAAAAAAAAAAACCGCCTATGAAATATAATAAGGATAAAAGTTTGTTCTGATTTCCTCAACCTCCCAAAGCCTGCTGGGCACAAGTCTGTGTTCGCTAAATACTGCAGTCTCCTGGCCCAGCCAATTGAGCAATTGACTGTGTTTTCTGTTTACTTCTTTTTCCAATCTCTTTCATAAGCCAAAGATAAAGCCAGTACAGCTCCAGCTGTACTTTTGAACCCATGTTTAAATGAGGTGGAAATAAATCTTAATGAGATTGTCCAGCCCTATTACCTTAAGTAGTATACCTCAAATGAACCCTGCTAAAGGCTGTAATTCCCTTCTGAGATTTCAGTGACATGAGCAAGTGGCTCATATTTCACTATTGTGGTTTGGGTCATCATTGGAGACTTATAGAATTCCACCTTTATTGCATGAGAATTGGAGAAAGCTGCCTTTATTAAAGATGTGAAAGTAATAGAAGATGCTTTCCTCTAACAAGTGCAAAGAAATTTCTCCTGATCTTCACTCCAAGCAGAAAATTACTTTTGCATTTCTACTTCATGAGTATTCAGATGCAAAAACTTTACTCACATAAACTCTTATGATTGGTATTTTGATGCTTCCTATTCCATCTCTGGATACAATCAAGGTATTTTCCCAGGACTTGCTGCCGGACAGAGCAAGGAAGGCAGCAGCAGACGGGCAGGACTGGAATAACCGAGGAAGGGCTGGAGAGGTCTCAGACTGGGTGTCTCCAGGGAGCACCGTACTGCAGCAAAGACATCACTTATTTAGGATCTCTTGAGAACCACATATGCAGTTGAAGAGAGACCATTTTTAAGAAGCACTTGCCTAAGATAATATGTAAGAAGGGAAGGGGTGGTCCAAAGCCTTTGGAAACCTGCATCAGCGTCCTTCAGGGCACAGGGCATGTGCCATTCACGTGAAGGGCATGTGGAGCTCCAGTAGGTAGAAAGAAGAAATCAGTCTTCCTAGCCCAAACCTACGTGACTGTGCAGTAAATGGAATTTTTAGATCCCATTGTGCCCACAGCAGTCAATGGGTAACCCACAAAATGAAGGTCCAGAGGAGAAATTTCTCCTCCTTGCCTAAATTTAACATAAGGCCTTGAAAATACAGAGAAGGCAGCCAAGCATCATCAGTAGCCAGAGAATTTAGACAAGGAAGGTAACTCAGTTCTGCTAACTGGCTTTTGGGAAATAATGGAAGCAGAAACAAGGATCTAATAACCTTTTAGTGAACTAAAGTTAACTTCCAGCTCCGGGCAGAAACCTAAGGCTATCTCTAACTGTAGACCAAGCTCAGTGAAGAATTAGCATTCCTGCTGATTTTTCACATGTTTTGTAGATGTTTGACACCAGATCAACACACAGAAATTCGAGTACCTGGGTTCATCAGATGCTATTAACTGCTGAGAGGAGAGGTCTGGGGCTCATTGCAAGTAATGATTTCACACAGAGGAACAAGACCAAGCCTGGAGAAGTTGTACTAGAGGACGCCTGCCCAGCTGCCTTCGCTCCACGGCGTTCTCCAGGCAGCCAACTTGTAAACAGCCTGGCCTGCGGCAAGGCAGTGCATCGAGTAGTGGAAAGTAAATTTGATCTCCCTGTGCCGGCTCCTCACTCCAAACAACTCCGTTCGAGCTCGTTCCCGAGAACGCAGGCGCTCTGAGTGGCAAAGACACAGCTGTTTGGGCGGGCTCGGGGCTGTGCTGGGATGGACTCACGCTACAGCCTTGTCTTGCCCTTCACGTGAACTCATTAAAGCGTCCAGTTGCCTCCAGTTCTCCTCTGTCCCTGAAGGCAGCTTAATTAACGAGGCAGATTGTCAATAGAACAATTGCCTTGGAACAAGGAAATCTTTAAAGATTTGGCACCATTATCTAGGATAACCCAGCTGCTGAACTTCATCAGGAAAAGGAAACAAATGCTAAACGTGCAGTCAACTTTGAGGCACATTTCTGAGGGAGAAAGTAAAACCAATTTAGGAAAACTGAGTGTTTTCGAATCCTGTATCTCCTTGGACAAAACGGAGACATTCGGCTCCTGTCTACCATTGTGTCTCATAGCCATAGAGTAGTGAGTTTTCTCATGCACCTTGGGGTGCTCCTCTGCCTCCTCTCCCCTGCAGGGACACAGGACCTTAAGAGCGAGGGACATGGCACGGGAGCACATGTGCTGCTCCGGGAACTGGCTCTGTCCTAGTGAGGTCCCGATGGCCACATGGGACAGTCAGATGCTTACGCTCAGGGTCTGATGGTCCTTCTGCATCCCCAGAGCCTAAAACAGTGCTGAAGCCTCACTGGTGTCGGTTATGTTTTGATTGATCTGAGCAGTGAAGCACCTACAGTAGGGAGGGGAAACTCATCATGCCTCGACAAAAATGTGTCATCCGGTCACTTTTCAGTGGTAGTCTCCTTCCAGTGTAGTGGGAGAAGACTGAAAAGCCGTCGTCTTACTCCCCCTGCTTTATAGGACGTCAGAGCAGGCAGGGAGTAGTAAAGGACAGCAAAAAGACTCTTCAGCTACTTTATGTGCGGGGAGGCTCCCCAAAGGTCTGAAGAAACCAAATAATTGTAGGAGAGGAGTTTGCTGAGAAAACAAACACTCCTCCTGTGAAAAACTGTGAGCAGATTGAATGCTTTCCCTGGAGTTTTCCAATTTTTTCATTAAATGACTCAAAATGAAAACATGCAAAAATGTGGTTGGTGTTTAAAAAGACAGTTTTTGTTAGAGAAATATTATTCTCCAGCCTACACACGTGAGCATTGTATGCCTCAGCCTTCCATATCTGTTCCAGATACTACACATTCACTCACACTCTCCCACATGATGCTTCTCCCTATGCCTTAGATGATTAAATACCTGACCAAAACATCTTTGAAAAAAAATCCTCACTCTCCAGTGGCATAAGACTCCTCATGTGTTGCTAACTGTGTGAAAACAGACGGTGCATAGACATCTTGACAACCCCCAAAAACTCATGACCCAAGAAACCTGGCTTTAGAAAAAAAATTAAAACAAATCTTATGAGGCTCATGCTAAACATCAAAGAGTTGGCAGCACTGAGATGAATCAAACGATCTAGGTGAAATTTCCCAGAGAAATTGCTTCCATTTCATCAGTGTACTGTCTGTTTTCAAACAGTTATGCTGGAATATACCATTTGGAATTTATGATAGATGCAGGAAATAATAGTTTCCTTCTCAAAATCCTTTCCACATGCGGTCCATATGCCTGCAGCACAAACGGATTGCAATCTCGTGCCTAAGTCAGATGGGTGTGAGAAGGCCAGCTGACTGTTGTAGCAACAGGATAAACCTGGCAGCCTCTGCTCTGCGGTAGAAGAGCTGTAGAAAATGACAGATTTAGTGTCCTGGGGTGGACAGGTATCAGGGGTGCTTGTGTGTGAGGCTATCAACACTGTAGAGCATCTCCAAACAATTGGTAAAGTATCAAGTTATTATTACAAGTATACTTATTGCTAGAGATCTAGTTATGAGGTGTCAGATTATTTTGTATTTTATGCCATAAGTGTTTCCAACAAGCTGTTTATCATAACATCACAGCTTCACCTGTTAGAGATATTGAATATGGTAAGGAATGCAATTCCAGGAAGATCAAGGATGATTTCAGGCTAAGTCAGCTTGAAAAGTATTGCTGGGAACTGGATTGCATCTGTGCCTCAGCTGCAGAGCAGCTCTCGAAAAGAGAAGAGTTGCTCCACGGAGCAACTGTGGAAATGAAGCTTTCCACAAATGGTCACTGATGGCATGTTCCTCATCTCCTTGTGCCAGACCAGAGACCGCGGACCTGATTTACAGACATGCCCAACACTCATATCTGCAAATGAAGTTTGAAAATATGAAATACGGTGCTGTGCTGGGTGCTCTGAAAGAAGAGCTCCTCAGCATCTTGGATTAGACACCCATATGAGTGGGAACTGGACTTGGCTTAATCTTGTTGTGCCTCAGTCCCTCATATATAAACTCCGAGTAATACCACACACATGGCTGTGACATACTGCTAAGTCCTATCTAGCAATGTTTCAGTAGGGGAAATAATACAAAACAGTCACTGAGTTTTAATTAGGTGCAAATATAAATACGTTTCTCTGAATAATCACGCTGGGAGAAAGAATGACTAATGCACGGTTCTTCCCACGCACCAAGAGAGTGCTTGCTGGTGAGGTCTCACGCAGCAAACCTCACCAGCCACACAGCACAGGGCTCAGGCTGTCTGTCTTAAGAAGAAGAACCAAGTTGACCTAGCCACAGTCTGTATCTGTAGGTCAGGTGGATAAAGATATTTCTGAGATTTTAAGAGAGTCGTGATCCAAATTCACTGGAGTGAATGCAAAGGCAGATGGCAAAGGCAAAGGCAGGGACTTGGAGAATAAAAAACTGCCCACTGTAGGAGAAGATCAGGTTTGAGACCATCTAAGGATCCTGAAGGTGCACAAGTCCATGGGACCTGATGAGATGCATCTGCGGGTCCTGAGGGAACTGGCAGATGAAGTGGCTAACCCACTATCCATCATATTTGAGAAGTCGTGGCAGTCCAGCGAAGTTCCCACTGACTGGAAAAGGGGAAACATAACCCCCATTTTTAAAAAGGGAAAAAAGGAAGACCCGGGGAACGACAGGCCAGTCAGTCTCACCTCTGTGCCTGGCAAGATCATGGAGCAGATCCTCCTGGAAACTATGCTAAGGCACAGGGAAAATAAGGAGGTAATTGGTGACAGCCAATGTGGCTTCACTAAGGGCAAATCGTGCCTGACAAATCTGGTGGCCTTCTACAATGGGGTTGCAGCACTGCTGGATAAGGGAAGAGCAACAGACATCATCTACCTGGACTTGTGCAAAGCATTTGACACTGTCCTGCACCACATCCTTGTCTCTAAATTGGAGAGACGTGGATTTGATGGATGGACCACTCGGTGGATAAGGAATTGGCTGGATGGTCACACTCAAAAGAGTTGTGGTCAATGGCTCAATGTCGGAGTGGAGAGCAGTGCTGAGTGGCGTTCCTCAGGGGTCGGTATTGGGACCGGTGCTGTTTAATGTCTTTGTCGGCGACACAGACAGTGGGATCGAGTGCACCCTTGGCAAGTTTGCTGATGACACCAAGCTCTGTGGTGCTGTTGACATGCTGGAGGGAAGGAATGCCATCCAGAGGGACCTTGACAGGCTTGAGAGGTGGGCCCGTGTGAACCTTATGAAGTTCAACAAGACCAAGTGCAAGGTCCTGCACATGGGTCGAGGCAATCCCAAGCACAAATACAGGCTGGGCGATGAGTGGATTGAGAGCAGCCCTGCGGAGAAGGACTTGGAGGTATTAGTGGATGAAAAACTGAATATGAGCCGGCAATGCGCACTCGCAGCCCAGAAATCCAGTCGCATTCTGGGCTGCATCAAAACAAGCATGATGAGCAGGTCGAGGGAGGTGATTCTCCCCCTCTACTCTGCTCTGGTGAGACCCCACCTGGAGTACTGTGTTCACCTCTGGGGACCCAACAGAAGAAAGACATGGACCTGCTTGAGTGGGTCCAGAGGAGGGCCACAAAGAGGATCAGGGGCCTGGAGCACCTCCCCTATGAGGACAGGCTGAGAGAGTTGGGGTTGTGCAGCCTGGAGAAGAGAAGGCTCCAGGGAGACCTTATAGCAGCCTTCCAGTACTTACAGGGGTCCTACAGGAAAGATGGGAGGGACTCTTTAACAGGGAGTGTAGTGATAGGACGAGGGGTAATGGTTTCAAACTGAAAGAGGGTAGATTTAGATTAGCTATTAAGAAAAAACTCTACTGTAAGGGTGGTGAGGCACTGGAACAGGTTGCCCAGAGAGGTTGTGGATGCCCCATCCCTGGAAGTGTCCAAGGCCAGGTTGGATGGGGCTTTGAGCAACCTGGTCTAGGGGAAGGTGTCCCTGCCCATGGCAGGGGGGTTGGAACTAGGTGATCTTTAAGGTCTCTTCCAATGCAAACCATTCTGTGATTCTACGATTCTCTTGGCTTCAAGGGGTCTGGATCAGGCTTCTAAAGCTCTTCCTTCCCCCTGTGGGGGGAAGCAGGAGATGCACAAGTTTTAAGCTTAACCTGAAGCTAGGTCCTTCTTAATTCCTGTGATATGATCAAGCACAACCTGAGACCTTCAGCTTGCTGTCACCTTTGTAGATTTTTGAGTATCTGAACACTTAGGTGTTCAGATGTTGCACATGGGTCTTTTTGGTGTGCTTTTACTCCTTTGTTGTGTCAGCAAGGCCTCTTCAGTCAACTTGTTTAGCTACAGGAGTTTTCACCCCACCCTGGCTTCAGGCTGGAGACCCCTTGCCTGGGTAGCTGGCTGCCTGCTGGGGTTTGACACGTTTTTACAACTCATGGAGCTGCTGAAGTGCGGTGTCATTCTCTCATCAGAGCTTCTGGGGAGAAGCAGGAACAATTGTACCCACCTGAGTGAACTAGCAGAGCTGCTACTCGCACAAATATGCCCCAGCCAATGGCCCTGGGGGTCCTCTCCCACTGCTGGTTGCAGCAGCAAGGATTTTACCATTTTCACGGTAGTTTTATTAGTTACTGGGAAGCGTTCTGTGTGCTGTGAAATTGAGGGGTACTGGCAAAGCCACAGCATATCCTGCAGCTCCGCAAAGAGCACATCACAAAGGGTAAGTGTGCACGAGTGCTGTGCAGGCAGCAAGTAAATGTATTTATCTGCAAAATAGATGAGAACTATGTGAAATGCCAAGTTTGGCAAGTAGTGTCTATGGATTTATGAGGGGATTTTGGACCTAAACCTGTCAAATATCTCTCCAAACTCTTCATTTCATGCCCTCACACTAGCTGATGTGGGTGAAAGCCTTTGCTCTCCCAAGGAGCTCTGAAGTGATGGAAACATGAGCCACGCAAACGGTACTGAGAGTGGTGACGGGGCGCTGGGACGTTCCTGCTGGGGCGGTCAGGAGGAGCTGAGATGAACGAGCCATTGGCACCTCTGTGAAATGCTCCCTGTTATCTGTGATGGGGACAGCACTGTGCTTTCCTAAATCTTCTTGGAATTTGTTGTGACTCGTCAAAGGCCACAGCCAATTTATTGAGCCCAGTTTGGAGTCATTTGAGCAAGGGCTTGCAGAGCCAGGCTTTTCCTCCAAAAGCAATTTCTGTGATTGACAGACCGTGTGCAGAACCAAAGAGCAGCTCTGACCAGTCCCCACGTGCCCCAGTGACTCAACGGTGACTTCAGCTGCTCCATGAAACCCAGGACTCCTTTGGGGCACTGATCCTGGGCACTGTCAATGGGTCCATACCCAGCACCTGGTGTTTGTCAGGATCCCATTCCTCTGCCCCAGAGTTTCTTTCCCACAAGGAAGAAAGCATTTTGGGGGATCTTGCCAGTCTTTTAGGTGAGTTTTAGAGGACGTTTGAGATCTAAGGGAATCCTGAATGCTACAAATTGAACTGTGGAGACCATTAGTGTGTGGTGAGGGAGCTGATCACAGACCATTAGGAAAGAAATGACAGGGACAGAGAAGCAACTGAATATGTAGATGAGAGACTGGGCACTCACCAGGTTGGTGGGAGGGCAAACTGGGCATTTGATTTGGAGTCTGTATGGCAAAATAAGGGAAGGGTGCCCCACCCTCTAAATTACTGCCTGTAAAACAGGTCTGCAGCAAGAGAGGGCTCCCGACAGCAAGAAGCAAATGCAATTATGGCTTCTAAATGCCGACGGCTTAACACAGACTATGTTGGAAATGCTGCAGATGTTGTGAGGCATGGAGGAGAGGGGGAGAAAAAACACATCAGTTGCTTTTTGCATGCCTTAAGTTACTGTAAACATCATGGAATAAGACTCTTCAGAAATGTGCTGTACAGCCTGTGCAAGTGCTCTTGCTCACAGACCCTGGGCCAAATTACAGCTTCCAAGTATTTCTACAGATAAGCAAAATCCTCCTGTCGGTGGCGGGGGCGGAGAGGAGGAGCACTTGGGAACTATGTGGCATCTTCTGTATTTCCCCAACCAGCATCCCAGCTGCAAACTTTCATGCTAACTTCAGCTGTCTCTAATGACTGCTTGAAAGACCTCTCCTTCTTCAGCACTCCCCCACAAAAAAAAAAAAAAAGAAAAGAAAAGAAAAAAAAAATTCTCTCTTATACTCCCAGATAGGATTTCAGTACTTTTCTGCAAACTTAGACTTCTGAAAATGGGTGTTTATGTCTCTGCTAGCTCAGATACCTCCCACTTGGAGCCCCAGTAGTGCATAGCACACATACTCACATTTTGCTTTAGAAATGCAAGTGAGCAGGCACAGCCCCCACCTGCCTGGCAGCCAAATATTTAGCCTAATCCACAGAAGGACATCTCACCTGCTACACTTTAAATGCAGACCCTGAAGATGCAGCCTAACCCTGTGCCTTTGCTCAGGACACTCCTGGAACATAGTCAGCTCCCACCTAACAACCGCCAAGCCCCAGGGACAGGACACCCGTGTCCCGCTGCTGCAATAAACCTCCAAAATGCAGCCTATGGACTCTCACAGGACACACACCACTCAGTGTCACCCATCCCGATCCACCCAAATCGCTTGTCGTCCCTCGCTGCCGTGCCGCTGCAGCCAGCACGGGGAGCTGGGGCAGGAGCAGCCAGCTGGGCTGCCGAGCCAGCGGGCCAGGGCCGGGGCTCCTAGGTCTGTGCTTAGTCCTAAGCAAAGCCTTGGAGCAGAAAAAGCAGGGAAGTGGTCAAGTCACCATCCCTGGAGGTATTTAAAAGACGTGTAGATGTGGCACTTAGGGACATGGTTTAGTGGTGGACTTGGGAATGTGAGGTTTATGGTTGGACTCCATGATCTTAAAGGTCTTTTCCAACCTAAATGATTCTATGATTCTATATAGATCTGGAGCAGCCAGAGAGCCAGGAGGCAGAGGGCAGGAGCCAGTGGGGATTTCCTCTCTGTCCCTCCCTGGGACAGGGCTTACCCCACACCTGAGCAGGCGGAGGAGGGCTGCCGGCCCGGGTGAGCACGGCACAGAGCTCTTGGGAAAAGAGGGGAGAGCAGGAGGGAGCCATATGGGCTGCAGGAAATCCCCTGGGATTTCAGCCAAACCAGATGAAACTGCTTCATGGATAGGATGCTCTCCTATGGAAAGTTGCATGCAGAGAGATGATGTCTTCCCCAGCAAGCCTGGATCAATCAGTGGCCGAAGCAAGAGCACAACCCACTATTAGGAAAAATTTCTTCACCAAAAGGGTTGTCAAGCATTGGAACAGGCTGCCCAGGGAAGTGGTTGAGTCACCATCCCTGGAGGTATTTAAAAGACTTGTAGATGTGGCGCTTAGGGACATGGTTTAGTGGTGGACTTGGCAGTGTGAGGTTAATTGTTGGACTTGATGATCTTAAATGTCTTTCCAACGTAAATGATTCTATGATTCTAAATGGGGTAAATGCTGGCATTTGGAAATGCTTCTTTTTTGAGGATTTATACTGACCGTCAGACAGTTTTGCTTTCCCTCTTTAAGACGTTTGACTCAGCCATGTCCATTGCAGCTGCAGAGCATCTTTAAATTACTTCGCGGTGGCATTTAGCAAGTTAGCCAAGAGCAAGGCTGGACTTGTAGACCTCCAGATGAAATCCCTAGACAGACTTCAGGCAATGTGCAGTGGCACCTAACTCCAGCAACCGGAGCAAGGCTGCACAGCTTCATTGATAGCGCTATAGAGGCAGTCATTCACAGTCACTCTTCATTCGGGCTTCACACCTTTCTTTCCCGAACCCAAAAGCTTTATATGCTTTTTTTTCGTTGTTTCTAAGAGTACTGACTGCAAGATTGCTTGTGCCTCACTGTGCAAAGCTAGATCTGCAGGCATGGGAGCCCCAACACCCTGGCCTCACCTTCCCCTGGCTGGGGGATGCTCCTGGGGAGTTCCAAGCATACAAGCCAGTGCTGGTGATTTTAGTGGGGTCAGGAGCTGTCCTTCATGCTGCAGACCACTCTCTTGAGATGCTTAAGACATGCCATTACCTTCCTAACCTGCAGCAGGTAGCTGGGTTGATATGCTGAAAAAACCTTGCCACTTCCCTGCTTATCCCAGAGCACTAAGTGCAGTCTGTACAGCAATCCTGCAAGATGATTTCAGTGTGTTGCCTTTTACTGAGGGTCTCACCCTGCAAACAGTAGTATTCAGTGGGACCACTCACATAGCAACATTAGTGTCTGAGACAAGACCTTTTATCTAAGGTTTAGACTGCAAAGCAGAACTGATGCTCAAGCCTAAGGGGGACACGGAGTTATCTGCAAAAAGCTAGACATTTTTTACCAAATCTGATGAAAGATTAATTTAAAGCGTACTCCTATTCTGACATGAGTATGTGAAAGTGGGGCAATTTTATTTGACAGGAGTACTGCTCATGCATCTGCTGAGTCATTGCTAATGATTCTTTGTTACAAAAATATATTTGCGCTGTATTTTATTCCCAGCTGCTGTTTAGAGACAGCCCAGCGTGGGAGATGGAGGTCTCGCTCACTAGCAGCCTCTCTGGCTGAGCTAAATGGACTCCCGATGACAGTGCAGAATATGTGCTGAATTTCAGGAAATCAAAATTCCTGTAGGTTTCTGGGATATCCTGATTCTGAAAACACCAATTTTAGCAAATTGGCTCCACTCTGTCTTAAAGACATGTTTGAAATGTGTAATTTTAGCTTTGAAAGGAAGTATTTAGCTAAAGAGTCAGGAACATATTTCAGATGAAAGGTCTTGTTTCCTCCTCTATTGAAATGAGGCCAATAAAAGTTTGGGAGGAATTTTAAGGAAATTCAGTTAGATTCACATGCCACCTGCTGCAGAACAAGCTACATCAATTCTGTATCTTCTCTTCTTAATCCTGTTGTAGTAAATAACAGAGAAAGTATGTACATATGAGACTCCCAGCATCTGAATAGCTACTCCTTCTTCAGAAATATAATCTTCATCTATTATGGCTGAGCACCTTGTGTTATTGCAGCAGTGGTATTATCCAGAAAAAGTTACCCATGCCATTCAAACTCAGTCTGTGGCTGAATTAAGAAATAAGAAAATAAGGAAAGAGCCACTTTAAGAACCTTTGCATGACTTCAGAGGTTTTTCTGAAGTGAAAAGGATTGTGTTAAGAACCAGAACCATCATGACTCATATATTCCTAATCAAAATGCTGGGTGTGTGAAAAGCTGTTCAGTCGTACGGAGACTGAACTATGTCTCCTTACAAGAGAAAAATAATACACACAGGAGGAAGCACTTAAATAATTGATGTGGTTTTCTTTTATCTGCATGTAGGAATGACAGGAAATCTATGTAGCTGGCACTAATGGATAGCATCAGTATGTCAATAATTGCTGATGAGAAAGAAATAGGAGTGAAGTGACTGATCTTTCTTTCTTTATCTCCCTGTGTTACAATGGGAAATTAATAGTGTAAATTTTGGAATTCTGTTCACTAATAGATCATTTTGATAGCGATGCTTTCAAGTGCCTTTTTTGGTATGAATACAGTCCAAAATAACTGTACACTTGCTTACATAATCAGCAGTCTGACATCTAGGATCCTTTTTTTATGTCTTCTGTGCTATATTCAAACAACAAAATAAAACTTTGTTTGCATCACATGTTTAGTTTTCCACTCCACATCAGCAAAAGGGTGCAGCCATGATGGAACTGAACATAAAACAGAGATTTAAAAGCACCCAATGCTTTCATCCTGAAAAATTGCGTAACCATTTCCAGCATAGAAGTAGGATACTCTTACTGAATAAAGCTTCTTGTTGAAAAATTATTGGTATATCGACCCATTCATATCCAGCTATTTAATTCAAAGATTGTATTCAGCAGTTCCCTCTGAGTTGCTTGTCCGAGGGAACAATTACACAGCTGTTCATGCGACATTCTTGTGTAGGCTGAAAGCAGTCTAAAAATTCTGGCATTAATTTACTGTAACTACAAACTGCAGTTCTCCAGGTTGTTCATAAGGCATACCCTTTGCAAAGAGGATGGTGAAGCAATACATACACTTGACACTAATATTGTGCTTTGGCTAAACTTATTTATAGCTGTGTGCATGTGTATACACGGATGCATGTATACGTCTGTACGGTTTGTGTTATAAGCAGGGCTCTGGATCCTGGCCACATTGCGGTGCTAATGATAGCTGTCACTGCAACAACTTTTTTGCAGCTATATTATGTGGCTGCATTCAAAACCAAGGATTTTAAAAGTACAATGCCAGCCTTGCTATGCTCATTGGATCCGGCAAAGTGGTATTTCTGCACTAGTGGACACTAATCATTATTTTAGAAAGTTTGATGCTGATTTTTTGCAACCCTTTTTATGGATTTTTTACTGCTAAAGTTTTAAAATCTGAACTAGCTAGTAAAAGAGCAATAACCACAAAGAGAATGACTTGATTTCAAAATACCTTGACATGAAAAGCAAGCTGTCAGCAACTAATTCACTAAAATTGCTTAATAACTGCACAGGAGTGCCACCATTTCTATCTCCAGTGCTGTTTTGTGTATAGTTATATAAGCACGCACACTTCTATCCAAACATGAACCAGAAAATTACGCAAGGTCCGTGCAGCGGGTGACCACTCGTCTGTGACCGGTTATCTGTGCCCGGTGCGGGGCAGAGTGGCTGGAGGCAGGGTGAGCCCTGCTGCCTGGGAGCTGGGCTGGAGGCAGGGCCAGCTCCGGCTGGGGGATGTGGGAGGATTATTGGGGGAACAGAGAGAAACGAACATTTCCTCTGCGTATGCTGGCACATTTCTTATCCATGTCCGCATCTGAACATCACTTTATCTTTACTTGTCATTCCTGCCCATAACAAACTGCTTCCTTCCCTCAAATCATGCATCTACAAATGCTTTTCTGGAGGAAACCTCCTAGGTCCTTTCAGCAGCAAAGGTAATTGAGATATCAGTAAGTTCTGCACACAACATGCCATGCGTGCTCAATATCAGTTTCATCATTAATATCAGATGCCAGCTAAATACTGTCACTGTCGCCCTGAAATATCCCACCCTCAACTCAGAGTGCTTAACAAGCAAACTGAGATCAGGCCCTTAAAATCAAAGCCTGAAGAAGGGAAGCTTTTCTGGTTAACAGATCAGCCCTTTGAGAAAGTAAGCAGGAAATATTCATCTTCATCTCTCCTCTCTTTAGGCAACGATAGCAATGGCACAGGGAATTGCGCATGGTGCGTTCACTCTGCACTGTATACATAATTTATATTTTTCCACTCTGGTTTTGAGTGCGCATTTTGGACTTGGGCATTGTTTTTGTAAAATGGAAGCAGAGACAGGAGGAAAAAAAAGCACTGCAGCAGCCTTCTCCTTCTCCAGCCCCACTTTTTAGCCCAGATCCTCATCTCTGACACACAGCCTTCACAGGCCAGTGAAGCATGAGTGCTACACAGTATGTGTATGTATATATGCGTATATACATATGTGAAAAGAGAAATGCTTGCCATGGCAAAAGGAAAAAAGAAAAAAAAGATGTTTTCAATGGTCCATCTCTTTATTAGTAAAATGCCTTGGCAGAGAATTACTCTAGCATTTTGACAAGAGTTTCCTTTTGTGCAGACAGTCTAGTGAGTATTTACAATTCCTATAGAAGTTTAAAAAAAACAGCTGAGAAACATGCTTCTTGCTGACGTGCTCTCCTGCTCAGTGAAGTTTGACATATACAGCCATAAGTGCTAGTAAAGGACTCCTTCCCAGATATAGGCAAAACAGGTAAGGCACTTATTTTGAAAATAAGGTACATTTCTGTTTCCTTTCAGCAAATAAACCCTTTGCATTACATTTATCTGCCCTTGCTGTGTCTGTTACCATCCAGGAAGGTTTATCAAGGCATGAACAGGACACATACACGGCGCACTTGGTCCTGCAGGACCCATCTGCAGAAACTCTCCTTCACAAGCTCAATAACGCACATCGATACCATCATCTCTCCGGACACAGACACTTCGGACCATCTGCCTGAATTACCGAACCCTTCATCCTATCCAGCCCCTGCGCCTTTAGAGAAAATCCAGGCACTACCACCCGCGCCAGCCCTCCGCCACGGACTCGTAAGGAGCGGCACCAGGATCTGCAGTGGTTGCAGGGAGTTTCTCCTCTCCCTGCCGCGGCTCCGGCTCCCTTTGAAAGCAAGCGGCTTTGCGTGTGACTTTGCAATCTGAGAATGTGAACTAGTCGGCAGGACACTGGGGTAAATATAAATCTGGCGCTTACCCACAGGCAGTCCCTCGCAGTCTGACATCGTGCGAGAAGTCCTCCTCACTGGGGGCTTAGGAAAACCACAGCAGGAACACAAGCACGGGTCCTTCTGCTTGCAAAGGCGGGGGGGGAAATATCTAACAATTTACAGCCACCCTTCTCTTACACTGTACATCTACCCACCCAGAGAGCTGTAGCAACAGTCCCGTCCCTGCCTTCTCATTATGGGATGTAAAGATAAGAATGTGCTTTTGTGCCAAAAGAGTGTGCTATTGGTGGATAAATTTGTTGTCATCCCTCCCCTTCGCAGAGTTTCCTCTTTAATGTCACAGAGGCACATTACCCTGTCGGAAAGGCCATCGAATATTTATGAAACGGCTTTTAAGAGCTAAGCTGCAAATCTGTGCTGGAGAACCAGGCTAATTGCTGTGCGGTGGGGTTGGTGGTGGGAGCCGCACCGCTGGGGCACTCCTGCTTCCCGGGGGGGGCTGCGGGGGAGTGGTGGGCTGGAGGATATGCTCCGACATCTTGTTCTGTACCTTCTCGGTCTGCAGGTTAAATAAGGGTCCAAGCAGAAATACTTGCTGCTGAAGGGGGGGCAGGAGCCAGGGTGTATCTGTTTAAGGGCGACAGAAAAAAATGACCTTCTGTTTATACTGTAATATTTGAGAAATAGTTTTTGCGACACTGTTACTAAAGGCTGTTTCATGGTATGATACTATTGTGAGTGCAAATTTCTCTGTAACTTCATGACTTTTACTTGCTTAAAATATGCCGCTTTAATGCTGCCTTAGTGGAGCATTTTATGGCTGCTCCTACAACTCATTTTTTTAATCTTTGGAAATGTTTATGTGGGATTTGCTTGGTATGAGATTTCCAGACGAGTGCAGTCAGTAGAGGGTACCCCTGCACACTGGTGTGTTCATTAGGTACCTTAATGAAGCGCAGGCGAAGGCTCTGGCAGCGTTAGAGCCATGATAGGCTTGGCAGAGAGATGTGCGGGACCTGGTGGGTGCCCTCAGCACCCAGGGGGTGGTTGGCTGCCACTTTTTCTCCCCGGGAACAGTCAGGGACAGCCTGGGCTTTACCAGACACAGACTTTTAGTGTTTGAGCCCTTTACAAATGTTGGGGTTTCAGACCCAGAACCAGTGTGAGTGCTGGGAGGAGAGAGAGGCAAAGGGGGGAGTCTATGGAGGGGCTCTGGGAAGTGCTTCCAGACCCTGTGGCCAGACACAGCCCCTTGGAGAAGTGAGCCATCGGAGCCCCAGGGGACACCTTTCTTCAAAATGCCTTGAAGAAAAAAAGGCTTAATTTACATGAAGTATACTAGGAGCTCAGCGTGCTCAGCACCTCTGAAAAATTTGGGCTGGCTTTACTTAGAGGCTTCAGTCTAAGCACCCAAAGGCTGACACTGCTGGCTCTACCTGCTTTCTCTCTGAAGAGAAGCCTTTTAATACACTGCTGGTTACTCAGCAGCATAGCTAGCCATGGATTCAATTCAGGATGTCAGGCTGGTGACTAAGAAGCTAAAATAGCTGCAAATGTAGATAGTTACATGTTCCCAAAACCATCCCTTGGGTTGCCTGCACGGGGTCAGGTGAGCGGGGCCGGGGGCATCCCATGGCTACTGGGGTTTGCCAGCATGAAGATCTGTTCGCATCGTCCTGTCAGGGACAGCCCTTGTCAGTGGCTGCTTCTAGGTCTGCTCATGCAGCAGCACAGGGATATTCACTGGTGTAAGGCTCACCTGGACGGTGGCTCTGGGGAGAAAGAGAGCCTCAGGCTGTGCTCTTTGCCAAAGAGGCTGTACAAGGAGAAGTGCAGGGCATCATGCTCAGCCTCTCCATCCCGCTGCCGCCCACAGACTCAAGGAGGGGTCTCTGGCTATTCTGGAAGGTAGGGAGACGTGGAGATGTCTGGTCTTAATCTCAGTACGCATCTGGGAAGGGAAGAAGACCTAAACCAGACTGGAGGACTTTTCTTCCAGTGCAATTTCGCTGCAGAAACATATTGCTCCAACGTGTGTGAATCAAAGCTTTCTTAGCTCGACCCTGTGCAAACGCAGGCTCCCAGTTCTGCAAGCATTTACGTGCCAATTTAACTTCAAGCCCCGCTGAAGTTCCTGGAACTACTCACAGTTACAAAGTTAAACACATGCCTAAGTATTTGCAGGATCAAGGGCTCACCATTCTTACTTGTATTCACGGAGCAAACAGCTGCAGCTGATTTTGAAGGTACCTCTCACAGCTGTGTGCTGGTGCTCCTCCGCTGAAGGTTCGAGCCCTCCAGCAGAGCTGGACAAGTGCCTGCAGTGAAGGCATGCCAAATCACAGACTGGTGTCTTAGCCCTAACTCGTCCTCAAGAGCAATTTAAGAAACCTTTGCCTCAGTCACCCCTGTTACGTCATCCTTGGCCAGGTCTGCTACAGGGGGTCAACATCTTCCAGAAGAGGGGCAAAGAAGCCAGCAGAGAAGATTGAGGGGGGACGACAAATACATCTTAAACTATTAGAGTTAAGTTGGCAAGAGCTTGACTGCCAGAGCCATTATTAGGATTTGGCCTTGGGAGAGCTCTTCAGTGAAACACTAAAGCATGAAGTTATCCATGGGGTCAAAAGTTGAACAAATCAGACCTAATTCTTACAATGATACTCACAAACACCTTCCTTTGATGAGGACTACTCCACTTACTGAAAAAATGAGCTTTGATCCCTGGATACTTTAGTTATAATGTTGGTTTGGGGGAGGTTATAAGACTTTTTTCCGGAGTAAAACTGAGCATTTCTTTTAACTTGCCCTGTTTCTCAGCCTGAAAAGAGCCATGCTTACTCCTGGAGAAAGGCCAAGCCTGGAAAATTTAAGTCTGAAAAGAGAAAGTTTGGGGAATTTATGAATAAACCTGGTGTCTGTCATGGCAAAAAATACAAAAGCCAAAAATTGAACTAAACAATAAAAGGTGAGAAGTAAAGCACATATTATTTTAGGAGGTATTAAACTAATGTGAGAAGTGTGCTAAATGTCTGTCAATAACTGCTCTCACTTGGGCTTTCCAAGGGACCTGAAGGATGCTTATCCCTCAGCACACAGTGAGAACTGGTCATGAATCTGTCTGCTTCATACTACTACCCGACAGATAGTCCTCTGCATAAAATCCATGACAAATACCATGAGTGGGATGGTAAATGTAATGTATGAAAGGAATTCACTGCAGTATTTCCTAAAGAAGGTTTGGCTGGACTCATTTGGTCTCCTGTTTGCGGAAGACAGTTGCATCGTCCTTATGCATCTTGAAATACTTAAGCTCTTGCTAGAGTGGCCATACCTCTCTCTGGAGCTTTCCAGGAAGAAATATAAATGTCTTGTTTGCTGTTTATGCCACAAATCCTGCAGATAACCCACAGCCTGGACTGTGCAAAGGGCTTTTGAGATACCAAGAACCTGGAGCTGAGCTGATATGCTTGGGGAAAGAGGACATACATGAGGAAACCTGGGTGCAGGGTACCTACAACAGTACAAGTACACAGTCACCTTAGTGCCCAAATACTGTCACCTACATGAGTAAGACAGGTAGCGGGACTTAGTTTCTAACCTAGATGTTTACACGTCCTATTATGCTCCTGATCTAAGTGCCTAAATGCCTTGGAAAATCTGGACTTCAAGATTTTAAATCCCATGGGGGGTCATAATTTTCCCCACAACCTGATGGGCTCAGGCATCTGACCATGCATAGAGCCAGATCCACCCAAAACCTCCCAGCTGCACCAGGGCTTTTGTTATTGCTGACTCATCTCTCAGCCACGGATGGAGCCAGTCTCACTCAAACCTCATAGGAAAAGTAGGGAGCTGCACTTCTCACTGTGGGATGTCAGGCCCTGCCAGATGCCAGCCTTCTGCAAACATTACTGGTGGAAGGGCTTTGCTAAGCTTGTCACCGCTGTAGGAGCACGGATGAATTGTTCTCCTTCCCTCTGCCTTTCTCTCTCCTGGCAGAGAGAAATCACGAGAAGCGAGAACAATTTCTTTAGCTAACCAAGTCAGATCTGATTATTAAATCTGCAATTTTCCATGAGATTGAAGCAAGCGCCTTACTGCCTGCTTCGGCAGGCATTTATATCTCACATCAGTGTGATTTCCATGCAGTTTAAATAGAGAATGGCTGAAATGCGCTTCTCCCTTCTAATTTATGCAAATTCCCTTGGGTTTTTTCCTGCCGTGTGAAGAGATTTCTGCCTGTTGGGTACGGGAGGATTCCCAGCCTGGGCAGGGGGAGGGGAGGGATAGGGCTAGAAGAGAAACTGCATGCTGATATAAGCAGGTTGGCATCAGGACGTGGGTGACCTTCTCTCAGAGCATTGAAGAGCCCAAAACACAGTCCTGCAGGCGGGGACGGTCCCCGGGCACTGGGACGGTTCTGGAGCACGACCCACACTCAGACAAGCTAAACATTCCCGCCAGCACAGACAGACGAGCTGAGTAAATTCAGCACGTGCTTTAAGTCTTTTGCTCCTACTGCTGTTTCCCTTTGGGAGTCGTGGTTAGGAATTTGTTAGCAAAAGGACTGGTTTTCCCCCCTTGAAAAGCCCTGCAGCTGGTGGGGATAGCACAGGCCTTTCTGTCCTCTAGTGTAAGGGGTAAAATTAACCACAGCGGTTGAATTGCACCCAGATAAAGTGCAGAGAAGCAAGAGGGGACCACGCTGGCCAGCCACCACCCGCCCCACTGCCAGCCCCACATCTTCTAAGTCACTGGCGGGGCCTCGGTGTGTTCCCAGCCGTACCTATGGGACCAGCGGGCCACATCCAGGGTCTGTGGGATGCTGTGCCACGTGCACATGCAGCAGAGAAATGACTCCAGAGCTGCTGGTCAGATGGGCCTGAACCTCTGCACGGCAGTCAGCAGAAGCCTGCCCTGAGGAAAGCAACCAGGCTCAGACTGGAAGTCAAGCACCCAGCAAGTCCCAATAATCGGGATTTTATTTCATTATTGTTTTCTGACACATTCTGTTCACATTTCAACTTGATGGATGGGGAGTGTAATAACGCAATCACCAGAGAAGCTGATGCACTGATAGGATCTCATGAGGGTGCCTCCAGCGAAGGGAAAGCGAGTGAAAAAAGGCAAGATACAGCTGACAGCTAAAACAGTCCTCCAGGAAACAACAAATACAAAAGTAATAGCAGGCCCCCAAAATAACTAGGTATATCACAATTTTGCACTAATCTGTATTTTTTTTTATTTTATTAACAAGATTTTCACTAGTCACAATTGAATCTGAGCTTTGTATTCAAGAAAGGAAACGTCTCCATCATCTCCTCTGATGTCACCCCAGAGAGAAGATTAGAAGATTAACTATGTCAGGTGACACCAATCCAGCAGCAAGGAAAGTAATTTTGCACATCCAAAGAGAAAATGGGGGAGAAATTCCAGCTATCTCCAAGAAATGTGAACCTTACCAGTGATAATTGCTGGCTTGCAGAGAAAACATTTTATGCGAATGTGCAGATATACAGTAAATAAAATAAGAAGATCAAAGACTTGGAAGAGGATTTATCTTAAAGAAGAAATGAGTGGATAGTCTGAATCTCAGTGGCATTTTAGTCTCATCTAATTTGTAAGCAGTTGCATTCTCTGGGGAGGAGTTATGAAAGGCCATTGAAATTATGTGAGGAGATAGAAAAACTACATCCGAAAGACAAAACTGGCTTCTGAGCTGTCGCAGTTGTTGCTGGCAATGTCTCCTGACACACCAGGTATCAAAATGAGCCTGCCCTAGCACTCAAGTGAAATGCATTTGCACAAGGATGGAGAGAAGGTGAGCACGACAGCGTGAGGCCAGCTTTCGACATCTGCTGATAAACACAAGTGGCTTTTGCTGGCAGGCTCTGCAGGAGTCACCCAGCGCAGGGGAACTGAGGCTGAAGCCGTTTTCCCATCGATATATGGCAGATTTTCATGCACAGCTGCAGTTAGTATTAATGGGAGTCCCCTCTGCAAATGTTCTAGGCGTTACTGAATAGTCTCCTGGTGAACATAAAAAGCCAAGAAAAATTATACAATTCAATCTGATCTTGCTGCTTCTGGTTTTAATGGCATTATTGCTGTTTATTTCAGTGGGATTAAGACTGAGTCTTGCACAGCTGAGTGTAGCTGCATTTGCTCTGCACAGATCTGGTGGAAAAAAGAGTGTCGAGCCCTGAATGTAAATATTACCGTATCAAGTGGTGGGTTTGAGGAGAAGAAGGTGAGAGTCTTGCAAACCTGATTTGGTAGCTGCAAAAATAACGCTCAGGCAAACAGATGGTCTCTGCAAAGAGGGAAGTCTTCAAAAGATTCACAAATTAATAAGCTCTGCCCGGTTTTTAGTGGTTCCTACCAAAATTCCTATAAATCAGCCTAACTGAGAAGAGAGGCAGGGAGGTGGAGACAAGAGGAATCAATAACTTCCCTAGACAGCTTGTATATCTAAGGTTAGCTGACAAAGGCTTCAAAGCTGGAAAATCCCAAAAGGAATTATGGAGGCACAGTATTGTCCTTTCGGAAGGCAAAAGCCACAGCGTTCATCATGTACTATCAGTGCTCTGGGGACTAATTGCAGCCGTCCGTGATCAAGGGTATCGGTTTGGTGATAAAGGAAGGTGAGGCGTCAGACACTCTGAATTATTGGCTCATCCTGGGAACACTGAAATGTGTTTTGACGAACTGAAAGCCTCCTCCTTCCACTGCAGGCCAGAGAGAGACCACACCTTCACCTACCTTCAGCCTTTATTAAAACCAGGCCCAGACAGCACATTACCAATGCAGAATGTTTACAACAGCCAAACACAGTCCTGCCTTCAAATAACTGACATCTCATTTCCATTCTCATCTCCAAGACTTTCTCCCTGCTCAGTGCTATGTCAAGGATAGCAAGATGCTTTCACCAAGCTGAAAAGACATCATTAAAATTGTCACTGGCCAAGGTTAGCCACAACAGGTAACCAAAAGATCAGAGTTTCATCCCAAACTTGAAACAGGAGCAAACTATGCTTTTGGAAATGAGTGGCAGCAGAAAGAAAGCACCAGAGAGATCTGATAATCCTCCAGCTGATCATCTGTCCAGCTGATCTTCTCTACCAAAGCAACTGCTGTCTCCACAACACTAAGCAAAAGTCTGCTGTGCTAGGAGACAAAATTAATTAAGGAATTGCTAATGGAAACAGAGTTGAACAGCCGGGGAAATTATTCATTAGGATATCTATCAAACTTGTAATGTGGTGTACTTTACAACCCACTTTCATTTGCTTCTTTGCAAATGTTTGTCACTGGTGTTTGACAGCAGGAATGATATGGGAGGAGTTTTCATTCTTAGTCATTTGGAGCCACCTCCATCTTACAATAAACACAGTCACAATTAACGGAAGCGGTGACCTTGTTGGCAACTTCTGCAAAGAGGGCAAGACTCCTTGGGAATAGTGAATAAAGCAGGTTATTACCACGTAAGTGACCTCTGTAAGTCACATCGGGGTGAAGCACGTTTCTGGGGCAAAAGGAAAGCTCGCTTGTGACTACTTTAATAGCACATAAGTAGTATTTCCAAGAAGTTTTCTCTGAAAACAGGATTGGATTTGTTTTAGGTTCTCCGATATTGATGTTTTTCACTACATGCAACTCCAGCTGCCTCAAGGAGAAATTCAAGACCGCCTTGGTGTGGTCAGACTCTCAGCTCCAGTGCTGGGAAGCCTGGGCTAAGGCGCACAGCGGGGGCTGCAGTGCCTCGGTGCTGAGCCAGGCAGTGCAGGGTGACAGGCGCTCAGACCTTCGGGGGAATCGATGTTCCCCCCTGCCAGCATGGAGAGGAAGAAATCCTGGAAGTGGTGAAGTGACTTTCCCAGGGTCACCCTGCGAGGCTGTGGCATGGTGGCAGGGGAGCCTGGTCCTTGCTCCACGGTGGGCAAGGGGCAAACAGGAGAATTCACTAAATCAGGCTGTCAAATTGGAGTGCTGCTTGCAAACAGGAAAGTCTCAATAACACTAATTTGCTTATTGTTATCTAAAAAAGGGAAGAGAAAAAAAATCTGTATTTCCATTCAATGCTCATGAAAAACATGAGAATCTTTATTTTTCTTTCTTATTAAAAGTCTCAATGAATCTAAAAATATTTCTGTGTGCCAGACTGATGGTGCACCTGGCACTGATCTCTTGGGGTCTGGGTTAAGAACAGCTGCTGCAGGACTGCTAGAAAAGTGGCTTTAAGTATGTGACATCCCTTCACTTGACCAAAACCCCTGCCTCAGTGTGCTGAAGTGTTGCAACTAGTCCAGGAGACCCCTCTGTACACTCACCAGCCCGGCTGCAGCTGGCTGCATTGCCACAGAGCTGGGGCAGCTTTGTGACTTGCTTTGTGTCCACCTGGCTGGGGCAGCTCTCTGGTAAGCTGCAGTCAGTTCTGTGACCGAAATATCTTACAACCATTCTCTCAACCAACTCAATAGTCCGGCAGCAAGTGCTTCCTTCAATATACGAGCAAATGTCCCAGCCTGCCCTGGGAGCTGGAGGCATTCAGGAAGCACAGACTGAATGTTTTATGCTTTAAAATTGTAGGGATAAGCTTTCTTGCAATTTCCTAATTTGATGCATGGAGCTGCTTCTTCCCTCTCTCTCTCCAGTTCTCATCCAGGGCTAATCTGGGGACTGAATTTCTGCTGCTGCCATTTCTGCACACAGGCATCCTACCCTTCCTGGAGAGGAGCAGTTAGGAGAATCCCAGCATTTTCACATGTAGTTAAACAAACCCAAGAGCTCCCATCTCAGGGCAGAGCCAGGGTTGCTGCTGCCTCTCCACATCCCCCGGGGCCCCTCTTGCAGTTCTCAGTGATGCCTTGTCCACACCGTGCCCTCACTCCCCTTCGGCACAAACCCAAGTCAGTATTCCTGCTATATCCTGGACCCGTTCCTTACCTATCACTTTATTAATCCACAGAAATAACATGAATTAGTAGTAGCAGGTGAAGGCTTGCCTCTGAAGCCCTGGGATACAGCTAACCAACAGGCCCTGCACATAAAATCATCATTATGTTGTGCAGAGCAGAGTCAGATGTGCTGAAGTGCTATCCCCCGGCCATCACTGCAGCAGCTAATGTGGACTAATCAGGGATCCTGGCATTCTTGAAGTACGGTATCAGTGTATAGTTAGTCACATTTTATCACAAAATTATACGTAAAGGTTACAAAACCTTATTAATAATGAGATGTTAAACTTGCATGGAACGGACAAGAGAAGCCCAAAGGCTGCAGAGCTGAAAATTAAACCACCATTGATATTTTTTTTTCTTTTAATTTAGAAAGCAGCAGAAGCCTAAAAGAAATGTGTCTCGCAGCAGAGCCCACATCTAAGGAAATTCCACGTATGGTCAAATGTCAAGTTGTTTCTTTTGCAAAGGGCAATGTGGCAATCGTATTTCCATTTGGAGAGAAGTTTTTTCCTTTGAGCCAAGTTTTTCGGTGGGGGAAGGGTAGGGAGAGAAAGCAAAGTATGCTTTTCCTTTCAGCACACAGGCGTTCAGAAACCTGGCTGCTCATTTTTAAAAGTTTATGGCTCCCTTCCCTGCTCCTCCACAGCCTGGCCACCAGTCCCTCCTTCCTAAGGTCTCCCTTCTTCTTCTGTGAGGCTCCTTGGATTAAAGTAAGCCCTTGGAAAGGCACACGCTGCTGGCACCGAAATAACCAAGACTCGCATCCACCCATCTACAGGCAGAGTCTGGCCCGCTGCTTTCTTGCCAATTTAATGTTCCTTTTCATCGCTGTTTCCTCAAGAAACAAGATTTGCACAGTCCCTTCAGTAATAAATCCTCAACCCACCAGCTAGTCCCAAGCAACGATGAGGTCCGAAAGGCATTGAAGTTCCTGCAGTTTCCAGAAAACATCTGGAACTCTGTTAAAGGGGAGAGATTGGACTAGTTTAAGGCTGCCGCATGTGCCACCTCCATCCCTGCCAGTGGCACGGGCAGAGTTACGGGGACATAGGTGGGGACCCGAAAGGGGCGGCTGGGCTGTCAGGCAGACCTGCAGCGGAGGCTGCTGGAGCGGTGGTGGGAGAATGCTGTGATGTGGTTGGGATGCTACAGATAACCTGGGGGAAAAAAACAGGTGTCACTGCAGCTAGAAAAATAGGGAGGACAAAAAATTCATAGCAAGGCAGCATTCGGTAGCACTCCAGGGGTGGAGGGGCTTTTCCCATCCCAGCAGGCCGCCTGCCCAGGGCGCGCTGCCCACCGACTCCCTGCACCCAGCAGGGCTGCGCTTGGCCTCAAACCCATCCCCATAGGGCTCAGCCCCTTCAGGAGGAAACTGAAAACACATCTCTTTGTTTCTGGAAGTCACCTTCATCACCTTCACCTTCCTCCCTGACCTTCCTGCCTCCACTGCCCACCCCCCGGCAGCGCTCAGGGCGAAGGCACAGCTTTCCCAGCTGCAAATTCTCCCTGGCCATTTCACTGCTTCACCAGGTCACCACCAACCTCAGCGGAGAGCAAGAGCCCCCAGCTCTCCTTTCCATTTCCCCCACTCGCTGCTATTTATTGCTCGGCGATATTCAGGGGAGGAATGCAGCCTGTCCCGGGGAAAGGGCTGCTGCCGCCAGGACTCGGCAGGCTAAGTTTAGTTCCTGGCTCTGCCAGGGATCACCTCTGTGACACTAATCAAAGATTAAATTTCTCCCTGCCTCAGTTTCCCTCTGTAGATAGCAAAGTTTCCCCTTGTAACCTGTCTGGGGCAGGAGCTGGTTTATACTGCTTGTTTACGCTGTGCCTATCACTGGAGCTCCTGCCCTGGCCAAGATGTTGGTGTACTTCTATAATTAGTACATTTGTGTTATGTTTTCAGTAAAGGTCTTGTTACGCTTTTGGTATGAAACACAAAAATACTAACTAGAGCTGAATTATAATTCTTCACATTATGCTTTTCTATTTTGTATGGAGTTCCATTCAAATTGTAACTGCCTGACAAATAAAATTACTCTGGGATTGCTCTCACGATTCTAAGTATTGATGTGAGAGCTGATGTGGCCACAGATAGTCTGTCAGTCTTAGGGTCCTTCTCATAGATTCCCCAGGAAGAAGTCAGCCTTTGGAGATGTAACCGGAGCTACCATCTGTGTTTTGGGAATGAAATGACAAGAGTCTATGAGCAACAAGAAAAGAAAACCCACTATGTATGAGCTGAAGACTTGGCTTGATGCTGTCTCTTTAAAAAATCGCTCGAACAATACATTAAAAAGCAAACCTCTTCTATCACATACATATTTCATCTGCACCTTGGAACTGTAATTAATGGCACAGGAGGCTTCATTTGACACATTGTCCTCAGGGCAGACTCTTTACTTCTATCTACATCAACAGTGCTCGCTGCTACTGTTTCCCTTCGCAAAAGTCCTCCTCAGCTTTGCCCCGCTCCTTAGCAGAGAGCCGAGCAGATGTTGGGCTAATCCACGTTTCTCTCTCCATTGATGAATACTTCCCTTAGATACAATGGGTCTAAAGAGAATAATTTTTCAAAGATGGAAGAAGATGCACTAGGACACACACAGCAGGAGGTGAAGAAAAAACTCCTGTTTGTAAAGCCTGCCTGCTGTGTGAAATAACCAATGCTAATTCAAACTGAATACGATAGAAATTAAACACCATGGGCCAAGTGAGTCCCTGGTGCAGCACCAGTAACCCAAAGGCAGATGATTTGATTTCACTGAACTTACGCCAGGAGTGAACTTGACCCACAGAGTTACATGGCATCTAACAGTACGGCCAGGAAACCTGAAATACATCACACGCATCCAAACACGGGTGTTCCGTCTGTGGCTGGTGCTCTAATGCATGCACCTTGTTGTTAGCTCTTGAGCCCTTGTCATCCCCGATAAATATTTCTGGTGGTCATTTACCTCCACCCTTTTCATAACGATGGTGGTCATTCACCTTCATCTCTATGGCTCTCTGAAAATATGAGGAACAATAAAGCAGTTGGGTTTATGTACCTATTAAATATTGGATGAGCTGCATTTTTTCTAACCAATTCAAATGGGAATAAAAAAAAAAGAAAAAAGGAAAAAAAAAGTGGTAACCTTTATGCAAGATCAGCCCAATATTACACACGCTTATACAATGTGTACTGAATCCATCACAAAGCAAATCAGCTTGCAGCAAGATGGAGATGTACAGACATTAACTCTGGGAAGAACCGAGGTGGTACGAACCGTAGGATCCCAAAGGCTTTCAGACACTGAGTTACAGATCTTAGGCTATGAGCAGGGAAGAATTTTGGTTTCTCTTCTTCCTTGGGCTTTGTAGCATCTAAAAGCTGAAGCTGCTGAGCCCGTTTTCTCTGTTCGAGGGGAGATGCGGCACTGCAGTGTTACCCAGCAGCTCTCCGCAGGGACACGTGCCATCGTGGCAGGGACTGTTTCCAGGCTCGGCGCAGACAGTTTGCACAGACTCTGCTCCTGCTCGTCCAGGGGCCGGGCAGCCGCACAGCACCTGCTTCGGCAGCACCGAAGTCAGTGGGAGCTTTGCCATCAGCTCTCAGGGTACCGGGCCAATACCCAATAGCTTGTAATACTTACGGCTTGGTTATAGACTTTGTACGTGCCCCTGAGCACTTCTAATACCCAAAAGTAGAATTTTGTGTTCTGGCTCAAAGGTTTACCCTGCTGATCATCTGCATTTGTTCTATATTGAATTATTTCGTCTGGAATCTGGCAACAGCTAACACTGCTAGCTCTTCTTATCAGTGATCCAGATATATAAAAACTCAGAGGTGGGATGGCTCTGCAAACTCAATCTGTTGGATGAGGTTTTATAAAACCATAGCCAAAACTTGGCTTTTTGTCTGGCTCTGTTTCTAGATTGCATCTGAGTTTAATTTGGCTTTTGGATCTTCCAAACAAGGATTTCATTCTTTTGGGTAATTTATCTACAGCTTGTTATCCACTACCTACATCTCTCTTGCTATATAATATAATACTGCAAAATACTGCTTCATGCTCATTTCTACAGCCCTACAAATAGTCCTTTTATGAATAGCGTCATTGAATTTATCTGTAGTAAATGTTGCAAGATTGGCAATACACAAGAATGAGAGAAACAATCAAACCTTGAAATTCTGAGACTCATATAGGTACTTGATGTTTCCAAAATTACTCCCAAAACATGGGCACTAATCAACTCTATGGTGAGGTGGCACAGGTTATTAAATTAGTGATGAAGAAAACGTAAAGGAGACAGACACATCAGTATCAGACATGGGGGTCTTAGAGGACAGAGAAGCAAGGCAACAGAAACCCATGATTTCAAGATAGAAAAGGCCATTTGGGCTCGGTACCCAAAACCTGAAAGAACTACCAGAACTGCCATTCTCCTAGTTATCCACCTTGTGCTGGCGAGAAAGGAAGATGAAGGATAATAATGAACTGGAGGCAGTCGCAAGCTATAAATATTTTCTTAAGAATTCAAAGTCTCCCATTTTTATAGATAAGTGGGTGCTGGCTCTGGTCAGCCCAGGGATGCTGGCCTTGCAGCTGGAGAGGCAAGGAGGTCCCTTGCATGGTGCACAGAGGGAAAGAGGCCCCTTGGACTGGGCTAGAGCCTTGAGAGAGCCCTGGAGCTGCCATCGCCTCCCCAGGGTTGGCACCGTTGAGTGATTTAGGCACCGGGTCTGCTTCTGGGCAGACCGGAGGTGCTGATACCCTGAAGCATGCTGCACACTGGAGGCCTGGAGGGACCTGGAAAGGAGACGCAGCCAAACCAGGTCCTTTTGCCTTGACTGGCCCTTAAAAGGTGAGTTATCATTTTGCAACCTTGCATTAGGATCTGAACATCTCTGTGAGTGCAGCGTCACCCGTAAAGTCGCGAAAGCCTTGTGAGGATGAAGTGGGAGAGGGAGGGCCAGGACCCCCCTTCTTGGTGGCAGCACGGCCCCACACAACCTGCTGGAGCACGCTCACCATTCAGCCCAACGCGGCTGCAGCACAGGCTGCTGAGATGGCAGGACAACAGCTGGATCTGCTGGTCTGGTGGGTGCTAGTGACGGTGCCTGTGGATCTGGTGACAGGGCTCGGCTCTTTCCACGTGGGCACGGGGTTTCTCTCCCCTCTCCCCACCTCCTTGCTGCACTCTCCCCACCTGCAGCCTGCCAGTGCTCCATCCCTCTATCACGGCACTGGAAAAGAACAGCAATGCCGGTGTGATTAAAGATAATGAGCTGCTGATTAGCAGTGAAGAACACAACGGAAAACATTTCACTTCAATTGCCTTTCTTGTTGAGTTAATTAAAATAAAACACAAAGCTTCTCAGCTGTATTAGGATGCCCGCTTGGCTCAAAGCACTTCGACTGAACAGGTTTGCAATTAATACTTGTGTTGACTTCCACCTGGCATTAGCATAACAAAAGAGACTAATAACACCTTTCACATGATTCCCAATGATGTAGCTGCTGTTTGACTATTACCGACTTGCTGCCGGGATGCTTGGGCTGCAGGGAAGGCACAACACAGTCCTTCTTCCACAAGCGCAAGACTTCCCAAAGAAGCGATGCTAAGGGGACATGTCCACTGACCACCTGCTCTGCGGTATTTATATTGAGCTTTATACAGTGCTTTAATATCTGTAAGTTGCTTAATGAGACCTTGTTCAGGAGGTCTGTGAAAACTTTGGCTGTAGCATTAGGGACAGTATTTTTGACCCCAGACTGGTGGTTCAGAAAGCTCAGGGACATGTTTTAGTCTGAGAGCAGCACTGCAATCAGTAAGGCCCTGAAAGCAGAAATAAATGTTCACATTTTTTAGGTGACCCGTTTCTCTATGTATGCTCTGAGTTTATAAACGCCTTATAAACCTTGTGGACATATATGACTGCCCTCTCCTGGAAGATGATAGAGTTGCTAGTGCATTCTTCCAACCAGCTGAACGTTAGACCTAAGGAAATTACACTTTTTGATGTTTTAGAGTTACACCATGTATATCGTATGTATATAACACCCATATATAATCTATATACTATGTATATAACACATAAATATAATCTAAACGCTATGTATATTACATATGCAGGCATACATATATTTGAACCAAAGGCACATATACCTGAATTTTCTGCAATTCTAAGTGCATGGTTATAATTGATTTACCTCTTCTTCATGCAGTAGTTTATAAATGTACCTGCTCTTTTTTCGGCTACCAATATTATCATCTCACTAGAATTACTGAAAAGCATTTTAGTAACTGGTGCAGGTATACCCATCTCTAAGGTACATTCCCTCTCTCACCTGGACAATGACATAGCAATGACTGTACTGAGTTTAAATGAAGGATACACCTAGCTTTCTTGTGCTTTTGAAAGTTACCACCTGTTTTTTTAGGAGTTTCATCACAAAGCATAAACAGAATTTGGCAGTCTGTAAAGAACTAAGTAATTAATACAGGGGGTTTTAACAAAAAAAAAAAATTAATGTTTTTGTAAACGTTGAGTGGAGAAAAGTGCATTGGTTTCTGTCTAAATTCACTTTTAAAGAGTTCCTTACAGCCAGGTAGTCAGAGATCACCAAGAGCAGCAAATTTCTTACTGTTTTTACTAAGCATTATCATTTTGTGTGGAGGTGAGCTTTACTTCTGGGCAACTCGGAAAGCTCCCATCTGAAAATTTCTGTTTGCCAAGGCAGATTTCAAAGGCAACCCATAGCACAAAGCTCCATCCTCGCTGAAGTGGCTGCCTGGGCTGCACAAACCTTGCCCAGCAGAGTCCCGGGGGGGGGGGGCTGGCTGCGGGCTCAGCCTCTCCCTCGCTGGTGACCGATGCTGCACTGACCGACGCTGCTGCTGCTGGGCTGGGCATTACAGTGTCAAGGAACAGACATAACAGCCGCCCACTTTAAAAGAGGACTGGTATCATGGGATGGAGGAACAAGGCAAAAGCAGGGCTGTAACACCTTACAACAGCACAGCTCACCTACCCACAGCCGTGCAGCAGAAAGGTCGAGTTTACCCCTCAGATCAAAATGTCTGGCCCAGTTTTGACTACCCTATGAAAATGTCTGCTGTCGCTAATTAGTCTCCAGTGTGGGAAAGAGGATGTGTAGTTTGTCATTTAGGAAGCTCATTAGGTTTGCCCCATATCCAGTATTGCATTTGCTGAGGTCTTTATACGCCTGAAAGTGTGTCGCAACATTTCCTGCAAACAGGTTGGCATCTCTCAGTAGCACTGGGGGAAGTAATAAAACTAATCAAATTCATTATCCCTCCTTTATGTTGGTATTACTCCATTAATTTTAACAGCCTCCCTTGACACACGCAGGTATAAAGGAATTCCAGACACCTGCTTTGCTATTTTTAGAAGCTGACTTCAATCTAGAAAGGTCAGAAAAGCATCTGTGGGTTTATTTAAATATTTTTTTTTTAACCTTTCAAAATTATTTTACAGTAACTCATTTTAAGGCATTTTACTGAAGAAAGAACCTAAAGCAGATGGATTTGCTTTAACAGAAAAAAGCATCATACTTGAGAATTCCTACTAGAAAGCACTTAATTCAATGAGAATTACAGGCCTGGCTGTGTCTTAGGTTTATGCATGCTTTTTAAAAATTGGCATTGATACTACAGGGACTACCACAAGGACAAATTCACTAGAAGAAGCAGGGATGAGCTGCAATCATTCATTCCCTGTTAAAAGACGCACAGAGACAGGGATGCTGCTACCCGTGGGATGGGAGAACAGATGCAGCCCTTTCCCTGCTTCCACCCACACAGTGGCTGTGCTGGGAAAGCCACTTGGTGTCAGCTGATGGTGTGAACATCGGTGAGTTGGGAAGGGGCAGGCCGCCATGGTCATGCTCTGAGAGCCTGATAGATGTGTTACATAGGACTTCTCCCTGTTTTAGTCATCCTCACAGAAAAAAAAACCCCAACTCTCAACTGTGTGGAAATGTTATAAGTAGAATATTTTAAGCAAAGGAGCCTCTGTAACAGTGTCAGCTCATGAGGTCACATCAGAGATGGTTGGTCAAGGTAACGGGGGAGCAATTGCCTTAGTCACCCATACTGATGTCCAGCCTTTCCCTCTGCAGGCACAGAAAGACTGAAAAACATCCCATGCTCCACCAAACTGGTGAAAAAGCCGGTGCTGAGTGATAAACACGCTGGCTCATTCAAGTGTCTTGCCAAATCAGGCTAATCTTTCATGCAGATGCAAATGGTCATCAAAAACCATGGGTGGGTGTGAGAAGCTACTCTGCAAAGAGACGTTGGAGCGAGATGGAAATGGGGCAGTCACGTCTTCTGGGCAATATCACTGGAATCAGTGGGGAAAAAAGTGAACAACAGGTAGAAATGCACAGCAAGAGCAAAATGGGAGAGCAGACAGATGTAAGCTCCTTTAGCTCATTAAGAGTGGAGATGTTGGCCTGCTGGGAAATTATTGTCCACTTTATGTCTTGATATTGGAAAGAAATTAACTCAAAGAGCCAAGGCAGTTTTAGCACTTGAGCTACTTAATTATGCCTTTTAAAGTTGTCTTTGAAGCCACGGAGCAAAGGATGAATGAAACACTCTCTGAAGGTCCTTATTAGTCATTCCCTTCTCTGATGGCAGTAATAATTACATCGTCCTACATCGGAAGGAGTGTTCCTAGCGAATCCCCATACTCCTTGATAACATTTCCAGCAGGGCAGGCTGAGATAATGACGTGGGTAATTAGAGCTCTGGCTGCAGGGCACGATAGCCATGGAGGTCAGTCGTGAGCCTGCCTCCTGGACAGAGCATCCCAGCCTCATCTCCAGAGGCTTAAGCCAGATGTGAAAACCCTGGGATTGAGGGAAAGTCCAGCTCAAGTGATTTGACTCCTTCTCTTCTGTGTGTGGACTCCAAGGGAATTTCCTTCCTTACTGCTGGCCACAGACAGAATGGTAGATGAGACCTTTGTTAGATTTTACCCACTAGAAAACATCATTATCATCCTTCAGTCTATCATCCTGCATAACATGCTGCATGGCCTATAACACAAGCCTCTGTGCCTGACTGTCTTAAACCTTGAAACCTATCCACTAATGGCCCATGGCAAAAAAGACCCATAAAAAGGCAGTGGTGTCTCAGTAGCACTTTTGTGCCACTGATGTTTCATCTGGCATTTGGCAAAGCGAAACTGCACAGACACCGCATCCCGCGAGCACCTGCACATGTGGCAGCAGTAGCTCTGGCGAGGCAGCACGCAGGCAATGGCAGATTGCAATGGGACTTTCCCTGGCAGCACCTGACGCAGGCATGAATAATGCAGGGCCTCATTAATCATTTACAGGATTGCTGTTCCTGTGGATTCATTGGTATTAGAGACTCATGCCGAAGTCTTTCTCTTTTGATCCCACTGAGCACTTGCTCTTTGTGCTCGGCAAGGTCACAGTGTCCCTAGGACGGGGAAAGTCTCATCAGGGAGAGGGAGGAGGTTTCGCAGCCCACAGCTCAGCCGCTTCGGCATCCCTGCCTTAGCTTGCAGATCACAGCATTGGTCCGAGTACAGACTGGTCGTGAACCCAAAGGGACGTGCACTCTTCGAATAACAGAAGGAAATGTGAAAGTGACAGTAAAAAAAAGAAAACTCATGTTTAAAAATGTAACTGTCCCTCCATCCATCACCTCTCGGTGCTCTGCCTCCTCAGTGCACTCCTCTCCACTGCCCTCCCAGCACGTCCTCTCCCTTCCTCCCTCCCTCCGTCCCGCACCCTCCTCTCCACCCCCGGGGCAGGACACAACCGCCGGGGCCCCGCAGGACCCCCCAGCTCCTCCTCAGCCCTCTTTCACATCCAGCCCCTGTACCGCCCTGGGTCCCAGACCGGCCTCCTCTGCTACCCCCAGCTACCCCGCCTGCCTGCTCTGCCCGTGCTCCCTGCTTGTTCTGCCCTGCCTGCCCCGCTCAGAGCTGCCCTGCCGGTGCTGCCCTGCCCTGCCTGCCTGCCTGCCCTGCCGGTGCTGCCCTGCCTGCCTGCCCTGCCTGTCCCACTCAGAGCCGCTGCCCCGGCGGCAGGCCCAGCCCCTGCGCAGGCAGCTCTGCCTGCACCGGCCGATCCCGGCCACAGGAGGGGAACGCTGCAGCACGCAGCAGGCGGTTTCCCCAGTCACTCCGTACGGAAAGCGGAGACGGTACCCGCAGGCCCTTCACCGCCGTGGGGGCACGGCTGGGGGCTGCGGCTGCGCCCCCCGGACCCGCGGCCGCCCCCGGGAAGGGCGGAGGGGCTGGCCGGGTGCGGACCCCCAGATCCCCGAGAGCATACCGGTAAAGATCCTAGTAGCTTAATCACGTGTAAATGATTTGAATAAATGCAGGCGACCCGCCACTATTATTCCGAGCAAGAGAAGTGTGTGTAATCAGATCAGCGGTGTGTGTCGTACGTAGCATGAGACTATTAGCGAGTTAAATGTGGTTCAGATGCCCAAATATGCAGCAAAGTCAATCGCGGCGTCTAGATCTTGCTGTGCTCTTGATAACGCGTGCAGGACTGGGGAGGGGAAAATGTGCTGTGATTTCATGCTGCTGGAGCATTTACCCAGCTAAGACTCTTCCCCGTAGTATCTAAAAAAATGTTTCCTCGTTAATGTCAAGAAAGATGTTTGTCTTTTTTTTGGTAGGCATTTCTAGATGCTTGGTTTCCCTCCACAGTATTCCATCCACAGCTCAAGCACAGGCACAGTGTGTCTGCTCTGATTACTGCCTGGTTGTAGGCAGGTTATCTTTCAGTAGCCTAAACAAAGGTTGGGAACCACTGCTTCAGGGCAAATACTGGGCTGGATCTGAAGCTTGCTGAAGTCAACAGGACTCCCACTGGGGTTTTTAATCAGGCCTATCATTAATTCCCTAATGAAGTTAGCCATTTATCTTTATTAGATGGACTCTTCGATGAATTGATTTAATCTAGAAGACTTCTCCTCCATGACAGATTTTCAGAGCCCCACACACTCCTGCCTCTGCGAGGAGCCCAGCCTGCCCTCTGCCAAGCGTGCTCTGTTTCCCAAGGAGCTAATCAGCCGGCCCATCTCCTCTCAATCAATAAGCATTTATTCTAATTGAAACCAACATCGACTGGATACCGACCAGGAATGTGAAATGCTCTATAAATAACGTGCATGAGCTGGAGCCTGAGAGCAGGCGGTGGCGGGACTGTCAATGGGAGCGCTAAGGGGGGACATGCCACCCAGCACTCTGTCACTCTCCCAGTGCCCTATTTACAGCTCTCACCAGGGAGCTCCCTGTCTTGCTTTGATGATGAATTAATTTCCTCTGATGGATCAACCTCCCAGTCCCCCATTGCAACACCTTGCAGAATGCATTGCCTAACGAGAATTACTCATTAACATATAAATTATGATGTATTTCTTTTTGGCACTCCAGGCAAAACAATGGGCTGAGCGCTCCCCCCTCATCTAGCTTTTCCCTGGAGGGAGAACTTTCATTGATTGCTAAATGGAAGGTGGAAAGAGTGAAATCTTTTAATTGTACGACTCCCGTGATGTGCTACTGCTTAGACTTTAAGTAAGCATATGACTTCCCCAGCGTGTATACTGTCTTCATATTTTATTGCAGGATAAGGTATGATTCTCCTCTATCATAACCAGTTATGATAGTACATGTTCAAGTGTTAGTTTACAGACAATATCAGGGTCTTCTGAATACCCCACCTGCAATGGGGATAAAACCTAAATTAACAGAAAAGGTGCAAGACCTGAAATCTGTCTTATCTGTCCAATCTTTTGTAGACGGATTTGTTTTCTCTGTGCCACAGGGGATATACCCAAGCTGTGTGGATACAAGGTGGCTCCGTGTCAGGAGCTGAGCAGCCACTGCCAGCACCACTCTGTGCTGAAGTTAATAAACCCTTTTCATAGTCAGCCTGGGAAACACCAGCAAAAATACCTTCAGGCACTTAGTGTTTTATATCTAGCTCTGCTGCGAATTCTGTCAGTGATGGTAGGTGGCTGCCTCAGTTTTTGTGCCTGGCTAGACCAGTTAGGATCATCTGAACAAGTAAATTTTTCAGTTCATAGTATTTAACTCACTATAGTGATTAAAGAAAGTGCCCCAAACTCCCCCCTTTTCTCCTTGGTTGGACTATGCAGCAACTCATTTCTGATTCTGGATTTTCATATGGGTATGTCATGAGCTGATAGCAATGTGGCAGCTGTATCTGCCAAATCTGACTTGAAAATAAGGATAGGAAGCACCGCTTTGTCCACTGAATCAGGTGAGGCTTATCTTGGTGAGAGATACACATTGTAGTTCCAACTTAGGCCTTAGTAAGGTGGCCAGGCAATGGACCATGCTGGCACTGCCCTCGGCAGCAGAAGGAAGGAGCTGCTGAGTGCTGGGAGCCCACAGCGCAGCCCCCTTGGAGCATCCTCTTCCTCCTCCAGAGCTCCACCGGAGACATGGCATGCAGGAGCTGGCAAACCCAACATCAGCATAGCTTCAGTACCTGAAGTAATGAGCGCTATGAATTGGTTCAATTTGATGGACAGCAAGGAAATCTGTTGACCAAACAGGCTCAACCCATCCCGCATGCTCCTCCAACTTCTACAACAGTGGCACGGCCCGCGTAATAATCTGTCCTTCCCAGCACTCGCAGGGAAGCCTGTCCTGTGGCCTCTCCCACTCCCCAGCACGTCTGGTCGATGACTCAAACTTCCATATGGTGCGTTTGGCATGAAGAGACTGTCTGGAGAGCACAGCAGATGGTCTTTGAGGAACGAGATGTGGTTGCTTCCCACAATACCTCATCCCAGACAGTGCAGCAGAAAGTCTGTGAGTGTCTGCTTTCCACGTACGCACTTTTTACCAGAGTCTCCGTGATCTCAGGGAAGCTGCAGAGAGGGACCTCACATACCTGAAATATTCACCCAGCCCAGCACCTGAGGCCAAGATGAGCAGCATTTCCGAGAGTCTGACCACCTCCAGGATGGATCTACAACAGCAATTCCTGCCACATCCTTCCTGCCGGCAGTATGCCACCTCCTGAGCTCAGGCAGCCCAGCCTCTCCCCAAAGCATCACCAGCGCTGCCCTGTCCCTGCCTCTCCTGCCGCTTCCCAGCCCCAGCTCTTGCTCCACGGCAGCTCTTCCTCCGCAGGCTTCCTCCTACGCTGCCCTGCCTGTGCTCCTCAGGTTGAGGGTAAATGCAGTTAAATCAGCACAGGCACCATCTTCTTTTCTTCTCCCACCTTTTCCAGGTAACTTTCTAATTTCACACTAAAATCCATTGAGAATTTAATTTTTGCCAGTTTCAGTGGGAATGATAAGAATGGTTTCACTGTTGCAAATTTGCCTTTTTGCTGTCCTACCTTCTGGCAACACTAGGCGGCAGTTTACATTGCCTGCCTTTAAATCAAACAGTTAAATGCAGCCTCCAAATTTAAACATGCACAAGCCCCCTAACCGTTCTTTCGACCTTCTGTTTACCATCCATTTGCTACATTACACAGGATCTAAAGCAGGGATACATTTTTTTCTTGTTTTGTGTTTACATTAGCGAGATTGGTATCAGTTTAATTAAATCAGCTTAAAATCAGTTCAGAGCAGGCACTATTTTCCTTGTGTAGACAACAGCAGAGCACGGAGCCAGCGTAGCTCCATCCAGCTCCACCAAGGTGGGGCTGAACCAGCCGGGCGAGGAGGGGAGCCCACAGCGATGCAGCTCGGGGTCATCGCCTCCACCAGCGGTGCCAGAAGGAAAGCTTGGAAATTCCAGCAAGTCTTCTTGGAAGTTGTCCTAAAAGGTGTCCTTTGTTAGCATGAAAGAAACATTAAAATTTTTCATCGGCACTGAAAGGAAGCCTGGTGCCATTACTGCAAGACGGGCTATAAAACAGGGCATGCAAGACAAGTTCTTCCTAAATCCCAGTGCCTTTTTGCCATATATTCATTGCCAACACCCATTTCTCTCATTTGCACAGAGTGCTATTTTCAGTTTTACAACTTTTTTGAGGTGCTATTCGCTTACCAGCCAGGTCTTAGCTGGTCCACCAGCATTAGTCCACAGCTGTCCTGGCACCACCCTGTGATCTAGTCTTCTCCCCCCCCCCCCCCCCCCCCCAAAATACTAGAAGGACCTGGAGTTCTGCCTGTTTAAACTGCTGAATATTTCCCTCACAATTTTTAGCTGTGGGCTTGAGTCATGGCTGTGGATTCTCTTCTACTGACTCAGATGAGGGAAAGAATTCATCTCTGGTAGAAAGCTGGGTAATCAAAATGATTTATACCTGTCATGCATTTATCCCTTTGAAATTTACTGTGTGTCACACAGACCCAAATTGTAAATGTCTTGTGAAGAAATGAAACCCATTGTGAGTGACTTTGAGCACACCAGTTCTCTGGGGAGCCTTAGCCGCCCTCAGCCCTGGGACCAGCTTTCGGAAGAAGCCTCACGGTGACAAAGCTGCCCACCAGCCGCCACCAGCAGAGGTGACCAAGGGGTGGAACAAGTCAAAAGGACGCTTATGATTCTGGAAGCTGTACGCCTGGCTCTTTCCACCAAGTACAAGGACTTGTGGAGAACACAGCCCTTCCTCAGAAGAAAGCTCTCAGTAACACGGAGCAATACAAAAGCCAGCGCATGAAGCTTCCAAAGGCACATGGAAACTCCTCTGGGGCCTCACCGAGGACAGCACGTGACAGGCCCGTCCCCAGCAGCCATCACCTCAGCCTGGCAGAGCCCCTGCACAGCTGGGGAAGCTGAGGAAGAGCATGGCTGCCTTTGCTGCTGTTGTGAGAGAGCAGAATGCTGCCATCAGTAACCAGGCCATGAGTCAATAGAGAAAAGGTGCACGCAACCTCCTATAGCTGGAGTCATGCAAAATATTTAGCACTTCCATCATCCTGGCCTTCCTCCCCATGCTTTCACAGTACAGGTTAATGGGTCTGCGGAATCCCTTTGTGCAGTATTATATCTAGTGGTTTGGGGTTTTCTGAGGCTGAGAGCTTTACTAGTAGTCACCTGAATACGCAAGCTGTAGTTACACAATAGTTAAGCATCCCTAACCGGGTGTTTCATCCGGTGTGCTTTCCCAGTCCCTCCTGTGTGCTTGGTTGCTGGCGCTGATGCTTATCTGACCATGGGGTAAGTCAGCTCAGGAAACTAAACTGGCAGAAAACTGACCTGGCAAAAAAAGAGAATTGCTTTCTGCTAGGTAAGCTCTTGTGCTGGCTCATTACAGGGTCAGGGAGTTGGGGAGTGCCCCTCAGGGCGTGGAGGACGTGTCTTCATTTGGGGAGAGGGGGACCTGGCTAGTGCTGACCAAAGTCATTTTGAAATGATGTGTCAGAGCAGGTTCTGTTGCCCTGTCATATAAAGGGACAACTAGACACAGGAATCCAGGCATCGTGATAAAATGGAGTATCCCACATGTTAAAATTTGAGGCCTTCCCTGACATCCCTTGTAGAAGAGAGCTTGCGTGTGCACTTGTGTTGTTCACACTGTGTTTGCAAATAGGTTGTCTGGAGAGGTTGTGGAGTCTCTCTCCTTGGAGATATTAAAAAACCATCTAGACATAGTCCTGTGTAACTGGCTGCAGGTGGCCCTGCTTGAGCAGGAAGGTTGGACAAGATGACCTCCAGAACTCCTGTCCAACCTCAACCATTCTGTGATTCTGTGTTAAAGTCCCATTAAATATAGTTCAGAAGCAGCTGTAAGCATAGGAGCCTCAGGGTGGAAGGCCCCAGCTGCCGGGGTGGAGAGCCAGATTGCAGTTTCTTAATTAATGTGAGTCAGCCTCAGTCTGCACTGGTGACTGATGGAAAAGCGGGTTTTGTGGAGCTGCCTGGTTCTCAGCCATGTTCTCACTGCCTCCCTGGCCTCCTGACCACACTCATGCAACCACATGCTCCACATCAGGGAGCTCCCCTGACTTAACACTAATAGATTTTTCAGGTCAGTTTCTGGCTCTCTAATGCCTGTTGATCTGGCTGGCTGTGAAGCAGCCCCACTGTAGGGGATGGTGCAAGGGAAGTGGTGGGAAAGCTTTTCCAGAAACACATATTCACATTGGCTTTAGTAGAGCATGAAACCACACAGGCAATGGTCCTGTACCATGGTGCCCTGAGCCACCCCTGCCACAGCTCTGCCCTTCCTCCTGTCCTTTCCACATCCTCCTGCCCCTTCTCCAGCCTTCCCTTGCTGTTATATGCTAACTCCTCAGCAACCTCCCCCCTCCTCTGGCACTTATCCAGCCAGCTTTTTCTCACTAACCTCACGTACGTATTTTCATTTCTTTGCTCGGAAAGTTTTCTGCCATTTTAGTGGGTGAGGTTGGTTTTTCCAGGTAGCAGGAGCTCAAGGTACCTGGCAGAACCACAGAGGCAGGGGCAGGTAAGGAGATTGTGAGACCATTTTGGCAGTGGTGAGACACTGCTTTGGCTTAGCAGAGCCAGAGTCAGATGCTCCTGTTTGTTCTCACCCTCTGATTTAATTATTTGCCTTCTTTCCTGCACTTTACTGATAAAAATTGGAGGTTTTTAAAACGGTATGTGAACTGCACTTGTAAATGTAATCACATTTTTTTTTCCCAGTCACCAAACCAATCCATTTAACAGCTCACTAGCCCAAAAGGAACGCTATTATATGGCTGGAGTGTGGATAAATAGTGAGTTGATATCAGGGTTGAGATGCAAATCTACAGATAACATTTGACTTCAGGGGAGCTGGTTGTGGGGAAGAGGCTCTCAGAAGTCCTAACACTCGGCTGTATGGTACCTCAGGAGCAACCCTGGAGGAGCAGAGAGAAGAGCCAGCAGGCTGACAGGCAGCTCCTTCCCATCCCTGTCCTCATGTTTAAATGCAAACAAATGCCAGGAACAGAAAACAGAGAATTATTAAAATATATATATTCCTGCCATTCCCTGCATGTGATTAATCCTCTTTTCCTCTACCAGAGAATATATTAGTGAGAGTGGGCTTATAATAGAGAGGCATCTGGCTGAGACTAGAAAGAGCAGCATGCTTATGCATTATTAATGCTTTAAAAAAAAACCAGACTTCCGTGGCCTGACTGTATATATTGGATCAGTATGGAGTGGCCTTTATAGGATAATTAGCACTGATAACTGGCCCATTTTGCTTATCTTTTGCAATAGAATTATCTCCAGGATGAGGCATGTTTATTTTGTCAAACAGTGAAAGAGATTATGTTTTGAAATAGCTTTTAATGAGCAGTTAGTGCCCAACACTGCTTTATTCTTAAAAGAGAGAACGTGATCTGGTAAGAAGTGCATGGCAAGCATAATAGGGAAAATGCAAATCTCCACCTTAGCAAATCTGTAATCATCAACTGGGTCTTTAGGGATCCTTGGTTATCCGGGCACAACAGCAGTGCTGCAGTCTTGCCAGTGAAACAGGAAACATTTGAGGGGAACACAAAATTATAGTGGGGATTCCTAAGGCATAACTTTGGCACAGAGGAGCTACATTTCTTTAACTGCTTTATGTCTTGACAAATATAATATGACATAAGAAGGCTAAAAAACCAAAGCCAGCACAGTAGGGCAGGGGGCCACGGGGGCTGCCCAGGTATGAGACATAATAATCAGGTTTATCTTCCAGCTTTGTCTCCCATCGATTCATCCGTCGGAAGATGGTTAAATCAGCAAGAAACTGGAGGAGGCCCTAATCTTGGAAAGATAGAGCTACATTCATTTGTGCGCTGCTCCTTTTCAAAGGATGAAGTGACTCTGTGAGTATCTAGCTCGTAAATCAGGGGGGCGAGGAGACAGCCTGGCTCCCCTCTCCCTAGCCTCTGACGTGAAGACCTCAGCTCAGCAGAAGGAGAGAGTCACATTTCCAGCAGCACACGGAGCGCACCAGCAGTATCTCTTAGCTTACACAGCTGAGTATCGGCACCAGGCTCCTTGAGTAGGATTCATTTCACATGTCTGTGTCTGAACTGGTCACCCTGGGCTGCTTCTATAATCAACAGGTGCTCTGAGGATGTAATTCATCCCGTGCAGGAGTAGATATCTAACAGAGGTCAAATGCATTGCCCCAGAAAGGGCCTGTTACAAAGAGAGCTGAGACTGCTGCCTCTGTTGCAGCCACCCACGAAATGCTGGATGAGACCTCACCCCTCTGGCAGAGGTGGCTGGGCACAGCATCCCGTGTGCCGGCGGCTTGGCGTTGCTGCAGCACGGGGCTGCGGCCGCATGGCTGTGCAGAACCGCAGCTCCATAGCAGAGGTGGCAGCGCCCCGGGGCACAGCACAGTGGCACCCGAGCAAATGCCCCTCGCCAAGCAAGCTCGCGGGAGCACCACTGTGGCTGCTTGGGAGCTGGAGCGCATGTGGTGCCTTGGGGCAGGGTGTTTTTTCAGGGAACCTGCTGTCTGGGAGCACAGGTAGTCACTGCATATCCAAGGCATCTTGAAATCCTAGCTGAAACTGGGACTCTGCTGAAGCAATAGGAGACCATGCTTGAAACAGGATTTCTTGACTAGGTTGCAGGAGGGTGCACCCTTCCAGCACAAATTGCTACCTGGCCAGCTTAAGAAACAGCCTCCTCTGGAGATGACGAACGCGCGGGCACCGATCTGCCATGCACAGCCCCGGCGGGTCGAGGTGGCGCGGAGCTGCTGTGCTCATCCAAGGGATGTGCAGGTGTGCAGTGACTCCAGCGGTGGCTGTGCAGACACCGACTCTCTCCCAGGACCATATGGGGTAGCTGTGTGACACACTACACGGTGGTGTGAAAAAACAGCCAAATCTTCATCTTTTGGAAAAACATGTCTTTCTGGAAAACAATAAACCAACAGTAAAACAAGTTCCTCGGAAGCCTGCCGCTTTTCAAGCCCCTGGGCATGATGCAGCTTGACAGTGGCTCCCAGGCAGAGCCAAGCAGTCACATCCACAGTGCCGAGCCCTGGGACGGGGGAAAGGCTCGGGGAAGGCACAAGACCCAGCTGTAGCTGCGGGAGGCATTGAGGCAAAAACCCATGGTGTGAGGTTCACACCCAGCGTGTGAGACTTGATGGGTCTGTCACTTCACAGAGCCAGGCTCCGTCCCCCGGCAAATACAGATGACAAAGGGACAGAAGCTGCCAGACTGTTTGGCCTTGTTGTCGCTGCAACAGCAATGCAACTCGGCTCGAAACCGGGCAGCTCTGGAAGAGGAGTCCCAGTTCTTTGTCCTGCCTGCAGGACTGCGGCTCTCCCCCAAACACATGAGGCCATCTGGGTTTCTTTACGGTATCTCCCGTCCCAAGAGAAAGGACAAGGCCCGGAAAATGCTGTTTTCACAATGCATTTGAAACAAGTTAGCACCTCTTTGGTTGGGAGAGTCTGAATGTTTGGGCCAAGCTTCTGCAGTGTTTGACACACACCCCCCCACACCTGGTCCTACCTGCCTCCTCCCTCCCCTTCAGAGCCCCCTTTTTCTCAGAGGGGGTAAGGAAAGCAGTTTGCCTTGGCAAATAGCTTGCTATGAAAATGATGAATTCAAGAGCACGTGGAGCCTGTGGTTGAAAAGAAACCGTCTGATCAGCAGAACTTTTCTCCCTCAGCCTGTAAGGGCAGATTCAGTCTCAAGGCCAAGCTGCCATGTGGTTATAAAATAGAAGCAGGCCTTGTAAGAACTGATCTAACTTTCTTCAATTGTCTGTGCATCTTTAATCATGTTCACCACTTAAAAAGCAACGGAGCTGGCAGCTGATAATTAGGCTGAGCCTGCAGCAGCATGGCCAGTGGCCAGATCACATGGCTCCTTTCATCTGCATATTTATGCATTTAAAGGAGAGGAAAACTTTCATAACATTTTAATAACTAGGTTCTTCTGAATCCATAAATCCAGTCCTCTGGGCTTAGCCTACACTCTCCTTCTGATCTTACATAAGTGGAAGAGGGTGGGGTGTTTTGTTTGTTCTCCCTATTCTTTTCCTGTGCATGAATGTGCAAAGCCCATCCTCTCAAGTTCAGGGTCCTCTGCAGGATGGTAGGGTCAGGCAAGGTAAACCTGCACTTCTAAGGATGAAGGTGTAACTTTGATTTAGTTCCTGGCATGGAAACCATTCCCCTTTCCCAAGACAGCATCTACAGACTGGCAGGACTGAAGCTCCTTTGCTAAACAATGGCTCCAAACAAAGAATTCTTGATACCTGTGTTTAAAACAGAAGCTACAGCACACGTTGGCCATTGCACTTCTTAGCAAATCACCTTCAGGTCCAGCCCGAGGACGGCGATGCTTCAGACCATAGGCTGAAAGATGTCAAAATGTGGAGAGCTGGTCCCAGTCTGGGTCTGCGGGTGCTGGAGCTCTGCCTCCGTGCACGCTGCCAGAGACAGCGACGGGTGCTCCATGCAGTGCCTCCAACCTAATCCCATGAGCAGATGCAGCCTGGCAGCACCTGAGCGCTGCCAGCCTGCTGCACAGCCCTGCACTGGCCACTGGCCACCAGCCACTGCCCACCGCCCCAGCCACCGCCCCATCTCCTGGTGGGGCAGTGTCAGGGTGATGCTGCGAGGGGCTGTGACAAGGGGGATGCCGTGTCCATCTCCCCTGCCTATGGCTGGCAGCTCCCTTGACAGCCTTGGTGACATCCTGCAGAGTCTTTCACAGTGAGGTTTTGCAGACCGTCCTCCCTCTCCCTGGCAGCATCACCTGGCGTGGGCACGTGGGCTTTTCCATTAGCGCTGAATGACAGCTGCTATCAGCAGGGAAACAGAGAAGGTGAGGATGAGACTAATCCTTATGCTCCCGTGTTATCTTAGTAAGATGGAGGAAGCACTGTTAAAATAACACATCACTGATTTCTTTCAAAGATGAAGCACTCGGTTAAAATAAAATAAAAACTATTTAATGAGATGCAGTTCTTAAACACTATTACTCGTTTTTTAAAGGAAAAGTTATTTATTCTGTGCTGGAAGCAGCTTCTACCTAGGATTCCCTGGGTGAAGCAAAGAATACTTTGCTGATTTATAAGGGTCTCGGTAGAGGCTTTAATTGTTGTTACTATACAGCAAGCGAACAAACAAGCTAATTGCAATGATTAGGCAATTTTCAGAGTACGTCTTGAACTGTCTTTTAGCGGTGCCAATAAAGCTTTGGGGTTTGACGCTGCTCTGGAGTACAAGTGAATTTAGGCTGGTGCAGCTGCTTTGTTTCAGAGGTAATGTTAATGATCATAGTCATGTAACAATAGTTTTGCTAGACAAAGTGAAATAGTCAAGCCCTGAAAAATGCAGACCAGGGCATTAACTTCACTGGGAGGGACCGTGAATTGTTTCTTGTGTATTTAAAGAATCAGAAGAAACAAAGAAGGGCAAGATTAATTAGGAGTGGGAGTTCATGACTCCCTCTCCAAGTGAATGAGGAACAGCACTGGACAAGACACAGCACCAATGCTGAAATGTTTCTTGGCATTTTCCCTCTGAGGTCTGAGAGAATTTCCTTTGCACCCTGGTGTCCCCAAGACATTCATAAACTGCCTCTCTGGCTACCCAATGTGATGATTAACTTGTATCCCCAGGTTTCATTATCAAGCTTTTAATCTAAGCCTGAACTCTCTGATCTGTCATCTGAAGTAGTGAGGGAATTTGCAGCAGGGTTTTTCCCAGCAAAGAAAAACAATTCACTTGCTAAAGACATTATGTGGGAGATACAACTTACAGATACAAGAATTTGGAAATTTTGGTGTTTGTTTTGTAGCTTTGGGGGTTGCTGATGTTTTACTTCATTTTGAGGCTGGATCTTACACTTCCAGTACTGTAAGTACAGCAACAGATTTCGGCCAAAAAGTCCATGAGAGACTAGCATTGATTTTGATGGGGTTTGAGGATAAATACTGATAAAAGTCACATAATGTAGGAATTTGCATTTTCTTAAGCCTTGTATAGACTTGGATTTGGAAGGTGTGATGCACTATGTGAATAACACAATGTAGTTAAGGCACTGTGGTTTTAACGCACAGCTTTAACACCGGTTGTTTGCAGGAGGCTATTACTTCATTGTATTTAGCACTTGCTAATCTAGAAATCATGGATGGTAAATGAAAAGAGAGGTTACAAATCAAAGGCAGGCTGATCTTGTGGTTACACCTTTCAGATGTGGCCTCCTGCTACACGCAGAACTATTTCGCCTCTGATGGTATCGAAATAAGGGCTCCCCAGGCGTACCACCACCTATGTGTTGGCTACGAGGGTAAGAGGCTGTGGGGCCGTGCGTGAATGTTGAGGGTGTGGGTCTACAAGGGGTTAACGAGTAGGTGGGCTGGGCTGGCACATGGGGGGGGGGGGGGTGTGAGTAAATGACAGGAGGGAGAGACCTGAGCGTGCAGCCATCAGCTATAGATTTGGGGGTGGGGAAGAACAGCGGTTATGGTACTTGGGAGTGGGTAAGGTTAGGGCAGTTGTAGCGGGTACAGTGCAGGGACGTAACTTGGTGCCCAGAAAGGCCAAGCATACATTTCTTAAAAAGCCGTCGGCATCTCCATCTCCTCCAAAGCTACATCAAGAAGTGTCCCCTACCAGTAAACCCAGTGCTTTTGCCGTCTGGGTTGGCCAGCCAGGAGGGCTGAGCGTCCAAAGGCTCCAAAGCACAAGCCCTTGCCTGGAGCTCTCACAGAGAGCCAGGAGCTGAATTTCAAGCAGAGGTGTCTGGCAGCCATTCCCTCCAGCTATCACCCCTCCTTGGTGCACCCAGACCTGTTTGATGTAAGCTGATACATTTTCCCGTTAGCCAAGAACTATCATTCAGGGCAAAACCACCATCCTGGACTCAGTACATGCTACCGAGGAGGCAGAGGGGCTTGTGGTTACCTCTCACATAGAAGTCTCTTCTGTGAATTTTCCTTCACCACCACCATCTCCACACTGCTGTTGGTGGCACTTTGGTACACTGGGACAATGGAACCAAGGAGAAAGATGGCTGCAAGTGCTATAGTGAGGGGGGAAGATTGACTCTGAAGTCCTACCAAGCCATCGCGATGGGCTATTGTGGATACTGGAGTTATACTTCACTAATTCCTCAAACTGGAACCCAAACCATCTTTTCCAGCCCAGTAGGACCAAAGTGCTCTGACTTCTAGCCACGAAGATCAGTGCTTGGTACATGAATTTATAGGAGAACTTACAGAAATTAATGTTAACCCAGATGTGTGGTTTGGGCCTAGAGCTGCCTGTAATAAATTCCTGCTTTTTCCCAAAACTAACCTGAAAGTTCATCTATCTATCTATCTGAGTGCTGCTTAGAGCATCACTGAAGTTTGCAGAATATGTCATGTAAGAATACAGGTGCGACTTTCATTGTGATTTGAACCTTGTCTGATGCACCAGGAGTTGCTTTTTCTTTACTGGGCTCTGTCCCCCTAACTCTGCTCCTCAATCGGCCATGAAGTCACCAGTCATGTAAATGCCTGCGCAAACATACTGAACATGAGTCATGAGGCATCTGTTGCTATTTATTAAACTGTGGTTTGTATCTTTGGAGTACATGGTATTATCCTTCATGGATGTGGCTTTATCTCTGTTACTACAATATGGAATTAATTAAGAATATTAAAGTTTGTGTTTAAAAAAATGGTATTCCTAACTTTTATCTATGGAGGCAACATTTTCATATCCATTCTCTCTTAATGGCAGCATCCTTTGGGAAGATGTGATAGACACATTTAGGTAAATATTATTCCTCCAGCACACATGGTTTCCATTGCAATTGATCCCCTGCTGTTTCCTTCCAAGCACTTTCCTCTGTTACATATTCCACAATGGTGGCTGAAATACTGATCAGCGATAGCAAAGACAAATTGACTCCAGCAACTGGGAGTTTTAAGGGCAGCAAATGTTTATATTCAAGTTTTGTACGTACCGTAGTTACTGAAATACAGTTTTTAGGCGTGCACTGAGATTTTCACTGGCATTGAAAGTCTAAAGTTGCTTGAGGCAGTTATAATTTAATAAAAGGACAGAATGAATAAAGACTGACTGAGTGAGATGGGACATAAAGATAGTGCACTACAAAACAGCCACACAGGCCCAAAAGCTGTAGAGAAGATGCTTGCTCCCGTAGCCTCCCCTTCAGGCTGTGAGCAGCCTGGGTGCTCCACACAGACCCGGCACAGAAGCTGCACCTGAGCCACTCACGAGCTGCCTGAAGCTTAGGAGTCACAAGCTGCTCACTGTAGGCTAGTAGACAATTAATTCTACATGCTTTTAAACTGGCATGGCCATTGGAAAAGGTTTCTTAGCAGACGATAACAGCAAGAAGCTGGGAAAAAGCAGGGTGGGAACCACTTTGTCCAGTGATTGTGTTTCCTCAAACACATGTCAGACTATAACTTTAGATGCAGCAGGCTGATAAAACATTTTCCCTCACCCAGCATTTGCTAGGCACCATTGGGCTGCAGTGGGCTGTCACCCCAAATCAGACTGAAGCCAGCGTGCCCACCAGGTGTTATGTGCCGTGGGGAGCTGCACAGAGGTATGAGGAGAATCAGTGCATACACGTTTACCAGCATATTTGTGGCATCTTCTAAGTCTCTAGCACATGAACAGAATTGGACATAAATGTATGCCTATGCCCTAGCTATTTGTCTGTGCCAGCTTGATGAATGTGCTCACGGGGGTGCAGGCTTTAAGAATGTACCTGCTCGTTTGCAGGGGGTGGTCTAAATGTCCTACAAAAGCCACTTGCTGTGGCAACAGCAGATTGAGCATTGGGATTCTTTGAAGCCTGGCTTCCCTTTTTATTGTATTATTATTGTTATTATTAGTTAAGCACCATCTGCTCAAAACTTTCAAGGCACGATGATATGGTCTCTGCGCCCAGGCTCTAACTGCAGGTTTGATGCTGGAACCTACATTTACACAAGCGACACTGCCATACCCTGCACCATCTGCCAAGGGGCTGGACCTGACTGCCTGGCAGGCAGTCATACAATAAAAACTTGATGGAAAAACCTGCAATGTGAAAGGAGCATCACATGATTAAAACACACAATGTTTTTTTACCGGGAGAGATTTTTAAGATGGGAAGATCTTTCTAACACAAACTGGAATCACTACAATGTTTGCATTCCGTTTCTTCCTCTCTGAAATGACCCCAGGCTGGCCCTTGCCCTTGCTTTGGGGAATGTACTTCTGGTTTGTATCTCAGGAGGCTGAGAGATGTGGAATAAACTCTCATTACCTCTTGCTAATGTAAAGCACCACACAGCACATGCCTGAAGCCCTGCTCAGTGGGGTTGATGTAAAACAATAGCGGACCCCTGCCACAGGACCCACTGTAATGGAGAGAGCGGTCTGTGGCTGTCCATTTAAAAAGCCTTGCCTTCACAAAGCCTGCAGCAGTGTGGCCATCACCAAGAAGAGCCTTCTTGTTGTGCTAACTAGGAATTCTCATTAACTGATATCACTATCAGAGTCCCCGAGCCTCAGTGTAAGCAGCAGGGGTTATACTGCATGAGAAAACCCCCGTGCAATGGCATTGCTGTGGTACTCGTTAGAGTACTAACGAGCTGAAAGGTGAGATCCTGCACTAGGAAACGGTCCTGGTTTCGGCTGGGATAGAGTTACTTTCTTTCTAGTAGCTGGTATAGTGTTGTGTTTTGGGTTCAGTATGAGAAGAATGTTGATAACACACTGATGTTTTCAGTTGTTGCTAAGTAGTGTTTAGTCTAAAGTCAAGGATTTTTCAGCTTCTCATGCCCAGCCAGCAAGAAGGCTGGAGGGGCACAACAAGTTGGGAGGGGACACAGCCAGGACAGCTGACCCAAACTGGCCAAAGGGGTATTCCATACCATGTGATGTCATGCCCAGTATATAAACTGGGGGGAGTTGGCTGGGGTGGGGGGCAGATTGCTGCTCAGGGACTAACTGGGCATTGGTCAGCAAGTGGTTAGCAATTGCATTGTGCATCACTTGGTTTGTATATTCTAATTCTTTTATTTTTATTATTGTCATTATTATTATTTTCTTCCTTTCTGTCCTATTAAACTGCTTTATCTCAGCCCATGAGTTTTACTTTTTTTTTTTTTTTTTTAATTCTCTCCCCCATCCCACTGCGGGGGGGAGTGAGTGAGCAGCTGCATGGTGCTTAGTTGCTGGCTGGGGTTAAACCACAACAAAGACCTAAGGGTCCAAGGGGCTCGGGCACATTCATACACTGCTTAGACCACTCACAGGTTGTCCTCAGGAGCAGGTAATGATGCTAGGTGAGCTGAAGGTGGGAAACACTTCCATTTGTTCATTTGGTTGCAGTAAAGACTTAGACAATTAAAGAGAAAAAGTTTTCACAGCATGCTTAGAATAAACATAGTCATTCTTTATCATACAGAGTCATGCCTTACACATAAATAATTTGAATGTCTCGCTCTTTCACGGAAAGTAACAGAGAAAAACCTTCAAGGTTGATACATGGGAGCTGACATTACAAATCACATAGGGTCAAAGCCAAATCCTGCATCCAAACATGCAGACATTTGGTTCCAGAGTTGACCTATACACCACCTCCCTCCCCTGCCCTTGAAGGAACTGAATCAGGACCCTCCTTGGAAGACCACCCCCATCAGCAACCTCTGGTTATGGATCCCAATCCTGCAACTTTGGCCCCATAGCTGAAATCCAGTCCTTTACATTTGCAGTGGTATGAAATCCCGGTCAGCAGCTGCAGAAGGAGCCATTGCCTTCTCCAAGGTGTGTTATCCATAGGTTTTTGGAGGTGACTGAACTAAGCCTACCCAAGCCGGATCCCTTGCAGCTATTTCTATTTCTTGGCTGACAAGCAGTTTACCAAAGCAGCAAGGCTAGGTATTGCACAGTCTAGCACCATTTGACTAAAACTGGGAGCGTTTATGCGGAACAGCAGTGTGGGAACAGATAAAGAAGCTAGCGGGGTTGCAGTAAGAAATCTGAGCTTTGATCAAGGAGACAGCAGCATTTGACTCTATCTGAGCTGGCAGGAAGATCCCATCCCAAAGCAAAATAAAGTATGCCATTCTTTTCAGCAGATGAAATTCTCCCCAGTGGTTTGTTCCTCCCAGGATCATTTTATGTGATCTCATTGTCTTTAAAGTCTTTCCCCTGAGGAAGTCGATCGTTTAATATAGACTACAGCGTTAGCATCTGGTATTAAATCAGTCAGGCTACTCTGAAACGAGGCGAGTGGGCGTCCTGGAAAGGAAATAAAAATGCAAGTTTAACAGAGGAGATAGGTTCACCTTGACCCACGCTATTTATTGCAAAAGACACAGGAATACACTGCTTGCTCAGCGGAGGGTCACTCCACCCTGCCATAGAAGTGTTTTACACTTCCAGTAAACTCCAGATGCTCACTGACTGTGCACAAGGAATGCACAATCGAGCCTCAGAGGCTTTTACGTCTTGCTTTGCTATACAGAGCTGCCCTAAAAGGGACTAGCACGTTCACACAGCTCTCATTAATCCAGCTGGCAAAGTTAGGCACTCAGCATTTCAGCCACACACTTTTGGCCTCTTTGGCTGCAAAGACAACCTGTAAAAATCTGAGGAATTAAAATGTCAGGAAGGGAAACCTTAACAGACCGCAGGCACGGTGCAGGATGGCAGGGATCAGCATCTGAGCTAGGTGCTGTGAAAAGGTCTTCTGTCCTGTGTGCTTCTTCTGCATCCCCACCGCTGTTTTAAGCGGGGTTCCTTCCAGCCAGGCACGAAACACAGCAACGAACAGCCGTCCCGTAAGGAAGCCAGATGTGATGCGTTAGGCACAACTCACACAATCCACTGTTGGTGTGAAACCGGCTCAAAGAGATTTATGTTGCATCCGTGTAAGCGCTCTTATGTCACTAGTTAGCCACATGCCAATTGCACACAAATCCATGGAAAAGCTGTGCGTTTGGTAGTTTGGTTTTTTTTTTTTTTTAAATGTCACATGAGCTGACAAGATGTGATTCTTCAGCACCACTGCTGAAAACACTCATTTACCTCATTTGGTGTTTCACTTTATAAGGAACAATTTAGCCCACGATTGAAGTGTCAGCTAAATGAGGTAATTTATAGTAATTCTGAAAACATGCTAACTGTAAGAGGCTATAATCAGAGCTAATTACAGGGACATTTTGGAAATCCATCGGTTTGGGGCTTTAGTTTTGATAAAGGGGATAACAACTTGTAAGCTATGATTCTTTTAATTATAACAATAGCAACCACCTTCTTTTACATAGCTTCTTTCATCTCTAAAAACCCCACAGCTTTTTGAAAGCTATATATACCACAGGAATTGTTTAGCCTCACACCAAAGTGAAGCCATCTCTGCATGAAACAAGTAACTGTTTAACAATACCTAGCAGTCCAGTACAAAATTTGTAGAGGAAAGAAGGCGCAGGAGAATATCATTTCTCTTGTGTCTCTTTACAAATACTCAGGGGATCCTTGGATGCCCACCATGGCAGCCACCCGATCTTGAATAAGGAAAGCAGCTTTTACACGCACCCGTAGACTCAAGGCCCTACGGAGGAGGGCAGCAGCATCGTCCCCACTCGTGCCTGAGGAAGCAGGGGCACCACATGGCAGTGTCCTGTCACAGCTGCCCAAGCTCACCTGTCCACGTCCTCTGCTGGGTGACGATAAAACTTTGACACTGCGATTGGGAGTTACAAATTGCGGCGGCTTCCTCGGCGCCGTGAACAGAGAGCAGGCATCCCAAGTGGCTGTAGGAGGGCCAGCACTTGTAGTCTTCGCCTTCCACCATTCGGAAGCCCTTTAGGGAGATGTAGTCTGGGAACGGAAGGACGGTGTTTAGGGAAACTTCTTAAGTGCACTTTCAGAGACCAGTTACGCTACACACTTAGTATGTTGCACTTCAGTGAAACTCTTAAAGGAAATGCGATAGTGATAGATTGAACTGACCTGCTTAGATGGAGTGGGTGGAGCTGCAAAGTTATAAGAAACCCAAATCCTGACTTTTGGTTCCGTTATGGAGCACTGGACAGCAATTCCCCCAAGGATATAAGAGAGGGGACAGAGTTCTCAAGGGTGAAGGGACAGGAGAGCGACCGCAGGGGTGGGTGACAAGGACAGACTGCTGTACAGACCCATAGACCTTCCACTTCTTCTCCAGAGAAGCCAACCTCACAACGGCCTCTCCTACACCTCAGCCCCAACAGCAGAACAAGCTCATCACAGATCCAGCACCGAGCTATGCGTGGCAGGCGCTGACCCAGCCATCATGGTGTCACCCACAGGTACAGGAGATTCAGGAACCCCAGTGGGGGAAAGGGAGGCCAGATCCTCCTCCAGTGGGATACAAAAGACCTGACAAGCCTGAGCAGGCGATGTTCAGGCTATTGGTCACTGACTGCAAAGAGTCTCTCCCCACCTTCCCACACCTCTAGGATGGTGATCATTTTGGCACATTGTTGCTGGGCCAGTTGCAAAGCCAACAGGCAGGTGTTGTTGGAAAATACTAGTAATTCCTATTAAAGCTGCTGGTCCTTCAGTGCAAATGACTGGATATCTTTCTTTATAACGGTGCAAATTCCAGTTCTTTCACACGTAAAGAGATTTCCTTCCACAAGCCACCGTCACCACCCCACCATCTCAAGTGGACGCTCAGGAAAATGTCAGCTTCAGTAACCACTGGACTTTTGAAGCTGCCTTTTGATTAGCCTCATCTCTACCAACAAATGGGTCCTTTTCAGAGGAATGCACCTTATAAAGGCTCATTTATCCATCCAGAGGTCCAACAGGATGGTCTTCAGGAAAAATAAATTTAGAGGGCACCAAGGCCCCAGCTACTCTGCCACACTCATTTCGGTGTTGTCACCTCCCCACTGTATGTTCCCATAATAACCTGTGCTCAACAGTCAGAAGCCACCAAGTGAAATGGGAAGGTTCAATTATCAGCCCAGGAAACTGACCTATTGGTCCCTAGGATAAGATGACCCCGAAGAGAGATAGGAGACACTTAGTTTGCTGCTCTGGTCTAGTTGCTTAAGCTATCCCAAATATATTCACTGGAAACACTGATGCACATTATGAGGAGAGTATTTAGAAGCAGTGCAAACATATGTCCATATGTAGGCCAGATTGCCTGCACTGCATTTACTTTGCAAAACAATGCAATCATGCATAGCTCCCATGAAAAAACAAAAGGCTGCTCAAAAAAAGATACTTCTGGTGCTTCTCCTAGTGACTATACACTGCCTGAACATATGGGAGATCAGAATTTGACCAGTTACCAAGTTCCTCGCTCCCTCAGTAGTTACGTTACTTAAAGCATTCCAAATCACATACCTTTTAAGAGAAGAGGTCTTTTCTGCAGATAGAGCCCAGACTTGTACAGATGTAAAACCTTTTCAAAAGCTTTCAGGGTTTCATTTATTCCATATCGTAAATCACCTACATTTAAAGAAAAAGATGACAAAGGTAAGTAATTCCATGAAATACCATTTAGAGACTTCTACTGAAGTTTATGACTATTAGCTGGTACCTGTTGCATTCAGAATATCGCCCAAAAAGGGCCGCAAAGCTGGTGGTGCAGAGTGTGGCAAAAGATAGGTGAAAAAATACCTGCAAAAAATCCCACAGACTGATTAGAATACAGTTGCTTTATTTCCCTAGTGATTTAAGTTGTCCACATTTTCCCGTGACTCGATTATCCATATGAACTAGTAAGTCTGCCTTGGTTATTAAGTTATGTTTGAGCACTTCATTGGCATCTCACAGACCGCTCCTGTGAGCTGGGCTGAAAGCTTCATCCTTGCAGTACAGCATGCTGCCAAGCGCTGCGTGAAATCTACCTTGCAAAGGCTTCACGCAGTGGAGCTTTCCCTCATTCCCCAGGGCCATTTTTGTGCACTAAGCAATGCATTTCCCATCAAAAAAAGACCTATATAAAAGAAGACTCATGCAAGACCTTTCCCTTGCCCTGAAAAAGTTTGGCATTCTTATTAGCCCTGGAAAGGCAGGACTACTCATTCCCTGAACCTTCTAGAAGATTCCTGTTCTACACGAGACAAGTGCGTTATTGCAAGGCTGCAATAATCTATGCAGGGATTTGCCCTTTAACACTGAGTCCTGCAAATTCAGGCTCCCTTACTAAGTCCTTCTGTGTAAACGGCCAGCTGCCAAGACTTCCACCTGTACATGACCTGCTAAGCATCAACGGTGAGTGGAAGCCATCGTGCTTTCAGCTGGTGGCCTACACAAAGCGCTGCAGCAGTCTCGGCCCCTTGCCCGTTACCTGTTTCATCGCTCTTCCATAGGTGCCCATAGTCTCCATAAGGGAGACTCGGAGTTCACGGGCAGAGTTAGCCAGCCTCTTCCCAACAACGGGGGCTCAAAGCTGGTGGGCTTTGGCAGGTAGCCCGCGCTGCCACTGCTTTCAGCAAACGCAGCGCATGGATGTCAAGTGCCAGGGCTTGTTTGGCAAACAATAAATTCACAGGTGCAACCTTTGGGGCAAGTTTCTAGAGGGTGTTGGGGAAAGGGAGCAGCAGAAGAAAGATGCCTTCATTCTCACCAGACAATAAACACGCTACTTTCCTGCCTTAGAAGGAAAATAAACTTGCTTCAAAGCGATCCTTAACTACCCTTTGACAGAGGTGAGGAGGAATCACTGCATGGAAGAAACGCAAGATGCTAGAGGCTACGTGGCAGTGTGTGAGCTCAACGACCCCAGATTTTCCCACCGGTCTCACTCAACATACCGATATGCATTGAAAAGATTCTTCTTTTCATTTATTCCTTCACATTTCCCAACCGCAGAGCATTTGAGAGGGAAGCTTTTTGTAGGGAAGTCGAGTGTGCAGTCTTTATCTTCCTTGCATGACAGTTCCTCAGTGCTGGCATCATCCATGTCTGTCACTTTTAGGTTTCCATCCACCATAACAAACTGCCTCGGCTGGAAATCCAAGAGGACTATTGAACCCAGAGGGGAATGTGCCAAGTAAAACAGCAGTTTCACAAGACTCAGGCAAATCTGAGGAAGAGAAGATGAATATGCATGGGAAAAACAGATGAAAAACAGCTATTAAATTGGAAGTAGAACAAAGGAGAGGGCATTCAATGAAATTAAAGGGAAAAAAAAGCATATAGTACTTAAAAGGTAATTACATGTACGCTACAAAATTTATTATCAACGTTGCCACAGGATTTGACTGGTAAGTAGTTTAGCAACATTTTTTTAAAAACGTGCATATACAAAAAGAGACATTTGCAGTTAGAGGAACTAGATGAGAAAGCTGTGAGGAAAACAATAGCAGCCTTCATGTTTCAGGAGCTATATTGATTTGCTAGCTGAAATCAGAAGGGTTTTTTTCCCACTCTGGCATAGAATTAATACATTCCCCTCCCTTCCCCCGTGCTGCTCCACACAGACTGAGGCTCCATGGTCATTAATACCAGATCCATGCCTTGCTGCATCACTCAGCAGTATGAATTTGGGCACACAGTTGTGCTTCTGAAGACTTAGCCAAAGCATGCAATGTATTTATTGCCAGCTTTTCTGCTTTTATGTCAACTTTCTGGCAGCAGGGAAAGGTCAGACAATACCTGATCCAGCAGAAAGCTCGGTAAACAATTTTTGAACAAACTAGAGCTAGAAGAGCGCATTTATACTGCGCCAGCACTTTTTTCAGGTAGCTTTTTGCAGCAGTTTTCATTCACTGTCAGGAGCCCTGGCATCAAACTGTATCATCAGCTAGGTGTGCCAGGCAGACCCGCACCACCCCTCGCTGCCTCTGATAGCGATCTGTGCAGGCGCGAGGGTTTGTTCACTTGGAACAGCTCGCAGAATCGCTGGTATCTGATGTGGCTCATCAGAGGGGAATCCCATCCGTTTAGACGCCCTAATTAGGAAACAGGACCAGACAGTACCAGTGTAAATTCTGAATTAGTGTCTTCATCTGTCAAAAGATTATTAAAACCTTAATGCCACCACACCAGACCTTACCACCAGCTAATCCGGCATCATGGGTTTCTAGCTCTACAGGAGGCTTTGGCACATTTGAGAAGACGAGGTGCTGGGAAAGCTACGTAGAAGCCAGTATGAAATAGTCTGTAAGCAGAAGTGGAACTCCACAGGCCAAGAGAAATGACTCTGGAAGCTCTGATGCTATTTTAACTTGATTAGTGAAGCAATCATAAGAATCCCAGCTTCAGGTCCCACAGCTGAGCAAGCACAGTTGCCACACTCCCCCTCTGGCTTGGATGGCAAGGCTCCTCTTTAACATTAAGGACCGCATGCAGGCAGGGATTTTATTTTGGGACTTCTGTTGTGTTTTTATTTTTCCCAAAGCATTTCTCATTGACATTAAGGCACCCATGCTTCTACTTGATGCTCTCTTTCCTCCTGAGAACCAAACAAGTAGTAGCGAACCCCCAGCTGAGACCTCGAGGCAAACTGTAATACAAGCTATAACCAAAATAAGCGCCATGTCGCAAGTCATTTATGTTCCTGGGGAGCTTAAGAGTCCCTGTGGGGGATGCTTAGGAGACAAGGCAGATCTCACTAACAGGGATGTGATTCTAGCACCTACAGCAGGAGAAAAGCAATTTAGTAGTGTTTGTACTACAGTAATACCTAAAGGGCTAAGATCAGAAACACCATACAAACACGTGGTGACAGACAGGCTGCTCAGCTTGCTGCCTAGAACAGGTAATACGCAGAAAACAAGAGACTCGTAGCGTGGCGAGGTGGCTTTCCCGAGTCAGACCCAGCCTGCTGAGGGGCCTCGCTACAAAAGCCCCTCGGTGGAGTGGAGCAATATAGAAGGAAAAGCAGCAGCATAGTGTAATACTGGGTATTAAACACCAGCCCAGCCCTGAGCAAGGTTTTGTGTCCATTTCCTCCCAGATGCAGCTCTTTTAACATCGCTCTAGAGAGAAGGAATAGAACTGTGAGACGCCAGGCTGGGGCTATTTTAACGTGATTTAAAAGGAGCGAAAGCAAAACGATTTAAGGACAACTTGCGGGAGCAAACAGGGTGTCAGCCAGCACGACAATCCCGTTTGGCCCAGCAGCCACCACGGGCTCTTCGCATTTACCCAGTTTGCGGTCTAAAAGCGACTGGCAAAACTCCCTTTGTTTTGTTTTCTTACTTTAAATCTCTCCTCCCAGGGGGTCTGCAGAAGCTCAATCATCTCCAGGGGGGATCCCAGCTCCAGCATAGCCGTGACCCGTATTTCAGGATCTCCGCTATTATCATAGCATTGACCGTGCAGCTGCCGGGAGGGAAGGAGCGATTCTCAGAGCGACGCCGCTGCCAGCGCCCGCGGGTCCGGGCCGCCCGGGAACGGGGACGGGCGGGGGGGGGGGAGAGGGGGGCAACACGGGCCGATCGCCTCAGCCCCGGCGCCGAGCCCCCCCCCCCCCCCCCCAAAACCCAAACTTCCGTGCCGAGGGAGCACATCGCGCAGCCCCCCCCCGCTCCGGCGCGCCCCGCCGTACCTGGACGATGCCGGGATGCCGCAGGCGCTGCAGCAGCGTCACCTCCTTCAGCAGCTTGTAGGCGGCCAGGCGGCGGCAGCCCGCCGGCGCCCCGTACCGCAGCACGCACTGCCGCACCTCCCGGCCCGCCCCGTGCACCGACTTGAGGGCGACGGCGCCGCCGCCCGCCAGCGCCGCCCGCGCCACCACCTTGGTGAAGCCCCAGCCCAGCACGCTGACGCCCGTCGCCAGGCTCAGGTCGCCGCAGCCCAGCCCGCCCGCCGCCGCCGCCGCCGCCTCCCCGCCGCCCGAAGCCGCCAGGCGCCGCAGGTCGCGCCGCCTCTGCCGCAGCTCCTCCCGCAAGCCCGGCGGCAGCGCGAACGGCGGCGGCGGCGAGCCCGGCTGCCCCTCGTCGCTGCCGCTGCCGCTGCCGCTGCCGCCACCGCCGCGGCCGGCCGTCAGCGCCAGCAGCGCCAGGGCCGGCAGCGCCAGCAGCGCCGCCGCGCTCAGCCGGGCGCCCCGCCGCGCCCGCCCCGCCGCCGCCGCCGCCATGGGGAGCGGGGCTGCGCCGCCGCGGGCTCCGGCCGCTCTGCCGCCCGCGCTCCGCCGCGGCGGGGAAGGCGAGCGCCGCCGCGGGGGCGGGGCGGGCGGGCGGGCGGCCGCCCCGGCGCCGGGAGCCCCCACCCCCGCCGGCCCCCCGGCCCGGCCCGGCCCGGCCCTGCGGGACTGCCGCTTCCCGAGGGGGGCCCGCGGGAGCACGGGGTAGCGGCGGCACCACCGAGCGCCCGGGGAGGGGAGGTGGCTGCGGCGGCGGCGGCGGAGCCGAAGCGGCTCTGGGAGAGGGGGCCCGGGGTGGGAATCGGAGCCGCCGGGAGTGAGCGGTGCAGACCCGCAGACGCCCAGCCCACCCACCCCTCCGACGGAGGCCGTTTATAGCAAAACACGCCGATTTCACGGGCGTCAGCTTCGTCAGCCCTGCTGAAGTCGCTGCGGAACGCAGCCGACGGATTCGAATTAGTAAGAACCGAGATGCCACGTTCCCGTGCCTTCGAAAAGTCTCAGGTTAGCTTTCTCAGAAAAGCAAACGCTGGCAGTCTCTCTTACTAGAAAGAAGGCTATTAGGTTGAAACAGCAATACACTGGCTAAAGCACGGAATTGTAATTGTTTCCAGAAAAAAACCTCACCAAAACCCTCCTCCACCAAAACCAGCCAATCCAGGCAGAAAACGCAAATTTATCATTTATCTGTGAGGAAATCGATCAGCCTGGTGACACACAGCCAGCTCAGGGCTGCTTTCTGCGACACGCGTACCTGCACAGAAGAGGAAAGCGTTGCCGAGATGGCTGCGAGGCAGCGGGACGGGGTGCCTGCCTCGGCTCTGTCACCCGTCTCATACCCGTGTCTGCACCGGGCAGAAAGTCTGCACTGCACTGTGCAGAAAGTCAGTCGGGTTAGCTTAGGGCAAAGGCAGATGCGGATTATCTGCTTCAAATTTAGGCGATACACAGTTAACTCTCCTCACCGAGTGGCCTGAAACACCAGCCCAATGGGTTGATTCACTTTTCTATTTACCCTTATGCTACTGGGTTAGAAATTAAAGTAATGGTCTGCCTCTCCGCTTGGTTTGCTTCAGTTTCTGCCGTAGTATCTTCGATGGCATAACCAGCCTGAGAGACCCTCCCCAGAAAGGGAGCGGGGTGATGCACAGCCCGGTGCGGGAACCTCCTCCTGACAGCACACTTGGCTTTGGAGGACGCACACCTTGCTTTTCCTCTGCTAGCCAGGGCGGCTGCTATTTCCCAACCGCTGCCCCGACCCTGAGGGACCCAGCTCTGCTGAGAGCCTGCAGCTTCTGCCTGCACCAGGAGGAGACTGGCGGGACATGGTGGGTGAGATTACACAGGGTTTGTCCTGGCCACGATCAAGCAGTGGGACCACTCAGTCCTGCAGTGTTGCCGCTGCCCTTGGAGACAAACGTTCCTTCCTGCCTCCCTCCATGTACATACAGCCAGCAGTGCCCCTGCCTCTCTCCTGACTCACCCATAACACAGAGCATGCACTGCTCCGGTCGCTTTCTCGAGCCACCCCTGCAAAGCAACCTTTGTAAAACCACCCGGAGAAACTCAACTTTAATATCACTGCCCCTGGGATGGAGATTTTCAGAGATTACAGCAAAGCAGCTATCGTGACCGGTGATCCCCAAGACTATTTTAATAGAAATAATGAATGTAAGCGATCCCTTATAAATAGCTTACTTCCCAAAAGCCTGCAGAAAGTTTCCCCTCCACTTCTTGTCAGTTCAGCGTCACTGGAGCAGCCTGTGAGATAGGGTGTGAGCGGCAGCACTGCAGCGGAGCGCAGTGGCTCTGTAGGACAGCAGGAAAAATGAACTCTGAATTCATCAGGACATTTCCAGATGACAGAGTCGGGGGAAGGAAGGCAGAACCCACGGTCTGCCGATATGTAAAATAAAGTAGAAAATCTCAGTCTGCCTGTGCATATCCATGCACGTATAGGTTAGAGGCTGATCCCAGAACAGCTCTTTCAGTAGCTGAATTTCCTTTGTTGCTTTTTAACCTTAACAGTTCTTTAATTACTGTCCTTATTTTCAAACCAAGTATACATCTGTGTCATATTAATGAATATTCATTGTCACTGGAGAGCTATTAAATGCATTTTTACCTGTGTTTCCGAGGGAACAGATGCCAGCTGAGTGTAGTATTATCTAATTTCAGCCTGTCCTCAGCATCGTAATAATATCAAGACCTATTAGAGAAGACTCACAGATACATAAAAATAATAATGATTGATTATTTATTTGCCTTATAGTAGCACTTAAGGATTCCTGCCAAGATCATGGCTCTGCTGTGCAAGGCTTCTTGCAGACAACGGTGCAAGAGGTGGCCTCCCCTGATAGAGCCGACACCTTGATTGGGAAACACAGCAAAGTGCTGCAGCAAGGATGTAGCAGAGGAGTACATGGTCATTTGAGTGTCCTTTAGTTCCTTGGAGGGTTTGTGCAAACAAGAGAGGGGAGAGGAGGTAACGGGGGAAGAGATGGAAGGTGAGGGTGAGGGAGACAAGGACCAACCCTTACCAGAAAAGCTGAAAAGACCCCACAGAACTGGAGTCTTCCCTGGTGCTTGGCACCAGTATCCCCTGCTAGGATCCTCAGGGTGGATCCAGCATCATCTCTCACTGGATGCCGCTGGTGCCTCAGGCACTGGAGATGCTCCAGTGTCTGCTTGTAGCTTACAGTGCTGTGATCCTCTGAGGAAACAGGGCGAGAGTGAGGCTTAATTAAATAAAGTCCATTTGAAAAGAAGGAAGCAGTTCTTTAGTATTTTTACAATGGGTCTCTACTGGAGGAACAAATTTTCCTGCACCAGTCCAGTGAGGACACTGGCATGAGGTAAAGAGACCAAGACCCTCAGCTGGGATCTCAGCGTGGGGGCACTATAGATAGGAAGCAAATCCTATAGATGGATCAAAGAGGAGAAGGACAGATGGAGCGTGAGACATCAGTGTGGTGATGTATCCAGAGCGGAAGAGAGGGGATGTGTGGAAAGCAGCATTGCTGAGAGAAGGAGGGCATGGAGCTAAAGAGGAAGGAGGATAGGCAGAAGTTCAGTATTAGAGCAAAACAGCCTGCTAGCAGGGCAAGCCTACCAGTACAGACTGGGTCTAAAGACAGTCTTCAGACTAGTACAGGCTGGAAAAGTTGAGATGCCAGCTATGTTCCTAGGCACTGGCACTTCATCTCCCCCATTAGAGCAGCCCCTGGCACTAGCACTCTCCTGACAATTCCTGGTACGATCTGGGAGTCAAGATGTGCCAGAGACCGTTCCCGATATGCAGGTTGCACATGATCACCACATTTTGAAGGATGAGAGAACTCAATAGACACGGCTGTTCTGTACCAGTCCACCTCAGTGCCAGGGAAAGGTCTGGGGCATATTTCCTTCATTAATACAGATGTCACCTGAGTATTTTGAAGCGAGAAGGGGAAACAGTACCAGTCCTTGAGAAGAGGGGGAGGTCCTGCTCCTGAGTGCTCTCTTGCTCCTAGAAGCACTGGGGGCCTGTGCTGGCTGAACCAGAAGGAGGATCAAAAGATGCTTTGTTCTGAGAGTGCAAAACCATTGGAGAAGTTCAGAGCAGAGCTCGTGTGTGTTGTAGGCCCTGGGAGCGAGCAAAGAAGTGCCAAATGTAGAGCAAACTCCCATCAGGCAGAAATCTAGGTGCTCACCGCAGTGGAAGGCAGATGATAGCTTTGACCACGTCCACTCCGGAGCCTGCTGAGATAGTGGAGCTAGACAAGGCCAGGAGACACTTCAGGGCTTGAATGGGAAATACCCGAGTCAGTACTTCCCATTTCATTAAACACCCATCACTACTGATTCACTCGCTACCTCGCATGGACCTATGCATGGGCACACGTGGGCATGGTGAGCAGGGCAGGGCTTGCCACCAAACATTTCACACGGAGGTCTTACATGAGAAGGGAAGGCATTGTAAAAACTTTTCTGAGCTTGCTAGCTTTGACCTCTTTACATCATTTTATTTTCCACTTTCGGAGCCTCCCCGACTCGCAGTACCTGCAGCTGAGGGGCTGAGTCTACAGCAAGAAACAGAGCTCACAGGGAGTAAGAGTAAAGGGGCCCCCCTTCGACTTCAGTGTCACCCAGGTGCAGCCTCGAAACCTTATCACAAAACAGACAGGCAGTGATTAATTACAAATAATGTCATCAGGACTCCTGCAGAGCAGACCAAAGCATTGGCATGGGCAGGAGGATGGAGAAACTTTAAAATGATCCTACTGAGATGCTGGCAGGATTGTAGTGTCCCACAGAGGCAGTTCCCCCACCCCACTGGTGCCTCCCTTGTCTCCGATACCACTGAAGGAATGAAGAAGAGCAGGCACACTGCCTCAGTGAGGAAATGTTATTCCTCCTCTGAAAGTGCTTCTTTTATCCTTAAGTCCAGGAGAACACAAGATGTTGTAATTTGGGGGGGAGGGGAATTGACAGGAGACACAACAGCCCTGCCAGACCCATCCCATCCCATCCCATCCCATCCCTCTCTTGTCACGCAGCAGAAGGACGTTTCTGCCTGACTTTACTGCCTTTGCTGGCATGTGAGCGCTGTGTGGAGGAGATGGGTTGGGTATGTGTTCTGGACACCTGCTTTGTGATTGTCTTGTCTCAATAGCAGATGTTGTTAGATTCAGGGAAAGCCTCCTGTTGCAGCTCTCATCGTATAACCAGATCGAGTGCAAATGCATCTACGGTTAACCTGTGTGCTTGCACTAGGCCCACCATGTCCTAGGAGCACCAGGTTTTCTGAAGATACGGTGATTAGATGTACTGCACACCCCTAGCGCAGCACTCCAAAGCTGCTGTGGTAAAGAAAGCAACTAGGAGCTGGCCATGGCTAGATAGATGAGCCTGAAAGGGAATGAAATATCCCAATTCCTGCTCTGCCTACCTGGCTCCAGCAATACAGGACAGTATCTTATGCTTTCTTACCTACATTCATTCTTCCAGAGGCTATAGATGGAGCAGAAGGCTGTCCACTGTTCAGAAGCTATCAGGCTGTGCTATAATTGCAATGACTGCGATTGAATCCTGTGCTTCTGAGCTTCTCCTGGCTTCCTGCAAGCGCTAGGAGGAGATTCCTCGCATGCAAAATTGTGATTATTTTTCCCACTTCCCTGCTGGCACTGCTAGCTGGGCTCCTCCTTGGAAATGTAGGTGAGTCTGTACACGAGCTGTAGATGCAAAATTGGGAGTCTCCTGTGCTCCAGACTAGCTGGGGTGAGAAAGCATCCCCTTCTCCCATGCCAGCGGTGAAGGAATTTGCCTTCCTCTGAAAGTCAGAGGCTCCCCTGGGTGTATTTCCCCTAACTGGTTCTCTCCTGACCCAAGAGCGCAGCAGCGTTTTCCCTGTTTCTTGTCTATGACGCTGATCTAAAAGGGGTAAGATCAAGCTCTTGGGTTAGCATAAAAAACCTGGGGAGAAATCTGGCAGGGGAGAACTCCTGACTCTGAGCACATACATGAAAGTCCTGGGCATCAATCCAGAAGAGGGAGGCAAAGAGTTTATAGGTCTGGGAGGGGGATTAAAGAAACCTGCAGCAGCCATCTGTCAGAACAGGAGGAAGACTTAGACGCCTCTAATAAGGACTCTTGGGAATGAGTGTCACCACCGGTGCCCTCACCTTTGGGGGCAGCTGCTTGCTTACCTTCACTCTTGCCAGCTGAGCTTCTGGCTGCCTCCAGACAGTTCCTCTCTGTCTGCAAGTGTGCACATCTGGGGCAGGGTGAAAGCAAGAGGAGCTGCTGGAGGGCAGGCTCATACCTGCAGGGTGCAGGGCAGGAGCCGTACTGAGCAGCTTGGCTTTGCAGTTCCATCTCAGCTGAGAAACCTTTTTGCACCCAGCCTCCAGGCATGCCACACAGGGCTGCGCTGGGCCCCGCCTGGGTGGCACCCAGGGAAAAATCACCCCACCAGCCATTTCCAGATTTTTCTTTGCTTTGCCTAAGAGCCAGGAAAAGGATAAGAAGAAAATTAGCTGCATGTATCATACTTTCCTACAAGCAGCTGGGAAGAGCACTTGGGAGACAGACCTTGCTCTGCTTTTTTGCCTTACCGGCCACAATCCCTAGCAGAGTGCTTGGGGCAGATAATGATTACTTGCCCCAGAAGTGAAATAACATGTTTCTCTTCCGCAGAATAAGGAGAAACTGTCCTTTTCTGTGGTGTCCACGAAAGCTGCAGCCCCCAGGTCTCTTCATAGCCCATGGGAGGCACAGCTGTGTCTCCCTAGGCACTTCTGGCCTGAAGTTTCTCAATAGGGTTTGGCAGAGCCTGTGCCGGCACCTGCTTGGCACACAGGGTTTCCTGAACCTGCTCCTTTTTTTTTGGTGGACAAGGGATCACCTCCTGGCTGGGGGTGCAAGATGAAACCGCGAGAACACTGCGGGATGTTTACACAACATCACAGGGCATCACCTACTGCTGTGGTATGATGCCCTGAAGGAGCCAGGACAGCTTGTCTCCTAAGAGAAGGAGCTGTCAAGGCTCAGGAACGCTGCTCCTGTTGGGTGGATGGACAAGGAGAGCTTGCCATCTGCTGGAAAGCAATCAGCACTGACAGGCAACAGTCTGGCAAGAGCTCTTGGGTGTAGGTAGGAACAGAAGAAAGGCCTGTGTCAGCAGTCCCTGGAGAGCTGGACGGCATTTGGGCTTGCAGAGAGAGCAGGAAGAGCATCCTCTGAGGGAAAGAAGCACCAGTCTCGAGCAGATGAGGTATGACAAAATTCACTGCAGGGTTTTAATGCGCTACCAATTCCCTTGAGCCCTCCTTGGAGGTGCCCATCCCCATCGCAGAGGTAGCAGAAGGGAGTAAGTGTTTGTGCAATTAATGCATCTTGACTCATTCATTAGTAGAGCAGAGCAGAGAGTTGACATGGTGGTGTCTTGCATCTCCACAGCAGGGTTTGCCAGCACGTCTGTCTAGCTGTCTGTATGCTGTTCACAGCTTCCCCCACCACTCCCTGCACTGCTGAGATAGTTCCCTCCCTTTGGCATATTCTCAGGCTTCAGCCTTTCGTTATGCCACTGGCATCGAGCATTGTGCTCCCAACCACATCAGCTTTCAGGAACACATGACCAGCTGGACAGTCCTCAGTTTTCTCAATCAGATTTTATTAATGTCTAGGAGGATATAAGCAGATCTCCAGCACAAGGCATCAAAGAGCTGGTCTACCACTAGATAGACTAAACCTTCCCTAGCAATACAAGTATTGGTACCTCTGGGTGTAAGTCATATTAATACACTGTATGACACTGCTTATGTTATCAAAAGCCACATCAACCTCATCGGCCTGTTATCCCACTGCTGCACTGAGGGAGGTGGTGCACAACAGTAGCAGAACCAGGGAAAGCTCTGGGACATTACTCTCCTGGCATGGAAACTACGACGGGAACTTGTCCACGTACAGACCAGGTTCTTGCCATTTTAATTCAAAAAGGTAAGAAATAACAGTAGCAGCACCAAATGTCTTGAATTCCTTGTATTTCAGGGCCCAAAGTCATATTAAGTATCCACCTATTTCTAGAAGGTGGCATTTTCACATGATCGTTTTTTCCCTAGCACAGCCAGGCTGCAAGCCTGCATGCAGCAAGGAATTTTGGCACAGCTGCAGAAAAAGGGGATGAAGGACCTTCTCCTGCCTCTGGCTCAAGTTGCACAGGTGTTTCTTCCGCAGCAATATAATTTTAAGCAGCATTTGGTTCCAGGCACTTACTTCCAACCCTGCTGTACCTACTAGACCATCTGGTCCAAGCATTCATGTAGCTTTGTGATGAGCCAGATGGGAAAAATGAACCACGTTAAAATGAACCCAGCAAGACCCTCCCTAAAAGAACAGCATCTCAGGAGAATGAGCACGGGCTATGGGGAGGGGTAGGAGGAAGCAGGAAAGCCCCTTTCTACAGCACGAATTGGGAATCTACACTGAAAAATATTGGAAGTAGGAGAGACTGAAGAAAAATGAGGCAGAAGCAACAGGGAAAAGTAGTGGCCACAGTCTCAGATTTTTGTTTCAGATTGCTCCTATCAATTATTCTTCTCATTTAGAGGAAGGATGGGAAAATTGCTTTGACCAAGAGAAGAGTTCTAAACCTCTCTTCCCAAGTTCAGCCCAAATCTTGAGCTCTACTATAAAATTCCCTGAACAAGGGCTTCCTTAGCCCACATTGTGTTGTAAATCAAGTTAGTGGAAACTATCAGCTGGGAACTGAGTTCAGGTTTGCGTGGAGCTCCAGGGACACTCCAGTGAAACGATGTTCTTTTCCAAGTCTGGTCAGAACCAAATAATCCCGCAGGAAAATAACAGGCTTTGCAATTCCAGGTACGCTTCCAGATCGAAGATGCTCAAACATGTCTAGAGTGACTCTCCTAAGGTTTTCTCCAGTAAATGATGAGGAAGACTAGGAAGAATTTCAGTCTAGTAATCCTCTACAGGGGCCTGCAAAATCTAGCCTTCGATTAGTGCGAAGATCTTCACAGTCAGAAGAAATGCTAGCACTACTGTGCCATGCTCCTTTCCTGAGTAGTCATGAGTCATGCCTGGCAGCCTCTTGCAGGGCTCCTTGGCTTTAATTTACACATTACTCCATCTAGTGGCCTAAAGGTTACAGCATCCAAGAGTTTAAAACTCTGCCCTGGTACCAGCTGGAATTCAAACCTCTGCAGCAGTTTTGCCATCACCACTTTCGCCTCCATCTGTTAAGAAGCAAACTCATCATCAGTGACAGCAAATACAGCTTGGACTGCAGCTACTTAAAGTGAGTGTATTATGTCATGCTGCTTTGTCAATATAGAGATTTAAAAGTTAAATGTTACTCTGTTAATGCAGCTGACTGAGTTTGGGCAGGAAGAATAGTTGCCTGAGGCTTCCTGGATTTGAAGACAACTGACAGGCACTAAGATCGGTCCGTGTGTTTATGCATTAACCCCGTTTTGGAAATCAGAGTGTAAAACTAAGCACTTTAATCCAAAGATTTTGAGCACTGGTGCTTAGATGAACTCGCAGCACAGACCCAAAGAGCTGGCCTCCTACTGTCCTTCTGAAACGCTCCCTGCCATGCTCGTATACTTTATTAAATTGTTCCTCCCGTCCACGCAGCCCCCTCCTCACCTTCTCAGTGCCAGTCCTGGCTTGTGCCCTTCTGCCAGCTGATCTTTTCCTTGCCTTGAGTCTGCCAGCTGCAGCCACGGGATAGTCCCTAAGAGCCCCCGCACACCCCTGTGTGTCTGACCTCGGCTGGCAAAGGGATGTTGACTGTGATTCCCACCAAGGGGTTTGCATTCAAGCAGGGTGACCCAGGACGGTTCAGAGGGAGAACAGCCTGCTGCCCTCTCCCCTGCAGGCACCTTGGCTGCACTTGTGCACGGGTGACATGGGACCAGTTCGGTACATGTATGTCCGCTCATGTGATAGCATTTGAGAGACATGCCCTGTCATGGGCATGGTGGGGATCTTCCCTCTAGAGGGAAGAGGGTCAGTGCACCATCAGCACGGCCTTTGGTCCCTCACCACCAGCCATGGCCAGCACACCCTGAGCTGGCCCAGTGCTCGCTAATGAAGTGTCCTTCCAGGCCTCTGCTTACCTGTGCGAACACCTGCCCGATGCAGGACCGGGGTCCCAGAGAGAATGGAAAATAGCAGTAATACGGCCTGCAAAGAAAAATGTTCAAAACTGTCACTCTGACAGCTTGGTTGTAAAGAAACAAGCAAGCACTTCATCATGGCAGCAAGAAAATGGTCTAACCATGACCTCACCTACCTGACTTGTTAAGACAATCTCCAAATTAACATTTTTTTGCTCCACAGCAGCAATACAGCTCTGCAGCAAGTTTCCTCATCATCTCCACTTACTATATGGCTCAGCTGACAGAGCTGTTTTGATGCATGCAAACCTTATTTCCAAGCTGAATGTCAAGTGTACTCTAAATGCTCTCCAGCCTGTCATGAAGACATAACGATCCACCCAATTATTGCTCCTTTGGGCAGCTCTGCATCATGTGAATGAGGGGGCGTTTGGTTCAGGAGACCAGACAAACTCTAGGCTGAAGTAAAACCCCTGACTCATGAAGTAGGTAGATGTAGGGATCAGCACCAAATGTTTGGGTCACTGGTCCCTCCTGTTGCACTCCTGCCTACTGATTAGACTTAGGCTGCCTGCCTACGTGGCTGAACAGCATCTTCTGTCTCTCGGCCCTTTGTCCCCTCTCTAATGTGAAGACACTTCAAGCATCCTGGGGCCAGGGCTGACACGCATTAAATGTTTGTATTGCACTAAGGCAAATATTCAACCTGGTTTTGGCCCAAAGCTTTGACCTCAATATAAACATTAAACAACATTAGTACTGGTCTTTTTTATAAGGTATCACGTGGTCTAAAGAACTTCTGAACAAAAGCTGCACATTATTGCTCTCTATTTGCATTTGGATAAGGATTTAGCGTTACTCATACTTGAATGGAAAAATAGTTTTAGTCTACTTTTTTTCCCCTTGAATCTTCCTGTAATGGTTCCTTATTACATATTTAATAACCTGGGAGTATAAAGAAACTCACTTAGGTGCATCTTTGCTAAATCGGTCTGGATTGAAAGTGAGTGGATCCTTGAAATACCTTTCCATCCTTCCCATTATATAAGTGCTGAACTGTCAAGAGAGAGTTTATTTGCATTAGTCAGGAGCAGCACACTGAAAACGCCTCTTCGCTGTCACAGGTACAAAACCATAACTGCCTTCCCCCAGGCAAAAACAATCCAGAGTCCCAATTCATACCCGTTTTGGCCAAAATTTCAGACAGGCCAGTAGAAATGTGCTCAGGGAGGATTTTGGCCCTCTGATACACAGATCCATCACATTTGGATTGACTGCAACAGCTAAAAGCTGCTGATGGTGGATGGGACTCACAACAAGCGCCGTGTTTGCAGGAATTCTGACGCCATTGATGATGTGCTCCTTCTCCATCCAGCGTACCGTCCCTGGGACAGGCGGGTACAGCCGCAGCGATTCCTTCAAAACCTGTGTCAGCGAAAAGCACAAAAGGTCAGTTAGTTAATACAGCATAGGAAGCAGAAATAAAATTAATTACCTCCCTCTGGCCTTTCGCTTTGGCTAAATGGGAGCTTTTGACTTGCGGAACGGATGCTGGTGTATCCACCTTGGACTCCTGTGGGCAAAATATATGGCTAAGTCAGCTCCTTCAGGCCTGGTTCTTTCTTACGACTGGTAAAATACAGAGAAAAAGAAGCAAAAACCACAAGAGATCCTATGTGTTGAACAGATCTAACACCTCAAGTCAGGTCAACAACTAAGTGAAAAATTACTGGGAAGCAAATTCAAAGGGAATATCCAAGGGTGAAATCTCATGCTCCCAATGAGCTGTTCTTGGCACCAGCTGCCATGAGGATGGATCGTTGCTCCCACCTCGTTCCCACTCTCAGCACTGCGCTCCCACTCCTGCCTTTGTCCTGCTTCTGCTGCTCAGGGAGCTGAGCCAGGTCAGAGCACCAAAATGACAAAAAACAACCTGGCAAAGGAAAATGAACAGAGAACAGTGAGAAAAAATGGAATGAGACCATTTCTTTTGGTGGCAGTGAGCTGTAAGAATGGCTTATTTCATCAAAGTGAAACCTAATTAACAGTGCACGTTAGCATTGCACTGCAAGTGCAATTAGCAGCATGTATGCACGAGTGGATTAATGAAAAAGAAGCATGGACAAAAGGATTCAGAATTGCCCAAGTGACAGGAGAGGAGTCCCATGGTCTCTGATACTCCAGTGATGGACTGGCTCTGACCAAGGGTGACTGTGATTTTGGTTGTACAGATCCAAGCTTGTTCTGTTAAATAAATGGTCTGCTTTGAGAGGCTCTCATGTGATCTGTCTTAAAACTGAAAGGCTTAGATACCTTATCCTAATTGGAGTGCTATAATTGTGATGGTGTTTGCAGAAGGCTAAGGAAACCCGCTGATTTCTGTAATCACACAGAGACGCCTTTTCCTTGTGAGAAATACACCTTTGAAATCTATCTGCTGTCAAAGCACAGTGATTTGTGGGATGGGATATGGCAAACGGTAAAATACCAACACCCACCTCGTCAGGGCAGTTTAAGAGAAAAGCGATCGTGGCAGACTACTAAAAACACACGGAAATTTAATCAGGAGAATAACTGCCAGGACTGTGATCTAGTCTCTCCTGAGGGCTACTGGTGTCCCCCATCGTGTAAAAAAGGGTACGCACACAAACACTGGTGAGTAGCCAAGCCCTGGCTTTGCAGTTCATCACCAACTGGCATTTCTATACACAGGACCAAACTCCCTCCCTACCCTGCCCCCCCGGGTGACTGAAGAGGGTTTCAAGGCTGAATAATAACAAATTGAAATTACAAAAAAACTAGCCATTATTTTTGGATGCCTTCTAATCCCACTGAATTTATGGCACATGGTGAGATCATAGCTGGAAATGCTTTAACAATAATCCAACAAAAATAGACCTGTGAGTTTGGGAAGTGCGTGGGATTCACACACAGGTTGGGCTCAAAGTTGCAAACCCTCCTTAAAATGTGGCTATGGTTTCAGCTTAAACAGGTAGGGATTAAGCAACTCCTCTCTAGCTCCCAGCTTGGTAATAATTAAGGAAAGCAGTGAAGGAATCGTGTGGGATTTTGGAAAGAAATTTGAGGAGCATCCTTCCCAACAAGGCTGGGCTGCTGCAAACAGCTCACGGTACCTGCTTGCTGACTTTCTGGGGACAAACACCATCAGGATCAAATACTGGCATTGGTCTTAAAATTTTAAAAGCATGGGGCTCCTCCACAACATGGCAGAGGTGCTACCAAACAGCTCTGACTGGTATTTTACCTCACTCCTACAGTACCTGTGTTAAGTAGGTGAGTTTGCCAAGATCCTCATAGTCGATGTCTCTCTTGGCACCAAGAACTTCATCCACTTCGGCCTGAACCCTGCAGTTAAATTAAAAAATGTTAGCTGCAGACGCCCATTTCTTGCTAGGCAAGTTGACAAATTACATTTTTTACTTTCCAGATACTGAGTTGGACTTTGACTCCCATCCCGAGGCAAAATACCTACTGATTCCCAGCCAGCCTGCCTGAACTTGTGCCTCGTATCAGGATGGAGCAACGTGCTTACAGTGCAGCCGAATCAGGTAGGATTCGGGACCAGTATGAATAAGGGCTTTGAAAAAAATCACCTAGATGGAATTGAAATAATTCATCTTAAGGTTGTTTTAAATTTTAGATATATTGGGACTATGAAACTATTTATTGTGGAAGGGAGGCTAGAATTTATTGCAAATTGATCCTAGCTTTTTAATAATCCTTATAATTAAGTTCACATTGAAATTAACAGCAAGCTGGGTTTGCAAATTGGAGTGCGCGTACCTTTCCAGTATTTCAGGATGCTGACCCAGTGCCATTACTGTAAATGACAACTGATTGGCAGTGGTTTCATGCCCTAACAACACAAAAAATTGGTTTAAAGTTTAGTATGAAATAATAACATGATAACAAGACAGTCTACTAGTGTGATTGTGAACAGGAAACTTTAAATGTCAGGGCCCAAATGTTTTATTTCAAGTATGCTAGAAATTAAAGCAAACACTAAAAGGGATGTAAATTCTACATAAGGAGCTTTCAAGAATGACAAGAACAAGACATAGCTGGTAAAGATATGAGCCACCTTGCTCAACTTAAAGCTGCAGTGGCTGCATATGGCACCTACTGGTCATGAGCTCCCTAACAGAAGGGCCAGTGAGGTTCAGTATTTGCCTTGTCATATTATGGGGGACACGGTTCTGCCAAGAAGTGAGGATTTACTGGTTTTGAGGGAAAACAGAGCTTCTAGCTGTCTGTCTTTGAAATATCTGCTTTATGTGGATAGTTTTAATTTTTTCATGGCTAAGCATATGTATTATTTTAAAGACTTACAGAAAACAAGACCTCTGCAAAGAGGTATTTGTTGCAATAATGTCTTTCTTGCAAAAGAACAGTGTTTTAACCTCACCTTCTTAGGAACCTAAATCCTACTGACTTGCAAGATTACCTTTCTACGTTGTTTACCTCACATACCATCTCAGCCCCTGCTTTATCTCATAGGCTTGACAGTGCCCTCTCCTGCCAAGCTCTTACAGCAAGAATGGCATTAGCTCATCTGGGTGAGGTCACGTGAAGACATGTGGAATATGTTAAAGATGCCTTCAGTGGGGTTTAGCAGGATCTGGGAGGAAGGGCCAGAACCCCAGGAGGAATAGCCTTGCACCCCAGCAGGCAGCGCTGCCCTCTGCACCGCAGGCTGGAAACCACCGGCCTGGCATGATTTGCTGTGTTGATATGACTGAAGGAGGATAACGTATCATTTGCCTATGAGAAAACTAAGAGTTCTCTTCAGACCTCGCCCAGCTGGTCCTAGGCCAGCGTAATACTGCTGTCTTCCAAGTGAATCCTGGTTACAGCAGCACCACACGGAGTGAGCAACAACATTAATCACGACCCTGTAGACAGCCCAAGAACAAGTACAGCTTCCCACATGACATATCCAAGCATTAAAATAGCTACCAACCTGCAACAAAGAAAGTGATAAAGTTATCCAGAATGTTTTCATCATCTCTAGTTTCCTCCAGAGCTGTCAAGAGAGAAAAGGAAACAAGATTAGAAAACATCCCCAAGGCCCCAGCTGGAACAGCCAGAATGCTCTGCCCTGTTTTGCACGTTTTGTCTGAGGTGGCATCGGGAGGGGATGCTGAGCGGGCAACTCAGCGGTGACTTGCAACCAGTATTTGATCCAACACAAAGAAACACGGAATTTTCAAAGCAACTCTCACTATCTTCAGTGTGAAAAAGACATTAAAGGAGGATCAAAGTTCAGATCCCCAAAACAATCCTCCCCAAATCTCATGGCACAACATGTCACAGAGAAATTCACTCAAACAGCAACGTGTCCCCTACCATCTCCTTTCAGTATCTGTGTGAGAATATCCAGCGTGGCTTCCTTCCCATTCTGGATGGCCTCTCTCCGCTGGTCAATGCATTCCTTCCCCACACGCCGCAGCAGCCTCACACTCTCCTTGACCTCCTTTACCAGCTTCTGTTTCCCTGGCATGTACTGAACATAGAATTTCTTCAGTCATTTTATTCCTTTTGCTGGTGAAAAATATTGCCAGTGTTATTTTTCAAGCGAGCACCTTGTTTTCTGCTAAATGACATTTGTCACAAAAACATCTGCTCTCCACAGAACAAAGTGAACATCCCCAAGGTGAAGGGTTTGGGCTGAAATGAGAAATATTTCAATCTGTGCATGCTGATGTCCTGCCTTGTCGGAGCTGATGTTTTGGGCACCGTGAGCAAAATTTGTCACCTCTCCACAGAAAGAAACTGCAGCATGCAATACAGAATCTCACGTCTGGGCCCAAAAAGGGAAACAGGAGCTCTAAAAACCTGAACTGCAGCTTTCATGAGAAACTGTGGAATGATTTTTAACTTAAATATTTCATATTACATCTATAATTTCCTAGTATATGAATTTGGGTCGAAAATGTAATTTTTTTATGGTAAAAGTTCAAATTTCTTCTATCTTGAGTGAAGGCTGCCATCCTTCTTGGACAAATAGCAAAAATCTCAATTTTTGCAGTGATGGGTGTGAAAGTGTAAAACACATGCAGGGGGGGAAGAGAAGGCAGAAATACATAAAGGAAACATTAAATATTAATGTTAATTTTGCAAGTGTTTTAAAGTACTAATGAATTTTATCTTAATGCACATTGGAGGGAAAGAGCTGCTGCTGGCTTTCCCCATCGTATATTGGCCTTACACAGCTCCAGCCCCCTAACTCATGCAGGAGCAGAGGCTCCAGTCAGAGAGGAGGAGAGGACTGAAGTGAGGAGCATACAGACCTGCATGAGGGGGATGCGCTTCTTGGTCATCCCCTCCAAAACCACAGTCACAGCGCGTGGGAAAGGTGTCTGGTCATCGCTCAGTGCATTTAATTCCAAGCCAAAGGCTACCTGAGGAGCAGGAGAGAAAAAGGCAACTCGCTGCGTCCTCCTGGCTCCCTGGGGCTGGGGTGAAAGAGCAGAACAGCCTCACACCACCACCTTTTCCCCTAAAAATACCTCAAGCTAGATCCTGCCTTGCAGGAGGCTGCCAGGGAAGGGCAATATCTACATTATGCTTCCTCCTTATTGGGGGGATTAATAATTAACTATTACTCTCCATTCATCCCAAGCTGTTTTGCACAGAGAAAGGAAAAGCCAGCATAAGGCAGACTTCATGCTGACACGTAATGGTAATAATACAACATCCACACATGAACGAGCACTGGTGTGCCCCTTCAGCCATGGAGGGGTGGGAGGTATGAGGCTGTAATGGTTTTTGCAAAGGGTGCCCATCCTGCGGGCCACACCTATGCTGTGCACACCCTTCCCTAACTGCCCCTTCCTATGGCTCAGCCCAAATGTGGAAGTGGCACAATGAGTCCTTCAGCTCTTCTGGCACTGCTGGGCAAGGGTCTTGTTCCCTGGCTCCAGCTCCTGATCCCATCCTGCTGCCGATACCCGTTACTTCCATTCCTTCCTGCCAGCTGCAGAGGAAACAAGAAAGCGGACAGCTGGTACCTTTGCAATGATATCCATAGTCACCCGGTTCATCATCGTCAGCATGCTAAACTCTTTTTTTCCATCTGCCTTTTCCTCTAGCTTCTCCATCAGCTCCTCTGCTTTTTCATTAAAAGTTTCCATCAGACCCATCAGGTAGCTGAACAATCAATAAAAATGAGTGATGGGGGCTCTGGAGAGGACATATTTGCTCAGGCAAAATTACCTTAATTATTTTCCACAGAAAATTGTAAAGATTTTGTTTGTTTGTTTATAATAAAATTGCTTTAATACTTTAAAAAGCGAACAGATATAATGGCTAAATTCTTCTAGCAGCCCTGCTCCACCCTGCCACGTAAACAACAGCTGTCGTGGCAAAGGACTTTGACCTGTGCGTGCCAAAGCAAATGGACTTTATCTTCAGACCCTAAACACAATGCGTCAAGGCACACACGAGCAAACCAGACCAACCCCCTGCTTAACAATCACACCCATAGGGAATCACTCAGGTGAACGATGAGGCTTGCCCACATCAAATCCCCAAGGCCTGTTTTGTGGCAGGATAAGGCAGCCATCACCACACTCCTGGATACGCAACCCCAGGACCTTTCTGCCATCGCTGAGCTCATACGCGTGTCACTGCCCCATGGGAAGTCTGGTCAAATTGTACTTGTCATGGAAATGGTGCGTTGGACTCCAAGTAAAAAGTGATTTCGGCACTAAATGATTTTTTTCTCTTTCTGAATATCAAGTAATGGATCAATGACGGGGAGAATTGTGCAAATACAGTAGAAATAACAGCCAGATCATTCCAGAGATATTTGCCTTACGTTCGGCTGAAAGCTGGATCCATTATCTTCCGCTGCTTGTGCCAATGTTCATGGTTGCAAACTGTTACCAAGCCATTCCCTAGAAACCTAGCATTTAGGAAAACAACAAAAGGAACAGTTTTCAGCAAGGGAGCCAGCCAAACCCCATGTAGTCACAAAGATAACTCTTCCACATCTACTTTCTTGTATTTTTCCCACATGTAGGGAGCACTGTGCTGCTTTGAGTACACAGCTGTTGCATCACTGTGGACAACGACTGCACTGCAGATGTTTTGCCTGGTAGGTGTGGACTGCTGAGTCCAATAAGATGCTGGTCCATTACAGCTGTTATGCAAATAATTAATATCATAACTGGATTATTATATTTTTAAAAGCTTCAGGTTAACAGAGGAAAAAAAACCTTTTTTGTTATTGAATTTAGGAGCTGGAAACGCCCATGCATTAAGGAATAATTCAGTGCTCTAAAATCTAAGTAAGAAGTTTCATGATGGTCTTGACCAAACTATTCTGAGACTAACTGAACATCCACAGGCAGGGTGGGGGGGAAACGATCAAGGTAAAAAAAAATCCAACATAAATGTCTTCCCAGTCAGGGAGGAGATTGACTTGACACATAATTTAATAGGTACATGCTGCTTATATATGTCTGGAATTAGTCATTAATCCCCACACTAAGGTAATGATCTGAGTCGAAGTAAGTGTCATGCCTGTGATGTTATTAATCTTTCACTTATTTTCAGATCACAATGGCTTCAGATGGGTTTTGCCTACCTCTCACCAAATATGTTGAACATATGACCGTACACCAGCCGATCCTTTGGGTACTGTGGTGACATCAAGAACTCCTAAAATCAAATCTCAGGTCAGTGAATAGTGAGTGCAATCCACTTCCCAGACAAAACATAAAAAGCCACTCATACGTTTGCTCTTTTCCTCCTGTAGCAATATTCTGAAGACTAGATGAATTATTTGGCGTGCCCTGATTCCCCAGTTCCCGTGCTGCTAGCTTGTTTTGCATGCCTCTAGCACTTTTTGTCCAATGACCCAAAATCTCACTCTGTGGTTATTGCAAAGATTTAGAGGAAGAAATTCAGTCCCTTGCGCCTCGCTCATTTGAGATATTAAGCTCTTGCAGAGAGTCTGCTTTTCAGAAATGGTGGATGCTTGCTCTATCTGCTGTTTAAATAATGGTAACCAAGTAAATCAACTGATCAAGGAAGAAAATAAATCAGGACAGTCCGGAGAGCAGAGCACCTCACCCTCCTAACCCGGCCAGAGCCACCCTCTCCGCAGGCACAGACTGGCTGCACCATGCTGCCCTGAACATCAGGCACCACCTCTCTCTTTCTGGAGGGATGGGCCAATCCCCACTGTTGATATGGCTTTACTTTGCAGTACCTTCACTCCTTCAGGACTCAGAATCATTACTGAGACTCTGTGAAAGGCATTAACCCGTACAATAGGTCCATATTTCTCTGCCCTACAAGAAGAGAAGGGAAAAACAAACAAACAAACAAAAAAAACCAAACAAGAGAATTATGGTACAAACCACCAACATGTAACAGTTCAGACCTAATAACCTCAAAGGACCAAAGCAGCATGTACTGGGAACTACTGCAGTCTTCAGCAAATAAAGCCATTAAGAGAAAGATCAATGCTCTCTCTTTAGCTCTTCTATCGACCTTCTGAATGATGCTAAATATGTAATTCAGCGCCTCTGTGCCTTGATTTCCCAATTTGTGCTACAGGGCTACCCCATTCAATGTTATTGATGTGTCTCAACTTACCACTGCAGGAAGAGATCATGAATAAACTCCTGTTTCCTCATCATTCTCCACAAGATTGGCAGATGTCCAAATAAAAAGCTGCAGAAAATGAAGGTTAAGAGTGTCAAGAGGATGCCAATATAGAGTTTTGTATGGATCACAATCCTTGTGGCTCGGTGACGCAACACAAGTGTTGCTCATGTTTTCCTCCTTGTAAGGAAAGATAAAAGTAGCACCTAGCTGTGCCAATGCCCAGCCCTCATGTGAGTAAGATGGGGACCAGGGTCAGGCTGGTGCACTCCTGCAGCCAGGAAGACCAGCACAGAGACGCAGGACAAGGTCTCTTTTGCTGCTGTATTATAGCAGATGACTGGGTCTGGGTGGGAGCTCCCAGCAAACTCCTTTGCTCTTTGCCTAGCTGACTGAACCTTGACTGCAACTATTATGTTTCTGTACATGCAACAGACACTTGCATTATATATTCTTTAATACATGCTCAGCCCTTGGTAAGCGTAACTTCAGTTCTGTCAATGGAGTTAAATTGAGTAAGATTAGGAATGGTCTCCTGTTTAAAGCCATGTCACCTCAAACGCTGAAAAAAAAGAAAAAGAGGACAACATAGAAGGATAATCATTGGTTAATATGGAAATCCCAGAAATTAATAAAAAAGGTTAACTCTTCAAATACAATAGCTGTATTAAAAAGTTAGAGATCAATTCCTTCCTTCAACTGTGAGTAGTGAATTCCCACTGGCTTTGCATACATCTGAAGGAAGGTTTGGCCAAGCTCCTCTCTAAATGAAGCAAGCTGTGCTCGAGAACTGTTTTCCATTCAAGAGACAGACAGCCGTGCTATCATCCCTTTCGGTATAAACAACTATAGGGGAAAAACAGGCTCTTATTTTATTTCTGTTGGAACCAGGATGTGCTTAAAATAACAAGCACTCAACAAAGTTACCCAACATTGACGAAAACTTTTAATCCTTCACTTGTTTGACTCCTCCATTGTAACTGGACTCCAAAAAGATGTGAAAGCCCCAAATGACAGATGAGTCCTTCATTAGCTAAAGCTCCGGAAACCACTCTATCTGCAGCACATGACGCAAGGTCCCACTCATGGCTCCTCTTGTGTGACACATCAACCCTCAGAGATGTTTTTCATCCCCTGTCCCATCACTACCCAATTAAGGCAGGTGTTACAACAGGCCTAAATCCTTCATCTGCTAATGAGAAGTCCCAATTACTTACTGCATGCCATGAAAAAAAATAAGCAAGGGCTTGTTTGGGGATATATAACTATGTGACACTATCATCTGAAAACATGTATTTGCAAAGAAATCCCTTTTGCCCATTTCTTGCTATTAAATCTTTAATATGAAGCTAACCTTTGAAGAGGTGACCTCCTCCTGTCACAGGTGAGCCATTCATGCAGTAAAAATGACACAAAGCCACCAGGACTCACTTTTCAGCCTGTCCTGCACAAGTCTCCTTTAGAGATGTGCTGCGTTGGTTCCAATAAAATAAAGCAATCCAGGAAATCAAGGTCGTTAATGTAATCCTGTCATCATGTGGCCATAAGACCTTAGACAAAGCTTGAGGTTTTTATAAGATCCTGTTGTACTTCATCCCAAAATAAGGCTTTCTTAAGCTTTTTGCAAAGGGAAAGAGCCAAGGGCAAAGGGAAAGTCATGCATCTGGGACAGAATAACACCTTGAAAGGATACAGGCTGTGGACTGGCAGGCTGGGGAGCAGATCTGGTGACCACAACCTGGGGGCTGGTCCCAGTAGGCAGCAAGCTGGACACAAGCCATGCTTTGCTTCTGGTGCTGCTCTTCTTCAGTTTACCAGATACAGTCTCAGCTGAGAAGTGTTCGGATTTGGATGAAACCCATTTCAGGGTAATTTGGGTTGGCAAGGTCCTCTGGAGGCCACCGGTCCAGTCCCCTGCTCCAGGCCAGTCAACGTCAGAGCTATGGTACATGGCTCAGGGCTTCACCCAGTCACCTGTGCCAGCATTTGAGTACCCTCATGCTGAAGGTGTTTTGCCTTACACCTAACTGGGATTTCCCCTTAGGCAACTCACGCCCATTGCCCTTTGTCCTTCATTTTGCAACTCCAAGGAGAGTCTGCCTCCGTCTTCTCATAACCACCCATTAGGTAGCTGAAAACAGCCAGTGGATCCCCTCCACCCTTCAGCAGACGCTTTTCCACCCAAAGCAAGCTCAGCTCTCAGCCTCCCAGGCATCCTGGCTGCCCTCCACTGGACTTGACCCCATGTGTCAATGTCCTTCTTATACTGGGGAGACCATCACCACACACAGCACCCAGCTTTACCTTTTTTTTTTTTTTTTTTTTTTTTAAATAAATGACTTTTCAGAGCTGGAAGTCTTTGATTTTCCTTACCTTGGACATTTAGGAGTGGAAGTGTTTGTGCAACAGGTACCGAAATGGGGGTTTTGGACTGTCCCTGGCAATTTACACTTTTGCAAAGCTATCAAGTACCGTGGGCTCGCATGACATATAAGCTTCCACCTAGACATACCAGTACTAGAAACCTTCCTGGGAGGGATCCTAGGCTGATGATCAGTCAACATCAAGCCTCAAACCCTGAAGAAGGGACGGAAAAGCAGCCACAGGGTTCCTCAAGCTGCCATTACTCTAGGGTGTTACTTCACACCTAGAAACGAACCTAACGACGAACAGGTTCAGGTATGACAATATCCATCCTCTCTCTAAGCTTAGTATCTGACCCTGATTACACAACTAGTCTGAGACTTGGAGTTAGGCAGCCAAGCTTAGTGTCCCTGCAGAACTGCTGGTGTAAGAGAGTGCCGGTGTGGTGTCTCTTCCTGTGGCATGTTTCGGAGGGCACGTGCACCCAAAGGTGAGGTCGAATGGGAAGCCCGCACACTCCTGCAAGAACTGTGTCTCCTCGTGACAGCGCTGCCACTGCCTAACTGGCAGCTTTCTCACTGCCCTTTATCACTTATGACCTTTTTTTTTTTTTTTTGGCGGAAACCAAACACCTAGCTCATGAGGGAGAGCAGGGAAGGAGCCCGGTGGAGTTAGTGTCAGTGTGCCTCTTGGAGCTGTGCGGGACGGCAGGCTGTGCTGGTCGGGGGCAGAGACCCCCTCCTGCACGGCCGCTGCTGCCTGTCGGGTCCCTCTTTGGCATCATAAGCAAACGCGCGGCCCAGACGGGCAACTCCGAACCGCTCGTTCCACGCTGCCCTGGCCGCCCGGAGCGACCGGCCGGCGCGATGCAGGTCAGCGCATCCCACCCCGGCAGCCCAAGCCCAGCCGGGCAGCGCTGCAGAGCCGGGCAGCGGGATCCCCGGCCGTGCCCGGAGGCGGCAGCCCTTCCCGGGAAGCGGGCGCTGTTCCAAGCCAGCGGCACCTCCTCGCCGTTGCCGTTGCCCTTGCCCATGCCGGCAAGGTCCTGGCCCGTGCCGGCAGGTCGCCCTGCAAAGACGCGGGCTGGAGCGCTTCATTTTCCGCTCCGACATTTTCTCAGGGCTCCGGCCCGGCAGCGAGAGCGGCCGGGGTGCAAAGTCCGCCGCTCCGCCCGGCCACGGGAACGGCCGCCGGGGCTAAGGCCCGCGGCGGGACTCGCTCTGCGGACGCCTGGCGGAGCCGCCCCGGGTCCCCACCTCCCCACCCCGACCCTGCCCTGCCCGCCCCTTACCTCTCCCGCGGGGCGCCGGGGATGTGGTCGTGCTTCGCGTGGATGTATTTCACGTAGCAGCAGTACAGGCCGAAGGCCAGGAGGGTGAGGGCCGCCAGGAGCCCCCCCGCGGCCCCCACCGCCTCCATCGCCCCCGGGCGGGCGGGCGAGCGAGCGAGCGGCTCCCAGCAGCCCCCTCCCCGGGCAGCGGCGGGGCGGGGCGGGAGAGGCCCCGGCTGCGGGGAGGGCTGTGGGCGGGGCCCGCCCCATTAAAGAGCCCGGCGGCAGCGAGGGGGGTGGGGGAGGAATTTGGGGTGAGAGACCCGCTGCAGGTCCGAATACACCCACACGGGGTAACTGCCTGGCAGGAGAATGTATATATATATACACACATATATGTGTGTGTGTGTGTATGTGTGTATGCATGCATGCTTTCCTGGGTGGAGGTGGTGCTTTGCACAAGTGCGTGAGGAGGGCAGGAAGGGTTTTGCTCCTTCACGTGTTTGTTTACAGACGTGTTTTAAATGCTCTTAGACAAAGTAAGCTGTCACAAGACAAGGAAGGCGGAGGCTCTGTGTTGACTTTTAAGGGTTTACAATACATGATGCAAAGGGAGTATACTGTTGATGCCCATAGGAATCAATAGATGAAGATCTTCAGCAGTCTGCTTTGGGGCCTGTGTTACGCAGCGTACTCATTTGTCATCCAGACATAGGAATAACAGATGATATGGTTTTATTCAAAATAGGCGATCTAAAGCCGACTGCCACAAATTGCGTAAGGATTGCAGGGTGCAAGGGACCAAGCCATAAAATGGTGAAAATGCATTTGTAAATGTAAATGAAAAGTAATGCATGGGGAAAGATAAACTATGTACATACATCTCACCCAGTTATATATATTCAGTGGTGGCACCTGTTAGGAAAGGTCGGCTGAATGCTCAGTACAGACCAAAGAAGCAAGCAGAGCATAGGCAGTGATTAGAAATGGGAGAGTGAGCAAAACAAGATGCCTGACTGTGTTAGTGTATAGAAGACTCTATGATCGAGAGCACACCCACTGTGTGCGCATACCACATGTGCTCTTCCTCCCAGCTCAGCAGAGGTGTAGAAGTAGAGATGGAAGAGATTAGGGCTCCAAACTGGAAAAAGCATGACTGAAGGAGGTTATGACAGGGGTCTGGAAAACCATTGGTGGTTTGGAGATGAATAGGGACAAACTAATCATTACTTTGTGTAAGTCCCTCAAGAACAGGGAAGCACCCACTGAAGTGATCTGGCCGCAGGTCTAGAAGAGGAACGGATTTTTCGCAACAAATTGTTAAATGGAGGAACTAATTGCAACAGGCTGTTGTGGAGGCTAAATGAATAAATTGGCTCACAAGGAGCCAGGGAAAGTGATGGAGGCCCCTTCCCCATGCTGCAGCCCCTGTCTGCTGGATCCTGTGCCCACTCCATCCCTTTGAAGGTTACCCACCTTGCACACAGGGCAGCAGACGCTCCTCTGCACCGACCCCATGGCTCTGACTGCGGCAAGGGAAGGAGAAGCATGACACCCTGCTGCCCTTTAAAGAAAAGCAGCATACCACCTGCCTGTCAGGCTTTCACAAGACAACTCCATTCATGCGCTCTTTCTCCATACAAGCTTTACTCAACCGGCTGGAGACAGGATACTAAACTACCTGGATTTTTATCATGTCAGTTTTGCTGCCTGTGGGTCTGTGACATTTCTCAGCACCATATGAGGCTGCTGCAGGACTTTTCATCCCTGCCATTTCCAATGGGGTGCCTTTCCCCTGCTCCCCTCCTATGGCAGCTCCCATATGGCCGTGCCTCTCCGCAGCAGGAGGGAGAGGATGTAACTCATGGCACCCCCTGGTTTTGTCCATCTGATGCAGCAATCATCTGCCAGGTACCTCCAAGGGTCAGCTCACTTCAGTTTCCAAATGGAAGCAATGACCGTGCTAAAAGGACAAAATCTGCAGGTTTTCCTTGGTTTTCTTGTGTCATTTCTGCTTGCGTTGATCAGAGAGAGCAGAGAATGCTATCAAAGCAACAACAGCACATGCTGGTATAAGGTGAGGGATTTTTATCTCTATTGCATTTTTGTTTCAAACTGTAAATAATTTTGAATGGGCTGTTAATGACAGAGAGGCAGCATGGAGTCAGTGGTGAAGGGGAGTTTGAAGAGCACCTGTAGCAGCCGTGACTGCGTCTTACTTACGCTGCTTTCCTGTGTGGATGCGCGTCCACATATCCCTCACTAGCAACTTAGTGGCTAACACCTACTGACCAACTTCAACTAAACTTGCCATGGAAACACAGATCACAAAATCCTCAAAAACCAGGCAGATGAAAGAAGTTGCACTGGCTTTACAATGTGAGCTAGGCTAAAGAAAGATTTGGTATTGCAGACCTTAGAGGATGACAGGGATTTTCTTTTGAAGTCACCAGGAACTGGCAGCTCTCCCAGCAGGCATGGCCAAAGCCTGCCCACGTTTGGGTTTCTCGGCCTGAGCAGGGCAGGGGTTGGGTGCCGTCAGCCCAGCGAGTCCCCGGGGAGGCAGAAAGACCAGAGACTTGTCATCAAGCTGTGGAAGCCTGTTAGGAGCTCCTGGGCTTTTACTTTTAGGTGGCTACCATGCTCGGCAGAGGGGAGGAAGGACACCTGATGCTCCCTATGAGAACAAATACACCTGATCATTTCATCCATGGACTTCCAGCCCGGGGGTGGGCAGGGCTGCTCTGCTGGGCATACTTGGTGGCCAGCATCACTTTTCTGGCTTCACATTGCATAGCACAGGAGTTTGGTGGTAATGCCACATTACAACCTCAGAGAAACACTGAATCATGATAATGGTCAAATGGTACAAAATGTTAGAAACCATTTGTCAGTATAAAATGGAGCAAAAGCTGTTTGTATATTTTAAAATATTGTTTGGATTTCTGTTACATTTAATCTTAACATTGATTTTTCTTGAGCCGGTAGTTCCTTCTTTAGTTCGAAATAATTGCAACAACCCTGGAATGATTTTCCCTTCTGTTTTGGGTACACATGCTTTCACACAGATTTTTTTTTAATCTGGAAATTACACTGTTGTTATATTCTTGGAGACCAACAACATTATCTAACTTCTGTTTATCTTAATTGAAACTAGATTTTTTTTTTTTTTGCCTGTTACGGCTAGGGTTTTATAGCCTCTTGTTTTCAGAAAAAAGCTAACATTCCTTCCCATTTGGTCAGGCAATATATATCATGATCTTATTATATGAATACCCATCACTAGGAAAGCTACAGCTAATCACAAGAATAGCATCACCCTGAGAAAGTGCTTAAAAACTAAAGCTAGCTAATGAAACCCCATCTTTAAAGCCACTCAGTGAACTTTCTGATGAAACATCAATGTTTTTTTCAGCATACTTCAAGAATAGATTGTAACTATCTGTAAGGTGTTCTTTCATTTGAAATCACTCTCAGAATAATTCCTGTGGAAAATTCCTGCTTGTACCTTGTTTGTGAGCAGCTCAAAGGGAGGCGATAAAATATTTGGCATTTTATACATTTTGATGGGATAGAGAGGCCATGTAATTTAGTTCTGATCCCTGTCTAGAACGGGCAAGCTCTCAGAATAAATCTCATGCAGATGTAACTCCCCTTCCCTATGTAATCAGCCTGGATAGATTGAATAAATTACCTTCTATTTCAGGCTTTAAAGATAAGCTTTAATAAAACTTTTTGTTTGTATTCTAACGAGCTCTAATAACAACTTTTGTTTGTATTCTAACGTGTTTCTATGCCCTTGAGTGAAGGACATGCTACCAAGGGACCCCACTGTTACGTTTCTTATCTGCCTGGGACCACAGGCTGCACTAAGAGGGAAGGAGTGCAGGCTTGGACACGCTGAACTTCCCCGTCTGTCACCTTTCTGCTGGGGACTGAACTGCCATCGCGTGGACATTTTGCCAACTTGCACATTCCCATAAACACGAAGAGCAAGAGAGACTCGGGAACCGAACAGAAGAGCAGAAAGCTGGGAACCATTGACTGGTGTGAAGTTACAAGGTGAATTTGAAAAATTGATGGGACATAGGGTTAGTCCAAACTCCTGCTTTCTTTTGCTTGTCTTTTCATAGCTATTTAGATTTGAAAACATTTACTGCTCTCTCTCAAGCAGTCCAGCATAGTATAGGCTGTAGGTGAGGACAGCAACGAGAAGGCACAGCATAGGCATCTCCTGTGCTGGGAAATGCCTTCTGCAGCACGCAGTCAGCCAGAGGGCTGGGTGTCCTGGGGCAGTCTGAACTTACCAGTAAAATACATTTCTAAATAAAGAGCTTTTAATTTTGTTGTCAAATGTCTCCATCTGTTGTGTGCTACTGGTTAAGTGCAGCTGGTGATTAAATTAGTCCTTCTCCTGGAGAATTTACAGTCTAAAACCTCACCCCCTGCCCAAAGGTCCATGTGGAACTAGTGGGGGTCTGGGACTACCATGAGCACTGCACTTCATCTCCAGCAGAAATGCAAACTTCAGGACTGGTTTTACTAGGCATCTCCTCCTTTCCTAGGCAGAAACACTGTCCAGGTGGAATCCAAGCACTGACTGCTGTTCAGGGATTTCGGTCCTTCTGCTGGCTCTGGCAGCTCTGCCACATGTGGGCAATGCCACATGAAGCACTGTCCCCCACATGTTCATTGTGGCTGTAGGCAGCGTGCCTTCACCTTCCTCCGTTTGATCATCTCATGTAATTGCTATATTGTGGCAAATAATAATTTCCTTTTAATAGTGCAAAAGATAAATTTCTCTGCTCCAAGGATTGGAAAGTTCAGGACAGAAAATGTATTTTCAAGCTTTCTTGCTGCATGACTGCAACTCAGCTTACCATTGAATCTACCGTAGCCTGAGAGTTCAGAAAAATTCATATTTTGCGTATCTTTGAACCCAGGATACGAATGCTGGGATGCCAGCAGACTGTTACCCGGCTCAGAGCAACACCGGCAGAGGAATATAACCAGATTTCAAAATATTCATTGAAGTACACCTCCAAACCCCACCTTGTTCTTCTGACGGCCAGGTAATAATATCTGATCTCTCTGGGTTTTTACTATCATTATGACAGCCAATGTGAAAAGTAGTGAGGCAGATGAACTTATTTAAAGTAAGACCGTATGGAATTTTTTACCAAATATAGGAGAGACATTTACCTTAACCTCCCTCCCCTTAAACAGTCAGTGATTGCTTCTCTGTTACTAGTAATTTGCAAGGTATGGGGAGATATTTGCTGCTGTGTACTTATGGTTGCATTCATTCATACACCAGCTCAAAGGAAAAAAAAAAATCATACTTTAATGTAAACATTCGGTTATTTCTCTTATATAAAACAAATTGCAATATTATAACTAATTCTACAAAATAGGGACTTAAATTGTGTTACCAGCACAATTCAATATGTGACCCTATTTTAAATCCAGTTATTAATAAATAAATTAAAAGAAAAATGTTACTTCTGTTCAAAAGTAAGTACATAACTTCACTCAGCATATGTATACGTATATATATATGGTTATAAAATATAAAGCAGTAGGCCAATTTTGCTCTTATTTGTATCAGTGTAAATAATAATTAAATCCATCCAAGCCAAAGCTAGCGAGGGCAGTTATAATGTTTTTGGAAACAGAAAATGACCCATTATTTTAATCTAATTATCAAGGAACAGGAAATTGAAAAGTGGCCTCAAGTTAATAACAAACACTTGACCTTCTGTCAGACGCTGGGAAAATCAGCTCCCTGAGCACAGAGTCCCAAGTCACAAAACCTGCTGGGGCAGACCAGAGCACCTTCACCGCTGACCCAGCAGCGGTTGCTGGGGTGCAAGGGCTGTGGCTGCGCCAGGCTGGAGGACATCTCCAGCCAAGGGGCTGTGTGAGATGAGACTGCATGACAGCATGCTGTGGCATGTCACAAGCTATGGCATGCAGGAAAAGGCAAATGAAAAACTGAAGTGAGATCTTTCTTCCATGATAAAGTTTAAAGGATAATTTCCTTTCCCACCGCTCTTACAAAATAAAACCTCGGGTGATGAAAGATCTTTTCAACCTGCCTATACAGAACTGCAGATGCCCTTGAAAACCTTCGCAGTTCAGGACTTCCCCCGTCAACCTGTGCGTGGCACAAGCCTCTGGGATCACAGCTTCCAAAACAGCCCATGCTGCTTCCTCCAGAAGCTCCTTTTCTCTCTAAGGTGTCTTTAAGTGTCATACTGGAAAGGTGGGCACAGCACAAATGGCCTAAAATCTTGGTTTAAAGAATTGCTACACGCATAGGACTGAAATACATTGCGGTCGGCAACTCATCTGGCATGTCCCTAAAACCACAATACACCATACATGGTAAAAGTAAAGGGGGAAAAAAAGTGAGCGGTGCAGATACTAGTGATATACTTACTGTGTTTCAAAAGCAGGTGAAAAAAACTGAAATAAACCCATCATTTTGTCTCCCTCTACTTTTGATCAGCTCCAAAGAGATTTTTATTTCTGCATCATCATCCAGAAAAACAAATTATCAAAAGACCTATGTGGTCTTGCAATGGGAAGCTCAGTCCTTTAGAAAAACCAGCCACCTTGGGTTTAGATTTCACAAAGGCTTTGTCTACACTAGCAAATGAAACAAGGTTATTCCTTGGTTATAAGGCCAACTGGTAGTGACTCCTGACCTAGCCCAGAGTGATCTGGGAAGCTGCAGGTCAGCATGGGCCACAGGCATGCTGGGGGCTGCTCTGAAGATTTAACTGCACAGCTTATGCCCTTCCAGATATGGGAAAGTCATGTACAAGGCAGCAAGGTACAGACACACGTCAAATGGGTTTGAGATCTTGTTTGTTTACAGAGGAAAAACTGAATTCTTAAAACTTAAATTTGGAATGCAGTTATTAGTTATCAAATGACGCTTACATCTCTTTTCATACAGGAAAATGAGTGTTTATGTCTGAAAGTATCTAAGGGGGCCAATGCATCTCACATGCCAAGCTGACCTTTTAAAGAAGAGGTCTATTGGCATCCTTCTGAGAGGACAAGCAGGCTTGGATATTGCTATGTTGTGACTGGTTTTCTCCACTGCACTTCTGAATTTCTATGTTGATCATAACCAAACAGTGCCAAGCTGAGCTCAGGCACAGCAGGACAGATTTGTACTGGGGACCCCCCCCATAAAACCGTATCGACACTAACAGGTTAAAGAAGCAGGCTCTGCTTGGTGCATTCCTGGGAGTGTTTTGCTGGGTTTGGGCTGCGGGGCAGTGGTACACGAGCTGCTGTTCTGCCTTGGCCATGCTGAGTGAGGCCCAACACGAAGGTACAAGCGGTGAGAGGTGGGGGAGAGGCTGGTAGGGGAGATGAAAGCAGGAGAAATGCCACGGCAGCATGTGAAGCTGGGCCCCCAGGCTCATCTTTGCACCCGGTGCCAGCGTCGCTCACAGTGCCACCGCTGAGCTTTCTGAACTCGAGTCATGGCTTCAGCGTTATTTAATTACAGGCCGCTGTGCTTAGTAATGTGATATATGTGCCTCGTGCTATTCATACCCTGCAACCTGACACAGAGAAGCTGGGCAGAGCCCAAGCTCCCCTCATGTGGGGGATGTCCTCACGGCATGCTCCATCCAGGGCTCAGCACCCAGAAGGGTTTTGCCAGCATTTGAGTGAGCATCCCCGCTGCAACACCCTATTTCACTATCTCTCCGTTGCTTTGGCAGCAAGCTCTAAAGTTTTTTTCCCAGATACTCGTGGGAGGATTTGTTTATCGGATACCTTGGAAAGAACATGGGAAGTTCAAATGATTTTGGCCTGAAGATAATGTCTATACCGCAGACTGCAACACAGCGTGATGTTGCTCAGGCTGGCTGCTGGGTGCCAGAACCCATGTAAATGAAAAAAAAAACCCAAACCCTGAGCTCTGCACAGAGCTACTCTGCCTTGGAGGTAGAGAAGAAGAGGTAGCAAGGCTGGGTCTACACTGTTCCCTTAGAGATAGGCTGGTCCTCCATGTGATGCAGCTGTGCTAACATAAGAAAAGGAAAAATGTATAAGGAAAAATGCGGATGCTCCAGTCTCAGTCACAGAGGTGAATCAGGAGAGAAGGCAATAAACCATATTGCTACTAGACAAAAGTCTGGGACTGCCACATAACACATGCAGAAGAGCAGCTGCACTGTGGTAACCAGCATTATTCTGGGCTATTTTAAGACCTTTATCCTGAATCAGCATCCAGGCGGTATACTGGCATGTTCAAATGTAGCAGCAGGGTTTATCTGTTTATCTAAAGCTTAATTTGTGTGACATCCTGGTATATAAGTGCATTTTAAAATGAAGAAAAAAGCTATCAGTGGGAATCCTATTAAACAGCAGATGATGTATCAGGTATTTAAATGCTCATGTACTTCTGTGCTTTGAATAGTACAGGCTCATTATTAAAATACCGGGGAACTAGACTGACAAATACCAGAATTTAAAACAGATATGTTTTAAGCTTGGAAGGGACCACAATGGCCAGAAATATCTTCCCAGCATCACAACAATGCACTGAGCTGGCAGGCACAGACATGCACACACATCCACACATACTGAGCTGGCATGCACCTACCTGAATGCTTCCCCCACTCAGTGTAGGCTGGGAGAAAGGATAAGGGGGGAAAAAACCTTATTTGCAAGTCTTGTCTCTTCCTCTGCCGATAAATATTTCCCCTGTGAAGCTGGCGGCACCCACATTAACACCGTCAGCAAACACCGGGGGTGTACGGCTCTGTGTTTGCCGTCAGCTGAGCCACGGCACAGCTCGCTCTTACCGACGGCTGCTCCTCGTGGGCTGGTTTCCATATGCCTTTAGCTGTCACCAGAGACTGTGTGCCACTGAGTGACTGCCAGCTGGGGGTTGGTGGCAGTCACCACCAGCAATATGCAAGATTTAGGCAGCCTCTGCTTATGCTCAGGAGGTTCAAATGGGCTAAAGCAGGCGTAGGGTAACCAATAGTTAAATTAGAAAAAGAATACTTAAGTACCCGGAAGATGATGGTGAAATTCCTGTCTAATTGGTCTATGGCAGACATCCTTGAATCACCTCAATTCCTTTAGACTAACTTCTGTTGTGCAGGTCTTTTTTCTACCCAGAAGTTTTTAAGCATAACTACAACCAGGATTCTCCTTAAAATCTCACAGCTAGAACTAGCTGAAATTTGGCTAAGGAGCCAAAAGAAGCGGAAGAGGAATTTGGAAGAAGAAAGATTGTATCTCCACTTTCTGTTTTCTTCCAGGCCACTAGTCCCATCAGCTCAACAGGTGCCAAGTCTTTTAACAGAAGAATTTACAGAGGAATCCCTTGTTCCCTGAACGTTTTGATGTGCCTGGAATGAATTTCTGCAGTTTAAACAAATGTGTTTGCACCTTCACTGCAATGGGAAAAGCCTAATGACAATCTGGTGCCTGATGGTATTTGTAGGTTTTCCAATGACATGAAAGTAGTATTTTGCCGAAGGCATTTTATATGTCTGTTCTCCCCTTTATACTTAATAAGAAGTAGGGAGACAGTGCCGTTTTTCTGATTGTCTGTTTTTGTATAGTGAAGGTGTTCTTTAATATCAAAAAGTATTTAATGGGTATATCAGAAAGTTCAGGAAAAATATTTAAAACTAATTTATTTACCATATACATCAATGGTTTAGGCTTAAGAGGACACTGTCAACTTGAAATTGGGGAATTTAAATAAATATCCACAGTAAGAGCTTTAGATACAAGGTTTTGCTTGTGAACTTTTCTGGATGCACTAGTCGTTTTACGTTTGTTTCATTTTGTCTTTCTCATGTTCTTTTGTGAGCAGCAAGATAAAACCTATCCTGATTATGTCAGGGAAAAAAATAACCAGGCAAAATGCTATCAAGTGCAGAGAGACAACGAAAGGCAAGAACATGTGTCTCCAATCACCACTCAGGTGAAAAACACATTTCAGACAAAATGAGTTTTGCCTTTTTTTAATATCCTTTAAAAAGGGGTAAATATTACAGGATTATTACCCCAGTACATTACCTCTTGTCTAGTCACTCACAACTGGGAAAACTGAACGCAGAAACATGTCGCTTCACAAGGTTTGGGAAAGCAGAGAAGCATGTACCAAGTATCTTCAGGGTTAAGCTGGATAAGGACCCGGTTCCTGTAAAAAAGGCCAGATTTTCTTTTCACTTAGGCTAGTGTAAACTGCAGAAATATTTTCCAGGCAGTATGCTAAGACTTTTTCTAATTTACTTGATTTTGCTTAGACACAGTTATCTTCGATAACCAATAGGCTTATACCAATAAAAGCGTTACAGAAGAATCATTTTCTTTTAAACTAGTGGATGGAAAGTGAAAAAAAAAAAAATCTGTTTTGTATTCTGCAAAGAAAGGCACAGATTTACGCATACTTAGAAACGACCACTCAGAGCTGCAGGTGGCAAAGCAAGCCAAACAACACAAAGCACTTCCATAAGAGCAAAACGTGGTCATTTGGGAATTTATTTTTCAGCAGAACATTGTGAAGCACAGCTGGGGAATGCTGTATTTCAAAGGGGGAAAGGGCAACAGGGTGCGTATCTTTTCTAATCTATAATGGCTGATGTCTGGCATTTTCTTCTTATTAAAAAAACCCTGTACAAATGCAGTCCCTGCCCACGACACGCTCAAGTCACCGCTTCGTTTTACTTTTTCTTTCCCTCCAAGGCAGATGCGTGGGGATGAACACGAAGAAAACCGCACGATTACTTCGAACAGATGCAGCATCCTCAAGGCAGAGCACACCCTCCCCAGCACCGATGCCGGTTTAGAGGGTCGGGCAAGAAAGGGCCGTGCTCCGAGCCCCTCAGCTGCCTTCCCCAGCTCCTCCGTCACCCGCCTGCCACCGCCTCCCGGCTGCACACCACGCCGGCGTCTTCCTCGTGGGAGCAGTTGTGCGTGCCAACGTCAGCGTGGGCGCACTCCAGCAGCGTCTCCTCCTGCCCGGAGCACTGGACGTCATCCAGGAGAATGCGGAGGGAAGTCCCTTCCCCAAATTCTGCCTTCTTGCTGGCCCGCACCGCGTAGGGGAAGCCCAGCTGGCGGCACACTACGGCGGCGGCGGCCGAGCTCCAGCCGTCGTCGCACACCGTGCCCCACTCGCCGTCGATGTAAACCTCCACCCGGCCCCGGCCCCGGCCGCGGCCCCGCTGCTCCATCAGCCGCACGGCGCCGTTCCGCAGCGGCGGGGCCGTGCCGGCGGGTTTCTTCTTCCTGCGCTGCCCTCTCCTCTCTCCTCCCTTCCTGGGCTTGGGGGTCCTGCCCCTCGGCGCTGGCGTGGTGGGCGTCCCGCTTCGGTTCCTCGGCGGCGGGCCTCGGCCCGCCCGGTCCGCAGCCGGCGCGCCGGGGCTCTCGGGGTCTGGCCGGCCTCCCTGGGGGGCCTCGGTCGTGGCCTTCGGCCGGGGACGCGGCGTTGGTGTTTTCACAATAAGCTCTGTTGGGGGAAAATCCCAGGAAACCGTGAGTCTGTCATTCTGCGGGCGATATCTGAAGGCAACTATATGGAACCAGCGCTGAGTTTTGACTACTTAATTCCTGTTGTTGGAATTCGCTTACTTGGGTCTGTTGAGAAGCGACAACGCTCCCGGTGAGCCAATACTTCCTCAGCGAAAAATGTCGGCTGCTTTTAGTTAGCAGAGAGGATTCCAGGGCTTAATGCCAACAAGTAAGCCTCTCCCAAGAAGGAAACTCCAAGCAGTTTATTGGCAAAACTTCAGCCTGGCCACTAAAGGGTGGGCGCTGGTGTTTAAGGGTCAGAAGAGGAGTTCCCCACCATACCCTTCTCCCCTGCTGAAAGCATTTTAAAGACAGGCACTATTTCTGCTCTTCTCTTCATTACTAATGATTGGATTGTTACCAGAGCCAGAGCGCCGGCCTCCCCACTGGGCCAGATGCTTTATTCTGAGGAGCTGAAATCGGGAACATTCAAAATCAATTCTCTGTGGCAACTGGAATGTGCAAAAGGAACAGAGTTGCCAGGACAACACATAAAGCAGGATTTCGGGTTGGGTTTTTTCTTCCTTATGAAAAAAAATAAAAGAGCCTTGAATTCTGAAGAGCTGAAAATTCCTTGCCGTCACAGTTTCCAGGCATTACTGGACTTGCTTATTCACATGTGCTCTATTTTTAGCTTAAAAATAAGTTTTAGCTTGTCAGAAAGAAGCAATTCAGAATTGCTCATGGTAACAATCAACTGAGCTGGGACAGTGTCACAGACATTTGCAAAGACATCAGAACTTTTTGAATTATATCCTAGATTTATCCATTCTCATTCATCATTTGCTTTGTAGTACGGAGATGATAAAATATGACTGTCTTATGTGTACTTAATATCTACTGTCCCCAAAAGACAAACCCTTGCAGCGGTCCAGTTTTTGCAAATAACGCTCTTTGGAAGGGAATTGTATTTATGGCATGAAAATATTTCCCTTCTTTGGAAGCTGAGGTTCTGACGGCAAGAAATAGATGTGAAAGCTTTACCTGTGCACACCTCAGTTGCTAGAGCCTGACCTGGCACAGCACTTAAAAATCCTGGAATTCATGTGTAGGACTGCATGAAAGCCAGTGGTCACCTGGGAGTGCTTTTCACCTCACTGAATCAAGTTGTTATTATATATTACTCGTTGTCAAGCTATTTGTTAAATACACTTCCAACAAATGCACGCATCCTGCTAATGCAAGCCGCATGCATTGGCAATTCTGTTACATTCACACTAAACACTAACCAAAACAGCAAAACATTTACAGCTACACGTCCTTGTTTGCATGCTTCTGAATCGAAATTTTCATGTTTGGTTTTACCTAAAAGTGAATTTAGTTCTTGAGACACGTAGCAGAATCTCTCCCACCATTTCTAAGTTTTAATTTATGATGAAAACTACCTTGTAAACAAACCCAAAGATTTAGTTATATGTATAGTTGAAAACTCTGAACTTTGGACTTGCATGGAGAATAATGCATAAGCAGAAACGGAGACAAAACTGGTTGAACACGAACCAAGTTACTAATGTTTGGAAACTGCGTGCACAGCTTGCAAAGGAGAATGTTTCTTAAGACCTGCTGAGTGCTGAGGCATGTCAACAGTTAATAATTAGCCTTAGATCTTGCTCCACGTTAAAGACTCAATCTTGCAAGGTGCTGAGTGCCCTCATTCCTCCCTGAAGTCAAAGCTGTAGGAACTGTCAGTGACTCAAATGCAGTGTAACATGATTAATGTAATGAAAAATTAAATGAAAGTATTCTGACATTAGAGTCAGTAATATTAACGTCATGAAAAAGTTGGTAGAGTACTGCTTAGGTACTGACACGTGTAAGCAAAATGCACAGAGGAAAAGAAAGGTGATGCTGCCTAATCTAATTTTGAGATCCTAATGGTGTATTTAGGTTTTTGCACTTAAGGTAAGTAGTACTTGGCTTGCTGCAGATTGAGCTACATCGTTGACTACTCCAGCTTTAGCAGTACAATACTTCATTCAGTATGAAGCAATCAAAAAGCCCTGAAGGGTTTGGATAAGCCAAAAGGTCACCTGAATGGCTGATCACACCGATTCTTTTGGGAGTGTTTTCTCATCCCACATTCTCTCACTTAAAACTAACAATGACTCAGCCCTCATCTTCCTCAATGAGCTATTTCCCAACCCTTTAGCCATCATATTGTTCAGCTCCTGAAGTGCTCCTCACTACCTGAAGGCACTGCAAAAAATCACTTATCACTGAAAAGCTCCATTGAGCACAGAATCTCAGTACAGAAACAGTTATGGGGAAACCAAGTTGGTGGTAATGAAACAGGTACGATGTAGCACGGAAAAGGGAAAATGTACAAGGGCAGAAACTACAGAGAAGATTTCACACGGCCAGGAGTGGGGAAATATCTTATGCCTTATTTGAACCAACTCTTCAGATCCAGAACAGCTGGTAAGAATTAATTTTGAGGATACTCTGAAGAGTAAAGTTCTGGGTGGTCTCCACACATATGGAGATAGTGTGAGCCTGGAGTTTGTATTTACTGCCAGCTAACATGCACCAATAATAAACAGCAATAGTGACACTTACTCTCCTTTGGCACAAACTGGATGCGCTTGCTTTTTACTTTCACTGGCGACGGCTCAACTCCGCATTTTCCTGGTGGTGCTCTCCTGCAAAAAAAGGGACACATACAGTGCACAATTAATTCCTTTCCCCTGGCATCATGAGCCTTTGCTTCCCATTGTTTTTCTATGAATGTAATGCTCATTGGAAAAAAAAAAAAGTCTGTTTAAATGATCCAAGTAATCTCTTACAGTAGAAAACATAATTAAACAAACATATCTCCGTTGATCAAAGCCCAAACATTCACGAGGCAGTGGAGTCCTCTGGCTGTGTTTTCATTTGCCATTGCTGAATCCATTAAGGAAATAAAACATTGGCAGGTTCAAGCATTACAGAAACTGAAAATAAAAATTACAAAACTAGACAGTATATGTTGAACATCTGGCATAAAGGTTATGTGTACGTAAGTTTTCAGGCTGTCTTCAGAGAGGCAAAGTAACACACTGTTATTCATACAGAAAGCCCAAACAAAAGACTAACTACTACAAAAGTAGTACCAAAAATGCCTTAGTTTCAAACAAGAGCTCTAAGTGTCTCCTACAGAGGCTCCCTCTTAGTATGGCACATTATTTTGACACAAATTTGTTTGCCATGGAGGTATATCTCATTTCTGAGAAGTTACATCCAGTTCATCATCACTTTTTCCTGTGACGCCTGTCTTGTTAATCTGCACACTTCTTCAGAGGTTTTCAAACTGATTCAAAAATGCATGATGTTTGCATTTGGAGGGTATAACTCCTTTGTAATTAGGATTGTCTGCATTTGCATTTCTGTGGAAGGCAAAGAACTTCTCTCTCAACTACAGACACAGGGATGTTCCCTACTTTCATTAATTTTCCTGTGAGTTTCTTCTGTACTCTACACAGGAAACTTCTTTTTAAACTTAAACCTAAGACTTGCTTTTGACTTCTGCTTGCTTTATTTTTGCAAAGGTTGCGTAATACCAGCCTCTTAATACACAGTTTACAGGAACTCTTCCACTGTGTTAGATAATGGAAAATGCTCCTGACAGAGGAGAACCGGAGGAAAACACGTGGCAGCTCTGGGGGCTGTTTAACTTTGGGGTCCGGTTCCAACATAAAACCAGACAAGTGGTCTGGTTCAAAATGCTCAGATAGCTAAAGCTGTAAATTTAATCCGTTTAAAAAAAAAAAAAGCTACAAAAGCCTCACTCTACATGTCTGGCTGAAAGTAGTCTGGCATTTAGCCAATAGCAGTAATGCTTAAAAACCAGGAAGATGGAAAAAACAGCTATAAGTCTTCCTATAAAACACAGCTATTCCCCGCCTTGCCCAGTCTCAGATACATGCACGTGGGATCCAGAAGGTGTAATAATGGTCTCATTTCCTTGTCCAAGCCATTTTCCTCTTTAAAACACAAAAAACCCCGTACTTTTTGACATTCATTTCTGGTTTGCCCGAGGAAGCACTGCAGGTCATGCTGGGTCAGCTTCGGCTGCAGCTGCCTGGGCACAGGGCTCTTACAGGAGATGCAGCCGGCTACAAGGGATGGAGAGGAACTGAGAATAAACACCTTGAGAAAAAGTGCCTCCTTCTGGGCAGGAATCTAGAGAAACTTTGTTCAAGAAAGACAAGCCACCCATAAAATACTCCTTTAGCTTTCTGGAACAAATCTCCCAAGCCACATAACACCAACAGGCCCCATAACAAACAAATTGGTTATCACCAGGCAGCGTAGACTCTGACGACTGTGGGAGAAAAGCAGACCCACAATGGGTTACTCCAGACTTCCCTTGATCAAGCTCCACAGAAGGGCCCAGCGTGGGAGAAGAGCTAGTTAGTCAGTCAGCATCATTCATCACATCCACACCCGGACACAGTGCACCACGCTTAGGCTTTGCAACAGGAACATCTCATACCTTGAGGTGTCCACCACTTTGTACACCACTCCATGGGGAGCTGTGGCACTTGGTACGCCGGTAGACATGAAGTAAAGTTCCCCTGGGAAAAAAACAAAACACAGCCATGAAAACTCTCTGTGGAGCTCCTGTCCTGTACAGCACAAGGGCGTTAACTCTGCATCACAGGTCAGAGAGCACCAGGAAACCCAGGACTGACATAGAGATCTGGTTATGGGAGGAAAAAATGCAGGTTTGGGTTTGGGTTTGGGTTTGTAAGGAGCATTCATCTGCAGTCCAATGGCATAAAATACTCTTAGTGAGTGGGAGCTTTTACATATTGTCATGAAATACTCTTGACAAATTTCCACTGCATGTTCAGCTGCCCAGACTTTAGCTGTCATCTTGTCTGATCTGTGTCCTTTAACTTCACTAACGCAAAACAGTCAAACCCTGAAACAAAATGAAAGGAAATTAAGACTGTTCACACCATCTTTTGCTCTTTTGGATGAAGCACTCGTTCGGGGTGAATTACAGAACAAGATTTTGCTTTTGCTTTCTCTAGCACACTCACAAAGTGAGTGAGAAAGGCATTGGGATTCTCTGTCAGGCCACATAGGAAAGGGCTCGACCTTCAGCCAGACAATTTCCATCACCATGTATTTGACGTATTTTCTCTTAACTGCATTTCCATCCTCCTCCTGTTGTGCAGGGGAGGCCAGGATAAGCAGTCCGTCCAGCCCTCTCCTTTCTCTTTTGCCAGCTCAAATGCTTGAGTGGTGCAATGAAAAGGATCAGAGAGCTGATCTGGATGGAAAAATAAATTTGCAGTATTTCAAAAAGGAAAAAAAAAGGAAGAAAAAGAGACAATGGAGATCTTTTTAATGAGTAAGGCAGATTTCTTTGGGCATCCTATGGGTACCCCAAGGGGAAGAGGGGAAGGGGTGGAGGGGGTCAGAGTGGGCAAAGGAAGGTGCCAGCAGTTGGTCGCAGCTTCTGCTGGCTGCTGAGCCTCCCTCCTCCTCCCTGCTCTCCTGCGCTGCTGCAGGCCAAGCTCCTCCGGATTCTCCCAGGGCAGACACCTCTGGCCACCCCTGGCTGGTTTCTTACTTTTTCTGGTGGGCTCCATTAACCACAGGCCAGAGGCAGCCTTGGTCCAAACAGGGACGGGAAACACCTGACACTGTGTTTTGCAGTGCAGTGATGTGCTTTACATCCCACCCCTCTTCCCTGGAAATTATCAGGTAGAATTGTGGATGCTCAGGCCATGAAGCACGCAGGCTATCACATGTGCACCCCACAGACATAGCGCAGGGCCTGGGATGTTCCTGACACGTTCAGCTGCCAGGGCATGGGCCTGCTGGCTTTATAATGGCTGTGCAATGAGCCAAAAATATAGGTGTCCCCACTGCATGAACACATCCACTGCACCAGCAAAATTAACATTCATCAGAGCAACAACCCCAAAAACCAAACGCTTCTGTGAAGAAAAGCTTGCTAAAATAAACTGTGTGATAAACTTGTAAAAAACCTGATTCCCAGCACACCAAAAAGGTGCAAGAGAAGACTGTTCACTGCAGATAAAGCAACCTCACTACACTGTTATAAGCAGATTTATTTCCATTGTAATAAAGCAAACACAAGGCAAATAACTACCTGAGAACAGACTCCAGCCCAAATTTCCACCCAGCTCTATTATACTTATGCAAAGTACGTGTGAAAAGTGCAGGGCAGAAGGGTGGCAGCGTTTCACCCCCCCCTTCCCACAGACTCTGCCCACAGGCGCAGGACGAGGGAGACACCGCTCCCCACGTGCATGAGCAAGGGCTGCAAGTAACAGCTGGATACTGCATTTGGCAGCCCTCTGAATTGGCATAAAGCTGATTGAAACTAAGTTACTCTGATTTTAGGGTAAGATATCCTTCTTGCCACAGCACTGCAAAACAGCTCTACCTCCCATGAACATTAACCATTAAAGAAAATAGATTTTAACTCAAAAAAAGATAAAATTCCAAAGTCAAACTTTCGATCTAATACTTAATTTGGATGATTTGCATGTACATGATAAAATCTGCATTTATATGATACGCAACGGATGGTGCATTTGTGCAACATCCACACCTGACATAATCTGCAGGAAAAACAGATGTTTAAAAACTGTGCATTCTAGAAGTGGGTGCTTGTGACCACGAGCCAGAACCTCCCCGCAATGGGGCAGAACACAAACTCCTGCATTGCTGAGTCCCACACGAGGCTAAATAACAATGGGGCTAAACATCACAGCGCTCATCCGCTCCCTGTCCCCAGCCAGGGGCTGCATGCTCTGCCTGCCCCGCTGCAGGGCCGGGCAATTAACCATACCCTTGTATGAACAAAGGGCGCAACCACCAGCTTTCACCCCAGGACTCTTTATCTCCTCCTTTTCAAATCGCAGCAGCTCCCTTCTAGAAAGCAAAATGTCTCCAATCTTAAAACACAGCTATGCAAAGCTCCACTGAGACTACATCCTTCAGTTCTATGCAAGGCAAAATCCCAGCTGGCACTAATAAAATATGGACTTAAGCAGCCTTTTGCCAATGCCTCACTCAAGACATAATGTAGGGCTTTCATTCTGCTTCACCTCAAGAGGTACAAATATTCCAGGCCAGGGTGAGCAGGTTCATAAATACTGTTCATTACATCTGCTTCCCTGTATCCATTAATAACGCCCAAAGCCTTCTTGACTAGCCAAGAGCATAGACTTGCTCTCACTTGGGTATCACCTTCTCAGGGCCTGCATTCCCCATGGCATGGCATCGTGAAGAATTAGGTTTGTTTTCTAAGCTGTGCTTTACTGTATGTGCCCCCCGCTGTTCCCCATCCCTCTGGAAAGTAGGTGTGCGGTCAGCAGCACACCCAGCACACCCAGACTCAGTCCTGCAGGGAACTGCCTCTCCAATTACCCCTGCGGGCACTGTGTGGCACGCTGGCCTCAAAATTAGGATTGTAACTTTGGTTTGATATTTGGGAGATGCTGGGAATCTCACCCACTGGCATTTTAAAGACTGAGAGACTCACGCTCTGCCTCCCCACCACTTGCTGCCTCGCAGGAGCCCTCTCTAACCCCTTCTCTGGTGTTTTACTCCGAAGAGAAACCACAAGCATGCCATTCGGTGTGACATAAAGTTAAAAGATTACCTGCTTCATCTTCAGCAAAGGAGATGATGTATTGGTAATAGTTATTGATAAGCCCAGGGAACATGCACGTTTGTCCTGTCCCCATGCAGATTTCACTGTACTGCCACTCTCCAGTAGCATGATCCTCCTTCAGAGACATCAAGCGTCTGCAAGACAAAAGAACACTTGCACAACACAACCAAGGAGACAATTTATGAACATTGATGAGGACACCTGAAAGGATGTTTAATGCTTCCTACCCACACTAGCTGCAATAGGACTGCAGTGCCTCTGAAAAATGACGGATTGTTAATATTAAACAAATCTATGCCCCCGCAACACCTTGTCTTTCAAGGGCAACAGAAGCACATGAAAAAACAATAGTGGAGGGTTTAAGGGATATCAGACTATTTGCGGGGGGACCCTGCCAAAGACGCAGAGCACCTGGCTTCACTGCAGCTCTGTGGCCTCTCTCCTGCACCCAGGACCAGTGCATCAGCTGGGGCAGGCGGTGCAGGGGCTGCGTGCGAGAGGCCTGGGAGATGCAGACACAGCAAAGGCAGAGGGGGTGGGGGGAAAACAAAGCAGTCTCATGCCTGCCTCACCACAGGTTTGAAGCAGACTCACTGCTGGACAATTTTTTTTTTTTTCAATATCTTCAGTGTCTGGAAACATTGCATCAGAGCGTTGGGGGTTTTTTAGGATGTGTTCAAATGCTTTTTTACACCACTTCCAGGACTTTAAATGAACATCATATCATAGCCCCTTTGTTTGTACTGGCACAATATGAATCAGCAACATCAAGGGCTGCTGGAATGCAAACATTGCATTCCTGCACAGCACCATGGAATAAAGGTTATATAAAACATGCCACGTGAGCTCTCTGTAATGAGCAGTCAGGCTTTGCCCAGTACTTGCAACCAGCAAGGAGCAGCATGTCCTCAGTTGTTAGACTGCATGAGCACTTGCAGGCAGGTGTAGTATCGCTGGAGGACTTTGGCTGGGGGTACAGCTTAATGCGTATCTATCTGAAGTATTTACTTACCCACTCATAAAATCACCAAATATGTACAGGCCATTCAAGTTCGGAGACTCACAACCCCGATAGACATAGCCTCCCGTAACAGATTTCCCCATTTGGTGCGGATATGCGTAAATTGGAAGCACATCATCTGCAGGGGAGAAAAGAACTGTGACTTGCCTTGTTTTACACATGATGCAGAATAGCTGTTTAGCTAGATAGTTCTGAGACTAGCAGGATACAATCAGGTTCACTTGAGCATCTTCTAATTAAATGAAGTGCCAATGGAGTAATTTAGTTTGATTTTCACCTTTTCAGAACCATGTTTGATAGCCCTGCCTAGCTGGCGGTTCTAACCAAAGACAAGCTAGCTCAGCGAGACTGGTCAGTGTTTCCCTTGCAATATAAGCTGAATCCCTGATAAGTCTGAGTGCTCTCTATCACCCAGACATCTCACCATCCTCCGGAGCCCTTCTCCTCCTGCCACAAGCCAGCTCTGTTAGAGCCACTTCTGGCCCATTTCCACACAGCCTGGCTGGTTTTGATGTGAATTCGCAGGCTCCTCTTAGAGTCGCTGCACCCATGCAGGAGGTGTTTGTCCAATGCAGCTTTGTTTCGGTGGTGAAAGGGAAAAAAGAGACAGGTAACTCCAGACTGCAGGCACTGATGAAAAGGTATGTCAGATGTCAGCACAAATAGCTTCTGTTTCTCTGAGACAGGGGAGCTTAACCTGAAAGGGCCATCAAATATTTATGATGTGGCACAGGCAAGATGTAGTACTGGCATATTCATTGTAAAATATAAGTTAAAACACAACACAGAGGCAAAACAGAGGGAGATGCCCTGATTTTGAGGGTCTCCATTAGACGCTTCCTCCCCTTTCTTTTGAAACTCCTGGGTCACAGGTATCTTCTTGTGGTAACCACCCCTCCTCATCCTCACAGCCTTTCTCCCTGCCCTTGTAGCAGATGCCTCAAGTAGCAAACCCGGCAGCTCTGCCAGTGAGGAACTTGCACCAGGGTCATTTCATCTAAAGCAGGCGTTTTCTACACTTCAGCTGCACTTATCATTTTAAAGGGGCTGTGACATTTCACTGTTCTAACAAAAGGGTCTCTAAAGGCATCAGAAATTGTTCTGAGTCCCTGGGGACCTCAGTAAAGTGCCTGCCATGAACGCTCATGCAGGCGCTGTCACACAGGAGAGCACTAACCGGGCTCTCTGACAACTGCTTCAGCAAAGGGAGTGCAAAAAATCTGCTCCCTGCTCTTGAAATTTTTATAAAAAACACTTAATCACTACCACTGTAGTTGTAGCTAAGTTAATAAAAGGAAGGAAGTTAAACTAAGTTAATGAAAGGAAGGAAGTTAAACACCACCACATAGCATGTAGAAGCGAAAAAAATCAGAATCTCAGCTAGTGCAAATCAGTGCCAGCCCACTGCCCCCCTGGATCTCTGGGGAGATGCTCCAGCACAAGATGTGGTCCACATCAGACCTTGCAACACAATACACTCTGACTTCACACATGCACTGGAATTTAGCCAGCCAGCAAATACCCTGAATCCAGGTTTGAAAAAAAAAAAAAAAAAAATTAAGGTTTTCCTTTTTGGCATAGCTAAAAGAAACAAAAATACTCTGTACATCCAGTTACCTGCAAAGCAGGCAGTATGCATACTGGTTGACCAGCTTACACAATATGTCTCTTTCTTTTTTTTAAATAAGGACACTACTTGTGAGTTATGGAGAAAAATACAATTGCTCCAAATTTTTCTTTCTTCTGCAGGAAAGCTTATTTTATGTGAAAAAGATGAAATTGTCTCCCTAAATCACAGAATCACCAGGCAATTTGACAAACAACACAGATCGCCTAGAAAAACAACAGCTAGTATGTTTCATTTTGCTCCTAACTCAAAAATGGTAACATTTGGACTTTCAATATTTATTCCCAAGTCAGTTCTCTTCTAGACTAAAACAGTATAGATTTCCATCTCAAAAATGTATGTTTTCCACCAGGCAGCCAAGCTTTGAAGGCAGGAATTAAAAATGATGGTGCAGAAAACTGCACAGTGGGAGACGCAGGCAATTTAGAGAGCACATCTATTTACCCATTGAAGAATTGGCGCAAAGTTTTTTATCGTAACAGCTGAACCCTTCCCTTGCCCTCCAGCCGTAATTTTTCCCTTTCTCGACGATGTCGATTTCTTCGTATTTATTCTGCCCCACGTCTCCGCAGAAGAGCCGCCCTTTCCCTTCCTTGGTGTGAGGTTCACCCCTATCGAAAGAGCAGCGCCACATATTTCTCACTCCGTACGCATAGATTTCAGGGCGAGCCTTAGGGTCATTAAGAAAAGGGTTGTCGGGAGGGATTCGGTACAGAGGCCCGTGGTCGTTGTTGTTCACATCGATCCGCAGCACTTTGCCCAGCAGGGTTGATCTGTATTGGGAGAAGAAAGGAAAGAAAAAAAAAAAAAGAAATAAAACTAGACCTTGGTTAAACATCAGAGATAGGATTTTTGGAAAAGTCTAGGGTTTCATTCTTTCTGTTTTGGAAAAGACAAGTCTTTCAATATCTCTGAAAAAACAACCATTTCAATATGACTTCATTTGCCTCGGGCCACCGAACAGCCTTCAGGTGGCACTGACTTCCCACAACCCGCTGCCCCACAGACACTTGCTGGTGGCTTGGAGCTGCCGTAGGGAAGGGTTCGCTCTTACTTGTTCTGGGCGTTTCCAAAGGTCCCAAAAGGATCCCCAGCCATGCCTCCATCTCCAGTAAATATATAGAGATACCCATCATCTCCAAAGAGCAGTTCTCCTCCGTTATGGTTGGAAGCAGGTTCTTCTATTTCCAGGATCACCCTAAGGAAAAACAGGGAGGAGGCATTACCTGCTGCACAAGCCCTAAGCAAAGGGCAGAGCAACATCACACCAATGTTGCCCTTGACACATGGAAATGGTGACAGAACAGGTTTGATGCAAATTTCTCCATATCCACGTTACTGAATTTTACTTGGGCATAGCTGATTTTCTAACTTTAAATAATTCCAACACATTTTCCAGATTACAGAAATGCCAAATTGTGTAATAAGGAAAATCTGGGAAACCACATAACAGAATATACTTTTAATTAATTGTACTTTTCCTCTGATTGTCCCTTCCTCCTTGCTAAACTTTTTTTTTCTTTTTTTTTTTTTTAAGAAAAAGGCATCTCAGCTTAAATCCGATTGTAAACTGCAAGAGAAAGGACTCCAGTCCATCTGTGCATCTGTACAGCATTTGGCACAATTCTGACAGGCACTTTCAAGGCGAACCTAAAACTTTTCAAACATTAAGTAATAGTTAAATTCTTAAAGAGAGAAGAATCCTTAAATGATAATTACATAGACAGGACTTTACAAGCTTAAAGAGTGGTTAAAAGCAGCCCCACCAACAAATTAACATTTTGACAAAGGTTATTCAAAGCAGTACCAACAACCTCTACCTTAATTTGAAAACCTAACTCTCTCTTACTTTTATCTGTTTATTGTAGGCACCTGGCAACCCTTTTGCAGTAAGGAAAGGGTGAAATATATAAAAGTATAACTTTATAGAAAGGTAAAGCCACAAATACATGCAGTGGATGTTCCCAGGTATAATAATTGAAGTTTATTTTAATCCAGCTTCAAAAAAAGTCCAGATTTCATGCTGACAGTGCCTCTTAATAGCTGCAAAACTAAATGATAATCACTTATACCACCTCATTTTTAGCAAGTTGTTTTCCCTTCTGAAAGTACTGATAGTTTGTGATCAGACTGTAAATTGTGGGAAGGAACGCAACTATGTAATTATTCTGTCACCTGCTGCTAAATGTCACCACCTCCAACATACGGTAACTGTGCACCAACGCACAGACTCCAGGCGGCAGAAGGAGCGAGGGAGGATCCTGTACGGACCCAAAGGTGAATCCTCCTCAACCTCCCAAAGAAGATGGAAGAAAACAAAACACACTGAGCAAAAATCTGCAGGCAAACGACATACGCCTTCCTGCTAAGGCAACGCACACCACATGTCGGCTGAAGTTGCCTCTTGGGCAGCATCTCAGGATGAAGTCAGTGGGAGCCGTGCCTACACAAGCACAACAGGACCACAATTTTGTTTTCTTAAGCTTTGGCCGTACTAACCATCAGCTAAATAAGCACAGAAAATGTTACAAGCATAGAGCCTGAGGATTTTTAAATGAGAGAGCTGGTGGGCCTTGACATCTGCAGGTTTAAGCTCCTGACTTGCTTTCCTGAGGACCACCTTTAAATTCCCCTTACCTGTCATCTACAGTGCTGCTTACACTGAATCGCTGTCATTGCTTTGTAAACCAGCATCCCCTTTCTATCATTACGCTATGTGCATTTTTGAGCTAAAATCATCCACTGCTGAGTATTTGCAAAGCCCTAATATAACCCATGTAACAAAGCAAAATTCTTAAAATTAATAATATTCAAGGGTCTCTTAAACCAGTGGTTCTATTACATGGTTCTGCACCAGGTTATAACTCTATAGACTGTCTCCACAAACAAACCTCTAATTATCTGTGCATATTAATGTGGATCAACTGCAGGATCAGACTCAAACAAATGAAATTTCCAGTCAAAAGGCACTCAGTAATAGCATAGTGGTTTGCATTTTATTTAATTTGTTATTAAATTTGTAATATCACAGGGTTGAGCTGTCATTCAGATAAAGAAATGTGGGGCCAAATCCATCTTTGGTTCAGTATCACTGAGTTTGTTTATACTGATTTTGGAAACCTTTGGCTTTGGAATGAATTTCACTCATGCTTTGCAGAAGTCTATTTTAAAGGGTAATTATCACAATACCAAAAAAGAACCCAACCAAAAAAAAAAAACCCCCAAAACATTAACTGTAAATAATGTTTAATCAATGTTCAGTTAAATCTTCTGACATACCAGAACTGAGAAATGTAAATGTTTTATCCCTGAGCACTTGCAGTTCATCCACGGAGGTCACGCGTGTTGCCTATCTCAATATGCTAGACAAGGACTTGCACTAACATGCTAGCACACTGGCATGCAAGAAGAATATTAAGCTAAATAAGTCTCATTCATTAATAGCCTTTAAAAATGCACAAGCTACGCTCTGAGATCGTAAATACATTTGCCAGAGAAACGTGTGTACAATACCTTTCAGAACCATGGTCCAAAGCATTCATGTCAGCAGGAGAAATTCTGAACTCACTGATTCGGATTCTCTCTTCATAACGAACTTCAATTGAATAGTAGACATACACTTTACCGTTAAATTTGAATTTAGGATGGAAGACAATACCTAGAAAACCTCTCTCATCTCCTTCCCAAGGTGAGGTAAGTACGGCTTCGCTGATGTTCAGAAACGGCTTTTCGAGCCTGGATCGATCGGGGAGGTAGGTCCACACCAGGCCAACCTGCTCCGCAATGAAGAACCTGTGGGTGCCATCGTTGGCGTGCACCATCGCAACGGGATTGCGCAGCCCGTTGGCGACCTCCACGAGGCAGAGCTGGAGACAGCCCTCCGCGTCAGCGGTCACTAACCCCAGGTTTTGGTTAAGGTTCTGGTTAGCCAGCAGGTGGGGAAAGCAGTAGTCTGTGTCCTCCAAGGACAGGTAGTGGCAGAATTTTGCCATGTTGTTCTCCAGTGCAATTAACTCCTGGTCTTCAGACAGATAGCGAAAAATGGAGCGGCATTTTTGCCACACTTGCAGGCAATAGTCTTGGCAAAGTCCTGGTATCGTCCGCACGGGGGTGGAGGGATCCTCGGCGTCGTACAAATGAGCTGCATATGGAGAGCATTCCTAGAGGGAGAGAGAAAAAGCCTCAAGCCATTTCTTGGATCAGATTTGAAACAGCTGAGCAGCAATATTAATTGGAGAAGCTTCACCTTAATTGTAACATATGTTGTGGTTTATTCTGAAGATATATTAACAGAGGAAAAGATTTTAGAAAGCTGGTATATCTCAGCATTCACAGAAATGATCTTCAATGCTCCTAGTGAAAGCTGGCTTCCTCATGCTGTTATTCATTTATTCCAACCGTAGCACTAACTCAAGGAAACCAGCAATGACATGTATCTTGCTACATCACCCGAGTAGACTGTACTGGGGAAAAAGAGACTTTTCTATCTTGGATGCTCTATCTATGAAATAATGAGCAGATTCATCACAGGACAGAAGCGAACCCAAAGAGTTAGCTGAGAAGATTGAGGTCCTGCATCTCCAGGCTGAGGAGGGAATGGGAAAGGTCATCAGGGCCAAAGCCTGCAATTTTCATATCTCATTATCTGATAATCCAGACATGCACCTCAAACACAGATGTGATTTACAGGTTGGAAGGAGCAGGATGAGAAAGTGTAGGAGGAAAGGAGAAGGACACCCATCCTTAGTACCGCACAGTGCACCCAGCCCTGGGATGCTATCACGGCATACACCATCTTCGCTCCGGTCCAGTTGCCTTTGCTGGTGGATCTTTGCCTACAGTTTATATACCTGACTAGAAGTGGTGAAATATATCTCATGATCATGACACCGGTCACCAAGTTCTGCGGAGGATGCTCAGGCTACAGGATTTCAGACAGTGAGCACCAAATGGCCATAATCCAGGCAAGGTCCTGGGAGTAGCTGCAGCACAACCCTCGTTTCTGGAAGGTGCAGCCTCGGAAATCTACCTAAAGACTGAATCAAGTTCAAATAGTTCATTGTATTCTGCACTATGAGAACTCTGACAGGCACATTTTCCTTATGTAAAAAGCCAAAGCAATCCAGTAAAACTGTCTGTAAATTACAAACTGACCAAAGTGGCTCAGTTCTGCTTTGCAATGGCTTTTCCTTGAAATAAACGCAAAATATTTTTCAGTTGTAATGCATCTTTCCGACAAGCATCTCAAAAGTGCTCTCCAAATAACGTAACGTGAGTCAGTGGAGGCTCAGTTATTTTCACAGGGCAGATAAATAACTGAGGCGAGAAAGGTAGAAAGAGAAACTATCCTTCTTGAATAAATTCTGCATTTTTTAATTCCTAGATGGCATTTCTTCCAAGCAAAACCAGGTTAGTTAAAAAAAAATACAGGGACCTGTTTCTAAGTCTATAGGGAGCTATTTCTTAATGCAGATTACAGCAGTATTCAATAGCTGAAAAGATATAACATCTGAGATACTGAAGTATTTAAATTAGCTGATAAGTACACACAATATTTAATTTTTATTTTATTTTCCATTACATACCATAATAAACTGAGAGGCCATATAACAGATCATTAGCGTACAATAAGCTTTCCTCCTGGAATGTCAAGCCATTCATTGCAAAATGAAGGTTATTATGCCTTCAAATGAGTAGCAATTAATGTGGTAAAAAGGAGATTGCGCGTGACACAAAACACTGAAATTACACGGGCAGACTGGGTAAGGCACTCAGTTACACGAGGTGTGCCAGGGACAGAAAGAGCCAGAGCGTCTGCCGATGCAGTTGTTATGACTGAAAATTTGGCCTTAGAAGACAAATTGAAATGAGACAGAAAGGGAATTTGAAGGCAGGGCTGGATGGGAGCTCAGTCTGTCGCAGCCTACGGAGGTTTCACATTCAGAGAGAGGAGGCCTACCACCTGAGTACCAGGCTGTATCTGGTTCTCTGAAAGCCTCTTTCAAAGCAAGCAGTGATCTTGTGCATTGTAAAGCAACGTCCTGGCCTCAGCATCAGAATTAAAAATAGCACAGAGTTATGGTTTCCCTGTCCCTTTGCCGCTGCAGGCTGTTCACCCCGGCCTCAGGTGTGTTTGAATAGCAGTTGTGGATGGCTCCTTCACTCCTTACCACCTTCCTGGTGGCATACAGCTATTTACAGTGGCATTACACTGGCGATCATGTACAGAGATCTATCACTAGCCAGACAGTACCCGAGCATGCGTCTAGGGTATTTTCCAGACACATGTGGAATATTTTCCAACTTTTATTCCACAAGAGATGGAGCCTGATGCCTGATCCTGAATTTCCCTGCTTCTGAATCAAATGTTGTGGTCCTTCACCCTTCGCATTGTCTTGTCACATTCACTAACTCAAAACACCAAGAAACTCGACGCCTGGTTACAGCCCAGTATCACTAATAGATCTAAATTCTCATTTCCAAATGACATGGTCTGTTCCTTCATTTTAAACTGTGATGTGGTCCCAAGACCAAGGAAACTAACAGGCAGGCGATCAGTGACTTCAGTAGGGCTGGAACAAGCTCGCACCATGAAAAAAACTCATCAGAAAATAAAACAAGTAACATTAAGACAAGTTAGCCAAATCTATCCCATCTGTTCCAGGAATTCAGTGGCAGCTACTTATCTGAGGAATTGCAACAGTCTGAATGTGGACGAACACCCACATCAAACAACGGCTTATTTACTGCTGCTATCAGGAGGAAGCAACAGGATTCTTCAGGAAACCATCTAACTTTCACGTAATCCCTGACATTCCCTGTCCACCTCCATCTGGAAACTCAAGCCTTTAAGCAAGCTGTTCCCCGAGAAGCAGAACGAGGCATCTGCTCTCCCACAGTTTGAGTCCTGTATCCCACCGCACAATAATCCACACCCACACACGTCCCCTGAGATCTCCTGCCCCCGTCAAATTCCCCCTGGGTGTTGAGGCTGTGGGGCAGGCAGGGTGATGTCCCACCGCAGCCCTCCTCTCCCCCACAGCCAAAGGCATCCTCTCAGCCTGCTTCTGGGTGGGGGGAGACCCTGTTTTGGGGCTGGGGGATCATGGGCAGCACTGAGGGGAGGATGTTTCTGCTCTTCCACTTGCCCTTCCACAAGGAACAGAAACAGCACCACGTAGCAAATCACCAATTTAAGAGAAGGTAGGGATCCTCACCACAAGTACAAGTTGAGACACTTGTCAAAATAATTTGGTCACATTTGAGAGAAATCACAAATTGTGAGCAGAAAGAGGCAGAAGCGTGCTGAATAAGTCACGGAAACCCACTAATTAATTCAGGTCTAAGATATAAATTGTATATGAAATGAATGAATGGAAGCAGAGTGTTCTGGAGTGTTTGCAAAGCCTGAACTTCCATTTCGTGCTTGTGAGGCCAGAGGTGGTGGTTTGTAGCCGCATCTGGGCTGGTGATGCACTGAGCTCATCAGAACATTTCAGTGAATCATTTTTCCCACATTGAAATATTTCACTGCTTCTGAACAAATTTTCAACGGTTGGGTTTCTGATGTACGCAGGAGACTTACTTAGTCGCTTCCAGAGGCAGAAGAAGTGCTTAGCAGGCACTGCTAACTGGTTTCCTATCTGCAAATGGACTTTTGGACACCACTTGTTTCAGGAATATATTCAAAGGTTTTTTGCTTCCAGTACAACGTGAGAGGAAATAAAAGTCAAATCTCTAGAAGCTGATGTGGAAAAGGGTTGTCTTTCTCTTCACGCTTTCAGGAACACAAGAGGTACCCTGCAAAATGCTAAGAGCAGGATTTCTGAAAAGCCACTTTGATCCCATCTGAGCACAGCAGATGAGACTCCACTGTCTGAATTAATTTAAGATTTACACTTGCACAGCACAGAGCTGCCACTGCTGTGTCTCAGGGGCATTTTCATACATATGAGGCCACCGCTGATGATAGGGTCAGATGCTTTGCTCTGCACAGACTGTGATCATCCTGTTATCATATCTGGCCACAGAACATCAACCCTGAGTGGAAATTTCCCCCGTGCAGAATGGCCACCACAGAGGTTTCTAGGGCACATCCTCGGGCGTTACTCGGCACCCATCATCAGGACTGTTAGCACCTGGCACACGCTAAAAGCATCTCAGGATGCTGTAACCCAGTCCAGAAAAACACCTGATCCCAGGAGCTGGGCATAACAAGGAGCATGTTTTGCGCAGGCAGGTCCCCTCCTGGGGGTCTTCACCAGGTCCAGCGATCTAACCCTGGGAGGGTGAGGGGAGTCTGCAAATTTTAACTGCCCGCATACCCATCTCATAAATTAAAGCAGAGCAACATCCCTATTTCTCTTTCAGACACCTGCTGAAGGACAAGAAGTCCACTGGGACACCTGATGATGGACAGTCGCTCCTGGCGGTGCCTGGGAGCACATGCCTAGGCTGCTGCACTAATCCCTGATCCAGCCATATGTGGGCCAAAGCACCCGTGCCTGGGCGCAGGCACTAATGCCATGGCTGATGCACCTGTGGGGTGGTCCCCGTACCCCTGTCTGGGCAGGGCACTACTGCCACGGCTCGCGCACCCCTGGGTTGTGCAAAGCACCCGTGCCTGTGCTGATGCAGCCCTGCACGGGTGGATGCAGGCATTCCTGGGCTGGCGTGCCCACGTCATGGCTCATGCAGCCCTGTGAGGTCCAAAGTACCTGCGCCTGGACCTGTGCACCCTCCCCGGACCAACGCACCCGTGCCTGGGCTGCGGCATCCATACCTGGGCTTGATGCAGCCCTGCATGGGTGGATGCACCCACACCTGGGCCAAAGCACCGTGACGGGGCTGAAGCGCCCACGCCTGGGCCAGAGCACCCTGCGTGACCAAAGCACGGTGCAGGGGCTGAATCCCCCTGTGCGGCGGAAGCCCCCAGTGCAGCGGGAGCCCCGTGCGGTAGGCGGGCCGGCGGGCCGTGCCGGGCCATACCGGGCCGTGCCGTGCCGTGCCGCCTCACCTGGCAGAGCAGGTCCTGCAGGTGGCCGGCGCAGGCGGCGTAGGTGGGCCCGTCGAGGCGGGCGCTGAGGCGGTAGAAGCGCTGGAGCAGGGCGCGGTCGCGGCGCGGGTCGCAGCAGCCGAAGTCGGCGTAGCGGCGGCAGAAGGCGAGGCCCCGCGGCGGCCGGAACGGCGGCTTGAAGTCCAGGCACTGCGGGTGCGGCCGGGCCGGCCCCGGGGCCAGCGCCGCCGCCAGCAGCAGCGCCAGCGCCGCCCGCGCCCCGCGCAGCCCCCCCATGGCCGCTCCGCGGGCGCGGAGGGCGGCGGCACCGCGCGGCGCTGCTCCCCGGGAGAGCCGGCGGCGCAGGCGGCGGGGGGGGGGGCTGCCGGGCGGCCCGGGTGCGCGGAGGCTCGGCCGGCCCCGCCGCCCCGCTCCCCCCCCCGCCCCGCGGCAGAAGGGGCGCGGAGAGCGGACGCCCTGCGGCGCCCGCCCCGAGCTCCCCCCGCTGCCGCCGCCGCCGCCGAGGTCAGCCGCGGGGACGCGCGGCCCCGGGCTTCGGGCGCCGGCTGGGCAGCGCCGGGCCGCGAGGGACGCCGCTTCGTTCACAACAAACACGCTCGCGTCCCGGTGGTGGATTTGGAAAGGCGGTTTTGGTTCCATTCCACCCGGGCCGCGGGCTGGCAGGCCCCTGGCTGTGCCATCGGCAGCGGGGGTGGGTCACGGCGGAGGGGATTAAGGCCAGAATGTGTCATACTGGAAACAGGCTCCTTAGACTGGCTCCGCGAGTGTTGGCTGGTGGGCTCGGTTCTGCCGTTCAGTCTTTCCTGAGAGCAAAACATGGGAGAGAATAGCACTCCTGAGTTTATACGGCTGACGGGCGTATTTTCAAACAAGAAAACTCAGCGTCGGTACCACTTGTGCTTCTACATCCTTTGGCAATCTCATCCCGGGCTGAGATTCTGATTAGATTCAGCTTTGAGGCTGGAAGGGAGAGGGCGCGTGGGGACTCTGCGCCGTGTGGCCCTGGATAGCCCAGGCGACATGCTCCCCTTTAGGAAGATGCTCCTCCCATTGAGAATGGTGCTCCCTCCGTGCTGTCCAGGCACTCCCTGCCCAAACAAAATAAAACTGCTGACGACACTTTCCTTACCTTAAAGTGCTTCGTGGCATACCCCGGAAGAATACTTACTCCAAATACTGGTTTTTTGCATATCATATATCATATCATATATGTGACCTTGTCAGCTAGTAAGATCAAGTCCCATGTAGATGGCATTTTTTTGCTGTTAAACGCAGCTAGCCCCAGTGTATTATGTATTTCGATATTAATGCAGAGACTGCCCATAAAAGACAAAGAATGTGGAGTTCATGCTGATACGCTATTTTTGACTCCTGCTTTGAGACCAGAGAACTGCTGCACAGTGCATATGGACTGTAAAATCAGTGCGTGGCTTGGAATACCCTGTCAGGAGACCATATGGGTTACAGCATTTAATACGAGTTTGTTTTTCTCTCCATATGCTTATGTAACTGCTGTTAAGGTCACTAAAAACTTTGCATATGTGCAGGCAACCAAAATACCTGATGATCTCACTTGAGAATTCTCTGCCCTTTTCCTTTTGGTCATTTAAAACCACTTTTTCATGGATGACCTTCATAAGCGTGTTGGAAAGCACATGATCTAGCCGCTGCCCCTGAAAACTTTGCATGCCACGCAAAAAAATGAGTATGCAGTTATGCAATCCCATATTTGTGTAAAAACAACTGATGTAAAGGCATCTCCATCTTCACCTCAGTTAATCTTTTATTCCTATGGTTAACACTGGCTGTTGTCTCAGCTTTTGCAATGATTTTTAGCCATTGTTAATTAACATCGCAACAATGCTTAATATACAAAGAATGGATCGCAGTAACCAAACATATTCTGTGATAATGGGATTTATCCTATAGCCTCTTGATTTGCTATTACAGCTCTTGATTAGTTTGGCATCCATGCAACATTTCAGAAATGAAAGGAAAATTAAATGCTCCGCATATTTAGCGGTGAGTTGTAGAACAGGAACTATAGATTCGATCTGCTCGTCGCTGCAAAATGGCATAAAAATGCCTCTGGGAAGTCCTCTGCGTGCATTTACAATACATGCCCCCATGCCAGAACTCCCAGTGTTTTGTTCATTCAGGCAGGGCAATTTTTTGGTTACCCCTCAGGCTGGGGACTGCACAGCAATTAATGGGCAAGACAGTGCTGAAACAGAGACCGTAGCTGCGTTGGCCCCAATAACGAGCTAGTTCTGTTAAGGATGGCGTATTTTACATCTTGTTGTGAGCTGTATTTTGAGGCTTCCCAGGCCACAGGTAGGAGCTCATGGGCCGTGTGTGAGGGATCTGTGCTGCGGTGGATAGGAGCACACAGCTCTGGCTTTTCTTTCCAGTCCTGCCTGGAGACTTGCTGCGTGATCATTCCCAAGTTCCTATCTCTCTGCCTGTATCCTCCCATTTGTAAAATGATAACAGTCCATGTTCACCCACCCCATGGCAATCTTTCAAGGTATAGTTTATCGGTATTTTTAGTCACTGTTTTGTTATTCTTTATGAGTTCTCTGCCAAGCCATCGCTAGAGGCTAAGCTTAGGAGGGGAACTGTTGCTCGCGACCGGAAGTGCTAAATTTAAAGTTGCTCTTGTTGCTGCCTGAGGGCAATAACATGCATCTGTGGAGCCGTTACAGAATGGGGATGGGGTTTGAAGTAGGCAGTGTTCACCAAGATCACATGGTAGTTTGAGAACTTGCCACACAGGAGGTTTTGTGTTAAAATGACCCATTTTTAATATGGATAACTTGAACACTCGTCCTTGTGCTTAATAACCTGAATCAATCAATTGAATATTTTGTGCTGTATATCAGCTATTGAAACATGTCTTTTCGGTTTTGGTTTTGGGGGTTTTTTGGTTAAGATCTTGGGTTGCTCCTGTTCCCACCAAAGTCCATAGGAATTTTACCAGTTAACTTCAATTAATTCTCAAAATCAGCATTTGCGTTGATGGATGAAATTGAAGAAGCCAGGTGTGAAAATGCAGTATTTGCTTGCAAACAACACAACATTGAGGCAGAAGAAGCCTACATTTAAAAAATGTCAGTTGATTTGGGGTACCAAACCTGAAATTCTTAGGACAATTAAAGCAACTGATAGCTGTAGATACTCTGCAGCTCAAAAAGACAGTCTTATATCCCTCAAGATGAGCTCCTTGAATGCGCAACATCCAGATTTTTTCACTCTTTCTGCATACATTAGAATTTGTTAGCATTCGTGGGACAGAGGGAATGCGGGCACATTGCTTAGGATTGTGATCAAATTGCATTTGTTCAAGTGACCAACGTTTGGCCCAGTATCTGGAACTCCATCCTCAAGTGCAGTTTGGGTCAACAGCGAGGAGTTTAATGCTCTAAGCTTTAATTGCCAAAGGACGTACTGCTCCTACCCAAGCCAACTGTGAACATCATCCCTAAAAACATAACAGTCAGGAATTAAATACAGAGCTATAACTCTTGGTAGAGGAAATTAGGCTTTGCTTTCTCATTATGCATCTGATCGTAAAACCCTTCTGTTCCCCATTTGTCTTCTAAGTTTTTTATTTTCCTTACTGGCGGAGATGCTGAGAACAGATTATATTATGAGAACAAAAGAAAGAAGATGTGTGTGTGCATGTACACAGCACATACACGCAAACCCACAGATGTGAGCAAGGTAATGCCTGCCTTTCAGAGAACAGAATCCATGCTAGGCAGTGTGGAAGTGATCCGCTGGCATGGAGAATGCTCATTCACACAGCTTTTAGTATTCTACAAGAACAATAGAAAACAATATATTAAGCCTTTGGAAAGATGCAAGAAGAATAGTTTTATAGCGTAGTCAAAACCAAAGGGACATCTTCTCATTTGAGGTGATTTGTGAAGGAACAAAAGTATGTGCTGAGCAGTAGCTGAAGTCATGCTGGCTGTGATAGGCCTACCGACACATTTTGATGTTGAAGAAGCATTTAATGCAAGAAACGCAAGGAGCCAGCCCAGTGCAGGCGATATCACGTGCTAAATCGAGAATGCTGTCAGAGGATTTGATAAGCGGAAATCCCGCTGCCTCTGGACATGCTGGGATGACTCAGATGTGGTATGAAATGTACCACTGCGGTACTGAAGCCCTAATTTCTCCTCGTAATGGAACCACACGAGTCCCTCATATCCTTTAATCCTGTTGTGATGAAGCACCTCCTTCTGCTTTAGCAATACCCTCTCGTGCACATTCCTGGGCTTTGTGTCATATGTCACAGCAAATGTTTGTACAAAACACTGGGGCAGCCCTGCAGACAGTGTACATCAGCAGAACTCAACCGTAGCATATGATATCCAGGATTCCCATATAGGCGGCACGCTGCTAAATGCTTTTCCTGTCCTTCTTATGCTCATTTTATACACAGGCAGGATGTAAACATCACAGTTTTACCACAATCAGATAACTCCCTCACTTCTTTTGCTTCATAACTTGCTACCCTAGAAATTCTATCGCAAGGGCCCTAAAGAGACCATATGGGCAGTAAACATTCCTTATGTGTCACACGTACAGAAAGAACATATTTTCTTATCAGCTCACACAACAGCAGATCATGCAGAAACGATTTTTAAAAATTACTACTATTTTCCCTGCAGTAACAGCAATAGAACAATAAGTAACAACTCTTGAATGGCTTCTGTCTATTTTACAGCTCATGGATCTTTTCCTCTTTTTGGTCACAAAATAAATAATAAAGGCATTAAAATGTATGTTCCTTTTCAGAAAGCGTTGTATTGATTTTATGTAACATCTGAATGCTTTCTGTTGTAGATTACATATAACCATATAATTTGTCTGTAACAAGAAATAGACCAAAAGGCTTGCTCACTGAATTGTACAAATGAGCCTTTCCTCATCAGTGATTCAAGGCATAATAAAATACCCTGCTTTTTTAGTTCCCTCTGAGAGGTGAAAAAGCTCACTTACAGAAGCAAGTATATTCCACTGAAAGAAAAGGTGATTAATGGTAGATTGAGCTCATACTGTAAAGGAAAAATCCAGTTTGGATCCATGCCTTTGTCCCAGGATCATTCAGTCCCATCTCTAGTTTGGAGAGAATAAGGGGTTTTTTTGATTAACAACCACAAAAATGTCTCTTTTATGGAACAAAGCTAGCAGCAGCCAATGCTGCCATTACTCCACCCCTATCGAAGGACAAGGAGCTAATAAACAGGTTGTTCGGATGTCTTCTAATAGCTGAAAACAGAAGTTATAGCCAATAAAAGCAAGCTGTAACTTGAAAAATTCTTCCCCAAAGTAGTCAGTTCTTGCAGCAAAAGAGAACAGATGCTGGTCTAGAAACAGAGATTGCAAATTTAGTATTTCTGAAATCTTTCCGACTGAGCAGTGAGGTGCGTAACGTTGTCAGCTCTACCATGCCCTCAGACATGTGTTTCATAAAAGACATATGCGAGGACCAACCAATCTTTCAGGAAGGACAAATGAGGAAGGAAGCAAGCAGAAGTTACACAAGTCCGTGTGGACAACCTAGCGGGCTCTCTTCTGGAGTGACAGGGACCATGTAAGTGCAGACTATGCATAGTGTCGGACCCCCGGAGATTCCTGACCCAAACTGGCAGCTCTGGGGTAGTTCTGTCCCTCACATAACTGTCCCAGTACTAGCAGGCAGCTGGTAACCACACTGCCACTGGCTGGCAATCAAATCCAGTGTCTTCATGAAATATGCGAGGAACAACATTTTCTGCTAAAAGAATATGCAAATTTTCTGTTTATTTAGAGAAGTTTGGCATTTAAAGAAGGCCAAGGGGATCACGCTCCTCCATGCACTGATTTGGCGCCTTTTCTTTCACATTCTCTGGGCAAATTCAAGAAGAAACACTTGTGATCATTTGCCTCCCCAAAGCTGAGGAGGGCTTTGACCCCAGACCTGCTATCTGCCACCATAGGGTATCATCAAGCATCAATCCTGGTAGCAGCAAGTACCACAGCGGTCTGGGGACATTGCAGAGCTGGGCTGACTGGCTTCAGAGGGGCTCGTAGCCTCACACAAAACCTGCTCGAGGTGCAATAAATGGCAACTCGAGGGAAGTTCTGAACAGGTTCAGATTGCTTCCCTTTTTGTTGGCTGCTCTGCCCCGCAGAAGGGGCTGCAATAGTACTGTAGACCGTTAAATTCTCTCGTAGCCTAACTCTGGTAGAAGTTCATCACTAAAAGCCTCTTATGAAGAGTTTCAAGTGGGTTAGGTGCCTGCCTTCCATTGGTCTCCACGCAGGCTCAGTGTTTGACGTGCTTCAGCATCTTTGGCGTTCCTACTGGCCGTACGTGTCTCTAGACTTTTGCAAATCCAGCTCTAAACTCTTATTGACTTAAATCATAGGATTAAACCCTAAGTTTTTTTAAAATGGCATTTTTAGACAATTAAAGTTATTTTACCATAATCAAAAAGTCTCATATTCTGTATATCAGTTATGATTTATGAGTCAACCTGATGTAGCTCAAAATGCTAAAAGAGATGTGGCACTTACAAGCAGTGCAAAAACATAGCAGGGAAAGCCAAAAAGGCATGACTACAACAGTCCAAGGCTCAGAGACAAAATCTAGGTGTTGTACAGAATTTTTATTTTTGCAGAGTTTTCTAAGACCTCTTAGAAATAACTAAAAAATAAGAACTATATTTATTTGCTGTTTAATTCATAAGCAATAGTATCTGTTGCTGTAGCAGTATGTGTGTTTAAAGTAGTTTCTACCCTTGGGTCTTCCCTGGCCTCCCCTTGGCTGCAGCATTTTCAGCGGGGGCCTGACGGGTGTCAGGGGTTGGCAGCTTTGGCCGTTGCAGGCAGGAAGGAGCAAAGCTCAGGAGCGAAGGGATTTTCCCCAGCAGCGACCTGCCACAAGCCCTGAACAGGTCATAGCTGGGAACTGATGGTCTGGTCACCTCCCACAGCCCCAACAGCCAAGCAAGGGGGAGGTCAGGTAGGGAGGTCTTGAACTAACTACAGCTAATATATGTCAAAATTAACAGCCTGAATTACACACAGAGATAATTGGGAGGTCACTAGAGATCACACAGCATTGCTATTTCTGGATGCCCTTGGGGCACGCTGCAGTAATCCAAGCTACATTGAGCAGAGCCTAGTTCACTGTACCAACATCTGGGTCAGGAGCAGAAGGAAATCCCCTCTGAGCAAGCATCAGCAGTGAAAAAAGCATCTCTGCTCCTGGTGCTTTGGCTATTCATCAGCTGCGGAGGATCCAGTGCCATTTCTAAACGCTGACCCTGTTTTATGCAACCCAGGCAATGGTCCATGAAACAGCCACTATTTATCCCTTGACTGAGAACAGCTTCTCAGGGGCCCTCAGTTCTTTACTACTCCTAAATGCTCTTGTTGAGGAGCAGAGAAGGTGGCCTTGCAGGGTCACTTCAAGCCCAAGGCAGGCCTTGAGGTGCTCCAAGATGGGTTGTCTACGGACGCCACTAAAGGACATGGTTGACCTGTTGGGACAATGCAAATCTTGTAGCCATGCTGAGCTTTCATGCATGAAGCTCCACCAGCATACAACCACCTCTGTCAGCAGAGTCTCAGGCAGGTTGTGGAGATGCCCAAAAATGCATAGCCTGCTACCATACGAATATTTTCTGTATCTGAAGTGGCAGAGCTAAAGGGTTGGATCTGGGTCAAGTATTAGTGCTTTTTTTCTGTTCTTTATGCAACTTGTGTACAGTGTTTTGGTCTCCGGTGGATCAAAATCCAGGTTTCACCTTGGAGTCTTTGCCTCAAATCTAGTTCAGTAACACCCAAGAGCTGTTACCATACAAAGAGTTGCCATGTGAGCTGTATCCAATGGTATCTTTATTAGCCTTTATTCTAGCTTGCTGCAGAGGGGAAACTGGCTTTTCCACAGCACCATCCTCACTAGAGAGAGAGAGCCCATGGTTAGCCTTCTCCCTTCCATCCAAGCGTACACCATTGCCAGCTTTCTTCTCTGGAAGCTCTGAGAGAAGATTTCCTGAATATCTCAACTAAAGATCCTGTCTATGAAGCAAAATGTTGTCTGCATCTATACTTCATGTTGCATGACTCCATCTCCTGGCAACCAGGGGTAAATAAAGCCAGCTGCTATTTGGGAGTCTCAGGATCACACTTGGGCTTTTCCTGTTACACGGAGTGCGTGTGTCCCCTGGCCGTGCTGGTGACATCCTGGGGATGTAAATGGGAGCTCACCACAGGGCTTGGATGTCTCCAGCGCGAGACCCTCCCATGGCCAGGCCAGCCTGACATGGCCAAACCTCTCTCTGTTACAACTGCTGTGCGCCAATTAGGGGTATTTACTCCATACCTGCATAGATCTCACCTTTGATGCTTCAAGGAAGGTTGAGTCTGGTCAATGGTGAAGAGGTAGCCTGGATGATGAAGATTTGGATTCAATTCCCTCATAATGAGACCACCATGTATTAAAGGTGCTTGTGACATGCAAGGCAGGAACTTGGAGTACATAGTCTAATTTCAGCATTTAGTCTCTCCTTGCCCCTGTTCCCACCTATAAAAAGGGGAGACGGTCCTTCCCTACCTCACAGCACTCTAATATTGTACCAGTGCAAGCCATAAAAACACCCAGAAGTTCTCTTTTCATCTTTTCAAATAAAGATTTTATTCATTTTGGACAAGAACATCTTATAAGACTTTAAAATACAAGTAATAGAAACAAATATTGATAATCATGAAAATAGGGAAGCTATAGAGAAGTGGTAACTTATGCAGCAGTTCACTACAATGATGTGAAAAGCTCCTAGAAACGGAAGAATTCCTCCTTCACAGTGATGACTCTTGCCCTTTAAAAAACAGCCAGATGAGACTCTTTCTACCCACAGGGCTCTCCTGCAGGGACAGCTACATTAACCTTTGCTGACAAGCACTTCTCTTTGCTTGTAAAATCAGCTTAGCGAGTGCAAAATTCTTCCAGACCTTAAAATGGTTACTATCAAATGGAGATATGCTCCATGCAAAACAAAACATCCTCGTGCCTTACAATTACTCTTGTGTTGTTAGCGCTGCTCTGAGATCACTGGATGGGCTGATACAGGATGATGTCTGGGCATCTGTCTGCTTTGGCTAATACTGCCGAATAGATGTGAATGTAGGAAAGGACACTGGGTTTTTGCTGCATTTCTCTCCCTGGGCATTTTTCCGTGCTTATCACCACATTGTCTGCGCAATGAGCAACACAGCAGAGGAGCAGTAATATATGCTTGGATTATTTGTCTGTTGCTATTAGAGCAATGCTTCAAAATTGCAGATAAAGCCAGCACGCTCCTTCCTGCGCGTGGGCATGCATGCACATGAACACACGCTCCCTTCCTGTCATCCTATTTCCCCCTATTAATTTCACATCCTTCTTGCTTATATGTTTGAGCCATCCTTTATATGTGAGAAACTCCTCCCGTGCAAAGGGAATTCTTCTGGGCTTGGGTGAAAGGAGGCTCCGCCAGTCTCCTCCCGCCCTGTCACAGCACCAAGCCTTTGAAACTGGGTCACACGAGCTCTGCCACCTTGGCAGAGTCAAGCTTTTAGATCACCTAGGGCCATTTCAAAGACTTTGTAGCCCCATGGATTGAATTTAAACCGTGTGGTGGATACAATTTTGATGCAGTCAGTAATTCCATAATATTTCTATAACATTTATAATTGCTGACCAGAAATCTCCAGGACTAGGACCTTGGCATAAAATGCAAGTCAGGCTCCCAATCTGCTCGACCCCGGTCAAAAATTTGTCATGTCCAGGAGACTAGATCTTAACAAGGTACAGGAATCCACTGTATCGCTGAAAGATAAAAAATGCTTAGGATAGGATAGAATAGGATAGGGTAGAATAGAATAGAAAACAGAAAGAAAAAAAAAAACATTAAAATGCTTGAAGTTACTTCTTTGAGTAATTGGCTAATTTTGCAGTGTAAATACAATACATTGTTATACTGTCTTTCCTTGAAGGCTCCGCTGCCAATCCATGACATTTATTGCAAAACTCCTACTGAGCTCAAAGATGCACACGTGGCTTTCAAATCTGCCTTTTCACTGTATTTTGTGGGACTGGAATTGCCCAAGTCAAATAAATGACTGTTAAAACATTAAAGTAAAATATTAAATTGTGTGTGAGAAAGGAGCAACCTTCTGCTGCAAAAGCAATGGGAAATGTCTTAGCTGCAAGCACAGATGCAAATCAACTGAAGTTACTTTTTTAATAGCTTCCAAATTAAATCATTCTTATTATTTGCATTATTCCAGGATGTTGGACTCGTAGTCGCCTTTGTAGAGATGCAAAGTTAGTTGGCAAGTCAGGCAAAGAATGCTGAATTTCTAAGGAGCTCATTGTGTGTACTTAGTATTAACAGGTGAAATTTTGGAGCTGACCTGGTCTTCTACATGATAAAATTTAATTGTATAGCACAGTTCATTAGCAAAGTGGTCCGTGAACACTTGCTGAAAGTAAACTGAGTGCCTTGTGAAATATATTTATGAAAATTTGTTTCATGGCGCTTAGAGGGAAAATGATTTTCTGTCTCCTGTATACCCACATGAAGGACTGCCAACATCTTGTTTAACACAGGTATAATTCCATTATTTTGACACCGAACAAGAAAAGAAATCCAAAATAAATACAGTGAGAACTCAGACCCGTTTTCTGTTGATCATGGAGACACAATCTTCACTCATGTAAGTCAATGGCAGCACAGCCCCCAACTTCATTTGGGCCAGAATTTCAGCCAGGATATTTTGTCCTCTGAGCTTGCAAGTGAGAAAGTTTAAAATTACGCACTAAGAAAGGAAAAGACCATGGATAATGCAGCCAGGGTGCATCACTCAAATGGACTGTACAGCTGTATACTACAGACAGCTCATAAGCCAAAGCTCCTATCTCCAAAACACAGCGCAGTCATTTGGTCGGTGTGCTCCTTGGGACCGAAAGCCATTTGTTGGGTGCTTGTTCAGCACCCAGCACAGCTGGCCCCAGTTCCCAGGGATGGATCCCAGGTGCTACTGCAATGCCTCCAAATATTAAACCTAATTGTGGCGGACAGGAAGGAGGTTATGAAAGAGAATATTAAAGCAGGCATAAACTGGGGTTTAGGAAGAGTTTTTACAATGTATGTGCAGTGATGAGCAGCATTTAAATGAAATGAACGGTAGGGCTGGTATACCCCTAGAAAGCATTACAGGAACACCAGCAGTTCACGCAGGTGGGGGGCCCATGGGCTCAGGAGAAAATGCTGTAGGTGCTGCAGGTTGGTAGTGCAAGCAAGCCCAGAGCTGCCTCCCCACCCTGACCAGCAGCTCTGCTGATTAAGCTATCAGAGATGGGATTCAGAAGTATTCTTGCTTGTCCCTGGGTCAGCAGACACTGGGAGGAGTGGGAAATAACCCTTCCCAGAGCATTCAAGGTGGAGTTTGCAGAAGGGAGCGCTGAGGAAGATAATGGCTTTTTAAAAGTAATCTGCACGAACAGAGGAAAAAGCATTAATTCAATAAACAGGGGCGAGACGCAGGTCCTGCATGACTGCATGGCACATCCCTCCTCAGCTGCCGCCATCCCGTGGGTGCTGCAGGGGGCAGAGAGGCTCAGCCCGCAGCCCCAGGCTGCTCCATGCACTGGTTCTACCAGCTGGGGTGCAGCTGGCCCCTTGCACTTTGCTGGGACCGTGGTGCTGGAGACTTTGGGTATCTCAGGCTCAGGTCTGGCTAGATTTGCTAGCTCCAGCTCGCCATTAGCTAGGCCAGAGGCAGGCTTGCTTCAACAGAGACTCAGGGATCTGCGCTGTGCTCGGCAGCACTGCGTTACTCGTCTTTCTCCCTTTTCCGTGGTATCCCAGCCCCGCACGAGCCCGAACACTGAAGATCTGGCTGCAGAGGACATAGAGCAAAGCACTGATGTGCTGCTGGTGCCAGCAGACAGCCTGACCTCTCCTTCGTGAATTTGCAGGCCAAAGAGGCTGGGAGGGGCTGGCACCAGGGGGAAGTGTCACTGACAAGATTATAGCTCCCCAGGTTTGGGACACTGAGACGCTTCTGTCATTAATGGACTATTTATGAATGGGAATCCAAACTATTCCAGTTAATGGAGTTAATGAGACCTTAAACTTGTGCAAGTCTTTTTTTTCCTGGTATCCCTGCCCATTTCGCAACCTAGCATTAACAACATGGCTAGTGGTAATCGGCTACAGGCTCTAAGACTTCTTCCTAAACAGTACATCCCATTACTAGGAAAAGACATCATTTAAAAGGCATATACCGCTCACGTGCCCCCTGGATACCTGTCCGCTCCCCTCAACCTTAAGATAAATATCAGCTGTTCTGCTGCCAGGGGTTCCCAAGCCTCTTGGCCGCTCTGTGCCCATCTTGCTCAGACTCCAACACCTTCTGGCTGGAGCCTGGTTTTAGTTTATACCTTGTCAAACTTTGAGCTAGTTTTTTTGCTCAACACCAACAAATAAATCTGATAATTGGCTCAGACAGCAATTACTTTGGGGATGTTTTTTATTTGATTTTGGTTGGTTTGCACCTAAATTGCTATGAATAATAAAAGACCAGTTCAATTTCTCAGCTTTAACAGATGCATCCAGCTGCTGCATTTACTTCACAGTTTCAGCTACGAATAAAACTAATCAAAGCATGTAAAGAAGCCACGGTGTCAGAACAGTTCAGAAAAGGGTCACTAATAATCTAAAACTGTGGTCGGAATGTCCTGATTTTAAAGTCTGAGAGAGCCATGGGAGGGGGAGGCTAATTTTTTCTACACTTAAACACTTAAATTCACATGTAGAAATGTTCCCAGTTTAATTTCTGCAACTCTTGTGACTTAGACTATCCGCAGTTTCTGGAAACAAACTAACAAAGCCTCAGATGGGTATTTGGGAAGCAGGGTGATTATTATTCCAATCTGATCCAAGATCTAAAAGAATTTCTAATTTATCATATCAAGGTTTTCTGATGAGTAGTCATGAGGGAGATTTCAAAGGTCAGGAGAAATGAAATGCAGATTTAAATTCAAATTACTCAGAGACAGACTCTAGACTGGCTTACACTTACATGGGTAAATATTCACCGTGGGCTATATATCACTCCCAAACGTGGAAATGTAACCTAGAACAGAATTTCAGAGTGGTGAACAAAATGTAAACTAGTGAAAAAAAGCTGTGATTGAAGGTGAAAACCAGACAGCGGCTACTGGGGAGCAATGGGGCAGGGAAAACGGGTGGACATGAACTCTTGAGTGTACTCGGCCAATCTGTATCACACACTGGGGCAATCTGAAAGCTGCTCTAATTGATGCCATCGTTAGCCTCAGGACAGTTTCCCTCAGTCTGACCCCTGACTTGGTCCTTTTCTGGAATTTGCCCCTCTTGCAGGAGTGGGAAGGGATCACTAAGGACCTGTCGCCACAGCTTTAGGGAGGGCTGTGCCGTGGCACAGAGACCATAATGCTGCCCAGGTCTGAGGCTTAGGGATTTTGTATGTGAGCTGTAGAATGTTTGGAAAGTTTTGGTCAAAAGTTTGTTAGGCATATAGAAGCTCTGGTAGATGTGTTTGCTTTATTTAATCCATATGTTTGCTCATTAAATAATTCAGAAGATGTTATATTAAACAGACTTCAGAGAAAAGTGATGGAAGTGCATTTGCTGAAGCAAGAGCTTGTATAATGAGACATTCCATAAAAGAAGCTGGACTTTTAAAGTCAGAATGGATTAAGGGCATGAATTCATGTGTCCCATGAGAACTTATTACTTATAAACTCGAAGGACATTTAGAGACCTTCAGAAAGAAGCAGCTCTCATGCTTGAGTTTAATTTTAATATCATTGCAGTTGTAAATAAATTGTTTTTATAGTTGTTTTGGTGTAGGTGAGTAAGAATTTTATCTGATCACCCAATTAGCAGTATGGGGGGTTTGTGAAAAATAAGGAATTTATTAGGGATTATTTTATGCACTACTGAAGACAAAAATTGTAGCTACAAAAATCTTGCCTTTCTTTTAAGACCACAAAAAAGAGAATTTAAGTCATACCAAATAAATCACTTTTTGAAAAAAGCCAAGTATATTTTTCCCTATCTGTGCCGTTGTTATAACATAATCAGCTTGGACACTGATAACAACCTCATCAGGTTCATGGCTGATTTCATGTTCTCATACAGTAATAATCGTATTATGATCACTCTAAATACAGTGTTGCCAAGGCTGCAGAAAATGACAATTTGCCTTGAAGTAATACCGTCAGTAGTGTGTAAAAGAAAGAAATCCAAACTGGAAACTTTCCCATTAGTCCCCAGTTGCAGGTGAGGGTCTTGTTCCCCAAACCTGGCTGCGGGTGCAGCCGGGGTGGTGAGGATGAGAACGAGGATGAGGGGGATGATGATGCAGGGGCCTCGTGCTGCCAGCACCACATGCTGGCCTGTTCTTTAGGATTATTTTTTTTTTGGAGCCTGTTTTGCAAAGTGAGCTTCAGTGTGCCTCTTCTCCTGATGCTTCGGGTAACACAGACCCTCTCCTCTCATCCTGCTCTATTTTCCTTTTCGCCCACATTTTCACAGAGAATTCAGCTTTCCTTTGGTCATGCCAGTTATGGGGAAGTCGCCCTCCTTAGCAGTGATTAAGTGATTGAGCAACTTAAAAACAAGAGTACTGCTCTTAGATCCCACTAACAAGACAGAAAAAAAAAGGGGCTGTACAAATGGTCATTCTACTTTCACTCCTCCTTAATTTTTCTGTAACAGAAATAACATGTTTCCCCTAGTTTTCTAGAAAAAGTTTATTTTAAAAGTGCTTTTGAGCAGTTCAACATTATTCCTGCATTGGACACAAGCTACCTCTGCTACAGGTATGTGCAAAATGTGATAGAATAGAATATTTCATTTGGAAGGAACCTATAACAATCATCCAGTCCACCTAGGCTGCCCCTATATGATGGACTGCTTTTGCCCAGCTCAGGGGCAGCGGGCTTTTAAATATCACCCATCAACCATGCCTGTTGCCAGTGAGACACTTTCCTGCAATTCTTCAGCAAGGTTTGACCACTCATACGTGGTAGGTGAAAGACAATGACTGATCTGAAGCCTGGATCTCATTTGATGAATTCTGCTAATGAAGTAACATGTGGATAGGCAACATCTTTCATTAGTTGTCCATTTTTTTCCTGCAGTAACTGCTATGTGTTGGGTTCATAGTCAAAGTTATGCAGGATTGTAAGACAGGGTCTGAGAAGGGGAAATATTAAGCTCTTTTAGGCACCAGGTTGCCCTCTCATCATAATTTTAGTATTATATGATGATGTAACCTGTTAACGTAAAGTTTTTCATTAAAGAGATCTGATCTCATTTATCAACTGCAAACTAATTTCACCTTTTCCCACCTATGAATTTAAGATTCATTTAATACTGATCATGCTGTGAGTGAAAGCAAGTCCTATTCTTACTTATCCAAAGGAATATTTGCAGTGCACTTAAGCCTAAATTGCATTTCTTGCTGTATCAAGCCTTTTGCATTTCAGTTGTCAAATGCAAATATATAAAAGTTGCAGTTCTGAGATTTTTAAACCTCTAGCTTTTTTTTTTTTAAATAAAACTATTAGCCTAATATTTAAAGCACTTTAATGATTGATCAAAAAAAGTCTCCTTAGTTTGTGTTCTCTTTGTCTGGCTGCTGTAGATACATATCTGCTATCTCTTGCCTTATACAGAAGACTCTTGGTGGGCAGGGACAGTTTCCCTGAGATTAAAACATTTGACTTTTAGAGTCTTTTAGCACTATCACAGTAAAGAGCAGGAGCAATAACAAGTGTGTGAAGTTGTTGAAAAGTGTAGGCTTGGTACCTCCACAGGCTTAACCCTTCTGTTTATCCCAGGGGTAGCAAAGGGAAGGGGCAGTTTAGCATAAACCATTTTTCCTCCATCAGCGCACCCCACTCCTGGCTTGGACCATACTTCCAAGCTCATCCTGGTGACTAAGTAATTCATGTCTCCCTATATCTACTAAATCACTGTCAGGGATGAGACTGATAATTGGGTTCTCTTTGTGGTGTTGAGATGTGGACACCTGTTAATGAGAAAGTTGACCAAGGACACCGACCCAATTGACACCAGCTATTTAGCAGCTGTTGGGCGGTAATGACTCCCAGTCACTGCCTGTCTCGCCTGGGTTTGAACCAGTAACCCAGAGACAAAGGGCTCCTATCTCATTATTGCCGGTCCCTTGAGCCACCCGATTCCCTCGCAGCAGATGTCTATTGCATTAGTGTCAGAAAGAGGTAATCATGTGTCTGGAAACCTGCACTGGAAGAAGTTTGTAAAGACACATCTATCCAGCACCTAAAAGCACTGTCCTGCACCCAAAAAGAGCTGGGGCAGAGTGCCGGGTGACAGGGATGCACTGCAGGCTCTATCCCCTGCGCGGGCTCCTGTGCTCCCACATCCCTTTGCATCCCAGTACCCAATGTACTTCCAAATGGGAAAGGGGCTTTAAGTCTTTATTATATTCTTATTAAGACCACTATGTGTGGCCTTTTAAAATAGCTGGGGGACAGAGGCAGGGGGACCAAATCATAGGCAAGTATAAAGTCCATTCAAGTTAGCCCAGCTGCTCCCACTTATCCCGAGAGAGGATTCAGCTTACTCAGTGAAACTAAAATGACTAGGCTTACCTGTCTAACATATCTGATAAGTACAAGGACTGCAAAATAATCTGCCTCTAAGAAGATACATGAAAATAGCAGCAGCTGAACGCACTTTGGTTTTGGCTTCAATTTATCAGGAGTCTGATCCAGCTAGTATTCAGCAGCAAGCACTAGCCGGGCTGTATTTACAAGGTCCAAAACAGCCTCCTCCTGGGATAGAAATGGCAATAAACCATTACTTGAAGAAATTACATGCAAAAATAGCCCTTGCAGCTTCCTCTCTCCCTTCCCCCAGCTTTCAATCTGGCGATGCTGAGCTCTGCCTATGGAAAGGAACAGCTCCTGCCCTGGTAGGGATGCTGCTTCCAGCAGGGCTGGTGTTCAACGGCGGGCAGGATCCCCTCCCAGGCCCCACGGCAGCATTTCCAGTCTGTCAGGTCAGGTAACTGAAGCAAAGAACAAAAGCACGACTGTGTGTGGGAAGGGGAAGGGGCGGCAGCAGTGACCTGAGGCTCCCGCAGCCCACCTTGCCTTTGCCCGGGCACCCAGCAGTAAGGAGAGACCTTTGCTCAGGGGTTAAATCTAAGGAAATGCTGCTGATGTCAGTGATGAGGTGTAAGTGAGAAGAGGAGTTGGCATGTCTCTGAAAGCTTCTCCATAGTATTAGTATTATTATTATTACAATTTGTATGACAGTCGCTTCTGTGGTCCCCAGTTGCAGACTCCAGCCCATGCAGGGTAACAGCACTGACTGCAGATAGGCTTCCTCCCCTGATCAGCAGTTCTCTCAGGGACACCGGACTTGCATCTAGGAACTATTTGCTCTTGATTATCTGCGCAAGAGCAGCAACAGCAATCCTTCTGTACAGTAAACTGTGCAAGACATCGATGTGCTCAGCGATCAAGGGGGTAGGAAAGGGATGTGCAGCTCTTGTGCCATCACAGATATCGCACAGACGTGGTTCTGGGAGCAGCCAGCAGCAGACAGGCTCAAGGGGATGAGCAAACAGCAAGTGGCTGAAGGGGCTGTCCCATGCACAGGAGGATCAGGAGAGGCTCTGATCACTTCTCTTTGCTCCCCAGGCACTGGGCTGGCTCCTGGGGGCTATTTTCCTGGCTCCCTGTGTTGGAGTTAGACCTAACCTAGACCCCTCCCCTAAACTGCCTGCTGGGTGAACTTACCCCTCTTTTTTTTCCCATCCCTCTCTCTTTTCATTACTTACACAGGGTTTGCATGAAAATGTGCCTCCCAGTTCAGGTAGCATGAAAACTCCCTTTGCCACAGCCTCTCTCCTTCACTGTCCTCTGCAGGTCCCTCAGCTGCAAACAAAACAGAAGTACCATGTACAGCGGTAATTACTGGTTTTTTGACACAGGGAATTCATTGCTTGGGACTGTTTCTGTAATCAAATATGCAAAGCTAGACTTATTAAAATAAACACTGTTAAGATAAAGTTTTGAAAGCTTTATGGACAAACTGGATCCAAGCTTGCTGGTGGCAATGCGTGCTACTCCCTTGTTGGCACTGCAGCATTTGCCACCATCCTGCCACATTTTCTATTCCTGAGCCACCAGTTGAAAGCCAGCCCAGCTCAGTAGCAGACCAGTTACATCAGTCAGCAGAGAGCAGAAGTCCACAGGGCCCAGCTGGAAGCACCAGGAGGGCTATTCAAGCCACTGCACATTTTAATGCGCAGGTGACCAGACCAGAGCGACCTGACCTGTAGGGCTGGTCCTCATGGGCAGTGCTGGTGGTGATCCCAGCAACAAGGCTGACCTAAAGGACATGGGGTTAAACCTCAGGGAGCACATGGGCATAATAAATTTGCTTTGATTTGCTCTGTTCAGCTGGAACTTTGGTTTCCGGAGTTGTTAATTCTGGAAACTTTCCCGGGCGTTACATTCACTTCTAATGAAGGCAAAGCAGGGAGTACGGCAAATAAGCTCAAATGTGCAAGCAGAACTGATTAATTAAGCCTGGTACATTCTGCATGCTATCAAAATCTATGTGCATCATGGTTTAAAGTAGTATCTGCAGAGCAAAACTCGAGTTGTACCCAAAATGTGAATCCTCAAGTTTGCCTGCTCTGGAAATGAAGGGAAGAGACTAAAAATAAGATCATAAAGATGGGCATCTTTGCTGCTCCAGCTTCTCGGCACTAGAGTGGTTCCTGGGTCTGACAGATTATCTGCGCACTGTTAAAAATGATCAAAGCCCTAAGGCAATTAATTCCTCACTTTCAGAGTTTTACTTCTGTGGCAATGAGGATTGTCACGGACAATAATGTGGGTCAGTGAGAGGGGAGGGTTCAGAGCGGAGGTAAACAACCTCCTGGCAGAGAATGAGTGGCGAATACGAAGGCACGGCAACCTGCTGACTGGAGGGAAAAGCCCAAGCCAGGCCAGCGCTGCTGTGACCCACCGAGCTGGGGGGGAAGGCAACGCCAAGCGGCATCACGCTGGTGACAGGGGCGCGAGAAATTTAATGACAGGCAGTGCCATGCTGGGGAAGGCGCCGAGCCTCGCCATGGCAATCCGATTACCCCTCTGCCACCCGGGCTTCCCCTGGGCCCCGGTGGGGAGAGCGTGGTGTCCTGCCTCCGCTTTGTATTCAGATGGCATCCCCGTTGGTAACGGTGTCCCTGCCCGGCAGCGGTGGCAGACGTGGGCAGAATGCAGAGAGGCGGCGGTCACCTGCTGCCAGGACCTGCTGTGGTCACCCAGGCCAGGGAGGGGATTTTGATCGAGCCAGCTGGTGTATCGACTGAGAGGAGCACCGGTTAGGAGGTCTAAAATGACACCACCTTCCCGCTCAGTTCTAGTTTGCAGATGGACATCACACAGTCCTCAGCCCCGTGCCACACAGCTGGCAAGGTGTCGGCGTTCACAAGGCGTCCCTTCCCCAGCACCCAGCCTGAAATATCAGAGCTAGCAAGGGTCACTGGTCCAAACTAAGGAGTGGGAAGCGTAGAGTAGAAAACAGATCCGCAAACTCCAGGGGATTTCTTATTTTCACATGTGCAAGAAGAGATGAGCTGGAAGTGCTACATTTATACCTGAATTGCAAGCGTGATTTCCGGGAGGGTTTTCCCTCTCAGTTCGGTGTGAGGGTGAGGGCCCTTTGGAAGAACGTGAGTCTGGCTTCGATCCAAAACATCCTCAGAATCCAGGGATCTCTGATGCACCAGCACCGTAAACAGCTTATCTCCAGCCTTTGCTTTGGACTTAATTGTTTTGAAAGGCAGTCATTATCAGAACAGAAAGTGAGCCGTAGCCTGAAGACCTGCGACAGCAACCCGGGGTCTTCTGCAACCTCTCTGTGTTAGAATGAGTGCGGGGGAAGGACACGTTGTCCCTTTTTCCAGTCTGGGTCCAATTTCATTTTGTTTCAAATACCACACAAGGCAAAGGTTAAAGGTGATGTGCCTGATTGCAAGGAAATCCCTGTGTTTGGTGTATCACCCCACATCTTGTAACACTGTTGTGGTTCTTCCTTGGAAAGACTGATGATGGTTTTTTGCATAAGAAAGAAATTTGTGGAGTTTTTATTTTTGTGTAGGATGTACTAAAAGTGGATGTTGTCACTTATGCCACTGTTCCTTTAACTTGCGCTGCTTGACACTATGAATTATTCAGATATCTCTATGATATATAGAAGTGGTGTCAGCATTTTAGGGCATGACTCTCCTTTCTCATGTGCTATAAAATCCCAGTGGCTTCAGTGAGCTATAAAAGGCAAAATCAGGTCCTCAGCAGCATTGCTGTTTTGCAAGCAGAAAATACGCTTTACTACTGAGTGAAGGGTACCAACAGGCCTAGCTTATAGTATAAAACCTGTATGTCCCTGGTGCATCAATACATTTAAGAGGTCATTTGTTCATTTGGAAATGAGAAATAAGAGTGTAACGAGGACAGGGGATAGTGTAACATCGTCTATTTTCTCTGTTGCAGAACTGCTCAGGATTCATCAACGTCATGCTGCTTAATACCAATGGCCTCGTCTGCTTGAATAGTGAGGTGTCTGTTCTGTAGCCACCAGTGCCAAGCCCAAGCACAGAGCTGTGCCAGGGAAAAGGAGGATGTACGTGGAGTGGAGCGGCAGCAGGGGAGCCCAGAAGAGCCCGGGGGGCTGCTGCATCCCCCCGGGCACGGACTGCTCAGGGGCAACCTGCCAAGCTTGGAGGCTGATCAGGCTGCAACCGCTCGCCATGAAACTGAACGCTCCCTGGGAGCAGCACTAATATTTTTCCATCTTTGTGTTGATTTTTCTTCTGTTTTTAAACCAGTGATGACAAAGATAATTCAGTTGAAACTGGTCTAAATTCACTGTCATAGATGGAACAGCACTCACTCTGCCTCACCCAAAACTTCTGCAAGGGGTTGTTAGAGTCTTAAGGAAAACACAAATAGAGGCAGTGAGAGAAAAAAAAATACACACGTAATATGAATATACTCCTGGCAAAGCCAGTGTTTAAATCACCAGTGGCTTAAATGATGCAGGTCTAAATTCCCGGAGCTTCCTGGGCCTTGTGCAGCTGCTGGGTGCTGCACACCCAGGAAAGACGAAACTAAAACCTGGGAGTGTTTTTGTCTTGCAGAACAACCTCCTGCAAGTACCTCCAGGCTGTGGAAACCAAGTTCTGTCCCCAGATACATAGAGCCCCCTCCTGTGAGGTCTCCATGTAACTCAGGGCAGAATTTGTCCTCAGTGACGTACTCTGATGTCAGGGTAACTGAAGGGTGCAGTTTAGTGATGCCAAGACAGACGTAAATCTTTACCTTCCATTTCTCCCACCTATTTGTTGGATCACCTGTGTTTACACTGGAGTATTTACAAAAGGCAAAGATGTATCAAGCTACCTCTGGCCTTCTTCCCATGTTAGATAGGATGGTAAATATTTTTGGAAGGGATGTAAACCTTAATGCTTCTGGGAAGAAGCCAAGCGGTACCAGATGGCAGAGAGGAGGAAACTCACCCTATGGGCAGGTTTTTCACAGTATTCTCATAAGCATCTGGTATTTGCCACTGGCAGAGACAATACAGGGGCCAGTGCTCTGATCCAATCTGCCTGCCTCCCTATTCCTGCTACTGGCTGATTTCTTGCCTATTCAGAAGAAGCTTCATCAATTTTTTACTTCTTGACACACACTTGGATTCAGGGTCTCAGTGGCACTCCTCTTTGGGTAGGTGGTGGTGGAGGAGGTAACTCAGCTCACCAGCACGTGGCCTCAGCTCACAGGCACGTGGCAATCCTGGTGATTCAAACATTGTAAGAGGAGTTCGGGGATTTTTCTTATTACTTGAAAAAAATCACTCTGATATTGTACGCAGCCTTCTGACTGCACAATGAAGTTGGATCCCCATCACACACTAAACTAGCAGTGAAATTTTTGCTCTAGCTATTATGTATGAGTTTGGGAAGTGTCAATCACCTGCAGCTCCCAGCTAGGAGCAGCATATGCCTATTGCTTCTTAGGATTTAGCTTCCAGTCCTTTACCAACACACAGATTAGGGATGAGGGAAAACAACTCCATTGTGTTGTAAGAAATGGTTAGAAACTTCTGTGAAAATGAAGTTTTGGTGAACGCTGTGGGTGAGGGGATTTTTATCGTTTTTTTTCTACTTGCCTCAAACATGCCATGTATGCCTACCCTGTAGCTGCCACTAAGACAAAAGATCCGACTTGGTAGTGCTCCAACAGCCCTGTAAGGGTGCTTGCATGGAGCAGATCTGGACCCAACATGTGAATGTGGAGCTCTTGGGTGAATGCAGGACACTTTGAAATGGGACTGGAAAATAGTTATAGTTTAAGGCACACCTTGAGCACACACATGTCCCATGCCTTCCTTCAATGACCAGCTCTCCACTTCCCCTGGTGTCCAGTTTGGATGCTTTTTTTTGTAGCAGTGTTCAGAGGCTACTGCTTATGCCTTTTGGAGGACCTGTTTTTCTGGCATGGCAAAGAGTTTGCTGGTCACAACCATAATTCTTCTCTGAATATCCTGAAGGCTTTCAAACAAGTTGGTGCATTTTAGAATTTTACTAGCAGTTTCAGGGCACAAAATAAAAAGGCTTTGTGGACACAAGATGAAACCTTCCACTAAAACATACTACTTTCATAAGGAGAGTGAATGAACTGGATGGCCCAGTTATATTGCCGGAAGCCAGCATTAAGGAGTGCTGCATAATCTAAGAAACTGCTTTTTCCTCATAGCTCAGCCAGATGGGGAAATGGAGGGATGAATGCTTTTCACAGGAAGGTTCAGCTGATCTGGGAAAAGAAGGAAGAATGACACATAGCAGTTCTTCAGGTAGCTGCTACCTGGAAGAATGTTCTGGCTGAAAATACTGCTTAATCAGGCTAGGAGAGAGGTACCTATCTTGACAGCAGAGATTAGGAGCGTTGCACATTTTTTGTTATCGCACAGCTTTGTTGCACAAAACAGAGCTCCCACTGTTGCAATCTGGATGGTGTATTTCAAAACATTAATCAAGGATTAGTCCTTGGTGCTGATTTATGAGAAAATACCAATGCCACAGAGGATTTATAACCCATGTAAATGATTCATGGAGTACATGTTTTACGAGATGGGTCCTCAGCACGTGTAAACTGGAGCATGGCCTTGATGCACACTCAGCGGTGTGTACTTTCTAGGCTGCCTTGAAAAACCAAGGTCCTGGGAGAATCCCACTGGGATTCCTCCTGCCCCTCTGCCCACTCCCACACCTGATGAGTGGGCTTTGGGAGAGCCACTCCTCTTGGGGTGTGTGTGTGGGGGGAAGCAGTAGCATAGACCTGAGCCGTGGTGGCATCTTCTGTAATACTAATGTAGCCCTGTAGAGGGAATGCTTTGGTAAGACTTCAATGAGGCTGTGTATCGCTGTGTTGTATGAGGGACCAAATTCATTCTTTGTGTCACCTGCCGAGTTCAGGAGTTAACATCAAGAGCAATTTTACCCAGTAGGTTGTGGTTTTTTTTCTAAAATTCTTATCATGCTATAATTCGCTTTAAAATTTCATCCCTGACTGAAGAGGGTGGAAGTGTCCATTTGATTCAATGCAAGAGATCGGCTTTGATGCTGCCTTACATGGGCATCAAAAGCTTAAGATGACGTGCATATTAAAAGTGCTTTTCACTGGCAGCTTGCAGAAGGCCCCATGGCCAGATGTAACAAAAGGGAATCTGTAGTGTGTTGTTTACCAACTTCTCCTACGCTTCATCTTAAATCGGCATGGGGAAATCATAACGCCTTCTGAAAACCACCGGGAAATGGGGTTTGTTCACTAACACTAAAATCACAAACCCATCAAAAATACTCCAATGTTATGTATTATTTGTGTTGATTAAAAATCTGCTTACAACACTGGGTTTGCTAATGATCATAAAACTGTGCACTGACCTAGTGCTTTCCCTCCAAGGTATCAAAGCACTTAAAAATCTGCCTCATCCCAGCCCTCGGTCCCACTGTGCCCATAGATCATCTGGGCCACAGTCACTTTCTGGCACCTCCAAGCCTCGCCCCTCTGCTCTAGCATTGCTGCCTTGCCTTTCCAAGATGAAGGGATTTTCCTCTACTGCAACGCAAGATCTGCCTTGAAGGGAAGACAAGGGAGCAGAACAGGCAACGGTGCATGGTGTCCACTCAATTCAGGTCTTGCTCACTCAAACCCACTGACCCTGTCCTGCTCTCTCTGTTGCTAATGGAGGAGTCTTTCACCAGGTACTCATCAGGACCAGACACCATCTGGACACCCGGCAGCTTCAATGCCACCTCCAGAGCATACAGCCCTCCGGATGCCCAAGCACAGCAGGTCACCATGCTTCAACGGCCGCCTGGGCACCAGAATGACAGCGAACCCCTTGTGGATAGTGGCAGGGTGGATCTGTGCCATTAACAATTCTGAAAGCACAGACATACATACCCACCGAGTACTGAAAGCAAGTCTTAATCATCACTGGGACTTCCTCTGTGGATATTAATAATCTCCTTGCTTCCTCTGAGGAGCCCCCCCATTTGCTGGGTGCAGTCTCTGCAGAAGCATCAATAAAGCTCAAACTTTGAAAGGTTTCACCTAGAAAAAACAGCTTTTCTTGGGAAAAGGATGAAGCAAACATCAGGCAGGCCCACCAATACACTGCCTGGGCCAGGCACTGCCACGGCGTAGCTGCACCTGTGCCTGTGGTGCAGCCGCCGGAGGCTTCTCCTCCCCTGTTGACTTCTGCCAGCGATGAACGATTGCTCTGCAGGGTCCCCCTGCTCTGCTCCTCCTTCCCCCAGCCACCGGCCGGGGATCTGCTAGTCAGATCAGCGCTTGGGAGGGTCTGGGAGAAGCACTTTCCGCTTCCTGTGGGGAAGGATGTGATTAAAGCCTTGTAAATGAAAGGCTTGGCTCAGAAAATGCCTGGGTGCCTTCAAGACACGATGCAGCCACGAGCAGCGGCAGCGTGCCCCATTACAGAGGGTGCTACCTTCTGGTGGCCTGGCTCAGGGTGGCGAGAAGCAGGAGATGGGGCACAGCCTGATCACACCCCACGCTGGCCGTGGCCTGTCAGAGGGGTCGCAGACCCCAGAGGCAGTGACCTCTCGGCACAGACCCCTGCTGGTTTCCCCGTCCTAAGGGCTGACTCTGCTGCTGAGCTGGCAACCTCAGGAGGGGCTGACCGGCCATGGCCGGGGCTGCACCTTCTGGAGAGTTGCCACCAAGGTGGGCACCCAGGTCACAGCACAGCTGGTCCTGGGTAGCCCCTTCTTTACCTCCTCGGAGCGATCCCCCCTGAAGGGAACAAACAGGCCTCACCGCTGGCTTGCGCCACATGATTCCCCCCTCTTTAGGGAACCACCCTGGGGTGGGTATCTGCTAGGGAAGAATTGTCCTCTTCAAATCTTCATGTCTGTAGGACGTGTTACCAGGGATCCATCACCTGCAAATCCCACATGAAGCGAACTAGTGTCCGTGCTCTGTCCTAAGCTCCTCTTACCCTTTTGATAATAAAGGGATAAAAGCTACTTTGGGAGAAGAGAAGGGCCAACAGCACCCACGGAGGGGATGAACTCCCCCTAGGAGCAGGGAAGTCCTGGTGTTCTGCCTCAGCAGGGGACAAGCAGTTGTCTTAATTTGCCAAAGGTGTATCAGGGCTCAGAAACCCAGGAGCATAGACTCGTGCAGAAAAGCATCCAAGAAACTGCAGCTTTACTGACTGAGACTTAGGAAGATAACACCAAAAGGCAGAAGTTGCAATCCTCCATCCCTCTCCATTCTGATGTTCCCTCCATGCATAGGCCATCTGCTCTGCATCCCACGCTCTGGCACCAGATTTGATGTTTCTTTATAGCTAGAAGGTGTCTTGACCAGCTTTCCAGTGTGGTCAGAAACCTGAGGTTGCTCTGGGTTAACCCTGGAGTCAAATCATTTACCGAGGTTCCTCAGGAACACAAAGCTGGTGATTCCCTGGGGCTTTTCAAGGATACTTATGCGGGAAATAGCTGGCAGCACTGCTCCGTCCTGGTGCATCTTTCATTTTTACAATGCGATACTGGCCAAAAGCAGCCTACAGAGAGATAGCATAGCCCAAGGAAAAGCATATTAGCCGAGAAGTCAGGGGATATGATGCAAGGATATAGGAAATCTGCCTACGTGTTGCCTAGGAAATCCACTTTATGAACTTTCTGTACCCTTTACTGGGTTCTGTCCAACGTGTGCAGAAGTGATGCTAGCACGCCTGCTCCTGACGGGAAGGACCACCAGGACCTGGGCAGATTTTACCGAGGAATAAGCAGTATCTGCATCTTCAGGGCAGCTTCCTCCCGCACCTCTGAGGTGTGAAGGAATATGCCGGCCCCGGGAGCAGAGAGGCGGCAGGGATGCTGGAGCCGGCTCCTTCAACCTGCAGGCTCTGGCCGAGGCAGGAGGGACCCGGGGACAAAGGCGGCCGCCCCAGGGGGAGGGCGGGCAGCCGGGCAGAGAGGGGCCCCGGTGACAAAGCCCGCGGCGGGAGGTGGGCAGCAGCGGAGATGCCCGGGGAAATCCCGCTCCGCTCCTGGCCCGAACCGGCCGCCGCGGCTCCGGGTCCCCCTCCCCGGCGCCTGGCGAGAGCGGGGCCGGGGCCGCTCCGGCGCCGCTTCCCCCGGCCGCCTGCCCGGCGGGCGCGTTTTCCTGCCTGTCCAACCCCACCCTTCCCCGGGCTGGTGCTCCCTCCGGTAGTTTTTCTTTAAAAAAAGGAAAAACCAACAAAAAAAAGGCAAAAAGGGGGGGGTGGAAGACCCGGGGTGGGGGGGGGCAGCGGTGAGCCGGCCCCGGCTGCGGCGGGCAGAGCGGGCGGGCGGGCGGAGGGGGGGGAGCGGCCCCGTCCCTTTGTACCTGCCGTTTGAAGGCGCCAGGCGGCCCCGCATTGGCTGCGGCGGCCGCGGCTCCGGTAACCCGAGCCGGCGGCGGGGCGCGGCGCACCGGGGCCCGGCCAGCGCCTAGCCCGGCAGCCAACGGGGGAGGGCAGTGCTGGGCTGGGCTGGGCTGGGCTGGGCTCGGCTCGGCTCGGCTCGGCACGGCACCCCTCCGCTCCGCTGCCAGCAGCCGGCTCTCCTTCTCCGCCGCTCGGCTCGGCTGGGGCAGGGCCGCGCCTCCCTGCTCGGCAGGAGGTGGGACCAGCCCCGGCGCTGCCGCCCGCCTCCTCCCTCCCTCCCTCCCGAGGGCCGAGCCATTCCGGGAAGGCGCCGGCTCCCCCACCGCTCCTCGGCAGCGCCGCACCGGCATCGGCCGCCGCCGCGCCGGGCTCGGCCCCACGTCGCCGCGGAGCTGCGGGCGAGCTGCGGCGGAGCGGGGCAGCGGCCGCGGCGGCGGGTGCGCGGTGCCCGGTCTCCCGCGGCGGGGAGCGGCGGGCGGCGGGAGAACAAGTGGACGGAGTGCCCGGGAACGGGGCGGGGGTGCCGACCGCCGCGTAGTTCTTTTGCCCGGGGTAAGTTGGCCGATCCCCTGCGGAGGCTTCGCCTGGGGGGGAGCAGCGCTTGGCTCCCGGCTCCCTGCTGGCCCCAGCCCCCTTGGGGGGGCGCCTTTCCCCCCCCCCTTTTTTCCCCCCCCCCCCCTCTGGGTTGTTTTTTTTTATTATTATGGGGTCTGTGGGGGAGCAGATCTTCCAGTCCAGCGTTGCTCTTCGTCGTCGTCCAGCGCTCTGCGGAGAACTATAATATTTCTTCGCCGAGATGCTGCAGTGAATTTTAGTCCCAGGAAATCAGGCGAACAAAATAATCCGAGTAACCCGAACCATTTGTTACCGTGTGAGAGCAAACGCTGCCTAGGCACAGATGATGGCAAAAAATTCCCTGGAAGGGTCTAAAGAAGACCTGAGCAAAATTTCGGAAGAGGAGATGCTGAGGTGGAGCAAGGAAGAGCTGGTGAAAAGACTGAGGAAAGTGGAGAATGAAAAGATGAACTTAATGGTGGAACACGGCAACTTAATGAAGGACGTGAACCGGCGGCTGCAGCTCCACCTGCATGAGATCCGCGGGCTGAAGGAGGTGAACCAGAAGTTGCAGGACGACAACCAGGAGCTGAGGGAGCTCTGCTGCTTCTTGGACGACGACCGGCAGAAAGGCAAGAAGCTGTCGAGGGAATGGCAGCGCTTCGGGAGGCACACGGCCAGCGTGATGTGGAAGGAGGTGGGCATGTACCAGCAGAAGCTGAAGGACCTGGAGGCCAGGCAGGAGACCCTCCTGCGGGAGAACGTGGAGCTGAAGGAGATGGTGCTCATGCTGGACGAGGAGCGGAGCGGGGCCGGCTCGCGGAGCTCCATCGACAGCCAGGCCAGCCTGACCAACCTCAACGGCGGCTCGGCCACCAGGGACGTGGGGGACGGGAGCAGCACCTCCAGCACGGGCAGCGCGGGCAGCCCCGACCACCATCACCACCACCTCCACCACCACAAGGCCGGCGACAGCAAGGCCGGGGCCATGCGGAGGTCTATGGATGACCTGTCCGCGCCCCTGCACCACCGGAGCATCCCCAACGGCCTCAACGGTGAGCCTCTCCCCCTCCTAGCCCCGCCGGCAGCAGGTGCCGCCGGCCTTGCCCTGTGCCGCCTCCCCTTGGCCCGTCCGGTGCCCCTTGGCTGCGGGGTGAGGGATGCCAGGGGACGGGAGACCTCGCCACCCATCCTCGGTGACCCCTTCGGGAGAGCAGCCCCGGGGACCGGGGAGGGCACCCGTGTGCAGGGGCGGGGGTGGTGGTGCTCCTCGACTGTGGTAGCGATGTCTGGGGCCGAGGGTTGGAGCCTTTTTTATCTGGAGGGTTGGGGTTTTGTTTGGTTGGTTTGGTTTTTTTTTTTTTTGACAAAAACCAGCCTGAGTTTTGAGGCTTAAATGAACACTGGTTTTCCCATCTCTTCCTCCTCCCTCTCTCTCCCCCTTCAAATACTTTGATTTACCTTTGGCTTGCTTGTTCGCTAAGATTGATAAAGAGCCTGGATGAGATTGTGGAAGCATCCGATGAAAGTGCAGGTCTGCCCCACAGAGCATCACCTGTTAGCTCCATGGGCTCTCAGGGCAGGCTGGCTCTGGCACGCTCAGCAGTGTAGGAGAGGTGCAACTCGTCTTCCCCATCATTCCCCCGCTCCACTTCAGAAACTGAAGGTTTGTTTGTAGAGAAGAGATTGCTCTCAAAGAGACGCTGTACTCACAATTTTGTTCAGCCTAGTCATTAAAGTTAGAAACAAGCTCCACTGTGAAATCGTGCCAAGCCTCCTCTCACAGTTTGTATTCAAGCAAAGTTTCTCCTGTTGTCTAATAGTGATCAGGCATTAAAATAGTAATATTGGAATATCTTTAAGATGGAGATTTTTTTTGTCTTTTGAAACCAAAAAGACCAAATACTTGACTTCTAGAAGGAGTGGTTTGGCCAAGAGGGTTCAACAGGAATCAAACCAGGCACCGATGTAATTAGTTGTTGTATGTAAGAGTCCTTTTAACGTTCTTAATCCTGTTTTCCAACCAGAGAGGACTATTTTCCGGTGGGGGTACCCCTTCCCCTCCTGCAAGCACAGAGATGGGACTGGAGCCCCAGAGGTTGTCTCTGACTGCTGCCAGCAGTGGATGTGTTTACCAGACAACCGTGCCTTCAGCTCCCAGAGCTTTGGTGGCCCTGGTGGGACTAGGGAGTGCTGGTCCTTTTTCCGGTGGTTTGTGGCAAGTCCTTATGACCCAAGAGATCTGAGGGCACGCAGCACTGATCAACCCAGTTCTCAAGTTCATGAATTTGCCATGCGCAGTCCTGTTGTTGCAGCTGTGTGTCTCCACTCACAGCTGGAGATGTTTGGGCCACCTCACCCAGTAGACAGGGATTGCTGGTTTCAAGGGTGATCCAGTCACCAGATGTTGCAGGGTACAGCAAGCATCTTTAAATGTTTGTTGTTTTTTCTCTCTCTCTCTCCCCTAGTGCTGCGTAAATCAGAAGTATCTGGTTTGTAAATCTGCACATAGCTTCTGCTCCTGATGTGACTTGACTTTGTTTTCATAAAGCATTGATTGCTCTGCACAGAGGCCCGGAGAGCACTTGGCAGATATTGAATGTGCCGTTGCTGTTTTGGGACAGAAGGGGTTTGCAGTTCTGGTTTGTGAACCTTAGACCAGTCCCTTTTAGGTATCTATAGCTGACTAGGACAAAGCCAGTTGAATTCATTCCTGTTAACCCAGGGCTCTTGTGCAAATGGGACACCACCACAGCCTCAGAACTGTCCCTTAAATCCCGTGTGAGGCACCGTGGGATTCTTCACATGGGATTCAAGTCATCCCTGTCTGCATGAAGAGGACAGTCTGCTTGCAGAGCTCGGTCCTCATTGCCGTCCTCAAACACTGTGTGTGGGACGGTGCACAGCAGCATCATTCGGAGGGGACTGAGAGCCGAGTCTCATGTCCTGCCATGTATAGCGTAAGTGTAGGGAGGGGTGATAAAGCATCTGCACATGTCTGTGTTTCCATGCGTGCCTCTGCACCCTTTCTCCTGCTCCAGTATAGAAAGGAGGAGTATGGGCTCAAGCATTTCAGATGTGACCTTAGGTTCTAGTGACTGCTGGTTTTGGGGTGCCTGTGGAAGATGGTCTCTGTGGGAAGCACTGAAGCTAGCTCTTTGCTGGGAACCTGCGTGGCTTCAATTCTGAGGGTGGGACAGATATGATGAGCACTTTTAAAGCTAATAATCCTTGTAAAGGTGCAAACAAGCCCGATCTCTCCACTTAGGTAGTGAAGCTGTAAAATGACTTGAATAGTTGTCATTCTCAGATAGCATCGGTATTCAGCAAGGCCATTTCCCTGCCTGTGCCTTTGGAAATACCTCTCAATACATATGCAAATGCAAAGCTTATCAGGCCCCTTTTTTGACTGACAGCAACAAGTCTGGGAGGAGGCTTGCCTGGGACCAAGCAGCAATTCTGTTAAGCCTGTGACAATGTGGAAGAGCAGGGCAGGTGAACGTGAAAAACAAACCCAGGAGAACGCAGGAGTCAAGTGGCAGGGGAGCTGTCACGGAGCTGCCCTGGCAGCGAGCATCCTTCCACGTCTCCTGATGCCATCTCTGCCTTCCGTGCACGCAGCTTAGATCTCAGCCTTTTTATACTCTTCCTGATGATTTCCCCCCCCCCTCCCCGGCATAAAACAGAAGGGAGGAAGAGGAGAAAGTGTGGCCTTTCATTTTTATGTTGCAAACTTCAGTCTGGTTTGCTGTTGTCTATGTCTTTAAAACACTGGATAATTAACCGGTGGATAAAGCAGAAACTGCCGGCCAGCTCAACTAATACGGCAATAAACAGCCCTCATATACTTTCTTACAGAGGGTGGAGTGGGATCTCAAATGCATGCAGGGCAGAATTTAGCATCTATGGTAAGAACACAGTGGAAGCCTTGGACAACTGGTGGAGGCAAGGCACGGTGAGCTGTTTGCTAGAGCACTTTTGCATATGGAAAAGCTGAAGAGTCCTGAAATGTGCTGCCTCTGCTAGTGGTATCAGCGGGGCTTCGTGTGGTGCTCTGCTTTTCTAGGTATTAAGCAGGACTGCTTCACTTGTTTAGTGCTTTTCTAAAGGAGTCAAGAGTGTGGCGACTGTTAAAGGCTCCTAGGGAGGTAGCTTTTTAATGAAATCTTAGCAAGCAAAGGTGGATTAAGTATTTCTCATTTTCTCTTAAGCAATCCTTTGGAAGTGAGTTGGTAAACCAGGGCTTGATTTATTGGCCCCAGTGACCCACCCCAATGTGAGGTCATGAACTCTAGTTTTGTAACATGGATTCAGTATAAATGGTACGAGTTTAAAAAACAAAAAACCAAACCAACCTGCGATCCACCTTCCCTTCACTTTTCTGAAGTCTGTTTACTTTTATAAACTGGCTTTTTGGAAGTTGATAACCTGGAACCTGATGATTAATTATCTGCTTGTGGAAGATAAGGTAAGAAATAGAGCTGATAAGGTGAAAATGGCTAATATTAGATCACACATGTAATCTTACACAGCTCTGGATATTCTGCTGAGAGCCAAGAGGAAGTCTGCTCAGTCTGAAAGTAAATGGTGTTTCCAGTCTCCGTGTGTGAGCTGGGACCTGGGCTGCAGGACAGGGGCATCTCCAAGCTATGTGACGGGAACTGGCCAGTTGCATCCATGTTGAGTGATACGCCACAGTTCCCATAAATCTACACACAGATCCAGGGCTGAAATCCAGGCACAGTTGCTGTGTTGTGCTTGTGAGTGCTTTGGCTTCCTTTTGTATGCACGGCAGGATTCTCTGTGTGCATAGGTAGTCTTTCTGCCTGTCCAGCTTTAGGCAGCCCCATTGGGGCGATGGCTATTGCTACTGCCTGGTTCCTGCCAGAATAAAATTTCAAAAAAAACTTGAATTAAAAAAAAAAAAGACAGCCACACTGGGTGATATTAATAGGACCTGGGGGAAGGAAAAAGCCTTCAGGTATCATAGGATATGTCCCTGGACTGCGAGGTATGTGGGAACATTGGGAGGAGTGACTTGAAGCTCCCTGAGGCCAGGGCAACAGCTTCCACTGGTTTTAGCCTTATCTAGATCTGACTGGGACAACTGTTTATCCATCTGCAAGCCTGGAGGCATACAGACTCACTAGCTGGTGATGTGCCTGGGACAAAATCCTGTGCACGCAGGCAAAGCTTTCAGGCTTTAATTTCCACCCCCCCTTCCCCCCATCAACTGAATGTTGTTAGAACTTCTTCACCTTCCACTGAAGCTGTTTGCTCTGGGTTCCCAAAATGGGCATTTGCTTTATTCCAGTTGGGTAAAATGTTAATGCATTTCTTTATCAATGTGAACAGTTGTTTCGTTTTGTGGTTGTTTTTTTAATTTTTAAAACACTTAAGTCAACACGTAAAAAGTGGTCAGAGAGGCCCAGAAGAAAGCCATGGATATGGCAGATAGCCTGTAGTAGCAGAGACATTAATCCGTGGCCTCTTGCTGTTGTCTGCTCCAACGGAAGAAGAATGGTCTCTCTGGGTGAGGGGGTGGGAAGATCTCTGCTTCTATTGATTCCCACTTGTAAATGTCCACATATTTACCTAGAGGGTACGATATATTACAGTTAAAATGGTGGCAAAGAGAAATGGCTGTTCCCTGTGGGTTGGTATTGATTGGACATGCAGCTACCCTGTACTTATTTCTCATCTTCTTCACACACCCTTTAGGCCAAAGTCCTTTGTTTTTATTAGCGTATTTGTAATCAATATACGTATTATTTACTGTGACGTATTAATGAGGCCTTTGAGATGAGAAGATGCAGGGGCAGAAGCAAAGGGTGAGGTTCATCCCATTTAATCTGAGATATCTCCAATATAGACTTTAACGTCTGCATCCCCTTGGGCTTCCTTTATTGGCCATGTTGGAGAAAGGCACTTTGGTGTCATGATTTATGTCAACTACGTCTGCTTTGGAGGGAGAAGAGTTGTACGCTAATTGTGCTCTTTCTGCTGATGGGAAGGCAGCCTGGATGGCTAGTTTATATGCAACCATCTAAGAGATCAGTCCTATTTGAGGTGTTATGGTGACCACTGTCCACTCTTCCAGTGCAGCTGTGCTAGCCCTGGTGAAAGAGAGGAAATCGCCTTTCTCGGTAGCAGTCAGATGTCACCCCTTGCAGTTCCCAAGCTGCCTGGGCACAGCAGCCTAGCTCAGAGAAAGCCCTCTTCTCTGCCATGGAGACCTGTCAGAGCTCAGTGGCCCCTGCCATGCTTAAGCAGAGGTTTGGCTACTTGACCAATTAGTATCTTTCTTATATCAAGGGCACTTTTCATTCTCTGAACACTGCTTTAACTTTTCTTTTTTTGATACTGCCATATTTAACCTGTCAGTATTTTTGGTGCTGTAGGCTGCTACGTACAGGTTCCTTGTGATTAAGCCAGGAAACCTGCCCTGGGCTGGTACACTATATGTAAGACCCCTGTAGAAAAACCTGTTTCCATCTCTTCTGTAAGTTCAGTGAGTTCTGCTAATAGGCTTATCAATGCTGAGGTCTCAGACACTAAGGGCATGGCTTGAGTTTCTTGTAGCCAGTAGTTGTTGGCCACTTGTGCAAGGGGCTTCAGTGGACTTGAGGCATCTTTGTCATTGCATGCTCCTGCCTTCGTGCTGGGGCACAGCCTGTGTGCCAGCTGCTATGCTCCCAAACTTCAGGGTAGCTGGTGTCCCTGAAAACAAGGCTCAAGATGCTTAAACTAGGTGCTAAAATTGGGCCATATCTGGAAATATATTCTCCATAGCAGTGTCTTCTAATTTTGTTTTCCTCTTTCAATTTTCTAGAGAGATATCTTGTTCTCAGCTGTCCCGTTGAAGGAAAAAACTTGTATTGATTAAAAGGCAATTTTCTATGGGCCTTTGATGGAATTATCCACTTACACTTGTCAAAAGCAATCAAAATAAGGGGAATAAACTGTGTTGGTTACATGTAAATGATTTGGTCCTCTGGAGGCATTTTATCAAATAAAGCTGAGGATCGAATTAAATGGTGATCTAATTAAGTGGCAGGCATGGGAACCCAGAATGCAGCCTTGGCAGGTGTTACACTCGGTGGGTGTGTGCGGAGATGAGGGACATGAACACTAACTAACAGAAGTGTTACATCTGAAAGCTCGAGGGTTAATGCTTTTGTGGGGACAAGGCTGAGCACATCCATGCAACCTGGCTGATACTGGAGGCCCAGCCTGGGAGGCATTGGGCTTTTTATCTGCCCCAGCATGGCTGTGGCCTTGCTTGCATCTCACACAGACATATTCATGGCAGGGTCTGCTGCTGTTGTCCCCTCAGGCTGCCCTTGTGTCATCCTTCTGTACTGGGGCTGCTCTTTGGAGACGCTCTGGGATGGGCAATGGCTGATCTCACTGGGAGGCGAGATGGAGATGAGGTGCTTAAACTGGCAAAAATGTCTGGTATACCACATTAGAAGGTGTGGAGCGAGGCAAATGGAAAAATTTGTAAGCCCAGTTAAAATACACTTAAAACGCTTGACCCCAGGAAGGCTGAAGTTCTTTTCATGCTCTTACTCAGGCCTTAATGCATCCCGCTGCAAAACACACGACGTTGCTTGCCTGGGACAGGGAGGGTTTGGGGGCTGCACTTCCAGTTTTCCTGCGAATTAGCAGCGACTGGCTGGGTTTGCTTTTGCATTCTGTATTTTTAACCTGACTTTTTGTCTGCCAGCCAGAATTCATCCTGCCCTGTCGCCAAATGTCATCATCCCCTTGTGGTTAACTTGCTGCAATTCATGAAACACTTGGCTGCCATAAATAGTTATGTGCAGAGGTTCCTCCACACGCGGAGCGGGCAGAAATTCGCAGGCAGCGCTGCTAGGCACTCACACACTAACGTGTCCACCAAGAGAAAGTTGACCCACTTCTGCAAATAGATAACTCCTGGCAGAAAAAGTAACACTGTCTCAGAGAATCTGTCTTCCCCTTGCCTACTGAATTGTGAAGCAAAAAGCAAGCCAGCTCCATCTTCTGAATTAACAGCAACGTGAACACCATACTCCCCATTGAAATGAGAGTGTGTAAATCAGCCCTTGATCTGAGGAGGGCTTAAAATGGCCACAATTCATTTGTGATTTTTTTTTTTCAATATAATGACTGCTTTTGTTAGTGAATGAGGTGTGTGGAGTTCAGGACTCAGCTGCTCTTAGGCATTGGGAAACATTTATCACCATGGCAGTTGAACGCTGCTGTACAGGTTATTTTGAACACTTTCTGGGCCGAGACCGTTTATGCCAGGTTGCTTTGGTCCCCATGCATGCAGGCATATGTATACTCTTCCTTCCCTTAAATTGCTGCTTGCCTTGGTATTTGGCCCTCTCAGGAAGCTCACTGCTTGTACTGACTTCTTACGTCTCCAAGCAGTGGTGGTGCCAAATGTTCACCTTGCTCAGGGACTCTCCTGCAAAGGTTCTTTCTGAAAGATAGTCCTTGTGAAATAGATTGCAGGTTATTTATCAGTTAGATTTGAGACTGGGGGACTCCAAAGCACTGTGCTAAGCGCTGTCAGTATTGGGGCCGTGTTGCCTGGCTTAGCAAGTGGCTGTAGACCCTCCACTTCAGGGATCTTGTGGTGAGATTGAAGTGATCCTAAATCCGATGTGAATTATCTCGTCATCCGCATAGGCTTCTCCTGCAGGCTTGTAGGGCAGGATGTCTCCTGTTTGCCTGGGGTGGATGCGGTGGGAGAGGGCTGTGGTGTCTGTAGCGGAGGGAGCACTGGCGGCGAGTGCCGGGCTTATGGCATCAGGGCTTTGGCCAGCTGTAAACTGCAGTCGCAGGGTGACACGCTAGCTGTCTTGTGTGGTTGTGTCAACCCTGGCTTGCTGGCAGAATTAGTTCAATCAAAGCTGGAGCGCTCTGAAAAGCCCTTCAGACGTTGCGCCGTCTGCCAGCTCTGTGCAGTGACGCTCAGGACTGCATGCTGCTGCCTTTCCTCCGTTTCATCCCCAAACTCCTCTGCTCCTGGGTTTCATTTGCAGGCCAGGGAGTCAGCGGCATTTAAATGTTTGTGGGAGATGGAGGATGGAGTGTGTAAATCAAATGGATGGAGCAGGGCTCAGACTGGGACGCAAGAAGAGATACTTTGCTGCTGTTCAAACCGTCTCCTGGGCAGTAGGATGCTTCAGGGCTGCCCGTGCCTGGGGGGTTGGCGGCTGTGTCTGACCTGCCCGTGCCTTCCCGGGACAACGAAACGAGGACGCGTGGTGCTGAGAGCCCCGCTTTGGTGCAGAGAGGGTGCTGCTCTGTCCTCTCGCTGCAGAAGACCCGTGGAGAGGAAAGGAGCGGGCAAAAGGCCCACTCAAAGTAGAGCAGTTAAAACCAAACCATTATTTCAGAAAAGAAGAAAAAGTAAGCCTTACAGGATTTCCAGTCCCCAAAGCTTAATATTTCTATGGAAACCAATGCAGCAGGAGGCTTGCTGTCAGTCTCTGATCCAATGGGGTTGACTAGATTTAAAAAATGTTTGTCCTTCCCCACATCTTCCATCCTGGATCATCTGAAGACAGGTTTGCTGCATATCACAAATGCAAGGTTAAAACCTGCATTCGTGGTTTCCAACTCTCCATTGAGTGCTAAGCAGTCTCTGGAGGGTTGGCATCCATCTTTCATCTGCAGTTTTTTACTTGCTAAGGTACATTTCATTCACTCTCTGACACTTACTGATAACGCCTTGTCCTATAAATGCCACTCCTGTGACACCATGCTCCTTGAAGGATGGCTGTGACTTTGTATCAGGCCATGGACCGTTCAGTGGTGTGGTACATCTCAGTGCCCAGTGAAGTTACAGTGGAGACACTGTTCCTCCTTCTTCCCCCAGCTTTATATGCTGAGCATGACACCATATGGTCTGGAATATCCCTTTGGTCAGTTGGGGTCAGCTGTCCCGGCTCTGTCCCCTCCCAACTTCTTGTGCACCCCCAGCCTACTCGCTGGTGGGGTGGGGTGAGGAGGCCCTAACTCTGTGTAAGCATTGCTCAGCAATAACTAAAACATCCCTGAATTATCAACACTGTTTTCAGCAGAATCCAAAACATAGCCCCATTCTAGCTACTATGAAGAAAATTAACTCTATCCCAGCCAAAACCAGCACAGACTTGAATGGAGTTAAGACTTGGACTCTTTGCACTTGCTTTAGTCTTTTATTCAAAGGAAATCCATAATGTCTCTAATCTCCAGCAATGGACATAATCTGGCTTATTTAGGTAATAGTCCACTTGATTTTTGTTTAGCCAGAGGACTATCCCTGATTATATATGTGCAGCTATTTACCGTTGTCATGTTGATGTTTTCACTGGTTTCCCCCCATTTTTGTTTATAGTAGGATCTACTAGAAATGGCTCCAAGACAACCTACATAAAAGTCCACTGCTTTATGCCAGAGTAGCATTGTCAGATGCTAGCAAAGTATCAGTAATAAAAAATAAGTCATTTTGGTTGATGCTGAATCTTTTCCAGCTCTTAACAAAGGTGTTAAAAAAATCTTATTTTTATGTACAATCTTAAAGCACTTTTGTGATGTACAGTATTCTTTTGTCTTCCTGGTTTCATTTTCATATCTCCCTTACTGGCATTTGCAGTCTCATATTTATATATTTCCCAGCAGCTGAATATAACTTTGATCTATGCTTTGGATCTGCGGAGCTTTTAATCCCTTTCCACTGAGTTAAAAGCTTGTTTGCTGTTGAATGTGATACGTAGTTATAGGTTATATGATCTTCACCAGCGGCTCATGCATTGCACAAAGATGGCATATTGTGAAAAACTCTGATAAAATGTCCCCTTGTTCGTTTTCCTGATTGCAACTCAAACCCAGCATGGGACTAAGTCAGTCGTTCGCTCCTGTGCAGACTGCTGATACACCTGTCCTTTGCTGTTACATATACCCTCGCTTGCTTTATTTCAGTTATTCATTCATTTCTTTGTGATGTTTATTTTTGAAGCTACAAACCTGTTGAGTACTTCAGCCAGTGCAGCAGGCTTTCTGTCTTCCAATTCTGATAACACTTGTGGTGTTTTCCCTTTTCATCTTCTTAACTGCTTGTTAGACCTCTTAAAAGATGGGTATCAGTTTTTAAAGCCTGCGCATTTATTCCTCTTTGATGTCTTGAAACACGATAATGTACACCTTGTTTGTGGAGATCTTCTCTTCTGGAGTGGCTGCAGGTTCCACCTCAGGAAAAATTATGATTTCTGCAGCTCTCAGTCCTCCAGGCTGTGTTGATGTAGCTGCACCTGTGTGACTGTATTCAACCATCTTCTGAAAGTTGTTCTTTTTGAGGTTTTGGTGTAGCTATTTGCTTTCTGGATTCTGAGCAGTTTATTTGGAAGTCTCCCATGCTTGTCTCCTGGCCTCTTGTAAAAATACGGTCCTCTTTTTACGAGGTCTGTTAAGACTATTGTTTTAGGTGTAAGCTTTAAAATAACAAAGGATGGATGGTTTTGCAACTTAAAGCACTGGATGGGGACGCAGATTTGGTGGCTTTCTCACTGTGACATGACTTTCTGATGTAGTCTTAGGTAAGTGATGTGATCTGTGGTTCTCCTTTTATACAACCAGGATAATAGATTTCCTTCATTTTCTCCAAGTTTTTTGTGGTTCATTGGGTCATCTTATAACATGCTCATACAGTGCTCAACACAATTAGACCCTTACCTCCGATGGGGCCTCTAACCATTGCTATGATACCAGTGATAACAAACAACACAGGTTTTGAGTTATAATGAGCTAGCAAAGAAGGAGCAGCCTTTATAGTAACTCCAGACATTTCTAATTCCCAGTTTTGGAGTTGCTTCAAATCCTGTTTCAACTTTCCTGGGATAAAAGCACTTTACGTGTTGGGGTGCTTCTTTCTGTATTGTATATACTTCTCAGGACCACAGGATGATGAAGTATGGACAGTCTCCAGCCAACTGTCAAAACCAGAAATTTGTCAAATAATAATAATAATTCTTCTCCCAAATGAGAAGGGAAGGTGCAAAGTAAGATAAAAAGCAGTGTTTGTCTCTCCACAGCCAGAGACGAGTGCAGAAAGATGCTGCTGCTGTCACAGCGACAGGTTACCTCAATATCTTTCAGAGAGTAGGGACAGCATTTGTTGTTATTTCAGCTCATCCCATCTGCACTGCCCAGATGAGTATCATATTACAGATGTGTATTTAAAATGCTGTTTATCTGGCAACCTAGTGCAGTTTCAGCTGAGGTGAAGAACCACAACTGTGAAGCGGACAGGTCCTTGTTGTCATGTTGTTCCCCGTGTCACTGCAAAGCAGCGGTGTCTTTGCCATAATTGCTGAAGACACCTTTCCTCTTTCCAATTAAATTCTTACCTCATCCCTTGATAGCTCTATTTCTGATGCTGGTAATTTGGTAACTCCTAACAAGCCCTGACTGAAAAGTCATCAAAGTCACTCTTGGGTGTGAACCCAATGTTTCTTAACCACCTTTGGTTTTTATTCCCATATGTGTAGTGGAATTTGTATGGAGGATCTATTTGTCAGTGTATCACCGAATCGTTAGGAGGGTGACAAGACCACAGTAACTCTTCCTAGGCAATTATGTATGAAAGGTTGTCAGTATGAGTAGTATGGGAAGTTAAAAGCCTTAATTTTCATTTGGAATTGAAACCCTAATGACTTTCCACTCCCACAGCTCATAAAAACCTTGTTTCAACCTCAAGTTGACCAAGAAAAGGGGGGGGGGGGGGCTTTTATTGTAGACTCTTTTGCGCAGGATTTTTATGAAAAAGCAGATTTATGAGTCACTGTTCTTTGTATAAAAGATAATTACTGGAGTATGAACCTCAGAAAAGTGACATTTTATGACTTCGCCGCTAGCCATGCAGTGTGAGCTTTTGCTTTCTCTCTTTTCAGTTAGTTAAGTTAAACAACATCTCGGTTTGAAAGGACTAATTATATTCCTGTTTGTTGTTTGCCTTGTACGCTAAATGTTTTCTATATGTAAAGCTAAGCAGTGGGGTGGGAGAGAGAAAGGATCATCCCAAATGAATGCTATTTAATTATTTAAAATGATGGGTGTAGATCCTGTGGGGTTAAGTGGATTGTTGTATTCAGCCACATCCATCACTTGCATTGTAGTAAGAAAGAGAAACTGGATCACGCAAATCCTTTTGTAAAGCCTAGGAGCGTAATTAAGTTCCTCTGGAAATTTGTTCTTTAAAAACACATTCCTCTAAACAGCAATGTTGTTTAATCCATGCTTAAATGTAAAGCTATGTGTTTATCCACTTCTGTGTGTTTTGTTGGGTTTTTTTCTGTAAGTAAAGGGAGCATTTTGTAACGCAATAGCATCTGCTGCCTAACGCAAGTGAGAGCTGAGGGTGGGTGAGTACGTAGAGGTGGCATGTGCAGGTCACAGTCAGTCCTGCTTTGGCTCTGCAGTGGGCGGTCAAGAGTTTGCACAACAGCAAGCGATCCGGAGCATCTCCGTTGTTGGGGATCTACCTGAGATACCTGAACAGCATCTTCTGTTCAAAGGACAGGTGCTCAGCATTTTCAGGGTATTAAGTATTCTGAACATGATTCAGACTTTGCTCTTGGCAGTATCTGAGGGGACTAGCTAATTTTCTTGGCCATGGGGCTGTGTACTTGAGCAGGCGTCACTGCAGAGCTGTAAATGCCCTCCGTCTGTGACAGCATAGGTCCAACAAGTTTTCTGATCACACAGCTGTGCAGACAAGTCTGCTCGGAGTCCTGCAAGATGAGGAACGGATCACGTAAACAGCAGCTGATGCAGTTGTTGGAAAGGCCTCTATTTTTCCTTTCAGCCCGTTATAGCATCTTGGCCAGGTTGGACAGGGAAGGTTTCCGATGGAAAATCTGCTGCCCTGTCCTTTCATTCTGCCTTATTTGGATAAAAATTAGAGGGCTGTCCTTTTTTAATTTTTTTTATTTGGCAGTTCAAAGTGAAGCAAATGCAATATTTTTGGGAAAGGCTTGGAACTGGCCTTGTAAAAGGAATGTTACCTAAAGGGTAAAACTCCCTGACTCTGTTATGTTTAAGGATGGCGATATTTGAATTTGACCTTTTATTTTTAAATGAGAGATTTCATATCTGGATTTAAACCAAACCCGTATCAAACACAAAGGGACAGGGTTGTTCTGTCAAAACCAACATCTGTAGAGCCGGAGGGAAGGGCTGGGCGGTATGGAGTGCGTGGCCTGGCCTGGGGGGCTGTGCAGGTGCCGACCTCCTGGACCTGCTGCAGGAGGGTAGAGAGTAAGAGAGCAGTTGAGGGGAGAACTTCTGTCAAGTTCCGATGAAGCTCTCAAGCAGCCCGTGCTGAGCTGCGGGGGGAGATGTCCTCACGGTGGGTGAGGGGTGGGCAGCAAGAGTTGCCTGCCTAGCTCAGGATGGAGTTGGAGACCACTGCAAAGCGGTGTGGCAGCAGCCTGAAGGAGGAGATGGAGTAAATGAGTACAAAGACGTGGTTTGGGAGCTAGCTGTTATTTTTAACTGCCAATTTCATTGAACTGGATTGAACTCCCTTCAGCACAGCATTGATGATGGTGCCTGGAGCTATAAAGATTGTATTTTGATCAGCAAGTCAAAAGCAAGTCTACCACTAGTTATGAATACATTTTCAGAATTGCAAGCAAAGGAGATCCCAGAATAATAATGGGCAGAAGAAGTTGCCGGAAGGAACCAGTTTCCTCAATAAATGCTGGAGGAGGTATAGACCTGAACGTCGCACTCCTTCCCATCTCAGCTTTTTAAAAATGTGCAAACAGATCTAGTACCTGGGTTTTGAACCTGTTGAAATCCTGAATAGACAGAATGCAAGGTGGCAGGAAAACCAATAATGATGGAGTTTTGAAAATACAAATGGTTCAGTTGTAGGTGGGTGGGATAAGTGAGGAAAAAAAGTGCATGTGTGTCCTGTGCTGTATGTCGTTGACCCAGTTGGTTATTCAATGATGAAGTCGGATGTGTATGTTTCAAATGACAGATCTGGGTTCTGAAGTGCTTATGATTAGATTAAGACAGTGTAGTAAACCTTAATGGTGCATGAAAAGCTACTGCTGGATTTGCAGTAATACGTACTTTTCTGCCTTAGAACAGCATGAATAATACTTTATGGTTGTATAACTCCTTCCAGACAAGGAGTCTAGGAGTGCTTTGTAAACGCTAATGAGTTTGGCCTCATAGCATATTTATAAGCCTGAGAAGTAGTATTATTCCCCTTTTTTATGGTTTGGATGTTGACTAGCCTAAGTATGCAAAGAGCAGGGAACAGAGCTTTCATCTTCCAATCCTCAGTCCTGGGCCTTATCTGCAGGACTCGGTAGGCTTTCTAAGTGTGGCTGGGGCATGCTCAGAAATTTACTGCAGATTCAATCCAGCAAAAGGGTTGTTTTTTTGCAAACCTCTGGGTATCCTTTGTAAAGCAAAAAGCATTGTAATTATTTGACAGTAATTTCTTGCTTGCCTTTTTGTTCTACAGCAACAGAGATTGAAGCTAATCCTCAACTGGAGTGAAGTCAGTTTGGGCATTATGAATATATCGTTTCCTTGCCTAGAACAAAGAGGCTAAGCTAATGTGAATGAAAACTCCTGTTATCTTTACATGGGAGTTGCAGGTGGGTAAGGAATGTGAGGTCAGCTGGGATTGGGAGCAGATAATTACCTGTGTCAAAGGGCAGTGAGAGCGATGCCTGTGAAAAACGCCTTGCAAAGTAGGTGGGATCAGGCACTGCAATGGGCACACACAGATTTTTCTGCAGCAGCTTCTTCAGTTGTTCATCCCCGAATGTCTTAGTTATTTGTACAGATTTATGTAGTGGGATGTTCTGCAACGTGAGCATTGTGTGGATTGTAGATAAATTTTATAAATATTTTGTGTGTGAATTCAGTGTTTGGTGACAACTGCCAGGAAGACAGTTCTAGAGAGAGAAGTCCCTTTTTAGCTGTAGGATAAGCATATGCAAGCAGATATTTCACATACTGCTTTCACATTCCTAACTTGAAAAGCTGCTTCCAGACCTCAGTGCTTTTTCATGGACTGGAGACCAGTAAGGATGCCAGCAAGGAGTCTGTAAAGTTCTAGATGTGGAGGTGGTGATCTTCGTGATGTGGCCATGCATCTGCTAGCAGACTGGGTTGTTAGAATGAGCAGCATTTGTGGTCTCAGATCATAGAATAGTTTGAGTTGGAAGGGACCTTTAAAGGTCATCTAGTCCAACCCCCCCTGCAATGAGCAGGGACATCTTCAACTAGATCAGGTTGCTCAGAGCCCCGTCCAACCTGACCTTGAATGTTTCCAGGGATGGGGCACCTACCACCTCTCTGGGCAACCTGTGCCAGTGTTTCAGCACTCTTGTTGTAAAAAATTTCTTCCTTATATCTAGTCTAAATCTACCCTATTTTGGTTTAAAACCATTACCCCTTGTCCTATCACAACAGACCCTGCTAAAAAGTCTGTCCCCACCTTTCTTATAAGCCCCCTTTAAGTACTGAAAGGCCACAATAATGTCTCCCTGGAGCCTTCTCTTCTCCAGGCTGAACAACCCCAACTCTCTCAGCCTTTCCTCATAGGAGAGGTGTTCCATCCCTCTGATCATTTTTGTGTCCCTCCTCTGGACCTGCTCCAGCAGGTCCATGTCTTTCCTGTGCTGAGGACTCCAGAGCTGCACGCAGCACTCCAGGTGGGGTCTCACCAGAGCGGAGTAGAGGGGCAGAGTCACCTCCCTCGACCTGCTGGCCACGCTTCTTTTGATGCAGCCCAGGATACGGTTGGCCTTCTGGGCTGTGAGTGCACATTGCTGGCTCATGTCCAGCTTTTCATCCACAAATATTCCCTCTTGGCCCAAGGTGGTCAAGCCAGGAGACTAAGGGGTTCCTGAAGCTGTTTTTTGAGCTCCAAGTTGGGTGGGATGGTGACTGTAGTGGAATTTCGGTGGTGAGGATTGGAAACAGGAGAACATACCTGTGTTTTCTACAGTAGTTTTATTAGAAAAGACTTGGGGAGTTTCCTAGGAAGATTTACATGTGGTTGATTATTATTTTGTTGGCACGATGGAAACTGCAATAATAAGCTAGTTGGCACTTGAAAAAAGGTACAGATTTTCTTTTTTTCAGAGGCATCTGCTTTGTTTACTCTCTGTCTTTCCACATGTAGATCAGACTCATCTCAGATTTTGTGATGTTACCGCATGAAGACAACCATTTTTTGAGGCTTTTTACATCCAGTTAGCTGAGTTATACGAAGGGCGAATTTGGCTTGTGGTCTTCTGCTGTGTGGGTTATGACCATGTGAACATGAAGAGGGTTGTTTGGTTTCTAGCAAATTGATGCTAAACATATGAATGGCAGCTGGAGTCATAAGCAGAAGGAAGGCAAGATTTGAAGTGTGTGGTAATATACATTGCCGGAGTGATTTCGAGAAGACAGCCTCTGGGACATCAGTATTCCCTTCCATCATGACATCCACAGACCCAGAGTTATGAGAGCTGTACTACACCATGCATTCTGGTGCTGAAATTGTGTTCAGTGTATTGCTGCACTTCAGATGTGCATCTCACTGAATTAACTGGCATTAAAGCATTGGCTGCTCCATATGACTGGCCTGTGTTTTTAGTCTGATTCTGGTGTATTAAATACTATATTGGCATGTGACCTTTTTCCTTATCTGGCTACTTCTGGAATGCAACCTAGCCTTAGTGCAGCACAGAACAAAAACTTTTCTGAAATGCTGTTTGCTTATGGCTGCAAATAACAAAGAGGTTTTGGCAAGTCATGGACATACACAGGGTATTTCAGTATGTGACGTGGCATCCTTGCAGAGCCAGGAGCTGGAGCATCCTACAGGAGGCTCTTAGTTGACTGCAGTGCTTAATCTTTCTAATACAGCCCATAATGTGTAGTAAAAGATCTAGATAATGCAAGAAAACAGTTATTTATCTGGGATTAGCCTACATAAAACATTTACATTGAGCAGAAACTAGGCCAGAATACCATTCTTTTGTAAATGGTGATGATGAATTGCGACCTGATCCAAAGTCTTTTGAAGTCAAAAGAGCCTTTGTAGTTCCTTCAGTGAATGGACTTTGGACCCTGGACTTTGGCTGTGTGGACTTTTCGGACTCCTGGACTTTGTCTTAGTACTACAGTCTCTGTCTATCAGTGTTCTTGTGCCAAAGAGGAAAATCTTAGTTTAAAAAAGAAAAAAAAAATCAACTTCAGCCCCACCGAGCACCCAAGCAAGCATACCAAATAAGCAGAGTGCAATTAATATCATATTTGTAACAAACTTTCGGGTTGGCTAGTTATCAATGCCTCCTTATGAAGAATAGCCTGCCTGCTTTTCTGAATCCCTGCTCTGCTAGCAGTGCACAAGGCATTTTCCTGATGATTTATTATGGTAGGAGCCACAGAGTAATCCCTGATAAATAGATTTATACATGTGACACGACTGAATGGGAGATTTATACTTAGCTATTCCATTGCTGCTTATTATCATATGATGTTTCATTGAATGCAAGTATATGGCTGCCTCTACTCTTTAAAGTCTAGAAAGCTTTCACAGTATTACTACCTTCTTCTGGTCAGCAGAGCCTCACAAAGAGGCACCTTCCAATGTGACGGATGGTGTTTGCAGGTGGCTTTGTCCCAGTAGGCCTGGCTGTGTGAAGGAAGCTGGGTTTTGGCTGTTAGCAAGATTCGTAGTACTGTTATGCTGAAGGTGTTTTAGAAGTGGAGCTTAACTTTGCCAGCTGCCTGAGCTCTGACAGAGTTTTGCACTGCGGAACTGACCTGGTCTTACAGGCTGTTAGTTGGGAAGATCCTCATAACTCCTACAGGTCGTAGAGGAAGGGTGGGCTTTCCTCTTGATGAATTTAGTGTAACGTATTCATTACACCAGCTGAAGATCAGAATAGAGTGTTTTCTCTGACACTAGGAGAATGATTTAGATTTTTATTAGCTGGTATTTTTCACCTAGTTTCCTTGGCGCAGATTCTACTATTTACTGCCGCTATCTGCTACATTTTTAATCAGAAAAGATTCTCAGTAAACTAAAATAGTTTCTTTTCCCCTTTGGAAATCGATATGATGTAAAGCCTTTGCAAAACAGTGGCTTAAAGCAATGGGATCTGCTAGGTATTTTACTTAGTATAGATATTTTGGGAGACACCCTGGGTGCACTGAGGTCTGTGGCAAAACTTCTCTTGGCTTTGGAGGGTCTAGGATTTCACTACTTACTTTCCGTTTGCCTGTAACTTTTCGTTCCTGGCTAGTGCGTATTACATCTTTAATGATTTCATTTCGACGTGGCTTTTAGAAACCGTGACCTTTTTTGTCCACAGTCAAGCCCTGTGTTGCTGCACCCTTGTGCTCTGAGACCTCATTCATAAACATCTCTCCAAACACGGCCCTTTATCCCGTGTCCAGGGATGCGAGAGAATCCCAAACAATAGGGAGGCTGAGACAAAAGCAGCCATTGTGGAGGGGCGCTGGGGCGGGAGCGTGGAGGGGCCCGGGAGCCTTGGCGGGCTGGGACCATTGTGCCCGTAATTGGATTTCTGCTGGCGATGGCCAGCCGGTGGGAGTGGGACCTGCCGGGGCAGGCATGCCCGCCGCAATAAACCTGGCAGTGATTGGAGGAGGCAGATGACCTTTAAAGCCCGTGTTGTTGAGCAAGACCTAATATGGTACAAATGCACCAGGTTGCAACTTTATTAGTGATTAGACACAGAGATAAGCCTCAGCACATTGCCTAATCTGCAGAGCCTAATTCCAGGCATTGAAGCCAGGGATGCTGATGCAGACCCAGCGCCCATTCAGTCTCAGTGAGCCGGAGCAACTGCAGACAATATGATAGGGAGTTTCTGGATAACCTGGGTCCAGGGCAGATTCTGATCAGCCTCTGCTGTGGGGGTGCTGGGACAGGGAGGCAGGCACTGAAAGTGTGGAATTGGGGAGAGCCATACAATCGTTTTCTTCAAACCCGGCTTAACTTCTGTGATGGCTGATCAGAAGAGTATTCGCAGTGAGCAAGGATTGGTCCTTCCTGACAAAAATAAGGTGAAGGCTACAGCGCGAAGCAACTTGTCAAGTGGAGTATTTAAGGGGGAAACAAACTCTTCCCTATTTCCATTTTTCCGTCTGAGGCTGTTCCTGGGTGCTCTGGAGCTATTCTGAGTTCTTTTCATCTTCTTTTGGACAGAGTTCCCTTTCCTTTGGCACAGGGTAAAGGCTTAGGTGGGTTTGGCCCATGGTGATTGATCCATGCTGGATGTTTTAGGCTGTGGCTGAATCCTAGTAATGTGTCTGCGTGAATGGTGGTGGAAAATGTTAGAGGTTGCAAGCAAAGATGAATCACCATAGGCCAAGGGTTAAGACAGCACAGCAAGTATGATGCTGTGGTATGCTCTGTTATTGGATTTCCTCCAAGGATTGCTCTTTGAGGAGCTTTGGCCTCACAGCATGCTGCAGAGACCTGCTGCTTGGTGCCATCCTTTAAACATAATGTGGGAGCCTCCAGCTGGATTGTGTACAGATCTTGGTCTGTGTTACAAATATATGCATTGAAATGTTTGGCAGATTCACGCTGCAAATCCAGACAAGCCCATGCAACCCGAACTTTTAAATCTATGGCTTGGAAATCTGCCTCTGAGAGCCACCGCAGACTTCCTTATCCTGGACTCTCTTGTGCGGCATCTGCTTTGTTGTCAGACCCACCTAGACCACCACACAAATATGATCTAAGAAACCACCTTGCTAATAACCGTACCCTCTTAACTTTGTCTATCAGAGGAACTCTTTTTGACCTTTATTTGGACAAACTGGTATTAAACTAATCCCACCTGATATCTGTAGTGACAAGGTGACCTTTTTTTTTTTTTTTTAATCTTGTAAAATGATGTTGTTAAAGTTACTGCATCTCACTGCCTTTGCCCCTTGCCTCCAGGCAAAACCCATTTGGGATTCCTGCTTCTCTAGTTTTCTCTTAGCCCTTCGTAACTGTGTTGTGACTTGTATTTTGGAACACCTGGCTCTGTATTTGAGGGTGAAAAGCGGTGAGAAGCTTCATTTGCTGTAAGAGAAGAAGTATCTTTGGGATAGCATTTACCCCCAAGAGGTGGCAGGCAACAGAAATTTCCTAGGAGAAACCAAAACCTTGTCTTTGTGATGTTAAATTGTCAAGTTTGTTAAGAGGTAATTTGGAGACGTTAAATTCTCTGATTCTCTTGGTTCAGAAGTGGGGAGTGACCTGGCCAAGCTCGAGCTGTAGATGAGACCTTGGTAGGTCCCACGTCAGGGCCCCCATCCCTGGGAGAGCACCTTGTTGGGTTACCATATCAGCTTCCCTGCAGCTTTGCATTGTTTTCCCTTTTATCACCCAGCCAAGGCTTGTTGTCTGTCTTTTGCCTGCAGAGTTTTGGAGAGGAGCCACTAACTTCCCTTTCTGTTCAAGGAAGCTCTGCATTAACTAGTCCCCTCCTCTGGCTAAAAAGGTGTGAATCTGAAGAAGATTCTGTTGCTTTGAAGGAATCTGGGCCTGGGCCTGGATTGTTGTGGTCAACATCTGTGGACAGCAAACAATGATACAAACTGCACGTCTGGTGCCAGGTAGCATGTCCAAAGCCATTGAGGCATCTTCCCTGCAGGTGTAAAATGAGTATTATTCTACCAACCTTGTGTTTCATGCATCACCTTCCTTCAGGGTAGGATTAAACTTGGTTCTGGGGGTGCTTGGAGGAGGGCAAGCAGGAGCTGAAGTGGGGAGAGCTGGCTCTGCCCACACCTCCGTTGCTTGTCTGCGGTGGACGGTGCGTGTGGAGGTTTCCTGGACTGATGCAAATTTTGGCTGTGCGCATCTGATGGTTTCGTTTTCCGCTTGCACCTGGTGCAGCCAGAGCACGCTTTGCTCCAGAGCAATATTACTGCTGAAGTAGACACCTCCTATGCCATACACTTCCGCTGGAGCTAATTAGAATAGAACTGGACCTAAAGCCTTAGGAGAAGCCTAAAGCCTTCTGCAGCAGAAGAGGGGAACTCCTTGTTTGCTCTGTTGTCTTGGAAGGTGGTGGTGTGACTTCTTCCCACCCCCTTCCTTGGCGGTAAGGACAGCACAAGCAATAGGTACTGGAGAGAACTTGTATTCGCCTTGTGAGAGAGCGTACGTGTCTCGGGAGGAGGCTTGCTGAGCAGCGTGCTCTTCACCGCCTGCCGGCATCTCCTTTCTCCGAGGCCGCAGCGTCGCCGTCCTCTGCGGCGCAGCCCTGTACCCACCGCGGCGACCGGGGCTCCTGGGGCGGCCGTGGGGCCGGGGGAATACTTTGTTCACTAATCTCCAGACAGTGTGGCCTTAGTTAAATAAATCCATGCCTATAGGCGGCTTTCTGGGACTCATTATAATACTAATTCAGTTGAATTCCTAATTAGAGACCAGTGGTTTTGTGTGGGTATTACTGGAAGTCGGTGTAACTTTCTTAGGGTGGAGGAATCATCCACTGAAAGCTGCTTTGAGGACAGAGGCTGAAATGAGATCAGAATCTAAAAAAAGATGTCTGTAAAATAAAACAACTATTTAAAATGTGTTATAAAGCTGGTGTATTTCTTCAGATCGGCCAGGGTGTGGAATTACTCTTTTAGTTGACTTTCTGTGCAACATCAGCAAGAGAACTGTGTAAACATGTCCATAGATGAAGAGATGTCTCTGCCTTAAAATGCTAGGGAGGACAGTTTTCAAGCCCAAGTCCAGTGTTATTTCTTTGGGTTAGGTGAGAGGGCTGCTTCAAATAATTTATTGAATTAAGATTAAATAAAGACAGCTTTCAAGAGGGAGAGAGAATCCAAAGCAAGCCCTGCCTGACCCCTCAATATCTGTGAAGAAATCCCAGCAACATCCCTCTTTGACCATTCAGGGTTAGATACGTCCAGAACAAGCAGAACCATGATTACAGCCCATGTATTTTAATTTTGTAAACTGGAAGAAGTAATCTGTCCACACTCTGCACCATGTCCTGGTTTAGGCTGATGATCTCTTCTATTTATATTGCCTCTTCCGTTCAAAAGGGCTACGTTGCAAGGGTTTAGTTCAGGGAGTGCTTGTGCATGTGTTTTTGTGTTGGTGTTGCACTCTATCATTGGTCTAATGGACCTCTGGAGGATGTGATACAATAGTTAATGCCGGCTATGCTGTTAAATAATAGCTCTTTTAGGAAGGAAGTGAAGAATAATTTATGTACAGGAAAACAGAGCAGGTATACAGAGAACAATAAAAATAGATAAGCTGTGATGTCATTAAAGCAGTTCAGCCAGCCCCCACAGCAAAATGTTGCTTGGGCTCTGTGATGCCTGCTGGTGCCCTCCTGCGTGGTGCCAGCAGCGACAGCTCTGTGAGGATGAGGATGGGTGGCTGGGGCTTGGGGCGCTCGGGAGGACACGACGGGGAGTGGGCCAAAGCCCAGGAGCTGTTCAGCCAGTGCTGAGCGCTGGCAAACACATGCATCCAGCAGCCCAAATGCAATGTCCTTGTGGATGCACTGCAAAAATCCCGCGCTTGTCAGGATTTCACAGGGAGACGGTGTTACCCCCCAAGTACAATTTTGGAGTGAGGGGCACTGCTGGAGCTTGTTTATACCGGGAATGGACTATAAACTGTGACCTGCCTTTTGATTGTACCAATACACTCGTTCTTGTAGATTTGTGCATTAGCATACTTAATTATCTGCTGGACACTCTCAACTTTTGTTTGGATAGCCTTCCTTTTGTATTTAAATGTAAGTAAATACTGATTGAGTAGATTGGGCTCCATCTGGGCTATGGGGCTGAACGGGAGGCTGTGCTGTGGCTGTGCTCCTGTGAGCTCCTCAAATAAACAGAGACCTTCTCAAGGGCTACCGGGAGAACTCCCCCACCGCTAAATTTAAAAGTAACCTATAAATCAAAGTGTGTATCTCACTTTCCTCCCTTTGGCATTCCACTTTTGAGGGAGGTTTACTTTTGCAGTGCGCAGCTGAAATGTCAGCTTTTGATTACTACTTGCCTTTAGTAATAGAGATGTATTATTTAAGTGTAAATATATTCGCATGAGAAGTGGTATCCTGTGTCTAAGCTGTTAGGAAGCGATCACTGTTTATCTTGTCAAAGAAACTTCTTACTGCTTCTTCAGGCTTCACCTGAACCCCCCCGCCCTGAGCCCCAGCCCCTCTCTCCCCATTTCACACATGCGGTGGGATCCCCTCCCAAAGCCTCTCAAGCAGGGAAGACATGAAAGCAAAGAAATCCCAGTCGCATTCTTGTAAAGAAGCAGACCACCTATGTCATGGGGCACCTGGGCACGTAGGTCAGCAGTATATTTTGAGAACGTGGATTACCTGTGATGGGGCCGCAGTATACATTCCCATATGGCGGGGGACCAGGTAATGCTATCCGGTACCTCCGGCTACGGCACCGCTATCGCTTTTCTACTAAAGTTCAGATGGTAATTTTAAACCATGGGAAAACATTTTTTCTCTTTGAAGACCGTTGTTACTCACTTGAAGTCTCCTCCCTTGTTCCTTTGCTGAGTGCATCAGCCCTCAATCAGGTTGCGGGGAGCCCACGGTTCCCCAGGCGGCGTGGGAGGGGGTTGCCCACCGCAGGGGTGGATGCACGGGGCAGAGGGGGCTGGCATTGTTTTTCTTCAGGGTTTGACTCACGTGGGCGTGCTGGTCTGTGTTTGTGGGGGCAGGAATGCGACAGACACGTTTGAATTATTCTTGGATCAAATTAACCAACATTTTAGAAGAGGATTTTTGCAAATTAACAAATTACAGTTATGTCAAGAAAATACTAATTGCCTGCAATTTTCCCTCTACCCCTTCTCACCTCCCAGCGTATCTGTGTTCCCTCACTGAATAATATTCCACCTCTCTGGAAATGTAGTCAAATGCCTGCTTGTGTTTCAATGGAAATGTCATCACAGTAAAAATGCTTAGTTTCTTATGTACTTCCAGGTGTTATTGGCACAGGGGGGAAATCTGCACTTTAACAGATCCTTGGCTTAATAAAGAAGTGAAAATGATGCCTGGTATCTTAGGGTTGTTGGTTTTTTGGTTTTTTTTTTTAAAGCTATCCCTGCTCTCCTTGGAACAATGCAAATTCACTCTAAAGTACTTGCATTTCAATAGCACTGTTTTTTTTTTTCTCAGTACTGGGATGAGGGAGATCTGATAATGCAGTCCAGGGTGGAAAACCTTGATAACTTGAGCTGTTAATATAAACCAACATACTGTGTTGCATTAAAAGATAAGGCTACAAAGGTGTGGTGCTTTTCTTTGTGGGTTTTTCTTTCCTCGAGGCAAGAGCTGTGTTTGGTCACGACAAAGTCAGAGCCGGGAGGGGGGGCACAAACTCGTTGCTGGTGGAATTGCACCTGTGATGAATGCACGCTACCTGGCCACAGATGCTTTTATAGATGTTATAAATATAAGGTCTCGCCTAGAAGGTGATGAGTGATGGTAGGAAGCAACTCTTGAGATTAATGTAGTATCTTTTTGAAGCTTTCTGCCTTTTTTCTGAGCTCCTGGAAGCCCTTTCTACCAAACACCTCTCCAGTCCCAGGGAGGGTAAGGAAATCCCCGCCAGCAGCCTGGTGCGTGGCAGGCATGCTGCTTGCCCTTACGTTAAAAACAAACCCCCGAAACCCCAACAAAACTAGAGCTTGTGCTGCTTCAAACAAAAGGCAGGGCTGCAGGGAAGGCTATGCCGAGAATCTGACCCCGGGAGCGCAAAGCCAAAGGGCAGCGGCAGGAGCGGGGTTACGGCCATCCTGGTGCGGCAGCTTCCAAGCTGTTTATTCAGTTGCCATTTAATTAAAAGCTGGGGCGGTTGCAGGCACAACTTTATTTATTTACTTATGCTGGTAGAAGCTCTTTTCTTGAGGAAAGTTTATGTTTCTGAAAGGGGTGTAGCTTGAGTGTTGGAGAAGTGTGGTTGCCTTTCTGAAGAATAACTTATGGCATTGCTTGCTCTCTGAGGGCCTCAGTCCCATCTTCTTTGGTGGGCTCGCTCCAGTAATGATCTTGCAGCTACAAAACCAAAACTAATGTTGTTAAACTACAATTAATTATCATAGAATCATGCAATCATTTAGGTTAGAAAAGACCCTTAAGATCAAGTCCAACTGTAAACTTAACAGTGCCAAGTCCTCCACTAAACCATGTCCCTAAGCACTAAATGCTCTTGCCTGGTGAGGGAATATTGGTTCATTTAATTTGCTTTTTCTGGTACAGACCCCAGGTTGAAGCACACCCTCTGCCATTTATGCCCCAGTCTTACTACTGCTGTTTCTGCTCCAGGCAGGTCAAAGGACCAATCCAGATATCTGCGCTATCCAGTTAGATCTGGGCTTAAATGCACAGGCATTCCTGAAAATGTGATAAGCTGATAATTTTTTTTCAAAGAGGTAGAGCGCTGTCGATCCATTGACACCAGAGGATTTGTAGATATATTTTGCTTCTGTGCACCAAGCCCCATGATCTTGATGACATCCAGGACTTGATATTTCCATGAGGTTTTCAGCAAAAATATTGAATTAAAATTCAATGGCATTCTGCTGTCTTTAATGATACCCAGGTGGAAAGTACAGGCAGGTAATTACACATAATTTTCACGTTTTTTTTCTGAGACAGACAACAATCTTCATATATATTAGGATGAACGGTGCTGAACAATCTTGCATTGAGTGTGCCTTAATTAATACAAATGTTAACTACTCTTACAAATAAGTCACATTTAAATGTCAAACACTTGTTATTCATTGCCTGTGAGTAATTTTTCTTGCTTGCATATGTGTGAATTAAGTGTATGTTTTGAAGTCGTGAAGTATCCGAGGTCATAACTAAAAATAGTGAGTGTGCATTGTTTGTTTGCCATCAAGAGTTAGAAGAAATTCTTGATTGCAGGCAGTTTCTTGCTGCATGGTGTTCAAAGGAGAGAGAAGTGCTCTGAAGCGTTCACATGGTGCTACGGGACCTTCCTGAGTGCTGGAGTTTGTAGGTTAGGGCAGATTTTTTGCTTTTCATTCCGAATTTCCTTGTTTGTACAGTCTGCGGCAAAACCATTGCTGCGTGGGTGTCCTTCCCAGGTGAAGAGCCTTGAATCCAGATATGCCGCTTTAAAAATGGCCCTTCTGTTCGCTTTCCCTTTGTATTCACCAGTGTATTATCCTATTGCAAAATGATCAGCACAGAAATGGTTACCAGCCTTTGCATTTAAATAGCCCTTATGTGGAAATAAGTGGCAGCAGTTTCAACCCTGCAAGGGCTGTATTGGCTTGAACTTTTGTTGCCTGGACACGGGCCTTCAGCTGCTGGGTTGTTGGATCTTGCAAAGGGCAGAGCAGACAGGGCAGGCTGCCTGGTGGCCCAAACTGCTCTAGCCCCTCACCGCTGGTGGGTACACTTGGAAGAGTCCTCAGTGAGGATTTTTGGAAAAGTCCTTGTTGGGGATGCTCAGAAAAGTCCTCAGTGAGGATGCTTGGAAAAGTCCTTGCATAACCAATCCTTGAAGCTATTTTTCTGGAATGGGTGTTGATTTTTGTTTGTTCAGGAATACCTCAGTCACAGCTTTTGCTATTCTAAGGGGTGGAAAATGAGGTTTTCCTGCAGCAAAGGAGGTGGAAAGGGAAGCTTTTCTAGGAAGCCACAAGGCAAGTGCCAAAATGCTGCTTTCCAGTTGTGCTTTAAGGCTTCTTGCAGCTGCTGCCGATGAGACGACTGGTTCATGAAAATGTTCCTGGAGGTATACTTCTCCCAGAGCAGCCATCTTATAAGCTTGCTCATGGGACTGTGCAAGCACCCGAAGGAGAAGCAAGCTCACTCTGCTACAAAGCCTGTCCCACACAGGAAGGTTGATTTGTAGAGCAAGCCAGGGAGTTGGATCTGCAGCAGTTAGACCTACAAACCCCCTCATTGCTTCAAGCTGAGCTGAGTTGACTCTTGCCTGAGCTGGCTTTGCATGTCCTCAGTGGCTGGGCTGTTGAAGCTGTGCTGGATGAGCTGGAGGTGCAGGGACTGAATAAGCGCCGTCAGAGTTGGAAGCTGGAAATGATGCTCTGCATCCAGGCATGCTACAGGGAAAAAGTATCCAAATTTTGGCCTCTCCTTCAAAACTTTTTGTATCCATTTACACCTCTTCACCACAGTGGAGCCCTTTATGATTTCAGTTTTTGTGGAAAAGACTGGGACAGGGCGAGGGAGAGCAGGCGAGGAACGGCAGCATGTGGAGGACTTTGCCTGGGGTTTAAAGCGTGCCCAGCACACCCACCATTCAATGAACGAAGCTGTGACCCTGTTCGTGGCGTTGGAGGAAGGCTGCCAGGAATAATGGGACCGGGGCCCTTGTTTTGGAGCAGAACTTCTCCTCAAAACAGACTGGTTTGGGGGAGACTGCCACACGGACCTGGCTAGCCTCCTCCCCCCTGCTTGGCCCTCTGCCTCCTCTGATGCTCGGTGCTGGGACCTGGGAAGAGGCCTCTGATTATTTTATTGCTGGGTTTAGGGCTGCTTCTGGAGCTGTCTTGAGCAATGTGGCTTTGGGGAGAGTTAGCCTGTGCTTTGATTAGGCAATCTCTGCTTTGAGCAATAAAAAGCCTTAATTCTGCTGCACCGAGGGTCTTGCAAGGCAGACACCAAAGCTGGAAAAACAGATATTTGAGTCAAAGGTTCCATCCTGGGCTGCTCAGCAGGAAAGAAGAATTTCAGCCAGTGTTTCTAATCCCTTCCTATAGCTTGGCCCTGCATGACAATAGAAGAAAAAATATTCAAGACTTTTCTCCCCTGTAATGAAAGAAATGAAGGATGACCCCCCAGACTGTCCGTAACCTCCAAGCTTGTCAGAGATGCTCTGGCAGATTCCCCTGCCAGCTCCGGTTCCTGCTTTGAAACGCCTCTGACTTTTATCTAATCTGTGCTAAAGCATCCTGAGTGATAAGGGATGTTTTTATTTTCTCCATTCCTCCTCATGCTTTCCAGGAGGCCGTAAGTATTTCATAAAAGTACAAAGCCACCGTTTCAGACAGCGGTATGCTTGTTAGCTGCTTGAGTCAGGTGCTCTGTCTTCCTCCAGGTTTCATGCAGGACTGATCCCACTGGCAGCAATAAATAACAGGGGTTCCCCATTGTGCAGATGCAGGTGTTTAAATGGTCCTTGCTTGGAGGTAGCAAGTCAGCCCTGGGGGTTATCCGCAGTTGGGTTTCCAATGGCTGCATTGAGATATTTAGCATTTAGGACATGGCCCTGTTTGCATCGTGCAGAGGTTGGTGTGTATCGGCTGGCCATCGAGCTCTGAATTTCCAGCCCGTGAGCTGGGATTGCGAGCTGATCACCCCGCAGAGCCGCCAAAATGTGCCCGTGGCCTGCTCCAGGATGGATGGACGGATGGACTTTAGCACCTGCCGGGCTCTGAAGTTGTGCTTGCGGGGCCAAACTGGAGATGCTCTTGCAGCCCGAGCTTTCCCCTAGAGCCAAGCCAGCAAAATGGGTTCAAGCGGGCTGCTGCTGCTAATCTGCTTAATGTCTTGACACATTGTAATAGTGCATCGTCTGCTGCTGCTGGTGGGAAATGGGGCCGTTATCAGCAGTGGTTTTAAGTGACTGGTCATGCTGCTGAAACAGATATAACTCAGGGTGCAGAGCTGACCTGGTTCATTAAAAATTGGGTGCATTTATTTATTTAAAATTAAAAAAAAGTCATTATTTCCTCAAAAGGGTTGAACCCAAAAAAGACCCCAGTCCTCAGCCTTTAGCTGTGGCTCATTTCATGCCTTTGGGTTTCTTCTTGTGGCGTGTCCCTGCAGCTCGTTATAAGGGTTCCTTTCTGAAAGGAGAGCTGGGAATGAGTGCGGCGCTGGGAAGGAGGAGGAGCGCGGGGTGCTAGACCTGCTCTGTTCTCACATGCCTGCCAGGGCTGGGAGGTGGAGAAAGGGGAGCCTCCCAAGGTGTGTCGGGGCAGCAGTACGTCCGTACCCAGCTCCCTGGGTTTGGTGCCTGCCTCTTGTGTTTGTTTGCCGTAAGCCCTGTAGTTACTCCTGGCTCAGGTGTAGCTTTAGCTGCAGGAACATGCCATGTGTCACTGTAGCTTGTTCTCAGTGGGAAGAGCGTGGTGGTGGTGAACGCATGTGTATGCAGGCGTGACGGCATCGGAGCAAAGAGGGAAGGGGCTGTTTCTTCCTTGGCTGCACTGGTGTTGTTACGGTGATGTGACTTACAATCACAGATTCATTTAGGTTGGAAAAGACCTTTAAAATCATCAAGTCCAACCATTAACCTAGCACTGCCAAGTCCACCACTAAACCGTGTCCCTAAGCGCCACGTCTACATGTCTTTTAAATACCTGTAGGGATGGTGACTCAGCCACTTGCCTGGGCAGCCTGTTCCAATGCTTGACAACCCTTTTGGTGAAGAAATTTTTCCTAATATCCAATCTAAACCTCCCCTGGCACAACTTGAGGCCATTTCCTTATGTGTGTTCAGACAAAGCTTTGGGCAGAAAAGTGGCATTTTTGGAGCTAGCTGGCCTGGTGGAAGAAGTTGCGGTTCTTGGCAGGGTGGGACCAGCACTTGCTGGTTAGTGGCTCCACTGATGGAGCAGGTCCCTAATTAAGCAGAACCAGCTGTGTTCCCAGCTTGCCTGGATGAACCCTTTACCTGACTTGACCAGAGCCAAGCAATCAAACTGCTGGGGCAAGAGTCTGTATTTTGGTGTAAGGGCAGGAACGGGTATATATTGATTTTGCTTGTTTAATTCTATATATTCAAAGGGAAAGTAAAGCATAAAACAGCAGCAAAAGAAGGCAGAGAAGCAGTGAGCAATGAAGATGTGGAGGAGGAACAACATCAGCAAACGGGTGTAGAAGATAGGAAAATGCAGACAGGATCAAAGAAAGTAAGTGCAAGGCAAAGGCATGGTCAGACACAGCTCCCCTTGAGCGCAGGTGTGCAGACCCTCTCTCACAGGCAGTTGCAGCAGCCCCGCCTGAGGATGCACTGCAGGATCTGTCTGCCTTGGAAGGAGCGGATGGTTTCCCAGGGCAGGGTCTGGCCTCCCAACTCCCCTTGCAGCAGGGATTTTGTCTGAGAAAGGACTGCTTGATGACTACTAGAAAAGAGAGCAGCAATACAGCTGCCATCTCTTCAGTTAAAGAGTAGAGACTTCAGTGGATATTTTTTTTTTTTTTTGGCCCGCGTTTGAGAAAAATGGTGATGAGAAGCCTTTTCTGAAGTGTCTTGGTCTTTTCAAAGCCTACAGAAGATTTCTTTTTGCATATTCCACCTATTTGAAAAGATGTGGGATGGTAGGGAGTGATCCGCAGCGCTCATCAATATGTACGTGAGGTCCTTATACAATAGCTAATGAAATTGCTCTCAAAACGTAGTCAGTGATTTATATGAGGGTGGCTGCTAGCATCAGGCTTATGAATTGCTCTGGGATTTGAATAAAGTTTATATTTTTTAGGAAACAGCTCTCCAAGCCTTAATAAACATCTGTAATTGTCAGAACTGAAGAATGTCCAACTCCCTCATCTGAGGGCAGTGTTTCAGCGTATCACATCCTTATTTGTCTGTGATGTTCTGTTTCGGTGCCGCCGTCCTGCCATGGGGTGAGAAGCTCCAGTACAAAAGCCCCAGGGCCTTAAAAAAGAAATCTCTTGTAATAAAACTATATTGCTTTCACACAATTGTGGAACACAAAGCAAACCTTTCCTTCTTAGCAGCCATTTAGAACAAGGTTTAATTTGATCTGGGAATCACTTTTTTCCTTCTTTCTCCCCCCCCCCCCTTTTTTTTTTAAGAAATGATTTTATTTTTGCTTCAGCAGAAACCAGCCTCTCTTCTTCAGTTGCACGGGGTCAGTTGTTGGCTGCTGTGCTCAGGCTGAGTTAAAGGTTTGCTGGGGCCACCTGAGGTTTTGGAGACCACCATGGTTAATGTATGCAACCCCACCTGTCTCTGTGGGTGGGAACTGACCTTGGGCTCACTGCTTTTACAGTGCCTGGGGTAATGGGGCTGTAAACCTTTTAGGAGTCTTTAGGCACTTCCACAGGAGAAATAACAATTAGGTGTTATGCACCAATCGAGGAGAATGTAGGCAGATCCCTGGTGTGTATGTGGGGAAGGTGGGATGGTTAATCACAGCCTGAGATGGGGATGCTCTACCACAGTGGGTATCAGTGCAGGATCTCTTGTGCTTGGCACAATTAATCTCTGAGCAGAAATGGGGAGGCAGCCCTTGCAAGGCTCCCACAGTTCCTTGTGTGTCCCTGCTTTAGCTGTGATGTCTCCAGTCACTGGGGGATGAAAAACTTGTCTTTATTTCTGTGTCTGAACAGCAGCTCAGACGAGGCTTGTTGTCTGTGACTAGGCTTATAATGCAAATAACAACTCCATAATAATAATAATAATATTTAAGCAAAAGATTGGTAGCAGGATTAGGATTGCAATCTGGGGTTTTTTTCAGTGTTTCCTGGAGTCTTGTTGTTAAGTAAATGCTCATCGGCTCTACCTGACTGCTTGTCACACAGCATTTATGGAGATGGATTCTTGTGCATTAATAACATCTTTTTATAGAGGTTTATGAGATGAAACTGTGGAGCTGTTTCACTTCAGAAATGTTCTATTCAGTACTTCTGGGTATTTTGTTTCCCACCATTGTTCTATCCCTCTAAGACTGGCATTTAATGTGATTTGGAGCTTTAGAACAGCCCAAAAGCTGGCCCTTGCTTATGACCATCCAGGTCATTTCCTACACTTTGGGGTGGAAAGAGGGAGTTTGAACCTTTTAAATTCAACAGATCTGTTTGTTTATTTTGCTGAAGTCAGACTACCTGCCTCCCTCTAGAAGCAAGGTGTCAGATCTGGAACTGGATTTGAGGAGGGGGCTAGGAAGGAGCCTAAGGACCAGGCGGTGTTCCCAGCCCCTGGCCATGTCCCCCAGCCGCAGGCGCTGGGTCCCTGTGGGACAAGGCTCTCTTCTCTTGTCCACTTCTTTTGCCGAAGAGGGTGGCCAAGGGGAGCTGGTGCTAATGATTTGGTCCAGGCCAGGCGGAGGTGAGTGTCTCCCACTTGGGGAGAGGAGTGGGGAGGCTGGTGACTTGTGTTGATGCAGTTTTAGTCCCTTTGAGAGAAGGGGAAAAGCAACAGTTGCCGGACTCTGGTTGCGTCTCCGCTCTAGCTGCAATAGCCCTTTGCCCTGCTGCTGTCTGATGTTTTCTTAACCCCTCTTGCGTGAATGTGGAAATAACCTGGTTTCAGGAGAGTAGGTCTGTAGCCCAAATTGTCAGTGATGTCTAAGTGCCTCATACCCATTGAAGGAACATTGAGTTGAGTACCTAAACGCTCTTCAAGAATGAGGTCCATTGCTTTGGTGCATTATTTGCTATGTTAGTCGAGTAATGTCCAGAGTCTCAGACGTAAAGCACGGACTGACTATTGTGGCAGCAAAAACATTGTGCCGGCTCCAGAGCATTTCCATTTAGAGATTGAAGACAACCGGCACCTACTGGGAACACATCATCACTACATGTTGTATTGCCTGGCCCTTACCCGTGTTTCTGTAATACCACTTTGGGGAGTGCAACCAGTAATTCTGCACTTGCATTGTTTTTTTTGCGATCAGTCTTTCCCTACCAATTCTCTGAAGTAAGGGATGCAGGAAACTGCAGATCTGGCAATCCCAATCTTGGATCCTCTTGACCCTTTCAAAAGTGGAACAAACATTGTCTGACGCTTTAAAACATTGCCCCGCAGGGCACTGTGGATGGGAAGCTGAGCATGTTTAGTTCTTGCAGAGCTGAGCTCCTAAATTGATAGTGCCTGTAGTTATATGTAGCTCTTGTGAAGGAAAATAAGAGAAACATCTTAAATCTTTAAACCTCTCAAGGCCATCCTTTCCCTGCCTTGCTGTGAGAAGTGTGTAACTCTTAATAGCAGAAGAAATCCTATATGAATGTATCCATGCCAAGATGTGCTTACAGATAAGAAGCCCTCTCATACTGGGCATGAACCAGTGCCTGCCATGGTCACTTGTGGGGATCTTTCAAGGCTGCTGCGGGCTGTTGTTAATGTACCTGGCTTTTGAAAGCATTGCATGTGTTTCAGAGAGCCACAGAGTGATGCTGTAGTTAGTTGCTCCATTCACACCATGTAGTTCTTGAGGATTATTAGTTTCTGTGCTGAAATATTATTTCTAAAATAACAGTATGTCCGACCAGATCTGCTTTGAGTTCTGGAATGAATGTGGGTTGTGCTTTCATTTTATTTAGATTTGGTTTAACTAATGAGAAGCACAAGTAAATGTTGTTTGCTGCCTAGAGGGAGATCTTGAATGTGGATCATTAAGAAATGGGGTCAGATGAAGAAGAAATACCACTGTCCCCAGACTGGAACTTGCAAACCCATGCACTCTGCAATGCCCCACGGAGCTGGAAATCTTCTGTCAATGCTCATATGATTGTGATGATCTGCAGTGCTGATAGCAGTGCCTGGCTTCGGGGTCTGTGCTATCCCTACATGTCACAACCACTGTGTTTCAGAAGGCTGGATTACATTTCCTCCTGGAGAGTTTGTCTGATTGCTCACAGCACATAACGATTTGAAAACGAGTTTGTTTTTAGTAATAAACCTTTATGGCTCTTGCAAAGTGGGTCTTTATAGACTGATTGGGGCAGAGGATCAGCTCCAGCTGACCGCTGGTTTGGAAAGACTGCTGGCCCACCTGGAGGTAAGATGAGGTTGTGAGGAAAAAGGGAAATAAAAGGTTTTTCTCCCACTTATTCTGAAAACCTACAGCTTGGCAAAATACATGTTTCTCCAAAATTCTGGAAAAAAAAAATTGAGTTAATGTAGCTGTAAGTTATGTAAAATGAAATCCAAAGGCATTAATTAGAATTCCGAACCATATGGTCATGCGAATCCGGAGACCCACACAACTGCATTTTTGTATTCGATGTTGACACGTTAAAATTCATCAGTTTGCAGCCAGAGTTGACTTAGTTAATTTAACTAATACCATAACATTCCTGAGATGCATCATTACACCTCATCATGTAAATATAAACCAGGATGATTAGGGGAGAACTGCTCGCTTCAAAGAATTAATATAGCTGAAAAACCGCTTACAATTTAGAAGAATTAAAATAAGATGCTAAATATGTCGCCTTATGCCCCCTTGTTAAAGCCAGACCTTTATTAGTTTACATAGTACCTGATTTCTGATGGTGTATTTTAGCCAATGGCTTGTTTACACTTGTTTCTGTGCCATCGCGATGGTCATGTGTTTGGGGCTGCAATGCAGGTTCTGAATGGGAGCTTTAAGGAGGAGGTTGTTCAGCTTGGTGGGCACCTTAGATCCAGAAATGTGTATTCTCCAGTGTGAGCTGGCCATTGCCATGCCTTGGAAGGAAGAAATGATGCCCTCAGGGAGAGGGAGCTGGAAGAGAAGCCAACATTTCAGCTGAAATGCTGACTGGGGGCTCGCCTGCGCTGTGGTGGGAAGCAAAGCCTAGCCCACCTCTGTTGTCTTTGACCAGGAGCCTGGTTGGACCTTCCATGTTTGTGCCTGATCTTTAGCATGGTGAGGTGGAAGAGGCTTGAGTCTCCTCTTGTGCATCAGTTAAACTGGAAACTGTCTACTCTGAGGTTAATCTAAGGCAGATGCATGTCGCAAGAGAGTTGGGTTCAAAAGTTTGATAAGTTCTTGATGTCTGCTTAGACACTGTTTTTTTTTCCCCTGATGGTTAACTGTCATGTTTTGTGTCTTAGATATCTGTGCAGTGTACACATATACAAGGAGACAGAACACACCCCTTGTGATTACAGCAGTCGGCTTGCAGACTTAGGTGGCTGGCAACAAAAATGTTCATGGAGATTTTCCCTCCATTTGTGTGTACAAGGTTGGGGCTGCATTGGTGACAAGCTGACCAAGGGACCCCAGTTCAGGAGAACAAGGGTTGCACTACAGAGTTTTGTGTGATTCTCTCCCAGCTCTGCCATCATTTGGAAATCTTGTTCTTGTGAGTAAGTCCGGCTGCTCTGGGCCTCCTCTGCTACGTGGCAGCCAATGTGCAAAGCAGGTATGCTCTTGTGGTCTCCTGTTTTGTTGGCAGGAATTTGGGCTCAGCCTCCTACAGAGCAGTAGTCCTGGGAGAACTGGGCTTAGCGTGGAATAGTGGATGTCAAGAACAGGCCTCAAAGCAACCAATTGTTTTGAAAATTGTGATATTGATTTGTGAACAACTGTTACTAATTGAGCAAGCGGCAATAGGACATGAAAGAGTCTTCCAGGGGTCATCTAGCCCAGCTCTCTGCCCTAAGGCAAGACCAGCTCATATCTAAATAGATGTTTCTATAGCCTGGTCTTGAAAACCTCTGCAGATGGCAATTCCACAACCTCACCAGGCAATGGCTTCCAGTGTGGCACTGTCATTCCCAACTGGAAGGCTTTTCCTAACCTCTAACCTAAATCTTCATCATTGCAATTTAGGTCTAGTTTCACCTTGTCCGATTTGCCATGGGGAAGGAGAACAGGTTATTCTTTCCAGCTACTTGCCATGTATTTTAGAGATAGTTATCGTGTCTATCGTCAGTCTTCACTAGACTAAACAACCTAGTTCCTTCAGTCATTCTTTGTAGGTCATGTTTTCTAGGCTGCAGAGAAGTCTTGTTCCCCAGTGGACTGTCAAATCAATCTGCTTCCTTTTTTTGAAGTGTTATGCCCCAAACCAGCTGGCTGTGCGACAGCGATGCTAAGCAGAGAGGGAGGAGTTAGCACAGGCCGTCTGCTGGTCACCAGGAGCTCAGTGTGTCAGTCTCTACAGCGAATAACAGGCTCCTTCAGCAAGGCATCATAACCGGCGCGCATGCTTCATGGCCTGGCCTCAGAGAAGGAGAAACCTCCTCAGTGCATGGGCTGGTGCCTCTGAGGTTCCCGCGTGTCTGAGCGGGTTGTCAGAGCTCTAGCGGAGTTTGCAGCCTGGTCTGAGTTTGTTGGCAGGGCTACAGGGTCCCTTAAGTATCTGTGAGCAGGTCCTTCCTTTTGTAGTCCTGACTGTCAAGTCAAGCAGAAATGCATGAAAAAGAGGAGGCTGAGGGAAGGGAATGGAGTACTTAATTTCTCCCCTTGGCTCGTGCAGTGAGTTACCTGAGTTTCCAGAGAGCCTCTCAAACTTTGCCTCTTTAAAAACTTGGCGGGTTGCCATTGCTTTAGGAATTAATTTTTTTTTCTTTACTCCTAGTGTTTCAGCTGATTTCATAAGAAACTGTTGGAGTGTGGTGGTGGGGGGGGACCTTATGCAATGAAACCAAACCAAGGGACCGTCCTTATTGTCCTAGAGTGACACAGGTTGAGGAACCTCCTCTGCCTTGAAATCACAGTTTACACTTGGGCTCAAAATAGACCTCACAGAAAGCGGTTGCATGGGAGGGGCCAGCTACCCAGCATGTTTTCTTCAGCAGAAAAACTGGTTGCTCACCACCCTCTCCTTCCTCGCCACCAATCTGCCATAAGTTACCTTGTCCTCCTCTGCAATGACCAGGAATTCCAGCATCAAAGTCAGGCCACCTCCTACAGTCACACATATGGTAAAGGCACCTCAGCAAAGCAAGCTCCCAAAACATGGCCAACAGGTAGCTCTCAGCCAAGCCGCTTGCCCAAAGCCGGGCATCAAGCCCGTGTCCCAGCTGGCATTACCTGTGGCAAAGGAATGACTAAAGGAGCCCTCCAGCCTTTTTCCCAGAACTCAGGATCACACCCCTGTGCATTTTTCTCTCTGCTCGTTGACGGATGCCGCTTCCGTGCTTTCCCCTCCCCGAACCAGCGGGCCACGTGCCAGCCCCGGGAGTTGTGCAAGCGCTCAGCTTCGCGGGGCTGCCAGGCGCAGGGATGTCGCAAGAGGACACAGGGCCCTTCTTGCAGCGTTTTGAGGCGATCATCCTAATTTCCCATTTCTTCAGTACTGGCAACAGTTTTAAAGGCTGGAAGATAATTACCCTGTGAAATAGATCTGATTTCCTACCAGGTCTTTTGTCTCTGCCAGGTAGTCTTAAAACTTGAGGGTTTTGGAGGGAGAATTTCATAACACATAACTGATCATTGAACAGTCCACGTGTGGATTCAACCTTGGAGTGTTTGTACAGACTCGGTGGAGCTGTTGAATACAAATGTTTTTTTTACTTCCTTGGTATTTGCTAAACATTTGGGTCTCGATCATCTGCTGACTTGCCATTTTGAGCTGCACACGCCGACAAGCAAACTCTGCCGTTTGCACCGCTTGTTTCCCCCTGCCACACCGCGGGTTAAACAATAACCGAGTTGGGACATTCATTACTTGCGTGAAGCATCTCTTGGAGCTTGAAACCAAGGCTCTGCTCCAATACATGGCAAGATTTATGGCCTGGTGGATAAATTGGTTTTAGCAGAGCTGAAGCTGTAATAAAATGATTGTATCGGAATGCAGTGTGTGGATGTGGGTGTGTGTGTGGGGGTCAGGTGGGGCTCAGATACCTCCTAAAAATATTCACTTTCCTTTTCCATCCTCCCTCTCCTTTAAAAGCTCGCTAAAGCAGTGAGGAAAAACAAAGCAGATAGGTTTGGAAGGGATCACTTCTGACTGGCTGACTTCAGAAGGATGGGTAATTTTAGAACAACAGCGTTATTTCTTTGAGCTTGAACTGACTCGGAGCATTTCTTCTCTCCTTTTGCCCACACCAAGGTATAGATTGTATTTTGTTGCAAGTACAGGTCCAGCCTGAGAAAAAGAATTATTTTTCCTTATTAAATGTTTTGGGGGAATCCTCATGGAGAATTCAGCCTGTGTGTTAAAATATTTGAGAAATGGACTGTACCTTAGTGCGTGTTTCTTTCTCAGCTCCTTCACTGTCCCACCTTGAAACACCTGGTACCTAAAACAGGGAAAAAGCAGTAAGAAAATGCTGGCAGTAGAAGGAAAGGAGGATGGAAGATCAACCTGATCTTCCTACTTTCTCCAACACCCCGCTGGGATTAATGCTTTGGCCTATGATTGTTTGTTTCTTGATTTTGGACAGAAGATGGGATGTTATTGATGAAGTGCTGGATGGAGGCAGACCAAAGCTGTGGAGCAAGCCTGGCCAGCAGTGTATGCACAACCGTTGATGTATCCGGAAAGGACAGGCCTGTACCTGGCTTCAAAACTCACATTCAGGTTGTTGCTGCCCCTATCTGAGTAGGTCTGTCACTGGCTAGGATGGCTTTTGATATGTATTTTGGGTTTAACGACCCATTATTAGTGTGCTCTCCCTGGCTGAGAAGGGAGGCTGGCACCACATCCGTATGATGGCGGGAAGCTGGTCCTGTTTATTCCTGGGTCTCCTCAAAGCAGAAGAGATGTAGAAAGCTTGTTGGATGTGGTTGTATGCTCCAGAGCTCCCTGGGAGGGGATGAGAACTAGCCAGCCACGTGCGGTAACATCCTTGGGATTAAGTGATCTCTTCCTGGAAAAAAAGGAAGGAGGGAGAGGAATGTATCAGGGCATCATGGAGAGGAGAGGTGACTCTTCCCCTTGGGAGCAAAGCAGCTGTCCTTCACTGTGCTTCAGAGCTCCCTCCACGTTGCCTCCAGGAGCCTCCAGCCATGCAGACTAACATGGATTACATTAATATAGTCAATCCAAATCTTAATTTTATGAAGGCTACAAAGCAAACTGGATTGGGGAGGTGGGTCAACTTTCTTCCTACAACCCTACAACTAGTTTCCATTACAATGATTTGGAGGGTGTGCCTGTACCTTGTCATGGAGCGCAACCCAGGGACGGATGGATGCCTGTGGGAATGAAGGCTGTAGCGGTGGATCCGGGCGTAACATAACCTCCTCCAGGGAAAGTTGTGCGTCAGGACTTGTTCGCTTGGCCGCAGTGCTATCCTGCTCTACTCGCTTGAGATCTGCCCGGCATTGCTCTTGGTTCTCCCTGCCACACCTTCTGCAGGGAGCAGATAAGCACTTTTGGGGGATGATGTAAGTTTTTCCATGTTTGAATGCTACAGCGCTGATTTTAGGGCAATGAAGCGAAATTACATCCTACCTAATAATAAAGCGTGCTGCTCGGATAGATTCGACCACTTAGTTTCAGATCTTGTGCAATCTGGAGAAACAGTTGATGTTCATGGGAAAACAGGCGATCCCAATACAAATGCAATACTGAGTGAGAGCGCTTGTTAGTTAGGGTGCACAGGAGATTTATTTACGTTTTTTATATATATATATATATATTTACAGAGGTAATAGTAATAGCAAATGAAGTAATAGCAATAGTGGTTGCAGTCTGAGAGAAGCGTGTCTGGACATTTTGTGGACGCAAACATTTTCTGGCATTGGGGACTATAGTCAGTAGAAACCCTGCTCGTTCCATTAAAAATAATGTTCATAATTGGTCAGTTCAAAATTCACCAGTACAGATCATTGCTTTCCAGAAGCAGCGTTTTATGCTTTTCATTGGACATTGCTTACAGCATCAGTGGACAGTGCAAGGAGAAAATGTGCTCATTAGATATGAACTTAATTGAGAGTGACATGGCTGGGTATTAATATTAGTCTTGCCGCAGGCTTTTCCTTTCCTTTTTTGTGTTTATAGTCATGCTAGTAGATACTGAGCATGTTATCCATTTACCAAATTCCATAACACCACCTTCAAGAAAAAGGATCGATTTCCCAGTTTCTTTCTAAATGGAGGTGCAGCATCGGATGTCCGTCTCCCTCAGATGTGGGAGCAGAAGCAGCAAAGCAGGAGGGCAGGGCTCTGCCTGGCTCCGAGCACAGGTCACCCTTGCTACTGATGTGACCTTTTTTTGATGGTATTTCTGTTTGCGGGAATCTGCATTTATGGTGGTTACAGTGGCTTATGGAATTTAACTTGGCATTTGTTTTTCTGGGGAATGGTCCGGTGACAAGAAGCTGACGCAGGTTTCTTTGGGGTCCTGTCCCTGGGCACTCCTACCTCTTTCCCCTCCCCCCTGAATGTGCTTGGGAGAAGAAATAAATTAATTAGATGAAATGGAGGGGTCCATTTTCACTGGCAACAAGAGAAGCATGCTGGGAAACGCGGGTGAGCGCAGGGCTCTGATTGGCGCTGAGGGAGGCGGTGGTTTGTATAAATAGCAGGATGCACTCCTTTGTGCTTGAGAGGTTTCCCATGTAAGGCAGAGCGAAGATGCCGGGTGTGTTGCTGTCGAGACTAATTCAACTCTTTTTGGTACATAAGCTTTTTTTCAGGGCATGCTTCTTTTTTTTGCAGCCTTTCCTCGCCCCTGCGCACTCTGTACGTAGACCTGTGAGGCGGGGGAAAGCGCAGATGCCCATCGCAGGGTGGTTTGCGGCTGCACGGTCCCTGGCTCCACGCGCTCTCCTGCTGCTCGCGGCCAGGACGAACAATTATCAGAGCGGTTTGTCTCACAAGTCAGTGCCATCTGTGCAGGGCGCCTTGTTTGCCGAACAAAAGGATTTGGAGGGGCTGAGGGGCTACGGCTTTAAAAACACCCAACTGAATGGAAGAAAGGATGCTGTCACCTGCTTCTAACTGCACGCAGGAGCATTGTTCCCTCCCAAAACGTTCAGCGTCACTTTTATTACCTGCAGCCGTGCCAGCGCTTGGCAGTGTGGTGTTTTATTTGGGGACAGGGTAATAGATTCAGTCATTCTGCCTGCTACTGATACGTTTTGTTTATATATATTTTACAGGGTTCGGTCCGACAGTTTTGTCTCCTGGGTAATTAAGCTGAATTATTGAAGGCCCTGAAATTAACACTGTCATTTTTAATAATTAAAATAAAGTAAATCTCAGCCTGTTTCACAAGTTAGGTTATTTCCTCTTCCTGATTTTGAAAGTGCGTGTGAACTTGTTTGGAAGAATGTGAGCACTCAGGTAGCTTGGTTTTAAAATTTTGTTTAACAAAAATATGGGGGAAAACCCTAGGTCTCCTGTAAGGTCTCTCAAAACATCCAAGCCTTAAAAGAAAAGATAGGTGGGGAAGTCAGTGTATGGTAGGCACTGCTGGTGGGAGTCTTTGCTGCCCACTGCTCCAGGCAAATACTGGAGAATAAGAGTGTGTTGGAGAGTATCTACAGCAGGAAAGGAGCTTTACAAATAATTATTTGCATTTTTTTCTTTAAGTTGTAACACTGCCCTCAAATTTTTACTGGCCCAATTATATCATATATTTAGATCTTTTAAAAATTTTTCTTCAAACATTTGAATTTAGTTTTTCAAGTCAATATTTGAATTTCCTATTTGCTGTGGATTTGGGAATACTCTTCGTTTGCTGTTTGGGAATTCTAGGATGGTGGATTTCAAGGAGCCTGATTTGGTTAACTCCAGTGTTAAGATTGAGGTTCTGGCCTTCGTTCCCTAAGTCTGGGCCAGTTGCACCCAGCTCCATGTCTATGAATGACTCAGGCTTATTTCTCTTAGTGACATCTGCGTGTGTGTGGAGCTGCAGCGACGGAAGGGGCTGCTCCCCATGGGGGTGGTCAAATGAGGACTGAGATGCTCACGTCCCACCAGTGCTGCTGCCTGCCAGGGGTGAGCACTTTGTGGCAGTGAAGGAGCAATAGGAATCGGAGCAATGGCCAGGAACGGTGAGAGGGTAATTCAGGCGGGAAGGGGCCTCAGGAAATCTCTACCCCAACCTGCTGCTCAAAGCAGGGTTGGCCATGAGATCAGAGGAGGTTCCTCAGAGCGTTGTTCTGTCGGGTCTGGAAAACCTCGAAGGCTGGAGACCTCGCAGCCTCTCTGGGCAGCCTGTTGCAATGCGGGACTGAAGGAATGAGGAAGCTCCGCAGGCCAATAAGTCTTTCTGTGTCTCTGCTTTTGTGCACGGTGATGTCTAAAGCCGCGGAGAAGGTCACAGGTGGGTTAGGAGAGCTGGAGAACAGGAGGAGTGGCTCCAGCCCCAGCGAATGTAACTGGTTTGTCTGTGCACACCCAACACTTTTTATTGATAAACATATTGTTGTATTTCCTTGGCAGCACAGTCTGTTATGGCAACAGCTGGCTCTGAGTTTGCAGCCTGCAGGTAAGGGAGAGGAGGTGATGGAGAGCTCGGTGCTGGCCAGGGCAAGGGCTGGGGCCGAGGGGCTGGATTTTCACGGGGGGGAAATACGGGCCACGAGCTCCAGTTGCTGCATGAGACTTGACCGCTGCTCTCAAAGTTGCTGGCTGCGGCGGGGTTCTTGCCAAGGAAGGGCTCGAGGATGTGGCTTTGCCTTGCAAAACGTCAGTAGCTCTTAAGCTTCAGACCGGTCACCACATGAAAGAGAGGAGCCGGTGTGTGTTTAAGGCACTGGATTGGGCCGCGTGGGACTGGGATTGGCCGCAGACTTCTTGTGTGACCTTAGGCAAGGCACTTAGCTTCTCTGTATCTCGGTTCCCGTTGGGACAGCAAGGCTTCTTCCATTCGCCGTGTCCAACTGAGCCGTAGGCTCTTTGGGCAGCAGTGGCTTTCCTGGGCACTGCAAAATGGGGCTTCAGATTCTGCTGTGGGTTGTCCGGGTGCTGGTGTCACACCCAGCCTCAAGGCCAACATGCTCAGGTAGACCACTGCTTTAGAAATAAAGACGGCTGCCTTAGGAGCCAGGAGGACACATTTCCTAAAGCTTGCCACCCGCTGGTGACTTTGAGTGGGCAAGGGGCCGAGTGTCTGGTCCCCTGCACTCGGCATGGTACAGGGGACCTCTCTCCTTCCCTGGTCCTGTGGAAGGAGACCCTGCTCGCTTACCTCTCGGCAGCTTTGTTGTTTGCATTTTGGGTTTGCAGAGCCTCTTTCCTCCCCACAGAAGCAGAAACACCTGCTTATTCTGTTTAGGGTCCTGCATGGCAATGGGTGGCTCAGACCTGCCTGGAGGGGGTTTCAGCATCTCGCTTGGAGGACCTCTTTGGGCTAAGTTTGCCGAGCTCAGGGGGAAAAGGGGCTGGTAGGAGGCACTAGAGGTGACTGCATCGTGGTCCCCATCTTGGAGGGGTTTGCAGGCTTCTGTGTTCTCGCTCCAATTTGCACCTATTTATCACCACTGAGCATTTGCAGGAAAATAAGAGTCATTCTCAAATATTGCTGTTGTTAAAGCACATATTTTAAGATTTTTAACTTTGTCTACCCTCTGACCCACATTCCCTCTCGTTCCCTTGCAGAGGAATGGGCAAAGTGTGAGGGCATCACTTCAGCTATGTGTGTTCCTGGGGAATATTCTCCAGAGCATCTCCCAAGTCACTTGCAAAGAAATTTCAGCATTCAGATGCTGAGCTGGTACTTCAGAAGGCTCCTTCAGATGTAATACTTGGCAAATCCATTTTCACATCTCTGAAACTGTGGGAAGATTTTTTTAATTGGAAAATCTGGTTAGGTCCCTTCCTAATTTTCAGGAAAGACTGATGGAAGGATTATGACCAACCCTAATTTTGCAAATGAGGTAAGGAAGCAAAGCCAATATAATAAAACCACAGGGTAATGTGTCATCTTGTGCCCTTTCTTCACTCACTAGGCGCATACAGTTTAGTTGTAATGATGTGTGAACTTTTCTCCAAGTAAATCTTCTGGAATATGTTTTGCCAAAGGAAAGAAATCTCAGTAATACCAGATCTCATGATATCTCCCTGCTGTTTGGGGCATGCAAATTATGGGCGAGTTTCTAATGTGTTAAGTTCCCACAAGCCTAAACCAAATCCTTAAGGAGAAGCCAGTGGGAAAGACATTTCCCAAGACAGCAAGACTTCTTTTTTTCTCCTAGCTTTGCAAAGAGTTTTGGGTTTGGTTGGGTTTTTTTTTTTTTAATGAACATCAATATTAGCTAAGATACCTCCTCTTAGGAACATAAAGCATGAACTTTCCCATTGTCGCGTGGGCACGTTGCCTGAGCAAGGACTGGTGGATTCATCCTTTTGGGGCTCAGTGCTCCTGGGATATTCATATCGATGTCTTTGAACTGACTTCTTGATGCCGAGCAGATGAAAGCCTGGGTGACCATGCAGGAGGGTGTGAGGAGCTGCCCCAGGGGTGAGCGGAGGGCAGCAGGGCCGGGGGGTGCAGGGCAAGGTGCTGATGTGCAGACGGGTGCTGCGAGGGCAGGTTTGGTGTCTCTCAGGGGCTGAGATGGCAGGAGAGAAACCTTGCTGCAGGATCATACCTACCAGCGATAGAAAAGCCCGACTGGGTTGTCCTGCCTGTCTTCCCAGGACTTGTGTCAGACTGGCCCTCTAATGTGCATAGTCTTCCCAGGTGGCTGCTTCTCCAAACTGATGATCCCTGGATCTGGCTGATACCTGCCACTGTTGTTTTCTCAGTTTCCGAGTGCTGCATCCCACTGCAGTCTGGGAACCAGGCATGAAGCATTTGCCTAGTATCTTTTTCCCAGGTAAACATTGCTTTAGATGCTGAAGCCGGATTATGCAATGCAGATAGGTGGGGTTGGTCTTTTTTCTTCCGGCGGTAGAAAGGGAAAGTTGTTTTGCTAAGATAAAAGTGGGATTTTCTCCAATAGCTTGGTGCACGATGTAACGTCCCTTCCTCAGGGTGCAGCTGGAGCTGTGCTCTTCGGGGAACAGGCAGTGGGTGAATCAGACAAGGTTTTGGGAGTGCATCATTTCTGAGCAGGGTTTTGAACAGTTCCCCGTTCTCCAGGGAAAAGAGTGGGGAGGGGTGGGCTCTGCATGCACCTGGGGTGGGATGCGGGGATGACCTGGGTGCTGGCTGCGCCTGCACCCTCCAGCTGCGAGCCTGCCTGCGCTTCTGGGCCAGCGTTGCTCTCCTCTCGCCGATGCTCTCCACGCGCCCATCAGCAGAGATGCAGCTCCTGGCTGCGTCCTCATGCGGTTGCCCTCCGTGGATCTCACCGGGGGTTTGCTGTTGCTGTTGTTGGGGCTCTGCCACTGGCTGCCGGCTGCCTGCGTCTGCACGCCAGACGTCTTCCCCAGATGCTAGCAAGGCTGTCAGTGCTAAAATTAGAGCGGCGGGTTGTGGGTCCCCGAACGCTGACGGCGGCACGTGCGTCGCCGTGGGGCCGCCTGCTCCCCGCTGCGGCACTGCTGCGGGCAGGGCTGCCTGCAGCCTGGGAGAGCCGCTCTGCAGGCAGAGCGCGGCCAGGCAGCTGCCTCGCCCCGCGCCCCTGGCTCTGCTGCCTTGGCGGCACCCGCCACACCGATGGTCTGAACGAAATAAAGCAGCTTGTGCTCTTGTGCGACGGACTGAGGGGCGATTTGGGGGCCGAGAGGGAAGAGGACGAAGAGTTACGTTTTCTGTTTTGGATCTGCTTTCTTGCCCTTGATGGTGTCCTTTATGGGCAAAACCATAGACAAGCATAATATGTGTGCATCACTTTAATATAATTAATTATAATTCACAAAAGGGTTTAAAAAGTCAAGGATGACCCAGTAACTGTGGTAAACTCCCTAGGATAAACTTTCCAAGGACTTTGTGTAATGAAGGCCCCATGGCTCTTCTGGTGATTGCAAATCCATTGGGTAAGCATATAGTACCTTAACAAGCTGCCGGTCGTTACACGGAAACATCAGAATATTTGTAAAATACTTTGATATAGTGTTTTTTCAGTTATTGTCATTGAAACTGTGGTTCTGGCATCTGAATATTTGAGATCCTCTTAAAAAATGAAGACAATGCCAGTAGAAGCAAAAAACCCCAAAGAATGCATCTTTACCCTTTGTCCACTGTCTGAATTAAAAGTAATTACCAAGAGCAAAAGTATTTGCACTTCATTATATAGGGACTGACTGACTTTTCCGATCGAGGGCTTGTGAGATTGTGAAGAAAATTCAGCTCAAGGATAAGCCCAACTTGGAGTCTGTTAAGTAGTGTCTGTCATCTTCCCTTCTTCAGTCAAGCTGTATTAATCTGTCTGAAAGCTCACATTCCCAAGGGCCACCTAGCGCTTGCTATACTGTGGCAGTGACCTGAAGAAAAGTGTGTTACTTATGTTATTTTTGTAGAAAAGATGAAACTAAATTTTTTACCTAACCAAAAACATCAGTGAAACCAGCAGTTGAAGTGCTAGAGGATCCTAAGCCAAGAGGCACTTTTATCCATTGCCTCCATCCTGGGCGTGCCCATCTCTGCATGTGAATGCATTTGTCCGAAACACCCATTACCCCTTTGTAGGCACACAGCTCATCTGGTAGTAATGAGACATGGGTATTCAAGTTGGCCGAATTCATCCCTGAGGTCATTTCAGTGACTTCAGTAGAATTAAACCAGGACTGAATTTGCTCCTGAATCTTTATGTTTGCAAATTAATTTGGGTGGAATCTACTTTTGATTATGCCTTACCTAATTATACCAGATTTACTATCACAAGGGAGGAATGCTCTAGTATCCAAAATAAGCACAGTGAGTATGGCCATCCCCATAGATTCTTAGACTAATGTTACATTGATGTTGTGTGTGATGTGGTGATGGTGTATGTGTGTGTATATATATATATATATGCATGCAAAATGCACCAGTATTAAAGGACACATGAGATCAGAAGCGACCTTTGGGGTTGGTGAATGTGGTCTTGTGCCATAGTGAGTGCTCCCACTTGATGCTGCCTGCCTTCTGAAATTTTTGCCCCTGCTGCTTGTATTGCAAGGCTGTTCCTGACTATCATACCTCCTTTTCCTAATTTCTAGCCTAAACATCTTCAAATCTAGTCTATGTTCATATTTTCATCCCTTTCAGCTGCTGAACATTTTGCTTTCCTTGCCATCTTGTTGCCCAAGGCAAATGCTGCTGAGTCCTGGAGGAACACAAATCTGTTGGTGTGAATCCTGAGTTCTGGTATCATTATGTCCCTTTCATCCTAATAACAGTATCTAATCTCATGATATATGCTACCGATGTCATAGGCAGCCCTGCAAAATGACTCTTAACCCTTCAGCTCCCACCTGGGAACTGTGCTAGTGCAGTATGCTGGAAGAAGACCTATAGGAGCATAGTCAAGGGCACCTTAAAATTCCCAGTTGGTTGTTACATTTACAGAGAAACATATCTGAGGCAGTCTTGGCTCGCAAAAAGGGTAGTGTAACTCCTCTGGCGTGCACCATGCTGCTGTGCCTTGCAGCTCTCTGCTCAGCATTTTTACCTGGGGTGCCCTCCCCGAGCTCTTTTGAGCGAAGATGAACATGGGTGCTGAGGAGCGCGTGGGGTCTTGCTGGGGATGTGCAGCACTGTGCGTCCTCCACCTTGCCTGTGCTAGCGAGCAGGACATGTCCCTGCCCCGTTGGCCATGCACGTCGGGAATGGCGGGGAGAAGACAACCTGCTGCCTGAAGCGTGGGGCTTGGGGGTAGGCGAGGAGGACTTTGCTCGTGGCTGTGCTGAAGGCTTGTGACACACAGCTCTGAGCCAGCAAAGCGTATGGATGTATGACTGACTCTAGGCACTGTTTTTTTATCATTCCTCAGGTTACTGACTTGTTCAGCCAGGGTATAACACTTCCTTACCCCTGCGGGAAGCTTTGCTTAGCATTATTGCTATGTGGTTTATTCACATTTTTCCTCTCGACGGGGAGGCCCAGGGCAGAGCTCGTGGCGGGGTGGGGGTTGTACATCACCACTGGAGACCGGCAGTGCCAGCCTGGTACCCAAACTTTATCAGGTTGTGTGGGAAGTTCTGTAAGTACGATGTAGTGTACTGGCAGTACCAGATTTGTTAATGCTGCAGAGACAACAGGGTTGCTACCCACCGTGGTTGAGATGCTACCTGGACTGAACTACTGCTGTATAACAACACATTGCGCTTTTCATTCCGCTTAGCCGAATATCCTGCACTACGGAGGGGGAAAACCAGCGGGGAGCTATTAGCTCCGGTTCGGAGATGAAGCGCTAGGCATGTGGTTTCCTGAGCGGCTTCAACTGACCTCGTGTTGGGCGGCTGCCAAGGGCCGGTGCTGGCTCCCCATGCCCAGCTGCACGTCCCCTCCTGCCTCGTGCCGGCCACAGCTGGGGATGCTCTGCGTCACCGGGTCATCGTGGGATGCCGTGGGGTAGCATCACCCCTTTCGGCAGTTGCTTGCAGTTGGATGGGCACAAAAGCCTAGGTCTCGCCCAGCGTTAAGTATAACGTAGATTTCCCAGCTCCCAGGCTTTGGCTCCCTGCCTCCCCCAAACTCCAGTCCTTGCCCTCCTGCAGTCTCTGTTACAGGATTTCCCAGATCTGAGATCCCTAGCCAGCTCTGGTATCTTCTGTGGCTGAAAACAGCACTTCTATGCATTGAGGGAGTAGGAACCCTTTTATTTTTGTGATACCTCTTAATGCATTTTGCTTGAGGAAGTGTTTGTTAAAAGGGTTGAGTAGGGTTAGAGAGGATAAATTTGGGCCTCTGGGTGTGCTGTAGCTTGATGGGCATGAAGTTCTTTCTGTCTCTGCCTCTGTCAGAGGCTTGCAAAGCCATCATATCAAAGCCTGGCACCAGCTACCAGAGCACCATCAGCACTCACTTTTCTCCTCCTTCTGGCAAAAAATTTGCTGGGAAACCATTTGTATTATTTAACTAATGATGAATAATACTTGAGAGTGGATATCTGTGCAATGTAGTATTGTGGCTGTCTGAGGTCCCAGCACTTACCCTCTGTTCTCTGTGCCTAAGAACACAGCCTTCCCTAAAAAGATAAAAATGAAAAATATTTTGCAGGAATCTTTTTCACTCCCCCTTTTTGAGAGTGAATCACCCTGAAAATGAGTTCTCTAAAAATGCTAATCTCGGTGTTTGTTGAGGCAAAACTGGGTGATAAGTATTTTGGGAGAAACAGAGAAGTGCTAGAGGCCCTTGTCTCTTCTGGGACATGCACTCTTGTGTGCTTTTGGGGGGGTTTTGACCCAGCACTCGGTGACAGCCAGATCTCCAGCATCTTTCTCCTTCACTCCCTTATGTGTGTGGGCAGGAGGGTTACACTCAGTGTAGGGACAAGGCATAGGGACAAGGGACACGTATCTCCATGATTCTGGGACTGTGAAAAGTCGGTCTTGGCTTCTGGTAGCAGCCGAGGATGGCTGGAGGATCCCTGGGCTCTCAGTGTGAAGAGCAGCTGGGCTTTTGAAAACATACCCCCATGCAGTCCCATCCCAGTCGCTGCAAGGGGAGCAGCAACCCACAGCCCAGACACCCTGCGCTGGGCAAAGTCCGAATAGCTCTTTGGAGGGTCCCAAGTGGCTCAGTATGATGGAGCAGCCTGATGGAGCACCCCAAAATTAATCCACTCTGTGGCATGTGCAGCTGGTTGGGCTGAGCTCACCAGGAACGATGCTTTTGCTTCACATGTGCCATTTTTGAGCACCACGTTGTGATTTGCGTATTGCTCTGCTTTGGCCTGAGTGTCCCACTGCTGGGTACTCACGAAGCCTCCAAGGTCTGAAAGGTCTCTGTTTAATTTAATTTTTTTTTTTTTTTTTTAAATTATTTACTCAGTTGCAATCTTACTCTTTTCTCCCCATCGCCTTTCAGGACAGTGCCTGCTTCCTTCCTAAGGAAGCCGTTAGTTGGCATGCTCCGAACCAAAATGTTAACTCAGCTGTAACAGATGGATGGATATGGGTATCGTGTGGCAACTTAATGAATAATATCTATCACCTAATTTCCCGAAAGTTGGCATGTAATGAGGCTGGTGCCATGATTATTACCTCTGTAAATCATGACTTTAAGATGATGACAATCCCTCCTGCCCCAAGGATACAGGACAGCCAGACAATGATGTACATTTAATTGCTGCGTGAGAGAGGCAATGTGTTCGGGAGCATGCCATTGCCTCTAAATTATCTTCTGCAGCACAGACGCTGGAGGAGATTAGTGCAGATTGAAGGGGAGGGAGGGCCCTGCCATGCTGTGAGGTGCTGTATATATGTGTGTGTTTATCCGCTTGAGCCAGCCGGTGGTGGTGGTGTGAGCTGGCCGGGGTGGGATGGAGGTCTGACTCCCAGGTTTGCCATCTCGGTCTCTCCCCGGGCCTGAAGAAGCAGCGGATGGAGAGGGGATTGCTCACAACTGCGTAGAGAAGCTTCTTTCGTTTTTCTGATGCGTGTTTGTGGTGAATACCTCTGTGGACAGAGGACTGTGATCTCCCAAACAGCGACCTTGGCTTGGGGGGTGAAAGCCGCCAAACCTCTGCCCAAACCTCCTCCCACTACAGGAAATCTCTGTGCCTGTTTTCTTCCTACCACAAACCACGGCTGGCCATAAAGCAGAGCCGATGCCCACATTGTGGGCTCTCAACTTGCTCACGCGGCTGCGTCCTAGCCAAGGGAGGCATCCCTGCTTGCAGGGCCCTCCCAGACCATCTCGTTCTTCATCAGTTGATTGAGTAACCACTCCTAGTAAAATTATTACTCTGCTGGGCTTTTGAGGTGTCTTTCATTAGGTGCTATGCTATGACAGTTGACAGGGATGTGGCTGGATTGTGGATGAATCAGGTATTGCAGCTGACCCTTGGAAAGCAGCTACTGCCAGCCTGCTTGTACTGCTGGTTAGTGCTGGGCTTTTTTGCTGTGTTGCCCTCCTTGCTTGAATACTTCTTTGTTTTTGTTTAATTTTTCTTTTCCTTTTAAATCTGCCCCCATCTCCCTGATCCACCAGTCAGCGTGGTTTCGAGCCAGCTAGATGTGGGGCAGAGCAATGGACACGCTGCTGCTCTGGTCCTCTCCTCCAGTTCGGCGCTTCCGAGCCATGTGATGAGCAGAGGTGACAACAGCCTTAAAACTGTGACAGCAGCTGCTCTGGGTCGGACCGAAGATGCCCCTGGCCTGATGTCCTGTCTGCAGCAGTGCCCAGGGGAATTAAAACTAGGGCAATGTGACGATCACATACGATGATGTGTTTCCCTACAATACTTGCCCAGCCACCAGCGATTTGCAGCTCGAGGACTTCCCAAGCCAGGAGTGTTACCTTCTGGTTTGGTGGTCCCCGTGCAGCCACCATCGGCGGCATCACGGCTGCTTCCAGTTCCTGCAGCTCAGGCCCTGAACCCAGATACTTGCCTGGTTTGCAGGGAGATGGCTGTAAAACCAGCAATACTGTGACTGCCTGGATAATGTGAGCAATAGGCCATTTCCAAAGCCGCCCAGTGCTCTGAGCCGCGTGGGATGGGACTGCTCAGCCGTGTGACGGTGGCTGCGTGTTGCAGGGGAGGTGCTGAGGTGCTGGAAGAGGAGACCCATGGCACTGGTGGAGCCCCACCTGTGCGGGGGGGGGCACGTGCCTGAATTAGCTGCTTGTGCCTCTCTCATGTTGGCTCCCGCAGCAGTGAGCAGAGTCACCCCAAATGGGTCAGCTCCCACCGCAGTGACCAGCCTCCAGTCACCCTCCTCTGGTCCTGGCTTGCCAGGCTCCCAGCTGGAAACGCGGGCAGGTTCTGCAGAAGGAAGGTGAGGGTGCGAGCAGCCTGCATGAGTGCAGAGCCGGAGGGGGCACGTGCAAATACCTTGGTAAGATCCTTCCACGGCTCTGCGAGCAGCCACCCTCAGGAACACCCTCGGGTTTGCTGTTCCCCGAGGGCGTTTGCAGCCGTAAGGTGGCCTGGAGCATTTCTTTGCTTTCCTTCCCCCAAGTAAGCAAACACCGTCCTGCCAATGCTTTGCAATGTCAGAAGATGTTCCCATACCTACTGGAAAGATGCTATCTGCTAAAGCAATGGTGGCCATGCTGATTGATTTCCTAAAGTAACATCAGTTTCTTCTCTTTAATTCTCAGCAGTGAATTGGCTGCTGTTGGTCTGAGCCTGCATTGAGCCTTTTTGTCACTAAAGACATTGTAGTGCTTATGGCATTAGCGGTTACATAAGCTGGCTGTCTCCGAGGGGGCTTTGCCCTGGCGTGATGCTCCTTTAGGGTTAGGTAAGGGCCAGCCACGGAGCAGGGGGATGTGAAAAAAAAATACACATCTGTAGTCGAGAGACTTATTTGAACTTAACACACCCCGCAGGAAAACCCGGATTTTGGACTTTTCATGTATTCTCTCTGGCTCCGCAGATTAGAGGGGGACCGTGGGAAAGCTGCCAGGGCTCGGAGATCAATCCAGCCTTTGTAAATCCTTTCATCTGACTGGCGGCTTCATACAATTGAGTATTACCCAGTTTATTATTGTTGGTTGATTAAATTCCTGTTGGTCAACACAAATAGTGCTGCAGAGGCTGTGCGTTCGTGGGATGGAAATTGGCATTGCAAAGCACTTCCTAGAGAAAGGCAGGGACAACCTGTCATTTAAAACCACATTCAGGGGACATTTGCGGGTGGGGGAAGGACAAATCCCTCCATGCAAGTGACTTTCCAGGCATTTCTCACGTGCCTCTGGAGGCTGAGCCTGTGACGAATGAGTGTGAGGGTCAGATCCCCACTTTTCTGGCAGTGAAGGCAAGTGGCCTCAGCAGGGATGCGCTCACCAAGCCCCCGTGTCTGCAGGGTGGGGAAGGCGGGGTGCGGGGTGGACCCAGCATGTATAACCAGGATTAATGGGATGAAATTAGACGAAGGAGAAAGTCGTCAGGAACTGTTTCCTCAAGGTGAAAGCTATTAGGCTGCGGCACAGTTTCTCAAGGGAAGTGATGGGCGCTTACTTACTTGGGTCATGTTAAAATGAGAATATGAGAAAAATTTGGCTTTGGGGAGGAGATGGGTGCTATCAGTGGCTTCAGGGGGCTCCAGGGAGACATGAGGAACAGTGCTGTTCTGGGAGAGATGGAGGGAGCCGTGAGTGGGACTTTTGCCTCTCTACAGGGCAGGGCCTTCAGCTGGGGTTTGAACTCAGAGGAGCTGGGGGCTGCTGTCTATCAAAGCAAGACATTACCAGTAAGCTGGCAGCAGGGACTTGTCCTGGTGTTCTGGTAGACCCTGAAACAGCACTCCCCGAATTTGTTGGTCTTTCAAAATACTCTTTCTACACACTGCCTGGCTTGTAAGAAGGAGGGCGTAGGACATATCTCTCAAGAGTGGGAGTAATTGGCAAACTAAATAGTTTGGGAACCTCTGTGCTAGATGACCTGAAACATCTCTATGCTTTTATGAATGGTGTTACCTTGAATGTCCATGTATTTTCCTTCCCCATCCTTGTGCCTGAACCAAAGCAACCCCCTTTATCTTTGGGTGTAATGATTCGTTTCCCATCTCTATGCAATGTGCACCCCTAGAAAATAAGCCCACCAGGTTATTTGGGGAGGAGATGGGGGATATCAGTGGCTTCAGGGGGCCTGTGCTTAGTGTTCTTTTTTTTAATGCGTGTAACAAAGAGCTGTCCTGTGGAAATAAGATCACCTTCTTGCCCTCTGCTAGTTCTCAGAGAGTCCTGAAATGCGGACCCAGAGGAGCCCCGGGTGACCCTCTGCAGTGAGCAGACAGGAGATGCCTGGAGCAACACGCGATTGGGAAGGAAGACGTTCATGTCCGGGTCCCTTTCCGTATCCCTTCCCTTTGCCCCAGCTCTGCCATGGTTTGTGTAACCAGAACTGACTCATGAATGTAACGCTACGGAACGAGCAGGGGTCCATGCTGCCGAGAGCCCGCTCTTTAAGGCTGAAATACAGAATAATATGCATTTGAAGGCCAATGTGCAGAGGTGGATCCTGTGGACACCTGCGTGCTGCTGGAGCGGCGAGGCCGAGAGCGAGCTGTGGAGGCCACTTTGGAGACCCAGAGAAGCATGTGTTAACCCGCCTTGTGGGGAGCGGTCAGCCGCCAGTCCAAAGGGCTTAAGTGGGAGGTAATAAACCTGTTAATAAATAACAGGGAAAGCTGGCTGCGTTGCATAGTTTTAATTTCTGAATGTAACCTCAGGGAAACATGGTAAAGGTTTGCACAGCCCTTTTGCAAAGCCGTAGCGAGCACTCGTTCGGCTTGTAGAATCGGAAAGTCTCCTCCGATTGCCGGCTCTCTGGATTGTTGTGGGATTGGTTTTATTATCCCCTGTGGCCGAATGCCTGGGCTCTCCTTGGCTGCCCCAGGCAAGGTGACGGCGCAGTTCCTTGCTTTGCTCTAATCGCCAAGGGACTCGTCCTGCGGGATGCTCCCCAGCCACCTTCCCTCACAGCGGGGGTTGCTCAGCATCCCCTGGGAAGGGCCAGTGCTGGCAAGGACCGGCTTTGTCGAGGGCTTCCTAAAACTCCTGGCTGAGGGTGGTAGCATGGATGAGAGTGAGTCACAGTTATCAGGGAGATTTATCTGAGGATTGACTTGCTATTTCTAAATTATTTCTCCTATTTTTATTGTAGTAGCGTTGTACTATTAACTTATTTTAAAACAGGTTTTGTTTCCTCATGTCTCATTATTTCAATCCAGCCCAGTGATACATTGTAATCTGCTCCTCCATCTTGTTTCTACTCCCTTTAGACATTGTGCAGTTAGGGAATGCTTAGGTATTGTCTAGCCTTTCTTTCCAGGCATTAATTACACTTTTACTGTATTCAGATTCTTAAGCCATAGCACATGTCACTTGCTTAGGTATCTGGAGTCCCTGCTCTGCTCAGTTTTGGGTTATAGCATATTTTTGGCTGGCCTACTGCTGTTCCCAGCTGGCCCTGACAAAACCCGTGCTGGTTTGGCATAGCCAACACATTACACTCGACAGCCCTTCTCCTGTTTAATTTCCTTTCGCTAACTCCTGCGGCAGGGCAGCGGGTCCAGGCAGGAGAGGGCTGCAGGTAAGAGGTGGGGCATCGCTGCTGTCCAAAACGAGGATTTCCCTCCACCCTCGTGTGAGAACACAGGCAACAGTCTCTGCTCCATTTGTGTAATTCGATGGCACGAAGGGGCTCCTCTGTGACCCAGTTTTGGGTTTTTTTGGTTGAATTTTATCTCAGGTGAAAGCTGGCATGGGTTGGATTCATGCCATCTTCCAGCTGAAGCACAGTGAATTAACTGTACATACTTTATCGTTTTTATGCGTGGCTGTCATTCCTGTCTGTACAGAGTCCTTAAAGGTGTTTGGGAAGAAGCACACCTTCCTCCTACGGTCACGCTGCTGTTGGAATGTGTTTATCAAAAGCGAGTTAAATTACTAGGCAATTGCAGCACATAATGTTTAACTAGGGTCTGCAGCAGAAGAGTGCAAGGCTGAGTGGTTTTCTGCTGCCGGGTGGAAGGGAGGAACCAGGCAGGGGAAAAGAGAATAACCACCTCAGAAAATACCCCAAATCAGAGGGGACCAGGTGGCGGGGAACGGGGTCCCCTCGGTGCTCTGGACTGCAGCAGAGCTTCGCTTCCCAAAACACTGGCTCGCTGGGAGAGACCGGCACATTAAACCAGCTAATTGCAAAATACACATAGATCCAGGACTGAACTATGGGTGAATGCTGGGACCTGCACAGGTGCCCATCCTGGCTAGTAGGAGCCACTGGCTCTACAACTGCAGTTATTTTTGGCAAATAGGGCTGGGTGTGGAGTTTCTGCCTGCAGTTTAGCAAGGCTCCATATCCTTGGCCATAGAAATTTGTGTCTTTGACACAGACGCATACAATCCCCAACTCCAGAAGAGCTTAGCGTGCAGGGATTTAGACATTCCCTGGCGATTGCCTTAAGCCATGGGCTTGCAGCTATTTTAGGCTTTCTCCCTTTCTCCCTCTGAGGGTCTGACCAGAAATTTCATCCTAAGCTAAAAATTGCATGAAATCGGATGCCTGTGTTAAAAATGCTCTCTTGATAAATCAGCATTTTCCTATGAAAAACTGCTTTACCTAAAAATTCCTACCAGCCCTCATCCCAAGTAGCGTGGCAAGAGTGGGTGACACCATGAAATCACGCATCTTGCTCGCCACTTGGGCAAGAGCCCTCCCATGCCAACCCTGGGTGTGGAAATGAAGTTTGTTACCATCCTGCCCTGTACGTAAATGCCAGCCATAAATGGATAAACACTTTTCTCTGGAAAAAGATCACCAATTTTTAACACCTTTGCTACCTTGCACTTTTTTAGGCTCAGGGGGAGAGATATGAGCAGCCACCGCTGGGGCTAAGGATGGGGTGTGGGGCAGCCTGGACCGGGGCGGGGGGGATAACGAATTCCTGGGCACACGGAGGCCGTTCAGCGAGCGTTGGGCTCCGGTGGGCCCCTGAGTGGAAGCACTTTGATCTGACTCCAGCCTTTTCCCACCGAGGCATCGCTTTTGAATGCGTTCCTGCTCTCAGCCTTGCCGTGCGCGGCAGACAAAGGCGAGGAGCGGGAAGAAGGAGGGGGGGCTGTTTACCCTCATCAGGAATGGTCGAGTGGCCCGAGTCAATAAAGCCTATTTTTCATTAACCTAATCATTATTTTTTTCTCGCTGCCAATTAAATTTTTCCTGTTGGTACTCAGAAGGGCATCGTTTCAATCTATGAGATTTTTTTTTTAATAGGGGCCTTCCTGAACATGGTGGGGGTATTTGAGGAGTGGAAATTAAAGTTTAATTTCTCTCTGGATGGAAGAGGATTTTTGAGATTTAATTATCACGCAGCTTGGATTCCTGACGGTTGAGGACTGCATTGGAAAGGCTGGTTTCCATTGTGTGGAGTGGATAATTATGCAGCCCTCTCCCGGGCTCGCTGCTTTTATTGTCCAGAAGAATCTTCCCAAGCAAAAGGGGGGAGCAGATTTACAATCTGAAATGCATTTTCAGAGCCTGCAAAAGTTTCAACTTGATGTTTGCAAAGAGAGACTTTTGCAAATATTTAAGATCTTCTTATTTACCCTTTTAACAAAAAACTGCCCATCAATTAATCTGGTAATCTGCCTTTCCCCCCACAGGTTGCTTAGGAAGTAGTTTTGTAAACTCAGAGAGCGCCCTTCTGCAGCTGGACTGCTTTGTGCTATCAGTTTCTAACAGGATTCCTTCGAAGGCAATGGGAATTTCTGCATAAAACCTACTGGCCCATTTGTATGTACAATGTCGAACGTAAGATTTATAGCCATCTGAAGCTTGGCAGTGCTTCTTACCTAGGAGGTAATGTTAACCTATCCAGGAGAAAACGTTGAAGGATTCAAACAACTCTAAAGTTTCCAAGCAAAATTCACTCACAACTGTTGTGTTTCACATGGCTTTGGATTAACCTGATGTCTTTCCCACAGGCTTTTGAACCGTTGATGGTTAGAAGTTTGCCATAAAAATGGAAAAACTTCAGCAAAGGTCTTGTCAAATATGGTGAAGTTTTTGCAGCTGCAACAACCCCCCCCAAATCTTTCAAACGTGGGATCAAATCTGCATGTGTTTGATTGGGTTCAGATCTGGGGGCAAATGTCTTGCACAGCTTTGGTCAGCGTGATGAGTTCAAAGAGAAAAATACCAATTGTGGATGCTCACGGTTTCTTCTTGCGGAGTGGTGGAGCGGCAACAGTGCAAAATGGAAGCCAGGGAGCAGATTCTCAGATACGCTTGCACTCGTTTCAGTGGATTTGCAAGAGGTAGCTAACAGGGCAGTTAGATGTGCAAATGTTTCAGATCAGCCTGTTTTCCAGAGCTTTCTGGCTGTAACCGAGCGACAAAGGGCTCTGAACCCAACTTGATTTTCATTTGCACCTCTTTTTGGTTTCACTAGTGCAAACTCAAGAGTCTTTGGGCTTCTGATAGCTACCTTCCTATCTTGAAAGACCATGTGGTTGTTTTGGGGAAGGTAGCAGCTTATTATGGGAGTTTCTGGATTATTAAAATAGCTTAGGACAACCTGGCCTCCATTCCTCACATACTCAGTTTTCAAATTAGCACCTTTCTCTTGTGCTGCCCTAAGACTCATAGACATGGACATGGCTGTCTCTGTAGCCTTCTCCTGTCCCTTCCTCTGTCATGGTGCCTATGAGCCTTGACTGCTGTTGGACTGTCAGTGCTGCTGGGGCTGTTTCCTAACCCACATGTTTTCCTGGCATTCACCAGCTTGTCTGCATTCACCGAGCTCCTCTTTTTTAAGGTCTTGGCTAGAGACCATATGTTGTTACTATAGTCATACCGAGCCTTGTGCATGTTGGCCTTCTGTGATTTAGGACCATGCATTTCTGTGGAAAAGCTGGAAACAATAATTCTTAAAGGTAAGAACTCTCATTTTTGGGGGGGGTACTAATTCTTGAAATCCCTGGCTGTATTTTAAAACAGCCAACTGTTCCCAATATAACCTTTTTATTGCAAACATCCCATTAGTATCGGAGGGCCCTACCCCAGCACTCGTTCCTCTCCACACACTCCTGCTGGCTCTGCTTTCTTCTTTGCTAGCTGCCATGCAGTTAGGTGAGACTTTCTGCAGGTGATGGAAAACCAAAATGCGTGGATGGTTTCAGATTACTGAATCTGACATGCCAATCAAAGGCTGTTTAGTGATTTCTTTTTTGCCTTCAAATAATAGTGGTGCTTGCTTTCTGGAATTTAAGTGAAATAGCCACAGATTTTCTCATGTGATATTTGTACAGGGTAGGCATGGAAAACAGAACTGATGGGCTCTCAGGGTCTTCTAACCCATCCCTTTGCCCCAAGGCAGATTCAGCTCTACCTAAACTACTCCTGACAGATGTTTGTCTAACCTGCTCATGAAAGCTGTCATCAATGGCAATTCCACCACCTCCCAAGGCAATCTTTTCTAGCCCCTAAATATCCCTATTATTAGAGAGCTTGCTCTTCCTGGGTGGACACGAACAACAATTTATTCACTTCATCTTTTTTTGAAAATCATTTACATATTTGAATCTGTTACTACATCTATGTTTGGTCTTTTCTTCTCCAGGCTAAACAATCTGGGTTCCTTCAAGCTCTCCTGCTAGATTATGCTTTCCACACTCTGATCCTCCTTATTTCTCTCCTGAATTCCTTCCAACTAGTCTGCATGAGTCTTGAAGCGTGATGCCTAAAACTGGATGCAGATCCCTGTTCAAGATCTTTAATAGCACCAATGAAGGAGGATTATTTCCTCTGTTTACATACAGGGCTCTTGTTTCTGCATCACGATATGATCCCACATACTGCTTCTGCCCCAGCGTGACACTGATTCGTGCCCAGTTTACGAACTGCAATAGCCCCCAAGATCCTTTTTCACAGAACTGCCATGTATGAGGAATTGAAGGATGCTGCCGCAAAAGTTTAGGTTGACCTCAGCAGCGGCTTTGAGCGTAGCAGGCTGGCAATGGGATGGGCTTAGCCTTTGGTTGCTGTTGTAGAGACAGGGACAGCAGCTACTTACCGTAGCAATAGCCAAAGTAAGTCAGGTGGGAAGGGTTGGGTTTTGGATGTGGGAGGGAGGAATGAAGTAACTGGATTGATACAGGTGGAAATGAGTACAGCCTGTCCCCTTGGTTTCAGGGATTTTCCCCTGGGACAGTACCCTCTTGGTGACTTCTAGGGGCTGCACCGTTCGTTGAGGTGACCCCAAAAGGAGGATGTGGAGCAAAGTGGGCTACTCCTTCCAAAGCATCCACACCATCCCAAATGTTTTGAGTCATTTGTAGCTGGTGGAAAGCCACTAATCGGCTTCGGGGCTTTTTTTGACTGGGTCATGTGACCGCGCTACCAAGATTAAAGCAGCACGAGGAAGGAAAAGAGGCTTAAACAGCTGAGGGTGCCTGGCAGGTCATTTTAACCTTTTCGTAATCATTAAAGCTGCAGAATCCCATTAGCAGTGACTTGCAGCTCTGCTCCCCGAATGAGTGCTGGTGACACAACTTTTTGTTCACCTCCACCTTCCCTGAAGGGACGGTCCGGCACAACTGGCTGGTAGCGCCTGAACTTCAACGGGAGGGTCCAGCTATTCCTTCCCACACATCAGTGAGTCCATCGCACCAACGAGAAGCAATCCATGGGGTCTATCAAAAGCGGAGGATTTATCTCTCTGTATCTAAAATTAGACTCTCAGGGAAGGTCCTGCTTAGGCCATACTGTGGTAGATCAGCCCTGGCCCATCTGTGGCAATAGCAGAGAGGTACAGGATAAGGAAGATTATGATGATCTCCTAATTCACTGCTTTGGCACTGGTCAACGGGCTATGGCTTTACTCTGCTGGGCTTGGAGACAGCGGAAGATCCTGCACTGCTGCAGCGCAGCTCTGATGTGGGAAGCAAAGCTTTTTGGATGGAGCTACGTTGACTAAGGCACGAGGCAGTCAAAGAGCCTCCGGTTTGTTGGTGTTACTCATCTTTTCCTCTCTTGCAAGTTTTCATGAGCGCAGCATCACATCCAGTAGTCAGTCTGGTCTTCCCCTGACCTTCCTCCAGCTTCTGCATCTTTTGTTGTCTCCCTTCATATCAGCTTGTAAGCACTGATAGAGAAATGCTGATACCACAGTGTCTGGAAGGGAGGATTGCTCTGATCTACCTGCAATTTGAATGTTGTCCTACTTTCTCTAGAATTGTCCTTTTTGCATTCAGGCAGTCCTTTGCTGAGTACATCTACGTGGTCGGACAGCAAATGGCTTCTTAAAGAGGCCAAGGAAAACCTGAATTCTGCCTGGTGTCACTGGGCTGTGGTGGGTGTTGCAGGTATTGCAGCACCTGGAATTGATCCAGAGAGCACCTACTCCCTCGGATAGTGCAGGCTTTTGTGTGCAGGGGGCAAGAGTGCTGCAGCAGATTTAAAATCAGCTTTTCTCTGTTACATGTACACCAGTGAAGACTGTCTGGCTGTGTGTGTCTTGGACATTAATATTTCTATCACTGTGTTTGCTTATTGCATCTAATTACAGTCTGTCCCCTCTTGCTTGCAAGCTCAGTCTGAGGCTGAACCTCAAAAAACTCACACGGATTGTTCTCGGAGCGATGCCCAGTCAGGTGTTCAAAGACAACTTGGAAAACAAACGCAGTCTTTTCCTTGGTTGTTTACCTTCAAAATCTCTGGGGGATATAAGGAAAGATTTCCCCAGGAAACCTGGACAAACAGTAGTGACTAATAATCAGGGCTGAGCCGGGCTGTCCTGCAGGCAGCACGTCATGTGGAGAGTGCATCTGAGCAGCCTGGTGAAGGTGCCGTCCTCTGCAAGCAGGCTCACAAGGAGAGCTGTGGAAAGCCCTGGAATGCTGCTGCAGCACTGTCTGTCCTTGCCCGCTCCCAGCAGCAGAAGAGCAGCTACCAGTTCTCCCCCTCAGGAGAGGGGAAGTGTGGTGTCAGACTAGGAGATTGGGAGGTGTTCTACCACCTTCCCGTTAAGCAGGTTTTACGGGTCGAGTGGGTCAGACATCCTCAGATGCAAGCTATGTCCAATGGTTCCTGCTCTGCTATGTGATAGAAGGACGGCCCCCACGAAGATTGTAATGTAAAGGTCACCCAGGCGAGGAAGGAGAAACCGGTGGCCACTTTCCGATGGGACGAGACAGCTCTCTCCCGGCTGCGCTGCAGTAGACGGGCACACACACGCACACGCTCCTCTTTCCCTATCAGCCGCCTCCTAATGAAATCCCGATAAGATATCGGGAGCTCTTGAGCTCCTGTTGACAGTCATCGCGGGCAGATGTTTTGCTGTGCGCGGAGATGATATCATGGCTGGAAGCTGCAGTAGTGAGCTGTAAAAGCTGAAGTCAGGAGAGACCTTATCAGACTGTTACAGACCGACTTGAGGCCACTAAGCTCCCAGACAGGCCTAATGGACTGGAACTGAGTCGGGAATGTGTGGTCTTGAAAAACTTCAGAGCTTGTAGTTACAGGCTTGCTATGAAATGTTAATTAAGTAGCTGCAGTGGCATATGTTTCATCCTGCCGGAGCAGCACTTTGCAGCAGCGCAGCCGTGTCGCCAGTGCGCAACCACCAGCTTGTGAGAGTTAGAAAAAAAGGTGTATTAGCCTGAGACCAGATTTCTTTGTTATTTGTGATTGGACTGACAACACACCTCTCTGTTGTTTTGACTAGTGTTTGAATACCTGTTCTATACCTGAGTTATCACCTCCACCTTGAAAATGAGGCCTGATCCTACCAGTCTTACTCAGACAGATGTTATCATGGGTGGCTTTGGATGCTACTTATGGGCTTTTTATTTATTTAGCATAGTCTAAAGCAGTTTCTATTCAGTAAAAGTGTGCTGCAGCACCTCAGCTATGGAAATAATCAAGATTTGGCCTTAGTTCTGTTTCTGTAAGTGCCCTCCTGCCACCTCTTTAATGCTGCCTGGCAGAGTGCAGAGGAAACTGTTCCCTACACAGCCCATGGTGAATGAGGTGGTGGGACAAGAGGTAGAGCAGGTTGGTATGGTTTGCTTGCAGAATATCTTGCAAAGCTACAGAAGGCTGGGAGCCTCTGTCTGCCATAGACCTTGTCATTGCATATTCTCTTACCGTGTTCCAAGAGAGAGCCCAAATTTTGCCCAAGCTCCTGCTGGAGAGGCACGGGGGTTGGGGTTAGCAAAGTATGGTATTTTGGACCTGAGAGAAGAGAAGGAGGGTTTAGGTCAGTGAGCTTCTTCACCTCACTGCGGGAATACTTCATTTGGCTTTTACCTGCCTTTTATCTGCAGACCTGCCCTCCCATCTACATGATTTCACAGCTGCTTTTAGTGATATTTTCAGCAGGGAGTAGCTGGGTTGGAGCCTGGGTAGCGGGCTGGAGAGCTGCCTTTGTTCAGTGGGGGCAAGGCCTAACGTGGGGACGGGGCCAAGTCCCTCGGACAGCGGCAGCATCCTCCAGGTGCTGGAAGAAGTGGCTTCTCCCTGAGTCAGGGTGAGAGTCGCTGCAGAGCTGAGCATGCCAAGGCGAACTGAGGAGCATAGCCCGAAAGCCCTGGTGATGCCGTAGCAGAGGGCAGCACCTGCAAAACTAAAGGAACTCAGCAGTGGCTTTGCGGTGTCCCTGCTCGCATTTGAGCCATCCGCTGAGTTAAGTCTGATGTGAAAACTTGCCTCGCGCACCGGTCCAAAACAGGACATTGGGAATGGGGTTTGCTGGTAGGAGCAGAAAGATGGGGGCTGCCTAGGAAAAAGCAAGGGTGGTGGGTTTGTCCACCTCTCAGTAATTTTCTTTAATGACAATATATAAAGAGATGTGGGTTTCATCTGCTTCCCAGCTGCTCTGAAAGAGCGCTGTTACCTTAATAAATCAACTTCTTTACAAGATGTAACCACTGGCCCATTTTTCAGCCTGCTTGTCTGTGTCAAGAACCAAAACCAGAAGAGCAATATGAATCTGAAATATAGTGCTGAAGAGCAGAGGTGTGGTAACAAAACTGCCAGCAAACAGCAAAATGTTCTATTGAGCACAGGGGAAGGCCTTTTTATGAGACCATCTTTGATGGAAGGGAAGGAAGCCAAAGTGTCAGCATCCCATCACAGCAGCTGGCCACAAGGTGCAAACCTGGCAGAGCATCACGCCTTCCTGTGTCTTTCCTCCTTGGGTTTGGATATGGGAGAATCCCTTTAAGGATGCTGCTTTTTATGAGGAGAGGAAGAGCCTTGTTTGCAGGGCATTGACAAAAGACGCTGTGCTTTACTGTCTTAAATCATGCTTAGTGAAAGTAGCTCCTGGGGAGAAAATTAAGCGGGAGGCAGCGGGTGTCCAGCCTCGCTGCTGGGGGTGCGGGGCACCTCCGTGGTGGATGTGGGGATGGTGCTGGAGTGGGGCACCACGGTCCTGACCTGCCAGCCAGCACCCCAGCCAGACACTGCATAACTCCCCTCTTTGTAGCAGACATCGAAAAGACAAATCAAACCTCAGTGGGATGCCATGGAAGAGGACTAAGGCACCTTTGTTGGCTCAAATCTGCTCATGCCGGATTGTTTCGTATTGCCCAGGCTGGGTATAGGGACTGTCCTGCTGTGAGTGAGTCCCATCGGAGGGCTCTTGACGGCTTCCTCATCTCATGGACACCTACCTTAACATTTTCTTGCATCTCTGCTGTGAACTGCCCTAAGTAAAGGGATTGCATTTTTTTCTTGTATTCATTTAAGTGCTAAGGCCTCATTATGAAAAGGTCTTAAATAAAAGTGTTTCGATCCCAACCATGTAGCTACCATGCAGACCTCAGCTCTGCGTGCTTGTGGTTTGGAGAAACGACATACAAGGAAATAAAACCATTTCTTTTACTACTGTCAAAATAAATGTATAATTCATCATATTTGCCCCTCTGACAGATTCCTCTGAAATCTCAGATGAGAATCGGAAATGCTCCAGTGTCTCCAGGTGTCTTTTAAAATGACACTGTTCTGTGCTCTGCAGGGTGAAAGATTGTTTTGATTGTTAAAACAGTTTCTAATTTATGTTTTAAAAAAGCCTTAGGAGCCAGGCAGTTCCATGCTCTCTCAGACGCCGTTGAGTTAAAACAAGGTAGAGTGATTTGTCTTGCCTCCATTTAACTGTAATGAGTATTAAGTGGTTTATCTATGTGGAGAAAAGTTACTCAGCTAGATTACATCCAAGTTGAATTACACCCCATTCCAGATGGAGTGTATTTTTTAAGACAGTAAATCTTGAGGAGGGTGGATAATAACAGTAGTGCTCCTTCCTGGGCTGGAATGTGGCTCTTCTACCTCTCGTGGAGATAATATGTGCGGAGCTACGTCCAATTAGTTTTTCAAAGGCTTTGTAAAGAAACGGGACTTCAGGTTTTACGTCTCTGTGAACAATTTAGCTTGAAGCATTTACATCGTACAAGTGAGCGATGGCTGATGGTGATTATGGCTTTCAGCCGGTTTGCTGTTGCGGGTAGCAGCCTGGCCGGGCACAACGCCGGCTCTCTCCTTGACCTCCTCTTCTGCACCAAGTGTGATGGCTGTGTCAGGGAGGGTGTTGGGTGGGAGGTGAGATGTTTTGATGGGTAATTCCTTCCCTCTGGTGCCATCTGGTCCACTAAGGCACCCATTGCTCATGTAGCTGGTGCTCACGGACCTGAGGAGTAACTGGAGGAGGACGTTGGCCCCGCTGGCATCCCAGGCGGCAGCAAGTCCCAGAGCATCCTCCCAAAAAGCTTATCCTTGGCTATGTGTCCTTGGCCACCACCCTTGTCTGCTTCCCTGGTACTGTACCTCCCCTTTGCTGTGCCACACTTCTGTAGAGCCAGCCGGCGTGGTTGTCTGGCCAGGGTAGCACGAGGTGTCAGGTCACTGGCAAGGCACCAGCAGGCGTGGGTGGACTCAAAGTCGGTGCCACGAGGTGGTAGCCAGGCGGGTGTGCTGGGGGTACGTACGCCCCAGCACCCAGGTGTGGGAGCTGCTCGTGCCAACAGGGAGAGTGCATTTGTGCTGGTTAATGTGGAGCATTCCTCACAGCTGGCGGCAGGCTTCGGCAAGGCAATGAGGACCATTTGTTTAATTTCTAATGAAGGGGATGGGGGGATCCGAGCCGTCAGTGATCCAGCTCTGCTGCCTCTCCTGGGTGGGTCAGCGGGGCCGTCCTTGCCCCATGGCTCTGGCGGAGTCGGGAGAGGAGGGAAGCTCCCTGATAAGAGGAAGGTCAGAGGCAGAAAAATGCTGGGAATGTGTTTCTTGATCTAACGTGGGAGAGACCCAGCCTGGGGTTTCGCTGCTCAGCCCAGCGGTGTTACTGCCTGCTGTTGTGAGAGTTATGGGATTTTTTAAACCTGAGATCAAGATGAAAATGGCTCATCTGGCACCTACCTCAGCACAGGCAGGTCCCGAAGATGGAGGCAATTCATCTCTGAGGGCACAGCGAGAATGCGGATGGCTCTGAGCACTGTTTCTCAGCCTTTGCCTGAGATGGAGCATCTTCTGCTGACAAAACAGCTGATTTTCTTTTTTGCTTTTTTTTCTCCATGTATTTTATGTTGCTGTGCGGTGTTTTCTGGCTGAGGTCAGACATCAGACATGGTTTGGGGTTGAACAGTGTTTGAAGAATTCTAGCAAATCTCAGAGCAGGCTTTCAAGACTGGGTGTAGCTGTGGTGTGCACTGGCTCCTGGGGATGCAGGGCTTGCCTTCCCAAGGAGTACCCTTTTTTTTGGCAAGGGGTACGAAACCAAAGTGAGGAAATAATTCTCCATTTCCTTTGGCAGCCATGCTCTGTTCTTTCCATCAACCAGCCAGTCAGTCCTTGTAGCATTCAGGGCCTGAACACAGCAGCTTCTGTGTCACCATTCATCCACTTAAGCTCAGTTTCCTGTAGTTGTTAGCAGTGCTGGAACCCACCACAAGCACATGTTGAAGAGGTTGCTCATGAGGTTCATGTTGCCAGCCTCCACCTTGGGTAACTTCCCACTGTGTTTGAACAAAGAGCTGCTGGAGAGGACCTCCTGCAGTTTCTCTACCCTCCGTGGGCACAGAACTGTGAGAAAGGGCTTGTTTGCATCAGAAATAGTCCCCATAAGCTTTTTTTTTGGTTGTTGTTCTTTGCACACTACATGGTGTAGTGGCCCACAATAAAAACACTTCGTAGTGATAAGAGTACAAAGGTGAGGGGGGATACTGCATATAGCAGGCTCCCTGCCGCTTGGGAAACAGGCTTGGACAGCTAACAGGCAACAGGCTTAGTCAATGCTGCGGTTCTTGTGGAGCCTGTGTCTGTTACCGGCATCACATCGAGACCTTCTTGAGCATTATCTAGCACTTTTACAGTTGTTGATGCAGGTGTTGCTGTCTGCGCAATTTATGCATGCAGAGACTGTGCTCGGTCCAGAGGCATATCTCTGATTCCCAGGCAGGTGTGGATTGAGCCTCTCCTTTGACCCCGCTTTGAACCCTTCCTTGAAACTGCTTTGAATGCCCTGATACTTTGAGATAAAAATCAGGACCTGCTGTATCAGGATCACTGCATTCATTGTGTAGAGACACTCGGCTCTGCTGCCACCCTGGCAGCGTGGTGGTGCCAGTGAAGCTGGAGGGCAGGCAGGGAAGGACACCTTATCTCAACAGATCTACCGATGGAGGCTGTTGTGTCCAGCACAGGAGTGGAAATGGTGGAGTCTCTGGTCGTCTTCAGACAGAGCTGGAGACTGTTCTGGGAACTGTCTAGCCAAATGAGTATTACTGGACTGAATTTAGGGGTAAGTTAACAAAGTGTGATGGCCTGGGGCACAGAGGAGGTCAGACCAAAGGGCCCGTGGTCCTCCTGGCTTTGTATTTAAGAATCTTAAACTCCCCTCTCACCCCACTGGAGGATAGGTTCATTACTAATTCAGCACGTTGTCCAAGCTGATGCTGAAATCTTGCTGACTTAAGCACCGATCTTCTGCAGCTTTATACTCGCCACCTTTTGATATGCATGACTAAATTCAAAATACTGTTGTCACGAGGCCTTCTCGGGGAAGGTGCTATGGATTGATCCTATAACCTACTTGGTTTGTCCCCTTCTCCTCTGACCTGGAGACTCCTCCCACGTTGGGGTTGGTTTTGGGCTCAGAGAGTTTGTGGTCCCTGCAGCTGAAGGTGATATTGCTGTGAACCTTACCACCACTTAAACTGTTCACTGAACTTACATAGCTTCCTACGGTGTCTTAACCTTTTTCATGAGGACTTGTTTGGATTTCCTGGGTTTGGACAAAGCACAATCCAAACAAAAAAGTGAGCATGTTTCCTCTGAGAGTGTTTGTGCTTTAGATGGGCACTTGACTCCGATCCGTCCTGCTGTTCCTTTATGTGCAGTTTGGCACTTGTCTATGGCAGCACTTTTTCAAGCATATTCCAATTTTTCTCTTGAATGGTCAAAGCACTCTCAGTGATTAGCTGTAGCTTGCATGCTAGCTCTTCTGCTAAACTGCCCCCAGAGTGGCCAAGAAACAGCATCCAGGCTTGTGCCGAGTGCGTTCAGCAGCTACTGGCAAAGGCAAAGATAAGCTGTTTAGTGCAGAACCAGCCTAAACCTTACATGTATGCGTGGGCGTGTGTTTGTGTGTGCAGAGATGCAGCCAGTGGAGGCTGCTAACCATGGTGGGGCTGATCCTGAAAGGTGCTGGCAATCGGCAAAGTGCAGCGGCATCAGCAGGGTTGCATGAACACCTGGTTCCTCGCCGAGTCACGCTCAGCGAGAAGTCCTGTGGTTGAATAGTGGCTTTTGCAGTCATGCCGTAATACATGAAATGAGGTAAAAGATAATTCCATTTTGCAGAGCCCTTTTAGCAGTGCGGAAAATGTTTGGCTTTTTTCATATGCTTAAGCTGCAAAATGTTTCCTCCTGCTGTAACAACTCACAGCCTCTGCTACCAAAATTACTAGTGGAGGAGAAATTTTGCAAACATCCAGGTGGATGGAAGGAACTATTGCAAACTGCTAAGCTACAATGAAAATGGAGAAAAGGTTTTCCCAGGTTCCCTCGTTTTCTTCCCTGTGAAATTTGCAAATGTGTTGCTTCAAAGCATGTTTCAAAACAAAAACCAGATGTTTTGGAGAGCAGTAAGCCACCCACAGAGCTCTCCAGCAAGTTATCTTCTACGCCAGGTCACCCTATCTGGTGTTGCTGTCTTACTGCAGTGGTAGACTGGCCATTACATTCCTGCAGGTTGAATATTACCATTTTATGTGAGGTTATTCTGTATTTTATTGTCCTGGTATTTTTTCTGTTTAGTGTCAGGTGCTTCCACTAGAAAAAACAGATGTCCTGGGTAGACACTTGTAGTCTATGTCAGGCTGTGTGTGTACTGCAGTTCTCTGGTCTTGCTGTATACACTTCTTCCCCTTTTACAGCACTGGGAGTTGTGGCAGTGACCTCTTTGTAGAGCTGTGCCAGCAGCTTATTTTTGTGAGTTTTTTGATTGTTTTTGAAATAAAGAGGCATGTGTGTGGAGGGTTTGTTTATTCAACCCTAAAAGGAAACATCTTGCTCTGTTGTTGAGTATTTTGGTGAATTTTAGGTGAATGAGAAATTATTTCAAAGTTAGGAAATTACTTTTATAAAATTATGAAACACAATATTTCAACTTCACTTTCCTGCTGTACCCCCCACCCCCTGACCTGGTGGCACTGGTATGGATTCACTGAAGATACTGCTGTTGCTGAATCTCAGCTTTTTAGTGAAAAAAGGTTTTGGCAGAATCCCCTCCTCACCCTGTACACTTGGGGTTTTATTCATTAGGTCTTTCCCAAACTTGCCTTCCACAGAGTGGGAAAACATATTGCTGTCTGACGGTACTTGCCTGTAACACAAGAAGCTTAAACGTATTTTTTCTCTTTTCCTAAAGATTCATCTTCCAACTATATCAGGCAACTTGAAACAAAAGTGAAACTGCTGGAGGATGACAACAAGCTTCTTTCCCAGGTAGGTTTTTTATTGCCTAATAGTTATTAATGTGGCTTGGTTCTCCTGTTTCCGTATAGTTGTGTCTGACTGCCCACTTGAATGCACAAGGGCTTTTGGTGGACATCCTACCAGGGAAGAGCATAATGGTCTTTTTATATCAACGCCCCACTGATAGAATTTGGTTTCCTCTTGTTAAAAAAAAAAAAAAAAAAAAAAAGTAAATCCTTTGTTAGTGTCTGTGTGTGTTTCAAAAATGCATTAACACCTCCCTGCAGAACACCTTGATCCACCGCTGCTCTCAGGGATGCTGCGAGGATCCAGCGCTGCCTGTGCCCTTGCTGTAGGATTTTGTCTTGCTTGCCCGTTTACACTGGCTTTTATCTTGTTGAAAGAGGAGGCTGTAGTCAAAGGACAGCCTTGGGAATAGTTTTGTGCAGTGCTGGCTCCCAGCTTTTATTTGAGATCTTGCTTAAAACCGAACAGACTTCTCTAAACTGGCACTTTTTGCTTGCATCTGCCCTTCAAAGTCTATTCCACGTGCCACTGAGCTTTTGATCACTCCTGGTGCCTACCTATCTGTATATAGCAATGTCAAGCAGCAGGAAGAAACAGTCAATCTGTCTGGTATGTCCCCTGGATCCCCTGTAAAATGCAGCACTTGGTGTAAACAGGGGCAGCTTTGCTGAATTCAGTGAAACACTGCCTATTTAAACGGTCGGAAGAGTTACCCTTTTTCTCTTGTTCTTTGCATCCTTTTTCACTGTTGTATGTTCTACCTCCCTGGCATTTTAAAGGTTTTTTTCCTATACTTTGCTTCTTACTTCAAGCACTGAGTTTCATAGTCATTTTGTTCCAGCTTCTTTCCAATTATAAGGACTGGAAATAAAAAACCCCTCCTAATTATTATTTTTTTTTTAAATACCTTTTTTGCCAGTTTATGTTGTGCTGTTCTTTGCATTTCACCAAGTCTGAAAATAGACTGCTCCAGGACCACATGTGACTAAAACATCCCTGTTAAAAAAAAAAAAGAGAAAAGGCTCTATGCTTATTTGAAATTTCAATTTCAAAATAATTTTGTCAGTTCTTATTTTTACTGAAATACACATTTCTTCCTGACGGTGAGCTTTTTTTGAAGATTACTCCAAATTTCCAGTGTACTCATTGGCATTGCTAGCCATGAAACAAAACTCACAGGGCATTGAAGGGTTAAAACCCCCAAAGAGTGCTCAACCTAACAGCTACTGAGTGGCTTCATGTATTAATCAATTGCTAATTTAATTTTAACTCCGTCTTTCTCCCAACCCGTGAGTGAGCTGGTGGCGGTCGAAACCCTGAGACTATTTAATTGGAGCTATTGATAAGCAGATGGGCTGTGCGTGGGCAGTTGGGATGCGCATGGATTCGGGGACAGGCTCAATGTGCCCTTGGCCCAGCTTTGTCCTGCCACAGCCAAGTACGTTACTCCACCGGATCTGCCTTACGAGGTCAAAAAAGAGTGGTTGGTAATTAATGGGTGGTAAATTAATAGGGGCTGAATAGCTGCCTGGGCTTATTGCATGGGAAGGGTGAAGCCCAGTTAGTGTTGAGGTGTGTGAGGCTGAAGCAGCCCCACGCATCAGCCCTTCAGCTTCGTGCCATCCTGGGTGGGAAGGCTGTGCTTTTTCCTTCACGCGCACAACTGTCCTCAGGTGTCCTCACCTCTCAGGCTGTGTCACTACAAATGTTTGAATCCAGGAGGGAGGGAAATAATCTTAAAATAGCTCTGTGCTCTGGAGAGGGCCAGCCGCCTCCCCGGCAGCAGCAGGCACCGATGCCAGCCTGGCTGTGACGTTCTGTGCAGGCCCTGTGTGACGTCTTAATGGCCCTCCAAAAAGATCAGGATCTGACCTATTTTAGATCACGCTCAGGAGATGCCTCTTTTTATCCTAAGCAGGGAGACAGCTCTCCTTAGGGCAACAGGAGAAGTGTTGAAGCTGCCATGGTCTGGGCCAACTCCCTGGCAATACCAAGCTGCATCACCTCCAAATCTGTCACGCTACAAACCTAGATTTGGATTTTTTTCTCTTTCAATGAGAAAGATGAGGAAAATCTGTATAGGTGCAAACTCACATGCATATGTATACGTTGCTCCCAGGACTTTCCCAGAAAACTGTAATCCACTTACTGTATTCTTACTCGCTTCATCTGATTGGAAAGCGTTTAGCTGTTACCATGCAGATCTCGGGATAAGACTCTAGTCAGAAAGGATCCTGGCAAACTTTCTACTGTTTTTAAAGTTGCCAGGTGATCCTGGCCATTTGAACTCTGCAATGCCGAACTGGCTTGTCAACACCAAAGTCACATTTTAACTTGGCTTGGCTTTCTCCCTGGGAGTATTGACATTGCAATAATATTTGCAGTCTGGTGTCAAGAAGTTCTATCACCGGCGTGCTGAGGAGCGATGAAACCTGACGTCCTAAGTAACAAACAGTGCCTGTGCATTAAGGGATTAACAAATCAGTGGCGGTTATGGAAGTCTTCCTGGCTTCTCTCCAAGTGCTAAACATAGAGCTGAAATAGTGCTTCAACCAGAGAAACCCGAGAAGGCCGGTGCTGCAAATGATATTGCAAGCTTTACGGGAGGATTTATATCACAGTGGCCGGTGACACAATGCCCCTTTGCTAGCTGGTGCATCCTGAGCAAGATTTGTTGCTTTATCTTCTTCGACGTCTGGGGTGTGAAGCTGTGCTGAGAGGTGATGTCTTTGTACCACCTTCAGGCACGCAATTAAGTTGGTGCAGGTGTCTCCAGCCTGCACGTTTTCTCCTGCTTCCCGACATCTTTCTCCATAAGCACTTTGGAAGAAAATCTCAGTGGGAGAGGCGAGAGCTCCCCAGCCTGTGCCGAGGCGGCTGCTCTGCACTGCACGTGTTACCTGCAGCGCAGGCGTGCTGGGATTCACACTTCTCTCTCTTCTTCTGGTGACTCATTTGAACAGATTAATGGAGAGATCTTTTTCTCCCCTTGGGAGATCAAGAAGTACCATCTCATGAGCCACACTTTGCAGTGGGAGGAAAGTAAGTGGAGAAGTGGATGTAATTTATGATAGATCTATATGGATTTTTTTGTTTTGACTTCTTTTGCTTTCTAGGGAAGGCGATGTGTATTTCCAGTTGGGAAATGAGCTGCTTCTGACATTGCTAACCCATCAGTAATGATTGCTCTTCCCATTCTCCCTTCTCTGAGGAGAAACGACTCCAGTTTTATACCTTTCTTTGACTCAGGTTTACACTGTAATGTTTTGCTGGCATGGCCTTGTTAACTAGAAAGTCATGCTCTTGGATGGCATCGCTGTGCTCGCAAAATCCCTGGCAGCAATTGTGACAACACACAGCTTTTGTTGCCCTGGTTTATATTGGTAGGGGAGATGCTGTAGCGAATGCCACTACCAGAAAAGGCCCCTCGATGCCTGCTCACCGGTGCTGGTAGGTGTCTGTGGTGTAACCACAGTGGCAAAGTCCCTGCAGAGCAGGTGGGGACCTCAGTGTCCTGGGGTTGATGGTGTCAGCCTTTCTCACAAGCATAGCTGGTTTCTGGAAAGTCAAGGTATAAAGATGAACATAAGCTCTGAGGAATGTTGGTTGTTGGCTTTGGAGAGCTTCACAGGCATCACTTTTATAGTCTCAAATTCTCTAGGGAAGAAGTGCACTAAGTTCTGCTGTGTGCATGCAATTAATCTATGCAACATCACATGGGAGAAGTCCTGTTTTTCCTCTGTGCCATTGTGGGAAGTGCCCAGGAGAGCTGGTGTTAACCTCTCTTTTGTGGTGCCTGGTTGACTAGATGAGGGTACCTTCCATATTACTAAGGTATAACCCCTGAGATGGGAGACCATATTTGCTTTCCGTTCCTCTGAGCTGAAAGCATTCAAGCAGAAAATAGACCCCTAAAGCCACCTCACACTGCCCCTTAAACTAAAAATGAATTTGTAATTACACCCTTTCCCTTCAAGATTACAGAAACCCATGTTTATGATCTTCAGGAGCTCCAAAGGTCAATTCTGGTTAGTTTTATAACTAATGCATACATTTTAGAGATAATAACAGTGACAAACTTCTGGCCATTCTTTCACATTATTTTGCATTTTCCAGCTCATTCTGTACAATGGCAAGGATTGGACACATTAACTAAAACTGAATTTTATAGGCTTTGTGGGCTCATCACCCTGTTCTCCTCATAACTAAGTCCTGTGCACCATAGGCTGGCTGTCGGGAGTTTTGGTTTATAGTCTCTGCTGAGCTATGTCTGGCTTTTCCCTTCAGAACAGGAATGCCAGAGGCATTTTCCTACTCAAAGATGCCCAGGGCATGTTGCACACCTTTGTTTCAAAAAGCCCAGCATTAAGCAGAGCAGATGTGTTGGGCAGGCGAGACTTTGAGTAACTGGATGTTTGACAGTGAAGTCCTGGTGCATCTTTCAGGGAAAATTTCAGGTCCCATGGTGCAGGGCAGAAATACAAAAAATTCTTCTCTAGGGAGTGGACAACCCTTGGGATTTATGAGGAACATCAGAGTATTTAATTAAAATCACCAGTAGACTTCAGTATTACCAGCACTTCACACCATTTCAGTGTCTGCCAGCTAGCTGATTGGGATTTAGAGTATCCTTGGAAGATCTTTAGAGCATCCCTGGAAGATCTTGAAAACTGTGCTTAGTGTTATTTTTAAGAAACTGCATGCTTGGCCTGAATTAAAAGAAGGCTGCAGCTGTACAGATAGTAAAATGATAGTGAATAATGCCTGTAAACACTGCGATTAAAACAGAGCTGAGGTTTTTGAGCTAGGAGATTCCATGGTAGGGACATCTACAGGCTGCCTCAATTCTTCTTAGCCAAATGTGAACTTGGCACAAACATACACTCAGCAGGCAGTTTCTAGCATATTGTTCTGAAAATGAGGGGAGAAAAAACTGGATCCCAGGACTGAAGAGAGCCTGAGAGTTGTTAGTACTGCAAAGAACAAAGATGTAAATGCCGTTCAGTGGAGATCTTGATCTCTTCCTGAAGAGCAGAGGACGGAGGAAAAAAAGAAATTGCCCACAATGTGCTGGCTGGCTCCAGGAGAGTCGGAGTGCAATTTCCTCTTGTTTTATTATCAGTCGCTTTTGTGCCAAGTGTGCCATTAACAGTTCCTGCTTGTGGAGTTGCCCCTCGACTCTCAGAGTTGCTATAGGGTCTTAATGTTTGGGCCTCTCCTTGTATTGTGGCTCCGGAGTTCTCTTGTGAGGCCATGGCTTGCACCAGGAGCATTGCCCATGCTCACCACGAGTGGAACAAAATTACAAACCTGTCTTATTTCCCCAAAGTCTACCTACTGTTTGTGTGTGAGGAGGATAGGTGTAATTGCTTTAATTTAAGGGCTCACAAGGGAAATTGGATTTTTTTGTAATAGAGAGCAATTCAGACATGAAAGCTTTCCAGTGCATTTGGTCTCCATTTAAATTCAGAATACTGAAGGGGACATGCCCTAGGTTACTATATTACCATTTTTATGTGCTGTTTAAATGTTTAGCTGCATATTAATTTTAACTAATCAAAAACGAGATGCATATTTGGGGCCTCATCCAAATATTCCTTTCAAGTCAATGGTGAGACTCTCTACAGGACTCCATGCATTTTGGAGTACAGCTCACGCAGAACCAGATTTTTATGAGACCTCCTCTGATGAGACCTTTCGTGAGACCTTTCCTGAGACCACTCTCCAAACTTTGATTTAGGCCTGTAATTGCATTGCATTGCTTACATGCGTAAATGCAAAAAATGTTAACAGAATCCCCCAAATGTAGCTTCCTTAGCTGTGGCAGCAGAAGCTTCAAGAAAACATAGCATGCAAAACCAATCTATGTCCAAGTGTGTTTCATTTCACCTCATTCTTTTATGAATTATAATGACACGACTATCTGACCAATTTTCTATCAAATAAGTGGACCTGACATTTAACTAACCAATATGTATTTATTAAATAAAATGGCTTTTTACCTGCAAATAAGAGATGTACAGTTTTGTAAGAGCAGTGCAAAGATGTCTCAGACTTGCATCCAAAATACTTTCAAGCCCTTTAAGACAATGGAATTCCTTCTGTTGGCTTGGGACATAAGGGTCTTGGGCTGCTACCTACCAAAATAAATATCCTCTTGGTATTCACCTCCCATTCATAGGTAGGAGCATGTCTAAAAAGCAGGATCAATGACAGAAATGAGCTTTTGCAACTTGTAATGAAAGCTGGATCGTGCACTGTGTGTTCTGGGGGTTGTCACCTGTGGAATCAAGGGAGTTTACGAGAATGCCACCTGCAACATATAAATAGAGTTCCCCCAAAACCTAGGAAATATAATTCAAGAAGTTCTGAATCCAGAAGTCAAATAGCAGATAGACAGAAACACAGTGTTTATTGAATCATAGGAATTTGAGACGATCATATAATTTCTTGCAACTTAACTCAAAATTTTTGAAGGACTGGAGCTGAATTTCTATGTAAGAGTGTGAGTGTCAGGCGCACACACAAATCTCTGCCATGCCCCATTTGTTTCTGCTGGGGGTAGGCAAGAACATTGGGTTTAATGAGGCTCAGTTTAACCTCCAGCTGTGAAATGTGGGTTTAGTCATATCCTGTGCTTAACCAGCTTTGTAATAATTTCACTAGATTCCACTTTTTTCTGTGTATGAGGACAGGGTCAGGGAAAAAGCTCTTAATTGCAGTTAGATCAGGCTATGATGAAGCAGTGTTTTGTGTCTTTGTAACATGTAGAGAGGTTCAAAGTACACAGATTCTCAGTGATCAGTCCATCTGAGAAGGACTGAAAAATGTTTCGAGGGGAAACTAAGCAATAGCTGCAGAGGCTTAAAACCAGATTTTTGCAATAAGTTCAATGCCAAATTCAAGACCAGCTCAAGAAAAATTCAGTGTCTGATATCTGAAAACAACTTGGGGAAGTATGGGAAGGATGTTAATCATTCGTTGCTTTTGAACCAAAACTGTAGCTTTGTGACAAAATTTTCAGTATTGTTTTGCTTTTCATGAAGCCAAAAATGCAAATCTGAATCTTTATAGGAGGCTTTTAAAGAATATTCAGACTATCTCATAAAAATTAAGACTGGTTGTAACTGATTCTTCCCGACTATTCGAATCCTGGTTCAGCAGAGAGCTTTGAACATCTGAGTCGTCTTCCAGGAGAGAGGGGCTTGGGTGTCCATCCTGCTCTGAGCACTGTTCAAAAGAAGAGAGAGGAGGCCAGCAGAGCCCTCGGCCAGCTTGGTCCCAGCGTTAGTTAAAGCCTGCAAGGGACCTTTTCTGATTTATGAGAAGGGGATTCAGGTCTTTGCCTTCCTCATTCCCAGCTCCCTCATTTTATGGGATGTGGGGAGTGCCTTGAAAGCAGCTCCAGCAGCGTTGCTGTGGCTGAGCTTTTGGGAGTAGGTGTGGTGGTTCCCTTTGGCCTTGTTGCCTGGAGTCCAGCTGACAGAAGAAAATGAAAGGTGACTTCAGGGGATGGTCCAGTGAGTTTATTCGTGTGCTTAATACTACATCCACATCTACATCTAGTTGCCTGGTGGAACTGGGGCAGCATTCCTTAGCTTCTCCATTGATGTCCCTAATGAAGAGACTGAGCCATGGATGGGCTCCATTAGTCTGAGACTCCTAAACTTATTGCATAGGAGACACAGACCAGACTGGGGCTACACCAAATGTCAGTGCTTATAGCTCCATTTGGCTTTGTTAACTATTGAGCTGCATTTCTGTTTGGGTTATAGGCTGTGATGCTTGAATCTCAGCTGTGCCAGCTCATATTCTCTCTTGAGTAAAGCCTGCCAGTTGTGTGATTATAATTATATACTGCAGTTTGGTTTGAGCTGATTATCTGAGTCTCCCATGAGTTACGGGGTTGATCTTTCTCTGCTGATCTAAAACAAGAGGAAGAAAATGCAGACACTCTTGAATATTAACAGTGTACTAAAGTTCCCTACCTCAGTTGCTACAGAGAATGGAGGGGTTTGAAACTTGCACTGCTTTTATTGCCTGTGCCCCACTGAGATACTAATAAAAATATTTTTCCAAGAGTGGTTTTACATGGCAAAATCTGCTAAGCCTCTTACTGACTGTCTCCTGCTATTTATTAAGCCTGTCCCAAAGTGTTAGCTCCCCTGACAATAGAAAATTCCAGTTGTCACCATTGCAACCAGATGAAATGTGCTGGTTTGCCCCTCCAGCTTGTATGAATGCAGCTCATGATGTGAGGGGGGAAGTCAGAGCATAGGCAGAAGTGGGGATGTTCGTTCCTGCGTTGTGTTTTTCGAATGGCTGAGATCCAGCCATGGCACAACGTCCAAATACATCCTTACAGCTCCCTTTTGTGCTGCTGTACAAGGGCTGTGCACCTTGTTCTCAGTGTCGTACCATTTCCAATTCCACATGAACAACTGAAAATGGCTTTACTGACGAAACTGGCTGAGGTTGCACTTGTGACCTGCTGGCTGAATACTGGAGAGGGAATTGGCAGAGTAGGTGTCTTGGCAGACCATCATCCTCTAAAGCCTTTGTCACCAGTCTAAGGAATGATCCCTGGATATGCCGTGTGTACGACAGGGATATGAACCAGTGTAAAGGAATTTAATCTCTCCTGTTACAGAAAGCTCGTATTATTACATGACATGGAAGATGTTAAATAGTTTTAATCTCATCCCTTAATTTTTTTTCTTATTTGCAGAGTTCTTTCAAAATCAAATACGTTGATTTTTTTATTGCACTCTCATGTGTGTAATTTCCAGCTTGCCTGATAAAAGCTGTTGAAGCTAATGGGACTCTTCACATATACTTAAAGTCAGATATGTGCTTTGCTGAGCTTATTTTTGCTTGAATATGTCTTGTAGTGATAACTGCAATTACTGAACCTTAATTCAATTATTTGCTAGCTTCACACAGTGAAATTGCCCATCCCTCAACTTCCTGGTGCATGAGTCCCTAAAACACGGATTAATGAGATAAGGAGGAAATCTTTGTGCAAGGTCGTGTGGTAGGGGATGTTTGCTGGGGCACAAGGCCGCCTGAAAGGGCCACTCACGTGTGGTGCTGGGGTCACAAGAAACTGGGGCCATTGCCCTGGTGTCTGTGTGAGAGCTGCACAAGGCAGGTGCTTTGCAGCACCTCCTTCACATTATTTGAGATGTGTTTGTGCTTTTCTTTACCTTGGCAAAATATCGCTGCTCTGCCGGACTTACTAAGGATATATCGGGCCAGGTTGTTCTTACAGAGTGGTGTGTTCTGATAGTGCCATTGAACTCTGTGGGTATGGTAAAATATCTGTAGTTGTGAGGAAGAGTAAGGTGATCAAGCTTTATCAACTGTTTGTGGGGTCACCATGCTCTAAACCAGCATAGTAAGATGTTAACGTTTGTGGAGATAATAATGGGTTCTGCCAGACTTTATTCATTAATATGGGAAAAGGGGTTGGAGTTCAAATAATAATATTATCTTGTCAAGTGCTGCATGTAAGACCAGCTTATTTTGGTCATCTGTGGTAAAGATAGAGTTTTTTCCAAGACGATAAAATAACTTTTTCCTGTTAAGTTTCCAAATGTGTAACGTTCTTCTGTTCCCTTCTAGCTGGCTGACTGCAACAGCTTGCCACGAAATTTCAGTAAGGTAGAGAGAGCTAATGCATCCACAAACAGCTTCTTGGATCTGGGGGCTGCCTTTTAATATTGCTGCTGGTTGTTTGGGGCTCTGATTGCTTGTTCTTTCACATGCTAATGTTGGCGATTTCCATTTTTTAATCGTCTGAATGTATTAAATATGCCCCTAGTTATTTTTTATTTCCCTCCTGTACTTGTGCAAAAGACATTGGTTAGTAATATCTGAGTTTTGACCAACTTGAAATCAAAGCCATTTACCTCCCTGAAGAGAAGTTGGTACTTTTAGCTAAATTGCTGCAGGAAATAACAGGAAAAGATTTTGAGCTAAACCTTCCGTTTAATTACCCAGTTGCAAACAATGGGTTGTTGAGTGTCAAAATTGAGGCAGTTTCGATTACTGGAACAATTATGGTTTAGAAAGTTGTTGCCAGCAGGTTTAAGAATTTATATATACAGTGACAGGCAAGTAATTCAGGTAATGGGCAGTACAGGAGTCCATAAAGATTAAGGCAGCCTGACCCAGTGGACTGAAATAAAACCTTCCTCCTTTTTTTCTTCACAAATAAATATAATCAAAAGCCAAGGTCTCAGCAGAGTTTTCCATCTAACATCCAAGATTTATGGGGTAAAACTAGAATATGAAGTAAGAATGACATTTTTTTCATATAGACTTTTTCATATAGAGAATTACCCAAATCACAAGCCCAAATCCTTATGGGCTTGCATGGTCAGGAAGGGATGCCTTTGCCCTATTGCTAAGGATCAGGTTCACCCTGATATTTAAATGACAGCTAAAGGAAATCCTGTACTTTGTAAAACAGTGGAGTAACCTCTAAAAAATGGAAATTGCTTGTCTCTCTGAGGGCTGGGTGATGGTGTGGCATATTCATTTGTGCAAAGAAAATCTTCTGAACGGGTGTCTTATAATAAGAGTGTCTTTTATTGCCAATATTGAGTTCCTTACAGTATTCCTTTCCATCTAGTTGCATTTCATGTTAAGATACATAATTTCTTCTAAAGTTATGTTGAATAGCAGATCTAATATTAATACATTTAAGTGGTGCGGAGTGTAATCTGCTGTCTCTTGAGCTTAGTGCCAGTGGGTCTGCGTTCTAGGAAAATGAAGCTGATTACTATAAAGCCTCCAAAATGACAGTCCTCTGGGAATCGGTGACTCATGTATGCTTGATTCTCCTCTTCATTCTGGACACATTTTTCCATCCCTTTATAAAGGGACTCCCCAGAGGTAAACAAAAAGGGGCTTTGTAGGACTCCTGGCCTTCGAATTGGTGCTCTTTATTTTTTCTTTTTTCAAATGGCATGTGGACCAGGAGAGGAAGCTTTCACAATGCAGGAGGTTACAAATGAGTTACAAAGAGGTGAAGGAGAGAGCAGCATCGCAGGTACTCAGACGTAGTCCTCAGGTGCCACCAGGGCTGTCCCTCCTGGCTCCCACTGCGCAGCAGAAGGATGTAGGTCTCTAGCAGCTCTTCATCACGTCTGCCAAGCCTCCGCAGGTGCCTTGGATACGTGCAGGCACGGGATGCCATGTGTAGACACCCGAATTGCTCCAAGGTGACCCCGCAGACCGTGGGGAGAAGGGAAGCTGTGACCCTTTGTAAAGGCTTTAATATTTCTGCAGGGCACAGGGTCAAACTGATCATTTATGATTAATTTTTTTTTTTTTTAACCTCTGTTCAGCCTTTGGCTGTTACAGCTTATATGAAAGGAGAAAACAGTGTTTTCAATTAAAGGCTACTTATGTAACAACCCTGTTTTGAATGCTAATTCATGAATTACTGGAAGCTGACAGTGTCGCTTTTTAATTTTCCTCCGTCACTTCAGCACATAATTCTAATTGAAATTGTTCTGGGTTTTTTGCTAATCTCTTTCATAAATGCTGAGAAATATCTGTCAAGTAAATTTCTGTCTTTCTGTATTTAATTTCTGTTAAGAATGGTCCATTTTGTTACATCAAAGTGCTTCAGAATTATATCCTTGTCTTCTTTTTTCTCCCTTCCAGCAGAAGTAACACCGAAGGTTAACAGAAAAGATAATTTGTCTAACTTGTCTATAAGTTTTCAACACTTTATCTTCACAGTTGGTTCAACATGGCCACAGCGCTGATCTGACTTCACTGGACAAAAACGGGAAGGAAAATGAATGTTTCTTCATAGTACTTTGACCTTAAAATACCACAAACACCATCCATCTTCTTGTGTTATTTGTGTTATTTTCAAATTGAATCACTCAGCACATCAGGTCAAAAAGTCAGAGGCCACCATTTCTTCTCCCTGCTAGCAGGACAGAAAGCTTTGATAGGAACAAGTGTTTGTTGATTTTTTTGTTAAAATGTAATTTTAGGCTTTGGTAAACACCAAGACTTTAATTTCTATCTAAAGTATTTAAAACGATAACTTATTTTTTATGGAAAATACTTACCACTTTCCACCCATGTTAATGATCAAATTGCTTCTGTTTCCTAGACAGAGAAAAAGTTGGGTTTGCAGTCCATTTTTACTAAAAACCTGATTTGTTGGTCCTATTCTTTTCTGATATGAGTAGGCAAAACTCCCTTCCCTGCCAGGAGGGGCATGTCTAGGTCCATTTCTTTCGTAACAGGGCTGACAAAGATCTTGGGCTTTGGTCCAAGAACAGTATCTTCCGGGGTCACTTCAAGTTCTGCCTAGTTGAAAAATTTAGCAATCAATGTCATGTCGTTATTTCCAGGTGATGAAGAGTTATTGTGTCTGAGGGACCAGTGCGGAGCTGTCAGCATTGGTAGTGTGTAGCACAGGTTTGCGCTGAAGGTGAAGGTGTTGGGTCTGCAGGCTTGTCCCGATGCTCATCGGTCGGTAAAGGGAGGCAACACCATGTAGAGCGATGCTGAGTTAGACCTAGGCGAGGTCTTGCACTTTCGTACCACCGTGAAAGTCAGCAGATGCTTTATTTTTCTCTATTTCCTTTCCTTTTCCTTTTTTTTCAACATTTGGATGAAAATAGTGCTTGAAAAAAATTCACAGTAAAAGAGCAAGACCTAGTCCAAAGTAGTCAATGGCCAGTTGTTGGCATTTGCTGGGGACAAGTGTATTTCAAGTCATGCAAGTTGTAAATTTGATCAGGTTAAGTAAAGACTGACTATGAGTCTCCTCAGCTCTCTCTTGGTCTCCTTTTCTGTGTTCCTCCCCTTCTCTCCACTCCTCAGGTTAGAAAACATTCCCAATAAAAGTTCAGTCGAAATGGCACTGTCCCGTGGACTTTTAGTTCAGATGAAAATTATTTTGCTGATAAATTCCTTGAAACTCCAGAAATGTGAAGTGATTTTACCTGAAGGGTAATTTATTATAGACATGTTACCCATCAATTGAGATAATCTCCAACAATGATGATGAACAGAGATGATCAGGGTTTGCACTTTTAAAATGCCATTCTGACTAGAAAAGCAATTTGGGATCCACTTACATCTCAGTAATGAAAATTGGGTAAGGTAATAAGAGATTTCATTTTGTGAGTGAATTGACAATGCAAATACCAGGATTTTTAATTTAGGTTTAAGTGGAGTAATGGCTACTCATTCTGATGCATCATTAGTCATATTGCTTTTTAATGAGGGATTCACTTTCTTTTCCTGGTTAGCTCTAACACTGATAGCAAAGCCCAATGAATGTGTAAATGTTTAGGAGGTCTGATGAATACGTGTCACTGCACCATTTTAATTTAAAAAAGGAAGAAAAAGCAGTTTTCCTTCTATGATGAAGAAGTACACATTTGCTTTTAGTGCAAAGAAAATAAATAGTGCAGAACTGTGATTGGTAGGCTGTTGTAAAAAATAATTAGAGTAAGATACATTTTGAAACAAATTCTAGAAAAGATAGAAGGAAAATTGCATTGAGTGGAGTGCTCATGAAAGGGACTGGCTTTACAGCTGACAGCGGTAGGAAAAAGTGGTTCTTTGGCCATCTCCAGCGTGAATGCATTATAAATAATGGCAGATGAGGATTCTTCTTGCCCTACCAAACCCACCTCATGCCCCAAACACCCTAGTCCTCTTCTGGATAGATCTCTGTTCAGCATTTTTGTTTCTTAGTTGTCTTGTCTTTTCTTTTTCTTCTCCTTTTATTTTTTTCCCCTTTTTCCTTTCTTTTCTTTAATTAAGAGCTTGTTTTGATGTTCATTGAACTCAGTGGGAATCTTTCCATCAAATTGAATGCATTAGGTCAGATTCATAATCAGCAGTGACTGAAACAACTTAACAATAGTTTTGTCACACACAAGTGTGCTGTCTTAAATGGGATTTGCTTAAAAAAAGCAATAGAACTAATCCATTATAAACACTTGTTAGAGCAGAGTTTTGACTGTATCTGTATATTTACCAACACAATTTCAACCAATTTAAGCCAAATTGAAATTAATGCAGATTCTTGCTCCAGGCAGAGGCATAGGGCAGTTAAATTAAATCAATTTAAACTAGTGTATTTTTAGCCACAGCAATATGATATTGTGTGTTGACTAGACTGAGGTCTGGGTGCCTTACTCCCTTTGGTGAGCGAGACATTTTGACTTTCTGTGGGCACAAGCTGTAGTGTGACGAAACACAGGCTACATCTAATGTAGACCAACCCATTCAGATTTGGGGGCAAGAGAACAAGTTTCTGGGAGGCAAACAAATGTCCACCAAATCTCTTTTTCTCAGGCCTGTTTCTACCCTCCTGGTGACCCATAAGCACGTGGCATTTTGCAAGTCTCAGTGTGGTTTGCAAAAGTCTGAGCGATCCCGGGCCTCTAAACACCGGCGAGGCAGTGCACGTCCTGGGTGGAGCAGAGCCTCTGAGGAGATCTGTGACCTCTGGGGTCTCCAGCCCAAAGCTACAACCTCACTTTTTCGCTCTGCTGTTTTATTCTGCTTTTCCCGTGCCCGTGCAAGTGCCCGTTCATCACAGATGTCAGGGACGGGTGCAAGAGCCCCTGGGCTGACAAACTAAAGAAACGAGTAGCAGAGTGTCGGGACTTCTCCAGGAGGTTGCTGTCCCCCCGTGCACGTACAAGAGTGAAGAAGAGTTTGCACACAGCAGGGCAGTGGAAGCATAACCACGCAGGGTAAAATCCTTTCAGGATAACCACCAAGAGGCCCCTACACATCACATGCCTGGGACAATGCCAGTAAACTAAGAGTCTTCTTATCATCTTCCTTTGTGACCTGCTAACCTTCCTTTGAAAGTACTTACCTCCCAGGCATGGTGGAGGAAACTCAGTTTTGCAGCAGTCACTTTTTAGCTTCAGAAGGGATTATCTCCTTCAGATCTTTCTGTCTCTGATTCTCTATTGTGAAATGCAAAAGAAATACAGGCCACGATCTTCTCTGATACCACCTTGTAAATTCAAGGGAACCCCAGACATCCAGTATGCTGAAGCCATTCTGTATCACTTGACTCTATGTGAGGCACAACAGTTCCCAGCAGATTGGGTGATGGAGGACTAACATCCATTTCTCATGATGGCTTTCTTGAAAACTGCCCTTCTCTTCACAGCTTGTAAAAGGAAAGTTGATAGGGTGAGTGCACCAGAACGGTTGTGAAAGCACTAGATGTTTTAACCTAGGAAAGTAACATTTTGAAATAAAACCAAAGCTGAACATGTCCTAAAACAGGCCATGTAGCTACAAGAAGATGTTTCTGACACCGATAGAAAATGATGTGTCCACTCTGAATGCACCAGTTCTTCTCTGCTGAATGAGAGCAAGAGATGGAAATGAACTTCCCATATTTCCAGAGATCTGTGCACGGCCACAGTCCCCAAAGTCTCGGTTATGGTCAGGCCTTTGGGGTTACTGAGGGGTTCTTATATACATGGTCAGGCCTTTGGGGTTACTGAGGGGTTTTTATATACAGTTGAGCTGATTTATGAGATTTCCCGTTAAATTTTATTGCACCAGTGGCTTTTCTTTGGTTCTTTTGAAGTAGAAAAACATCATTTCTGTAGCAAGTGCAAGTCAAAACTCTTAATGGAGCATAAAAATCTAAAAGGTCACGATTTTGTAGCTTTAAAATAGAGGACAGTGCACTGCTTGATACTCTTAAAAATATGAAAAGTTAATGAGGATGTTTATCAGTTATAAAAAGATATTATCTTCTCCCAGACCTTTGGTTTTGGGTACTTGTGTATTGGCTTTTTATGGGTGTACTTTTATAAATGAGAAACTTCTCATTCTAGGACTGTCCCATTTCAGAATCACAGAGAGAGAGAACTAATAACATGAGGCAGAAACTTTGTCCCAGGGAGATTATTCAGTACTCTCGGCACCCAGTGCTGCTTCTCCCTTTGAGCGCAGACTACTGATTGCATTTATCTGGTTTCTAGGGTCATATAGACTACCTTTATTTACCTGATTTTGTTTAAGACCTGTGGATGCATGCAAATTTATAACCAAATAAGAAGCTGTTCCTGTCACACACATTTTGTAAGCTTAGGTGAATCACAGTAGCACTGTTTACAAACTCTCATTGCTTTCCACATGCAGGTGATTGGAATAGCCTATGCTGTTTTAAAAAGAAAAATACAGAAAATATCTCCTGGTGGATTTCTTTTGCTGATTTTGATTTAATCTGAAGCCTTAAAAATATTTTTTCATTTGCCTCTTAACAAATGTTTTTAACGAACATGTAGGAACTTGGGTAAAATAAAAATGCATTCTTGCTGTATCACTTAATGGAGTAGACCTTCAAAGGTTCACCTCCAGCTGCTTGCAAATGTTTCCTCCAGGTTTGGGCATGGAAGAGCATTTTATTAAAATGTTCCCTCACTGCTGTTGCAGGGAGAAGTAATGGGAATAGGTCATGGGACAGAAGCGATCATGGGAAAAGCCAATACAGCAGGAGGGGCACAGCTTTCCTTCTTCTCATTAATATGGACTGTCCTGTTTTCTGTCGTTGTCTTTGCAGCAGTCCAGCACGGGGGACCTGAGGACTCTGAGGAAAGGGTTGTCCCCGTACCACTCTGAGTCACAGCTCTCGTCACTGCCGCAGTATCAAGACGCCCTGCAAAATGTAAGAGATATTTCCTTACCTATATAGACAGAACCGAGGGTTTCCCCGAAAGCGGGCATGGCTGGAGGGGAGCATGTGAAGATTACGGGGGAGCTCTCCCAGCTGAGAATTCACCCTGAAACCCATGGTGCGAATGTGCAGCTGAAACCTGCAGCTGTTGGGAGGGTGGGGAGCCCTGGAAACTTCAATCTTTACCTGAGTTTGGATCATCAGCTTCCCAGCACAGGTTTTTCGGTTAACTGACAGTCACTGTTGTGCATCTTTTAAAGCAAGGATGAGTCTTGTTATACCTGCAGCTCCTTCTTTGTAAATGCCGTGTATGCCTGCTATCAGAAAGCTGGTTGTAGATGAGGCGAAAGATGGTTTGCCAAGTGTCTGGCTGTGCGTGGTCAGGGTTGCTTTAGCAATTAAGTTCTTAGGACTTTCATTGCAGGTTTTTCTGTATCACAAATGAGGTTTATGTTTCCTAAGATTTGCCTGCATTGCTTCTTCTCAAACAACAGAATAATCCTGATTAAAGTCTCTTGGGAAAGATAGATGCTGTGCTGCAGTGCCAGGGCTCCTGCTGCACTGGTGTGCCAGGCATGGCTGAGGAGGCCAAGCCCTGCCAGATGATTGTCTTCCAGATGTTTGTCTGACTGCCTGAGACACTACATTTGCTTGGTGACATCGTTTTGCAGATTGCAGGAAAAGAGTAGATGCAGTCAGGGAGTCCTGCTGAGCGGGCTGCGGGCATCGTGAACGCGAGCAGAAGCCTGATGGCAGCACAGCTGGGGGACCTCCCTGCTGCCCCGCGTCTCGTCTTCTGCTCTGTGTCCAGGGCACCGGTCAGCAGAGCTGCAGGTACTGTAGGACCAGTTGTACGCTGGCTGCCTGCTTGGGTAAAAGCCGTTCTATGCATTTAGCGTGCCTTTTAGAGCTGTAAAAAAGGGGGTAATAATAATTTAAGAACGTTTGCATAAATAAAACTCCAGCGTGAACGCAGAGCCCCTTTCTATCCCTGCTGAACAGCAGGATGGATGGAGACCCGCCAGCCAAGAAAAGGGATAAAACCATGCAAATGAAATGGAAAACTGCAGCTGAATATCCACTTTTCTAAATTTGTGCCCCATATATAAAGTCAGGAGACTTTATAATGAGGGCAGAGATATAATAATATAATCTCACTTTATAATGAGGCCTGGAGATGTTTGTCTGGCTGTGCCTGTGCATTATGGTTTGGGGGATTTTGCTTCGCTTCCCTTGTGCTCAGGTTTTTGATCCCCAGCTTGGTTCCAGGTGGGGGATGCTCAGTTGGCCTGTGCTGGTTGCCCCGAGGAGTGCCGCTACACACAATTTTATGTTTATCTTGTGAGTCAGGCCAGGATATGGCCAGCAGCTTTCTGCAGAGGAACTGTGCCTGGGCTGGGAGCTGGCAGGGGACTTCTCTGCCTAAGCATTGGCCCCCACAGCTCACCGGGGCTGCGTGAGGGCTGGCGGCAGACGGTGCTGCCTGCTGGAGCCCTTCCCGGCCACTTGTCCCTGCTTTCCTTCCTTCCTTCCTCAAGGAAGAGGTGGCACCTGGCATTTATGGAGAGGCCCAGGGGCTGCGTGACACTCACCTTCATCTGTCACCCTGGCTGTGTTCTGCCTTCTTTGTGGGAAGATGATAGAGAATAAACAAAACCAAATCCACACCATCTGGAATACTTACATAGCCATTTATTTACTTATTCCTATGAAAATCCCTTTGGTTTGTGGCTTGACATGATATATTGTTTTTGTGACAAAGGATAACAATCACAAATTCATGCAGATGTCTTTGAATGTCTCAGGCACCTCCCAGAAAGTGGACAGTTAGACGTACCTGACTTTCTCTGCAGCCTTTTTTTTTGACAGCAGGCATGAGTTTGTGAGAAATCGTTCCTCTTTATGCCTGCACAGGCTTCATGTGGGTGAGTGATGGACAATTGGTGTTGGCTCCAAAGCTGTCACATCCATTCAGGGTTTCATCATCGTCACTGCCTGTGCAACTCTTTGGAGAAGTTCCTCAGCACATCCCTCACTGTCACACAGTTTGCACGTAGGCATCACTCCAGCTCTCCATGGCCCTGACATACCTCAGCTGATGAAACAGTTTGGTGTTTCTAATGGATCCTGGATCATGGACACTGGCGCACACTCAAGACGCAGAATAGAAAGACACTCATAATTGCAATCTGTGCACTGTTTAGTCTGTGGTGCATCATGCAGATAGTGAATTACAGGTTTGCTCTGTGGTATGCAGTGGTTACCAAATACTCAGGGAAAGCAGTCCCAAGGGGTTAGTTCTGACCTACAAACCCCTGGCTATTGCAAGGGAAGGTGTGACATGTATGTTAGCTTGAAGTGATAGCAGGCTGGTCAAACTCCCCAGCCCTGGCAACTGCAAACTAAAGTCACCTCCTGGTGTACCAGAGGCTCCCCGTGTCCTTTGGGAGGTGAGGGCAATTCCCTCGGGCTTGGACTCTGAGTGAGGCATGAGAGGAGGTGGCAACAAGCAGCTCCCTGTGGGACCTGCCATTCCCCTGGGATGAGAGGGGCAGGCTCCAGGGCAAGCTGGTTGGGCGGGCTTGATCTTTCCCATCGCTGACAGCCTGCAGACCTGCTCAGGCTTGAGTCAGATGATGTCCCAGGCATGGGAGCTGACTTTGAGGTACCTGTAATCAGTGCACTGCTGAGGACCCAGTGGCCAGCCTGGTGTCTGGGTGTCAGTGATGGAAGTGATCCCAAAGCATCCTTGGAGGTCTTGGGCTTGCATTTGTAGCCTGGGTTGTTGGTGTGTCTTCAGTACTTTGGTTCTCTGTGGTAGTTAGAACAGATTTTTTCACCCATGTTGCATTCATGTCTTACCTGCACTGCATGTGTTCCCTTCATGGCTCCTCCACGATGTTGATGCTGCAGCACTTGGGATGACTTATTGCACTCAGATTAGCAGCCCCCGGATTTACTGCGGGAAGCTGTTGGAGGAGTAATGTTGGGGAGTCTCAGATGTGCGGCTGGAGCGCATAGAGAAGGTGATGCTCAGTCTGTCCTGGAAACTCTTCCAGCTCAGAGCTTTTCTGGATTTTAACAGTACCAGGCGGGTGTTACCGACTTTCAATTTTGTTTGTTGGCATTGTCCAAGGAGTCTGGATTGCCCGGTCATATGGTCTCACCTCTAGTTAGTGAGGTGGAAATTACATTTCAGTAACACTGAGAGTTTTAGGAGAATAACGGTGGTTTTGGGTAAGTGCCATTGCAGGGAGAGGAGGAGCCGTGTTAGCGCAGTGCTGTGAATCAGGACTGGGAGCCATGCCTGCCACTGTGGAGGGACTCTTCTCCCGCAAACATATGTACCTTCTTTTCACCTCTCTGTGCCTCAGTATTTCCCTTGAAGGAATTGGGTGGGAAATCACCCATTCCATAGCATGGTTTTCAGGCAGTTCTTTATCACTAAGCTAAATAGCACTAAGTGCTCCAGGATCCTCCACGAGTGGACACTAAAAGGTGGTGTTTAACTTTTGGAGCAGTATAGCATTGCTGGAGAGTTCACTTGTTTCTCTCCTGGGCTTTCTCCAGCATTAACCAAATGGTAAGTGAAGACTGGGAGCTGGAGTTGTCCACACTCAGTGTCAGCTCTCCAGTCTCTCACTCTCCATAAAGCCACCCTACACAGTGCTTAACCTTTGGTCACATCTAATGATTGCTGAGTTAAGTTTCTGACACGGGGAAAATGTATGGCAGAAAAGGAAATTCCCCATCCACAGCGATAAAGCTCTTATTTTGTTACTAATAGTCATGTTTCAGCAATTCATTTTCTAAGAGCTGGACTCTCAGCTGGTGACTTCTGGAGCATTCGATGCCCCTGTAGCACAGCCAAGGATGAATGTGGTGGCTGAGGCATGGCCCAGAGCTTGCACCTCTGTCTCTTCTGTGCTCCCTCTGGCCTCATCTTGGGTGCTCTGGCTGCCCACATGGACACACGGTCCCTGCAGACCTTCACGTTCCTGGCCGCTGCCCTGCGACGGTGCCCCAGGCACGTCTCAGTGCCCAGGCATGGGAAGGTGGCCTCAGGGCTGCTCAGGTTCCTATGGTTGGAGGTACCTTCACCTTGAGAAGCTCATAAGCCAGCTGGCTGGAGGAGCCATTTATCTACATTGGCATAAAATGCCATTAAATGTGAACCAGCCTGTTACTAGCAGTCGGAGCTAGCCTGGCTGGCTTACACATAAAATTTACTAGCAGTGTTCATGTGATTTATAATAGGAATCCTGCCTTTGATGGAAGTAACTGTTGAGGTTTGTAATGGAAATATTGAGGTTTTTAATGGAAATATTACGGTTAATGTGGATGTAGTGTGAATGGAAAAGCGTGTGTGAAAACACCAGCAGGAACGCTAGAGCAAGGGATGTGGGGATGGCCTGTGCTGATGACCAAAGACACAACTGACAGCAAACAAATGGGTAAACACTGCAGGATGTGTGTTTTGCATGAGGACCAGGAAGTCTGTGCTGTGATAAGGCCACAGCACAGATGGCTCATCACTAGAAGACCTGTTCCCTGATAACAGGAGCAAGGTCACACTGTGATGTGCCATTGTGCTTCCTGGTTCCAAGAGGAGGACTTAGATAAGATGCACAAGATGAGGGAAAGGAGCCAACAGGCAAGCAGCTTTCCTAGGTTTTATGAGGGGTAAGCAAGATGCTGAGTTAAAGATCAGCCTGTAATAACCATTGACTCCTAAAGCATGTGAAAAATGTGTCCAGAACCCAGTTCTTTGCTGTCAAGGAGGAGGGATGCCAGAGCTGTCGTTAGGACTTGCTAGTGGGTGTCCCTTGTCCTCTGTGTTGCACACAGTGACGCTGACCATGCCACATGGACATCTACCTGTTGGTGAATCCATGAGTGTGAGTTTGTAGGTCTGCAGGTGTGTGTGACACGTTAGAGAAATCAGTTTTAGGTTAAAATAAATATCACCTTCCCCTTCCTTAAGTTTTTGTACTAAGTTTGTACTGCTGTAGTTTTCTGTGTAACCCCGTGCTGAGGAGCAGGAGCTCCCAACGGTGCCCTGGCTGAGTGCGGGAAGACATGTCTGTGGGTGCTGTAGGTGGTGGCTGAAGGAAGGGACCTGTGCTCATCTGGGGTCTGGAGCTGGGAGTCCTTGGGGAAAGCACCTGCAGATACGCTCTGCGAGGGCTGAGCAAAGCTCCCTCTTTTGAGAAGGCAGTGATGACGGTGCCATTGCCGAGCCTTTATACACATCCCTAGGGACTACAATAAGTATCTCTGGAAAAAAGTGAGATTTCCATTAGTGTATTCAAAGCTGTGTCTCTCAGGAGTCTGGTTATAGACTACAGGCCAGGCTGGGAAGAGACAATAACATTTTCCTTCCTAAATCTACTCCAAAACCAGCAAAGTCCATAGGAAAGCGCAAAGAAGCAGGGCAAGTGTGGTTATGTAGCAGAGAGCACTCGACTGAGAGGACCGCCGAGTCCCTGGCTTCCTGGCACTGTCTCTCATTGCATTTTTCTCCAGTGCCTGTTCCGTGCAGGATGCAAAGCCTGAGAGATAGCTCTGGCTGCCCGGCTGCAGCACTGGCTTCTTCGGCTCCTTCCCTTGATTCCCACCACGCTGTCACAACCAGCTGCGTTTCGTAGCTCTGCCTTGCAGGCATACTTGCGAGAAGCGTATTTCATTTTGCCAGATGGCATGCGTGCTATTATAAAAACAAACCCAAATGTTTGTGGTCTGTAGGTGTAAAGAGAAGCCGTTAGATGGGGTGGGAAGGGATGATAAGAGAATCCTTAGCTGACGCACTGGCTGTCTCCTGAGCCTGCGAAAGCGGTGGCGGGGGGATGCGATACAAGGGCACGTAGTAGCTAAACCCCAGCCTCAGTGACAGTCCTGTCTCTTCCTTCTGGCTGGAAAGATGGTGGTCTCCATGCTCTTCAAAACAAGGGCAGAAGAAAAGTGAGAAGGTGACTCGGTCTCTCTCTCTCTCTCAGCTCCCTGCAGGGGAAGGACCAAGCTGGCCCCTGCGCCAGCCTGGCGCAGGCAGGGAGACGTGGCTGTGGCCCAAGCTTGATCTCGGGTCTCACTGGGGGATCCAGAGCAAGTCTGCTAGTCCCTTCCTCAGCCTGCGTGGGAGTAAATCTGTTCCTCTCAGGGAGAAGAACTGGATCGGCTTCTTAAAGGCAACCTGACTTTTAAAATCAGGTTTGAAACTGCCAGGGACCACCGTTCCCATTGTGGTGCCCAGGAGACGCACCCAGAAGAGCCAGGGGAACCCTCTGGGCATTGATGCCCCTGCAGAGTCACCTGGAGCACCGGGGACCTTAGCATGGCCCCGAGATGTCCCTGCACAGCACAGGAACCCTGCCACCACCAGCACAGAGCCCCCAGCCTCTCGCTGCGCTGCATGAAGCCCCTGGGCGCGGGGATCCCTGGGCTGCCCGGTGCCTCTGGCATCCCCGGGACTGCTCTTTGCAGCTTCAGCATCGTGTCGGAGCCTCTCAGAATGCCTTCAGCCCCTTCTGTCGCTCCACCAAGCCCATCCTGTGCAGCTCTCCGATGGTCCCCTCCTTTCTCCCATCCACGCGCCCCATCCCTGCGGCTGTCAGTTGAGCTGAGCGCTGCCAGCGTGTGTCGGAGGACAACCCGAGGCCTGTTTCTTGCCTTCTTCCAGCAGCGGAGATGGCCACAGTCCCTTTTTAGGCAGGGAGAAACAATGATCAAGGAGCACGGCAGAAGGCAGCTTCTTCCCGCCGGCAGCATCGATACCACCAGGATGCTATTGAGCAGACAAAGAGAGAAATTCAAGGCAGCCGTTTTGCTGCTGCGGCAACAGCGACTGTGGAAGGGAAAGTAAAATGAAAGGTTTGTCGGGATTTGCAGCCCGGGGAGCGCTATTGTGAAGCTTCAGAGTGTATTACCAGCAGCTGAGAACAAGCTGATCCATTTTTGAAGGCAGCTGCCCTTCATCAGCAGTTATTGCAGCGTCTCTGAGCCACGGGTGGCTTTTTTCCCCACGGCAGCCAACCGACACAAAGTTTGGCAATGACAAAGTTTGGGGATTTGATGAGCGAAAGAGGCACTGACAGTCAGTACCCATAATCTGCCCTTACAGGTAATCGCAAGAGGCGAGAAAAATTCGTCTGCTTTGAGGATCTGCTGTAGGTTCTCGTGCTCATTTATCACGAGTGTTCGTGTGGGGCTGGCAGTGGGTCGGGGGAGAGATACAGGCACGGCAGACCCTCACTCTGCCCCAGACCTGGGCAGAGGCTGCTTCGCCAGCGACGGCCAGGGCAGCCAGGCTGAAACGGAGATCAGGAGGGGCAATACAGATGTGAGCAGTTATCCTCCCATGTCTGCATGCATCCTCCACCCACCCAGCGGCTTTCACCTGGGCCATCCCCAAATCGGTTTTGCTTCAAAATGAGGAAAGTCTTAAAAATACCCACGGTTTCCTTCTGAAATCAAATGAGCTTGACGTTCCTTTATTAAAAGAACTAGCACCTCTCAAAATACTTACGCTGACAGTGCCCCTGTGAGTCAGTCGGAGTTAGTGCACTTTGTCCGTGGGTACAGCATGGGCTCGCTCTGTCCGTAGCCGTCAGACTTCTTGTTTGCTTGTATCAGGTAGTTACGGGCTGAAACTGCTCCGAATATGTCATGTTGGTAATAATTCCACAGTCCGAGGTGGAGCTAAAGCTGTCGGTGGGGCTTTTTAACAGCGTGCACCCGTTCCAGCTGCGCAGTGCTGTTACCAACCCAAAGAGCGACCGCTCTCCTCTTCCTCTCCCCTTCCGCTGCCGGAGGAAGCTGGCTCACCGGCTTTGCACGTGCCGAGGAGTTTTCCAAGGCTGGAGCTGCGATCCGCCGTTAGCATGGTGCTGAGAAAAGACACCCTTCCTGTTTGTAGATGAGATCCAGTTGCAAACAATGTCCTGACTTTGTCCTGTCTGGGGCAGTCCCTGAAATCCTCCCTTTCCTTTGGTGCCCCAGCACAGCCCGTACAGCCAGCGCTGTGTCGTGCCCGCTGGGGACAAGAGCTAATCTTTTGTCAGGTGTCCTTGATGTTTATGCTCAGAAAGCAATGAAACAGTTAAATTGTTTCTTTATTAATCAAAAGGGCTGTGTAAGCCCCTTTTGTTACTTAAGTAGATATCTGTGAATGTGGTGGAGGCGGTGAAGGTGCAGGAGGTGGCGGGTGAGCCGTACAGACGGGCTCTGCCTGGCTCCTGTGTGGACCCAGTGGTTAATTCATGGATTTGAATGTTTACATGACCAGCTGCTCTCTATGATTAAAGGCAGCAAATTAAGTAATGCCAAAGGAGATTAGCATCTGCAGTAAAGTCCCTTGATTTGATAGGGAAGATGCTAATACGGGGCACTGATGGCTCCCGCGCTCACTCCCGCCGGTGGCCGGGACCCGTGTTGCGCTGGAGAGCACCGCGGTGTCTGCCTGCGGGCTCTCCCACGTCTTCCTTCTCCTCTGCCTGGTGGCACGGTGTCAACTGCTCGCAGCTGCAAGGCAGCCCGCTGTGACTTTGGGAACGTAGGGCCGTGCAGCCATTTAAGCGCACAAGGGGGGAGTGGGTGGTTTGTTTTGAGCTGGATGCTGGCAGGCTTTCTGCACAGTAGGCACGGAATAACAATAGCCAAGTGTCATCATCGCTTTGGATCATCTGCCAGGCAGACTGGACACATAAGGGACCTGGGTGCTCCCTGGCTCTGGCGAGGGTGTCCCGCGCTCAGGCACGAGAGGTCTGGCATCGCCCGCAGCAGAGTGGCAAAAAGGCTGCGCTTTGCACAGTGTGGTTTGCAGAGGAGCCGGCGCCGGTTGCTTCTCCGTGCCTCTGGGAAATCTCCCTCTTGCAGCCAGGGAGGAGGCTGCTGCCAGGGTGCCTTCAGGTAGCCTTGTCCCTGCAGGGCCATGAGAGGAGCCGGACCCCTTCAGGAGCACCACGCGTGGTGGCAATGGCAGAGCTGCCACGGGCATGAGAAGGTACAGCAGGGAGGGAAGGGGCTTCGAAGGAAGGGAGGGAGAAATGTCAGCCCGGAGTCATGTCACGCTTCAGCGCCGTGCGGCACCATCGCTTTGTTTCAGCCATTAACCCCTCTGCAGCTGCGAGGCAGCGGAGGATGGGAAACGTGGCCCAGGCTGCAAGACGATGAGGGGGTCTGATCTGCCATTGTGGGGCCCAGGAAATTTCTAAGGCTGGTGGTAATGGGAGATTTTTTGTGTGTATGATCTCCTGGGGATGCGACTCATTTCTGTGTGAAGGGAGATTTCTCTTTCTGAATGGGCTGACTGTCTGCATGAGCCTGGTGCTTGCCCTCAGTGCTGCTGATGCTACGTTTCTGATGGCAGTACCGTTCTTCGGGGCTTCGGCGCATTCCCTGCGAGGGTCTGGGAATGTTTCTCCCATGCCGAAGTGGCCCCGTGCTCTCAGTCCTTGGTTTTGCTGCTGGTTTTCTCCATCTGCGTGTCCCCCCCCCCCCCCCCCCCAGCACTGCCTCTGGCTGAAGCCGCTCCAGCCACTTTCTAAACTTTGTAGCCACAAGCGCCATTCACAAAACCAAAATATGCTGGGCCTCCCGTTCTGCCAGCACACCAGGGCTGGGGTTTGCAGTCAGACACTGCACCTTTCCATGTTACCGCCTGGCTCTGCCACCCACTTTTCTTGTGGCTGTGGGCCCGTTACTGCCTCCTGCGTGTCCCTTAACAGTTCCTAATTTACAGAGCAGTGTCGGCACCTCTATTTATGTAAAACACCTGGATGGTGATGGGTGCTAAGGAAGGCCCCAAGTATAATTCAAACCTGGGTAAGCAGGCTGCAAGCAAAACCACTGTGAGATAAATAGTCATGCCTGGGAATTTTATTGTGAGTTGTCTGGCAGTGCCTGCCTATAATGTAATTTTCCTTGTTCTGTCTTGGCAATAAAAACTTCAGAGTGTCTGATATGACTCCATTTAGCTTTAATGTTGTCTGAGGTATGCCATTAGAAAAGTGTGGTTTATTTAATTGGGTTTGAATCCTGAATGTCTGCTTGTTTTTTGAAATGGTAGACAAAAATTAATAGAAGGCAAGGAGAAGATGTGCGGTTCAGAAGCATTAACGCTTGCTCACACGCTCCATGTTGGCCTGAAGCACCCTCAGTGCCTGGACTGTGACTGAAGTCAAATCAGCATGACGTTCTCCTCTGGGTTTTGAAACTTAGTCCTTTGCAGTCTTTCTGCGTGCAGATCAGGAATAGCTCTCAGAGCTGAGGTAGAAAAGGATGTCATTAAAAGACTGAATATAATTGAGCAGAAAGAGATTGAAAACTGATGGCAGGACCAAGGTCTCATGTCTTTTCAGATCCCTGGAGGAATCAAGGAGAAATTGTTTATCGCAATTTCTTTGTTCCTTTTGGAGATTTCCAACCCAAAACCTCTAAAAGAGCAGACACCTGTCATCCCCAGTTAGGCTCTTTTCTTCTTGGGTTCCAACGCATTCCCACTGTTATTAAGAACTGTTCATATTTTAAACCTTACTTTGTCTCTGTGGAGGTGTGTCATTATCAAGAGTTCCCAGCGTGCTTTATTACAGAGAGTCCTATTAATTTTGTTCCTCCAAACATGTAGCAAGAGTATCATCGGCAGTGCTTGCCAGCATCTGTGCTGGACCACCTCCCATGCAACCAGACAGAGCCAGCAAGGACTCATTAGGTAACTTGGTCTTAGACACTGGCAATGCCATTGTGGCTTGATACAGAGGAGCAGATGTCCTCCAGCAGCTGCAAGTTGAGGCCTCTGCTCTTCCTTTTTTGGTGTCAGATTAAAAAGGATCATTGGCAGTATTTGTGGTCTTCGGATTTTCTTTCTCACATCAGCACCGATTCTCTGCTCATCATCTTCGGGTTCTGGGCTGGGGCAGTGCATGGGACTAGTTTGATTTGGTTTGTTTTCTGCTTTGGATTTGAGGCTGTCACTGGGTCAAGTGTCATTCTTAGCAATAGACAACTGGGGGATTTATCCCCTATGCGTAGCATATTCAAGGATGCTCTGGCATGAGCGACTGCAGAGTTCCTCTTTCTTTTCTTAGTCTATTAATGATACAGCTGGACTGTGAATCTCCTTACAGACTTGGAGATTGAACCACAAGCCCTGCAGGCTCCAGTGAGAGGTTTCTGCGAGGGTCTCAAACAGAATTGGGCTTCTCTGGTGGATTTGTGGTTTGGGCATGCACGATGTGGGGCTGGTGGGATGGAAAGGGGGCTGATGCTATGTGGGAACAGTAAGCTCTGACAAGTGCGTTGGTCCCATCACAGACACCAGCAAATATCCAGTGCTGATCTGCTTGAAATGAAGGAGCAGGCTGAAAGGGAAATGTGTTCAGTGGTGCTTCGGTACTGCTGTCTGCCCAGAGGTGGCAGAGGAATAGCTCTTGTCGTGGTTTCCCCACTGGGAGAGTGGCTGCATACGTGGGTGCTTGGCACTTGCCTCCCATGAGGGATGCGAAGAGCCTCACCAGGAGCCTCTCGGGACATTACAGTCCCAGAGCTGTCCTGGCAGCAGAGATAGGGCTGTTCTTTCCAGGGCTGAACTCATCAGAGATCCACACTACAGTGGTCTCAAATGCTCTGAACTCCCACAGTGGTTTGCAGAGCAGCAAAAGCACCAACTTACCTAGGAAGCATCAGTTGGGTCACACACGCCTTCAACAGCCTTTGGTTCTGGGACTTTTTCTTCTTAAAGACGTATCTTGGACAACTATCTCTGGGTCTCATAGGTGCAGTGATCAACAAACCCTGTGTGCAGGGAAGACAAAAAGTGCTTCCTCCAAGCACTCGGGAACTCCAATGCATCAGATACGTAACTTAGAGCCTTCCACTCTTAATTAGGCTGGTAATCTCATCGCTGGGCAGCTCTTTCTTTTGGCAGTGTAACCGTGGCTGTGGATGAAACAGAAAGTGGCGTGCGATGTAATTCTACCCAGGTGACCATTTGACACCACAACATAGGTCTACAGTTGTTTTCTTTTTGAATTACAAATTCCTTGTATAAGTGATGAGTTAAACCAGCTAACTTCCAGTCTCATCTCTGCTGCTGTAAATCTGGAGCAACTCTAAAGCTAGTTGGGGCCAAAGAGAATAAGAAACTTCACATTTTGAAATGACTCAGCTTCTCATTCTGCTGACGTTCAGCCTCAGCAGAAGTAAACTAGAAAAATGACCAAGATGGTATTTCTCAACAGCTTTATTATAAATATAATGGCATCCTTTTGAGTGACTTCTGAGCTGTCTTTTAGCACCATTCATTTACATAATCATGTGACACCTCAGCCACATGTCTGAGGATGAAGAGTGAACCATCTCTGAGCTACCAAACACTATGAAATCCTAGCAAGTGGAAAAGCCAGATGTCCATCTAATACAGAGCGTGCATATTTGACAACACCAGACAGGGAGAGGAAATTGAGGGTGATGTGTGCCCCAAAACACACTGTATTGCTTTTTGCCTATATGGACAATTTCTGCTTCTTAGGATGTAACCAGATTAACCTTGCTATTATTGTCTGTCAGGGTGCTGAATCAATTGTGTTCCCATGGCTGTGAAAATGTCAGCGATAGGGAACGGGAAGGGCATGGGCTTCTGCAGTGACAGAGGTCTTCAGAGTAGCTGCTGAGTTAGAGTGCTGGGGTGCAGCTGTGGTAATTCTTACCCACAGTTTCCAAATGCATCTATTTTAGGCATGAGGAATCTCCTCCATCTGTGTGATTTCAGCTACTACCTTAACGCTGACTTCCCGAGATTTCCCCCTCCCTCCTGTACTTCTTCCAATCTCCTATCTCTGTTCCCCCTCCCCTACATTTCATCTCAACTGGTTTCCTGCTGGGTAAAATGCACATCCTCCTCTTTCTTCCCATTCCCTCCCTTCTCTCCCACTGTTGGCAGTTTTCCAGTCCGGCAACCTTGACCTTATCTCCAATTCCTTCCATTTCCTCCCCTTCAGCTAACACTATTGGTGAACTCTGCCCATTTTCCTCCCCTCCATCCTCCAAAGGCTGGCCATGCATCCTGCTGGATATGTTGTCATTTCTTTCCTTGCTGACTTCAGTCCCCTCTTTTCTGGCCTCCTTTATGTATGCCTCCGTGCAGGAAGCTGATAGAAGTCTGGCTGAAGCTTTTTTTTTTGAGAACCACACTGAAATCAGTGGGAATGAAGCACCTACCCCCCCTTTATAAAACTCTGACTCTTTGTGCATCTGGAAAGAGCCTTTTCTAAGGGTGCAACTGCACTAAAAGCACTAAATGTAATGACAAATATTAAGCCACCCTTAGCAGTGTGGGTATTTTTACTTGTTGCATCCTACAGCTGCAAAGAGCGGGGGTGTTGGTGAGATCCTTGCTTGCTCCCCCACTTTATTCAGGTGCATGTTTGGCCTTTTTTAGTAACAGTCTCGTGGTGGGGAGGTCTCTGTGGCTTGGGGCATAGCGGGCCATCGGCATGGTGGTTTGGTGCGCTTGCCATTGCTGACGATTGCACGTTTATCTTAGTATGGTGATCAGTTAAGCATGATCAAGCTCTTTAGAAAACGTTTCTCTCTAATCATTCTGGTTTCTTTTGTATTCCGTAATAATTTTGAGAGTGATTACGATCATGGAAAGGCTTTGTGGCTCAGTGATTTCAGTTCTGAGGAGAAGTTGCTGCTGCCTATCGTATGGGAGACCTCATGATCTACTCTAGTTTGGTCAGAAAACTGTATTTAAAATGTTGTCAGCAGCAGGATCCAGCAGAATTCCTTTTACTTTGTCAGATTACTCTCAACTCTGAAGAAATATTGCATGTTAGACCTTTGCTTGGTATTTCTTGTGTTACTTCTAAAGAGGGCTGTGGGGGAAGATCCATCTCAAGTATGGTTCATGGCCACAGACTCCTGAATCTTCTGCTTTCAGTTGTCATGATATTAGTCATTTATGGAAAGAAGGAAGCTTTCATGCTGAAGCCAGAGGAATTATGCGTGTATTGGTGTCTTTGACCTCTGTGGGAGGCTGATTCTGGAAGGACTCTCTTGCGTTTTCCAGTCCTGTGATAAATTTGTAACCCATTTTGCAGTCTTAAGTTGCAGCTGTAGACTGGCTGAACCCAGTGCCTGGTGCTCCCTCCCCAGCCTCTGCCTGTTCTGTGTGATGTTCTGGACGGGATGGCTGAGGACATGTCCCCAGGTGGCCACAGCTCCAGCAAGCTGTAACCCTCTTCCAGCAGGTCCAGAACCATGCCCAGCCTGCGAGTGTCTCTTGGTCCCTGTGCTTTGGCAGTCTGTTAAATCTCCTTGGAGAATTATTGTGGAGTTATTAAGTCTAATTTTCCTTGTTCTGAGATGCTTGCCTCTCAGAAGGAAGTTTTTGTATCACCAGCAACTCAGTTCATGAAAGTCGCTATTATGAGGAAATGGCTGTTGGTTATGATACCGGTTAAGCACAGATCAGTGGCCTAGGCATGAAAGGCTCCATGCCTTTCATGCTATTTTTGTCTGTAGCCTAATGGATTGGTCCATCTTTTTCTTTAATGTATGCACATGACCACTTTTATTGGTAGAAAGGCCCCCATAACTTAAAACATTTGGAAGAATAAGAGGTGGTGAAGTGCCCCTCCGTTGGTCCTCCTTTCTGGCACGACTAGCTTGCTGGCCTTGGCTTAGAAGGCAAAGCGATGAGACGAAGCATAAAACATGCTGTGTTTTTAAACGTGGAAAAGATGAGAACGGAGTGCCTCGTGTGTTGTATGTGAAAGCATTCCTGTGATGGTGCTACATGCCGCTCTGCCATCCTAATTTGCTTTCAGAGGCCCCCAGTATAATCATTCTTTGTGTTTCCTAAAGGATGTGAAGACTAAATACGAGTTTGGTCAATGGTTTCATTGTTGATTTCTCCCACTGCTACAAAGCAATGCAAAAATATTAGGGACAGGCAGGGTGCATCTCACTGAATAAAGATATTGTATCTCTCATAATCCAAGTTGGATGCCTTTAAAAGAGGAAAACCCTATGAAAAGTGCTTACAAGGCTGTTTGGACAGTAGAAATCTTTTGTAAAATGTAATTTCGGCATCTTTCCCAATGGGATCCTTCGTGCAGGAGGACTGGCCCTCATTTTGGAAACAAACCCAGCCAACATTAGGTTTGGACATCTGCTTGTTTTAAGGTTGCTTTCACAATTTTCTCTGTAGCTGAAGATTGGTACTTGATGTCTATGTGAAAATGTTGCCAGAAAAGCAATGAAGTTATGCCAACTGTTTCTTTCATGAATGCAGCTCCTTAGAAATGACCGCTTTATGCTGGAAAATCATCTTGTTTGCATTGCTCCCTTGGCTAGAAGGATGAGAACCGTTTGATCTTGTCCTTGTACAAAGTTATCCTAAGTGAGCAAATAATGCTTCATGAATAAGTTTAGCTTTAAAGCAGGGTGATCTCCTGCCTGAGTACATCTAGACTGAGTGATGGTAGGCTTAAATGGCATTAAATCAAGTGACTTCTGAGGAAAGGGTAGTGGTGTCTTTTGTCTTTGCAGGTGGCTGAAGGGGACTGAATTTGAGAGAAGCTAGTGCTCAAATTTTCTGGATATTTTCTTCCTTCTTGCTTAAATCACCCAAAGGGAATTAAAGCATATCTTCCCTTATTTCAACAGGGACCAGCTCGCATGACATCTGATCTTGCATCTTCTCCTGCAGCAGGATATGTCCCTGTTGGTCAGAAACCAGAGGCTGTTGTGCATGCTATGAAGGTAAGGATGCTGCAGATCCCCCCACAGCAGTGCAGCACGGTGCAGTACAGTGCGCTGTGGTGGAACAAACACCACAGTGGCAGAACTGGACATTTGCTCTTCTCGTGGAAACACAACAACTAGAAATGGAAAGTTAGTACTTGGGCAGATTATCGGTAACCAGCACCTGTATCATAATGAGTAATCATTGCTTCAAATAGTTGCGGAGTTAAGCAAGATCATGCATAGCTATTTTTTTGGGAGGGAAACCTCCAACAAAAGCTGCTGATGCTGAGGGTGTTGGTTACCCTTTCTGTTCATCAGTCCTGCGTAAACTGGCTCTCTGGGGTGACAGCATGACCAAAATGCTGTTTTTAAAAGGGACACAAAACCTGCAGTTCCTACATAAGTTTTGTTATTGAAAATCCTGCAGCAGTCTTCAAAGGAGAAAGACTTTATTTTATGTAAATACACAGCAAACCATGGCATTATACCCACGTAGATATATGCATCATCAGTGGGGATTAAAGTCAGGACTGTCAGCAATAAAAACCGTGGGATGGTGCTAGCTGAGTTGAAGGAGAAAACTTGCACCGTGATTTCACAGCAGTTCTCAATTCCTAGTGACCATCCATTAGCAGGAAAAATGTAATACCCTGGTTTTACATGTTTAACTGGTTAAGCAAGTTACTTCTGAGTAGCTAAGGGACACAGAAGCACAAATCCTTTCCAAGGTGCCATAGAGATGGCTGGAAAGTCTCTAACTAAATTAGGCTCAGGTTGGAACATACTGATTTATAGATTTGGATTTGTTGAAGCTGAAGAATTTTGTACAGGGTTAAAAAGCTTTCTTCAAATCAAAGGAGAATTCCTGGATGGCTACTCTGAAGCTCAAATCCCCATGGTCATAGCTGGAAAAAAGGTCCAGCAGTGGCATCAGCACTAGCTTAGACTGTTCTAGACCTGGAGAGTGGTGCTTACAAAGCTCTTTGCTTTATACCTTTCCATGTCTGACAGCTAAATAAATGGCACAGATGTTGCTCATAGCTTTGATCTACAAGCTCTCTAAATTTTCTAGTTTTTAGTGTTTTCAGCTCACTTTTTTCTGCCTGTCCAGGGTCTCTTGGCTCCAGGACAGATGTGGCAGGTGGTGGTGGTAAAACCAACAAGTGTCAGGAGAAGCAGTAGTGCAGCTGGCAAGGACGTTGGTTCCACTGAGCACTTGGAAGACCCCAGGAGGATATTGCTCAAGTAGTTCATCTTCTATGCATTTATGGTGTGTGAGGAATTATGAAAGGAAAGACAAGTTTGGTTTGGTTTGGATCAAATTTGAATTTGTATTATAAAAGATCCGTCAACCTGAAAATCTTGATTTTTCAGCTTACTTGAGGCTTTTATTACACCCGCATTGTATAACTCTCATTGGATCTTAAGAGAAGGGTGTCCAGCACCATCAAGGATTAAAAAATAACTTTAGTACAGTTTTTGCTAGTTCCCAAAGAAGCCCTGACCACACAAGTGGCAGTTCACTTGCCTACATATATTTATCCTGTGTTTTCCAGACAAGTTTCTTCTTTGCTTGCTCTGAATTGTGTAGTGCTATCAGAAAGTTGCTGTACTCCATCCTGTACCATGCTGCATTGTGCTTGTGGGTGACATTTCTCCTCTGTATATATGCATATGGATCTGCTAAACTGATGCCTTGCAGAACGTTGCAGACTTATGTGATACCTTGGTTTTTCTGACACTTGCACTAATCCAGTTTTGCTTGCATTTAATCATCCAAGCCCTCATGCACTCCAGACTACTGCTGTTGGCTTTTTCTTACCCAGCTGTGGGGTTCGTACCTTTCCGCTCCTGCTCTTCATTGCATTTGATGAGGTGGTGGTGAGGACAATGTTAAGCAGAGTTGATAATGTTTTTAAGTTACAAGATCAAATAGTTATAAATTGATTATGAACACATTCTGGAGGGAAATTAGGTTCCTATTTGCTTTAGGGGTTACGGGACCGAATTTCTTAGTAAGGGCAAGAAATATAAATGGCTTTAAGATATGGTTTGACAAGCTTATGGAAAGGATTGGAAAATGAATGAGGAAGATTCTTGGAAACTGGAAATTAAGTTTGGGAGGTCTGGCGCAATGAGGCATATAAAGGAGTTGAAAAGAAGTTGGATGACTAGTTGTTTGCAATTATTATTATCATCATTATCATCATTATTAATCCTCTACTTCAGGGCTTTGTTGATCACTAGGAAGGGCTGGAAGAAAATCTCCTCTGCAGTTTCATCATTTGGCCGGTGGGGTACGTTTGTCTGTCTTCAAAACCCCGGAAAGTGCCATGGCTGGAGTCAGAGAGCAGGTGGCATAGCAGTCACATCTTACGGGGCATAAATGATCTCACATGATGTGTCTTGCTCACACACTTAGGATTGAAAATATTCTCACATTTGAAGCAAGGAGGAAATTCTCCTGTAGGTCAGCATGGCAGGGAGGGATGAGAAGCTGTTCATTTTTCCATCCTGTGGCCCATTTCCAAGGATCAGCTGGGAATTGAGAAGACTGAGGAAACTGGTCATGGTCTCAATCTCTCCTCCTCCCTTCTTGTGGCACAGTGAAATTTTTGCTGTTGGTCTCTAGCCGTGGATCTTAAACTGGCTAGAAGATAACGTTATATGGCCACGGCATGCTGTAGCATATGGAGCAGGTCTTATTTGCACCCTGCAGAACTGGGCAGCTTTTCCAGTGCCAGCCCCTGCATGTGGGAAACTGGATGCAGCTACCAGCTTAGACCCTCACTGCCTGTGATACAGCTCATGACCTTCCCTTGAGGAGAAGAGAGTAGCCTACAAATGAGACTTTGCGCTTTGGCTGTACCTCGTCAGATATTAGAAAAATCCCTTCTTGGCTGTGTAAAGAAGTCCAAATGGCTGTAGCGCGCTAGCTCCTTACCGTAAGGAGAGGCAAGGAGAGATGGAAGTTGGCTTCGCTTGTCTTGTGGGATGCTTGCATGGAAGGCTGTCCAGAAGCGGTGTGGCTGCAAGGATGCGGCTCTGTGCCCAAGCAAAGGTCATTGAGGGGCTGTGCACTCTGCACAGATCTGCAGGGCTTCTGGATTGCCTCCATCTGCACCCATCTATGTAATGTCCTCTAGGCTTTTTCCCTGGCTTTTTCTGGCAGCTGAATGCTAGCTATGTGGCTGAAGCATTGCCTGCCATTTAGCATAAGTAAGTTCTTCCTTGAGCACATTTAGGGATTTTCTTTATTTTTCCTTCTGAAATAGTTTTCGTTTATTTGCACCTACTAAATACGGAGCAAGATGACAGGTTGGCACTCCTAACAGCTGTTTTTGCTAACAAGAATAAAAGGTACATATGCTACAGCTCAGTATCTCGCTGAACATCAAAGCACTTTTCTTAGGAATTGAGCAAACCTGCTAAAGACGTGGGGAGGTGAGGAGGAGACAAATGTATGAGAACGACATTTAGCCTATAACCCAACTCCCCCCTGCAGCAGCACCTGGACCTCTGCCGTGTGCGCAGAACCATCGAGCCGGTGATCAATCACTCCCACTGATGTTGGGTAAGGCAGGATTTGGCCCTGCCAAAACCAAGGGAAATCCTAGCAGGCCATACAGACTGTTCCCTTGCCGAAGCAGGATGCTGTGTTCCCCCGTGCTTTGTCCAGTTGACTTAGAAATCAATAAAATCAGTGAGGCTTGCACTCTTCAGAAAGCATCCTTCAATCTCAGAGTGCTTCCTGGTGCAGAAACACTTCCCCCAACTTTCAACACCCCTTCCAAAGCTTTACTGCAGTCATCCTGACTCTTTGGTGGTTTTTTTGTTTGTTTTTTAAATATGCATTGCATGGTCATGCAGGGCCAGTACAGCAAGTCAGCAGGGAGGTGGATGTGATGGACCAGGTGACTGAGGTGACGCTGCCTTGGTCACAGACGTCAGTGCAGTCGCGAAGGAGAACTAAATATACCTGAGGTGTTCCTTACAGTTTACGTATCAGCAGGAAGAAAGCCAGGTGAGCCAGTGTGCTCATCGAGAGCGAGGTGCGGGTTGTCTTCAGGCGGTGGCGTCCCCAGGCAAAAGAGCACCCTTACCTGGTCCATCCCCATCCCCCTGCACGGAGAATTGCCCCGTGCCCGAGCGGAGCAGGTTGCCCTCGCCGCCCGGCGTTTTACCCAGGGAGATCACACAGCGCCGGTGCATCTGCAAAAGGCCAAGTGCTACCTGACGAGCAAAAAGGAGGGGACGGCATGAGCCGCTTCAAGCAAAACACTTGTCTGTTTTCTGTAGGTTCCTGGGTTGGGATGTGGCAGAAATCACGAGAGGATATACCCCAGTTTCTTAGAGCCGCACTGAATGCACAGTCCTTGAACTTCAGCTGAGCCATAGACAATTTACGTGAAGGCACGTTCATAATCCCCAGCGGTGTAATTGGAGGAACATTAACCTGGTCCTTCTAAACAGCTGAGGCAGCGCCTGGCAAGATCTGAGAATGGCTGGGGCTGGGTCAGCACCAAGAGGCCTTCCTGTCTTTCTTCAGGAGGTGATTTCACTCTTCAGAGTGTATTTTTCTCTAGCATGCCTTTCCAGGGTAGGCTGCTGAGTTTTTACCCCCCTGAATCCCTTTTTCCCATAGCCAAGATGCTAATATATCTTTACAAAGTGCCTACCCACACGTGGGGTGGGCCTGGGGAGCAGGGTGGCTTCCCGGGCAAATGAGTCCCGAGTCATTCAGAAATGAAATACAGCCATAACTTCTGTCTGATCAGCTTTCAGCTCCAACTCTGCCTCGTTTACACCATTAAAAGACATTTCCACTGGAAGAAATGGGCTCTGCCACCCTTCCACACCTCCTGGACTAGGGAATGTTGTTTTAGTTTAAGCACGAGTCATCGAAAAACTTTATTTTTGTCTGCCGAGACTCTTGTGCCTGCAAGATTGATGGCTGGTGGAAGCAGAGGCTGGAGCTGATGTGATCTTTTTAACTAATCTAAACCATGGTCGTCCTTGACACTTGCCCTGTGGACACGGCCGGTGCTTAGCTGCCAGCCAGGCAGCCCTGGCGCTCCGCACGGGGATGTGATCCTGCAGGCTGCTGCCTTTGCAGCCGAGCGTCAGAGGCACACTGGCTCCAGACGAGCGAGTTCGATGTGCGAGTCCAGCTGGATCAATAATTAATTCCCTCCTCTTTAGGAAAAAATAGATGCTCTCTTTGTCAGCACGTACATGCTTTTTGCATCCCTCTTGCCCTTCCTCTCCTCTTAGAAAGGATGTGGATAATTCTTATTTGTGCAAAGATTGGTCCCAGCTACGTTGGTTAAACTAGCTGGTGCATTTTAGAAGTAGGTTAAGGGCCCTAGGAGAATGACCTATTTTTGTTCATAACGCAGTTCAAGTACAGCAGGATTGCTGTGCCGAGGCAGACTGGGGGATAATCTACCCTGGTGTCCCCTTTCATGGAGCAGCTGGTGCTGTATGCCTCAGCAAAGGGTGAAACCCATCCGTGCACTGCATCTAGCTCTTCCAGTACTTCCCTAGGAGGTGTAGGAACACTTAGGCGCACAAATACACCTGCTGTACGGCTTGATATGTCTGTGGATGTATCACGGTGAGTAAGACTACGCACTATTTGATGGTGTTGGGTGATTCCAGGAGCTGTGACCCTGCAGACTGAGCTGACCATGTGCTCATCCGTGGCAAAGCCCTGGGTGAGGTATGTAGGTGAGCACAGATGCAGCAGTAAAATCTCGAGGCAGTCCCGCGCCGTGCTATGCCCGACTTGTGCAACATCTGGAGGAGCAATCTGAATGCATGTGGCTGTGTTGGAGGGGGTATTCTGTGGGTCACTGTGTTTCCAGTGGGAAGCGAAGGCTGCCTTTATCCCCAGGCAGCCTCATCTCTGTGATTGAGGGACCACCTGGCCGCAGCCGGGCATTGCCTCCCTGGAGGTGCTCTGGGGGGGGTGGCCGGGACGGTGCGTGTCCCAGATGGGACGTGGGGGGTCGGGGCTGGCTCCCAGCTGCTACAGAGGTGCAGGGTGTGGGCAGCACGTGGTGGGACACAGCAACCACATAGACGGGCTGCGTCTCACCAGCCACGTGTGGCCTGGGGATCAGCACTTGGGGAACACGTCTCCAAGTGCTGTTTAAAAGAAAGAGGTTAAAAATGAGGCTTTTTCCATTTCCAGACATTGTCAACCTGAAATCTAAGAAAATAAGTCACAGGCAGGATGTTTCCACTGGTTGTTGCAGCGTCCTGAGCTGCTTTCATAGTGCGTTTACTTGTCTTCCCACGGCAAATCTGCAAGTGTGGCCCAGCCACCAGGCTGAGTGGTGTCCAGGGGTCCCATGAACACGAGCACTGGATATGTCAGGTCTGGGGTGTCAGTGCTGGAGCCGTAACCTCTCTGTCTCTGCAAGGAAACCTGGTTCTTCCCAGATCCGTGAGCACCTGCCGGAGATGCCCTCTGAGCCGCAGAGCAGAGCCTCCTTGGAGACTCTCAAATCCTTTCCTCCCTCCCTTTCAGGATATTCCTATGCTTTTGCAGCCATGTCTCCATTTTTTGCAGTGCTTTCCTCCTGTTAGTATCATGGGAAAAGCCCCGTAGTGATGAGCAGGAGAGAAAGGCAAGGTGATGCCTCACTCCCCCAGAGGCTCCTGCGGACAGGGTGCCGTAGGCATGTACCTGGTCCTGCTGCCTGTAGCCAGGCAGGAGAGGAAAGACAGCAAAACAGAGCTGCTTGTGGAGGACCAGACAGTCCTGGCACCAACACTTTGTGGGTACAGCCTGTATTCATCAGCGTTTGTACCAGCTGAACTCATTGAGCAGCCGGTAAATGTCAGCCTGTAGCCGTGGCTGCAGTTCTGGGGGGGCTTGTGCAGGGGATGCCGTGTGTGTGCCCGCCCTGGCCGAGGGTCACCTATTCCCTTACGTTTATGGGGCATGTGCTGTGGGTGGAAACAGTGCTGACAGAGATTAAAGTAAAGCTCGGGGAGTCGAGGTGATTATCTCCATCTTCAGAGGGCGTCTGTGGCACAAGGAGAGGGTGACCCAGATTCACCATGGCACTCGGCACTCGCTGGGGATGGCACCTTTGGAAGACTGCAGTCAGCATGCAGGGTCCTGGGAGACAATACTGGTTTTTCCCTTGCCCCGTTCCCAACCCCTTCGCAGCCTGGCTGCATCCAGCTCCAAGAGGGAGTGGGTAAGAGCCAGGAATCAAATCAGGATCTCTGAGTCCCAGGGGTCTGTGCTAACAGCCCATCTCTTTCTCACTGTCATTGTGGGCCTCCGAGGGGCTCCCTTGGGAAAGTAAACGGGTTGAAAACAATTTTCAGCCAAAAGGTGAGTGAAATTGGCTGTGTCTGTTTAAGATATGAAAGTTCATGGCTGATTGGAGACCACACACTTAAGCTGCACAGTGGGTAATACTCTGCTTTTCAGTGGTACAAACCTCTGTTTGCCTCTTTACCTGATGGCTAAAAACCTGTTGGCCCTAAAAGCTGCTGGCCTGGGCTGACCACAGTTGCACCACGACTCGGCTTAGTAGAAGGGGGCAGAGAAGCTCCACTCCTGCGAAAGAGGGGAACGGAGGGAGCACAAGTTGCTGGGTTCAGCTCGCTGCCAATTATCACCTGGTCCCTGGGACTGCGGTGGCAGCCACACCATGCAGGTGGTGGGATGGAGGCATGCCATCACCAGGGAAGGGAGAGGATGGAGGCACCCAACTTGCTGTCATGCTCGTCTTCGCAGTGCTCTGACTCTCAAGGCTTTGTGAATCCTGCCAATTTAAATACTGGTTAATGAGGCTGTTAGGGACAGTTAACCATTTGAGGAGCATAATGCTTTTGTGATATTGTTTTTTGTAGGTCCTTGAGGTCCATGAAAATTTGGACAGGCAAATGCAAGACAACTATGAAGAAGACCTGAGTGAAAAGGAGAAGGCGATTGTTCGTGAAATGTGCAATGTAATAACTCCTCTCAGCAGCTCTAGGGGTTTCTTTCATGGTCTTTTGTTAGAAGTACAGAGGAGCAGTGCTCTGCTGCGTACAAGCCCTGTTTGATGCGAGATCCACAGGCACAAGGGAAAAGCGGAGGCTCTGCTGACCACTGCTTTGGGTATCAGTAACCTGAATGCCTCATTCACTGTACGGAGCAGCCTTTGCTCAGCAGATACTTCCCACTCTGCTGCCTTCAAGGGTGCAGAGTAGCTAGTCTAGCTGACCGAGAGCTGTGCAAAAAGGACTCTCCCTGGCTTGGAGAGTCCCGTTAGCAGTTGACTCCAGCTGTGTCCTTAGGGACGCCGTGTTGGCTGAGCAGCAACTGGTTGCTATCTTTAAAGCTGTGCAGCTTGAACGGGTTTGAGCCTAAACCATAAGATAACATCAGAGGGAGAATATTCATGTCTGAAGCCATTGAACAGCATCATGGTGTGTGGAGTGCTTTTAGCACTGCCAACATATGGGGCAACCACACTGTTAACTGAGCTTGCCACATCCTGTACGGTGAGTGTTCGTCCCAAACCTCTGCTCTGCGGCATCTGCCGCTGTGGCACTGCCTCCAGCTTCAAAGCACCTTGGCCACGCTTTGGCTTTGAACAAAGAGTTTGGGATTTCTGGTAGAACATGGCTCAAGCTGCATGTCGCCTGCAGTCGGGGATGTGCTGTTCGACAGTACCAGCAGTGCCCACAGCAGGGAGGAGGATCCTTATGGAGCCTTCTCTTTTAGAAGTCCACGTTGGAGGTCAGCCCAAGGGGCATGGTTTAGTGGCTCACAGCAGCAGAGGAGCATAACCCTCTGTTTAAATTCTGAAAACCACTTCAACCATAAAAAGAGGGTGTAAAGAACACAAGTGCATCTTGCAGAGCTAAATCACTGCAAGCATCCTTGGCAAGGGCTGAGGCACTTCACTTTGGTTCCTGGATCCTTATAAGCAAAGCCAAGATGAGAGTAAACAAGGGTCTGCTTTTTAGGATATTTTGTCCGCTTAATGCCACATTCCCTTTAGCTATGCAGGGGGAAAGGTAAAATGCCATCACTTCATCTTCCCAAATGGACTCATTTCTGTTTGTGTATCACCAGCCGTTTTTTCTGTAAATATTCATTTTATGCAGACTCAAGGCAGCTATGAAGTGCTTTGCAGTTTCTTATTTTTTAAAAAATAGCCTCCCTTAGCCCAGTGGCCGTAAAGTGATAAAATGTATGTTTTTTTTTTTTTAGAAATCATATATATATATATATATATAATTTTAATCATTATCTTTTTCATTATCTTTTCTGTTCATGGTAATGTCATTTTTGTAAGCATGGCACGGTTGACCTGCCATTGAACTTAACTTCTGAACCTAGCGTATTTGTTTTATACTATTACCCCAGGCAAAAATGGTTCTAATTTCAAGAGAGACTAATTAGAAAAATGCATCAATGTTTTTTTCCTTGGAAACTGGTGCACAGATGCCATCCAGTGGCTCTGCTAAGAATTACAGCCCAGTGCTAGGAAACGGCTTTTTTTGACTTTCAGACTGCAATTATGAAAATACTGCAACTCATCAGAGGCTTTGGGGTTTTTTTTAATTCCTGTATTTTTCTCCCCTACCCCTTTATTTTTTCTTACAGGTTGTCTGGCGAAAGCTGGGTGATGCTGCAAGCTCCAAACCCTCCATCAGGCAACATCTTTCGGGAAACCAGTTCAAGGGTCCCTTGTAGGAACACCATCTCGGAGGCTGGAAGTGATTGATTCTATGAAGACTAAAGAGGCAGAGCTCAGCATTTCTGGCTGCCTGTTTTCTGGGAGTCGGGGTTGAATTTTTTTCAGGGTTTCCTTTTTTCTTTTCTTTTTTTTTTTGACTTTTTTTTTGTAACAATAGTGTAAATATGGCAGCTAAAGGCCTGATTTCCAGGCTGTGGTGCTCTGGAACTACTGTTCAATGGGTAACCATCCAATAATGCCAGACTTGCATCATTTGTATTGTAGTTCAAACCTGCTTTGTTGTAATGGTCTGTTTGTAGAATTAACTAACGCGAGAGAATTTCTAAGAGGAAAAAGAAGAAACCTTAACCTGCGTAGAAGTCACAGTTTGTATTGCTCCAGTCCACCTGCTTGTCAATGATTCATAGCTGGGTTAGTGGCTCCAGGCAGCACCTTCCAAGGAAAGAGCAATTTGAATTCGTTGGCTTACTGCCTGCCAAGCTCCTAAGCTGCTAACGCTTTTTTTTTGGAGATCCTTATTGTGAAGAATGACGTGCAACTGGTTTCACAAGGCACTGTGTACAATATTGAGTGGCGAGCTATAAACACTGGTACCACTCTGTACGTTGTACGGTGGTACTCATCACACAAGCATACAGAAAGGCTTGAGACTCCGTATCAGCTGTTAATGAACTATTTTTCATGAACAAATGACACAAGATTTCTGCAGTCGTAATGTGAATGAACTGAAGTCACTTAGCCACACACCAGTATTCCCTACAAATATGGCAACACTTTTCCTGTAGAGCTTTTACTACAAAATAATTCAGCAGAAGCTGCCATCCTAACAGTGCTTATGGCTTTCACAGGATCTTCAAGAGCAGCTCATCTTTCACATAAGGAAGATTTGGGTATTTTTTTTTTTTAATGTTCTTGCTGGATCCCTCACCTATACTGGTTCCTGTGTAAGGTAACCAAACAACAACCTTGCAGAGCTGAATAAAAACTCCATAAACACAGGCTGTTGGGTGAGACTACTTCCTGCCATTCAAGCTTTATTTTTGTTAACGAACCAAAACAAGTGGGTTTTTCCTTCTTCTAATGGTTGTATATAAAACAATGGGACTTATATTTTGCTATTGTGGAGTAGCTGCTTGTATAGTTGTAAGAATTTGACCCTGTTTTCCAAGTTGTTACAGCAGCTGTCCCTGTATTTTATTAGATGCTCTTTCCCAATAGTCCAAGGAAGTGGGGCTTGGTTATTAAAATGATTGGTGTAAAATGATTTTAAAGACAGGCATGTGAAAAGATCAAAGCCTCCTCTTCAAAAGTTGCATCGATTTTAGTGATTAGTTCAAAGATTTAATGACCTCAAACACCATCACTTTCTTTTTATTCTCCATAAGAATCAGTCACAGCTACAGACAGCTGAATTAGCTGGCCAGATTCTTCCTCTTAAATAAATTTGTCCTACCAGTTGAGTTCTTGAGTTGTGGTAGTGTATTAACATGGAGCACCGACACAATACTAAGGAGCCCATGCTGCAAGTTATGAAAGGTAATTAATTGGTCCCATGGTATACAATAATCTAGCTGCCTGGGTGAAGAATTTGCAGTGTCAGAGCCAAAATCTGTAATCAGTAAAAAAATGGAGAAGGAATACAACCAAAATATGTGGTAACCAGTAAGAGTAAGCATCACTTCATTATTCATTGCAGAAATAAAAATGTAATGGTCAAGATGAGTAGGTTATTTAAAAAAAAAAAAAGAGAACCACCCCCAAAACACACATGCACACTCTCACCAGTTTATTTCTTACTACTGCTCGGTCAGCGAACACTGAGCTAGCTAACTCTAAGTCTAGTAATATAGACATCCCGTGGAGTCTGGAAAAATTAATTCTAGAGGCTGACTGTCTCCTTTAAAATACAGCATCTTTAGAGGATTCTGGATTTCCTCCTCTTTTTGTTTTGACCTCCTGTTTCTAGTCACCATTGATTACTTGTCTTCCTCCCTTACAATTTATACCTTGAGATTTTTGTACCAGAAAAGGTGATGTAAAGCAGAGGCATCATTCTTCCTTAACATCTAATGTCAAACAGAGGGTTACTTTAATCTATCTGCTTGAAAGCCTGTTTTAATTTTGGTGGCATCTAATCGGTGGATTAAGCAGAGAATTTAAGCATATTGGGAACAAGGTTAATTTACGTCAGTGAATTTTAACTAAAGCGATGCAAATGTTGCCAGCACTTGTAAAGAGTTAATTGTGTTGATGACGTGCTTGCTATTTTAGGAATATATTAGACTAGCAGCTCTTCTCAACAAGACAAGAGCTATGCTAATCAGATTACTAGTCTCACCAGCTATGTAATTCTCAGATAGTCCCTGCTATCAAAGCTCTCTCAAGATCTATTCAATAACTTCAAGCAAAGCTTGTTTTGTTCCACCTGCAGATCTCGCCTACAAGGGAAATAGTGCTGCAATTGAGGTCCATTAGCACTGCAAATCCTCAAGAGCCAGTTTACAGGGTAGCCAATAGTTCAGCTGAACAATCTTTATACTCTTAGGGTATATCCTGGGTTTTTTAAGACTCTGTTTGGCAGCATAAATCTTCAGTGCAAGACGTGCATCACTGACTTTGCAGAAGAACACGACAGTGCTGTACATTGGGGTGTTATTGTTTGGGAGTTTTTAGGCTTGCTACTCTTCATACTTAGCTCCATTTGAGCTATAAAGTGTCTTCCTGGAGTAAAATGACGCTCAATGACTTTACAGGATGACTTGGGTGCTGAATTTTCAGTTGTCTAAAAAGATGTTTTATATGCATATTTACATTCACTCACTTACGCGCTAAGTCTTCAGTGAAGACTACCCAAGGAGCTTTGTATATGAAGTTGGAGGGGAGCATCCCTTGAAATAGCAGCCATTAAATTGATATATTTGGGGCAATAGTCCAAGTTAATTTCCTCAAGATTGAAGCCCTGGGTTCTGCAATCTTCTGGCAAAGAAAGCATCCACTGTTTACAGATGGACTTTGCTTGCTTAAAGAAAGTAAAATCACATCTTTGACTTTTGTTGGAGTGACTGAAGTAAGCGGCATTTCTGTAACAGTTTCTGAAATGCTGCAGTATAACCAGCTTCAGTTGGCTCTTTGCACCTTGATTAAGACTGCTGAGCACAACCTTGTTTAAGAATGGCACATTTTTATCCAAATATTAGATATTAAAAGAAATCAGTGTTAAAGTGACCTTTTATCTTTTTAGAAGCTGTGGGGGAAGAGTACTACTGATCTTTTTCAAAGTGCATGACTGTAAAGTGATAAAATTGTATATTTTTCATAATGTGGGGAAAGTCTATTTGTGCTGCTTTAGAAATCAGTTTAAAGTTTGATTTCTGTTAAACCTGTGATCTTACAGCCCTGCTATATTTTCTGTATATGATTTACAAAGAACTGGAAAAGTTAGCACCTGCTGTTGTGTATATAGCAAAATTCTTTAGACCTTAGCACGCGTTTTTACCTATTATTGAACCACTCTGGCTTTTTTGGGGAGGGAAAGTAATAGTACAGATTTTTTTGATAATGTGTGTAAAACATTCATTTGAAATATTTTAGTAAAAATGAAGTAAGAGATTGATTGTGATAGTGTATACTTCTAGTTGAATAAAATAAAATACATTCTTTTTAAATAAACTGATGAATAAGATTTGGGAGACCACCCCTGAAATATCTTGCAGTAAGTACCATAGTTATGAATTCTGAACTAATTGAAAAAACTGGAAATCCACTAAATTCAGAATCAATTTTATTTGGGTAGATGTGAACGAAGTAGTCCCATTTATAACCAGGATGTACATCACAGTAGGTTGTTACATTCAGACTTTCACACTTAGAAAATATATATATTATGTACAGGAATTTGCAAATAGGTGTAAACATACAATACTTTAAGATACCAGTACATTCCAAACAAAAATATCAGCAAGGCAAACACCTCAAAAATTATTCCAGTCAGCTAGCATTCAGAATCTCTCTTAAATAAAGTAGCTTTTATGCTTGACATGGTGTTGTTTTAATTATTACTAAAAATGAAGTTTCTTATTATAGATCAAATTTCATGGTATCTGGCTATTTTGATACTCAAAAATAGGCACTGATTTCTAGAAGGAAATTTTTTTCTTACTGATATAATTGAGCCAATATGGCTGGTTTTGCTAGTACGAAGTAATCCAGTGCTGGAGTAACTCAAGACAATTTAAACTTAAGTCAAATGTATAAAGTTAGAATAGATACTGCAAAGCTGATTAAAATCTAGAAGCCTATATAACTCACCATAAACAATGCTGCAAACAGATCAGCTAAATTTTCATTTCACCTCCTCGTTTCTTCATCTAAATTATACAAATTACCCTCCTCTTCATCTTTACAAAGTAGGTTTTGGCTAGCTACTCCTGCCTAGTCAACGGGATATCGTGCAAATTACCTCATGCTATCTCATCCATGTAGCACGTCCAAGTCCTGCTACAGGTGGCATACCAGGTGGTGGAATTGGAGGTGGTACAGGTGGCTGTCCACCTGGGGGAACAGTAGGCGGGGGGTAACTAGCTGGTGGCATTCCCAGCCCTGGAGGTGGATGAGGTGGTACTGCATGAGTTGGAGGCAGTCTTGGAGGTGGGAAGTTAGGGTTGTATGTAGGTGGAGGAGGATATCCAGGAGTAGGAGGTGGAATATTGGGTGGGGGGAATGAAGTAGGGGGTGGAGGTGGAACTGGTGGTGGAGGGTTGGGAGGATAGACATGCGGATGATATGGTAGATGAGTTGGTGGTCCATAAGCCGGTGGTAAAGCTCCGTAAGTTGGTCCTTCTGTTTTCATCATTGACTGAAGACTTTGATAACCCTCCCCTGACATATAAGAATTTGTAGTAGACATCCCTGTAATATAACTGGTGGGGGGTGGGGGCGGGGGACGATGCGGCAGAGGTGGGGGTTGATGTACTGGGGCAGGATGAGCAGGGGGAGGAATCTGGACCTTTGGCATATCTACTGAGTCCACAGTAGTAGATTGCTCTGCTTCTCCCATTGAAACTGCAGTTGTCAAAGGAGGCTTGCGCTCTGGAAAAGAAAATTTAATTTATTTTTTTGAAGGATAGTGGCAATAACAGCTTCTGAATACTTTACATTTTTCTTCCAGTTAACATATCAAAAGAGGACTCAATTCTCTAAGTCTCTGAATGCCATATGGTATCCAGTCAGACCTTCTTATGGCACTAGAAAATAACTAAGCTGCCTAACAAAGCTCCAAGGTTAGCTTTTCCCATTCAAAGAGTTAAATACATCTTTTGTTATTACTATTTTCTTATAATTTAAATATTGTTCTACAATAAGCAGAAATTAGCAGACTGGATGGACAGAATCACAACTAGCAGATTTAAAAAGTCGTGGGACCCAAGATACCAAAAATCTTTTGATCAATGCTTCAATCTTCTTTAGTCCAGGCCTCCTTTCTACCTCTTTTATACTCCAGGAGGTGGATTACTCTCTGCACTTCACCTGCCTCCCATGTTGGGAAATATTATTTGAGAATACAGGCCAAAGTCTCAAGTCTTTAACACTCAGTTCTAAACCTGTTTACCACAAGAAAGAAAAAAGAAAACTGGAGGGTAACTAAGTAAGACAGTGCAATAGATTGCTTGGGACATGAAATCTGATCAGCTTTGTTCCACTGATTAGTTTCAGGGAAGTCAGTACCTGACAGTCTGGGGAAGTTCATAAAAAGGTCAGAATTTTACAGAATTATACTTGGCCATTTCTGGGAAGAACATGCTTTAAGCTGTCTTCTCTTTAAATAAGAATCTTAATTTTTTTGTTGTTTTTTTCCTCTTAACGCAGACATTATGAAGTAAGGAATACCACAATAAGACGACTGACCTAATGGCAACATCTCTGTATGGTCATACAGTCAGTATTAAAATGCCCAACAAAAGAGTTTGAGCCATCTTGACATCCACCTTGCTTGTATATATAAACATCTAAAACTGTTCACTAAGAAAAGCTATTTAGAAGCAGATACAGGGCAGTCATTTCCAGTGACATGCAACAACTAAACTGACAATGCTAAACGGAATTTGAGATAAATCCTCCTTCTAGTACTTCTATTCATTTGATCAATAAACATTCTTAGTTTTCACCTGATTCTTCCTCAGAGCCCCAAAAGACAAGAGCTGGCCTCTAAAGACTGTTCTTAAAATCTTTCAGTGCTTATACAATGATTTGCTTGTATAAAGAAAATCTAAGAGGAAGATTTTTAGATAACAAGGGAAACAAATTCATTACCTGTCTAAATAGGATTTACCTTATCTAAGCAGTTATAATTTTAACAGCAAAATTGTCCCCTAGGACAGCTACATAATTGTATCATGCAAGGTGGGTATGCTGGCTGTGGTACCTATGATTTCAATAACTTCCAGCTCCTAAATTATAGCAGGCAATAATTTCCCCGTTTGCTCATTTTCAGAATCATTCTGGATGCAAGATGTGCATTCAAGATTTAACAACTGAAGGAATAATGAACATGATATTTAGAAGAACCCCTCCCTTCTTAATTAGATTTTAACAAGCGGGAAAAATGGTCCTACTATATTTCAGAGGACTGTTTTTCTCTCTTGTAGTTCCCTGTTAGAAGCTGTCATCTTACAGTTACATTATAGACCATGGTCTATAAAATATTTATGTCATATTTAAGGGTCACTGGAAGGACAGCTAATGCATCAAGGTGCTGGAAGCACATTTTTGCTACAGTACAGTTTATTTTGCAAACATAAGGCATGTGTGCAGTGTTAAAAGTTCTCTGGCAGATGAAAGTCCTCTTTTGCGACACAGCAAAGAAAGTATCCCCCTTATTGTTTAGAAGTTACACACCTGCAGAATTTCTATACTAAAGATGTAACATGGAGGACTTCTACAGGACAGCTGGAAGCTACTCTAGTAATATGTTCTCAAAAGGATGGCAGATGCCATATTATAAGTCCCTTTTTGCCTGCTAGTGACAATTAGTTTTACTCTTCTAGGCCTTTAACAGTCACAGCTTTGTTTTGCCTTTGTCCACCTAGTATAGTCTTGTTTCCATCATAACTTTTTTGCTTCTGTCTGGAAATGCTTTTACTTGCCAAGCTGATTAATTAAGGCTACAACCCCTGCCCCCACACCGTTACCACCATCTGAATGAAAAGCAAGGCAATTAACGGCAAGAGTAAATGTGTTTAAGAAAATAAAAGCTTACCTGGAGGTGGATGTGCAGGAGGTATTGGTGGATGTGAAGTTTCAATTTTAGGAATTTTAGATGGTGGTGGTGGTTCTAAAAAACATTTGGAAGTTCCTAATTGGCTATTGCTCTGCAATATTTTCCAAATTCCAACTCTAGTCTCATGCTAATGATTACCATATCATATACAAAAGTACAGTGGAAATCCTATATACTAGGTATGTTTAATAAAGAAAACTAAAATCAAGACCTTTGTATAAATAAAGTGGCATCAAGTATCACATACAAGTCTTCCAAAGGAACACATGCCTACAAGTTCAAGCTGTGAAGCATTTCTTAAGCTAGACTACATATTGATACAAAATGCCCTTTACTGGCAGCCGTGCCAACAACTAATTACAAATGTCACTGATTACCAACAGACGACTTATTAGTGCAGCTATTTAATGACATGGTACCTTCAGTCACTTCAAGGTCCCACAGCTTGCTGAAGAACTACTCTAAATGATACATGGAGTTATAAATTGAGAGTCGAGTAGTTTAGCAAGACTTCTACTGTACAGACTGTATCAAGGGACTCTTGGGGCACAGTTATACTCCATTTTTTCAAGTTTTGCAGCTAGGAACATTTTAAAAATAGTTACAGTATATATTTAAAGACACATTATTAGGATCAAAATAGTTTAGAACTGCCAAGCCTGTAAGCAAACAAACTAAGCACATGTCAGCAAATGAATTATTCTGGTTAAAATAGTAAAATGAAAGCAATAGAATATTAACATGAATAGAATATTAACATTTACCTGATGTCTTTGTTTCTTCTTTTGGAGATACAGCCTGTTTAAAAAAAAAAAAAAAAAGCCATTGCAAAATACAAAGCATTTTAAAATGGTAACAACCGAGCAAAATAGAAACAACTTACAGCCTGCTGAAGAGCTTTTGTACAGATCTGACTAAACCAGAACCAGTTTCCAACTCGGAACCAGTTTCCTCCTCCCTCCCGTAAAAGGAAGCAGGACAAACCCTTTATTTGTTCCTATATTTTTATTAAGAGGTTAATAATGTCCAGTCTCTTTAGACAGATGCAACACAAACACTGAACAAAGTCAAATCACATTGGGAAAGCCCAGCTTAACTGGCAGAATGAAAAGACTGAAAAAATAGCAGCTATTTTAGATACAGCATTTCCTGCTGTTCTCACTGTTGAGTATTACATCTCGTTTAATTTATTTATCATCCACTGCACATACGTCATGGTCTGGTACACTGCTCACTGAGCTGAAAGCAAGAGACTTGGCCTCTGTTCCCGATTCTGCTTTGACCTGTCATTCAACCTTTGCCAAAATCACTTCAGGCCTTTATGCTTTATTTACCAGGACAGGAGGGCAGTGAAAGTGTTGCTCAGTGCAAAACATTTCAGAAGCCTTCAGATGGAAAGCATTGTATAAAAGCCAAATGTTACGCCAGAAGAAAAATTTATGCACGCTGAGCAAAACCCCCAAAACCTCACATCATCCTTCCAATCGCAAGTTTTTGGTTGGGGTTTTGGTTTTGCCGTTTTGTTGTGGTGTTTTAAAGAATCACAGACAAGGGAGTAAGAAAAATCTTTCCAGCTTACTTAGTCCAACTAAGATGGCTAGCTGATGGTCTTTGAAAAAAGCAGAAAACCTAACTGAAATTTTAAATACAATAAGCTTAGTTACAAATGTATTTAAAATTAATGATAAAAGTCAGAGGGGTACAGTACATAGCTTTTGAATGAAAGGGGTTTTTTAAGGGACTATTTACCTCTAGTGGCTTTACCTTCACAAACTGTTGCTCAGTTCCCATCACTTTAATTTCCACAGCAAGAATGGACATATATTTCACTCCAACTTGAACAATGGATTTTCCTTAATTCTGATGAGTATTCTCAAGATTTTTGCTTGACTTGGCCAAGGCCTGCCTGAGGCTACCTCATTCTTATACTGCTTTGATAGTCATTTCAATGCATCTCCAGTCACCTTCTGGCTGCCTTCCTGCTTTTTAAGGACAATCTTTATTTTATCTTCCCATTCCAAACATACATACTTTTCTTGGTGACTCTCACAGACTCATCTGCTGCCTTCATTTTAATTGGGTGGTCCTTTCTCGATTTTCTAGCGCTAAATTCGTTGTCTGTAAAACTGCATGCAAACATCAGATCTCCCTGCACTTTCAAATAGAAGCAAGTCTCCACTATGTATTGCAACATTTCCAAAAAATCACTCATTCTGCGAAGTCAGTTGATCACTTCAAGTGGCAAGCAATTAAATTATTGCACATTTGTTAACATGGAGCAATGTTCAGAAAATAATGTCACTGAGGTACAACATTAGAATGGAACAAGCAGACAGAAAACCAAACATCAGTTTAAGCTGTATTTATGCTGAAGGAAAAAAAAAAATATCAAGAAGCAACAAAATCAAAGCCTATAAAGTTTAAATCACTTCTCTAATAATGGCAGCTGCTAAAATAGAGATGAGCTTTCTTTTGGTCCTTCTACTGCACTGTAGTTTGTATTGCTCCAGCCATGACATCCAAGGGTCAACATTATTTATTAGCATGCTGATTGTTATTTAGTACTTTCATAATAAGCTCAATCCATACCACAACAGAACTGTTCTTTTAGTGCTGTTTCTATGTGCATTAAAATTGTTCCCACTAACAATTTCTAGTTTAATCAAACTAAATATATTATTTACATCTAATGATTCACCAGTATATTTTTAGTGAAGTCAACTGAATGTTCAAGTGCTCTTCACCACCAGAGATGTAGAGGATCTGCAGATGCTTTAGACATCTGGTATGGGTCTGTAAGTCATGGGCCAATGCCTCAGCTGCTTGAAAGTATCTTGGCTCAGTAGAAGGTAATGGAGTTATAAGAGTTCATGTAAATGGAAAATCTGGCCTCCAGGAACAAAGTGTATTTACATTCTGTACAAACCAAAGAACAAGTCATGCAAAGCCCTATTTATAGAATGGGGCAAACATTTTAAGTAAGGTTTATGGTACATCTAACTGAAGAACATTTTAGAAGCACCAAGTAAATCTTTCAATCACTACACATCTTGTTCTCATAGACTGCTTTCTGGAGAAAGAAAGATTTCAGATCATTTGCTTTTCTCAAATTCATGCTGTTTGTGCTGTTCTCCTACAAAAACCCTACTGAGTCACGCTTTGCTGTTTATTTTTTCTGGATGCCTACAGGGCACCAGGACTTACCTTTTTATCTGTACTATTCACTTCCTTAATTATTAGGTGATGAACCTCAAACTTAATTTCAAGAAAAGGCAAGTTGCTCTGAGGGCTTGACCAGAGGCATTTGTTAAAGAACAACAGATACTATTCATGCAAAAGGCATCACTTTTTTCCATGAGGTAGCTCATTAACACATGGGATGAGGTGAAATCAGTAGTACTGTAGAGGTAGAGCCTTCACATGAATGAACAAGCATTCATAACAACTTACAGTCAGATGGACACACGCAGAAAAATCCAAAGTCATTATTTACAGTTTCTGATATGCCAAACTGTCCCAGGCATTTTTGCTGAAGAAAAATGAGAAAAGAGTTCCCTGCCCTACAGATCTGACAACCCAAGCAGAATTTGTGCTGATGGCAGAAAAAGTATGAAAAGAAATATGCATTACCTATAAAGAGCTCTCCCAACTTTCAAGCTAATTAACACATTTTATCAGCTTTCTATGCTGAGTAACTCTAAAGTTCAGTGCAAGAACTACATATTTCAGTGCAGATTTTTTTCCTCTAGTAGTAGGCTATATTTTGCAATTACAAGACCAATGTTTTACAGAGTTAATTTTTTCTCTTTTTTGGGAGGCTGCTATTATGAAGATGCTGCACTCTTCCAATTCCATTTCATTCTATCATTTGTTGCTTTTTCCTGGCTTTTTGGTTTTGGTTGGTTTTTTTTTTCCTCTTGATGTCTGTCTCTAGTTTGGGCATGCATTAATTACAAATTAGAGCAAAAGCTGTAAAAGCTGTACAAAATTTACTTCCTAAATGGACTTGTTGCAAAGATTTTACTTCTGAAGGCACTCTTCTTACTAAGTACATGCAAGAAGATTTGGGTAACACTTTAACGCTTTTTTTTTTTTTTGATAACTTGCAAGTGAGAAAAAAACCACAAAAAGTGTAAATTAAAGTCTGAAAGCTTCATTTGAACTTGATGACTGTGGAAAAGCACTCAGAGTACTTGTGATATTATCCAACTGCCAGTGTACCTTCTTATTGTCAATGATGAGGTGATAATACAAAGTGAGACTTTAATGTATGATGCATTTATGGGCTTCCACTGTTATTTGATCATTTTGAAAGACTTTTTCTAAGAATTTTGACATACTTTTAGAAGTCACCATTCTTTTACATTTGTAATCAAAGACCAGAGAGTCAAATAATGTCTTCATCATCACTGTGCACATCTCTACATTCATGTATGGCACAAGAGGCCTTCCCTAAAACAAGCCTGCTTAATAGCAAAAACAAAATTTGATAGCACAGAACCACAAACAATTAGAACCCTAATAGCTCATGCTGACTTGAAAGTCTCTCCACTGGTTTTGCCTCAAGTGCAGTAAGAATGTGGTATGCCAAAACTGGAAAGGCTGTTCTACACTAACATACCTGCCATATAACCAATGTAAGTCTACCATACAAAATTAATTACTAGGCTCATGCTTAAAGCTAACCGCAGTCTGCTGCACACTGCAGCCTTTAAATCAAATGGACATCAGATCAGCTTGAAAATAAAACGCAAGTTAAAGTTCAAAGTTAAACTTACTGCTGGTCTTTTAATCTGTCTAGGAGGACTTGACTGGGGAGAGGGCTTTTTAGATTGCTGTGCTTGTGTTTGCTGCTGCTGCTGCTGCTGTTGTTGTGCTGACTGTTGTGACTCTTTTTGCTGCTGAGTCTGTGATTGCTCTGAACTCTGGGACTGCTGCGATTGCTGTACTGTAGGTGCCTGGGGTGTAGGTTGAAGAGATGGTGGCTGCTGCAACTGGTGAGGAGTATGATGAGGCATTTGCTGTTTTCCCTGTGAGTATAGATCCAGGATCTGATGACAGATGTCTTAAAAAAAAAAAAAAAAAAAATCCAAAATATTATACCCCCATTAACATGCAAGTGTATATTTAATACACAATTATCAACTAAGCTTTTTACTGGACATCAACTTCAGAAGAATTCATTGCAAATATTACTTGACTTTTTTAAAACAGACTATTTTTCAATTTATACTTGCATTTCTGAGTTTCTTCTGCCTATGCTGAACAATATATAAATGTATAGGGATCTAGACAGGCTGGATCGATGCGCTGAGGCCAACTGTATGAGGTTCAGCAAGGCTAAATGTTAGGTCCTGTGCCTGGGTCACAACAACCCCATGGAACGCTACAGGCTTGGGGAAGAGTGGCTGGAAAGCTGTCCAGCAGAAAAGGACCTGGGGGTACTGGTTGACAGCTGGCTGAATGTGAGCCGGCAGTATGCCCGGGTGGCCAAGAAGGCCAACGACATCCTGGCCTGCATCAGAAATAGTGTGGCCAGCAGGAGCAGGGAGGTGATCATTCCCCTGTACTTGGCACTGGCGAGGCCACATCTTGAGTACTGTGTTCAGTTTTGGGCCTCTCACTACAAGAAAGACATTGAGGTGCTGGAGCATGTCCAAAGAGCAATGAAGCTGGTGAAGGGTCTAGCGCACAAGGCTTATAAGGAGCGGCTGAGGGAACTGGGGTTGTTCAGCCTGGAGAAAAGGAGACTGAGGGGAGACCTTGTCGCTCTCTACAACTACCTGAAAGGAGGTTGTAGCGAGGTGGGTGTTGGTCTCTTCTATCAAGTAACAAGCCATAGGATGAGAGGAAATGGCCTCAGGTTGTGCCAGGAGAGATTTAGATTGGATATTAGGAAAAATTTCTTCACCGAAAGGGTTGTCAAGTGTTGGAACAGGCTGCCAAGGAAAGTGGTTGAGTCACCATCCCTGGAGGTATTTAAAAGACTTGTAGATGTGGTGCTTAGGGACATGGTTTAGTGGTGGACTTGGCACTGTTAAGGTTAACAGTTGGACTTGATGATCTTAAAGATCTTTTCCAACTCAAAAGATTCTATGATTCTATAGCACTCCTTCCAGAAGAAGAACAAAGTGTCTTGGTATTAATATACTATATGTCATTATTGTGTGCTTGGAGAGCCAGGTAACCGTGTAACAACAGGACAGTAATACAATCTTTCACCCACCTTCTCACTGTATGTTAAAACATACATGTCTAGTTAGGCCAGTCAAAAAAGTTTCAGGAAACTAAGGACTAGTACTAAATTATTTTTCCAACACGTTAGGAGCTAAAGGTCTGTAAGAAAATGTGTAGGACCAACTGATAACCAGGTGCAAGAGCAGCACTCAAGGAAAAGAAAACCCTTCTAGAAAAGCTAAATGAGTTTTTTCCATGAACATTCACTAATGCAGTAGCAGAAACTGGAGAGAGATTCTCATTCTACAACTCTCTTTGACAAGGATTCAGCAGAGGATCTATCAGAAACTGAAGGGACTCTGAAAAAAACTGTAATACAAACAGAACAGGTACCATTTAAGAAATCATCAGAACTGTAGGGTATTCACCTAAAAGTTCTAAGAGCAACAAAGGCTAAACCACCTGAACAGCAACACATACTGTTTCACTTAAAAACTCCATAGAACCCAATGCCAGATTGTGACAAGCATCGATTTTTAAAGAAGGTTTCTAAAGCAATTTACGGAACTAGAAGTATGCTTAGCCTGACGTTTGTACCAGGTAAGTCAGTAAAAATTTTAGTGAAGACAAATTAGTGGCCACATAACCACAATTTACTTAACAAGAGTCAAGAAAGGTCCTGCTTTATTTTATTAACTTCCTGGGGTTCTCTCCCTCAAGAGGGCAAGCAACAGGTAAATATGAGCAATATATACACACAAAAGGAATAGTACTAAGATATCTGTATTGATGAAAAAGATCCATAATTCATCCCCTACCAGAATTCACACACACACCAGAATTCATCCCCACAATCTGTTCCTCAGTCGTGGTACACCATAAAAAAACCCTAACAACCTAGCATAATTTGGTTAAAGAGGTCAATCATCAATGAGAAAACTACTGGAAACCAGGCTCCATTAGTTCCAGTGTTTGTAGAGCTGCTTATTTAAAATGGGGAGGAGGGAATCATTAAAAAAATAGAAAACGCACACCATGACAACTTAGCAGCTAATTATCCGTCTTATAAACTAAACAAGTCATAAAGCAAATACTGACTAGAAGACTAATCATGATAACTAAATAAGCTTCCAGACTAAGCCAGTCTAATAAGTTTAATTTAAAACCCAGTTAAGGCATAGCACATATGATCGAAGTTACATACTCTACACATGATTATTTTTACTAAGACCTAAATAGAAAGCAATTTGCATTTACTTATGACCTAGGTCACACAGTTAAAGGACACACTCCTCTCTGTTTATGGCAAATGTTTCATACCTTCCAGTACATCAACAGGAACATCTTGGACAAATTGCTCCCACCATCGTCTGTACATTGGTTTTGACGTCCATTCCTGTATTTCAAACTTACACAAACGGCCTGCTAAGTACATAACTGCAACAGCTATGATCTCAGGTTCCCACTGTAGTGACAGTGTAGTGCAGAGACTGGAATATAAAAAAAAAACAAAACACAACCCTGAAGACAATTCTGATTGTCAAAGTACAACACTTCAATGCACGACAGCTATAATTAACAGGGTAAAAAATCCCACCACACTTTAATTAAAATTGTCTGAGATGTTAAGAGCCTTGTTAAGCAAAAGAGTTTACAAAACTAAACTGTTTCTGCACTATTGCTATCATGAAACAAGGTAATTTTACACAGATAATACAGAGGGCATATGCCTACAGAAGCAATACACCACATAGGAACATCAAGTTTGGAGTTTAAAAATAGAAAACCTAACACTATAAGGGTGTGGAGGAAGAGGGAAAAGACAGCATTATATTCCAGGTTTGAGCAGCTACATCCCACTGTAGTTCCACCTGTAGGGTTAACTAAATACAGCATTCATGTTTGCTGCTACACGAGTGTGCTGTCACTGCATTACACTGGTTAGGGAATGATGCCCACATCTGCATTTTAAGAGTGTCCAAAGGTTTTTCAATAAAATGTAAACAAGTACTAAATAAACCCAACCCCCCCCCAGAACAGCCAACATGAACTTGTAAAGCAACTTGTCAAGCACGACGCAAGTTTGAGGTCAAGCTGCAAAAACTGTAAAAGGTTCTCTTGAATAGCCTTTGTTAAAGCTAATGCTAAAATAACTGATATTATTGGTATTATTGACATTGACTAAGTTCCTGTCATAATCAGTTACTGTTTCCTGATATTAATTTTAAATGACAAAATTTGTTTTTCCCTTTTTTCTTTCTTTTTCCTCCATAGATTCTGTAACATAGGATCTGCTTAAAGAATTTTAGATCCAGCTCACCAGTTAAGTTTCCGCAAATTCACTGATGAATTCATTATTATGTCTTTAAATGTATCAAAATATTACCCTAGGCAGTGGTTTAAATCCATTTTCTCTCCAGTGGGCTACACGTAACTGAAGGCCAGTGGGATACTTAAACACTGGCAGAATCAGGTCAGCAGTAAACAGTAAAAGACACAAGAGCTAGCTCTTAAAACACTGATTTCTTATTATTACTTTCATGACATTTACTTGGGAGGTGTACTGCAGCTGTGTAAGCACAGAACCCCCTATTCTAAAGGCCTGTAGTGCAAAGTACAGAATTATTTTCCCAGGATCCTAGAAAACAAGTACAATTCTAATATGGTGCCTATTAAGTAAGCACAAGACAGCCTCTCAAAACCAGAGATAAGTATTATTTGAAACAAGCACTCCAACTTCATACTAATGTTTTCCTGAAGTGCATTTTTTTCTAATTATTAAATTTCTTCAATTATTAAACACCATCTAATTCCAAGTACAGTCCAAAGTTTGATGGATAAATAACATAAGTTTTCCCTTACAAACTTAACAGTGACAGTCAAGCCACATTTTTGTTCCACCTGTCGAATCATCACCTGCAAGACTGGCAGCAGCTGAAGTAAACATCTTGCTAAGCAACCTTTTGCTCAAATTAATTTGGAGAGTTTAGGTGCTATCTACAGAATTTGGACCCACACGGGGCTACTTCAAATAAGGCACATTAATAAAAATGCACCTCTTTTTTAATGGTGTTCTACTGCTGTAGGTATGACTGAAAGCAATGTATTTAGCATTTCTGAATAGTCAGGCCACTTACACGTTTTCTTAAGGGTTTGCTATGGAAATTAAAAATTAAATTTAACCGTCCTTGGTGAATTAACTTGCCTAGCTCTGTAGAATCCTCCTTATCAAGACTAAAGTGTATCGAGTCGTTTTGGTTTTTTTCCAATACATGAAAAGTGCTTCTACACACACTCCTATTAATTGATGCGATCCTTGTATTGCAAATCCATTATTCAAGAAACTGTAAAGCTAGCGCTAAAACCTGTATTCGTCACTGAATTTAATGGCTAGTTTACTATTACCAAAACATCTCTTTAAAAAAACGAAAAAACCATTGACGAACATGATGGAATTGTGAAGTTAACTTCCTTTCTCAGAATGTGCCACATATATCTCAGATTGGGCAAGAAGCCAGCTTCTATCCCAGAGATCTATAATTTGGTTTGGCCCTTTCAAACAGCAGCTTTTTTTTAAATGCAGCACTAAATCATTACCACAAAATTGCAAAGGTCTTAATGGTCTCCTTCTATACTCATCCTAGATTCCCTGCTCAATGGAACTATCATGGCAATGATGCAAAGAAAAACTGAAAGAAAGAAAACATATAACAAGCAGAAAACAAACATTTGTCAAAGAAATATCTAATCCCAGAATAAAGTAAGCAACAGTAACTATTTCACTTTCAAAAGGTTTTCTAGAAGTATCTTACCTGTCATTGACAAACGTCCATGCCATTTGAACCAGTTTTTGAATTTTATTTTTGTCTCCTGAAAAACAATCAGGAAAGTTGTAAGAAATAAAATTAGGAAGGACAAACAGTTTGAAATAGAATATTCTTGCACTGTTAATGTAAATCAATTTCTGAAAATCAATAACAGGCATTACTTGCTCACCCTGTAATGTTTTACCTTTGAGTTGTTTGGCATATTTGAGAAGAAATTGGTATGGATGTTCCACTTGCAAATCAAACTTTATTGTTTGTAGTAAGATTCTTTCAAGAACCATCACTTCTTCCTAGAGAATGTTACAAGGTAACCACAATATTATTCCTTCTTTTACTTACAAATATTTTATGCTGGTATAAAGCATGACTGCATAGCATCTCCAGGCAAACATCTTTGCTTCTGCTTGATTAGGGTTTGTTTCCAAGGAGAAGAGAAATCTCTCCAACTTAAAACATTATTTGAAACCCAGATACTTTTTCTTCACTTTTATTTGTCAGGAGAGGGGATGTGGTGTTTAAAATTCCTTCTGCTCCATGGAGGAAAGAACTGAACCAGACACAGCACGAAAGTACCATACATACAAAATCACAACAAAAAGGTAAGATCTCACCACATTTCTCTCCCAAGTTTCAGATCCTTCTGCTATTTATAATACGCAAATTTTGAGAGAACCATAGTTTTGCTAAGTCAAATACTCTAAACAGGAAGTTTCTCAATACTTTTGAGATGTAGTTCTATTACTTGACTTAAAATTTGCTATTAATTGCTTCCTAAAACAACATTAAGACTGTCAAATATGATTTATGTCTTGATGACATTCCCAGCTTTGACTGGAATTACTTGAATTTACTTTAATTTCCAAAATAACACCAGAATTTACATGAAATCAAATGTAAACTTTTAATGCAAATGATTATCCCAGTAGGCTCCCATAGCTACTTGTATTAGAAAGAATTATTTTCTTAGTTACCTATCACATTACCCAAAAGAGCCATAAATGCATGCTGAACATATAATTTTATTTAGAACAACTGAAAATCAGCTAGTGCTCTAATGAATGTATGCCACTTCGCTGGAGTACAATAAGATGAAATCAATTTCAACATGAGTATTTTTACCTTTGGGTCATCTCCAAACTGTCCAAACTGTACATCATTTAGCAAGCTACGAGCTGTTTTAATTATATCTTTACATTTCTTAGGTGTTTCTTCAACTTTTCCTGCCAGGAAGAGACAGCAGGCTCCTGTCACCTAAAAAAGAAAGTGCTTTCAAAAAGTTGTCTGCATGTAGATGTGCAATACAGTATAGCACTGTAAAAGCACTGTCAGTTTCCATTAACAGTTCTGCAGAAGTTTCCCAGGAAAGACTTAATGAGCATATTAATTTCTGATTTTATTATAGTGTTAATTTAAGCTTTTACTTTCTCAAAGGAAAAACACAAAATTTGGAGGACTGTCTATTTTATACAACTTTACTTCAAGGTCAGAAACCCAAAGAATTTGTCCTGGTTCAGCATAGTCTGTCAAGCAGTTTTAAGATGGTATTACACTGCTTTTTTTCTTTTAGCCAATACAGGAGCACCAGAACTATAGCTGTTACACTTTCTAAAGAACGGTATCAGCAAGACATAACTGCAATGTCAATATAAATATGCTTCTAAGCATAAATAGAAATGTGTAAACAAGCAAGAACAGTGTATTTTAAACTGTAATGATCAAAAGATAAATGCTGATTTTTCATCATTCAGAGTGGTGGCCAGCAATAGTACCCAAGTGACTTATCACCATTTCAAATAGTCCATGCCTAGTGCAATCACTGTATTAGGTCATCAATACTGTAAATACTTACATATCTTGGGAATTGTTTAAAGGAATGAAACATATAAAACCGATGGAAATAAATTATTCCAGTTGCTAGAGTATCATAATGTCTGTGGTGCAGAATAAGGACTTTCAAACAGGGCACAAACCAAATTTAAAACCAAACATGCACAAAGGAAAAGATACATTCTGCTGTCTCAAGTACCTCAAGTAACTGTCTGTTCAATGACCAGTTAGAAAAAACGGCAAGTAAAACAGGAGCTTCAGAAAAAAAAGCCACAAAACACCTCAAGACTGTGTAAATACTATGATTCAGCCCAGATGAAGTTGATATCTAAAGCATTTATTGGAAGCGTGTGAAGTTCCAATCATGTTTATAGCAGGATCCACACAATGTCATCCTCGTGTTAAACCATACCTGCTTCAGAGAAGGTCAAAACCAGCAGTAGGTATTTTGAAGGAACAGAACAATTATCACTTCACGTTAAAGTGTTGGTGTGGAGGAAAGTTACTAACTATTCACACCTACAAATACAAATAAAATCTGAACATCCTCCCTACTCTTCTCTTAAGGAGAAGAGTAAAATTTTATCTTCAACAGGTTTTATTAAACAAAGAACTGAGAAGATTAAAAGAAGCATAGGAATATAGGAAGCAAAAAGTTTAAGTGGCAGTCTATGAGAGAGTGGGACAGTGAGCAGAACTTACTAATATATACAGAGTTGTAAATCCCAACCTGAACTAAAAAAAAACCCCAAGACTGGGGAGGCAGAGGTTAGAAGCCTCAAAATAGGTAGACAAATGAATGCAAAATGCAAAATTTGAGAAGTTACGTAGATTCATGTAGTAAGAGACTGACTTCCCTAACTACCAAAAGTTATCCTTAATTGGCAAGTCTGTATCACCTTCTCTATTGCTAGAACGGTTCCGTTGAAACCTTGTTTATCGAATGAATGGATAAAAACTGTGTAGGAACACAGTACATCAAAAGGCAAGTAAACTCAAAAAGATTTTTGATTAATGATTAAGAAACATTTGAACAGCTAACTAAACACATGACATTTCTTGTACATTTTATTCTGAAAACTCCCATTCATAAAGACATTTCATACCAACATGAGTTTAAAGGATACAGCCCTAAACGTGTCCCCACATCGAATATGAATCTGGCCCCCTCCCTGCGGTATCGTGCCTCAGTGGCTGGATCAAGCCCTTCTAGCTGTGACGGTGTATGTGCCAAATCTTTCTTATCCCAGTACCAACATGGCTTTGTATGGTCCAGGTTTGCCAAGTTTACAGAAGGGCTGGAATTTTCTTTATTCTCCTTCATTTATTAAAACAGAATTGTTCTTGCTTTTTAAGTTTTCAAAAATGAAGTCTTCAGGTAGTCGCTTCAGAACCTTTAAGAAAAGACAAAACGATTTCTTTAAAAATGGAGGGGACTTCCCCCTCCCCGCTCAAAGATGAGTAAAGATGAACAGTGTTTAGTCTTACCCGTTGGAAGGGACTTTTTCTATGCTCAAAGACAAGTAATGTTTACCTTGCCCTTAATCCTCCCCATATACTGCAAAATCAATTCAAACAAATAGACACAGGTTATCTTTGCTATTATCTGTTTAATAAAGAAACTTCAAGAATGCATTATCAACAATATCTGCTACTTCTTAGTAGAACAACTTTCACCTACTTTGTCCACAAAATAGGGAAAAGCAATTCAGTGATGGTAGCAGCAAGATTTGAAAAGTTGGGGGGGGATCAACTCGCTGTTCATAACTAGGGAACACATTCATTAGGTCAGTCTGAATGGCACTTTAAATACTTGGTCTCCTGAAAATATCCCTGGTTGGTAAGATAGCAGCGACCACTTGGCAAAAAGCTTTGTAAAGTGGTCTGTACTTGAAGAAAAAAAGGTAACAATGGTAGCATTCTTTCACATACCAAGACCAAGACAATTGATGTGAGTCTGTAAAGTAAGGTGGTATCTAACGTTGTCGGAAAAACAAGGCAGTTGATTACACTCAAAGAGTGTGCTACTCTCCTGTGTTTACCAGCACCTCAGGTAGGTATATTTACATCACAAAGCTCTGCAGGCAACTTTCTGGTGTTTTGAGTTATGACTGATGTTCAGCCATGCCTCAATGTAAAGAATGAAGACTATCTTGCTGCCTTTATTTCTTTCAGGCACAAAACTACTCTCACTGTAATTCCATAAGCTACAGATAATACGCACAAATTACTGCAGTCACCTGCAAAGGTTCGCATAACAAATAGTGATTAAAATATGATGCAATATATTTGCTCTAAGCAAAAGTCAGAGCAAGACCCAAACTTAAAACTCTTAAAATTAAGCTGTTAGTTTTCCAGATGTTTCCCTTCTGAAAACGGAAGAAAGATCACATCAACTGCCAGAAAAACGATGTCTGCAATCAGCATCTCACTCAAATTCAAAAAGTTTCTCTTTTTCAGAATAAAGGAAACCGTCCTTGCTCCACGTTGTTTTTGGAAGAACCTTCACAACTAATGGTACCGATCACAGACCAATCCAAACTCTGCCACAAATACGTGAATGGCTACTTAAAACTATCTCCAGACCCAACAAAAGAGCGCCGTGCCACGACCACACACTCGCATCACATTTACCAAGAATGCGCTATTTTTTACAACTGTTACTGTTCTTCTTCTTTACAAGTTATTTTGCTTTCTAACGCTCTGAACGGTTTAAAACCCTCTTAACACCAAAATCGCCCGAAGCGACGAGACCCGCTTCTCCGAGCAACGAAAGCATTTCTGATTACAAAATCAGGAATAAAAATCACCGACGCGACAACATCCTCAACGAACCACCTCAAGCATCCCAATCCAAACCGTAGCGGCCGAAAAAGAAAAATAAAAAGTTTTTCTTCTGCCTTTTTACGCCCCCCATTAACACAGAGAAGACTTCAGGAGCTCAATCCCGGCTCTTTTACATCCTACTTCAGACGAGCCATCCGACCGAGAGCCCAGCTCCGTCCCCTGCAGCCCCCAAACCGGCGAGGGGGTGTGTGCAGCTCCTCCCAGACCCGGCCGGCCGGCCGGCCGGCCCGCCCGCCCGCCGCAGACGCGGCGGCCGGTGCCCGGGGAGGCGCTCGCTCCCCGCCCCGGCCTCCCCGCTCCCTTCCCCTTTTCCCCAGGCCCCGGCTCTGGCCGGCGGGCGGCCCGGGAGGGCGGGCGGCCCCGGCCGCCGGCGCCCCGCGGCCCCGGGCAGGCGCGACGCACTCACAGGCCACGCGTGGGAGAGGAAAGCCCAGCGGAGCGCGGAAGCCTCTAACGACAGCGCAGCCTCCGCGCCCTGCGCGCCGCCATCTTGGGAACCAGGCCAGGCCGCTCGTGCGTCATCACGTCGGCGTCACGAGGGCATAGTGCGCGAGTACGAGGCCCCTGCTGCCTAAGGGCCAATGAGAAGCGGCAACACCCTCGCCCCGCCCCGGCCAACCCCGGCCCCTTCAGCGGCGGCTAAACGCGAGAAGCAGGCGGGCGACGTGCTCCCGTAGTCTTGGAGCAGGCCAGTCAGAAAGCCGGAGAGAGAAGATTGCAAGTCGCGAAAGCCAATAGAAATCTGAAGGCGTGGGTTAAGTCTCAGCCAATGGGGGAGCTGCCTGCCCTTTTTAAGGGAAGAAGGGGTGGTTGCTAGGGATTGGCCGCCGTGGGTCTTGGAGGGGGCGGGGCTTTCCGGCCGGACGCGCCTCGGCCAATGGTGGTCGGCGGTGCGAGGGAGGAGGTGGGGCCGGCGGGCGGGGCCGGGCCGGGAGTGCGGGGCTGGGGCGAGCTCGGCCGCCGCCTCCCCCCCCACCCGCGGGCAGCGGCGTCCGGCGCGAGGGGCTCGGGCTCCGGCTCTGCGCCGCTCCCAGCAGGCGAGGCAGGAGCTGCCGCCGCGCGGGAGGTAAGGCGGGGCCTCGCCGCGGCCCCCTCCCCTGCCTGGGCCGGTCGCCCCTTGGCGAGACACCCCCCGCCCCGCCGGGGCCCGGGCCCGGGTCCTTCCCCTCAGCCCTCCCGGCGGCCTCGCTCTGCCGCGGCCGGCCCCGCCGCCGTTTCCCTTCCCGCGGGAGGCGCCACTCTTTCCGGACGCCCCCTCCCCCACCGCCCCGGGGCACGCTCCGCGGGCCCGGGCCTCGCCGCCCCCCCCGCCCCCCGCAGCCGCGCCGGCCCCGGCCTCATCCCTCCCCCGGCGGCCGTTACCCCACGCGCGGGGCGCCCACGCGCCACGCCCCTCCGCGTGCGGGGCTGCGCCCGCCCCGCGCCGCCCCTTCCCCCCCCCCCGCGCCCCGGGGAGCTGCAGCCCCCGTCCCGCTGGCGGGGGGAGCGGGGGGCCGGCGCTCCGGCTCCCCACTCGCCGTGGCGTTGCTCTCTCCCGCCGCCTCGCCGAGGGCGGCCGGCGTGCACTGCGCGGCCCACGGCCGGCTCGCTCTCCTGCTCCGCCGTGGGTGGGTCGGTCTCGTTTCAACCCGGGTTTAAAGTGAGCGAGGCGGTGACATTCGCGTCTTCCCGCTCCTTTCCCTTGTCCCCCCCCCCCCCCCCCCCGAGAGGCTGATCAGAAACCAGAGTAAAACAAACGGCTTAAAACTGCTTTCATCGCGATGTGATTCCTTTTTTTTTGTGTGTGTGTGTGTGACACGTTTTGAATACTCCCTACTCCTACTTCTTCAGCTTTGCAGAGCTTCCCGTACCTCCAGGGGTCTGGCTTGGGAGCCTTTCTGCTGGTGTGTGGCTCCTCAGAGTCCTCCTCTGGCAGGAAGAGAGTGCTCTGGTTTCTTTCCTTTTCTCAGCCAGTCTTCAACCCGCTTAAGTAAAGGGATTAAACCTATTTAGAGGAAAAAAGGTGGGTTTTAAAGTTCGAATAAATCTTTGACTCTTAAGCCAGCCGCCATTTAAACTGTTTACATATGAGGACGCTACTCCTGAAACAGCCTCGGTGTTTGAGCCTCCCCCTGTTACTACAGCAGCTGCTGAGACGGAACTTGTCGTGAACCCTTCCTCATCTTCCTTCTTAGCCAGCAACACTTGCTTAGAGTTGCTTAAGCTGAGGCTGTGCTTTGCATTTGTCTTTAATTTTTAGCAACTTCCTAAATTTTGAACTAAAGTGGCATTTGGGTTTTTACCCAAAGGCAATGCTTAGCTGTCAGGACAAGCTTGGTTCTTCCTTTTGGAAGTTGACCCTCACAGCTTAGTTCAAGGCTGCTCTTCTCCCAAGCTTGGTATCTGCTCTTTTGGATGGACTTGTCCTTGGAACCTAAGCTTGCTCATGAGATAAAGTTGAAAGCAAATTGCCTTTGTCCCTTCCAAGAGCATGTAAGGTAAGCACCTGTCTCTTCAGCTGACAGCTTTGTTCTGTGAAAATTGCTAGTAGTATTAGCTTAATGTCTCACAAGTGTTTTCTGCTTTTGGTTGGTGTAAGCTTGTAACTATAAAGTGAAACATAGTATTTTGTAGGTGAGTAAACAGCTATAGCATTCTGCATGTCCGGTATGTGGTTCCTGGTATAAAATAGTAAGCCAGTGTACAAGTCGTTGGAGGGAATGGCATGATGGCCGCAAACGCGGGGGTGTTTCCCGATATTTTTGCTCAGTTAAGTAATTTAATATGGTAGAGATTCAAGCATGCCAGCTTGTGCTTTAATAGAGCTTTCAGTTATGTTTAGCAAGCTGGATTGAAGTATATGTTGAAGTAGAGTTGAAAATACATCCTTGGCATGGTGTGCCTAGAAATAGATTTAGGGTGTTGGGGGAAGAAATGCTGCAAACCCTGAAATCATTTGTAATCTGTATGTTACTGTTCCCAGTTAGAGATGGCCTGATTACTATACATAATTTAAAAAGAAGCCATATTATGCCTGTCTGCATGGAAAAGTGTACATCCTGATGATATTTTTATTGTAATAAATATAATGAACTTAGACACGTCTACTGTATCTAAGGTATTACATACTTTATCATAGTGGTACTGATTATACAGTTAAACTGATGTATTGGATAGTTTTCAGCAAATGAGTGTTCTAGTGCTTGCTCTTTGAATGAAAGAGGCAGTTTAAGGGTATTGGAGATCTCGGGGGATCTGTATCTTTACTACCAGACTGTTGTAGTGTTCAGTGCTTGCTAAAGGATGCATCACAATGCCCATGGCTTAAGCATCAAGTGTTTTGGGAGGCCTGGGCTGTTCTGTTAGGTCTGTCCATGCTGATGACTGAAGTCAGTGACTTGCTCATTCTCAATTAGGAGTTATATTTTTATAAAGTGAGGTTAATATTTTCTAAATGAAGAACATATTTAGAAACATGCAAATAAAAACAGTACGTTAGGTTTTTTAATTAATTCTGCTCAAAAGGAATTGGGAACAAAAAGTCTGTGGGAGTCTTCAGTAGGAGCTAAACTCAAGCAAAGAAATGAAATGACAAAAGTAGGTTGGCAAAGTGGTAGAGTTTAACAGTCTGTTTATGGCTTCTTTTTTGCAAAGAGTAAATATTTTTTCTTTTCTGGTCAAATAGTTGTCTGAGGAGCTCGTTCAAAAGAGAGGCAAGGGGGTTATTAATCATTAAGAAAGAGCTTGAGTTGTTTCCTGTGGGATAGTTAGTAAGCTATCTTCCCCAGAAGATCAGCGAGGTGTTTATAGTAAGAAGCACTCCTTCTGCCTAAGAAAGCTTTAATGGAAGGTGGACAGACATAAGGACAATCCTATAGTTATTAATGTAACAGTTCAGACTTAGCAAGCTGATAAAAGTGATAGTAATTATGAAATACATACTTTTCTTTTGGATGTTGTCTTGGATGTAGCCATTTTTCTTTGCCCTTTAGCATTTTCTGTTACCTTCAAATTAATAATTTCTTACCAGAAGTTTTTATTTAACTTATGAGGCAGTCCTGTATTTAGTATCTAACTAGGCTCAACTGCAGGGCAGGGGGGGGAGGAAAATGTCAAACTGACAGTACTTACTTTTTTATTTTTTTAGTAGATTAGGAGTATCTTGAGCATCCCAATTCAGAATATTGTCAAGATGTGTTCTATTTGATTGTAATTATAAGACTAAATGTCTTTTGGAATTTGCTTCCCAACAATTAGCTAAATTTGTTGGAGTTAGTGTTTTTTGTAAGTGCATGAAATAAACATTTAGCTGATTTTAGTAACTTCTTTTGATATTATTTTGCAGAGTGGCTTCTTCCCAGTGTCACAGTAATATTTATATACTATCATTCTTTCCTTAACCTGAAACCAAAATGGGATTAATAAAGTTTGTTTTCTGCAGGGTAGGTGCATGCAGTGTATGCAGCAGTGGTTCAATCTTCCCTCTTTTCCAGATGCTTTAGACTGGTGCTAATGTTGGCAAACCTGTGATGGTACAGATTTTTATAGCAAACAGCGGATTATTAATTGAGTTCTGGCCATCCTTTGCCAGCTAACGTTAGCAACACTTCAGCTTCCGAGGCCTCGTTTTAGATGTTTAATAATGTTTTAACCAAGACTACTAAGTGTAAAATATGAGAAAGGACCTCTCAAATCTAAATAAAGTACACTAGGAGTTCTTCATTGTACTGTAAAAAATGCCCCATTAGTGTTGTCTGGCTTTAGTCTTTTGTATTTGGAGCTAGACTTTGAAAAGGCTTGTGCTTGTAGTAATTAAAAGGCAGGTTCAGTGCCCAAGAGTGTTTTAACATTGCTTTGCATTCTTGCTCTTGCCCTTCCTCTGCTGTAACCTTCTTTGCTCCCTTTTTCTGTTTTTAGTTACTCTGCCCTACATTGGCTCTTGCCTGCATCTCTTCCACCAAATGACTATTCCAGTTGCTCCATCTATCCCTGTCTGTTCTTTACCATTTCCCATACTGTTCAGCAAGTCTGATAATGCTTTTTTCTTTTTCTTCTTTGAAGTAAGGAAGAATTAGCACCAAAGTCTTGTGTTTCAATTCTGGGATCTGTTACCAGGCTAGAGCAGCAGACCTGTCAGCTGCAGGGAGGATTCCACCTGTTTTTCTAGTCTGGGCTGAAGCATGCTGAGATGTGAATGACTGTGCTTGAGATCAGTTTTATCTGCAGTGAGTACATGTGAACAGGTGTTTACATGCTCTGAAGCTGGCCATGTCTAAGTAATACATAAGGCAGACATAAAGCAAAAGGCATGTTTCTGAGACTGTAGCTGCTAATATCCTATGAAGAATCAAAACAGAATACAAATTCTAATTTGAGAGATTTCTTTTACTTTTCAGAAGGATTTTTTTGAGCCCAAAGTTAAAGGCTGTTATGTTATATATTAGGAGATGACAGATTAGTATCTACTTCCTGTTTTATTACTGGGTATCTTCCCAATATCTTGTGGAATTGGCTGACCTGTCCTGGAAGTGCCTGAACAGCAGTGTTTGAACCACCATGGTTTTAAGCCAGGGTGTTAATGTAGGCCAAAATTGTCTTTGTGGCTGAGGATGCACTGTAAACTGTATCAGTTCTAATCAGTTGCTTTTCAGTTGTTTCTGTTAAGTGTGATCAACCTGCACTGAAAGGAGGGAGTCCATCTGTGGTGCTCATGTGTTAGCAGTCTGATTGTAGCCTTTTACATGTGGATCAATTTCCAGGTTTTGCTTTTTATATATATTTGCATATATTTTAGGATGTGATATAGAGTGATGGAATTATGCAACTTAATAAAGCTAAGTCTCTTACATTACAAATACTGCCTGTATTTCTTAGCAAGTAGTTAAGAGAAATAGCAGAATCTTCCTTTGTCTTTAATGCTTTATAGTACTAGCACCCAAAGTTTTCACATGGTATTGTTTTAGTGGAGTGGGAAGAGGACGTAATGTGTGGGTTTCCACTTCCATGGAACCTGCGTTGATGGTCCAGTACCTCCCATATGCTGGGTCTTGCTCAGTGTGCCCATACTGATGATAATTTAAGGGAATATGAGTGACTTTGCAGTGAGGGGATGGCAGCAACCAAGCATGAGGTGCAGGCTCTTTCCTGCCCCTGCCAGGCCGTCTAGGGGGTTGGATTAATTGTCTTTGTGGCCACTCTTGGAGCCATTTCATCATCTTTACTTGATGACAAAGTTTATAGATATAGCCACATAATAACTTCATACTTGATGACAAAGTTTATAGATATAGCCACATAATAACTTCAAGTACTGAGAGAAGGAGCTTTTGGGTTTAAGAACTTTTGTATTGAGATATTTCTGACAAGGACTACTGAAAGATCTAGTTTTGCAGATTTGCTTCTAGGTAGTTCAAGTGAACAGTGTCTTAGTGTCTGCAATTATATAATTTGCGAATATGTATGTATACTCTGTCCTATTGTCCAAGTCATCAGTGAAGATGGTAAACAGTGTTGGTTCCAGTATTAATCCTTGGGGTACACCACTGTGACTGGCCTCCAGCTGGACTTTGTGCCATTCATCACAACCTCTTGAACCCCGCAGTGCAGCCAGTTTTCAGTCCACCTCACTGTCTACTTATTTAGTTGGTACTTCATCAGCTTGTCTATGAGGATGTGATGGTAGTGTCAAAAACCTTACCAAAGTGGAGGTGAACAGCATCCACTGCTCTCCCATCAAGGTTACAAGGTTGGTCAGGCATGACTTCCCTTTCGTAAATCCGTGCTGACTGTTCCCCATCACGTTGCCCTTCCTATGTTTGGGAATGGCTTCCAAGTTTACTTGCTTCAACAGCTTCCCTCCACTCAGCACTGCTGAGGCCACACCTGGAGTACTGCATCCAGTTGTGGGCTCCCCAGTACCAGAGAGATGGAGCTATTGGAGAGAGTCTAGAGGAAGGTGACTAAGATGATTAAGGGACTTTCTTCATATGAAGAAAGGCTGAGAGAACTGGGACTGTTCAGCCTAGAGAAAAGAAAGAAGGCTCAGCAGGATCTCCTCAGTATGTATAAATACCTGAAGGGAGGGTGCAAAGATGGCAGAGCCAAGTTCTTCTCAGTGGTGCCCAGTGACAGGACAAGAAGCAATGGGCACAAACTGAAACAGAGGAGATTCCCTTTGAACATCAGGAAACACTATTTTACTGTGAAGGTGACTGACCACTGTCTGGTGACTGAGTCTCCATACTTTGAGATAGTCAAAAGCAGTCTGGACATGGTCCTGGGCAGCTGGCTCTAGGTGGCCCTGCTTGAGCAGGGGGGTTGGACAAGTCAACCTCCAGTGGTCCCTTCCAATGTGAGATTCTGTGAGATTTTTTTTTGAAGTTTGTCTAGATGTTTCTTTTCCTGATCCTCTTTCACTGCGGATAAATCTTCCTTACACCAGGTCTCAGGGTCTGGGATTCCTGAAGGCAGGTCTTATCAGTGAAGAAGGCATAGAGTACCAAAGTCTTTTTTCTGTGTCTTTGTCACCATGTCCCCTGCCCCATTCAGCAGCAGGCTCACACCTAGCCTAGTCTTACCTTCCTTTAGCTCCTGAGACACCTGTAGAAGCCATTCTTACTGTCTTCTTGTACTCGTGTCCCTTGCCAGATTAAACTCCAAGTGGGCTTTGGCTTTCCTAACCCCATCCCTGCATGCTCAAACAGTGTCTTGCTTCCTCCTGAGTCACCTGGCCCTGCTTCCACCTCTTCTGTTTCTTTGTTTGGGTTTTGTCAGGAGCATCTTGTTCATTCATGCAGGCATCCTGCTACCTTTGCTTAACATCCTGCACACAGGGATGGACCATTCCTGAGCTTGGAGGAAGTGATGATTAAAAAAATCACTTCTTTACAGATCTTAAAAATGATGGAGTAGTAGCACAATAGCTTTCTTTCCATCCTTCAGTTTTCAATTGCATGCTCTTAGAAGAGGTGAATGTAGTAGGCCACTAGAGCATATTTTGTGAAACCAAGAACAGATGCCCAAGTTACCAAATACTGAGTTATCCTCTTGTATCAAATCTCTGGTTCTGGGAAGCTATATAAGATTTGTTGGAGCAGTTGATGCTACTTTTTTAATATAAATACAACAGACTATGATTTATCATTTTGAAACCTTTCATCTAAAGGTAATAGTGTTCTGTTTAAGCATATGGATGATTTTTGTTACGTTTTTAATACTTGTGTAGGCAGTGTTTTGGTGTTTGTCAAAATGGTTCTGTTTTACTGCTTTGATAGACACTATACCTTATTCTGTTTTTAAAATTGGTTTTCCACACTTTCACTGGGATGTAGTGAATTGTTATCAATATCCTCTTCCATTGACTATTGATGGAATAGAATAGAGGTTGATATCAAAGTTCACAAAGTTGGGCTTCTTAATTCTTCAAAACCAGCGATAAAACGTTCAGATCTTCCAGTCTTTGCTGATGCTCTGCACCTATTTACAGGTTAATAAATTAAGTTCTACCAATTGAACCCTTGATACAAAAGCATTTCTTTAATGCATCTGCATAGGTTTTTTGTTGAACAAAGAAGATCAGGTTCAAGACCATCTAAGGAACCTGAAGGTGCACAAGTCCATGGGACCTGATGAGGTGCATCTGTGGGACCTGAGGGAACTGGCGGATGAAGTGGCTAACCCACTGTTCCATCATATTTGAGAAGTTGTGGCAGTCCAAGGGAGTTCCCACTGACTGGGAAAGGAGAAACACAACACCCATTTTTAAAAAGGGGAAAAAAGGAAGTCCTGGGGAACTGCAGGCCAGTCAGTGTCACCTGTGTGCCTGGCAAGATCATGGAGCAGATCCTACTGGAAACTATGCTAAGGCACATGGAAAATAAGGAGGTAATTGGTGACAGCCAACATGGCTTCACTAAGGGCAAATCATGCCTGACAAATCTGGTGGCCTTCAACAATGGTGTTACAGCATTGCTGGATAAGGGAAGAGCAACGGGCATCATCTACCTGGACTTGTGCAAAGCATTTGACACTGTCCTGCACCACATCCTTGTCTCTAAATTGGAGAGACATGGATTTGATGGATGGACCACTCGGTGGATAAGGAATTGGCTGGATGGTTGCACTCAGAGAGTCAATGGCTCAATGTCCAAGTGATGAATGGCATTCCTCAGGGGTCGGTATTGGGACCGGTGCTGTTTAATGTCTTTGTCGGCGACACAGACAGTGGGATCGAGTGCACCCTCGGCAAGTTTGCTGATGACACCAAGCTCTGTGGTGCGGTTGACACGCTGGAGGGAAGGGATGCCATCCAGAGGGACCTTGACAGGCTTGAGAGGTGGGCCCGTGTGAACCTTATGAAGTTCAACAAGGCCAAGTGCAAGGTCCTGCACATGGGTCGAGGCAATCCCAAGCACAAATACAGGCTGGGCGATGAGTGGATTGAGAGCAGCCCTGCGGAGAAGGACTTAGGGGTATTGGTGGATAAAAAATTGAATATGAGGGAGCAATGTGTGCTTGCAGCCCAGAAAGCCAACTGTATCCTGGGCTGCATCAAAAGAAGCCTGGCCAGCAGGTTGAGGGAGGTGATTCTCCCCGCCCCGACTCTGCTCTGGTGAGACCCGACCTGGAGTACTGTGTTCAGCTCTGGGACCCCCAACAGAAGAAAGGGCTTTCAGCAACCTGGTCTAGTGGAAGGTGTCCCTGCCCATGGCAGGGGGGTTGGAACTAGATGATCTTTAAGGTCCCTTCCAACCCAAACCATTTTGTGATTCTGTCTTACTAAGAAATAGTTACTGGTGTGTATCTAAAAGCCTGAGACCCATTTGTCCAATTTTTAGGTTTTTTTTTTTTTTTTTTTACATAAACAAAACTGACTTTTCAAAATAGGCTCACAACATTCTGAGTTAATGCTTCATTGCCTTGCACACACTGTGGCATCTGGGTTGTCTGTGAGCTTCCAGGTGGCATGGCTAGAGCTGCTAGGATTCAGGAACTTGATGAGACTAATACATTTCAACAGTCTTTTTGTGGTACTCTGTCGCTAACCTCTCTGAGCCAGCAGCACTTCTATAACTACTACTGTTCACTGTAGAGGGTAATACTGCCTGGGTTTGGATATTCCTGGTATGTCTTAATGTTTGGAGGCTGTTGTATGTGTACCTATGATCTCGCAACTGGATAATCTTTTCTTTGTAAACTGCCTTCAAATAAAGTGGGTCTCAGCAGAAAGCTGCACTGTGTGGATGAATTTCTTTCCTCAAGGAACTTGATTGCTGGAATAGTATTTTCAGACTTGCAGAAAGTAGCAAGGGTTGGCTGGTGAAGAAGGAAAAATGGCCGTCTACTTTGGATGACCAGCAACAGCGTTTAATCTTCCACTTTGCGAAGCAGAGTTGCATTGATAGCATATTAATATATTAACTCTCCTTAAAATAGAGAAGCATCCATTGCCTCTGGAGTATGCTGCACCTGATTCTGTCAGTCAGGAGCAAGTAAAATGGATGTTGTCAGACCAATTTGAGAGGCTTTGTGTGCTGATACAGTGAAGAAGCTGATATAACTGTAAAGCTTAGAGTTGCAGAAAATGACTGTTGGGTTTTCATGTGGTTGTCAGACTCAGATTGGTATCTGTTCTCTGCCCCTTTTTCTAAAAGTCAGCATTCAAGCAGTTATTTCTCACTTTGTTCCCAGCTGATGCTTGGGAATAATAGTGAGCTCTATAAGGGTTCATGAAATTACAATTTTTGCATTTCTCAAAGCTCTCTTAAAAAATAGAATTCCTGCTTTCAAGACAATGACAGATAAAGTGATTTCCTTCTGTCACTGTAGGATGCCTGGCTTGTACAGCCTGTTTCTCTGGCTTATTAAATCTTTGAATCAATGCCTGAATATAAAAAACTGTCCCATTGCACTTTGAGTTTGGGCATTTAGAAGGCTAAAATGAAACAATAGACTAATGCAATAACTGCTTGCTTTATTTTGTGGTGTCTTGTAGTTGGTCTCTGCAAGTGGTTTGGAGGTATAGTGCAAAGTTTCATATAATGATATGAACAGCCAAAAACTTGCAAACTCTAGTAAACAAAGGTCTTAAAGGTACAGTGTGTCCCTACTTTGAAGGTGGGAAGTTAGTGTAGTGATGCAGCTTTTAATTTGTTTTACTGGGGTTTTACTGTTATACTTGAAGAAAGCAAAATTCTGTGCAACTTTGAGCAAAATTTTACCTTCTGTAAAGATACAACTTTTATGTTTTCTTGAAAACTCTCAGAAATGCCAGATCAGGTTAATAACAAAAAAACTGGTTTGAGCACCTTTCTGCAGAATTCTACCCTGACAGTATGCAACACGTTGGCCTAAGGCATGAGACATGAGCAGTCTAGTTTTAGAAAGTACTGCTGTTCCCAGAATGCATTTTTCTCTGGTGGGTAGAGATTTACCAATATCACCTGCAGCAAGATGTCAGGAGTGGCTTCTTTATGATAATAGTCATGGTGTTCATATTCAGTTCTGTCCTTTGTGTTCTGTAAGGGAGAACTGGTCAGAGTGGAAGTCATCTCTATCTAGAAATTTGCCAGACTAGTAGATAGTGGTTCTATTTGTGGAAGCAGGAAACTCAGCTACAAGAACTGGGAAGCAGAATATTAACAGTACCAGCCACTCTTGTCAGGAGTCATTTTACTGCTTTTTCTCTTGTTCTTGAGATTATATGGGGTAGGAACTAATTTTCACTGGGCTGATAGATATAAATATCATCTTGCAAGTGTTTCAGATGTGGCTTGCTTGTTAATAGAATTTCCAGTTCATGGGCCTTTACCGAAGAAGAAGAAACAGCGGTATTCCTGGTGAAGGAGGCAGGGCTCTAGCTGCCTCTTGAGCTGTGGCTTCTTACTGCGGCACAGTAAGACATGCAGGTCTAAGATGAGGCTGAAAGGTGCTGGATCTCCAGATGCCTGGGACTGTTGGAATCTGAGGAAAGTAGGTTATCTATGCTGGCTGTGCAGGACTGAGGTAGCCCACAGAAAATAGGAATGCAAGTAGTTAGAAATAAGAGCATTGAAGTCTCAGTTTGGAGGGGTCAGAGGCAAGAGATATCCAGGCTTCCTAGGGGTTCATAGGGGACTATAGAAATGGTTGCAGCTCCTTATCTGAACACTTTGGAATATCACTCGTAGGGTCTGGGCAGCCCTACTCTGTGTTTTGGTGCATGGCCTGCCTAGGGATCAGAGGGATAGGTTGGTGACATGGATAGTGGTTTGCATCAAAATAAGGCAGGGTAGGAAAGCTGATTTTCAGCAGGCATGTTAGCAGTGCATTAGCATACTTGAGGCAGTTGTCTTGTGAAAAGATGCTGTTCAATTGTTCTCCCTTAATACAGAGAAGAGGGCTTTGTTCAGAAAGTGGTGTGGCCTTCCTGGATGTATTCTGAGACTGGAGGGGGCAATACAGTTACTCTAATGTGTGTACTAAAATAAATGTTCAAAATATTTCTGCTTTGGTCTGTTTTGTCACCTGCAAAAATAAAAAAAAAAAAAAAAAGTGCTACCAAGCAGTTCTACTATAGTTCCTCTGAACTGTGAGGATTACAATTCTGAGAAGCTGATGGCAGTTTACAGTGCCCTGTGGGCTGTATACATTTTGGTTATTACTTTATCAAACATCTGAAAGCTCAGGCATGAAGCCAAGTAATACTTAATCTTGCTGCATCTTTCTTGTTCCTGACAGCCCAGTAAATGCCTATGTTAAAAGCTTTCTTATTTCAAACCACTGCAGTGTCACTAGTTTGAGTAAACATGGAGGAGACCCTTAAGGGCTCAAGTTGCCAAGTATGAATGCCAGAAGATAAAAAGGGGCTTGGAGGAACCTGCTCCTTCATTTTCAAGGTCTAGAATAAAAACATCAGAAAACTGCCAGTATTTTGCCTGAAACTTCTAGTCACACTTTCTAGAATAGTCACCATTTTAACCACTAGATAGGGAGTAGGCTTAAGGCAAGTGAGTTTGGAAGGGTTTCCAAGTGTTATTAAGCCCTCAATTACATCACTTATCAGGCATTCATAGCAGAAGCTTCTTAAATTCTTTTTTTACAATGTGCATAGCACTTAAATGTTGTCAGAAGTTCCTCTCCAGACTGTCAAAATAGTACTCTCTTGGGGTTTAGAACTGCTGAGTGCTTGGTCTGACATGGGTGTTTTCCAAGGACACTAAAATTACATTATCTTGAAGTGTAATCGTAACTGGGCTCAGGGGCTGTGATCTCTTCAGTAAGGGTTCCCCAGCTAAAAAAGCCCCTAATCATTAGCACCTGCTACAGGGCAGGTCTGTAATAATTTTATTGGGAAAGTTTTTCCTTTGAGCTATTAAGGAATGCTCTGGAGGTGCTGCTCTTTTTATCACTTGCATTGCAGTAAATCTGTGCACTGCTACAATTTATATGTTGGCAACCATTGCATGACCTTACCACATAACAGAGAGCTCAATTTTCCTCAAACTTCACATGGGTACATATGGAATGAATGATAGTAATGCTGATTACTTACTTCCAAAAATGACCAGTGATTTTTTTTTTTTTTTTTTTAATATACAGCTAGCTGATGTCACTCCACACCCACAGCAGGAATGCAGGCAGGTGTACTCTCTGGGTGTGAAAAAGTACAGCACGCTCTCATGGGGGTAGAGTGCCACTCCAAACTTCTTTTTTCTTCCCTACTACCATGAACTCAATCCTCTTTCAACATGAGCTGTCTGGCGTCTTTCAGAATTGTACAAGGCACACAACATCATTTAACAGCAAGTGCGTTAACTGGGATAGATATTCCCATGTGTCCTAGAAAGGTTAAGAAAAGGCACACAAATACCCACTGGAATTCTCCATACTGTTATCTTTTCCTTGTTCACACTTGTTTGTACTGCGGTTCCTGGCTGCAGCCTGGAAGTCCTCGGCATTGATTATGCATTGAATAGACACTTCTGTACCATTTGGATGTGTTTTGTTGTTGTGGTCTGATAGTGATCCTAAGCACTGCTGGTCGGGGTGAAGTGCCAGCAGTACCATCTCTGAGCGCACCTTCGGGGAGTTAATATGCTGTGGGCAGAAGCTTGATGGAACAGCTGGTTTTCACTCTTAGCTAGAGAAAAATACAGGAGTTATTTTAAAACTGCTTAGATTCTCTTCTGTAAGGACAGGGTATTCCAGGAAACAACACAAAACTGTAGATGAATTCAGATATTTATAACTTCAAGCACAATTTAATTGTGTCAATTCAGTGTCCAAATATAGGTCCTTAAGCATTTTTTTTGGTTCCAGCAGTGGTATTGAAACATTCAGCTAATTTAAGTTGTTACAAGACATGAATGTATAATGAAACTCATTTTGAGGGCAAGAATCGCATATGCTGCTACATAGCATAGAACAGGTCTTAAAGCTTGTAGAAACTTGTTTTCTGCTGTGGATATCATCTTTCCTTCCTCCTTTTCGTTAGAGAGATTTGCGAGATTTTTTTTTTTTTTTTTTTTTGTCATTTCATGTAAGTATTGCAAGGACTATGTGGGTAGAAAGTACTTTTGAATGAGAGGGACGTGGTGTATCTGATGTACGGTTACATCTGTATTGTCTAGCTGCTTGGAGGAGAAACTTCAACATGTGGATTAGCTACATTAGAAGGGCCCAGGGAATGTGGCAATCACTTTTATAGGATCAGCTGCCTGTGCCGTGATTGGAGATGTGGGTTGTCAGTATGATGGCCCTACATAATTACCTGATTGGAAAGGAGCAGCCTAGCAGGCAATAGTAAATCATATTGGAGTTGCAATATGTGTAGAAAGCAGAGGGTAGGCAAAGGTGTTAAGACAGAAAATAAACAGAACTGATAGGAGAATTTTTCAGTGCACAGAAATAATTGTGAGCCCAATTGCTACTAGGTTGCTTGAGGGCATTCCACTTAGGTGGAATTATTGTTGCAATTAAACAGTAGTCCTTGGCATTAAGCATCTTCAGCTTTAAATCTCTTCCTTGGAGACAGTCCAGTTAATTGGAATATATGTTATTGCCTAGTTTTGTATTATTTATGCCATTGACTATAATGCAATTAAAAAAGGACTTAAAAAAAAAAAATTATGCAGTGATACCCAACAAATTTTTTTGTGCTGTTCAGCCAGGCTCAGTTTCTTCTGCTCTAGCTGTTATGTGAAGGAGATGCAGTAATACATATCCAGTATGCATCCAATGTCTTCTGTGCACCCTAGAGAATTTACATACAAAGTATGTATCTGATGCTAGACTCACTTTTTTTTTTTTTTTCAGTAACACACAGAAGAATGGGTTAACTTCTTGTTAGAAGTTCTTCTACCCCTTTGAAGAGCTGTTGCCTCTTTTCTGGTAGTTAAAATTATTATGATTCTTAGTGACTGAAAAGCAGTTGCAGTAAGGGCTGACCCATGTGAAATGTACATTTTGGGTTAAAAAACCAATTCCCATAGAAATTATGTGTGCTTAGATACCATCATCCTAAAGTTTTTAATTGCACGCAAGGATTTGTCAAAATTTCAAAGTGCGTCAGCTGTCTTGAATGGGGACTGAACTTCTGCTCTTAGTTGTTCACTTTGCGGCAATGTAATGAGTGCTATACTGTTTTGTTGCACCTCTATTAACATAGTATTGCTGAATTTTCGCTCTTACTCATGCCGTGATAGTCATCAGCAGTGACTGATTTTCTTACTGTTGTCACTTAGCCTGTCTCTAAGCAAAATACAGGAAACGGTGATAAAAGGTCCTAGTTGTTGATCGCATAAGTCATCATTGATATGAAGGTTTACATAAAGTAGTTTTAGTGACTGTCCTGTCTTTACCCTGTGAAGTACACTGTGAGCATGCTAGCATGGTTCAAGAAGTCAGCGTCTGAAATGACGCACTGAAGTGATTTTGAGCATTGTTGGCACATTGCAATGGGAAGTAGAACAGGTTGTGTTGAGCCATCACAGGGGCTATTTTGCAAATTTATGGAATTTTTAGAGCTTTACAAATCAGTTTAAGTACAGGCAAAGGTAGCATGTAGTTACTAGTTCATGTCTTAGCATATGAACGTTTGAAATTAAACATTGTATAGTATGTTATTTCCTGATGTATGTGTACAGGATAATAGGTAAAACCAAAGTAACTATAAGTCTTGCATAGTATGACATACTGGCTAATAAAGATTTGGGGCAGTATTAGCATTTCTGTATTTATGATTTTACAGTTTGGGGAAATTTTCTTATGTGAGCATTGGGAGGGTAGCTCTTGACAACAACTAATCTCATTCCTTTTGTGGACCAAACCTTTTTAAAGTTTCTTGTATATGTTGAGGGGGTTGCTTTTGGGATTACAGAGTCATAGCAAACAGCTCTTCCAGGATAAAACATGTAAGTAGTGTTCTCTCAAACAATCAAAATGTATTTTACATCTGGGTTTATTGAAACACAAGTCAATCATGCGACTGTCTTATGCCTTAGTAAACAGCCCAGCTGTAGGAGTAAGTAGAAGCAGGATCTTGTTGAAAAACAAATGCTTTGCGTGAACTGGATTTTTCTGTATAAGTACAAAAGCAAAAATGTTATCTCACAATGGTTTTTGATGTACTTAGTTGACATTAACTGTTTTTAAAGTAGTGACAAATGCATATACTGTAACTCTAACCCATCCTGTAGGAAAAGAAATAAAGCATTTGTTTGGAAGCATTAAGAATATAGGCATATATTTCTAATGATTCATTTTTTTTGCCAGTAAGTTCTTTTCATTAGTGAAAACTTCAGAAACCTTTTCAGTATCGGTCTTTTTTTATCTGGTTGGTTTTGCTCATTCAGTGTTTAAAAATTTATTCTTAATCAGTTAATTTTAGATGATTGTACTTTTGATATGATACTGTGCCTACTTTAAGGAACAGCGAAGCTTACAACCACTGGCTTGGTAGATTTCTTGAAGAAAATAGATGTTTGGGAGAAGCAAGTAGTCCAGAGAGTAGAAACAGAGGTAAAAGGTACCTACCTCCTGGACGGGATAAAATCTGTCTGCTAGCTAAATGTGAAAGAAGAGAAAAGGTGTGGGGAGGAATACTTGAATCAAAAAACATGAGGCTTGCAGAGATCTTATCTCAGGAAGACTGTTCCTGTTAAGTGACAGGGACAACCTATTTCATTTGTTTACCTGAGAGAGGAAATGTGCGGAGTCGCATTACAAATGGGTCATGTGGCTAAATCAGGTCTTTGAAAGGAAAATACAACTGAAATTCTCGATGAAGGAAGCTGACCTGGGTAACTTAACCTCATGAAGAAGGGAAGCTTGCTACATTGCAGCTTGGGCCACAAGAAGCTGGGTGAACATACTGGAGAAAAACCCCTCTCTCGTGCTTTTCCTGTGGCTCTCTAAGTACCTGCTCTTGGTTGCCATCACTGTTACTTTTCCTCTGGTAAAAGACAGGGTGGAGGGAGAAGAGAAATGAAGAAGACTAAGATGAGGATGAAAACTGTAGACTTTAAAAAGAAACAGAGCAGAGCAACTTCTATTCTCACTAATCCTCCAGGAGATGGTGGATGGTGCTCAGTGCTGCTGTTGAGAGATGGGAAGATACTGGGGGATGTGGTAAGTGTGTTTTAATCAAGAAGAAACCATGTGACTTTATGAGGTCTTGAATCTGGGGAGCAGAGACTAGAAAAGGAGGGAGGAATGGTAAGCAGAATCTCGTAAGATAGAACTGGAAGAAAATTGCAGTCTGTAACCAGTCTGCCAGGATCTCCCTCTTCCTGCAGAATGGAGATAGCATTCTTGACTTGATGATCAGATGAAAAATCTAAGCATGGCAGTTGTTTTATTTTATATAGGAGAGAGTTTACAGTTTCTTAACTAGCAGGAAGGAACTGCATTTGAGCAGTTAAAGTTGTTTTGGGAGAGCACGAGAACCAAGGGCACTCTGTATTTGCTGGGCTGTGCATTGGACTGTTTCAGAGTACATCATCTTGCCACAAGAAGCAAGTGTATCAAAGCTAGCTCTTAAAGAAGGAAATAGTTTGGGTTATGGCTAAGGGGAGTTCTTGGGAAACATAAATTTACATTGTATTTTAAGTGGAATGCAATCCTAAGTGGAAACAGTAGGGTCTTTTCTATCATTAATCTTAGTAGTGTGTTCTGTAGGTTATTTTTGTCAGCATTGTCATCAGTGTCATGGCAATACTTCAGAGCCTGTTAAAAAAAAAAGGCTGCCTTGTTATAAGCACTCTGTAATCACAGGAGGTCCCACTTCCAAAAGAGCTTACAACTTTAATTGAAGAACAGAAACATCCTGGAGAAAGAAAGTACACAAACACAGTGAACTGCAATGGCATTGTATTTAATAGAGCTTTTGGGGCAAGTTTATAGAGGAAATGAAGAAATGGAAGAAAAAGGAAAGGGCAGTGGTGGGAGAGGAGAATTAATAGCAAGAAGGGAAGGGGTGGAGTACAGCAAAGGTGAGAGATTGAGAGCCGAGGGGGGAGGGGTTGGAATCAGTAACTAGTCATTTATTTAGTAGGAACATCTAGATTAATACCTTAGGAGTGATAAGAGTGTTAATGTGGTCTCCAAGTGACATGATGTAGGTGGTTTTCACAAGCAAACATAGTGTTCATTGTAAATGTATAAGCTGAATTTTTCTTAAAGATCACAGATCTCTTCCTCCACCCACACTGTTCTTACACTTCTTGATTTCATGCTTTCTATTTGCTATAAAATGTATTTATCTTTTTACCCGCAGTCATAAGATTCAAGTTTAGGAGAAAAAAAAAACCCAACAACTTGATCAGTGGAAGCAAAAGATCACATTCTCTGTAAACCTGGTCATATCAAGTGTAAAATTGTGTTCTCCTACATACAGATTGGAGAACTCCTGTCAATTGCCTATAAGCATTAAACTTGCCCCTTAAGACCCTGGCTGCTCAACATATGTTGATACAAGAGATGATACACTTCTCTCTGAAGTAGAAGGGAAAATTACTTAGTCTAGGCAATCAAACTAGAAAAAAAAAATTGCAAGCCTGGTTTGTGTGCATCCTACTCATCTGTCCTCCTTCTCGATGCAGCTAGGGAACATATCCCACAACCACCTACTATACTCACCTCTCCGTGCTCTTTGCATGGCTTGAGAATTCCCTCGTCTTCTCCTTGTCTGCCCTTGTCGACCCGTATGTGTCCTTCTAATACTGATTCTAGATCTGCACCCCTCACCTTCTGTACTAGTATATGCCAAGAAGATGCGTGGGGTGGGAACTATTATGTAATGAGAACATAATGTAATTAGCATCTACAAGGCTCTGAATTAAAGAAGATACAATGTTATGATACTGCATTGGAAATATACTGAGTCCTTGAAGCAAAGTTACACTTGAATAGATAACTTGCTCTGGGAATTCCTAACTCTGTGGTTATTGTTAAAGCTCAGCAAATTTTTGAGTAGCTGGTTTACTACTCTGTAAAATAAAAAGTAATAGCTGAAGCAAATAAGGCTTACAGGAGCATGTCAGTTCTGTCTGCTGGTCAGTTCCTCCCACTTCACCCATCAACTTACTGGATGTTTTTAATCAATTTTGACAGAGTAGGAGAACTCAAGTTGGTCCGCTTGCTAGAGGAAAAGCCATGTTGAGAACAGTTTATCTGCTTGGCCTGTTTGTTAGTCAGTCAACATGTGTGCTAATGTTTTTGCCCAACATGCACAGTTATATCGAAACCTGCAAAAGAAGATGCTGCCTGGCTAGTAAGGTCATGTGGGAAGGGAACTGAAAGCAACGTGGAGTCCCAGAATAGATGAGGAGGGTAATTGAGAGCACTGCAGGGATTCTGAGACCATTGGAAAAGGCACGTATGAGAAAGGGAGATGCGCATCCGGAAGAAATCAGACTTCATATATTTTGCAGGATGTAGGATAAATTCTTTAAAACTAACACGGTTAAATACTTAATATGCTGTTTGCTTAGCACAATGATTATACTCCCAGTTTTGTAACAAAGGTTGCAAGCTTGTGTTTTTACTCAATGAGTGAGAAGCAAGTATTTTTATAGTGCCTTATATTTTTTTTTTTTTCTGTCAAACTTAACTGCAGCTCTAGGTAGTGCTGCAATGAACATCTTGGTGGTCATGTGAATGTGAAAAGCTGGGTGGTTTTTTTTTAATGATTAAATAGATTTTTTCTCTGGAACTATTGTTTGGGAAGATCCATATTTTATCATCCAAGCTTGGCGTTGCTTCCATAAGGAAATGTGGTCCTGTGATGTGGTCAAATTCTCTAATACCACAAGTATTAACTTTCTTAAATAAAATGTTTAAGCAGTCATGTTTTTTTAAAAAACCAAAAAAACCAAAAAAACCCCAAACAACCAAACCCACACATGCACTTGGTGGCAATTCTTTAGTACTTTGGGGATTTTTGTACAGACTTCTTGTGGTTACCTTCTAAAGCTGTTAGGTGAACATGCTCATTTTTTAAAGCTGTAAGTCAAGGTGGGAATATTTTACAGCTTATTAAAATATTTTTGTGTGTGTGATGCTGAAACAGGTTCAAAGTCTGACAATACAACTGCTCTTTGATAGCAGTATTAGAGGAGGGAGATGGATCATTTACACCCCTCAGTGCCACTTTTGGCATGATTCTTTTTGCCAAGCCAGCTGATACACTATATTTGGAAATGTGGCTGTGTTGTGTGTTACCAAGCTTATTCATCATTGCTGTCAGCGTACTCTCTCTTTGCAGAATGCTTTCAGGAATTTTCAACAACATTCACTTGAAAGGAAACATGGCATAGTACTTACAAAATATTCACCAGAAGACAACCAGAAAAGCAAACTCGAAAAAAAAAAAAAAAAAGGCCCAAACCATTTTTCCACTGAAATGTGTATTGCTGCTTCTTCACATATTTATGAAGTCTGCAGTTCATCTCAGTCCTGAAGGATTTTTTTGTTTTGTTTTTCTCTGCATGTCATGCAGCTATATTTTATATTGTTTCTTCTGTTGTCATGCATGTACTGGCAAATAGCCTGTCCTTTCATTGCTGTGTTGAGAAGCAGGCTCATACTTTTTCTCTCTAAACAATAGTTTTAGTCACTTGCAAAAAAAGGTGCTTAATATCTGAAATTTTATTTCAAATTTTAAAAATACTGTTTTTTCTGACATTACAAATCTTTTTGGAATTTCAGGGATTTCAGTAGAATTGAAATCTAACTCTAAAATCTGTTTCATGAACTGTAATTTTATTAATGTAATTTTAATTACAAAGAGTAGTTTCATAAAGGAACCACACTTACTTTCTCTGTATTGTGTCTCGTTATCAGTATAACTCATCATTTGCTGGTTAAATATGGCAGAGAGCATTGCTCAACTAAACTGTTTTTTGCCAAGTGTGAAATCGTATTATATGTGAGTGTTAGTTTTCAGAAATTTTGAAAAAAGTTTCATAATCTATTTTTATATTATATATAATATGTGATTTTTTTTTTTTTATGCTACACAGCTCTACTGGGTTGGTGTTTGGAAAATGTTTTCTAGAAAGCTATGTATAACAGCAATTCCTTTCAAATTATGGCTTTTACTAAACAATACAGCTGTCAGACGCATTAGTTTTTAAATAGTTATATCTGTTTCATGTAACTGAGCAGTGAATGGAGATATGTAGGAAGTAGAAACCTATTTTTCTGATTGGGAATTGGATAAAAAAAGTACAGTTTTGATCAAGAGAGATGATTCCTTAAAAGGAAATACTTCCATAACAAGGTATCTCAACATACCCGTCTGCTAGTTTTGCTTTTTTGTGTGAGAGGCACTTGCTGATTTAATCATGCATGCAGCATATTTTCTCTATAGAAATTCTGATGACTAAGAAGCAATAGTTTAAACACGATACATGCATCAAAGGAGAGAGTGAAGATAATTACAGAGCTTATTTCACGTTCATATACTGGTAGAATCCTACTGAAAAAAATGCCTTTCTGATTACGGTGCCATCAGTCTAATGAGTTGTGTTCACTGAACTTGTTTTTTCCTATGGTATGTTTGCTGCATGCTATCTGAGCAGTAGGAGATGAGGCAGATCTTGTATTAGCCTTGAACTTCTTACTTGCATAGAACAGATTTCAGCTAGAGGGGTTTTTTTTTTGTCTCTAAAACAATATTCACCTATGATAGTAATGCAAATACTAAGCTTTGTTCAAATTTTTCTTTTCATCATATTTGGGAAGCTGAAGTTCACATACTCTAAAATCAGCTTTATCTTTAGACATAACTCTTGGCAATGCTTTCACTGCAAGAAATAGGTTCTCACTACTAACATGTTTCATATGGGCAAAAATTCAAAATTTAGTGCTGTGTACCATATTCATACAGCCTCATGTATTGGTGTATCATTGTTCTGATTGCATGGTGGCACTTTTCATGTCTCCATGTATAATATGTGCATCGTTCTCTTTGGGTTTTTTCTTCTCATAAAATCTACCAATGAATGTTTATATTCCAAGCAGATCCTTCCTCTAAATACAACTTAAAAAAAGAAAAAAAAAAAAAAAAAGCCTGCAGTATTTTGGTAGTTGCGTATACAGAACATTTACTTAGACTGCTTTTCCTCAATTTATTGGTCAATAAACCTACTTTGTTCTTAGAAATGAGAAATCAAAATCCTTCAAAATAATTTCAGTTTTTCAACTTATTTATCTTAGTATATATGAGCATCTTGACTGATATAAACTATATGTCATCATAAGTTATAACTTGTAACATGGAATATGCTATGCGAGCGCTTTAATTTTCTGATGATTCTAAAGATGCAGGGGATTGTGCTTAGAGGGAATGTAGAAAACCATTTATATGAATCAACACAGAACTGCATTGTTCTTGCCCTGAAGATTTCGGACTCTGTCCCTTAACCTGCTGTTGGATCAATTAGACCCACCTAACTTGATTTCTCTTGAGAGAAGGGTCTAAAATAAATGTAACAGGATGGCATATGGGAGAGGGGAACACTCAAGTGAATAGGTGACGTGTAGATAAAGTCTTTGTGAAGGTGGCCTCCTGTACAAAGAGCTCTGTTTATCTTTTTACAGGTATGAGAAAATTAGTAGGAAAAAGAAAAAAAGGAAAAAGTTATAATGGGAAGACCATGAAAATAAACTTTTCTAAGTTCTTTTTTTGTTGGTATTGTTCTTCTATGTCTTTTGTCTTACACTGTATTATGGCAGGTTGGCCATTTATATTGATCCTATTTCCAATTTGCACTATTATAAATTCAACGTGGATCTCGTAATGAGTGTTACTCCCTGCTTCATATGAGCTGAAAAATGTTATAAGAACTTGTCTCAAATGTAATTGCTTGTGGTAGAGCAAGGTCTTTCAAGAGGATGCCCAGTGTTAATTTACAAACTTCAAGGGATGTGACCAGCCAGTGTGATTCCCACACTGAATCTGTGCGGTCTCTCCTTACCAGTCTGCACATCAGGGCTTTTAATGGTAGAAACTGTATTGGGGAAGTAAGTTGTGCAACTCAAGAGGGACTGATAAAATTAAGCAGTGCAGATGGGTTGTTTGAGCCCCTGATATCCATTAGAGAGCACTAAAATTGGGGGGGAGGGGGTATATGCCCCAGGACTTTACAGTCTCCATATACTCAGGGATAGTCTTGTTCCTTGCACTGTGTTTAGTGTCGGAAGATGAAAGAATTTGGTTTGTTTACCTTCCTTTTTGAAAACACCTTATATTTTTGCCTTAGATTTTTTTCCCCCTTTTGTTACGAGGTGGTGTCTTTTCAGTCACTTTTGAGCTCCTTTAATTTTGACTTAATAAGTTAACAGTGTTAACCTTAACTTGCTTCTTGATCATTCAAAGTTACTATTTAAAATAAGCCTTTGGCTTGGCAGTTTCTTGTTCACTCTAATCTTAAAGGAAAATGAAAGCAGCCAGATTATATATACCTTTCCCGCTAGATGTTTTTTTAACCTATAGCATTTGTATTTAAACGGTCTGCTGTATACAGTTACTTAACATATGGATTGCAATTGTTTCAGCCTTGGTCAGTGTGGAGAAGCAGCTTTTCAGCTGCTGGTTGATACTTTCCAGTATTAATACCAGCTGCCAAAGAACAAAACTTTTTGATAGAGTATGAGAGGAAACATTTCATTTTGGGTAAGCTAGCTACACAGACCAAGGATAAAAGGATCCCTTTTATATATACGGAGTGCTCAGAACATCTGGAATCCAAAGTACTACTTCTGTACAGTGATTTTTAACATATTTGTGGATTTTACTATGTAGTGTGTGATAACTAAAGGCTGCTATGGCTGAGGTGATCTTGATGACTCAGGCAGTTGAAATCTTTCAGATGTTCAAAGTTACCTGAATGTGTCTGACTCCCCTCACTGTGAAGTAACTGGACATAGAATCTTCTATACTGTACAGGAAGATATTATATACCATATAGACTACATAGGCTGCCCATATAGAAGTGAAAATATCAGTTGCAGTAACATGTAGAGTTGTAGAAAAATGTAGATGGGAAGGGACCTTTGGAGATTGAGAGCCTCAATTTTCTGCTTTTTCAAAGTTAAATCAGGTTGCTTAGGGCCCTGCTGAGTCAAATTTTTAAATTCTCCAAGGTTGCTTGGAGACGCTGTTAAATCTCCATTCTGTTCCAGCACTCAACCACCCTCATGGTGAGGAGTTTCCTTATATCTATTTGGAATTTCCTTTGCAGCATTTTGTGACTGTTGCCTGTTGACCTTTTGCTGTGCTTGCCTGAGAAGAATCTGCCTCCACCCTTTGTATAACTCCCCATTGCATAGGTGAAGGCAGTACTGGGCTGCTTTTCTTCTCCAGGCTGAACAAACCCAACTCCCTCATCACGTCTTTCATCTCGTGTGTCAGCCTTTTCACTATTTTAATGACCACCTTCTGGACATGCTCCAGTTTGCCAGTACCTCCTGTGCTGCATGGCCCAAAACTGTACAGTACTCTAAATGTGGCCTCACCAGTGCCAAGCAGAAGGGAATAATTACTTCCCTTGACCTGCTGTTTATGCTCTTGCTTATGCAGCTCAAACTACAGTTAGTTTTCATTGCTTTAAGGGTGCACTGCTGGCTTATGTTCAACTTGCTGTCTGCTAGCATCTCCAAGGCCTTTTCTGCAGAGCTGCTGCCTGTCCAGTCTGCAGCTGTAATGCTGTATAGGGTTTTTTTCCTTCCCAAATGCAGGACGCTTTACATTTGTCTTTGTTTAACTTTATAAAGTTCCTGTTGGCCAATTCTTCCAGTTTGTTGAGGTCCGACTGAATGGTGGCCCTGCCCTCCAACATGTTGGCTGCTTTCCCCATTTTGTATCATCTGTAAATTTGCTGAGGATGCTTTCTGTCCTAGCATCCAAATCTGATGAAGATGTTAACCAGTATTGACCGCTGCGGAATACTGCTTTTAACCAGCTGGCAGTTAGGCTTAAAATTATTGACCACAAGTCTTTGAACCTCATGGCCCAGGGAGTTTTTTTGTCCACCCATTCAGTCTATATCTCCTCAGTTTGACAACCAGGATGCTATGGAAGACAGTGTTAAAAGCCTTGATTAAGTCAAAGCAACTGGCAACCACTGATTCTCCCTCGTCCACAAAGCTGCTTATTTCTTCAGAAGGCAGTCAGTTTGGTTGTACACGGTTTGCCTTTAGGAGTCTCTCTTGTCTGATCCCAGTCACATTCATGTCCATTGTGCCTGGAAATAGCTTCTCTTTAGGATTTGCTCTATGTTTTGTACAGCGCATGAGGTGAGATGGACCATTACCTAGTTCCCTGGATCCTTTATCCCCTCCTGCCCCCACTTTCCTTTTCTGGTGGGTTTGGTTTGTTTGTAAGTTACCTGTTTCCTGTCATAGGCAATCACCATGGCTTTTCAAAGATGATAGGCAGCAGGCTTCCAGTGACATCAGCTAGCTTTCTTCAGTACCTTGGATGTTTCCCATCTGGTCCTGCATACTTGTGTAGGTCCAGCTTACCTAAATAGTCTTTAACTTGATTCTCCCCTCCCTCAAGCTTTGCTACTAGATGCAGAAACCTGGGAAGCCTGATAGCACAGCTTGCTGGTAAAGACCATGCCCAGGGTGTTGGGTACCTCAACTTTTTCTGTACCTTTCATCACTAGGTTGCTTCCTGATTCTGCAGCTGAATTACATTTTCTCCAGTCTGTCTTTTGCTGATGGTGTACCTGTAGAAGCGTTTCTTCTTGCCTTTCACAACTGTCTTCAATTTCAACTCCAGACAAGCTTTGGCCTCCCTGGTTCAGTCTCTGCTTGCCCAGACAGTGCATCTGTGTTCTCTTCTGGTTGCCTGTCTCCGCTTCCACTTTACATATGTTTCTGTTTTGTTTGAGCTCATTCAGTGAGGAGTCCCATGTACAGTCAGGTAGCCTCCTGCTGTGCCCGCTGATTTTCTTGCATGTTGGGAAGCCTTGTTTTTGTGCTCTGAGAAGAGAGTTCAGGAAGATGACTGGCTGTCGTGGGCTCCTTTGCAGCTTCCTAGGGCAATCTGCTTACCATTCCCTGAGCAAGCCCCAGCTCTACTGATGTGAGTCCAGGGTCTTTAGTCTGCTTCTTTTTTTCCTTTCCTGCTTCAAGATCTTACACTACCATTTCATGATTACCGCATCTAAGGCTGCTGTTGGCTGTCATATATATGAGTGGTTCTTCCTTATTCATGAGAACCAGATCCTGCACAAGCCTGTTCAGTGCCAGCATCAAAATTTGCTCCCAGCGCATGCTAGAATGTCCCTGGCTATTTCACACCCTGCTATGCTGCCCTTCCAGTAGATGTTGTGTGATTTAAGTCCTCCGTGAGAACAAGGGGCTCTGAATATTGGTAAGCCAGCCTAGGATGATGTTCTGGTTTTTGTGGTAACTGAAAATAAGTTTTCCTTAACTGGTTGTCTTGAACCACAAGAAGCTGCTGCAAAGATATATGTATGATATTTTGATTTTATTTTGAAATAGAATACTTAATTTTCTAATAATTTTGAATTACCACTTTAGTACAATCACAAATACTAACTCAGCTGATGTCCACAGTGCAGCTGATAAGGTAAAGTAACCTAGTTTTGTATAGCATGGATACATTGGTATCCATAATATTTGTTCACAGCTAATGAATTTGCTAGTGATCTAAATGATTTATTTCTTTTTCTCTATATAATTTCTAGATTCTAATTACCCTAAGGTAATTAATGTGTAACTACATGAAATACTGCTTCAGATTGCACTGTATGGTTGCCTTGTGTTCAGGCTGTGCAAATAATACTTACACATATGTGCCAGAAACAACTCCTCATCCTCTTTTTTTTTTTTTTTTTTTCAAGTGACTAATAGGAGAAGATCTTGTCCATTCATCATTATTGTATTTTGTTTCTTAGTAATTGGTGACAATTTGCTTCTTAATCTGTTTTAGTTGGAAGATGGGGAAGAAGAGCCGAGTAAAAACTCAGAAGTCAGGTACAGGAGCCACAGCAACAGTATCTCCAAAGGAAATGTTGAACCTAATTAGTGAGTTATTGCAAAGTAAGTTTCAGTTTTATGCGTCTCTGGGAAAAGGGATGGTGTGGAGACCACTCAAAACCATTCTCTTGTTCTCTTACGAAAGCCAGTGAATTCTATTAATTTCCTGTAAGTGCCCAAGCTTGCTATTTCAGCTTGCTTAAGATAGTATAGTATGTGTCTCACAGTATGTATCTGTTAGTATATACCATTATTGGCTTATTTATATGTGTATGTATTGGAAATACCATATTTCTGGCAGCTTTTGGCTTTACATTTCAACACAAATATAAATACTGGTCTACTCTAGGTAATGTGACATTGCAGCTTTGTCAGAAATGTTTTCCTTGTAAACCTCAAGAATTACACTGTTTCTGTTTAACATTTAAGTAGTAATTTGAACTGATATCAGAGTAGAGAAATTAACTGTGGAAAGCAGCGATACAACTCAGTTCAACTGCACTGATATTTTTGTCTTTCCAATAAAAATGCGGTTGTTTTTGTTGTTGTTTGGAAACTTTTTTGTAGTGCTTAGTTCTTATATACAGACCAGAGATTGTTTCACTTTTTGAGGAACTTTGAACTTGTCCATTATTTCTAGTAAATATGAAAAGCAGAGCATGATTTCATATGATAGTGCTAAAATACTGTTCACTGTTGCTACTGTCATTAGTAACTGTGCTGAGCTACACTTCTTGAAACCCAAGTCCAGATTTTCATATCCTGGACACATCTAAATGTTGCCTTAGATAAAGTGGAATTTTTCTTTAGCATTGCTTGCAAAGAGGAGACAAGGAGTTGGCAGACCAGTTTGATGCTTATGCTACAATTGGCCTCTGCTTTGCTACCAAAAATAAAATGTAGATCAATTTTCTAAGCAAAGACAAGTATCAGCTGTTCTTTTTGTCAAGCTTCCATATTTTATTCAACACAAAGATTTTTCAAATCGGTTGAGGAAAGTAATCTTCAGCTGTCCACTTGGGTTTATGCGGCTTAGATCAAGAAATCCACACACTGGCATTTAGAATATTGTCAGAGACACTGTGGATGTAATCTAGAGCTAAAGCTTGGCGAAGTGTTCCTTTGCTTGTCCTTCCAAGTATGCGTGCATCTATGAAAACACTATTGACTAGGCAGGTCAAATGTATGTACCAGCAAATTTCTCAATTACTTAAGGTAAGCTCTGCACTATAATATCTGCTTTCATTACAGCAAGAATGATGCAAGCAGGCTAATGTAAACAGAGTGCTTTGCTTGGATTATGGAAAACAGACTTTTTTTTTTTGTCTTATCTGAGACACTATCTACTTAACAGTCTGGTTATTTACCTTTTTTTTCTTCCTAGCTTTTTAAACATTTGATATTTCTTATATGTGAAAGAATATTAAAAAAAATAAAATGACGTAAGTTATGCTGTAAAAATTTCAAAAGTCTCTACTAATTACATGTCAAAGAATGGGATGTTTATAACAGTAGAGATTACAGTGTTCACCATGTAAACATGTTTGAAGGACAAGTAGTACTAAGGTTCAGTTAAAGTTACTGTTAAACTGTGACCTTTTCTCTGATGTTGAAAAGATACATATATATAAAATTTATTAAAAAAAAATTTTCATTTGGCATTTTTATTTCCAGAATGCAGCAGCCCTACCCCAGGTCCTGGTAAGGAGTGGGAAGAATATGTACAGATCCGTTCACTTGTTGAGAAAATTCGCAAAAAGCAAAAAGGTAAATGTGAAAGACTGTAAGATAAGGGTGGCTCAGAGTATTGATTTGCCTGAAGAATTGTCTGTTGACAGCTAAAAGAAATATTTTTGTTGTTGTTGTTATTGTGTAAATATTATGCAGTCCTATTATTTTGGGACAAAAATCTTAATTCTCTGGCATGCAGTTGCTTTTTACACTTGCAAGTGTTTCTGGAATATTCTGGTGGGCATAACCACTGGCATTAACCTTTTTAATACTTATAATTCTGAGTGAATATCACAGACAAGTGATCCTGTGATAATTCTGTCTGATAAGTAGAAAAAAGAGCGTGAGATTGTCATCACAATTGGAAGGACTAGAAGTAAAAATCCTTTGAGAATAATAGGTCTTTTTGATTCCTGATTGCATAGTCTGTCCCTCTGTCTCTATAAATCTGAACATTTCAAATTTAATTTTATAACTATTTTTATTTTGATCTGAACGTTTTACTGAACATGGAAACAGTTTCAGCAATTCAACATCATGACATTAAATTATGATAAAAATATATAAAATCACAAAATAAATACATCAGCTAATAAATCTATCTGCTATTAATCAACAATATAATTAAAGAAATGCTTATGGTACCACAGTTAATATGGAGTTTTAATGGTAATTTTCCTAAGTTTAAGGTATGCTTATTTTTCAGATTAGAACAGTTTTCTTCCAGTATGTTCTGCAACAACTCACCGTTGTTGATACTTTATTTTCATATTTGTTTTGGTTTTATTTGGAGGTATGCTCTAAAAAGTGCTTGTAATTTTAGTAAAATTAACCTCTTTTATGACTGTTGTATTTTAGTTGCAAAGAAATAACTTTTTAATATTGGAATGAATAGATTTGGGCTGAAAAAGTCCTGAAACAATTCTTTCCTCTCTATTTATACGGTGACAGCAAAAAAGCCAGACTGCATTTAACATTGAGCTTGACTGGTTCATGTACTTGAAAAAGCAGAAGACTGTACTTAGAGGCTTGAAATGTCCTTTTTGCACCTGTTTTTAATAATTTTGACTGATGCATGAGAATCTTACTTCATGAAAGGACTTTTAAACCTCTGAACATCAGTTATTGGCAGAGGGCATATAGAAGAATAAATGATACTGTTTTAGTGACTGCATCCTGTAGCTCTGTGGAGGTGAACTTGATTCATTGTTTTGCTGTCCTGTGACTTCTATAAGTGTATGGTACATGTTCTGTTTTTTATAATGTAATATGTGTGTTATGGTAAAACATAATTCAGGTTAACAAGAACAGAGTTAGTGTTGGGGTTGGGCTGTTCACTATCTTTCTTCTGCGCCAGAAAGATTGAAACATTCACGGGGGGAAATGGCTGCTGTGGTAGAATTAGTGTAACAGTATTATGTTAATAGGACTTTTTTTTTTTTTCCTTGAAAGATGCAAAACCTACTAACCACAGCACTGTTGACATACAAATGGCTTTTAATGTAACATTTTTACATACATAGTGAGTATGAATGTTATGGTGTCTTTCAAAACTATTTTTTAATGGAACATGGTAATTTATACTATACAGTTTTCTAGCTTAATAAAGGCTTTAAACAATTAGCAAAGGAAGTATAAATTGCTCTTGGGAACTCTAAGATGTACAAATGAATATGTATTGCCTAAAGTGTCATACTTTGTGCTTTACTTGAATAGAAGACTGGGTTGCAGAATGTGAACTAAAATGATCTTGATTATAGAAAACTCTTAATTTGAAAACTGAGTATTTTTACTTTCTAAAACTTTTTCCTGTTTGACTCACTAGTAAAATTTTAAATAAAGCTAATTTTTCAATATAGATTTTCATCAGTATAGCTATGTTTTGTTCAGTATAGAAATAAATTGTTCCCCAGTAGTGCTTGTAATTTAAAGGAGCTGCTCTTTTCTTTGATTTGGAAAAATGTGGGAAGTATTGGACCACATCATATATGAGGAACAGAGGTAGAATTTCAGAGATGCTTACAGAATGGTTCCAAATGCAAGCTGGATGTTAAAAGCTTCCAGTAGCCTTATACAGTAGTCAGTGTTGGAAATCAAAAGAGCGAAGTCCTGGACAGTATAAACACTTATCAAGTTTTGTAGAAGCTATGCAACTAGTCTTACTAGATTTGTGAGGCCTTAGTTCTGAAAATATTCTGCAGAAAGTAGCATACTGAAGGGAGTATGAAATAAAGGAAGATGCCAGCTTTAAAAAAAAAAAAAAGCCAAAACACTGTACACCACACTCTCATTGCATTAAAAAAATACTTTATCGATATCAAGTTTTTATATTGTATCATCAAAGACTATAGCTTTAGATGATACTGGCACTTATGTTAGCTATAGACTTGTTTGGTTTTGGGGCTTGAAATGCATGATTTGCAGTGGGAGGGAATATTTCGAATACCCTAATGCTACTTTCCTAAAATCCTTTTAATCTAAAGATCTGTTTATCACCTGTGCTTAACCAAAATACCTTTGGATGTAAGCAACTTGCTGATGACATGTTGTCACTCATAAAATGGCCTGAGCATTTCAGGGGGTTTTGGACACTTCTGACATGATCTGACACTGGAGTTTGGGTTGAAGAGAACACAGAGGCAAAGAGGTACAAAAGGAGCTGGCTGAGTATAGCTGGGAGCTATAATGGATAGGTTCAAATCAGATGACGGTAAAGGGGGAAGCTGAGAAAATGAATGATGTTTGCGATTTCACTGGAGGACCACATGCCTGTTGGTGAAGAAAAGTGTAAAAATTTGGACGAGCTCTGTGGTGTGAGGAAGATGATCAGTCCTTAGTTATTTTAGTAGATCCGTATGCTACAGGAAAAACCTAACTGCCTTGTATGTGAGAGAAGGAGCTTGAGATCTGCTTATCATCATTTCCAGTGCTGAACTAATGAAACTGCAGCTTGCCTGTCAAATTCCTCGTGTCTGTATTAATATGTTGTGGTGATTGCATTTATCATCGATATTAAGCTGGAAAACATTTTTGCTGAGCTTATTTAAAAGGGAAAGAGGAGGGAAGCTTCATATTTCATCACAGCTCAGTTTAGGTGGTTACGTTTTTAAGATGACTGGTAAGCCAATTTGGCAGAATATTTAAGTTGATGAAAATTGGGTATGACATTTGTATACTATTGAGTAACACTTAACAAAGACCAGTTATGACTCAGCTACTTCAAAGTAGAACTGCTGTGGGATAGCAGATAGCTTTTTACATGTGATTTTATATTGAACTTCTTTATCTTTCTAGATCCTCTTACTTCAGCATTTGTTTTTTAATAAATTGTATATATAGGTTTGTCTGTTGTCTTTGATGGAAAAAGAGATGACTATTTCCCTGAATTGATAAAGTGGGCAACTGAAAATGGAGCATCCACAGAGGGTTTTGAAATAGCTAACTTTGAAGAGGAGGGGTTTGGTTTGAAAGCAACAAGAGAGATAAAGGTGAGCATGTGAACATTTGACTTAGATTAGAAAATCGTGTTTGGAATGTAGCTGCAGAGCTCTGGAACACTCACCACCTTCCCTTCCCCCTTTTGACTGCTTATGAAACTGCTGTTCTGAAATGCTCTCAACTCTGCATACTTGAGAAATAAAATTATTGATAAAATTGAGTATTATTTTTGATGACTATGAATTTTTTATTGGTCATTTTTTTTCTCTATGTTGCCTATGCTGTTTACCTAATCACCAGAGTACTCTACCCCATTGATGTATCCCTCTCTTACATGTTTTCTAACTACTTAGTCTCTTCTCTTCTTTCATGTCCCTTCTTTTAAAGCACTGGTCTTTTTGCCTCAGAAAGAGGTATTTGCAATACTTTTTCAGTGAAAATGAAAAAAACAAAATTATCTGATAATTGTAAAGAATATCTTTTGATCATCAGGTAAGGAATATAGACACACAGTTATCTAACTGTTAAGAGGCAATTTTAAATGCTTACCTTTTTTCCTTCCCATTTAACAGATGGGAAACAGCTTTGAAGAACAATCAGCTGTTGTAGAAAGAATATTAGAAAACAAGCATATTGTATTCATTTTAGAGTTTCAGTAGCACATAGTTAATAAGACTAGCATGACTAGTTGATAAAAATCCTGAACAGTTCTTCTAAAGTAAGAATGGGCAATGTGAAAAAACCTCTACTAGGAGAAAATATTTGATCACATAATTATTAGCAATATAATGTATCTGGTAGCTTTGAGGCTGTGTGGGCAATTTACATGTCAGCAGTTCCAAACTGAAGCACTTTATTTTGTAATCTAAGTGTCTTTCTTTTAAGCTTTGTGTAATGCAGATTGGAACATTTGGTTACCATAATATGAAACATAGCATGTTTGTTTAATTTGCAGTGGAAGAAAAGGAAGAATTTTGATTCAGAGTAATTTTGATTTAAATAAAAAAAAATGAAAACAACCTGTAATTTAAAGACGATGTATATTTGAGACACTTGGCATATATAAATGCTAACTGACCCTCTATGCATTTTTTCCTTTCTGTAGGCTGAAGAGTTGTTTCTGTGGGTTCCTAGAAAACTGTTGATGACAGTTGAATCAGCTAAAAATTCAGTATTAGGTAAGAGCTTAAGGAAGTTTTTAAGCAAGAAGTTGATATGTATGGGATCATTCAGTAGGAGACTTTCTTTTTGTTAGCTGATCACCTTTATTACAGGACTTGCTTGTCATGCTGACCATCAGGTTTGGAATACCTACAAGCTTGAAGTGTCAGTGGAAAGAATTTAATTTTCCTCTTTGTTTCTGGCTGAGCACACTAGATAACTTCCAGAAGTGTGTGTGTTAATTTGAACACATATCATGTAGCTTTTATAACACTTGGAGATAAAATATTCTGAGGAACTGAGAGTATTCTAGTTTCTTCATGTCTTCTGTCATGCAATTGTACGTGAGGTGTTTACTGTGTCAAGTAACTTGCAGCATAATACAATGTGGGCAGCTAAGTATTTTAGAAACCTGAAAAGCTTTTTTTTTTTTTGTTGGAAATTCTTACACATTGTCTCATCATGTTCATTTAAAGTAAATCTGGGATGATATTTTCCATGGACAATTAATTTAGTGCCTCACCTTTCTGGGTTAATTCAGGATCCCTGTATTCTCAAGATCGAATTCTTCAAGCCATGGGCAATATAACATTGGCATTCCATCTTCTTTGTGAGCGAGCCAACCCCAACTCTTTCTGGCTGCCCTACATCCAGACACTCCCCAGTGAATATGACACTCCTCTCTATTTTGAAGAAGATGAAGTGCAGTATCTTCAGTCAACTCAGGCCATACATGATGTTTTTAGCCAATATAAAAATACAGCTCGACAGTATGCCTATTTCTACAAAGTTATTCAGGTAAGCATCTTAAATGTAGTATATAGTATATGCTTGTCTCATTATGATTATTGAGAAAGGTGTGAAAACAGTGTTGCTAAATAATAGAGCAAGTGTATTGCTCTTAAAGGTTTGAATCATTAAAGGAATTTCCTGCTGTTTTTTGAACTGCTGTTAAAATTTTGCAGCTCAATAGGCTTATGAATATATAAGAATGTATTTAGTTTGTTGAGAGGAGTGATTACTGCCCTTTGTTTGGCATTGGGTGAGGCTTCATCTGGAATACTGCACAATTTTGGGCCCACCAGTACAAGAGGCGTGTTGACAAACTGGAATGAGATCAGAGGAGGGCTATTAAGATGTCTTTTGCTTCAGCCCTTTATCCATACAAAGAGAGACTGAGGGAGCTGGATTTATTTGGGGAAAAGGAGATAAGGGATGATCCAATTATTGCTTTCAGCTTGCTACTCGTATCAGACTCCAGAAGTTTGCCTGTGGGAAGTTGGGCTAGGTGACCTGCAGAGATCTACAACCTATGCCTCTATGTGAAAAATGTGTAGTTTGCAGTAAACAAAGTAAAATCATAATTGTTAATTGACATAGAATAAAACCATTGCATATGTTGTACTTCCAATGACCATGGATTAACTGTTGTTTTCTATTCTATCTAACATAATTATTTTGATTGCTTTCAAATACAAAGATAAACCGATCTGGTAACAATTTGAGTATGGGGAGGCTTGAGATGGATGAACTTTTCATCATGTTCTGAAGTAATGATTTAAATTTCTAAGTTTCTAAGATAGAACTGTTACTCTGATGTCTAGACATAATTGATGTAAGTGAATGGTGATATGTTGTTGTCAAGGTAGTGCTCAATGTCCAAACATCCAAAGCTTTTTGTGACACAATCTGTGTAAAAAGCATATGACTGTGTACTGAATTTCCACAGTTGTGTGATCTAGAGACATTTTTTTGGCAGTAGGAAAGGTCAGAAGACATAAAGAAATTCTATTCTCCTTTAACGTTATCAGAGTTCCAAAGCTTTTCTATTGACTGTTTTAAGTCAACAAAAGTTAAATTATTTTGTGTAGCTGTTTGATGTTTGAAGAACTTCATATGTTTCAAACATAGTGTCAGTTTACCAAGTATAAGTATTGGAGGGATACATTTTGAAAACCAAAGTAATTGAAAATAGTGGGTGAAAACCAAATAAGATGCACTTAATTTTGAGACAAGGAGTAGGGTAGGAACAATGGCTTTAATATCAGGAAGGAGCAAAATCCTTCCTTCAGGAAATGATAGTTTAGCCAACTCTTTTCTTGCCAGGTGCTGTTCTAGGCTGCCAGTCCACACTTGACCTTCCAGCTTTAAACTTTTTTCTCAATGTATACTGCCTGAGCAAACAGAACTCCTAAATTATATTTCTTTAGAATATCTTTTTACCCCTAAATTGTTCTACTGTTTTTAAAGAGTTATTAGCAGAATATTGTGTAACATGATCCAATTCTCCCAACTGCTATCCATGCTCTTGCAGTGCTTAGATAGCTAAACTATCACTGTGACTAGTTCCATCATTTTCATGGACTAATACTGCACTAGTAGTATAATGTGAGCGGTTATGTGGTCACAACATTAATTAAAAAAACCCTGAAATACAGTTTTACAGAGAAATGAGATCTCAAATGAAACCCTGGATTTTGACTGCCATGTGTCCAGTATTTCAGAACCGCTTCTCAGTGATTGATGAATACCTGTAGACTGATATCAAAGTGATGCAAGCACAGCTGAAGAATGTATATAAAATGCAGCGGTGTAACATCAGTTGAAGCATGAGATATCCATTATGTGAAAAGCTGCTTAAATGTTTGACAAAAAATTTTTTGTTTATGAAAGTTTTTCATGTGGCACATAATCTGCTTAAGGATGGCAAATACATGCTATTTCTCTTGTGCCTTAAAGCTAATCAAAGATCATTTGTCATAGCATTTAAGCTAATGTGGTCAAAGTAATGTCTCACTAAAAAGTTACTAAAAAAAGTAATGTCTCACTATATATTCTGCATTAAAGTCCATGCTGTTGACTGTTGAGAGTAAGAAAAGCTACAGTCTGAGCAAAGAAAATAATGTACATGAGATGACTTTAGGGGGAGACTGTATTTAGAACCCCAGTGGTGGTGATGTTCTTGCTGTACATGGTAACAAGCCTTTAATACTCTGCACTGTTGTATTTTCTGATTTACGTTTGCAATTCTATGGAAGCTGATGTGGCAGCTCATGGAGGAAGACTTCTCAGTTTGATATTGTTGAGACTGATTCAGTTCAGTTTGATCTGCAGCAATGGGAAACCTTTGTGGAAATAGTGTTTAAATAAATGGCTGTCTTCAATTTGAGCTTTATATTAGTATATCCAAGAAAATGTTTAGAGCTATACTGTTGCCTTTTGTATGAACCGTTAAAATGTAGGTTCTGGTCACTTGTGGTCAGAAATCTAGACCAGAATTTTATGTTCTTGTATAACATAGCTGTTGTTTCATGTTGAATGTGAGCATGAAGGGAGATCAGGTAGGAATCATTTGCTTTATTTACTTGTTCTTTGGAGAATGAGTGGTAACAAATACTAGGTAAATTTTAGGTGTGTTCTGGTTGTCTGGTGCCATGCTTCAGCACTGCCATGTAACCACAATTTCAGCTGAAGGTTTCTTTACTGCTATGCAGTAAACATCACATTAGGAAGAAACATAATTTCAGCTGGCTCCAGGAGTGCCAAGTCAATGTACTGGGTACCTATTATTAATGCTTTTGGTGAAAACTCATGGAAAAGTTTTAAAACTTTTTGATTTCTGTTTCTGCTGTCAAAAATAAGAACCTGTAATTTATGAAATGCTGGAGAAAAAAAGTTCGTAGTGAAAAAAAAAAGCCTCTTTCTTCCCTAAAATGAAGTACCATTTTTCATTATTCAGAAATGCTGAAATTAATTTTAGTATCATCTTGCATGGACTCATATCATTTTATGAACAAAGTTGACCCACAAAATACTAGTGCTAAGGATAATTCATGAGCATATGGGAAAGGGAAGAAGAGGTGGGGAGAGAAAAATTTGTCATATAAAAGAAAAAAAAGGAACTAAAACCACTTTCCTGTTAAAGGCAGCATACTCTGCAAGTTTTATGAAAGTAAATGTTAGATTTTTGTATACCATCATTTCATTCAGTACTACTCCTGCTTTAGCATAAGTGTTTTAATGAAAGCTGTCCTGTGTGACCAGGATTTTGATACTGCTTCAGATATGCAGACTAATATTTTTTAAAATTTACAAATACACTTTTTGTAATACAAAAATCTTATAACTGTATTTACTTTCTTGATAGCTATTCTACTGCAGAAAGTAAAACTAGTAGCATCTTGAAATAAAAAGTGGTTTGTTGTTATTTGAAGACACTGAAAAAGGGAATATTTTGTGCAGGCAAAGTATTTAATTCCTTTGCAGCATTTTTAGTCTGCAAAATGTTTCTAATGGCCAGGGGAATAAAAGAGTTAACAAATAATTTCTTCAAATGCTTCGTTTTCTTTCCAAATAGGATTGCTAGACTGTTATTAAAATAATTTGGCTTCTGATAGGTGTGCAGCTTTAAACATTGTTTGACAAGTGCTGGTCTGTTTTATTTCGCTAGCTTCTCCATAAGGGTGGCTTTCACAGAACACTGCAGTTCTAACCCTTTCTCCAAGTGCTTAGTCTGGATACACATGAAGAATGGGCAGATTTATGAATTTCACAGCTGTTGCAAGCTTAACTACAGTCTGGTTTGATAAGCAGAAACAGGTGGGATGTTAAGCAGACAAAAATAAACCCTTGAGCAAGTTAGCCAGGCTCTATAAACCACACTGACACCTTTCTAAACATATGTAATTTAATAACTAAAAAATAGAAGTTCTTACAGATGTACTTTAGAGGTGTATTTGACCTCTGCATTGCTATCAAAATATAGCAAATGGTCAAAAGACTACTTTCTTCACAGCAGACTTATAGCTTGCAAGATGTTTTTGTAGTTTGTTCCAAAGAGAAATTTTGTAAACTGCAAACTTGCCCTGGAAGGTATGCGTGTGACTTCCATTAACATTTATGGGCATTGCATGCCTACTGAGGGGTGAACAGATCCCAAATACTTATGGCTTAATATTAAATTTTTTTTTGCATACTGAAATGTGGTATAATAGGCACAAGAGGGAGCCATACAGTTTACAGACATTCAGAGTGATATTTTATTCCTAAAGTAATACAACCAAGTTTGAACCTTTTTTAAAAGAATATGCAGTGGTCTTTGTGTTTGACTTTCAGTTTGCATCTGCGTGCCAGTTTGTAGTCTACTACAGAGAAGTTCTTGTCTTGATATCTTGTTTTGATTTACAAAGAGTGCTCTTAGAGAAGGCGGAAGTGCCCAAACTCTATTTACATTTTGGACACTGTGGGTCTGAAGCAGTGTTGCATCTCTTCCCCAGGCTGTTATTACCTGCCTTACTAAAAGACAATTTTGTGATAATTTTAGTTAACTTTTAAAATCTTTGAAGTGGTAAGTCTGAAACCAGCAGAACCCATCAGCTAGCCATAACTTTTGCCATGGTAGCCAGCTGTATGCATTCAGTGGCACTCTATGTGTAAGTAGTATCTGTATGTAGCTGCCTCTCGTGTGCTAGAAAAAGGATCAGTTTTGCAGGACTGTCCAGGATGGCGGTTTGGCCCTGATTTAGGCAGTGTTTTTAGCCTGCTGTCTCTGGACCACTGGAGGACTGCAGATTTTTCTGAAGGGCACCAGCAAGCTAGCTGTTTGTAAAAGAAAAAAACAATATGGGTGACATTGTAGTAGGCATCTGCTATAGGCTGCCTGATCAGGAGGAAGGAAGGATGAGGCCTGCTACAGACAGCTAGAAATAGCCTCACATTTGCAGGCCCTGGTCCTCATGGGGGACTTCAGCCATCCTGATATCTGTTAAAGGGACAACACAGCAGGGTGTAAGCAATCCAGGAGGTTTGTGGAGAGCATCGATGACAAATTCCTGACCCAAGCAATAGAGGATCATGACGACTGGGAGAGGTGCCTGAGTTACTGGAGGAAAGCAAATGCCACTCCTATCCTCAGGCAGGGCAGGAAGGAGGACTCGGGGAACTACAAGGCTGTCAGCCTCACTTCAATCCCTGGGAAGGTGCCATCCACTGAGACCTTGACAGGCTGGAGAAATGGGCTGATAGTTGATGAAGTTCAACAAGAAGTGCAAAGTCCTGCAACTGGGGTGGAATAATCCCATGAATATGTTGGGGGCCAAGCTGAACATGAGCCAGCAATGTACCCTTGTAGCAAAAAGGGCTAATGGCATCCTGGGTGGCATTAGGAGTGTTGCCAGCAGGTTGAAGGCAGTGCTCCTTCCCCTCTACTCAGCACTGGTGAGGCCACACCCAGAGTACCGTGTCCAGTGCTGGGGTCCCCAGTACGAGAGATAGGTAAGTAAGAATTTTAGAATTAAACCAAATGGAGAAAGCAAAGTCACCTCTTTAAGTAACATTTTAGCAAGTAAATTTAATTTTCTTTGACTCTGTTTTATGTTTCTTTGCTAAGTTAATGAGCAAATACTTGCAAATGCTTTCTTTGCCTTCTGCCAAGCTACTACTGTTACTCGAGAAGTCAGAGCTGCCCCATGAATCGCACCTTTTTTTTTTTTTTTTTTTTTTTTAATAGAATCTATTTGGTAAAAGTCATTAGTACTTTTAGATAGTATCTGTAGTCTGTTTTGTATCCAGCATTCCTCAGGAACACTCTCATACCAGTTTTCTGACCAGTGTGTGTTGACATCTGGACAGTGCTTGTGAAAGTGTTATTGTAGTCCCATTGTGAACACAATCCTTGCAGTAATCTATCCAAAGATGTTTTGATCTGTTTGTGTGCACTATTGGACAGAGAACTTAATTTCCTGGAGGCTGTAATCCCTTTTGATCAGATACTAAATTTGATTTATTATTCATATAAAATTTGACTAATTGATTTAGCGTGAATGAAATTCTAAAATCCAGTTATTAGCTGTTGGGCACTGGAATATAATTTTAGATAGGACGTTTTAACACATTAAGTTCTAGATCTCAAAATAATATTATAGCGTCTTTAAAATCTGGTATCACATTTGACTCTTCAATATTGGGTATATTAGGTGAGATTTCACATCTCTAGCTTAATTTTGACACCAATTTTTGAAGTTGTGATGATACTTTCAATATGACTTATGCCACTCTTACGTTATTTTTCTGTACTGTTTCTAATCTATCCTATTCTAATAAGCATATGATTTTCCAGGTCAGCATGAAGTAGAACGTCTGGTGTCTCTCTGTACTTGGCTTTAAGATACCACCAATTAACTTTCATGTGCTAAATAATGTTTGAGTTGAATGCAGACAAGTATACTGCCTTTTAATACACTGTAAACTATTCAAACGTTTGGAAGTTGTTTATTATTTTTAAGTTGATGTAATAGATAATATTTTAATGCTTCTAAAGAGTTCAACCAATATGCAGTCAAAAGCAAATGTGTTTGGAAGCAGAATACAGTTTTGATCATGTATCAGGTAGGTTCTTAGGGTTCTCAGTTTTCCTCCCTACTTGATACTATACTCATTGGCATGCCAATCAAATAGCTTTTTTCAGAAGTGATGGCAGTGGCACTGTAAAAAATGGGTGGAAGAAACATGGCACAGTTGTAAACCCTGTAAAATCTTTCCTTTTTGTTTACTTATTTGCTATACATGTCACCTTAAGGAGAGATTTAAAATTCCATTGAGTGGGCAGTTACAAAGGTAAAATAGTGTTGCTATTTAATTTGCTTTGTCTGAATTTCAACGCCTGAGTTGTTCTACTTGATCAATAGTAAATCAATAGGCAGTTAATAATGGAATATATTTATGCCTTTCTGTGTTTTTCCTCTCTGTGAAGGCCAAAATATTGTATTAATCTGTTTTGCTGGCAGCAAACTGAAGATTGACTGTATGCTTGTACTGTACCGCTTAGTGTATCTATTGTAAGGTGGTTTAGACTTTGCAAACATGCACCAAATTCCTGATTTTTGTGTTGCTTTTGGTATATCCCACCCCCAGCTATGATGACAATAACGGCAGATCCTGGGGCTTCATTGGGCCATTCCTGTGGCTGCCCCTCTCCATCGCAGAAGCAGCTCCAGGCTTCGCTGGGTTACGTCTGTCTGTCTCAGACAAATGAATAGCTCAAGTCCTTGCGTGGGTAGGAGGTCTGCTGCCTTCTTCCCCCGTTCCTTCCTTGCCTTCCACAGGAACACTGCGACAGCTCTGGGCTTTGAGCCAGCCGGACACAGGAGGAGGTGTTTGGCTGTTCGGGCAGCATTTGCTCCTCAAACAGCTGTTCCCTATCTCCTCCAAGGAAAAGGTGGCAGGCCATATGGAGGCATCCTGTGGTCCAGATTCAGCCGATGGGCGCTGTTGGACCGTGCTGGCCTAGATCGAAATACAGGCACGTCCGACTTGGTGTCTGCTATTTCTTACAGTCAAAATGTTTTAAAGTTGGAGGACAGACAGGATAAAACATATCTTTCATTTTGGATATAGATGTTATCTTTCTCTGGACATTCATTGTTAAGATCTCCTAATCAGTAGGTTTTAATTTATTTTATATTCTGAATGGTTTGGATTCTGTTATACTAGCCTAAACCCCATCTTTCCTCTAGAGAAGCAGAGATGTACTTCAAAGCATATATGCCAGTGCTAAACAAAATTTGTTTCTGCACAGTTTAAACCACATTTGGGAAGAATAATGTGTTCTCTTGTTAGTATTATGGGCTTTTAAGGCATTTTTTTGTAAGATGGGTTTCTCAACCACTCTCCTGGTTGAGAATGCAGATAAGCATCCATTTTTACAGCCAATAGAGTGGAGAGGGTTTTCTGTTTGCTTTTCTGTTAGTTGCATTTATTTTTATTTTTTAACTGAGTTGCACTTTCTGGGGCAGTTGAGTTTATCCCCAGAGATGTTGTCTGTGTCTTTTGTGGAAGAAAGTGCCTCAGCAGACATCAGGAGATCATCATGCACTTACAAGTATACTTTCTCATATAAAGTTTGTACTTATTGTGCAGATTTAATATTTTTCCTGATATAACAGCAGTTACAAATGTTCCATAAATTTAAAATATGATAACAAGCTGATGTTTCTTAGAATGGAATACTCAAAGGATGTATTCTTCAAGCACTGCAAAATTATGCAGGGGACTTATCTTTGTTAAAATTAGTAATTTAACTAAATTACAAAGTGGATTATCCTCTTCAGTCAGACCCAATGCTAATACTCCACACAGTAGGAGATTGATATGTTGCTAAGTAAACCAAAGTTTATTTTCTTGTACTATGGTTTGAAGGCGAGTTCAAGAGGAAGTGGTAAGTTGTTAGTTTTGGATGTGTGCACTATAGTCCCAGTACATCTGGTTCCAGGACTTACCATGCCCCACGTGCCATGCTGGTTGTGCAGCAGCACAGTACCTTGGTTGTAAGATGATCATGATCCAAGCTTCCACCTAAGTGGCTCCTGGTATGATTTATCTGTAAACTCGAGTAGTCGATTCACAGGTAACAAAACTTTGGCCATACTGCTTGATATTAATGCTTGTTAGGAAACTCTTTGGATGTGGAGTGGTTGTGAATAGGAAATATTGTCCCTGTCCTTTTAAAGCAGTTCACTTCAGCCTTTCCATCACAGCATTTTATTTGTGGCTTGTGATTCACTGAATTAATAGTAGAGTTGTGTGATGAATTTGTGTGTGAACATAGTGGACGTGTTGCACTAAACAAAATGAATAAGGTGAACCTTGTAGCTCAGGAGGAGCCTAAAGAGTAAATGATACGTTGTGGTATGCAGGCATAGACCTTTGCACGGAAACTATTTACTGTAGCTATCTTACTGTACCTGTGTGAATGAAGTACTGCAGACTGAACCTATCAATCTAAGGCTCAACATGAACACTAAGCTCATATTTCATGAGGAGATTTACCAAGGAGATAACGGACCTAGTGTGTCTTTCTGTTACATGAACAGGGATGGGACGGACTGGCGAGGCTGTCTCATTGCAAAACATGTCCAGTCTCAGGCCAGCTTGCTCTCCCACTTCATCCTTTCAGCCCTTAGTGGGGCTGCATTCAGCTCTAAGTGATTTTGTGAAAGGACAGGAAAAGGTGTAGAAAACTTGGTCTCTAATTTTAGAGTGTCATATCTGAGTGCCTTCTTTTCTGGGAAAGATTAGTATTTTAGAATTCTGTATGTCAAGAAGTGTTCTGTAAATGGAGTGATCGAGAAGTGGATGTTAAAAAGTCCATCACTGTCTTGACTCTGTTTAATAAAGGACACGACACAGGATTGTAGGCAGGGTACTCATTTGCAGTCAGTTCAAAATTATTTCTGTGTACTCTCTCAGCCAAATGGTAACGTCCACTTTGCCATGTGAAGTGGGTTGTCAGTCCTTCAGACCCTTGAGTCAGTAGCTGATGTCATCGTTTGAGCTGTCTGTTATGCCACTGTTGTCTCATTAACTAAGAACAATTTTTGCAGGTAGAAGGTACAGAAAAAGGGACTGTGCAGTTAAATTCCATTGCACCAGAAGGAGTCATTCCACTCTGCTTCCGCTGCATGAATCCCCTAATAGTCTGGAACAGTGCTTTCTTGTGTATATTGGCAGAAAGTAAATAAAAATTGCTGACATAAAGAATAAGCAGGAATGTTATTTAGATTTAATAAATTTCAATCCTGTGGTACCTTTTTAATTTTAAGATTCATTCTATTAGGTTTTGCAAACTAGGATGATCTTTCTTCCATTAGAAAAGTCATATAACAGTACAGGTTTGTGGACATAATTCCTAGTGCTTCATGAGTTGGGCTGTTTGAAAATTCTAGAGCATGCCTCTGTAGTTATAAACTGTTATTACAAAGTAAAATAATCTTTGCCTTCGTCTCATGTCCTGTACAGTGAACTGGCTTTCCCTCGTTAGGTTAGGCAGCATATGTCCAATGGAAAAAGCGAATTCTTGTTTCCCTGTAGATCGCTAGGATCCTCCATTCTGAATTCTTTATTTTACTTAGCTTTAGGGCACTTAGAGCCTCAGCAGCTCCACAGAGAGGAGTTTCTCTTCAAGGCTGCTGCTTCAAAGGATTTCCAGAGCTGGGAAAGGGACAGTAACCAGCAAATACTGACAGATCTTCCTGCTTCTGGCCCTGAAAGTGTGTGTGTGTGGTGTGTGTTTGTGTTTTTTGTACACCTACACATTGGCCTGAAACCATCAAGTAGCATCCAACAAGGCTCATAACGAAATCTCCCCATGTTAATGAGTACGTTGGAAAGAGGGGAGAATCTGCAAAGAAGAGGAGGAAAAAATTGTTTGGTCAAAAGGAACGAACCCTTGGGCTTTATGTTCAAAGGAATGAAAGTTAACAAGGTGGAAGCTTAAACTAGTTTTGGCTTTAACTGTTTCACGCACCCTTAGTGTTTTGGGGGCTGGGAATGGGGTGGAGTGATGGCCTCAGTATAATCTCAACACTTGGTATGATGCTTTCCTGGGATAGAAATGGAGCTGTCTCTACTTCAACTATACACAAGAATTTTTTGAGAATATTGAAATCTGATTTAGTAATATTGATGCAGTGATTCCCCACAACTTTGCCTTGGACTTGTGAGTACTTGAAATATTCTTCACAGAAATCCAACCATCTGTGTGTCTACAAACTCAGGAACCAACAAAAACAAGGATTTTTCTTTTTTTTTTTTAGTTATGTATTACAGTGGAGTAGTAGATGACTCTGTTGGTCAGCTTATCTCAGCTGAAAGGTGGTATCTTTTAAAAAAACCCACTAACTTTGATGACATCCAGCGATTCACTTAATTTTTCTTATTCTGAATATACGAGGGCTACTGGTACAAAGGAATATACTGGCCAATACGACTTCACACCAAAATACATCAATTCTTTTCAACTCATCTAGTAGTATAGGTATGAACACAAATTTAACACTATGTAAACCTGTACTCTGATTTTAACTTTTACTCAAACGTTTTTATTGAATGTTACTGTAATAAGACTTGTACTTTGCATCACTTGATAAACAAGCAAATATTAAGCTAATTTTAATGGAAATGCCTTGTCAAGATTAGGAGCTCTGATAAATGAGCTTTGGCATTTTGTGATTGAATGGGGTAAGGGGTTACTGCCTCTAATAGTCTGGCCACTCTTTTACAGGAGGTTAACGCCCTTGTAGGCTGGATAGCAGAAGTGAAGGTTATGATGGCTTCTCAGCTGGAAAGGCACCCACCCTTTCTACATTGAAGCCTTCATGCTGTCCAAATAAAAACAAGCCTTCTTAAAACTGGAGCAGTCCTCTAGCATCTAGTTTATAAGACTTGAGAATCATTAGCTTGTGATGTCCATCCAAAAATATGATGGAGAAATTATTAGTGCAAAGGCCTCTATGGAGCATCAGGAGTTATGCTTTCTTGTGAGACATTAAACGTGAGGCATGAACCCCTGGATATTACTGCTTCCCAGAAAAAGAAAAATGTCTGAAAGTGTCTTTTTCTTTTTTTTTTTTTTTTCCCTTCTCCCCCCTCCCCTTTTCTCTGGTTGCCATACTGAGTAACTGGCTTCTAGTCTGATAGTGTTTTAGGTGACTAGAATAACAGTCTGTCTCTTTCCGCAGTGGCTGCAGACAATCTGGCAGCAATCACTGTTACTTTTTAATATTTCTGGTTATTTTGAGATATCCTCCAAATGTCTTAAAGAAGGCTTGGAACACTGAAGGGGAAGAAGCATTTTTTTTAATTATTTTTTTTTTTTAGGAATAGCAGCATCAGGAGGAAAATTAAATTCAGCCTGCCACTATTTGTTTTTGCAGTGGTCATCACCCTGATTGCCAGCTCTGACAATATTTTCACAGAAAGGGTAACGAAATAGATGGTATTTGTTCTTTATAATAATTCTTTCAGTAGAATGTCAGGACCTGCATCTAAATGAATATATTCACATTTTCAAGTTCCCATTTTTTATTTAAAGCTTCCCCTCCCAACTTTCTGAAACTACTTCATACAGACTTGGTAAGTTAAAATTAGGGTTCATGTAGTGGATAATGTCACATTTCAAAGCTAATCTGTAGAGACCTAGCTGTGTGAACCTATAAAAGCTAGATCTGATTTTTTTTACGTATTAAGTGTTTGTTTAGTTTAAATATGTCTGTATCTTTTTTGATCAGCCCGGGCAATTTGCATGCTATGCAGCAGTCATCTTCTATACTTTATTAAATATCTGTCAATTATAAATATCAAGGTTTTACATTAATGTCAAGATAGTACATCAAAAATTCATGGAATATGTGACTTTTTTCAAGGGTATTTAATACTTAATGCATTTGTGTCATTTTTCTTTCTAGATATATTGACAGGTTTTATTAAGTGTTTGTTAGGGAGATTTCATTTTTACCAAGGGACTATAAAGAGAAGCTGCATACTAAATCAATTTTTTAATCAGAATATTGTTCTTTTTTGTGTGTCTTCACATTCTTGTAATCTATAGGGTTTTTAAGTTACGTAGGAAAATAGTCCAAGTCAGAAATCTAACATGATCAAATATGCTGACATATCTTAACTTTAAAATAGCTACTAGAATATTGTACCACGGAATGTTATAAATATGGTAATTATGTACACTGGGATTTCATTCTGCCTCGTGTCTTTTAAGACCATATATTGTGTCCTTTATTGTAATTTACTAGTGGTTTCGTGTGAATTATGTCTGGATGGCCTCCATATAGGGGCAGTCCCTAAGTTACACAGAATTACAAATGGGGAGGGTTAACAGAGCGTTTGGTGGCATCCAGAATCTTTGCCCATGGGTTGCATGTTCAAGTTGACTCGTTATAGAGGGACTACCTATGTCAAATGAACAATTAACCCCACTGCAATCTGCTGATTTAATACAGATTTTTCTCCTGGAGAAGACAATGGCAACGTGTGTATCTTGCTTCCTATAGGTATTTGCTCCATGTTAGGGTTAAGCATGTTGGCTGGCACTCCCTGTATAGAGTGTGAGTAGGAACTGTGCGCAGGTAACGTGTTTAGTCTGTAAAAATCACTTTTATGCCGTTAAACCCTTCGTAATGCTTTTTTACTTTTAGTGCTTTACGACCATAGTAATGATTTCCATTTGAAAAATAATTTACTCGGTTGAAAGCTGCTGTTTGGGTCGGGGGAGGAGAGCAGAAAAGGGCAGAGAGGAAAGGCAGGGGTTACCTGTTTGCGTACCGGGGGTCTCTCTCCCGCAATAAGCCCGTCAGGCCCTCAGTTTGAACCGAGGCAGCGTCCCTTCACACCAAAGCCGAGTTATCATTCCAAGCTAGGGTTGCACAATGTTGGAATGACATCCGAGGGCCGCCGCGGGGGGGAGGGGGTCGTTTTACTTTTGGGTTTCCCGCCCCTCCAAGCCGGGGGAGAAGGGCACAACGGCTCGGGGAGGTGTGGGTGGCTGGCACCGCTCCGCTGGTGCCGGGCTTGGGCGGCGGCGGCGCGCAGGCGGCGGCGGCACCGGCAGGTGGCAGTGCCGGACCGTGCGGGCGGCGCGGGGGACGGCCCCGGCCCCGGCCCCGGCCCGGGCTCCGGCCCCGGAACCGCCCGCGGCCCCGGCCCCGGCCCCGGCCCCGGCCCCGGCGCCGCCCGCGCGGGGTCTTCGCCCGCAGGCGGGGAGTGCGCTGGGAGAAGCGGGTGTGGCAGCAGTGGGGCTAAGCAGGGCTTGTTTTCACGCGAGTTAATGAGCGCGTGGTCTGCGAAGAAACGGAACGGTGACGGCACCGGCTCTTCGAGGGATCCTAACTCCTCTCTTCGTGTGAAACACCTTCGTTAGAACTTCGGGTGCAGAATGAGATTCCGGCTTTTCACAACCAGCACTAATGTAACAGGTCGATAGGCGCTTATGTCCCACGGTTGGTGTTGACTTTCCCGGCTCAGTTTATGAAGCTACTGTAAAATAGGTTAATAATGCTAGCAATGAAAGTTGAAATTAAATTGTCAGAAAGGAGTAATATAGGGTGGTGTTTGTTTTTAAGAACTGTTATCTCCAGCTGAAGGCTAAGTTTCTACGTTCATTTCTGGAATCGAGTCTGGACTGGCCTACTACAGCGAAGATGCCCCCTGAAATTTATTGGTTTGGATTTCAGTTCTGGTTTTGCACCGAATGTTTCTGCCAGAAGAAATAACTCTGTAAAATGTGTTGCTACAATTAAACTTGAGGGAATTTGTTATGCAATGACCATATCATCAATGTGAATGAAAATCATACGGAGATGTAGAGTGCTTTAAAAAGAGAGGGAAAAAAAAAAAAAAAGAAAGTGAGGGAAGGCACAGGCGTCGCTGGAATTGTTAACTTCTGTCATGTTTCAGAGAAAGCCCATCCAAAGGGTTAACTGGAGGGGCTGAGGGAGAACAGACACCTGGGACCTAACACCCAATTGGCAGTCTTTTGTAATATATAATTTGCCTAAAATTGCGCACTGAGCACAAGCTTTTGTTTTCTAATTGATTTACGGTTTGAGCCACTTTTACCTCATCCCCTACTGTCCTGCACACAGTGCCAGCAAGTACATTACAGTGAGAAATGATAAATTACCACGCACTTGTGATGCTAATGCATCAAGAGTAAAAAAACTGCCTACTACATGGAGCTTCATGCATTAAGAGTGTCGCAAAGATAGAGCTATGCAAAAAATCATTTGTATCTTCTGAAATAACCGTTTGATCATTTACTTCAAGTCGTCTCTGAGACCTAATTGAACCTGAAGATTAAAATTTATGCTATTATGGCTTTCCATTTGTGAATTGGAACAAAGTTCTAAAGAAAGTGTGTGAGTGTGGGCTTAAAGCTACCTGCATTTTTGAAACTTTTAAGAAGTTAATTGATCAGAAAAGTAACAGGTATTACAGCTTCTTAAAGCCTTTTTAAAAATCTAAATATTTTGCTTGTTAATGACAACTACAGTATGCATTCTCAAATGGCATTGCTCCACTTTTAGATAGGAGCATGTGTAGATGGGTTAATGTAGATACTGTCTGATCAGTGTTTGTCACCAAAACTATTTAAATATTTTAATCTGTTTTGTTTCAGAGGTGTAGTGCAACTTTTACTGAATAACACCTTTACAGGTATTGAGGAAGAATTGAAAATCTTGTATAATTTTTCTTGCATTTGTGAAATACCTTACTGATATCCCAGAGAAGAGGAAAATGTGGAAGTTGGTGAAACCTAATGTATCCTTATTGCCTGAATTCTTTCCCCCACCCTGCATCAAGGGCTGGATTTTGTTTTACCTTCACATACACAGTCCACCTTAAATTTTTTATTTTTGTATGATGTCTGTGGGTTCCAGTATTGAAATATGAAGAAACAGATTTATGGCGGCTGCTGGGCACAACAAATTAAGTTGACAGTGATGTATGAGAGCATAATAGCATGATGATCCCTCTGTAGCGCGGCTGGACGCCTCCTGCTTCATTTGGCTCTTGTTAGGATCTGTTAGGCAGCTAAATAATGAAATTCTGCTGACTGATTTCTGATTTCTCTTTTCTTTCTCTTTTCACCTTTTTCTGAAACTTGCATTTCCCAGACCCATCCTAATGCCAGCAAACTGCCCTTAAAGGATTCTTTCACTTATGACGACTACAGGTTGGTCTGTCTTTTAATTCTTTCTTTCTTTCTTTCTTTTTTTTTTTTTTTTAAATATATATATATATATATATGTAGTGAGCTGTGGGCCCCTGGAAATGCTTCATTGACAGGAAAGCCCTATTGTTATTGAAATGTTAAATGTAGGATTTGATGCTAATACACTTTCTTAATGAAGAAGAAAGTAAAACAAATACGTAGATTTTAATTGTTACAAAGAAATAGTCATTATGAGCAGTTAATTTAGCCAACTGGCACACATAGTCTGAGATTACTAAGGCAATTCATTGTTTCTTAAGAAAATAATTCAGTTCACATTGCAGGAGGCTTTGGTTTGGGGTTTGGGTATATTTTTTTTTTTATTTTGTTTTTTATAAATGGCTTTACCAGCACATAGTAGTAAAAACTAATATTTACAGTGGCTGTTGAACAGGAGAGCTGGAGAACTTAAGTTGTACACATGAAGCATGACTGTCACTTGGAGGTGCTATAGGGGGTGACAAAATTAAGATAAAAATAAGAATAATTAAGATAATGAGAGCTTTAATTCTGTTAAGTGATTAAAATGGCATGAATAAAAGGCATTCATGACATCTTACAGGGATTTTTTTAGCCTAGTCATACTTCTGGGTAAGTCTATGAAAGTGGGATTTCCAAAGCATGCCTCCTTCACTTATAGGGTCACTGCGGAACACGCCAACTTACATGTGAAGTGGTCTAAAATTTTGCAGATAAATTAAAACAATTAAAAAGAAACATATTGCTATTATGTTTCAAACAGTGAGTGTATATCAAAATTATCCACAATTTTAACTTGCTTTTTAGAAATTAAGTAGATTTCAATTTGATGGTATCTTTCTAAGCAATCTGTAGTTCTTCTGAAAAATCCTTCTGAAACTCTAATTCTGTAGATTAAATACTTGTTAGTAGTGGAGGCTGTGGGAGTTAAAATTATTTTGACTTTCTCCTGGTGGTAGTCCCTTCCCCTCCCTCACCCCCAAAAAACCCTCCACAACAAATATATGTATTAAGGTCAGAACATAGTGAAACTAAGATTATTTTTTTCCCTCTGGCATTTAATATTCATTTTTGTCTGAAATAAAATAAAAATGAAATTTTAGAAAATACTGAAATGTTAAGCTTTTCTGAAGATTCTTATGTGTCGTGGTTTATGTGTCGTGGAAACTAGGACATTATGTTTGAATAGGTAGCTAGCATTTCATTTGCTTAACCTGACTTAGAAGGATTTTGAATGATGTCTGTGTGATAAACTATGTTATGCTTTCTTCATTCTTTTTACCTGGATATGTTTAGAGTATTGGGGCTTTTTTCCCTCTTTATTCTGTTAAACAGAAAATTTAGCAATACTGTTCTAAGCCAAAAGTTCTCAAACTGAAGAGAAGTGCTTACCAAAATATGCATGTGTCAGGTGATGACACTGGTTTCCAGTTCATGCAGTACATAAGCTTTTTCAGGAGCGAGGGGAAGAATACCTCCTGGCTCTTACAAGAGTCTGCACATAGATGAGAGCTACTGCTGCCAAGCAGTAGCTGTGAACTACTCTGAAGCCTGCAGAAATAGCTGACCCCAGGTTTGGGATGTGTGGGGAGAGGTATGTGTGCAGTGAAGGGTTGGGGAAGCAGAAGGTGACATGGGAGTGGGTCCTGGTTGAGGTACTGGAGGGTATGAAGGTTCTGTTGCAAAGAGTGCAGAAGAGGAGTGGGACTGCAATCCTGATTTGGGAATTGGTCTATGTACATGTCTTGGAAACCTAGGAGCTGCTGCTCCTCCTGCAAGTGGTGTTGCCTTCTACTGTTACTACAGTCAGTGTGATCTTTAAGAAAACTAAGTTTGGAAACTCCTAGCCTAAACGATTGCTTCAGGTTGGACTACAGCCAGTCATATATGGATGCTTTGAACATTGACTATCTAATGTTTTTAATTTTTGTAGATGGGCGGTTTCCTCTGTTATGACACGGCAGAACCAGATTCCAACAGAAGATGGTTCCAGAGTTACATTGGCTCTAATACCTTTATGGGACATGTGTAATCATACTAATGGACTGGTAAGGATTTCTTCAGTGTTGCTGAAAGGCTTTAGGGCTTAAGTATTAAGCCTTTCAACTGCTTTAGAACAGTTTAATAATACTTTTCATTACGCTTCTTAACACAGGTATTTTATCTTCCCAAGTGACCCTAAAAAACTAATATCTGAAAGAAAGATTTGTCAGTTCCTTAAATGTCTTACCATAGCTTTTCAGGGAGAACTTTCTTCATCTAGACAAAACTTTAGAAATGATTGGATACTTGCATACAGTTGTGTCTCATATACATATAATCTACCTTTAAAAGTTTTCAGTTACATGATACCTTTCTTTCCAGCTAAGTTTGAATATTCTTTTGACACGGAGTTTTGTTTCTGACAGGCTGAAAAAGATTCAAAATACTGGACAGATTTGTTCTGAGAATAGGAAAGCAGACAATGATGAAGGATGCCTCTTGTAGCTACCACTAGGGAAAGTGGTTAGAAATTTGCAACTAAGAAATACTGCCTGCTCTCCTAACCATGCCCGAAGAGCCTTGTTAAGGAGACAGCAACAACAAGAACAAAGCCTAGTTCAACAAAAACAGTACATCTGTTACTACATCAAAGAAATAACATGCAAAAATACTACTTTAGGGCATATTAAACATTTAAAAGGTGACACGTATATAGAAAGTCAGACCTGCTGACATTTTGGCTTACGTGAGCTAGTTCAGAGGATGAGGTCTTGATTTCATTAACAGGCTTGATAATGTTCAAGTGAGGAAATGGAAACCCATAAGAGGATGGTTTATCAATGTTGTTTAGCCAGTCTCACGTATGCTTCGAAATTCATACCCTCTAATTGCATTTCTAGTAGATAGTATTATCTATTGTAAGCAGTGAATATGACCATACTATTCAAGTAATCTGGTTCTTTTGTGGGAGAGATGACCTGAGTGTTAGGACAGCAGCATGTGTTAGTATTGTTGGTATAAGAAAAGCCTAGTTTAAATTAACAAATTGTAAAGCAAGTTGGTTTTCACTTGACATTTAGCTAATTCATTGTTACTATGACTGCACCAAATACAGCACGGTAGGCTAGGCTACAAAGTTGAAGTGTTTGGGGGGAGTTTATTTATTTATTTTTCCTTACTATAAAGTGATTACATGTTGTTCTTTAACAGTGATTCTTGCCTTTCACTGTTATGCAAACTCACAACTTTGATTTAGCAATAAAGCTTGTATGACAGTCTCCAATACAAAGAAAATTGCTTAAAATTCAGAAATGTATATTTCTGTAATATAATTCTTAGCTGCAAGCATCAGTACTTCCTGTACCCTTTTCCTGCTGGGCATCTCTTTCAGATGCTTTTGCAGAGACTTGTCTGTATTCATTAGACAACTCTTAATGAATGCCTTCAAAGTTGGGATTAGAGGAAAGAGGAAGAGAATTAAGGTTCTGGGAGGAAAAAAATTAAGTAGCCTATATTAAAAGAGCAGCTAGTTATGTTGTTTTAATCATTCAAAGTTCTATTTAAATTGATAAAGTAATTTTTATTTTTATTATGATCTTTAACAATGGGTTTGATATGGAGCCAGCCTCTGGAGCCAAACCTGCTAATGCAGTAGTATATCAGGGTTGGAAGCATTTTTTTATGCTGAAGTGTATCCTAAAGGGTGTGTGTGGGGGTGCTGAATTTAAATATTTTGTATGTATATACAGATTTCACTCATTTGTTTCATATTTCTACAGAAAACAGTTTAAATGGTTATAGATTTAGGAAGGATACGCAACTGTAATATTGATAATGGGCTAAGAAAAGCTACTAAACCTATTTTTGTTATGTGTTAGTTTCCTTGTACTATTAGAAATAGGGGAAAAAAACTGCTAAGATAACTGTAAGCTGCTAAGATAACTGTAAGCTGTCTGTATCATAGTTTGTATTAGGGTGGGTTCAGCTCTAATCATAGCGCATCCCTTTAAAATACATGAAGGGAATTGTTCTTCATTGCAGGAAAGTAAGAAACAAAAGATGGCGTTGTATGCATCCCTGTCTAGTCTATTCCAAACATAGTGCTGAAATACTTCTTGAGTCAATCAGCTACTATATATCCCTGTTCTTGCTTTATTCCACAGGGCCCCTTTCCATGAACTAGATAATAAAATGCTCTTTGGGTTTTAACTGGAGCTAGGTCCATCCAGCTTTTTCTTGCTTCTGACACTATTAATTAGATCAACCTGCCTCTAAGAACTATATCAAAATGGTTGTCTTCATGCATTTCTCATTGTTATTCTTTAGTGGGATTGTATTTTGACAGTCAGAGGTTGATTACCAGTTCTGACAGAGCTTTGAATAAGCTACATTCTGCCTGTTGGTCTGGGTCCATCCTTAATCACTGACCAAGCGGACTATTGCATGCTTTATACACAACTTGAAATTCATGTATCAGTCTGCTTCAGAAATAAAACTGAAGGGATGCAATTTGTCAGCTATCATGTGGGAAGAGAAGTAAACACTCTGTTAATTCTCTTACATGAGTGCTATTAAAAGAAAGAGGAAATAAGAGTCTAGTACTCTGTTATGCTTTATAGAAAAGCCCTTCAGAAGCTCTGCTGTTTTGGGTTTTTTTTGTTTTTGTTTTTGTTTTTTAAAAAAAAGGCAAAAATAAAAAACAATCCAAAAAGTGAGCAGTACTCTACTGGAGCATGCTTAAACTGACAGAATCCTTCTCTTAACATACTGGAATTTCCCCAGTCCTTGAAAGACTCCTGTTCCACAGGTATTTCAAGAGACTGGAATGGACTTTTCACATTCAGAAGTATTTCACTGAGTTTACATACTAAGAAAATTTCAGGACAGGTCAAGTGCTGTCAATGGATGTTACAGTTTTTCAGAAGATGACTGTATTTGAACTTGGAAGGTACATTTGTCATAGCAAAGGTAAATCCTCTAGTACCTGTAACCTGTAATTCAGGGTTAGATAACCTTCTGAATGAGAGATCTTAATTAAAAATTGTTCAGTCCAGTATAATAAATGTACAGGAATTTCTGTGTTCAAGTACTACAGCCTGTGTTTTGCAGTAGGCCTTATTGCATGACTCTCATGTTCGCTTCTGATCTCAGCATACCACAAACCCATTAATAGACCTGAAGTGGTGGCATCCGCATGCAGAGCAGTTCTGCAAGCCTCCGCAGGGCCAGGCTGCCCCTGCTTGGGGCTGCCATTTTGGGTTTGCTGCATCGGAGACAAGTTCCCCGTGGTCACTTTGAAAGCAATGTTTTGGCTGACAAATGCACGCTTGATGATGCAAGCAGTGTAAAACTATTAACATGTAAACCATAAACCAAGCTTTCAAAATAATCCATGGAGTTCTGTCTTGGACAAACTGCATCCAAGGTGGGAATCAGGCTACACCACAACTCACATGTCAGCTTACAAAAAAGTATGTTTTCATTTACAAAGGCTGAGAGAGAATCTTTGGCTTCTCCTAGGTTTTTCCCCAGGCCCAGAGCATATTTTTCCATAAGTTAGCTCTGTCAGTACTGAATTCAGAATACCTACCATGAAAGTTGCTTCCTGATTGTTCAGGAGCTTATGTTCCATCCTGTGGCTGCATCTGTGCCGGCATCTTTGGTAATACTGTTCAAGAACATGCTGTTTGTCACTTTATAAAAGTATTACGTTTTTAGGATAGCTTTACTTGTTAGTGTGACCCCCTTTACAGTTTTGTAATCTTTTTTGGAGAAGTACAGGTTTGTTAAGAGAGTTTATCCTCTTCCATTGCCTGCTACCATCAAAAAAATCCTTTTAGCGTTTTAAGAGTATTACTTAACTTTTAGATAAAGGGATTATTTGCAAGTAAATTATAATTCTCTGAAGATGGTATCCCTTAAAGATCCACAGTTATCTAATCCTTTTTCATTGAGAGATCAAAAATGTGCTGGCAGTTGAAGGATAAAGCATAGCATATAGAGCTGTCACTTGGGCTCACTTCCTTGGGCCTCATGGGAGTGACTGCAAGCTCCAGAACTTTATAAGAAGCTGCCAGCTTTAGCATGGGATTGTCTGTGGTCTATGGCAGTTACTTTCCTCAGAGCCTTCTATTCACTTCAGGTAAGTTGTTTCCTCTATTGGATTTCTTTAATGCAGAGATTTTTTTAGAAAGAGATTGCTCAGGAATAGTTAAACAATCACTACCAGCTATATTATATTGTGCAGAGAAAGAAATGTATGCAATTGCTATTGTTAATATCTATTTCCAATAGGACAATGTTTTGTCAATGGTGGGAGAGATAAATATAAAATGCTTTTGTTACTCTTTGCTTGGATAGATCACTACAGGCTACAATTTAGAAGATGACCGGTGTGAATGTGTAGCGCTTCAAGATTTCAAGGCTGGAGAACAGGTAGTGTGAACAGTTATCTACATAATTGTTCTTTAATTAAGTTTTGTGGACACTTGGTAACTCCCTACAAAATTTTAATAGCGGAGTGGTGTGGACCTACAAAATTTTAGTAGCAGAGTGGTGTGGATTAAGCCCTGCTACATTTGAATTTTATTATGCTGAGCTAATTTTTTGTGAAAATACTACCAAACTAAATAAGTGCACATTTTTCAGAATAAAATATTTTCTATCACTTGGTAGACCCCAACTTTAGGAGAATTTTGATTCCTCATATTTTAAAGAACTACTTGAAATATTCAATCACTGGTAAATGCATATACACAGACACTGAGTTTGGTGTTCTGGATGACATTAATAAAAGGGCATATCCAAAGGACCAAAGGTAAATATATTTTAGATTTGGGGCATCACTTTGCAATAGCAGATTGTAGAGTCTTTCTTAACAACGTTGTTGGTTTATGTTCTTGTTAGTCTTCATTTAACAAGAGGTTAAATGCAGTATAGTTGCCAGTCATTTTACCATGTTGTCATTCCCATGCTTAGTGAAAATGAGAAAGGACCTAAAAATATACTCCTTCCCTTTCACACAGGCACGCAGGCATGTACACACCCCTTCACCCTGAAATAGAAAGTACCAAGGGAGAGTCTTGCAAAGATGCATAGAACAGTTCAGAATCCAGTATTTTGTTCAAAACTGCTAAGAAACAAAAATGAATGTGAAAACTAGTGAGGCATTGAAGACAGTGCTTCCAGGAGTGTAGGAAATCTCCGGTAGGAGGGTTTCTCTGCTGTGTCAGCAGCCAGCCTAAGTCCTCAAGTGTAGTAGCACTCCGGTTTTGCTACTGCTTGTGCAACTGCAGTCAGCATGGCCAGAAAAAGACTTTGTCTATGAAACATCCTGAAATGTTTTGTAACTCAGTCTCTGAGTTATTACCTTGAGTGTATTATTTTGCCAGTCTTACACTTTATAATATTTTGATTTTCATTTTTCTTATGTATTGTTACCTTCTTTTTTAACAAAGATGTGTCTGAAAAATTTTTTTAAGTATGTCTTTCCAGAGGTATATTTATCCTCATTGCTATGCTGGGGTTTACAGTGATTGTATATTTTTTGTGTTGCTTTTAGAATTTGTTATGGTAGTCAAATATTTGCTGTTTTTTCCAATACTGGTATGATGAGTTAAAAGGGGTCCACAGTTTTTCCAGAAGTGATCCAATTTATAATTTTCCACAGCTGGCAATGGAAGTGTCATATAGCTGTTCTGGCTGCTCTCTCCATTTCAATTATAGAGGCTTCCTCTATTTCGATTTTATTTTAGTAGTTTCACTTTCTCTGCTATTTATCAGATTTTTTAAAAATTTCTGTGCAAACTTTAACTGTTATTGACATCATTAAAGCACTTTAATTATATAATGCTTCAGTCTTTTAATATACTGTGCAGATGTTATTTCTTACAGTTTCAGCAGGAAGAGTGTGTGATCCCAGCTTTTACTACTAAAATATGTGAGGCAACAGAAGTCCACAGAATCTATCAAACACTGGCCTTGAATAAAGCAACTTTCTCATTCTGTTTAATTGCCTTTTTTGTAAAACAGTCTTAGAGTGTAAGAGCATACTGTATAATATACACATGATATGTGACTTTTAGTTTAATATGAGATGTATCGTGGTAGTTTTAAAACTTGAGAGGGTTAGCAACTCTCTCAAACTCTGCCTTAACATACCTAGGCAGGTCACTTGTTCTTTATACAAGTGTATTACAGTATAATGTTTACTATAATTTAATATCACACTTAAGCATTTAGTTCTTAGGAGAATTTAGGATAAATGGTTCTAATCTAAAATTGAAAACAAAGAAAGTAAATGGCATCATTACTGTTGTTGAGCCCTTAAGAGAACACTGTGCCTTTCCCTGTCAGCTAGAGAGGAGTAGAAGCTTACAGGTATCCAGAGCATTGCTGTACCCTAAGGTGAAGAAGAGAGTTCTGTAACTGTTGAAACTTTTTTTTCTGATAGACAATTCCATTATCAAACAAAAGGGGAAAATATCCTCTTGATGCAGGAGAAGACAATTGCTACTCTGACCTTTTGTCCCATGTACTTCATACAGCCTAGCCCTGAATTAAATATGTTTTGCAGGTTATATTTAGGAACTTCTTTTTTAATGTGAATTAAAGTAACCTATATGCTGTAGATAAAGAGTTCAGAGTATAGCACAAAAATAAATCCTGGCTAAACACAGATCAGATCTCTCTGTATGATATACTTTGGTATATCCATGCCTTAAGGTAGCATTAAAACAAAAACAAAGCTGATCCATCAGCAGTGTAGGTTACTCTTTTAGGTGGACATATGGGGGGAAAATGAACCCAGAAACACCATTTCTTTTAATGGGCCCTCCTTGTCTCAGATTTTTTTAGCCTTTAAAAGGCACAGGATCTTTGAAAGCTTATTTCCATATACTGGTATTTTATGACAGTGTGAGAAAACAAAGCGTTTTCATTTTAAAGTATAGAATAAGAACCTCTTCTCTCCTTTCAAAGTCTCTGTTACATGGATATGTTTACATCTACCTCTAAAGTATATTGCCACATTATATACAGCATTTGAATCAATACCAGAAAACAAAGCGTGTTTCTATATATAACCAAATATACCTTGTACTCAGAATAGTAACTCTTTCAGGAAATAACTTTCAAATTATGTCAGTTTTGTGAGCTGATCTTAAGCTATTTTCCTGTCCCTTCACTTCTCTTTTCATCCTTCTAGATTTACATTTTTTATGGCACTCGGTCAAACGCTGAATTTGTGATCCACAGTGGTTTTTTCTTTGATAATAATTCACATGACAGAGTGAAAATAAAGCTTGGCGTGAGTAAAAGTGACAGGCTGTATGCTATGAAGGCAGAGGTCTTAGCTCGTGCTGGTATCCCAACGTAAGTAAAACACAATGCCATGGGGTTTTTAAAACATTTCCAAAGTATATAGTGTCCAGTAGGGCATGTATAAAGCTGTGCTATGATAGTTTTCTTAGGTGTAATATTTCTTCTGTTTGTATAGGAAATTAAAGTTATTGTAATAATATTTACAGAAGTTCTATGAGCTATATTATCTGACTTGGACCATATATAAGGAAAAAGCCTTTGCTTTAATAATCATTTGAACAAAAACAGAGTGAGGATTAATTTGCAGCAATCTGTGGTTTTTCTTTCTTTCCTATCCCTTGCAGACATACTACGATGCTCAGTATGTGAACCACAGCATTTTCCTTTAGTCTTTTCAGTCCAGAGGGTACTGTTAGGAGCAGCAGACGTGAAACATTGCATTTTCATGAATTTATTATGAAAGCCGTATAAAAATAATTGTAAGTGTAAAATTGTAGAGATAATTGTTCTTTTCAGATACAGGTTAGGGAAGCTTTTCTTCAGTTTGAACTAGTATTACCTAATTTTTTAAAAGTTACTTTTGTAACAGTGCATTTGTTTTATACTTTAAGGTCTTTTATGTTGAAATAAGTTCAAAGGTATGACAATAGAAATTGCATTTACTGTTGTTGTTTGATTGTTTCTTTTATTAGTTCTAGTGTTTTTGCCTTGCACTCCACTGAGCCTCCAATCTCTGCCCAGCTTTTGGCATTCCTTCGAGTGTTCTGTATGAGTGAAGGTAAGATGTTTTATAAAGATAACCTAATTTATGTTTATTTTGGGGTGGGGTTTTTTTGTTTGTTTGTTTTAGTGCTCGAATGTGATAGACATTTATATAAAATATTAAGCTAGAAGATTGGAAAAGTTGAGGAGTTGAGGTTAAAAAGGGATCTATAAGCTAGTGAGAAACCCAGTCTTTGGCCATGTCTGAGGGAATATTTTGGTAACATAGGCTTTTCTGGAACTCCTAAAGCATGAGGTGATGCAATTTTTTTATTTTGTTTAATCTCCCAAGCTTTTGTGAATAAGCGAGCTTTGGAGCATGAACTTCAGTTCTTAGGTTTAAAAATGGTTCACAGAACAAGATCGTGTGAGACCTAGGGGCTTACATGCTTAAAATCATAGCATATTAGCCATCACTGCTAGAATCATTTAGGTATGGAACTGGAATATCCTGTACTGTAGGAGAAATATGGAAGAGACCTTTCAAAGTTGAGTATTTTCAGTGTTTTGGTAATTCATAATCTAAAACCAACTTACGTATTTGCAAACTGTCTTTGTAGTGTTTCTCTTATGTTAGGGGCTTTGGGGGGGAAAATATGTGTACAGTTAATAAATATTCACCTAATTTGTGCATGTGAAACTGCTGATTAGATGTTTGTAATAGCTGCTTGCTGGTTAGATGCAGTTTTGGAGGTTATACATGTGACAGTTTTTCATGACAGTGAGTGAATTCCCTTGCAGTTAGGGATGCTGTGCAGATGATGTGGATTTTAATACCGGTAGGAATACTGAAGTTGTTAAGCTTTTGCATGCGCTCTATTTGCTTTCTTTAATAAAAGCAACCTATCTTATTTAGTGTTGTGCCTTCGCTGCATCCTGTAATCCATCTTTTAGAACTTACTAAGAAATTAAAATGGAATAGTTCAGTTGGAAGGGATGTACAACAATCATCTAGTCCAACTGCCTGACCACTTCAGGGAAGCAAATCCAAGTAAAGAAAATTTTAAGATGCTGATGAGGGGGTGAATTTTGGCTCAGAGAAGAAAATAGAGCTAGTGGACATTTTAATTGCATTTCTCTGAAACATGATTGTGCTCACATTATTCATATGTCTTAAATACTGTATAAGAAAACCGTTCATTGAGAAACTACATTCAAGTGTTTTGTGAAGTTTGTGATAGCTGCTTTGCAGGAGTGAAATTTGGTCATTAAAAGATTAATGGAATTTGTGTAATGTCAAGGAGCTGATTAAACATTCTTTGCTCTGTGTGAGGCTTGTTTGATGGATGTCTTTTCTGACCAACTGTAGGGAATTTCTGCTACTGAAAAAGATTACCAAAACAATAGGAAAAATTATTCCATTGCTGTTCGCACACTCTCTGGCCTGTTCCTTTTATTATCAAAAGGTTTGCTGAACTCTTTAAAGAATTACTTCCTTTTGTTTATCAAGTATTACACAAAACATTCCGTCTCACTGTCACAGAGTTACACTGTGTATGAGAGGCTATGATATATAAATTATCTTTACTTCCGAGTGGAGCAAAAAGTCCATTTTCTGTTAACCTCAAGATTTCCAGTTGCCTCTTTAAGGAGAATCCTAGAAATAACCAGCATATCTGATAATTCTTACTTGGGGAGAGGTTTTTTTGTTAGCTGCTCAAAGCTATACTATTGAAAATAAATCTTTCTGCAGTTTTTCAACTGACAAAGTGAATGATGAGATTGTTTTTTAACAGATTGGTTTTATACTTATTGCAGAAGAGCTGAAGGAGCACTTGATAGGCGAGCATGCCATTGACAAAATCTTCACTCTGGGGAACTCTGAGTTTCCCATTAGCTGGGACAATGAAGTTAAACTTTGGACATTCCTAGAAGCCAGAGCATCCCTCCTTTTGAAAACCTATAAAACAACTGTGGAGGTAAAATTATCATTATATGTAATTTAAATGTCTGAAATGTTCTGTGTTATGATTGTAGGAAAAGATATTTTGTCCCCATCTTGTCTTTACAAACTTTAATCTGAATGTTAGTACATAATTCATTCTGTACTTTTTCAAGTGTAGAAGCAGATTTGCATTATCTAAGGAAAATCAAATAAGATTGCAAAAAAGAAAATTTTCTTAATGTATTTGTTCTTTGATTCTCCAAATAGAGGCTACCTGCTTTTTCTCTGCAGGTAAAATGGGGAATCAGTTTCAACTCATTGTCTATTAGTTGCATTCTCCAGACTGCAAAGAAATGTACTACTATTGCAAGTGTGTAAGTGAACCTACATGTTTCATGTATTTGTGAAGTCTCCTGACTTTGCTTGTTACACACTGCTCGATGTGGAGAAATTTTTGGCTCCTTTATGAATTCTTGACATACTTCACTGGGACTCTGTGCAGACCCCCTCATTCATATACATCCATTTGGCTCAGCCTGAAGAACCTAGTGTCACTTACTGTTAATGCATAGAGAGAAAAATTGAGGGATTTTTTTTATTGTGTTTGTTGTTACTAATAAACTTGCTTTTTCTTTTCTAACAGGATGATAAGTCCTTCCTGGAGACCCATGACCTTACTTCACATGCGATAATGGCTATCAAATTGCGCTTAGGTGAAAAAGAGATCTTGGAGAAAGCAGTAAAGAGTGCAGCTGCTAGCCGAGAGTATTATACCAAACAAATGGCAGATGGAGCTCCGCTTCCTAAGTATGAAGAGAGCAATATTGCCTTGTTGGAGAACAGTGTGGCAGACTCTAGACTCCCTATTGTCTTGAGAAACTTAGAAGATGTGGAAGAGCAGGGAGACTTAAAGATTGATGAAGCTATTGATGCTGAAGTCACAGAGAATGGGTTTGTAAATGGTGAAAACTCTCTATTTAATGGGATCAAATCAGAAAGTGAAAATCTAAGTAAAGAGAAAAGCAACAGAGAGACTGAAGATGCCAAAGAATCTTCTTCAGAAAGTACTGATGAGGTTAAAGAATAGTCCTAAAATTTTACTTTCTTGTGAAATTAAATTAGCTGAAGTTTATGAACAGTGCATTTATGTTGGTGTGTTTCTTTGTTAACGTTTCTCTTTCTGCAGAGAAAAGTGTTTTTGCTGCTTTATATAAAAATGAATTTTTAAGTTATTTAAAAGATTTAGCATCCCTTTTCAATTAAGATTGCCATCTTGCTTTCAGGCAAAAACTGGGGAAAGAGGTGCCTTTGGAAGATTTTGCAGCCCTTTGTTGAACCAAATGTATTTTCTTCCTGGGGAAGAATTAAGCTCTTCTATCTGCTGTGCTTTTGTTGTTCTGTCACTCTGACTACCGAAATTAAAAGCTTGCTCTGCTTCCTGCCAAGAAAAGCAGAAGGCAGGACTGACTCGGTATTCAGTATGAAGGTGGGAGAGCAGTACAGCAGAAAACTGGATAAGAGGATCAGAAACTTGGGAGACTGGAGGAAAACCTGTTTAAAATCAGGTATGCCAGTCCAGAAAAAGGTAAGGTGGCAACCTTATGATTGGTAGTTTTAAATGTTGATGAGAATCCAAATTGTATACACTTAAAGTGATCTCTGAAGATTTCAGTTTACTTTGTCTTTTGTTTGCTATATAAAAATATCTCATCGTTCTTCTTCAGTCAGAGTTAGGCTGCTACAATACAACATTCACCAACTTTTAAAGGCTGACTTCTTTTTATTTCCAGGTGGTACCTTTTATTTACAAGGTTGGCAGTGCTACTGGAGAGTTTGAAAGCAGATAGGCCAAGCCACAGCTTTAAATTGACTGTTCAAAGTGAGGTTGCTTCCCAGCTTGTTCAGGTTTTCACAAATAGCTAGAGATTTTCAAAGCTACACTTTTGACTAAACCATTATTAAAAGGAAAAGATGATTAATATTCCTGTCTGCTACTCCTTCATTTCTGTGTTGTTGGATGTAACATCGAATGTGACATGGTTAGCCGATCTTACTCAACTGCGTCTTTTGGTTAACATATTAATTGATGCTGTTTTCTTGAAGGAAATGGCAGGCAGGCTAATGTATTTTTGGCCCAAGTCCAGAGCACAGCCAAGTCTGCAGTACACTTTGCCATTTAGATTGTGTCTCCATCTGATGCACATTTCTTGGGATACCTCCACAAGTTAAGCAGGTCTACTGTCTCCAGCAGTTTTGGTCACCCTCACACTCTATGTTTTAACTTCTAGGTGGAAACAATACAATCCTAGCACAGTGCAATATCAGAACAAGGGTAATTCCAAGGCTTGACTTTGAAATTACCTGGTATTGGGAAAAGAGGAGGGTGGAATATTTTTATTTTGTGGGTGAATGGAGAGGAGTATAAAGTGATTTAATTTTGTTCTCAATATTAAGGACTTTGTCTTTACCTTTGTGTCCTTAACTTCAAGGTAATGGATAGAATGGAGAAGCTTGGACAATTGTTTAAAGCTCAATAGATGTTGCAACCTGCTCATCCAAGATCAGCTGCAGTAAAATGTCTTTTGGCATATTCATAGTTTTATTAGATTTTGCTTCTTTTATACTGCAACTTGGAAAATGTGTTTTTGCATAAATCTTTGGTGCAATACACATGATAAGTAGTGACTTTCTTTCAGGTTGTCATAGCAGTTTTGGTGTTCAGCTAGTATCAGTGTGGGGAAAATAGAAAAAATAGTTTTTTAAAAAATATTTCACTAAGAATGGCATGTTGCCATTGCACCTTGGATATTGCTTCACTACTAACAAGATGCTGGACCAGTATTTTTGTAACTATATGCTGCCTTTGGTAGAACGTTATGAATTGTTGTCTTGACAGTTTAAATGTCATACAAAAGTCATTACATTTCAGTTTTTATTAGGACCAATATTCCATTTCTGTTCCTGCCACTTACATTGCGGAACCTTGTACTAGATACTATGATGCAATTCTGAAACTAGCCTTCCCTGAAAATTATAACTGTAATTCAGAATTTAAATGCTTTGATTTGATCTGATACACTGTATTTTGTTCCGGTATTTGCTGATATCTATGGCTTAGCAAAGCCTGTGGTCGCCACAGGACAGAATATGTGGGTTTTCTTGAATAAAATATAATTCTACTATGTCTTCCCTAGTGAGTGTATTATACAAACAAAACCTCTACCTGCTACCTGCTGTAACTTTTGGGGTCTGTGGGGAGAGGAATAACTGTCCAGGTGTACGGATAAAGATTAAAGGAGAAATAACTGGTTTAAAAAAAAAAAAAAAAAAAAGAAGAGGGATTCTAGTAAACAGAAAGGGAAAGTGGTCTATTAAGCGCATGGTCAAATTCTTACTCTTCATCTGTTAGTGTTATTTAGAAAAATATGTTGCATACAATAAAAATAGTGAGTAATCTAATTTTGTAATTTGCATTTTTCCTCTATGCATGTAATGGTTTCTCAGAAGCACTAACCTAAAACTTAAGCTGTTGAAAACTGAGGTGGAAACAAAAAAATTGGCACTGATGAGCCCTTATTACCATCTGTCATGAAAACAGACCTTTCAAAGCATTTTAAAGTTAACTTTCTTCATAATGTTTGGGTAAGAGGCTGTTCACACTAATCCCAGGCTAAATGCCAAATCTTGCTTCTGTTTAGCTAGCTCTCTGAAGTATTCCTGCAAGAAAGACATCACTTGGATTTCTCGGACTGTTCTCCAAAAACAAAACAGGGAAAAAAACCCCAGAACTTTTGAATTTTACATGAACCTACCTACTGATGAATCATTTCCCTAACAACCTATAACTATTTTGGCTCTATACTGCAAGATGATGTCCATATAGCCCTGTTGATAAAGTCGATTATACAAAATCGAGCAACAACCTCCTCTCTGAAAAAATGCTTGTAAAGTATGTAAATGCAACCTTAGCTTAAGTGCTGTCATGAGTAAATGAGAGCTGAGAGCTGAGAACCTTCTGGCTGTGGAGGTAAGATAGTTTAGGATCTTGGCTAAAACAAGTTGTGTTTTAGCATCTTGGCTGAAATAAGTATTCCTTTCTTTGGACATCGTTAAAAGGCGCTATGTACAGAAAATCTATGCAACTCAACAGTAGCTACATTCTTGAGGCTAATCTGCCTTTATAGAGGAATGATCATCATGAAGTCATGAAACTAGCATGTTTTAAAGGTACACTGGAAGATTTAGGTTACACATACTGTTCTTCTCTAGTTCACATGTTTAGAAACAGTATTTAATATCTGCTGCTGCCACTTCTATCACCCTTTTTTTTTTCTTTTATAGAAAGGCACATGAAGTAATAATGAAACATAATTTGAAGCATTTCAGTCTGACACACTAAAGATGCTCCCAAAATCCACTGCTTTTTTTCTGATTTTATGCACTGAAAGTCAGTCCTTGCTATTTCTTGTACTCTGTGCCAAACAGGAGTGTTTAGGCAAAACATTGCTCTATGAAATATATCTGATGAAGCATCCTTTTTCTCTAGATTTTTCACTGATCCCTGTTGAAGCCAGATATGATCACATGATTTTCACATAATTACCATCTATATTTAATAGTTTCTAACACACTTCCTTCTTTGAGTGCATTGCTTGCTGTACAAAGTGCAGCACGTAAATTGGTGACTCAGAAGAGCTTCCTTAGCATTTCTTGGTTTTTACAGCTATTTCCTAATGAATGCCACAAGTTTGGAAACCATGTGGGGTATTTTTCAGTTTAAATAAATAAATCTCAATCTATACTTAAGAAAAAAAGCCACAAATGGTCCTGGATTCTTTTGGGTTTTGTGTCTCCTTAGGTTCTCTGGTGTATTCAGCGTATTTCAAAACTAAATGAATGACTGCTATAAAGCTAGTGTAAATGACATAAACTTGAACTTTAGCAATACAAATTAAATCTATGATAATTTGTTTAGTGGAAAACACAAATTGAAATTTTGCCAAATGCCAAAGCCCCTAACCTATGGTACCAAGCAGAAACCAAAACACCCATTTTTTTCTTTTGGTTGTAGCCCTTTGCTGGATATGGAGTGCTCTAGTACTTATACTCCTGGATTATCAGTAATAGGCTTTGAAATATGCTTCAATAAGCTGTTTTGTGTAGCGGCATACATTGGGTGGTATATGGTACTCATGTACTTCTAACAAAATGTGATTTTTGCCTCGTATGCTGTCCTTAGTCTTTAACAAATATCTTTATTTTCAGTGTATGTAGATATGAAATTTCACTTATGAATTAATTTTTTTTTTTTTTTTTTTACATTGGTAGCAGCATGAACTGGACCTGGCAGTTTACGAAAGCAAGCAAGTTGGTCATCAGTGTTTGCATTGTCCAGAAAGTGTTGCACAGTCAGTACTGGAGTGGTTGGAAACCAGAAAGCATTTGACTTCTGCCTTTGTCTCTCATGCTAGGAAGCCTTAACAGCTGGAGCTGGTGCCATTTTTCATCATGAAAGATGAAGCTAGGTAGGGGTGGAAAGCAAGGAGATGTCCTTTCTCAAGTGGAAAATAAAAGCTGGACAACTGAACACCCGCTAGCTTGTCTCAGAGACAAGTGTTGCTCTCCTGAAGAATAAGAAGTTTAGGAATTATTTCAGTGAGTGCTCAAAAAAAGAGCATCTCCAATTAGTACTGTAATTACTGTGTATTTCTAATTTCACAATTAGACAAGGGCTTCGCTTTCCCTAGGAACAGGTGAAAACATATGAATTACAAACTGTTGTAATGTGCTAAACTGGCAGAGAAGAACAGATATAAGCTGCTTGCCTTGCTGTCAGTGCAGTGCTGAGGGCAACCTGAGTGAAGGCTGGGTTGGAGTCACTATTGTCCATTAACTTGCTCTTTTGCCATTGTGGGAGAACTACTCAACACTGAGGGGGTAAGGAAAGGCTTTGCAAATCCAGCATGGGAGGATTGGACAAAGCCACAGAGAGCAATATGAAAATAGAAGATAGTGGTGTATTCAGGACATTCACCTGAAATGTAATGTGTCTAGATTTAGGGACCTTTGTCCACATAATATTTTTGTGTATAGGACTACCTTATTATATAAAGCTGATCAAACATAGAAGAGGCTTTTGAACCTGACTTCTATCCTCCAGGTGATTCTTTCTGTTGACTGTGCTCTGAACTCCTTTTATTTCTGTTTTTCTGATTTAAAGATTTTTGGGTATGTTCATGCAGAATTTTTTTTTTTTAACTTCCCAGTTTGGAGAAACTAGACAATCTTTCTCCAATTAAATCCGGTTCAAACATGGCAAAATAGGTAATGCTGACCACCTCAACTTGTGCCTTTGAGCAGCTTAACATGAACTGGAGTGAAACAGATCTGTAGCCCTTTCAGACTTGACTTTGCTTCTTCAGAAAGGTGTTTAAAATCTGCATGAGGATAGGGAATAAAATCTTGCATGTGTGAGCAATGTTGATTTCCCAGCTGAATCACCATTACTTATGCACAGATTCAGACACCAGCAAAATGAGATAATTGAACTTAAACACTTAACATTTTATTTAATATTAAGCATATATTGTTCTTGAAAAATGGGCCAATTTGACCGCCCTGAACACACAAGTCATTTGTCCTTTGAATAGAATCAATAGGGGCAAAAAGCAAGTTTCTCTGTAGCATCCCACACGTGGCAAGACCAAGATTAGCTTAATTCTAGCATGGTGCCTTGTTTCGCTTACAGATGTTACTGGCCAGGTAGCCTCTTGCTTTGTGTCAGGCTGGGGCCACCTACATGTTCCCTAGATGCACTTGCTATCCATAGGAGAAATACTGGCTGTCATTCTGGCCGATTAATCCATGTTTGACACGGTGGTGTGGAATTCGGTAGATTTTGCACTGGGCTGCTGACTTGGAACTGTGCAAATGGAGTTGTGTTTTGTTTTTTTTTTTTTTAACTTTTTTTTAGTGAATGCTGTTTGGTTTAAATATTCTGTAGTTTGTTGTCATATTTACAAAATTTGTCTGTTTCTCATGTGTAAGGCTGAAATTTGGGAACTATGTAGGTGTTCTGCATCTAGCAATTGCTTTATGGTATGGGTTAAGGCAAATTCATTTCCCTTTGCTTTATTCCATGCTGGTTCACCACTTTCAGTGCTGTTAGTAACTCAGCCAAGGCTCCTAATTTCAGTGCTAATAAGTGGGGTTGTATACAGATTTGTGGTCTAAAGGTATGAATAATGTGCCTTAAAACTGAATCTCCATACTGAAACAGGCATGCACAAACAGCCTCCTATGAACTGCAAAGGAATTTTTCGATTAACTTGAATATCTGTAAGAAAGCCCCACTGCCTGCAGCAATTAATTCAAGTGATTGGATGCTAGGAATGGTTTATTATAATTGCACACAGGTAGTAATTTATTAGGGTGGCTGTTTCTTTTGGCATATGTCAAGAAGGTCAGAGTTTAGACTTTTTTGGACATTAACCTAGTCTTCTGAAGCTCTGAAGTTCCACTTTTTGGTCATTAATTTCATACATGCTGAGATTGTGACAATTAACCCACTTAATAAAGGTCAAGTTTCAATTTTTCCAATTTCTGGAACACTTAACTTTATTCCTTCTTGAAAATGGGCAGATACAGAATGATAAATAGTTATTAAATGAGAACGAAGATGTAGTTCTGCTGTCAAGATACTATTGAATGGTTAGTTAACAAAAGGACCAGAACTGCTATGGATTTGAAGTAAAACAGACTACAGGAAAATGAAATAGAAAAGTGTAAGTTACAATAAGCTGTTTAAAATCATTTCCACTAACATTCCTGTTAACTTACTCTACCTTAGCTTCTAATTATGCAAATCCATAATTTATCCCTTTAATTTTTTTCACATATACATGTGATTTTTCCCACGGCGCTAAAGCAGCATCTAACCACAACTGAAAGGCATAAACAAGCAAAGTGAATAAGGAAATGGTGGTGGTGTTTTCAGATGACCAAAGCCTAGTTATACTGCATTTTAATAATACCTGGATTTCAATGAGCCACAAGATTAGATAAAAATAAACCCTTGGTTCTGTGTAGTGGCATCAATTCCTAAAGGATAAATTGGAATGTTGGGTCTCTTAAGCTTTCACTTAAAAATTAGAACTGAACTATGTTGTCATTTTCAAAACTTCTGAAAAGTATCCATCAAAAAGCATATTTATTCATTTTAAATTGCATCATCCATTGAAGAAGTGTTTGCAGATGAATCAGAAGTAGTCATTTTCTATGTTAATAAAATCATTGCACCTTTATGTATTATGTCATTGCACCATTGCATTATGTCAGTGCTGAGTGATTTTTGGAAACCTATTTTTCACATACATTTTTGCATAGTTTTTAGATATCGACTAAGATTGTAAGTCCTTCTGGAGTATTACTGCAGCAGTTTTATAGGTTGATGCTGAACACTTCAATGCAGGAATGACACACAAATATTTCAAATAATAAGAAACTGTGGATTGAAAATAATAGTTTTTCCTGTATAATTTTTTCATGAAGTAGTACAAGTACTATTACCCAAACCTTAGAAATGTAGGTACCATTGTCACAAATTCTCAGTCCTGTTTTGTGGAAGCTGCAGCTTTGGGCTTCTGAACAGGCTCACTTCAAGTACAGGGGTTTGAAGTATCCAGCACTATTAACATGTGCACCAATGTAACTGCACAACATTCATATTCTAATATCATCACTCAAGATTAGATGAAATTTTTTCCCCCCTGGAAAAAAAATGTGGCTTTTGAGTTTCAAATACTGCAATACAGTTTGGACAGTTTGGAACTCATGTGGCTTGTTTTTCACAGGAGAGGTCTAGCTGTTGCTTTAAAAACTCTCGCATTGTCCTCAGAGGTTTTTACACACGTGCACACACACACACACACGCACTTGAGGTACTCTCTGCCCCTTCTCCCTTTGAGAGAAGTTATTAGCCTGTGCTAATGCTGTCTAAATGCTCACTAGTTAGTAGCAATACTTGCGGGACAGATGATTTATAGCCACTTGATTCAAAAGATTTTCAGCTAAAGCTAAGTAATCATTTTAAATGATCAAATATCTGCCACAAGAAGCAAATACACAGCACAATGATAGTTATCAAGCTTGCTCTCAGCAAAGTATATTAATCTTTTCTTCAGATTTTACTTTTGGGAGTAGTACTATTCTCTGACAGAACAGTTCAGTCATCTTAAGCTGAGTTTCAAGAAGCAGCAGCATTTTTCCTCAGTGAAATGAAGTTCAACAGGTAGAACTTCAGCCTAAAAATTATGTGCAGTCTTGAGGTGGACCTTATGATTTTGCATCACAAGAAATTAGCTAGCCTCTTCCTCTTCTTTCTCTTTATTAAGAAAGCTATTTTTGCTGTCCATATTGGGCAACTGTATAAAAATAGGCAAGTTTTATATCTTGGCAGGATTAAATGAGAAGTATGTATGTCTCTTCATATCCTTGAATATCAAAACAAGACAAGCCTATTTAGGAACTAGAATTTTATTGCTTAACATATATTTGCATCACGCAGTGAAGACATTCACTTTCATGGCACGTTTTCTCCCAATGGTTTCCAAATGCCTTGCAGCTCTCTCAAAGCTGAATTTTTGCAGTACTTTTCTGAGATGAAGAAGCATTATTATGTTTTCTGACATGAAGAAGCGGCTACAATAGGGTGGCAGAGCCTGAATCTGGTTCTGGTCACGAGAGACGGTTTTGTTAAATGTTTTCAGGATCATGTGAAATAGTTTTGTGAACAAACTACAAGATTGTTTCTAGAAAGAGAAAAAAAGATGTGCCTGCTACTTGTTTAGAACAAATGTTTACTAAAATAAGAAGCTTATCTTTAGGAATAGAAGATCACTAAGTATTGGGTTTTTTTTCTGCCTAGCCATGGACTGGGGGAAGAAAGTAATACTGTAACAGCAGTGCTAAGCCTCCCCCAAGGACAGGCTGGCATTCATGGGTGTAATTGTACCTGTTCTGATCTGACTTCTTCTCTGGGTTTGGTGGTGGCAAATACAAATAAAGTGTTAGTTTGGAAAACACTGAAGAACACATAATGATACGGTCTGATCATCCCATTTCCAAGAAGATATAAAGAGTCAAATACAGACAAGAAAGTCAAGGTGGAGCTTCTCTATGAGAGAGCCTCCAAAGACTCTTTAAGGTAAAGAATAGTTGTGATACAGATATACGAAGTAATGAAAGGTGCTGTAGGGAAAGGCATAGCTGGTTGATTTAGTGACAAAAATGTTCTCTCAGGAATGTGTTGGTCTAAACTGCACAAATCTGCAGGAAAGGGTGAGATTTAGCCTGTCTTCCTCATGCAGAGAACTTCTGAAAACATTGGATCTGTCAAAGCATCCTATTTTGATGTTTCAAGGCTGAGTTGTTCAAGAAACAAAACCTGGGCAGTGACATGATCTCTTTGCATTTCCCTACATGTTACTTAAGTATTTCTTAAGTTACTTAAGTCTCAAGTGTTAAGAATTTGTTGGTCATGTTCAAATTTGACAAAATTATGGAAAGCTTGGAGATTGCTGAGTGCCATGAAAATCACCAGCCAGGTAGTGTAGTGCCCTGCTTTACGGACAGACCTGCTTCAAAAGCTCAGATGTTGTTAGCCTGCAGAAAATCCACGTGGAGACAGCCGTAATCACAGTTCATGGTCAACCATGAGAGCCAGAAGAAAACCATGCCTTGCTGTTCGCAAAAGTAACTTAAACTTAAAACCTCTGATTTGGGTGTGAAATGACCTTTTATTTAAGAGTGTAAGCTAGTATGATTTAAAGACTTCAAATCATTTCTTTGAAATGTTGAAGTAAAAGATTCAAAGCGATCAAGATCTTAATAGCTTTTTGTCCTCTGGTGCAAATGGTCAAGAATGAATTTTGCTGCAAATTGAAGAACAAACTTGGAATTGAATTGGAAAGTTGCGTTTTGGTCCAGCCCCAGTCCCATTCATCCTTCTCTATGCAGGAGGACCGGGGGCAGTCTGAAAGGCAGAGAACCTCAAACTAACCCAATAAAACGTAGCTGACCACTGACACTTCATGCTATAGCAAACAAAGCAAGAAAACCACCACTCAGGAGGAGCCTGAAAAGATAAAGGATTGGTCTTAATGCTTCAGATTTCTGTTAAAGGAAATAGACAAAATTAAGAAGATAATTAGCCCTCAGCCCTAAGATTACAAGCAGATTCAGATTGAGGGGGGAAGATAGAAACTTATCCCATGGGCAGGTAATTACGTAGTTGTCTAAGGAGCAAGGTTTTTGCATTGCATTTGATGCTTTTTCTATGCATGACAGAATGGAAGTTCAGTGGTCTGACCTGGATTTCCTACATTCCTCGAAAGACCAGTCAGACCGAGTCTTTGATAACAGACTCATCAGTTTGGCAAGATGGAGCTTGAGGAAGTGTGCATAAGTTTCCCTCCTATTTTATTTTATTTGACAACCTTTTTTTGAAGATCAGAGCATACTTACAATTTTTATAGAACTCCTAAATCATTAAACTTGCCACATATGCTTATAAATGGCTTTTGTAGTCTGGTTCAGTTTTTTCATATGCTGGGTTTATATCAGGTAAACTGGAATAAATGCAGGCTCCTGACTCCCACCTGATTCTCGATATCCCCATGAACACTTGCTGGCAAATTGAGTTAACTCTCTACCACTTGAAATAGCCACTAAATACGGTCCACATGCTTTTCAGCTTTCTGACCTTTTTGGCCTATTTACAAGTCAAATGGAGCATGTAAGTGGTATACCAACCTCAGTAGGGGTTGATATGGCTGTCCATCATCTTCAGCCTTCACAGGCTCCTAGAGAGTACAGCTGCTTTGGTCAGCTGGCATTTGGCTATAGGACCTCACCAGTTACTAATATGAAGGAGGAGAACATGTATAGAACAGGTGCCGCTGAGGTGGCTGAAAAGGCTGGGATGAAATAATACAGATAGAGCAATAGTAATGAGTCAGTTGAAAATGTAAGCTCAAACACAGAAATGTTAAACCTAATAAGCCTAAAAATCTGAAGTGTGTCAATTTTCCTGTTTAGGTTTGTTAGGGGTTTTTTTAACAACTTTCATATTTGCAAGATCTCTAAAGACACCCATGCCCTCTCTGGTAAAGGGATAAATATGGTACTTAGTGGTCTGAGATCTCATTTTGTTCCATTTAAAACCAAGTAAGCGTGCTTTACAGATCACTGGAAGTCTGTAAAGGGATTTACCTCCAAAGCTAGCAAACCAGCCATGGAACAAAGGGAGAATAGCCCTTGTTTGAAGTCAGTGGTTACCAAAATGCAGTATCTTGGCACTCCAAGTGCCAGTTTTTTCCTTTGTAAAGCATGCTGCAGTATTCTGGAGCAAATGCCTCATGCTGTGGTGCAGGATCTCTACCTTTGCTACCCCTCTGTCTCTTTTCATTGACATGCAGAGAAAACTACAGCATCGACAGTCTTCGTTGCATCATCCTCCATACCCGTGAGCAGAGCTTCAGACGTTGTACTACTTCTGTCTGGTTCAGGTGGGTCATAAGAGAAGATTATTTCATTAGTAAATGTAAGAACTGCAGAAGGACTGGGTGTTAGCTGAGTCCCAGGCCAGAACCTTAGGAATGGGCTACAGATTATCCACTCAGCCCGCAGCGGGGAACAGCTGACTCTAAGTGTGCATCCAGAAGTGCCTAACTTCAGACGTGACTGAGCCAAGATCACAGGGTAGGTGCATCCCTGATTTCAGCACAAGTAGCGTTACCCTTTTTTAAAAAAAAAGACCTGACTGTTTCCTGTGCCCTCTGAGGGGTCTGGAAAAAAAACCTAATTCACAAGCTGTTCTGTTGTGTTTCTGGCTGAATCTCATCAGGCAGTGGCTGGTGCCACATTCAGAGCACTATTTCTTAATTCTCTCTCCTTCACTTTATACTTATCTCACTTTAGAGAGTGTGAAATTTTTCAGTTCATTATGTTCTGAACTGTTATTTAATTGAAGCCCCTAATGTTCAGTCAGTACACACTGCACACAGTCATTTAAAATATTCCAGCAGTGCACATTTTTTGTAAGTGGTTCAATTGGAAGTGATCAAGGTTTGAGACTTCCAGCCTATAAAGGCTTCTGCAGTGGAAATGTGAAGTGCTGCTCTCAATAATTTCAAACTGCTTCCTAAGCAGGCCCTTTGTTCTGACTGTCTTAAACTGCAGCATAATTTCTCAGCACCTCCATTTAATGTCTCACACAGAAAGGAGCAAGTTGCAGGATTTCACAGAGCCCACTAGCTATGGAGTGTGGTGGGAAGCCCTGCTCTCTAAACAAAGAGATTGGGTGGGAGATTTTTGTTTCCCTCGCCCCATCTTGTCCAGAAGTACTGGAAGAGAGTGACTGCCCTTTCTTCTGCATGGCGCGTATAATGCTTACAGCTTTGTCCTCAGTTCCACGAGATCTTATGTGCAACTGAGATAGGAGCAGAGCCTCTCTAAATGGACTTCTTCCAGCAGTGTGCTCTGAAACTCCAGTGTTGTAAGGAGGATGGCACCCTAGAAGAAATTAGGAAGAACCATGGCATCAGAAGGTCAGATCACAACCAACTGCAGTTTCACTGCCCCGGAGTGAAGCCATGGTGAAGATAAGGTACTACTCAGGGATTAGGTGCAGCAGTGCAGCTATTTAAAGTTTACTCTGCCTGTATTTTGGACATGGCTGCAACCTGTGACAACACAGACTGCAAGCTTACTTTTCTTCCATTTTCCATAACCTGTGCATTGATGATAAAAGGAACTCTGTCAGGGGATGGTTGTCTTCAATCTTCCCAAGCCCGATTCTGTGCAACAAAGGAAAAGCTCTACTTGTAAGGGAGAAAATGAAGCTCACCACCTCCCTTCTCCTGCTACTCAGAGCAAAATGATACTCAGGGATTACTAGCTGTCTGTTGTGGTGGGGCAGGCTAGTGACAGTGGTACACAACACTGTGTACCACACAGAGAAGAGTCTCCATTACTTTTCAGTGTTCAAATTTAAAGCCAAAGATGAGTCAGAGATTCCAGTTTTACCAAAAATGCTCAGTAATCTTTAGTAATGACCTAGTCTAACTAAAGAACAAGCACTCGTTAAAGGTCATTTATCTGAGCAAAGAAAAGTGTTCATTTTCCAAGTGCTGTCATCTTCTACTTTAATTAATATCAGCCGTGTATGCCGTTGGCAGTGGCTTCAAATATTATAGCATGGGAAGACTGGACTTCCAGTGACATTTTTAATGAAAAAATGTAAATCATCTCTCACAAATGCTGTAATCGAAGTGTTCATTAGCTAACCCTGGCCTGCAGAGGAACACATATAGAAACAAGCTGAACTTTGTGAATCTTGGATAATTTTGTAAGAATGAGAAGTCTTGCAGACATAACCCAGTAAGTTGCTATCAGCTAGGGACATGTCTGAAGAGCCATGGTCCAGGTAGCCAAAAAGACCATGAAAAAGACAGATGAAGCACGAGGAGGCAGGATCTACACTACTGATACTTAATGGAAATGTAGAACAAGTAGCTCAGGAACCTGCAGATTTGGGAAACTGCTTCCATTAAGGTCCTTATTCTGATCCTTTAAAGAGATTGATGAAAGCCCTGAAGAACAAGCAGAAGCTATTATATCTTTTCCAGAACGCACTAGGAGTAACCACTCCAACTCTAGATTTATACCTTGAGGCTGGACGGGTCCACTAGACCACTGACCCTGACCTCCTCAATTGCACCCAGTTACCTGGTACGTGTCCATAATGTGCATGTGGCTAAGATAAAGGCATCCAATGTTGATACAAAGATAGAAAAAGATGGTGATTCCATTGCTATTCTTGGCAGCTTGTTTCAACGTTTGATCACTCTCACTTTAAAAACAAATATTTTCCTATTGCTTCAGGTCCTAATGGTAGATTTTGTACTGCTTTGTTTTGCTGGATGCAAAAGCTCTCTCTCTAGTCCCTGGAAATTTCCCTCTGTGAATATACTTGTATGGAATAATCAAGTTTACCTCCCAGGCGGCTTCTTTTGATGAGATAGGCAAAGAAAGCCTCCCATTGTAAGCTGTTTCCTCCAGCCTTAGAGTCATTTTGGGGTGTCCCCTCTGTGTTCCTCTAATTTTTCAGCACTCTTCAAAGATTCCTCCACTGGAATATATGTTGGTACTTGTAGCACCAAGGCTGTTTATAGTGGTATTTATGTTTTTAATTGCTATTTTTCCTGGTCAAATATCAAAGTGTTTCAGTAGTCCTCTTTGTCTTAGTGCTTCTTTGAAGCTCCTTTTGAGTTCTGTGCTCATTGTTTGAATCACTACTATCGATGATACAGTTCACAGGTAGAGCCTGTATTATGATTTGTAGACATCTGGCTTTGAATTCAGGTGCAATAAAAAGTTTCATGATGCTATTTTAGCAAGACATTGGACCAGAACATAAGAGCTCCATGATTATCTTCACTTTTTGTGCCTGAAATTGTTATGTCTTCTTCAATTCTTTTTTCAGGTGAATTTTCTTATTTCTATAAGTCCAGTGTTGGGGGTTTTTTTTAATCTTCCTAAGTTCGTGTGCTGCATGCCATGTTCTGACAAGAAGCTCTATAGTCAAGTTTAATGTCTTCTGGAATATTTTTACTTACGTAGATAAAAATAGGGACATGTTCTCCAGTACATTTTTTTGGAACAGAGATTGCTAAACTCCATACTTTTCACATTTAGTCATAATTTTAGAAAAACAACAGTACAGAACTGCTTGCAAAGTTTGTGAAGTTCAGCTCCAAATTCAGTTTTCCCAATAGTGGGTTGAATCAAAACTTGTCTCTCCAGATACCTTTACTTTTTACTGTGGATGAGGACTGTACAGCATGGGTGTTTATGGCTCTTGTTAAATATGTTCATGCTCAGCAGTTTGTATAGTCATTCAATAAGGAAGAACATTGATCACCTGCACTAGGCAATTCTTGAGGCAGGCATCTCCTAGAAATGGTCTGAAAGAAATGCCTCTGCTCAGTCAGGCTGTGTCAGGGCAGAGACATTCGCAAGCTGTGTTAGAGCTGTGTGGTTTCTTACCAGGGATCGTGCAAGCCTTCACAATGGAGAAGAGCAATTGGACTCTCAAAGGCACATTGCACCTTCAAATTGACTTACAAATCTCAAAATGTATGCAGGTTTGAAACATGCTCGTATGAAGGATTGATGGGTGGCAGGCCTTGGGTGACAGAGGAGGGCCGAGTGAGAACTCATTTTAATAACTGGGAACTTCTGCAAGGGCAGTAGGAGCTGCTCCACCTAAAGCAGTTGCTGGAGTTAAAGGGCTGAAGTTGCACTGCAGAAGCACTCCATGGGAGAGCGGGAAATGGGCAGAGACCACGCAAAGGAGAATGGGAAAGCTCTGATGAGTGAGGAAAGTCTTTAAATTCTCTGTTTTCTATCAACATTATAGAATATTTAGATTAATTTTAAACAAATGCTTTCTTGTATGTATTTGCTGAAAGTAGCTTGGCCTGGATTATTATCTATCTTCCTTCAGCTATCTATTTCCAATACTTCCTAACGCATTGTGAAGTGACACAAAAAGTGGGATTAGGCCCCGTTCACCTCCCTCTGAAGGTGAGTGTTAAGCTCAGTTCCTCCTTAACTCCAGTGGACAACCCCTGTGTTATTGCCTGAGTTGCTGTGTTGAAGCTCACCTGCAGAAAAGACCATAGTCATGAGTGACCTGAAGTTGTGCAAGAGTGGGATCTGATCTGAGTGGGATGATACTGCCAAACCAAACATGTGTGGAGCAGAGGTGCAGCCCTGCCACCCCTCTCCATCCTGAGCCATGCTTTTCACGTCTTCTGTTGTTCAGACAATTTTTTCTCAATTCCTCCTGTGTTTTCTTCCAGCCACCCCACTGTGTACCTGCCATTACAGATGCTGTAGTCTTTGTCCTTCACATATGTCCTTCACACACGTCCCACACGGAATCCAAACACAAAACCAAGAACCTAGGTGATTTAAAAGGGTAAAGTATTTCCTGTTTTTTACAGCCATGTGATTCACATTTTGGTGTGCACACATGGATGTCAGCTTGTAGCAGCTTCTTGTGATGTTGGAAATGTGTACTAGTAAGTTTTGCAAACAGCTGGGAAAAGTAAAATGTAACACTAATTATTTGTACTGTACTGATGCTGGAGGCCAGGGGCAGATTGCTGACCCATCACACTAGAAACAAATTCCAAAGAGCTCGTAGCCTAATGGCCTGTCATTGTTTTGTGTGAAGGTTACATTCCACTGTTCCAAATCTTAAAGACAAGTCAGCTAGTGAGAGGTGTAAAGCTCCGGAAGAGAAGATTTCTAAATGAAAGGTCACAACTCTTTCCAGTGTATATGCCCCGTTATTATACAAACCCCCTGGTTCATGCTATGAACAAAATGAGCTAATAATCTTCATTTCACCATGAAGCTGTATTTGTACTCAGAAACTTGCAGTAAAGATCTCCATGACAGATTTATACAGCATTTAAAAGAATATCTTGGAAGAAGTTTGAGCTTTGTTTGCTTAGGATCAAGCAGAATCATTAGGGGCACTCTGAGATGAAAATTGCTCCCTACCTTCCTCCAAAGCTTAAACCAAAGGAATAAATACTTTTTTGTTGTTTTTAAGTTAAAAATAACTTAATTTTTACTTGAGTCCATTGTAACTACCTTGTGTCTGAATCATAGAAGTCTTAGTATTTAGTTACCTTGGAACAGCTACCCTAATTCCCAAGATGGGTGGCATGCTTACTGTACCAAGGATGGGCAGAAACCTCAGTTTTAGTAAGTCTGGTTCCCTGAAGCCACTGGTTTTCATATTTATCTATAATTCCATTCACAAACTCATAAAGTTACAATTTAAAACCAGTTATGTTTCTTGATCCCACTGCCTGTACGTAGGATTTGCTTCCTGAAGCCCTGTTGATACGGATGTGAAGAGTCACTTTCTTCTGCTGTGGAAAATGGGGTTCTTCTCCAAAACACCAAGAATGGTTCGAGAGATATTGCTGTCTTACATGCAACTCGTTAAGCCTGAGGCTGGTTTCATAGCAAGAATGGAAAACACAGTCAAAATGCAGTGAATGAAAGCCTATGTCAGCACACTATACTTACAGGTGCACTTAAAGAATAAATACTAGCAAGCTTTGTGAACTGTGACGTACCTGCACTGCCTTCACTGCTTTCAGACTGCTTTGAGCATCAGTATTTGAGCTGGCTTGTGTGGAGAGAGTTGCACCAAGATACACATTTTTACACAGAGTGAGAAGCTTGTGTACTCTTCCCTAGCAGAGATGTGTAAAATCCAGTTGAAAGCTATACTATGTGAACATTCCTGATTTATTTTTTTAACATGCAGATTTCAGTAGACTCTTCTGGTAATACAGCCTTGGGAAGTTTTAACATCTGTAAATGCTTGAGCTGTCCAGAAACTAAGTTAATCATGGTTGTTAAGCAAAGTTTAAACAACATCTTGTGGTGGCTCAGCTGATGAAATGACCACAGTGTGTGGAGATGGTGCTGCCCTGGAGGAGGATGCACACTGAGAGTCAACTGCCCCAGCTCTTCCACTGCCCAACCCTGTGATCTTGAGAAAGATGATCTGTTTTTCTGTGCCTGCTTCTACACCTATAAAAAGACATTTTGAGCTAAGTGCTTTGAGAGTAACAGATACTGTCCAGAGATTCCCCAGAAAAACTGAGCTAATTTGGTATCTAGGATGGAGTGGAGTCAAGCCCCGTTTGGTAATATAGTGGTAGGACAGCACTGGTAATATTGGGAAAGAAACACTCTTCAAATCTCTGCAGTTTCTTCTCCTTGTGACTGGTGAGTTTAGGCTTAAGGCTACAGTGCCATTTCATGAAATGAGTAAGAAATGAGTCTGTTGAGCTATGGCCTAAACTCCCTCCCACATTAAAATGGGCAACAATGTTTGTAGCCAAGTGTGAATCATGGTACCACGTCCCATGGTGCCACGTGCCACGACAAATCATGTCATCACTAACAAAATAGCACAACGGTACTTTGTGCAGAGACGGCACTATGGACCTGCATTTCAGGATTGTCATCCACTTACACTGCCAGCCCAGTCCTGATTAGCTGTGCCTGTTTGGCTCCCTTGGTTAAATCCAGAGGCAGAAATGTTGGGACCAGTGGCTGTGGGCAGGCTGACTTCTGAGGAGCCATGTGGTACTTCTCCAGCACCAGCAACACCCCTCTGAGGGGATGCAAACAAAAGCGGTGCTTCTAATCTCAACACTGGCATTTATCTGAAAATAATTAGCTGAAGGGAAAATAAAACGCCTTCTATCCTTGCAAAGCTGGGAGGAAAGGGAAGTGCATCTAAGATTGCTTCAAATGAAACAGCGAGGCTCAGAGGAACCAGAGACCTCTGCTTGTATGCTGCATTCCTTACTCCTGAGACAAGTTTATGAAGGAGTGGAGTGTCTTTAATCATTTAATTTGGTTAATTTAAAACTACATATGCATAATTTATTTACAAAGAGGTAAAAACCTCTAATTCCTGCATTTATTATTGTAACGCACAGTATTAGAGTGATATTTTTTTTTTACTATTGCAATCTGCACACTGTCTGAGAGTGTTAGTGTTCTACGCATCATGCTTGAGTGAGTGTGTTTGAGGGAGTTTGAGACTCCAATTCACATATACCATCCTCCATAAATTATGTACATAACTTCCATTTATATACAAAGGCGTTGCAGAAATTGTAATACAAATTAATTTACAGGGCTTTCATTCCCAGTCATTGTTTTATGCCCCTTGTCTTAAAGGGAAAAAAACAAAGGTCTTCTATTTCCCACTCCACACTGTAAGGGGGATTTGATCTTGGTGATACTGCAGTAGTACCTTATGTTGAAGGAGCATTTAGCTCATTCACAGCAAAACCCAAGGAACCCTTGTTGAAACTATCTCCAAATACAATTTCTGCAATCTATTCATGTAAGTGGGACACCTTTTCTAATTCCAGCTCATGGGAATTTAATTGCCAAGTTTGAATCATTGTCAGGATATCTATCACTTTTCAAGGACTTCATGGATGGATAAAGAATTCAGTGAGGTCCAGATCTTTTGCAAGGCTTGACAACTAATTCTGACCTTCTCAATGTGTAAAACGTGAGCCCTGGAAGACCTGGCTGAGCCAAAGAGAGAGAATTGATTCCAGAGCTGCCTCATTCCCAGGTAGCTTTAAATTATGTTCCAGCCTGACCCAGAAGGTTTCTCTAATATAAGTACGAGCCCACTCACCTTTAGATAGCTGAATTTTCCCTCATTTGTTTCCTGACCTGGGCTATACTTTGGGCAGCCAGCTTCACTGAAGGCATTGTGTGTCCACCATAATGCCTCTCATCACTAATTCACAGTCCCTTGGCATGTATGAAAGCTTAAATTATTTCTTGCAGTGTGCATTAGCTCGCACATGTCTATGCTGAATTTCATCTTCCATCATGCTGTCTGGTCAAGTCTTTCTGGAACACGTCATAGCTCCCCACAGTCTTGAGTAACCTAAAAAATTCTGTGTCATCCGGACATTTTGCTAATTCACTATTTACATACCTACTCCCAGGTCACAAAGAAACATCTCTTACTACAAACTTTGGGCTGGCAGGCATAAATTCTTAATGGGTATTGAAGCCATGAGCCAAACTAGGGCTATTTTTTAGTTTGATTTATTTGAAGTAGCTTTTAATGGCTTATCAGTAGCTGTTGAAGGCAATCAAATCTGTGGTAGCATTACAGGTTTTGCTTTCTTGAGCTGGGGTTGCCATTGGAGACAGTAGGGCTCACAATCTGCTCCCCTGGACTAGAAGATAGTTCTTTCCTAAACCTGTGTGGGACGGGAGCCTCTTCCCTTCACCGTATTTTTCCTGTGCAGGGAGAATAACAACTCCCAAAGGCAGCAGCAGCTAGTCATGGTGCAGAAGGACAAGTATATGTCTCTGTTCTAGGAAACTGGGTTGACCTATTCCCCTGCCTGCTCAGATGTGATAGGCACAAGAGGAGGAAACGGGCTGACAGAGGCAGCCAAGACCATGCACGGGGCAGGGAGAAGGGATGTGGGCCAGTTTTGGCTGTTGTTGAGTCTCCCACCAAGGTTATCTCCCCTATCTCTGCTTGTGTAGTGAGGCAGTTATTGACTTGCCCCTCAGAGAGGCTCCCTGTCTGCTGTCCCTGGAAATGCCGAAGGCAATACGGTGATATGGCTCTTTTTCCCAAATATGAGATCCTTAGGACTGATGGGCCATGTTGAACATAGCAGGTCCAGTATCTAACAGTGTCCCTTGGGAAGAAAGAGTGACACGGCCTCTGTGGGGTGCACTTTAGTGTGGGGTGCACCTCAAGAGATTCATTTAACCCCCCTGGTTCCTCACTTGCCATTGTAGAAACTTTATCTTTTACTTTGTAAATACTCTCTGTTTCTTCCTAAGCTCTACTGTCAATACTCATAGTGGCAAAGAGGGAGGTGCTGTGGGCTATTGGTTGCTTTGGATGGAGAGGAGGCAATCTAGGTGGGATCTGGGCAGTGTAGGTGACGTAGGACGTAATGTCACTTTTTGAAATTTTAAGTAGAATTTACAGAGAAGGAGGAATCTCCTTTCTTCTCTGTCCCTCACATACAATCTCACATGATCTAAAATATTTGAAGACCATGAGCTCTCCTGGCAAATCCAGCACGACACTGAAAAGGTTACCACCAGTGTCTGCCACGATGTTGAGCAGCAGCAAAGAAAAAACATGAGCTGAACACTTAAACAGTGAATTGTTGCCACTAGCAATGACACTTTGTTGATGGCAATAGGATGGTATCTATTTCTCAGAGGTATTTGTTTATCCAGGATATACACAGGCTTGAGTATATGAGACTGATTTGGATTGTGGTTGGCAACACTTAGAAGGTTATCTTTGCAATCAGAAGAAAAGAGACTTTTAGTTACAAGCTGGGGCAAATCCTGTGCTTAATTCTGTACTACCGATCTGGGGTTTTAGCTGGTTCAGATTCTCGTCTTTAGCTGTTTCCTCATGAAATCACTTCCTGGGCTGGATATTTTTGTTAGAACCATTTTGCAATAAAATGATGGAGAGCAGAGAAATATTTGACTCTCGGGCTGAGCACGCTTGGGAAAATACTGTTCTGCCCACAGCCCCTACCTGAATGTGGGAAGAAGGCCACAGAGCTGCACAGTTGCCTTTGCAAACCATCACTCATTCATACTGCGGCAAGGGACTAGCATCCCCCCAGGCACCGGCTCAGGCCTCTGGTCCTGCTGGGCAAACCAGCAGGATAATCCTCCCCCCCCCCCCCGGCCCCTGCTGTCCCAGCATCGCACCAGGTAAGGAAGAAGAGAAAGTCTCTGATTCCAGCTTGTCAATGCTACTGTACAGAGCGACACTTGTGCAAACTTCTTCCTTCGGTGTTTAGCCTTTCACACGTGGGTTGCATCGATTCAGAGCGCTTTGGCAGCGAGCTAACGAGCTCTGTTACCTCTGGGTGGGGGCCGCGCCGCCGCAGGTGCTGTGAAGGCATCTGCTTCCCCCAGATCATGTTCAGTCACCTGGTTCCCAGCCTGGAGGCTCTGGACAGCTCTGCCTTAGATTACATCTCCCACATCATCCCGCACCTCATCACCCTCTCCACCCTCCTCCCTGTCCTCCAGCCTTTCCTCTCCTCTCCCACCCTCGGCCACCCTGCGGCTGCCTCTCCAGCCATCCCCGCTCCCCTGTCTGCATTCCTCTCTGTCTGCCCCGTTCGCCTCCAACCACAGCACCTAACAGGCCGTGCCTTTCTGCGGACGGACCAGGGCAGTTACCTACAGCTCTCCGCGGGGCGCTGGTTCCCAGCGGGCAGCAAGGCCCGTTTCCCTCCTGCTGTATTTGAGGCAGCTTGTAAGCCCCCGGGGGCTCGGCGAGCGCTGGAGCAGGCCCAGGGAGCTGGAGTGCAGCAGCGCGTGCCCCCAGCAGGATTTCGTTTGGGGGTTGGGGAGGTAGCGGAGGCAGGTCAGGGGGTGCCTTGCTAAAAAGGGGGAGGCTTTGGGGCCCGAGACTGAGTGGATGAGGCTGTGGGAAGAGGAGCAAGGGGTGGGAGCCGTGAGGAGCAGGGTGCGCTCGAGGCTTGAGGCTGTTTGGGAGCTGCGGTTTCAGGTGCGAGCTCAACCGTAAAGCAAAAACTGCCTCCAGCACTGCCCTGTCAGGGCATGGAAATGTGGCCAGCCCCTGCTCAGGGGTAACATAGAGTCCCTCTTCTTCCCATGGCGCCCAGGCCAGGCCTGCCCCTACTTGCTTCGCAGAGGGCTGCGAGCCCTGGAGGAGCGCAGGCCTGGAGGAGCGCAGCCGCCCCGGAGGAGCGCAGGCCTGGAGGAGCGCAGCCGCCGGGCTGTGGGGTCCCACCAGCCAGGAGCTGTGCCCATCCCCTCTGCCCCACAGAGCCGGTGGGACCCGCCGGCTGGGCTCCCCCAGGCCCCGCCGAGCCGCCCCGCGCGGTGGGTGTTTGCCTGGAGCCGGGGCTTTCACGGCACTTGGGTTTTGTTAGAGGAGGAGGAGTTTCTCTCTTGACATTTTCACAGCTCCGGAAGGAACAGGAGGGATTGATGACTCTGAGCACAGCAAAGACAAAGAGGTGATCCTGCCCTACTGGGCTTTGATAAACCCAGGCAACCAGCCACCACTTGTTCTTACAGTCCCTCATTCCCACATATGCACAAGAAACACTATTGCAGGGCTTTTTCAACATTAATGCATGCTTATTAACTGACATGCCTTTGTTTTCTATTAAAAATCTTGTTTCTAAACCTCTCCTTAAACCTCACCATATAGATGCACGCACATACTTATTTTTCTGTCAAAGAAATCAGATCTGTAACATTTGAAAGGGAAAGAAAAGTACCATTTTAAACTAAATTTATTTTTTTCTTTTCACCGTTTTCTTTTACCAAATTACTCTTCAGCTATTAATTTCACAGACACTGTGCTCAGCTTCATTAGCCTGTGGAGGTCTGTTGAGGTGTGATTGGGCAAGCCTTTTGCTAGCAAAATCCTATTCATTTTTTTCTCAAAGCACAGCATTCGTACCTCACAAACCTGACACTGGTACTGAGGTGCAGATTTGTAAAGGTATTTTGGCATCTTCCTCCCAGCAAGTCAGACTCAGAGATTTGGCTTTTCCAGTATGATACTTTGCTCTTTTATTGGTTGAATTTTCCTTCTGTTAGAGGAATGGCAAATCTGAATTGACTTCTGAGGGAGCAAAATCACAGGAGCACAAGGCAAAATCCTTTACAAATATCTGCTGATTAACTCTTGCAGATGCCCATCAGGAAACTGGGGATTTCAACCCATTTTCTCCCCAGAAACTCCAAGGTAAAGCAACTGGCTCAGAATATGAGAACCCACATCTAATTCATGGTAATGGCTACCTGGTTGGATGCACCAACATGCAGATGGATTGAAGAAAATGTGGCACAGCAGCTTCCTAACAGGACTTCATGGTTCCCAACACCTGAGTGCTTTTTCAGCACTAACTCAGTAATTATGCAACATGGACAGGCCTACTTTTTCACTATCAATTCTACATTTCACTGTAACTTTGCAAAATGATCAAATGATTGAGATCTAGAAAGTTCACTCTCTCTGTCCTGTATTCAGGCTATTGTACAACACTATTGTGCAATTTAGATCCTTGGTGAAACTAATTGTGTTTGCTGCTGTCCTGCCTAGAGGGCTACCGAGAACAGGACCCCGCTGTGCTAATTTCTGGATAAGCACGTAATGAGAGTCCCCATACTGACGAATCCATTATATAAATGGAAAAAGAGACCCAGAGAGAGTGGGGACACAAAAGGGAGTGAGCAATACAGGAGCTGCAAATATCGAGTCAGTGGGGATCTCAGCTTCAGAATGTCCTGCTCCCACTTGAGGCCAATCATCTGAATAGCTTTCATGGGGGGCAGGAGTCTATGGGATGCCCAAACCACAGCTGAGACTGGAGTTCAGCATCCATGTGTATTCAAAGGGAACTTCAGGCCCAAGATGCTCTGCTTGCTATGTCCTATAGGGTGCTGCATCTGAACAGCATCATTTCTGCCAAGCACCTCTGTGAGGGAACCTGAGACATTATAATTCCCAAACATCCACCAAACTGCTGAAATGCAACTGAAATAACAGAATTGCGATGTGGTCAAACAACTCCCTGCTACCTCAAACCCTGATATCTGTGTATAAATAAAATGAAAGGTAATAGTGCTGGATTGTTGGCATATCTGGGGAGGAACGCAGCGATACCATGGTAAGGTTTCTTATGAATTATTTACTGGGTGCTGTGATCAGAGCTAGGTTTAGCCTCTGCCCTGCTCTAGGTCATCACGAGTATATACCCTATGCCCTCACTCAAAGCATTAAGCAGCCGTGCCAAACACAGGATCTTTGCATGACTGCCTCTAGATCCCAGCACATACCCATGTAGCCCCTATAATGGACAAGCACATGTATTATTAAGCAGCAGAAAGCACTTGTACAAAGCTGATGGCACACATGACTTATTTACACTGACCTAAAATAGCAGCACTTTAAGTGATACAAACACAGAAGACTTTAAAGTGCTCCATGGAGATTTGTGAATACAGGAGAACCCTTTGGCTAATCCTGAAACATGGTTTTCTTAAAAAATCAGCTCATTTTCTTTTATGCACCTGCCATTACTTTCCTTACCTAGAAGTCACTTCCTTCTTTTTTCCCTATATATCAGATTATTAGCTCAGTTAATAACAATACTCCCACTTTTGTTGGCATATGCAGCCTTTCAGAGCTGACAGTTCCTAAGGGCTTAGGAATACTCACCCGCAGGCTTGCAGGGTGGAGAATTCATGGGGTTTTCCCTTCTTTTAGCTGAGTTTCCTGATGGAAAGTGGCTTTAAATGGCCCTGCTTCAGCTAGGCCCACTGGCCAGGCTTGGCACAGGTTGTCCCCACCGTCGCTTGGTATCTGTTCGGGAATGGAGGCTGAATGGCCGGTGTCCCTTGGGAGGTGTGTGCCCAGATGAAGAGGGAGGTCACTGCCAGGGTGGCTGGGGAAGGATCCTGGGGATATGCCAGGAGTGTGGGGTGAGAGGCAAGAACCAGTAAAACATTAAAATGTATGTGTGTGCGTGCGGGGGGGGGGACCTTAAAGATTATTTAACCAAAAAAAAAAAGTCTCAAAGTCTGACTTATATGAAATTTAATTTAATTTATTTTTACACCAGCAGCTGTCAGTTCAAAGAACAAAAACAAAGTAGCCATCTGTGCTTAATTTCATAAATCTACTGTAGATTGTCACATGATAGTGGAACTTGGACAAAAATGTGTCATGTGATTGGGTCCGGTCCCTTTAAAGTCATGCTTTCATATATCGTCTGATTTAGCTGCTGCTATAGGCGTGAGGCCCAACTAAGCAGGCAGCAACCTGTCGTGAACTGAGCAGGGTCAGTCTGACAAAAATCCCGATTTCTGGGGCTTGTAACATCTTCCCCTCTTGTTGTGGCAAAAGTGTTTTGTTGGAGTTTTTTAAATTATATTTCCAGCATTCGAGCAAAACTATGAGCCTATTCGATGATACCAATGCCTGTAACATGAAATGTAACATGAAATAACTCCCTTTCCATGACAGCTGTAGTGACAAGGAAAATGCAGGGTGCCAGGGAGCTGCAGTGGACCAAGGGTGGTTGCAGAGCCGAGCAGTCTCACCTGTCATTGGAAGCTCTTCCCTGGCTCTTCAGCTGGGAGGAAAAGAGTTTTCTTTAAACCTCCGCAGATCACAGGTGAATCAGAGAAATGTAAAGAAATGAAATTTTTTTTTAGCTATTCGAGAGACAGGGCGAATAGGGAAAGTCAGAGTGTACTTACTCTCCAAATTCATATTACTAAGAAAGTGCAAGGGAGAGAGATCAGAGGGGGTGTAATTAAAATACAGATCAAAAAGTCGCATTTTTCAATTTGCCATGTGAAAAAAAATAACAATCAGCTTGTCATATTCTCATTAAATACCAGATGGTTGAGCATGAGTAATAGATCTCTGGCTGACAGAAATCTGCAAACTCTTTTCTTTGGAGAGTTTTTAATTTAAGCAATCCGACCATATCGAATAGTCAATAATGCTCTCAAGGTGAATGTATTTGTTTAGTATTTGCGTGCATGTATTTGTCTGTGCGTGCCGGAGCGTACGTGCGTGTGGGGTGGAAACAAGGGTAGAGCCTCAGAGAAAGTAAAATTAATTCTTAGCAGGTAATTTTAGCTGCCTAACACTTATACTCTTACTCTCACACTCACAGACACAAGAGTTTCCTGAGGTTTTAATGCCTTCCACCTTCTCGGGGATAATTAAGTGATGACCACACCTATGCTGAAAGCAAAAGGCCACAGCTCCTTTATCTAATGCAGCTACATGACCATAAATCAGGTTGTCGCTCTCCTGTCGAGCCCCACAGATCAATCGCTTTCTCGCAGCGCTGCAGTCCCCCTCCTGCGAGGCGAGCAGGCAGCTGCCAGCAGCCCTGCCCCGCTGCCTTCACCAGGGCCAGCTTCCTCCCATACTAAGTCCAGCAAAAGTTTTACCACGATTGCAGTATTTCTCTGGTTTGTTGTTGTTAGTGCTGCATTACAGTAACATCGATAGGGTCTGGCCGTAGGCCACCACTGAGACGGTACAAACACAGAATTAACAAGATGCTTCTTTTCTTCCCTACATGATTTACTCTCTCAGTGTGCAACATGAGATAGCGCATGGACACGGTCGGGGAAGTTTAGCCCTAACTGTATCAGAGGGTGCTCGTGGAGATAGCACCGAAGGAATCAGCACTGCTGGTCTTCTGGAGCCAGACCTTTACGCAGCCAGGCGCCTGTCTTGATCCCTAGTACAAAGACGCATCCGATTGCTACCTTACTGGACTTCAGCCATTTGCGAGGCTTGATATCAGCGCAGCCAAATGACTGGGAGCCCTGAAAGGCCGATGTAATAAAGCAAACATTTAAGCCTGCCACCAACACATGGAATTTCAAAGAAATTCTGCATGTGTGCAGGGGCAGCAGCCATTTTCCTCTTGCCTGCTCCAGCCTGTCGCGGAAGTGAACGCATGCTGATCTCTCTTGGAGACCTTGCATTTTATTTTAATTCCCCTCCCCTCCCCTCTTCTTGCTGCTGTTTTCCCTTAATCTAGAAGAAGGCATTTTGAATGAAAGTAGATGATCTGGTCCTTGTATATGGAAAAACAGCAATTACTGGCAAAGAAAAACAGTCTTTGTGGTAGGAGTGTGGTAGCTTTATTCTCCTACAAGTTTGGGCTGGACTGCTACTTAGAGTAATAGACATTAATGCCAGAAAAGAGCTTGTGAGGTTTCTTGGCCTACTCTTTTTGCCAGCAAGGGATTTTTCCCTACGGGATGTTGTAACCGAGCTTTAATTAAAAAAATTAGAAGGCATTAAAGCAGCACAAAGTAATAGCCTCCTTCGGTGTACCTCACATTACCAAGGAACCTGTTAGTCTCAGACCTTCCTCATTCAACCTACTGACACATCTGTGTTCTTGGCAGATCCGGATCTCACAACACTGTGTTGTTCAGGGATACCTAGGAGTGGTATAGCTGCATTAGTACAGTAAATTAGCATAGGTAGAGCACCATGCTAATAAGTCTGGATTGCTTCTCGTCCTCAAGCTAGTTCTTTTAGAGCTAACTCACTTAGCACTATAATGGGCAGTGCAGATGTATCCACGTGCTATACTACTCTTTGGGAATGACGCTGGTATTATGGGGAGCTCAGAAAATCCATGGGCATTGGGAACAGTGGAAAAGCTGAAAAGCTCAGGCTCTCCCCACTCAAGACCTTCAGTTGGTCAAAATAGTGTTTTCTTTTCCTACAAGAAGGCTCCTGGGATGAAGTCTTGACGCCACTGAGATCTGTAGAAGTTTTGCCACCAGCTACAGCAGTTCTAAAACTTTATCCCCTGCTTATTTTTCCAGTCAGAGTAAAAGTGTTTTTCTGGTGATAATAGGCTAACCTCTCAAAACTGTTGCTTTCTTCTTAAATTCCATAATGTTTGCCAGTTTCACAACATTTTCCTTACGCACTTTTCATGTTTTTAGCTAATACCAGCATATATTACTGCCTGAATCACCTTTTTTGGGAATTGCCATCTTATCACACCAGCCTCACTTTTCAGCTGTTACTTTTTCAGGAGTTCATCCCCCATCTCCTCTTTTACTCTTGGCTTGACAAGACTGTCAGAGGCACATGTAAGCACTTGCTTTCTTGATCCTGGGCTTTAATGATTAGCTTAAGGAGTCTCATATGCTCCTGTCATTCCTATTGCTACCTCTGTCAACTTTCTTTTCAACACAGCAGGCTTCGATTGCACCTCGAGAGAAGGTCGGCAGCACCTGCTCTCGAAGGAAGTGGAAAGACAGATCTTCTGCTCATGAAGATTGACTAAGTAATGAAGCCATGGCTAACGAATTCACCTGGAGTTTTTGTATACCTCTTCAGTCTGTGCTTCTCTAATCTGGTAGGATTTACTGAGGGTAAGGTAACAGGATCTTCAGCTGCAGACGTTGGCAGTGATTTCTGGCAGCTTCCAGACTATTTGGCTTCCCTTTGAGACCCATGCACTTTCTATCTAGCAGACCATGTCCTTCCTACCTTCTGTCTACAGGTAAGGTGGTTTTGGAGAACTGCTGCTGAGCCTCTTTCAGCAGTTTGCCTACACTGCCTTCATTAAGATGACATGTCCAGCCACTGATACTCCAACAGACATCTAACACGGCACAAACAGGGAGGAAGTTTCTGTATGGATTTAGCCCATTAGACAGCTGTTTTGTCTCTCAGGACCTCACGACCAAGGTCAGAGGCTTGGGCAGAGTTGCTATTTGCAGCGCCTGTCATCAGAACAAAGGAAGTCTTTAAGCTGGTTTTACCACCTTATCAAACCTCTGTGGGCGAGGCAGGAGAGAACAAACTAGTTTTCAGGACCATAGAGGTATACAAATCTGAGGGTAAGCAGATATACATATAGGTGTCTGATGACTCGTCTGATATACCTGATTAGTGAGAAAGGACGCTTTTGAGGTTAAGACACTGGATAGGATTCAGGAAATCTCGATTTGGTTCCCAGCCCTACCATAGATTGCCTGTGGCATCTTGAGTAAGTCTGTTTGCTTGTACCTCGGCTCTCTGTGCGTAAAAAGGGGGCACAGGGCTTCCTAGCTCCTAGCTTTTCCTTCAGACAGACAGAGCAAGTTCACCAGTGCCCCCTAATCCGCATGGGCTCTCATCTCGCTGGGGATCTCTTGATACCATCAGCGTGTGAATCACAACGCTTAAGGGAAGAGAACAATGTATACTTAATGCATGTATGTACCAGCGATGAAGGGTTCCAGAAGTACCAGTGAAGTATCAGAAGTTGGCCACTTTTGGGAACACTAATAGTCTCACTGGCATCTGTCTCTAGCAATCTCAACTGTTAACCAAAATTTGAATCAAACCAGGACTGAGTATTTTGTTTCATGGTTTACTGGGCAGCTAAGTATTTAAACACTTACTTACATTTTCCTTTGTTCGTGTCAATGCGTATCCAGGTCCTGGCTGCAAGAATAACAGAATTGAAACAAAAACAGAGCAAGACAAAACTACCTGGAAAACATGGAGGTAGTGGGCAGCAACACTATTTCTCTTTGTTCATTGGTCATATCAATCATATTTATTACATGAGTCATGGTCATATCAGTCATATGAGTCACACAATATTCATCGTTAGATGGGCCTAAGGAGATGGCACTGAACACCAGAGAAGTTTGGTGTGATAATTTCTCCATCATCCTGTTAGATTCAAATTGTCTGCTTGCTTGTTGAATTCCAGATAGAAGCAGCCCCAGTCACTCAGGCCTCCACACTCTACGGTAACTGAAAATAAACAGTATGATTATTTGCAATAGCAGTAACATTAATAAGTGAGAATCTCCAGAGATGCCCTGTTATGTGCTTTTTTGGTTGATTCAGTGGTCTTTCTATCCTTTTAATCCCTTCTAGGTTACTAGTCAGAGATCCTCCTTTGAGGTTCTAGCTTGCAATGTCTTGCTTTAAGGCTGTTGTAAGGCACTCTCTCTCGAGTCTCTTTTCTTGGCAAACTCTTGTAGCAGCAGGCTTTGTAGGCAGACTTCTTTCATTACGTAACCTTTTCCTCTTGATAGGGCATCTGTAGTACCGGAGGGAGGAGGATGCCTGATGCAGACAGGTTTCATCCTCCCACCCTATTTTCATGTCCATGCATTTTCTCCTCTTTAAGAGGACTCTAATACTTCCCCTTGCTACTGAAAGTAGGTGGAGGAACAGCCAGTCTTTCCTATCCTTGGCAAAATGTTTCTCCAGCGCTGTTACTTATTGTGGAGCAATGAGCGCAAAGCACCCTCACTGTTGCAGTGATCCAGGGGGAGGAGCAATGCTCCAGCTAGATTTCCTGGGCAGGTATGTGACCCATCAGACATCCACTGGGAGCATCAATAGGTAACAGTCACCTCTGAAAATGGGGTACCTTCGGTTGCGCCAGGATTTAGTTGTACAAAGGGTATTATGCCCAGTGTTCAGGTCCCACTGAGATCGCCTTGCTCAAAGCTGCCCCAAGGGGACCACTGGAGTGGATTGCTTGAGGAGGTCATGGAGACTGTATCCCCAGAGATTTTAAGAACTAGTGACGTGAGCACCTGTGAGGATGCTCCATGTATAGCTGATACTACAGTGGTGCAGGAGAGCACATGGGATCACCTCCTGGCACAGTCTGAACACGCTTAGTGGAGTGGGAAATGCCTTAAGGTCTTCTGGGAACCAGTGCTTTCAAAACTCATAGCCGTCTGAGTCCATCTCCTCGGGAGCAGTGGTTTAAACTTGAGTCTCACATCCTGGGGGAATATACTCATCCTTGGGCCTTACAGAGAAAGGTGGGAGAGTCAGGTTTGGTTTATAATTGAATGCAGGTATTTAATTAGCTACAGCAAAGTAGATCAGATTCAGCAGAAGGTATTAAGAAAGTCCTGTTCCCAAATACCTGAGAGGGTGGTGGTGAGGCCACTCTCCTCAATGGGAGACCAAGGTTTGAATCTCTGTTTTCTAATCAGGTGTGTGGGTGAGGAGAGAGGAGGAAGACTTGAAAGCAAATTTCCTACCTCTTATGTGGCTAAGAGAAAAATATGGGGGAGATGACTGTTAGTTGTTTTTTAGTATTTTTCTTATCTCCAGGAAAGGATTTACAGCCAGAACTCCCAAAGGACATAGGTGCCACCTTCTCTCCCAGCGGTAGCTATGCAACTGCCTCTGCTTAATTGCCTCACCGCTAAATACTTCACACCAGAAGGCCTCTTGTAGACATTTCTTATCCGTCAGCTTGGGCAGCTTCTTCTCCTCTCCAGCTTCTCTAATCCCATCCTGAGGTATGAGATTTACTCTCTCCCCTGTGCCAGACCTGGCACCCTGGGATGCCTGTGTCTCTAACCCAGGGCCGAGGATTCCAGTATGCACTGTGGTAGGTGGAAGTTAGGTATTACAACAACGTGGTTTTCCTCTTTTGGTGTGAAATCTCCTTTTACCTCAACTGTGAGGACGTGGAACAGTGAGGAAAGCAGTACTTCTGGCTGAAGCATGCACACAATTAATCAAGCCTTGTGATCCTATGACACAGAGCTCTTTGTCTCAGATCTTCTGTAAGGAGTTCCCTTTGGCTAAAATTATATGCTTAAGGTCTTTGTGCTGTTAAACTCAGCCTACTTTATACTTTCTGCCATGTTTATGGGACTTGAAGGGAGCTGGTGAGATATAATGCTTGTACTCCTACTGGTACATGACTCTGGTTTTATAGATCAAAAAGTTTTTCAGTTACCAGCCAGGGAAAGATAAATGTATTTCTTGAAGTTTTTTTCTTCTTAATG